>NC_062232.1:23057512-24336923 GCF_902686445.1 Sciurus carolinensis
AAGAGCAAGCAAGGCACCAAGGACAAAGTATAAATCCCATGTGACTTACTTTCTTCACCTGTGCCCCACCTACTTACAGCTAACCACACAGTCCATGCAAATTATTAATCCATCAAATGGATTAATATACTGATTAGCTTGCAGCTTTTGTAATCTAATAATTTCAGCTCTGAACATTCCTGCGTTAACACAGGAACTTTTGGAGGACACTTCGTATCTATATCTAGGCTGTGCATATCTGATAATGTAAGTGTCTTTTCATTTCCTATGGATGTGATTAAAAGTCTGGATATGCCAAATTCTTAGGTCATAATCTTTCCTTGAAAATTTCTATAGACACACTTGCAAATATATTTGGAGATAAGTAAGTTATCTGTACTATGTGTATTAGAAATAAAAGGCAGGAATTGATCAATAATGGAGACCAACACAAAGTTAGTAAAAGTGGTTTAAAAAACTTTATCTGGGGGGGTGGGAAGGGTTAGTGTTAGGGTTAGAGTTAGGGTTAGGGAGGGGGGCAAGAATGGAGGAAGGAAGGACTGTATAGAGGGAAAAGAAGGATGGGAGGGGTGGGGGGAAGGGAAAAAAATAACAGAATGAATCAACAACATTACCCTATGTAAATTTATGATTACACAAATGGTATGCCTTTACGCCATGTACAAACAGAGAAACAACATGTATCCCATTTGTTTACAATAAAAAAAATAAAAAAAAACTTTATCTAGCAATTAAATGAGACTATAAATATTCACTTTCATTTTCTTTTCTTACAGAGGAAAAAAATCTAAGTAAATGTTTTCAGGTCTGGTTAAATTGATATGTATTTTATTCCTTGATGTCTATAGGGATACATGACAAGCAGCATATTTAAGCTATAAGAGAATGCAGTATGAGTTTTGAAATGGAAAAGTAAGAAGCATTATTTATAATCTTTAAATAATGTTTGTACAGGAGGATGTGTGTATGTTACATGCAAATACTACACGATTATGTATAAAGTGCTCATTTTTTATGAGCACCTACAAATGTTGTCCTCCATGGAGTGAGAACCAGTCTCTCATGGTTGTCAATGCACTATTGTATAGTAATTTGCATTTTGTTCTGACAATGCATCTATATGTAATATCAATAATTATGTAGAAAGTAATGTGTAAAAAAGAAGAGACTGAAATTAATGAAAATAGAATGTGCTGTAATTTTCTTTCATGCTGTTAAGAGATCATTCAATACCACCTCTAGGAATGTGTCCATTCCCCTTTAGAGATCATTACTCTGGATTACAGAAGATGCTTAAATATGCATGTTTAGGTCTTGTTACTTCCTTGGAAAGTAACAATGTCTTTCATTCTAGTATTGATTTTATTGACTATCATTCATTGTTCAAGGACCTCTAGAATTCGTAGGCAATTTTGTTTTTCCATGCACAACATTCCTCATATTCTCTTTCATTTCTGATTTTTAAAGAAAATATGGTAAAACACAATTATTATGTCTTATTCCTTAACTATTAACTTTTTCCTTCTGTGTTTAGATACCTTAATCAAATTATTCCTACACATCAATGATTGAGAAACTCCAGTTTTGAATACAAAAATATTTGTAGATGTCGATGTGCTTTATAAATTAAAATTTTAAAAATGGGGATTTCAAGAATTCAACCTTTTTTCACCTTACTCCACATGCTCTACCCCACCTTCATGAACAAATTAATTCCCTTCACAATTTATATTTTTGTGTCCAGAGTTCTACATGATTGTCTCTTGTGTCCTTGTGCCTATAAAGTACATATGACCATTTATTTGTATAAATTGTACTGTACATATTTTTGTGTATTGTTGTTATGACTATATCTAGGAGAACTTTTCATTACTGTATATTAACAGCATTTAATTTAAACCTAAATTAAATAGCATGTTAATATTACTTTTAATTTTAGAAATATATGTTAGAAGTTCAAAAATCATTAATTAGAGTGGTGTAAAGTAAAAAAAAAAAGTCTTTAAAAACTTCCACTTCCATCTACCATATTTTTCTTTCTAGGAAAAAGGACATTTGAGACTTGCCCGTCTATTCCTTCTCCTCCTCCTCCTTCTTCTTTTTTTTTTTTTTTGGTACCAGGGACTAAACCCAGGGGCATTTAATCACTGAGCCACATTCTCAGCCTTTTTAATTTTTAAATTTTGATACGGGTCCCACTAGGTTGTGTAACAGCCTTACTAAATAGCTGAGGCTGGCTTTGAACCTGTGATCCTCCTGCCTCACATTCCTGAGTCCCTGGGATTATAGGTGTGTAGCACCATGGCTGACTTGCCTGCCTATTCTTATACACGTTGTCTAGGCATGTGTAGACATAAGTTATTTTTTATTTGTATAGTACTATATTCTGGCACTCAATATTTTTCTACATAAAACTTTTAGATTTGCACTTTATCTTATTTTTCTTTATGTGCTGCATAATGTCCCATAAATAAATATATTTTCCCTCAATGGCCATATTAACCATTCGTTTCCTCATTGTTGGTTGATTTATGTATAAATTTTGTTAAGAGTGCTATAGTGAATATTCACTTATACATGGTTCTGCATATTGGTAGGAATTTAGCTGTGGAATAAATTTTGAGTAACCAAGTTCCATTGGCAAAAGGTATATGTGTGTATTTTGTTTCTAGATATTTCCAAATTGCTCTCTCCTGATGATATACTTTTTTTGTAGAGCAAAATTTTCTTCTTTGATACTGAAGTGTGAATTTTAATTTTTCTATTTTTATTTCTGGATTTTGCCCTCATTTTTAGGTTTTCAAATAGTTCCCCTTTTATGGAGCATAGATCTTCTCTCACATTCTATTAAGATAGTCAAGTAGTATTGAACTAAATTCCACAACTGTGCCTTTTCTCTGAGATTTGGAATGAGTGTCCAAAGTTACGGTTTTGTAGTATATTTTTATTGTGTGTGTGTCCCTTTTCTTTTTTTTCACTATTCCTAGAATGTACACCTTGGCTTGGTGCTGACCAAGGGACAGCTTGTTTGTCTTGTTCTTAACTGTGTGTATTGTCCACTTGTGTAGAATATTATGTAGGTGTTAAGAAAAATCACACACCTTTAAAACTTAGGCTTATCTTTTCACATTAGCTCAGAATTCAAAGCCCATTAAAAATGGTCCAAGGGTGATAAATAACAATTTCTATTCCATCCACACTTAGAAATCTCTTATTTCCCATAACTCAGGTTGAGAAGAAAATTCAAATTTTCCTTTTATAACATCCCATGTAATAGAATTTAATCTGAGTTCCTAATTAATAAAAATGTGCATATTGGTATTTTTTGTTGTATGTAATAATCTAATACCATTATTTCAAGATGCAGATTCCAGGCAGGCATTTGGAGCATTCATTTTAGAACATCTTGAGTTTGTGGAAGAAGTGAGATTTTTTCACAAAAGTCAGAAAATAACTCTGAAGTTCTGAAAAGAAAAAAGGCCTTTTTGCATAAGACAATTGACATAATTGAACAAAGGTTTTTTTCCCCCTCAATTTCAGATCCGCCTTTTACTTAGTAAGGGGAATAATCCTTAGGAATTAATTTATAGTCTCTAAGGACAGCTTCTAAACTTCACAACTCATTGAACTGGCATAACACCAGAGAGGTTTGCACTTGATTTCATTTTAAGTCCTTTAGTTCTTTGCCTTTAGGGTTGGCATTGATTTTAGTGTTACTTCCATATGGGCTCAGGTAGCAATATCTATCAGAGATATGAGTACTAATGTAATAATAATAATAAAGCAATCGGTGAGTTCTTTGTGGTTGTGTCCTTGTGAGATTTCATTTTCCTTTATACCACAAGGTTTTTTACTAAAACCATCTATCATAAACAGTACTGTTACAAAATCATTGTTGATGATGAATGATATAAAAGTAACCTTTTCTCATAACAATTCATTCATTGATTTGATAAACATTTATTTCGTGCCTTACATTCTCTGGAATCCCATTTTAGACATATACTAAAAAAACCTGTATAACCCTTGTAGTTCCTTGGAATAGGGTAGGTGGAGAAGCTACATAATGACACAGATATTAAATAAATATTAATATAAGTAAGTTCCCTTGGCTTTCAAACTCTTATGTCTCAATTTACAGGAAAACCAGTTACTTTATAATTAAGCTTCTAATGAAACTTGCAGCATTTTTAAAAATAAGAAACCAAAATCTTAGCATTTACAATTGCCAAATTGCATTTCTGGAAAAAGAAATGATTATACTATGTTTTTTTTAATTCATTAGTCACTTATGAATAGAGGTTGCTACTGTTGCTCTTCTTATTTCCTCTCATTTCAATTAGCTGACAGAACAGGAATTATAAAGAAGAGATTGCCTTGAGGTGTTCAGATGCTATCTACAACTGGAAAGAGGGATGACTGAGAGAATGCCAAAATTTGGTGCTGGAAGGCAGAATGCTGTTATTTCTTGAACAATTCACATGCATGCTAATAGTCAATGCTTTGCCTTCCTTATGTGACTTTTCAAAATTTTGATCTGCCAGCTCTCCCCGCTCACCTTGTAGTTTACACTTGGTTTAAGGGTATATGTCACAGGTGCTATTTTAAGTGTTTTGTATAGATCATAGAGCAATTTATCAATTAAGCAAACCTGAAAGTTATTGTGAGATAACTATGTATGCTGAATGCAAATATACTATTTTATCCAATATTTGGTTCAAGTGTTATTACCTGAATTTATTTTAATCGATATATAATATTTTCATGTATTTATGGGCTGCAGTGTGATATCTTGATACATAGTACAATGTGTAATAATCAAATTGGGGTGCTTAGCATATCTATTATATCAAATATTCATAATTTCTTTGTGATAGTAACATTTAAACCCCCGTTTTAGCTCGTTTGAAATATTTGACAAATTACTGTTAACTTTACTCACTCCACTTTACTGTAGTACTTGAGAACTTATTCCTCCTATCTAATTTAATCTGGTATCATTTGATCAACTTCTCCCTGTTCTTCAGTGCCCACTATACTTTCCAGCCTCTGGTAACCAATATTACACTCTCTAGGAGATCAACTTTCTTGGCCTCCATGAATGAATGACAACATGAGGTAATTATCTTTGTAGTTCTGTGCTAGGCAAAATTATAAATAAATATCTGCACCAATCCTTTACTAGAGCAATTCTTTCAGATTTATCTGGATCACAAATTGACTTGTAAGTTGACTGTTATGATATAGCATAAAGGGAGGTGGAGGACTAGGCCCAAGCAATGATGAAACAGTAGTCTCTTTTGTCCAGTTCTATGGTCACTTGAATAGGTTTGACTTTGGTCACTCAAAATACTTCCCCATACTCTGCCCTCTTTATCACCTCCCTCTACTGTATTAGTCTCCCTTCTATTTTAGTGAGATCCCTTTTTGTCAGTCCTTTTCCTTTTTTCTCAAACTTCTATATATGAGAGAATTCATTCAATCTTTGATTTATGGGTCTGGCTTATTTCACTTAATATAATGTTCTCCAGTTCATCCATTCACCAACAAATGACCTAATTTCATTCTTATTTATGACCAAAGTTCTATTGTGTGTGTGTGTATATATATATATATATATATATATATATATATATATATATATATCTCACATTTTCTTTATTCATTCATCTGTTGGTAGGAATCATGACTTGACTATTGTGAATTGTGCTCTATAAACATATAACTATGGTATGCTGATTTTTTTTCTTTTTGATTAACACCAAAGGTTAGGATAGCTGGGTCATATGGTGGCTCTATTCCTGGTCTTTTAAGGAATCTCCATATTACTTTCCAAAGTGGTTGTACCAATTTGCAGTCCTACCAGCAATGTTTGAGTGTACCTTTTCCAACACATCATCACCAGCGATTATTATCATTTTTATTATTGATGATTGCCATTCTAATTGGAGTGAGATAAAATCTCTGTAGTTGATTTGCATTTCCCTGATGCTAAGGCTGCTGAACAGTTTTCATATATTTGTTGACCATTTGTATTTCTAATTTAGAGAAATATGTTTGAACCTTTCACCCATTTCTTGACCGTGTGTGTGTGTGTGTGTGTGTGTGTGTGTGTGTGTGTGTTGTTTTTTTGAATTCTCGTGTATATTGGATATCAATCCCCTCTTGGAAGAGTAACTGGCAAGATTATCTCCCATTCTGTAGGCTCTCTTTTCACACACTTAATTGTCTCCTTTGCAGTGCAGAAACTTTAATTTGATGCCATCCCACTTATTGATAGCCTGTTTTTATTTCTTCAGTTTTATGAGTTTTATTAAGAAAGTCAGTGCTTGCATCAAAATGTTTGAATGTTGATCCTACATCTTTTCTAGCATTTGAAATGTGTCTGATCTAATTCCTAGGTCTTCACTCTACTTTGAATTGATTTTTGTAATTCTGTGTATTTTTAAAAATACTGTATTTCATTAATATCAGTTTTATTCTATATTACTTCTTTCCTTCTAATTTTGAGATTATTTTTACTTTTCTAAGACTTTAAGATGCATAATTGTTTTTTTATTTGAGATGTCTCTGCCTTTTTATGTGTGTACTGATGGTTAAAATCTTTCCACTTAGTACTGTCTTTGTTGTACACCATAAATTCTGATGTGTTTGTGTTTCATTTTCATTTGATTCTAAGAATTTTTAAAATTTCCAACCTGATTTCTTCAATGACTTAGTCATCATTCAAAAATGAATTTTCCAATCTCCATGTATTTGCACAATTTCTGTAGTTTTCCAATTTTCTTCCATTGATCTGAAAATATGCAAGACATTATTCCAAAACTTTGAATTTGCTCAGACTTGCTTTATATCCTAATGTGTGTTTAATATTGGAGAAATTTCCATGAATATCTGAAAAGAAAGTGTATTAGCTGCCACTAGATGAAATATTCTAAATTTATCTGTTAAGTTGATTTGATCTATAGTACAAATTAAATCTCTTGTGTTTGTTGATTTCTGTCTGGACGATCTATCTGTTGGTGAGAGTGGTGTATTGAATTCCCCCACTATTACTGTTTTGGGGGCTATCTGTCACTTGTGTCAAATAATATTTGTTTTATGAAATTGGGTGCTCTGACATTTTGGATCAAAAATATATACTATCATTATATTTTCTTGTTGGATTTTTCCCTTTACCACTATGTAATGACCTTTGTCTCTTGTGACTGGTTTTAGCTTAATGTTTGCTTTGTGGGCTATCAATCTGCCTATTTCTTCTTGTTTTCAGATTCCATTTGCATGGAATTTCATTTTCCATCATTTCTCTTTTAGTCTGTGAATGTATTTGCCTGTATGGTGTGTTCCTTGGAGGCAGCATGTTGGTAGGACTTGTTCTTTAATCCAGTAAGCCAGTCTTGGAGGATTAAGATCATATTTATTTATTATTGTTACAAAGAGATATGTATTATTCCTTGTCATTTTGTTTTAATTCTCATGTTTGAATCACTGGTAATTCTCATTTGCTTATTTATAATAATAAAGCTTATGAGCTTTATTATTTCCCGTGCTTTCTTGGTTATTTTTACCTTCTTTAGCCTGTAGGATTCCCTTAAGTATCTAATGCAATGCTGTGCTTATTGGTCATGAATTCCTTTAGCTTATGCTTATCTGGGAAGTTTTTTTAAAAATTTTCATACTCAGTTTTGAAGGATAGCACTGCAGCGGGCATGTGTATACCCATGTAGTATTCTGTGTGCAGTTGAAGTTTCTCACCTATCCTGTTGCATCTATGCTATATGTGGTGGTGGAAGTGGGCTGAAGCATCTGTGAGCCAAGGCAGCCTGTATACTTTTTGGTGCAGAGTGGAACAGTTGTACCACCGTGATTAACCATTTTCAAAAACTAACTTTTTACTCATAATAAGTAGCTAATTGTCTCCTTATCCCTAAATTTAAATACCTTCCAAGAGCCTCTATCTTGAAATCTCATCTTTCTAGGCTCACTCCTTTGATGATTAATCTATTACCATGGATTTTCTTATTATGAGCAATTTACTTCCAGATACCTAAATCAAGCCATTCCTGAGTTCCACAGCTCAACTTTCACTTCATTATGAACATCACTAGTTGTCTGACTCTGTATGTATAATTGAGAAACGTATATCATTGGAATTTACGGCTTAAGTCTAATGAACAATAGACCCTCAATAAAAGTGCATGAAAGTAGAAAAACCCTCTAACTAAAAGAACTATTTCCATAATCCCTGAGGGGAGTAAATATCATCTTTACTTACATTTCAATATTTAAACAGACAAAAAATATTGATGAAACATACAGAGATGTTGTGCTTGGAGCAAAGTTTCCTGCACCTTTTGTCCCTGTGGTTTGTCTGCCCTCAGTTACTGTAAGTGGCTTCCTGCATTCTTTTCTCAGATATTGCTAAGGGCAGTGGGGCCAGATGGCATGCTATCTGCTTATTGAGAAACAAAAGAGAATTTCTTCTTTACTATAGTTATCTAAAATGCAATTTGAAATGTCTCTTAGGCAAAGATTTCCTTTATACAATCTATATATATTCACAAGCACTGGACTTTTGTAAAACCTGATTATTTTGGATATACTTAGAACACTGAAAACAGTCAAAAAGCCATTAATTTCATAAGCTATTATTAAATATTACCATTTAGAAGTATTAGCTAACTGATGAAGTATAGTTTGTTGTTAATTTGGAGGGTTCAAATACAAAGTGATATCAGGTATAAAGAGTTTATGGTAGTTCAGAATTTGAAATCTTGAGTTATTTCATATTCATTAATCATTGTTTGGAAGTTCTCACCTTGCCATTTATTGACTCTATGATTTTAGGTAGGCAAATAATTTATGTCCCTGAGTCTTTTTTATCTAAGTGCAAAATGGGATGATAAGGTCTAACTCACAAGACTATTTAAGGATAACTGTGGGAGATAAGCTTTTTAGAGGATCCTATAATAACCAAGAGGAATTCTTAATAAGTTGCACTCTTCCCATAATGCAACATTGTAAGTTCAGCATTGAGTAGAAGGAAGAAAATCTCAAATATACAATGAATATAGAGGCAAGTCTCAAAAATAAATTTTATGTGAAAAATGCAGGAATCAAAATTCTACAAATGTTATAAATTTATATGTATATTTACACACATTTTGTGCACAAGTATGTGTAAACATGTGTACATACACATCTTGAGAGGAAATATCTGGAGAGACAGTACCCAATGAGTTTAAATGATGAGGATACATATTATTTTCTGCTTTATATGGTTGTAAGAAGTGACTAGTTGTTGAATATGTCTTATGTTTTACAATACCATTGAGTAATTTATTGAACAAAAAGAAACCATATTTAACACATAGCTTCCAACCTGCCTTAAACCAAAACTTGCTGGGTTTAAGCTGGTGTATTTTTAGATTAATTTATTTATCCACTTAGAATAGATTTCCAGTCCTGGGTCTTGGTTGTTTATCAAGACTTACAGGAAGAAAAATGTATTTGAAATTAATTTTGGTATTTTAGAAATGTTTTTATACCATTAAATCATGTAGTTTCTCAATCTGGTTCCATGAATTTTCTTCTTAAAGTTACATTATTTTTAGTCTCCTCAAGAGGTTTAGAAATGTAAATTGAATTATTCAGGTAAATCATTGAATTTCAACACATTGTTAGAAGCCAGCTTGCCGTTATAGAAAGCTTTTTATTTAGTGTAAGCATTTTGGCCAGTTTTTAGAAAATTTAGAGCATAATGCTTCTATACCGACATACTGATTTCTTAATCCCATCTTTTCATGTACTTTAATTTTGATGATTGTTTGTTAGTTTTATTATCTGAACTGATTTTGTTAAGATAGATGAAAAAAAAGTTATAGTAATTGGACTCTCCTCACAGCAGTAACATCAACTGTTTTTCTTCCTAGTGTTAATTTCTTCATAAAATCAAGAAATCATCTTCTGATAAATTTAGGAATACAGTTTTGTACTGTAGCACTCTGTATCTAGAGACTTGAATTGACAGTGTTTTTGCTTATTTCATTGCCATTCATTCATCTTTAAAAACTTTTGTTTTTCTATTAACATAAAAATCTAAACTATGTCAGCAATTTTTACTCCTTTATTAGAATTTAGAAATGAACTAACTGGTTACACCACAAACAGCTTGTTAATTTATTCAACAAATATTATGGAATATGTATTATTCTATAATTCATGTTTGTGACCTCCTAATCATTTTACATCAGAGGAAATTTGAATATCAGAATAATGAGAATACCCTTTTGTTTAAAAAAGTCAATGAATGTGAAATCAAAAGTCACTGTAGCATTGGGGTTACAAGTTTTTAAAATATTTTTCCTTACATATCTAACCTTTAAAACAGAAACCTTACTTGCCAGGCATGGTGGTGCAGGTCTGTAGTATCAGTGAATCCGGAAGCTGAGATGGGAGACTCACAAGTTCAAGGTCAGCCTCAGCAACTTAACAAGATCCTAAGTAACTTAGTGAGACCCTGGCTCCAAATAAAATATAAAAAAAGAGTGGGGATGTAACTTAGTGGTAAATTGCCCCTGAGTTAAATCACTAGTACCCAAGGGGGGAAAAATCTATTAATCTTGACATATTTTATCAAGACCATGGATATATGCAATTATAATTCCTTCTAGCTATCTGATTTGTTTTCAATCACATAACACTAGTCTAAAAAAATTGCTTGTAGAATATTTATGTGTGTGGTATCTATATTCAACTACCTTGTATTTCCATTGCCATGAAAAACAAAGGAAAATAGGAAGAGGTATAGAATTTTCCGTGTTGTCACATTCCTTTCTCTGATTTTCAAAAATCTCACAGCTTCATTTTTTTTTTGATTTTTGTTTTTTTGTTCAGAGTGATGGATTGCCTATTTCACAACCATCTCAGTAACTAGTAACTGCCAACTACAGAGACATATTGTTCTATCAAGGCAAAATCATCACCAGAAGAGAGGATGTTTTCCCACTGCCCCGTTTTCACTCCTAATTTATCTCTGAAGTTTTCATAATATACCAAGTAATTGAAAAATTCAGAGTGATTTTTGTCTACTTAGTAAACTATGAAGATAAAGTAAGAAGGAATGATTTTGGTGGAACAAGTTGAGAATTCTTGGTAAAGCAATTCCTTGAAGTCAAAAGGAGTTTACTGCCATTGCCACTCAAGGTTCTCTTTTGTAATCTCTAGCAGGTAATCTATAAATCCCAATGACCTACAAGAATAAGACAAGGACTGCAGGTGTTCATGCACCATGATATCATTAGCAATAATCAATGCATGGCTGTGTTTTCTCCCTAATACATGGATAGAGTACCAAATTATTGAGCAATGCTAGATCTCTCTTTTATTGAGCTCATTAGTCTTGGAAGAATTCATTAATCATTTAAGCTTAGAAGAAAAATGTAACCTGGGATATGGCAGAACAATCAATAAGACATAAGTGAGAGTGTGTATGTGCTTGAAGAGGAGGTCAGGAGAATTTTAAGTTTTACCATAGGATTTAAGTGGACCTATCTGTATTTGGGTATGGGAAAGAGTTCTTATGTAGGGCTGCCAATAAAAGCATAGATAGAAAACAACTCTATGAGTGTGTGTGTGTGTATATACACATATAGGTGTAGACACACGACATATAAATAATATAGTAATATTTTAAAGGTTCCAAAGTTTCCATTTTTTTTTCCAGAAGTGATAATCAACACAGTCAACTTTCTAACCACCTATTTGGTCATTATTCTACCATCAAATTATATTTTATTTATTCCCTCTTTTCCATGTATATTTATGGCAGTTTTTTCAATGCCACCTTTATTTTCACTTTAATTTTTTCTTTTACCTGACTTCTCTGTCACTCCCTAGTCCATCATTCATATTGTTTCAGGAACTTCTGCTTAAAACAGTCACTTTCTTGTTTAAAAACAGTTCAGATCTCTTTTTTGCCTACCCTAATTAGATCTGAACATTTAAGCTTGGATTTAAAGCAATAATATCTCCTTTGGAGATAGGGTATTGATACATCTTGCTTTTCAGAAGAGGAATTTGACACATACACACACACACACACACACACACACACACACACACACAGGTTAAATATCTTCCCAAGATCAAGAAGTATGTATAAGTGCTGGGCACCGTGGTGCACTCTGGTAATCCTAGCCAGAGGAGGAGGCAGAAGGATCATAAGATTAAAGCCAGCCTCAGCAACTTAATGAGGCCCCAAGTAACTTAGTGAGACTCTGTCTCAAAATTAAAAAAAAAAGAATAAAATATAAAGGGTTGGGGATGTGGCTTAGTGATTAAGTGCACTCGGGTTCAATCCCCAGTATCTGCCCCTCCCCCTCCAAAAGAAGAAAAAAATGTATGTATAAGAGGCAGAACTAGAATTCAAAACATTGCTTGTGACTACACAGCCATATGCATACCATTTTCTGTTCTATCATAATTCTGTTTAAACCTGATCCATCTCACCTCTTTAGCTTAATTGCCATTCGTATCTTGTTGTATATCTTATAGTATTTAGACTTATCTCCCACCATAATTTAAATCCATACTCTTCCCCATCACCATTCTATTGGTCATATGCTTCAATTTCTTGTTTTCTATTGATTTTCATTTAGATACCATTGTCTCATCTGCCAAGGTTATGTTCAAATGTCTCTTCCTTTCTGAAGGACCTCTACCCTATGTTTTTGTTACTACTCCTACAATGTTTCCCGAGTAAATGGTACGTATTTCCATTGCTTTACTAATTTTGTTTTTGTAGATTTTCATTTATGTATCTATAAGTCACCATGACTTTTTGAGAACAGAGCAATTGTCTTCTTACCTGCTCTTCCCTGATGCAGTTACTATCCATTGACAATGCTCACAAATATTTATTGAATTGAGCATATTCTCTATCCACATTGTCTCAATGCATTATGGCAATGGTACTAAATAGACATATTCATCTTTGTTTCTGTAAATCACATTTGAAAATTAAACCAAAAATACTGTCTTGTTAAGTAGTACTTTTGCATGTACTGTGTAGTGTGTTTTTGCATATGTTGGCATAGTTGAGATTTGGTTATTTCTAAGATTTACTTCCTGCCAAAATACTACAGCTTTTTACTTTTCCAGTATAATTCATCAGCTTGATTACAAAGAACATTTCATTTATGGCCTTGGGTAAGCCAAATATGTTAGATTGGGTCTTATCCGACTAATTAGATAAAAACAGTCTTCTTCATTAGTTTTCTTCTATCCTGTACTGTTCAAGCTAACTCTGCCTTTGGCCATTTATTTTTTAGTAGATATTCAACTTGTAAATTGAATGATTCTCTTTAATTTCACAGAACACATCCACCCAGGTTTTCATTCTACATTCCAATTTTAGTTAATATGAGATTTTTTTCACAAAAGGATAATTGCTTTATTCTAGTGTTCTTTAGAGTGAACCCTCCCCACCAACAAATGAAAATAATCTGGTTAGAACCTGTGTTAAAATAAGTATGTTTGAAGGTAAAAAGATTTGGCAAGTTTGTTTCATCTTAGAATTTTAATTGTCATTTCTGTAATTTTTATAATTTTAAAAGCTGGCACATTACCTATCCCTGTAATTTCTTATTTTTTAGTAAAGTACTAGGTTAACAGACAGAACATATATAGTGTGATTAAACATTCCCTTGATCTATGTCTCCTGGAATGTGGGAAAGCAGGGTTTATTCAGTTGACGAGCTTAATTTGAAAGTAGAAAGAAATTCCCAAATATTCACTGAGATTCACTGATTACTATGATTCCAGAAGAATCTAACCCCAGCCTGCTACGCTCTGCCCTAATTGAATTCCACAGAAAAGAGTAAGAATGTAGACTTCTACCCTATTGAAATATATAGTTGCATTGTTCCAAATCCTAAGGGAATTATACCAAAAGTCCAGCAGAGCAAGAAACTAAAAGGGGCATCTTAAAAAAGTAGATGGGGCATCATTGCTGAAACATTGGACATAGATATTTTGTGAGAAGTTGGTATTTTTTTATTGTAAAAATGGGGTACAACTCGTTTCTTTGTACATGAAGTAGAGGCATACCATTTGTGTAATCATACATTTACACAGGGTAATGGTGTTTGATTCATTCTGTTATTTTTTCCCTTCCCCCACCCCTCCAACCCCTCTTTTCCCTCTATACAGTCCCTCCTCCTCCATTCTTGCCCCCCTCCCACCCCCCATTATGTGTCATCATCCGCTTATCAGCAAGATCATTCATCCTTTGGTTTTTTTGAGATTGGCTTATCTCACTTAGCATGATATTCTCCAGTTTCATCCATTTGCCTGCAAATGCCATAATTTTATTATTCTTTATAGCTGAGTAATATTCCATTGTATATATATTATCCATTCATCAATAGAAGAGCATCTAGGTTGGTTCCACAATCTGGCTGTTGTGAATTGAGCAGCTATGAACATTGATGTGGCTGCATCCCTGTAGTATGCTTATTTTAAGTCCTTTGGGTATAGGCCAAGGAGTGGGATAGCTGGGTCAAATGGTGGTTCCATTCCAAGTTTTATGAGGGATCTCCACACTGCTTTCCAGAGTAGCTGCACTAATTTGCAACCCCACCTGCAATGTATGAGTGTACCTTTTTCCTCACATCCTCGCCAACACCTATTGTTGCTTGTATTCTTGAAAATCATTCTAATTGGGGTGAGATGGAATCTTAGGGTAGTTTTGATTTGCATTTCTCTTATTACTAGAGATGTTGAACATTTTTTCATATATCTGTTGATTGTTTGTAGATCTTCTTCTGTGAAGTGTCTGTTCATTTCCTTAGCCCATTTATTGATTGGGTTATTTGTATTCTTGGTGTAGAGTTTTTTGAGTTCTTTATATATTCTGGAAATTAGTGCTTTATCTGAAGTATGAATGGCAAAGATTTTCTCCCACTCTGTAGGCTCTCTCTTCACATTGCTGATAGTTTCCTTTGCTGAGAGAAAGTTTTTCCAAAAGAAAGTTTTTAGTTAGAATCTATCCCAGTTATTGATTCTTGCTTTTGTGGAGCTGAAGAAATATGGAAGTTTTAAAAACTCCTGTATCTGTGTTCTGCTTTGCCTTTGGTTTATTTATTCAATACATGTTTTGTGTGCCTGATATATGTCACATGCTAAACTAAGACAAACCAAATTATTGCCCTGTTTTTGAGTAATTCACGCTGTATCCTTTGATTTATATTTGGCCAAGAGCAAAAAAGATAATTTTGAGAAGTTGATTGAGACCTTCCTGGTGATAATTAATTTATTTTACTGTTGCACTGTTATCAATGTGTTAATCCTATAATTTCATCTAAACACCAATGTCTTAAAGGTCTACCATAGGCCTGCAGGTGGGGAAAAGTGCTGACAATAAATTGGCAGAGTAGTTACAGATGCACTGGAATTAGACTTGGCTCTGATTCCTGTCTTTTCCTCAGGCTTGTTGTGTGATGCCCTGCAAGTTATTGCAACTGTGGATTTCTTCTACAACAAATGTAAAATGTAAATGAGAGTAGTATTTACCTCTTTGAAATTTTGTGATGATTAAATAAGATAATAAATGTAAGTATAGAACATTATATAGTATTTGAAAACATATTTTTGAGGTTTCATTATTTAAAGTATTTAAAATAAACATATTTCTAATACATTAATGAAATATAAACATTGATATTATTGTCATAATTTTCATGTATGTCTATATTGAAATTTAGCCAGTTACAAAAATTTGATAAGGAAAATCTATCAGTATCTGATTTGTATAAATCCTGAATTAAGGTTTTCTTTGTTACTTTTACTACTAATAATGTACTTGTTATAGAATTTATGTTTTAATAACCATTTCTGTTAACTTCCTTAATCTTTAGTGTAATCCCTATGAGGGATGGCATTGTTTGCCTTTTTTTTATAGGTGAATAAATGACAAATACAGAGATTAAGAGATTCCATCTATGCTCCTTTGGCTTAATAATGACTGCTGCAGTCCTGGAACTCTGCTATAGTTTTTCTGTACTTCCTGCTTCTCCTCACTAAATAATGTTTATTTTAAAATTGGAGAATCATCAGCTCTAGAATGTAATGTAATATGGATATAGTGTGTGTATTTTGTGTGCATGTGCGTGTGTGTGCCTATGTATGGGGTGGTATGAGCAGATGGAGATAAAGGTAAAGCTGAAGTATATGGATAGATATAAATATAGGCAAGTAAACTCCCATGTAATATGTATACACAAATAGAACATGAAAGTTTTCTGTATCGACTCAAATTATCATTTATTTGGATATATTCATCCCTAAATTGTCAAGTTAATTTACATTCAAGAAAATTATTTCCCACACCTTAAATTGTTACCATAGTTCTCATCTCTTCAATTTCATGTTCTGTCATTTGCTTCCCCTTCCAAACTCATTCAGTATGATTCAGGTCTATAGATATAGTATGGTGAATACTTGGTTCATACTTTTATTATTTTCCTTATAATATTTGCTGTTCTACTGCTCTCTCTGTCCTTTCTTCATCTCATGTTTGTGCTGGGAAATGCTGGGTTATCATTTAATACAGAAAATGGGTTGCCTCCTGTGCGGTGCCTTCTTTGAGTTTTCTAGGTTGAAAACTTGCCAGGCCTCATAACTTTTTATTTGTACCATCACATTGAACAGCATTGATCTAAGTCATTCTGACATTCCACAAATCTAGCTCAAAACCTGGCACAAACATGAGATCAATAAATGCTTGAATTGGGCCCCCAAAAATTAGGATATGTTTATCTTTGGGAATTAGCTGAAGGAAAGTTAAAAGACAAAAAAGCTGAGCAACTATGGAATTTATTATCTTCTTTCCACTCCAATAATTCATTAAATCATTACATATTCACAAATATCTGACCTGACCAATGTCTCCTCTGAATCAGATATTCAGCAGCAAGCAGAATATGCAGCAATCTTACCCTCATGTAGAATATTTTCTAAGGTAAAAAAGACATGTAGTGAATAAGATACATATAGAAAATATAAAACATCTTACATGGGGTTTAATATTGGAGATTAAGAAAAAGCAAGAAGGTGAGAATGGTGTAGATGATATTTGAGAAAGCTCTAAAAGAGTTAAGACAAGGAGACGTCTTAGGGGAGAGCATCCCAGGCAAACATTATGTGCCAAAACAAATTTGCAAATATCATGGCATATTTAAGAAGAGCTAGGAAGTTGGAGTGGGTGGAGCATAGTGAAGGATAAAGGAGGAAAAGAAGAAAAAGTCAGAGATAATATATAATGAATTCAAAGGTAAAGGGCTTTTAGTTAACATGAATGTGAAAGAATATAGGTGAATGTGAATGGAAGGCTATAGAAAAGGCTTCTTGAAAAACATTTTTCAAAGAATCACCCTGAGAATAAACTGAGGAAGTGTTTACATGGAAGTGTTAACAGAAGGACAAGGGAAAGAATAGGGAAACTGGTTATGAATCCATTGAAACTGGTTAAATGTCAAATGATGATTACTTGGTCCCGGGTAGTAGCAATGGAAATAGTAAGAAATGGTTTGATTGTGAACATATTTTGAGGGAAAAAATGATAAAATTTTCTGAAAAGTTATATGTATGTTGTGAAAGGAAAGAAAGCAGTAGGAATGAATCCAGGATTTTTGTCCCAATCATATGGGAGGACAGAGTTATCATTTGCAAAGACAGGAAAATCTGTGAACGGAACAGATGAGGGGAAAGATTAGTTATTCAGTTTTAGACATTAAATTTGATATTTGTTTAGAAATAAAAATAGAGTTTCCAAATAGGCAGTTTGTCATTAAATCTAGAGTTCAAGGAAACATTCCAAGAAAGATGACATTTTAAGCTATAGGAATGGAGTTTGCTACCCAACGACCAAGAGGAAAAAGAAAGTGTAGAGGTCCAAAGACTGATTCCTGAGGCATTTCCACATAAAAAGGCCTGGCAGATGAGAAGGAATTAGTTAAAGATGCTAAATAATGAAGAGTGAAGTAAAAAGAATTCAAAGAGAGAACTCAAGAAGTCAGGGATCTTTGGCAAACTTCTGTAAGGGGTCAGGTAATAAATATTTTAGACTCCACGGGCCAAAAGCTGTCTGTTGCAAGTACACAACTCTGCTCTTTTAGTGGGAAAGCAGCCATGTATATCAGATAAACAAATGAGCATGGTTGTGTTCCAATATAATTTTATTTACAAAAAATGGCAGCCAACTTAATATTTGGCCCCTAGGCTATAGTTTGCAAATCCCTGCCCTAAAAGCCAAATAAACTGATTCAAGAAGGAGTTATTGATTATATCAAATGCTCCTGATTTGTCAAAGATGAAATAAAAGAATTGACTATTAGATTTAACAAGTTGTTAGCATTTAGTGACCCTAATGAGCCGTTTTTAGAGACTGTTAGGAATGAAAATATAACTCAAAGAGAGATTTGGATCAAAAGAGAATTGAGGAAATAAATTAGAGGAATAAATAAATAGAAATTGCCAAAAATTGTCATAGTTCAGAGGAACAAAGAAATGAAGCTGTAACTGGGTGGGAAATGGAGTCAAGGGAGGATTTTTAAAAAAAAATATTTTTAGTTGTAGATGAACACAATACCCTTATTTTGTTTATTTAGTTTTTTTAATGTGGTGCTGGGAATCAAACCCAAAGCCTCATGCATGCTAGGCATGTGCTCTACCACTGAACCACACCCCCAGCTCCAAGGGAGAATGTTTTTAAGATGGAAAAAGAATGGCATAGAATACCCATGGGAATAATCAGAAGAAACAGAGAGATTGGTGTATTTAATTGCTGGAGCTTTGACCTTGAGTAGGCAAGAGAGAATGGGATCTAGTAATCAAAGTTGTGGTTGTAATCAGAACACAAACTGATCATCCAGATGTTGGGCATCAATGCAGGTATGTGGGAAGTTGTGTGACAGGAGGGAACAATTCTCTACTGATTGCTTCAGTTTTCTCAGGTAAATAAGAAATGTTTATTGATTGAGAATGGGGAGAAGGGTGTTGGAAAATTTAGGAAATAGAAGAGAATGAAATACTCATCTAGACTGAAGATTCTCAAACTTTTCTTCATGTTAATATTACCTAAATGAATGTTTTAAGGTTTCCAATGCCCACCTGGTAACCGAGACACTTTAACTCAGAATAATGGGATGGTGCCCTGATTTAATACTTAAAAATGTCCACGGTATGTAGAAGAATTTGAGATTAGGTAAGATTGCTGGTCCATACTAAGAGCCAACTGGAAGGCAGCGGTCATGAATTCAAAATAAGACTAATCAGGGCGATTATGTGTTTTCCTCTAGAAGTTTGAGCAGCATGAAAGTGAGTGATGAACGAATGGAGGGTTGGCAGTATCTGTGTTTGAGATTCATCAAGCAAGCACCAGAATTTGGAGAGAGCAAAGAGATTCAAGGATATATGCAACAAAGTGTTTATGAGATATCACAGATTTTATTCATTATAACAAGAGAAGCAAGGACATGGATTATATAAGTTATAGTGAAAAGCTGTTAGAATGAATGAATTTCTGGGATTGGTGATGTCAAAGAATTGTTGAAATAGGAGTACCACATGGAGTTAACTAGAGACATAGGAGGTGGAAGTCAAAAGGTGATGTTTAAAACTCAGCTTATGACAAAATCCAGTATGTGACTGTCAGAGCAAACGATGAAGGCAGGGTCAAAAACAATATCTCTGGAGTCAGAATTTAATGAATTACTAGACCAATGTGGTGATAGAATTGTTTTCAATGGATATTTAAAGTGTCAGAAGTTAGGACAACAGTCATGTTTTGGAGAGGGTGACAGTGAGGCAAGAGCTAATATCTTCTGGATTTGGGTGTATACCACCCTCACTCATATAACTCTTCATTTTCTTATTTTCACAGAGATTCTTTCCAGGTTTATATGTTTTGTACAATAATGTTAATTTTCTTATTCTTTGTGCAAGATACTTTCATATTTAGCCAGTTATTAGCATTTTCCTTTTTGCCCTATTTTTATTCTGGTTACTAGTAATTCACCAGTTTCTAAAGCTAATTGTGTCATCATTGCTTTTTACATTTAAAGATAAAATATCCAGTCATTGTTTTGGTAGAAGCAATTTTTCTTCTTGAAGGAATATACCTCTGAGCTACAAAAATGGTTGAGGAATGGTAATAGAATTATTCTCCTTGGAGAATATGTTTTGCTTCTCTCATTTTCACTTTTAACATTAGCCTTAATCCAATAGCAATTCTAAAGCAAAAGAAAAATAATTATGTTTCTGAAAACAGTGAGTCAGAAAAATTACCAGTGCAATGAATATGTATTATGTGTTTCAATCTTTGGGTAGCAAGTTTGTTGTTGTGATGGTTTTTGTTTGGTTTTGCTTTTTTTGTTTTACCCTTGGATATGACAAAATGTTATGGGAAGAAAGGCAGCATATTGATAAAAAGCCTACTAAATATTTCCAAAGTTGAAAATACCCAATGCCCTCAATGTACTATATGAAATGCAGATCATCCCCAGTGATATAGTTCTCTGTGTTGCAAGTTCATCAGATGTGACTGATGGATATTTTCTGATCTTTCCTGAAATTATAGTGCATTTGAACAATGTGAATATTTGAGGTACAGTGTAGAAATGTTCATCTTTCTGTGAATGAGATAGTAGGGAATTTCAGCTAAGACTCATTGTGATTTACTGCCTCTATCTACATCAGTCACCCAACATGCAAATCATCTGGACTCCCAGGAGAGTCATGACTGATTCATTGAGACAGAATGGCTCTCTGTCACTTAGAAGGAGTTTTCTGCTCCCACCTCCAGTCCTTTACATAGACTGTTTTACAATTGTGAATAAACTGATATCTCTGCCATCCCAGTTCTCTCTCTATTTAGAATTGGTAGGTTTCTTTCAGCACATCTTTACTGGTTAGATAATGTTCTCCATTAAATGTTACTGACTGGTATCACCTGCTCATATGTGTATGTCATGTCTTGACAAACATATGTTAACATGTTTGAAGATTATTATATTCATTTGGTGCCATATTTACTTAAATTATTCAACCTCATTTGTTAATATTAACTTCCCGCACGATTGCTTCATGAAACATGTGAGACTTGAAGTTGGAATCTCCCAGTATAAAACATGAATTGCACTCTCTGCTTATTTTTCATTTATACAGTTTGTAATTAGTTTGTAGATGTGATTTTTTTTCAAATACTTCAGAGCAAGAGTTTTCTGTCAAAATAGGATTTAGAGTTGTGTTGAGGACAGATTAATTTCTGGTCACCTGGGTAGTTTATTTTCTGTTTTAGAACTTTCACATTCCTTATTTCCAGCCTACCACCACAAACAAATCTGTTAAACCTCAAGGGCCAAGTATCTGCAAACTGATAAAATTTTATTCTTAGCTTCATATTGCCAGTGGAATAAGCCTGCCTTCTAATAGCCTGACTTAATAAGAGGACTGGTGTAGTTTATCATAAATCATTTCATGTTCCTTAACAGTGAACTCCTTATTAATAGTGACACTACATAATTGAGAAACCTAATCATGCATGTTCTAAAAATCTTCTATATTTTCACAGAAAAGGAAATTCAGTAATATTTAAAAATTCCAAAACGAATACATTTTTATAACACAATATTAACTCTCAAATAATTATTCAGTGATTACTACTTGTATGCAAATACATATGTTAAGAGTTTTAAAATATTTTAAAATACATCTTCCTCAGTATTCTTAACATCTAGTTGGCAAGATAACAAAAGTTACTTGTGCCTCTCTCGGCTCTTAAACAGGGTGTCCATATTTTGTCATGGCTATATGGCTGTTCCTTTTTTTCTTCCCACCTTGTCTTCCTATTTATCATGTAAATATGACATAAATTTATATCTGCTCTTTTTCCTAGTGCTGGTACAGGGCCTGGCCCTGTAGGTATTCACTGCACTTATAGGTACACTGCAGGAAGCCTTTAATGTCCCAATTTGTGCATGAACTTCACTAATCCTGAAGTACCATAACTCAATCCCCATTTTCTCCAGCTCTTGAAACTCAAACTTTAAGACCTAGTTGTAGTTCTGCCCCTTCCATATATTCCTCCTCTTGTTGCCTAAGTCACTCTCTAAACCCCTTTCCCCTGTTGCTGCTGTTAGAATTCCATTCATTCTACTATTTTCTTTTCCCTGTCCTGTCCTGTCCTGTCAGGTGTGGGACTGTCCTGCCCTATCCTATCCTATCCTGTCCTATCGACACATATACATTAAACATTTATTGAGACCTTACCGGACAATGAACTCTTCATTAAGAACTGAGGAGTAAAGTAGATGTCTCTCTAATTTAAAGGGTCTTTTCCACTTTTCTCAAGAATTGATCAGTTAAAATCTGAGGAGGTGGCAGGGTGTCTGATTTCTCTTTCAGTTTCATTATAATCAATACAATAGGTTTAGTGTAGGTGCTATGGATCTATTGTTTAGATTTTCAGCTTTTTCCAATGGTGCTGCCTAAGTCTTTACTAATATCTTTACTTTTGATTAAGTCCTCTGGCCAGCTTGCTATAATCATTTGCGAGAAAATTCTTCAGGTACCAACCCATGGGCACTAGAATCAAAACTTGGATTTACTCATATAATTTTCTCATTTATAATATGGACATAATTATAATACCTCCCTTATGGAGTTGTTGTGAGGATTAACAGACTCATTACATGCAAAGTACTTAGAAAACAGGAAGCACTCAGTAAATATTATTACGCATATGGTGTTCCTCACTAATCAAAATATAACACCATGCTGTTTGCATTCAATACCTTTCTTTTGCAGAAGCTTCTATTCATGTAAATGTGTGTTAAATTTATTTTTAACATATTACTTTTGAGAGAACTTGAGATAGATTTCAGAGTTCCTTAAAGGCAAAGAAGGTACCAATAAATTATATTACACACCCTGAATCATAAGGTCAGTGCTAAAATTCAATGATCTGACCATAGGATCAATACTTCTGCCACTAACTCTGAGTGTCATCAGCCTTACTGGCTCTTTATTTGGTCTTATTCAAAGTTTTAAAATATCAGCAATAAGGTCACCGCTCATCCTTAACTAGAAGACAATACATGTTGAATAATGAAAAGTTCTGAATTCAAATATCATGACCCATGATATAAATATATTTCAATCATTTTTAATAATTTCTTCAAATTTGAAATAAACATATCATTTGGTTTGACTGGATCCTTGACTATTACTTTGCTGAAGCTTCCATTCTCCCATCCACATTAGAATCATTTAAATTACTTGAGCCAGGTGACTCTCAGACTAGAAGTTTTATGATTGTTCTCCCACTCCTACTTGTTCATGTGGGAAGTTTATCCCTCTTGTATATAGATTTTAGATTATTCTACTCCAAAGAGGCCCTGTTGTGCTCATTTTTTCTCTTTCCCGACTCTTAAGACAACTCTCCCTCTGAAGTTTAAAACAATAGTAAACATATCCAAAGTACATCATTGCCTTTTCCTACTTTCAATATTTCAGTAGTAGTGCTTATAATCTGAAACATGTTATGCTGTGTTCTCTTCACTCATGATTTGTGATTCATAGAGAATTAGCCCTATACTAGGAGAAATGTCCCAGACACATTTAGAAGTTTTCAATTCACACGGATCTTGTGCTTTGTCTTTTGAGAGCATTTTTTAACTTTTAAAAATACTTAACTGGTACTATATTTTACTTCCATATCATATTATTCTGATTTAAGCCCCAAATGACACAAGATGTAGTTATTAACTATTTGCTTGATATTTATCTTTTCCACTGAATACCTTTGTAATTTTTTAAATATGTTCAGATTATTTAATAGATTAAAATTTATAATCTTCAATAAATATGCAAGTCAGGTAATACAGAGAATAAAAGAAAGTATGTCTCAAATTTTTTCTGATAAAAGTTTCAACAACAGAAAAAAAAATAACTGAGATTTCAGAACATATATGCACTGAATACATAAAAAATAGTCATTTTTACCCATACTTTATATTCACCATTTCAGGTAGAATAAATGATGATAAAATATTTTTCTTGGAATATTTTATGCTAGCAATAGGACCAAGCACGTTTGAATGTCCCACGTGTGATGTGAGCTCAAGATTTTACAGAAGTTTCATACAAAATAATTTTTTTTATGATGAGGGGAATTTTCTGTATCTGCACTATTCTAGCTACCTATACCGTTTGAATACTTGAGATGGGGTTTGTGTAACTGATCTGACACTGAATTTTACTTTATTTAAATTTTAGTAATATAATCTTAAATAGCTGCTTGTGGCTATTGGCTACCATATTGTATGAGCAATAACACTAGATGCTTCCAAGTTACTCCCAAGATTATAAACCACACAAGTTTGGGTCACTGTGTTGTAATTCTCAGGTCAGTCTCATAATACTTAAGAAACCAAAACTCTATATTTTAAAAAGTAACCGTAAAAAACTGAAAAATCATTTTGATATTTTCTAATTTTTACAAGAGTGGGCAAAATAAGAATCCTCTCTTCTCATCTTTTTCCTCAATGATTTCTAACTATGCTTCTTTAGGATTCTATTTTCATCTTCCCTCTAAATATATTCCCTCAACTGACCCTTTGTCATGCATCCCTCCCTAATCCTAACTTCCCCTTGATATTTTAAATTCTACTTCTTTATTCATTATCCCCACCAATATATCAACAGGTCCTTGATAAGGACACTAAATACAAAATTCTCATTACTAGACAGGAGTTGGGACAGGTTACAATTTTAAGTTTATCATTTGCTATCTGACACAAGAATAAATATTTCTAAGGTGTAACTTGGGGTTATATATTAAAATCATTTATAAATGTCACTCTTGTTATGTCCTCTAGGCAAGATTCTTTCTAATTTGAATTTCAAGATTATTTCTAATTTCCCCTAATTCAGGGGCATATTCTTATAGAATTAAGATATTCATTTGTGATTCCATGAACAAATATTTGTTGAACCTATTCTGAGTGTTAGGCATTTTTTAAAATGATTTATATATGTATTGGTAATAAAAAATGATGGTCCTTTTCCATATATAGTCTATAACCTATGAAGGAGATAGAAAACACCAAAATCTAATATGAATATATAATTAATAATTGTGTGATCCCTGCAATTGTGATCTTCTATATGGGGTAGACTCAAAGAAGATGATAAGGTGGGAGTGTTATATTAAGGCATGACCATTGGGAACTAAGTCATCCTATATAAAATATAGAGTAACATATATGCAAAGAGATGTTCCTTACTGTTGAGATTTTACTTTGATACAACTCTACCTGTCTGAGTCTTTTTTGTGTTGCCATAACAGATCTCCACAGACCAGGTTACTGATAAAGAAATTTATTTCTTGTAATTTAGGAGGATGAGAAGTTCAATATCAAGGTGTTAGCATCTGGTGAGGGCCTACTTGTTCCATAATAACATGACAGAGGTTATCGTATCATGAGAAAATACAGAAGTGGGCACAAGTGAGAAAGTTCACTTTTAATAACTAACCAACTCCTATGATTAACCATTGATGAGGGTGGAGCCCTTATGACCTAAGCACCTCTTACAGGTCCTTCTTTTATTTACAAATTTAACCTGTACAAAAAACTTAAAAGTTATAATGACTAATATGGTACCATGAATTATGTCTATACATTGCATAATGTTTGAATCAGGTTAAACATATCCTCAAATATATATCATTTCTTCATGGTGAAAACTTTCAAAATCCTTTCTCTTAGTTTTTTAAAATTTACATTATTCTTATCTTGAGTCACCATACTGTGCAATAGTACCCCAGAGATTCTTGTTCCTATCTGACTATTATGTAGTACACATTGATCAACTTTGCTTCATTTTTTTGGTACTGAAATTGAACCCAGGGGCACTGCAACCACTGAGTCATATCCCTAGCCCTTTTTAAATATTTTATTTAGAGACAGGGCCTCACTAAGTTGCTTAGAGCCTTGCTAAGTTGCTGAGGCTGACTTTGAACTTGTGATTCTCCTGCCTTAGCCTCCCAAGACACTGAGATTACAGGTATGTGACACTGCGCCTAGCAATCAAATTTTCCTGATCAATTCTTTCCCCGCACTGTTACCAGCCTCTGGTAAACACCATTCTACTCTCAACTTCTATGAGATCACCTTTTTATAGATTCTATATGTGAGTGAGATCATGTGGTAGGTTCTTGTCTTTACATGCTTGATTTAGTTCACTTAACACAATGACCTCCAGTTCTGTATATGTTGCAAATGACAGGATTTCATTCTTTTATGACAGAATAGCATTCTACTATGTATGAGTATCATGTTTTCTTCATGCATTCATCCACTGATAAACTCTCAGGTTTTTTCCATATCTTGACTATTTTGACTAAGTGCTACAATGACCATGGGAGTGCAGATGTCCTTTTGACATTTTGATTTAATTTCTTTTGGATCTATATCTACTCGTGGTATTGTTAGATCATATAGTGTTCTATTTTTAATATTTTGAGAAACCTCCTTACCATTTTCCATAAGGATTGCACTAATTTACATTCTCAGGAACAGTGCGCTAGTGTTTCATTTTCTCTGTTTTTACCCGCACTTGTTATCTTCAGTCATTTTGATACTAGTCATATTTATTGGGTGAGGTGATATCACACTGTGGTTTTGATTTGAATTTCCCTGAAGTTTGTGTTGTTGAACGTTATTTATGTAATTGTCATACATTTATGTCTCTTTTTGAGTAATATCTTCTGAGTGTATTGCCTATTTTTTAATTGAGTTCATTTATTTATTTATTTTTTTTACTTTGGGGGTTTTGGAGTTCCTTATATATTCGAAATATCAACCCCTTGTCACATGTATACTTTGCAAATATTTTCTCCCATTATGTAGTATTTCACTGCATTTGGTTGAGTGTTTCTTTTGTTGTGTAGAAGGCTTTTAGTTTTATGTGATCCCATTTTTATTTTTTATTTTTTTTCCTGTGCTTTTGGAGTCTTCTCAAAATATCTTTGCCCATTCTGAACTCTTGAAGCATTTACCATATCTTACATATTTAAGACTTCAATCCATTTTGAGTTTTTCTTTGTCACTTGTGTGATATAGAGGTCTAACTTCATTCTTCTGCATGTGGATATTCAATTTATCAATTACCAATTCTTGAAAAGACTATCTTTTCTTGACTATATTTCCTTAGCATCTTTGTTGAAAGTCATTTAGCTATAGAAGTGTGTTTGGATTTACTTCTACATTCTGTATTCTGTTCCAATGATCTACATTTCTGTTTCTATGCCAATAATCTGTTATTTTGATTGCTACAGCCTCATTGTTTGTTTTGTAGTTAGGTAGGATAAAGGCTTTTGGAAAGATGGTCATGATATATGGTTAAACACAGGAAAAAAAGTGAAAACTGTGTGAAAGGATGGTCCCATGAGATATGTATATTCATACTTTGATATGATTTCAGTTTTTAAAGAAATTGTTCAGATTGTTTTGTGGCCTAAAATATGATCTATCCTGGATAATGTTCTATGTGCTGATGAGAAAATGTGTTTTAGAAATCTACTGGATGTTCTGTAGATGGGATATTAGATCTATTAGATTTTGGGTTCAATTCACTTCTTCTGTTTCTTTGTTGATTTGCTATCAGGTTGATCTGTCCATTGCTGAAATCTGGTCATTAATGTCCCCAACTGTTATTATATCAGCTTCTATCTCTCATTTAATATCTATTAATATTTTATATATTTGAGTTGTCTGATAATGAATGCAAATATATTTACATTTATTATTTCTTCTTGCTCAGTTGACCATATTCTATAATAACCTTCCTAGCTCCTTTTTACTGCTTTTGATTTACAATCTATTTTATTTGTTACTAATAAACCTGCTCCTCCTCTATTTTGAACTCTATTTACATGTAATATATCTTATTCTATCCTGTCACTTTCAGTCTCCACATTTTGTTAGAGATAAAAAGTATTTCTTGTAAGCAGCATAGAGTTGGGATGTATAGGTATGGATATATCTATTCAGTCTGTCTTTTAATTAGAAAATTTTATCTATTTACATTCTAAGTAATTGTTTTAGATGATGTTTTACTTTATTTACAGTTATTATGTAAATTGATTTCTAGTAAATTGATTATCAAAGAGCATACCAAGTCCAGATGTAATAGGAGTTTGCTGTTTGTTTGTTTTTACTATTTCAGTACTGAAAGAAATATAAGTCCAGGTTTATACCACATACCCTGTTGGTGCTTTCTTCAGAAACAGGGCAATGCCAGAGACAGGGTAGTTTATTCCCATAAGCCTCTCCCTAGGACCAGAATAGATATGGATACCTCATTTACAGTTACTGACTTGTGTTTATACACTGCAGGGTTCTGCCCTGAGTAAAGTCACTGTAGATGGACCAGCCCTAGTCTCCTTTGTCATTACTATGACCACTAATGCTGTCAATCTTGTCACACTCTGAAGACCCCTTCCCCAAGACAAGCACAATACTGGGTTAGGGCCTAGATCCTTGAGGCTATGGGATAGACTATGTGCTTCTGATTGTTGAAGTAGACTCATAGTCCATAGGTGATGCAAGGTGGTAGAAGTCCAATGGGCTGGGGCTTCATGAAATCTCCTTACACAGTGTTCTTGAGGCTATTCCAGAATCTGTATCCATAGGCAGGTCTGTTGATGGAGTATTCTTGGATCTTCCCCATGTTAGATTTCACCAGCACAATATTTATTTACAGTACTGAATATACTGTCCTAATCAAAGCATATGGAATCCTGCCCCAAACTATGCTGGAACTGGGGTAGTGTTGATGAAGGCTGAACCTTGGCTGCCAGGGCTGATGCCAGCCTTGGTTGTGCCTCGTCTCAGAAATATAAGGATGTGCATATCCTCAGGGATGTACTAAGTCCTATGCGCTGGAAGTGTTGATTCTGGTCCAAATACCAATCTGTGTCACTGGTGTGCATATCTCTGCCTGGCACCAGGAAATTTCTAGAGACCCATCTTTGAGCAGTGGCCTGAACTTCAGGGATGGGTGGTGGAAATAATGCCTTAGTCACCAAGGCTGGTGTTGCACCTTGATCTCCAAGGATGTGTCGTAGCTAAATTTCTCAGTTATAGGGGTATACACAGTCTCAGGAGCAGTGTGTGTATTCTCAAGGCCCACTCTAATGCTGGAACTTATGTGGTTGAAACTTGAGTCTATCCCATAGCCTCAAGGATCAGTACTTGTTGCCAGACCTGGTCTTGAGGCTCTTCTATGAGCTCTGACCTGTTTATGGGAAGTTCATTTTCTATTAGGTGGTTTATGACTTTCATGCTCTGCTTTTTAATGGCAGTGTTCTGCTCCACACCATGCCATCCAAGGTTGAAAGAGGGATAGTGGAGGCATTCTCTTTATTCCTGGCCCAATACAGTTCCAGTACTCATTCTGTGGCTATATGCCAAAGGGTAGTGGTCTTGGGGCTTTCTTTACATAGGTCTGCGTTTCAGTGTGACAAGCCTGGTACAGATTTCCAAATCCAAGGCCTGTACATGACTTTCTTTTCCTCCTCCAAACAGAAAGAATGTCTCTCCATACTTGGTTTCTTAGAGATGGGGAAGGGGCGATATGGAAAACTCTTTCCTTTATGCCTTCTTCAAGACATCTTTTCGTTTTGTTATACTAAAAGCAGGCATTAGGTCTCTCACCTAATATCCTGACATCTTGTGCTGATTGTTTGATGCATGAATAGCTCTTCAACTTCTATCTGTGGGGAGACAATGCAAGAGGGTCTTGCTTGGCCATGATCTTGCTTAATCCCCAAATTGCTACTTCTTAATACAGTTGTAATGACTAGCAAATTTCAATAAGAGTTTTGGAGGGGACATTCAATTCACAGCAATATTTTCTTATGTATTAAATATTATCATCCCTAAATGACCTTTGGTAGAGTACAGTCTGACCTTTTGAATAATGGATGTGAAATGAGGAATTCAGGTGAGTCTTTGGAGGTGCTGGAGGCCAATCAGAAGCTGAGTACAAAGCACATTTCCCTCTTTTCCTGATGAACATATTTTTAAGAAGTCGTCCTTTTATTTTGTAAAAAAGAGTGGTAATAAAAAATGAAATGCTGATATTTATAAGAAGGGTAGGCTCATGGAGACCATGCATGTTGCATTAGCCTCAGGTGGATCTAAATGCATTAGATGCATCATAAACTGGTAGACAGTATGCTCCATCGGGAAGAAAACTAACAAAATCAGAGTACATACAAAATGCTAATATTGCAACAAACTTAATATTGTGCCTAACAGGTAAGATCTAATTGAGTATTTTTTAAAGTAGATTTTAGATCTAATGGAATGGTAACCTTCCTATCATGTGAGCTATTAAATTTTGCACATTAAAAATTCATTTAAAAATTCTCTAATGTGCTATGTAAAAGTACATGGAATATTTCTTATACATTATTTTTTTCCTCAAAGTGTCATTTCTTTCCATTTTATGTGTGGTAAGATGGAGGTTAAGTAACTGAAGAAACATAATCTAGCTGGAAGATTGCATAGACAGTATTCAAAATCACAGTGATCATGTTTAAAGTCCATATTCTTTCTAGTTAATGACTTATTTTTTAATACATTTATCAGGGATTTTATGTAGATCACAATACTGTTATCTCTCATCACTCATGTAGACAGAATAAAGAATGAACTTACAACATAAAAAGGAGAAGTTGTATGCTCATTTTTTCTTTTTGTCAAGGATAAAAACTTCATATGCTGCTTTCTTTTTAAAACCCAATTTGCTTCTCTACACAGAAAAGATACCCATTTATATTTAAAAATTTACCAAATTTTACTTTGCTAATCCTGAGGAGAGGATTATTTTCTTAGGATTACGAGTAGTCAATTGGTATTAGGATATTGGAAGTAAAGAACAAAATTCTATTAAGGACTTAGTGAATTGGATTTATCACCAGAAGAGCCACTTTTTCAAATTTTTTGTACCCTAATATATATGCAAAGTTCTTTTACAACTTGGATATCATGTCTTTGTATTATCAGTTTGAAAATATTTTCTTAATGAATATTACCTTATTTATATTTTACAATCTATTTATACATCACCCTGAATACATATACATAAAAGGAACTCCTTTGTATAAATTTGTTTTGAAATACTGCCTATGACCAGTGCCTTCTTTAACGAAGGTGTGGTTTTAGCTCACAATCTGAAAGTCTACTTAGGAAAGTTGTTTTCAGAGAGTATCCCAGAGGGTACTTGGTTCAGCAACAAAGTCAATTCAACATTAGTTTGCTTTTCAGAAATCTGTATCTGTCAGATATTTAGATCTCTGTGCTGTGTGAGAAAAATTTTACTGGCTGATTTCAGAAGTTACTCTGGAGCATGTGTTGGCACAATTGTGCTGAAACCACAAACCTGTATGCTTTGGCCTTCCTGAGGTATCCAAACTAAAAAATCATGAAACTCTGACATCCTACATACTCCCTTATTTGAGGTAGAAATATTTGAAAAGAAAACCAAGACAAAGGCATACACACACATTTACACACTTGCACATCTTGGCATGAATTATCCCATTGACTCTCAATTACTGAACTCATATACTGTTTCTTCTTAGGGAATACCAAATATTACTGTTATCAAGATATTATGCCATACAATATCCTTACTGGCTACCTACTCTCTTAGATCTCCTTGCAAGCATATTAGATTTAAATAGAAAAGCAGAAGTATTATGTAGGAGGAATATGTTGACTAATGGTGATTTTTATCTTGATAATTTTACCAAATATATGAATTGACTTAGTTATTAAAATAAGTGTGCTGAATGCCCTCTGTGTGCATCAGGACAAGTGGTCTAATCAAGTTCAACTGTTCTGTGTCTATTTGGCTAGGCTTAATTAAAATTCAGCCCTGCTTTTGAGCAAGCCGCAGTGGTTTGGCAGACCTTCAAAGGGCTATACTGCAGCAAACAATAAAAGTGATAAAAGCACACAATAACGATCAATACAATGCAAATGCCCCTGTAACTAACAAATGAAGTAGAAAGTGGTTCTTTCAAGCATTTTCATTTACTTCATATGTTAAAATTTTTGTATCACTGTGTAAGTTTTTCTACACTTCCCTTGTCAATGAACTGCTTTTTTTTTTTTACTATTAATGGAGCAAAAAGAAATGACAGTAAGATAAATCAGCACAGTACAGATCCTTCAAACATTTTTATAACTCCATGTTTTATTTGTTGCACACATGGATGAAAACTTGCATGAAGAATTTTTACCTATATGTGGAAATGAGCACTAATTCATCTTCCATTCATTTGTGTGGGGGGATATATTCTTGGTGATCATCCTTTTTTTCAGTTCACTGTTTTTGGCTAAATGCCTTGGTCCCAGATTTTCTCACAAACTGCCATCTGGCACTCTCACTGTCCCCCACATATAGCTCAGTGAGGACCTCCTCCAAGCAGGCTGGAGAATTTCACAGCTTGGGGGCATGGGAGTATGCACGAAGTTGCAGCCACTTCAGGGCAGATTTCTCACCTACAACCCACATATCTGTCGTTGCTAGATGTTTAGTGATAAGAGTTGCTAGGGCATTCAGGATCAGGGAACCAGGGAGGATATACGAACACACCTCTGATTAGTTGTATTTTTAGTCAGTCTGAATTTTTTTATTTTAGTGTTTTAAAGTCTTCATTTGAAGAATACAAAAAACTCTCTTCACATATTCATCTTGTAGCATTCCCGAGTGTAAATTTACATTGAAAATACTTCTAAAAATTCAAGGTAGAGTCAACTGATTATCATTTTACAAGCGATTGTTGCATTATATCAAAGTCATCAATGAATGATTTTATCTGGTCAGATTGCATCTGTTAATGTCATTTCATATTGTACTTAGAGATAAGAGGACAGTTTCAGTAAGTATCCAAAATATATACCTGGAATCAGTATTTGTTCCAGATACCTGGAAGTTTTTGTTATAGTTTTCACCTTGATGAAACATCATCTGTTTCTTTGTGTATACCTTAGATTTAGCTTTGGCTTTGGTTTTATTTAAGCACTCAGATAATTCTTTTAAAAGCAGGTTTCATCATTGAAAATCAAAAGCTTTGTCACTAACTTTTTTGCTGAAAGAGATGCCATTACAACTGTTCATAGAATTCTGGCCAGTGGAATGACTGGTTTCAAGTCCAACATTTTAAAACTGTTTCTATAGTTTTATCTCAATTTTTCTGTGCATCTCTTATTAGCTATAATTAATTTCACTTCTGCATATTACTTGTTCATTGCTCTTAAATTTCTCTAAGACTATTTTGGGGGCTGGTTCTATTAAGAACCTAAAGGCATAAAATAAATTTGAAAATGCTTTTTAATATTTAATATAGGAAACAAACTCTGATACCACACTGAGAATTACAATAATTTCAAATTTGAAAAGACAGGACAAATATTAATTTGTGTTTGAGATGCCATGTTTAGTCTTTGCAAAAGACATACTTGTAATAATATACTGATACATACACAAGATTCAGTGATATTCCTGCTGTATCTGACATTTCTATTTTGTTTCAATCATATACAGTCTAAATACTTATAAATACAAAGTTGTAAATAAAACTAATATTTCTTATGTAATTTAATCCAAATTATCATGTAAATAGAAAACAGAAACTAGTCAATGATTCTTTCCTCCTGGAAATTTCCAGCATTTGTTAGGATAGTAAATAATTTGGGAACAATTATGTTTGTTAAAAATGATATTTTCTTAAAATATGTCATGAATACATTGTTCAAATTTATTCTAATTTAAGGTAGAAAAAAGTTATTCCTACTTAATCATGTTAGATAGCATTGGGGCAGGCCCGAAATGGCTATGGTTAGGCTCCCTTGCTGAGGCATCCAGCAGTCTATGCTATGGTTTTAATGTGTGACCAGGGCCTGGAATGGGCTATGTCATATTTAGTCAAGGTCCCAAACACTCTGGTTCAGTGTATATACTCAAAGCCACAAACATTAACTTGAGAGCCTGTGCCCACTATGTAACCTATTGGCTGTATGTCTTCTTTGTTTGGTCTGCATATAAAAGGGGCCTGTGGAAAAGACTCAGGGTGCAAAATGGGTACTAATAGGGGAAAATGGAACCAACTGGGGACTAAAGCTGAAACTTGGAGCCTGGAGGCTATTGCCACCTCTGAATAAAGCACATCTACTATCCGAACTGTGTCTTCCATCTTCTTTCTCCTGCCGAGACCCAAGTCTTGTTTTCTGGGTCTAAGTCCCTGCACAACAGATAGGACAAAAGCCAATGAATGTCTGGTTAACAAATCAAGTCTACAATATTTTCTTTTTTTTTTTTTTTTTTTTTTTTGCAGTGCTGGGGATGAACCCAGGGCCTTGTGCATGCAAGGCAAGCACTCTACCAACTGAGCTATATCCCCAGTCCCAATATTTTCAATAAACTCTGCCATTAACTAAAGGCTTACGTTTTAACAAATAGATATATTTTCTGATGTTGCTATTTATGTTCTGATTTTTAACAGGCAGAATCTACCAGTCAAAGGTAAAAATCTCAAGGAGTTTCCAAAGCCAATAACAAATAAAATCTTGGATGGCCTAGTGAACTTCAAGTTGGCATTCTCATTCTAACTGATCAGTGTCGTTCAGTAGTTGACAAAACCATAATCAACTTTGGTCATTATTTTCAAACTTCATCAGTCTTTGTTTCAATCTGTAAAATTTCTGAGGCAAATCCTCCAGCTTCTCTTTCAGATCATATCTAGAATAAGCTCAACATTTTGTATTAGATCTTACATGTTTCTTAAAGCTAAATTGTGAATACTATCAATGTTAAGTAAAGTTTCATTGATTTGGATAGGTGATATCTGGCTCAAATGTGAATTAATCTCAAATCCTTTGAAATATTAAATGGCCCTCTATTTTCTTAAAGCAGACAAGTTTCCACTGTTTCTTTGCAGAATGTTATCTGAGGTTTAGGTTTGCCATTTTTTTTCTGTTGTCCACATTTTTTTAACTTTACTTTGCAATGTTTATTTTTTAATTTTAATTTTTTACTTGGTTTTAAATTAGTTATGCTTGACAGTAGAATGTGTTTTGACACACTGTAAACAAATGGAGCACAACTTCTCATTCCTCTGGCTGTACATTGTGTAGAGTCACACTGGTAGCAAAATCATACTTTATACAGGGTACTAATGTCCATCTAATTCCACCACCCTTCCCGTCTCCATGCACATTATGGATCAACATCCATTTATTAGAGAAAACATTTGGTTTTTGGTTTTTTGGCTTATTTCACCTAGCATGATAGTCTCCAGTTGCATTCATTTACCTGCAAGTGCAATAAAGTCATTCTTCTTTAAGGTTGAGTAACAATTCATTGTGTATATATACCACAGTTTCTTTATCCATTCATCTGTTGAAGGGCACCTAAGCTAGTTCCATAGTTTTGCTATCATGAATTGAGCTGCTATAAACATTGATGTGGCTACGTCACTGTAGTATGCTGATTTTAAGTCCTTTATGTATAAACCTAGGAGTCAGATAGCTGGGTCAAATAGTGGTTCCATTCCAGGTGTTCTGAGGAATCTCCATACTGCTTTCCAGAGTGGTTGCACCAATTTGCAGTCCCACCAGAAATGTATGAGTGTATGTTTTTCCCTACATCCTTGCCAATATTTATTGTTGCTTCTATCCTTGATAATTGCCATTCTGACTAGAGTGAGATGAAATATTAGTTTTGATGTGCATTTGTCTAATTGCTGGAGTTGAACACTTTTTATATGTTTGTTGATTGATTGTATTTCTTCTGTGAATTGTCTGTTCATTTCCTTTACCCATTTATTGATTGGGTTATTTGTTTTTTTGATGTGAAGATTTTTGAGTTCTTCACATATCCTGAAGATTAGTGCTCTATCTTTTGGCACATATGTAAGAATCAGACTAAAGATATATGCCATGAGGTTTTAGAGGAAAGAGAATACAGGTGAAATTTGAAGCCAATGATTCTACCAGTGAACATCCCTTGAGGTTTTTCCATGTACAATGTCCATTAACTGCAAAGATATATGAGACCAGGCTTTCTCAAGTATAGAAACAAAATGCCACATTTGAAATATTGCAATAGTGATAATATCTATATGAAGGATAATTTTGAATATAGGATACTTTTGCATCTATATGTAGGAATCTTTGCATGTTGAATCATTGGTGGCCTTTGGAATAGGGATTTTACTTTGCAATTTAAAATATTAAGATGCCAGTGAGATATGAAATTCATAGCTCTAATTTATCAAACAATTATGGATAAAATTATTGTTTGGAGAAAGAGTTAAACAAATATACATGAGCACATACTTCAGACATGCAAATATTTTGCTATCGAAGGCTTACTCACAGGAATCATGAATATATAGTTTGTCTGCCAATACATCAACCCATATTTGACTATATTTATTTTCAAAATGTCAGTCTTGTCTCTTCTTGTGAATTTGTTATGAAGGTCTTCTAAATAGAAACATGTCAACAGAAAGGAACAGATTCTACTATATGTAAGCATGTGTTTGTATATGAGAACATGTACAAAATTCTCATATTTTAAAATAAGCTCTCACACAAAAATGTTAAAACTATAAACACTAAAATATAACTGTAAAGAGCTTCAAAATTTACAGAACTATAGTATGCTTACAAAAGAATTGGGAAGTAGTGTTATAAAAAGCAAAGTAATTTGATAGTGGATCAAGAAAAGACACAGAAAGATTATTGTTTATCTGACCTTATGCATTAAAACTCAGTCTTTGATTCACAAATGAAATATAAAAATCCCCTATCATCAGACATTTCTGAAATGTTGTCTGTCAAGATAAAAAAAATTAAGAAATTGGATGGAAATAATAAAATGGAAATATATTGATCAAAACTAGTTATTTTGAAAGGACTGAGATGATATTGCAGTTCTTGTTTTTAAGTGTGATATAGAAACTTATACCTATTGGTTAATGTGAGCACTGAAACAGAAATTTATCTTCAGTTATGATTTGTAATAAGTTATATGAAAAATTTTAAAGTACAAAATAAAATATATAAGATGCATGCAGTATCATTCAATAGTAGTGTTTATCGTTTATTCAAGAATCATTTATTGGGTGTCTGTTCAGTAGTAGTGGGAATTACTATAGTAGGTACTAGTAATGATGTGGGTAATGAAACAGATGCATTCCATCCCTAGCACTATGGTGAGAGGCTACAAATGTATGTAGGTTAAATACTTGACTTCCACGTTGAACATTTACTAACTCAATAAATTTAAATTTGAATACCTTATTGGAAAGCTAAGACTCAGATAGGATATAAACCTTGGTAGTAAATGGTGGGACTGGGAGTAAAAAAAAAGCTTATCTGACCTATAATGCAATGCTTTTTCCATTAGTCTAGGCTAGATAATAAATATAGGAAAACAACTTTAAAACTTCAAAGTACTATATAATTGCTATTCAATCTGAATTAATATTCCTTGGAATTTTTGTTTATATAATGAACCAATATTTTTTGAGTGCCCAAGATATGACAAAACTAGTTTGAGATTGTGGGGTATTTTTTTTAATTTAATTTTATTTATTTATTTTTTTATTGTAAACAAATGGGATACATGTTGTTTCTCTGTACATGGCGTAAAGGCATACCATTTGTGTAATCATAAATTTACATAGGGTAATGTTGTTTGATTCATTCTGCCATTTTTTCCCTTCCCCCCCTCCCCTCCCACCCTTCCCCTCCATCTATACAGTCCTTCCTTCCTCCATTCCTGCCCCCCTCCCTAAACCCAACTCCGACCCCAACACTAACCCTTCCCACCCCCCATTATGTGTCATCATCCACTTATTAGCGATATCATTCATCCTTTGGTTTTTTGAGATTGGCTTATCTCACTTAGCATGATATTCTCCAGTTTCATCCATTTGCCTGCAAATGCCATAATTTTATCATTCTTTATGACTAAGTAATATTCCATTGTATATATATACAACATTTTCTTTATCCATTCATCAATTGAAGGACATCTAGGTTGGTTCCACAATCTGGCTATTGTGAACTGAGCAGCTATGAACATTGATGTGGCTGTATCTCTGTAATATGCTGATTTTAAGTCCTTTGGGTATAGGCCAAGGAGTGGGATAGCTGGGTCAAATGGTGGGTCCATTCCAAGTTTTCTAAGGAATCTCCACACTGTTTTCCAGAGTGGCTGCACTAATTTGCAACCCCACCAGCAATGTAAGAGTGTACCTTTCTCCCCACATCCTCGCCAACACCTGTTGTTGCTTGTGTTCTTGATAATTGATATTCTAATTGGGGTGAGATGGAATCTTAGGGAAGTTTTGATTTGCATTTTTCTTATTACTAGAGATGTTGAACATTTTTCCATATGTTTGTTGATTGCTTGTAGATCTTCTTCTGTGAAGTGTCTATTCATTTCCTTAGCCCATTTGTCAGTTGGATTATTTACATTCTTGGTGTAGAGTTTTTTGAGTTCTTTATAGATTCTGGAGATTAGCACTCTATCTGAAGTATGATTGGCAAAGATTTTCTCCCACTCTGTAGGCTCTTTCCTCGCATTGCTGATAGTTTCCTTTGCTGAGAGAAAGCTTTTTAGTTTGAATCTATCCCAGTTATTAATTCTTGCTTTTATTTCTTGTGCTATGGGAGTCCTGTTGAGGAAGTCTGGTCCTAAGCCGACATGTTGAAGCTCTGGACCTACTTTTTCTTCTATAAGATGCACTGTCTCTGGTCTGATTCCGAGATCCTTAATCCATTTTGAGTTTAGTTTTGTGCATGGTGAGAGATATGGGTTTAGTTTCATTCTGTTGCATATGGATTTCCAATTCTCCCAGCACCATTTGTTGAAGAGGCTATCTTTTCTCCATTGCATATTTTTGGCCCCTTTGTCTAGTATGAGAAAATTGTATTTATTTGGGTTTGTGTCCGTGTCCTCTATTCTGTACCATTGATCCACCTTTCTATTTTGGTACCAATACCATGCCGTTATTGTTACTATTGCTTTGTAGTAGAGTTGAAGATCTGGTATTGCGATACCCCCTGCTTCACTCTTTCTGCCAAGGATTGCTTTAGCTATTCTGGGTTTTTTATTCTTCCAGATGAATTTCATAATTGCTTGCTCTATTTCTGTAAGGTACATCATTGGGATTTTAATTGGAATTGCATTGAATATGTATATAGATGAGAGAATACCAAGTAGTGATAGATACTATGATGAAAATAAAATAATGAGATTATTTTTGTTTTGTTTGTACTGGTGATTGAATACAGGGGTACTTTACCACTGAGTTACATCCCCCAGTCTGTTTTATTTTCAGACAGGGACTTGCTAAATTGCTGAGGCTGGTCCTGAACCTGCAATCCTTCTGCCACAACCTCATGAGTTACTGGGATGACAGGTTTGCACCACATACCCAGTTAAATCATGGATACTACTTTAAAATTGATGGTCCCAAAGTCTCTTCTAGATGGAATTGAATCACTGAAAGAGCCAGCATATACAAATGTTGGGGAGAATGTTTCAGACATAGGGAAAAACTTGTGCAATATCCTGAGAATGGATTGGGGTTGGTATGATCAGGATCCAAGAAAAGTCAATTTTAGCTAAAGCAGTGGTTCTGAGAATTTTATTCCAAGACCAACAGACTCAGCATCCAACTAGTTAATAGTATTGTAATTAATGTTAATTTTCTAACTTTGAAAGTTAAACTGTAGTTGAGTAAGGCCTTACCATTGGGGAAAATTTGATGAATGGTATATGATGAGAGTTCTTTATTTTAGTTTTGTAATTTATATATAAGCTTGAAAATATTCACAAATGAAAGTTTTAAAAAAATAGCAACTAGAAAAATTATCAAAACAAAATGAAAGGTTTTAATCAGTATAATCACAGGAAAGTTGCTTTAGTTTGAATTTTTTCTCTGGTGTGAGAAATGAATTAGAGGAGGGAACTAATGCAAGTGTAATGAACAATTTATGACTGTTGCCTTCATCTGAAGGAGAAATGGCAGTACCTGGGACTGGATTGATGACAGTAGTGGTAACAGTTATGGACAGGTAAATCTAATAGATTAGAATTTGCAGATATAATTGATAAGGCTTGCTGTTGCACTGGTTGTGAGAGAATGACAGAAATAGAAAATTTAAAGGTAACTTAATTTTCATTGGAATGATGCCACTGATACTTATTAGGAAGTCAAAATTGAAATAGGAGTGTGATAAATAATGGTACTTGATTAATTTTTATAAGTAAAGTAAATGTAAGCACATGATTCACATTATTTTTATAAGTATTTTGGTTAGTAGCTCTAGTGAAAAATTTTACTTGATAAGTGCCATATTGTCTACAAATAAATTACTTGGGTATTCTCATATTTATTTTGAGATTTCTTTTTCTTTTTTTTTTTTTCCATTTCCCCCTATAATTTTGGGTGGAGCCTAGGACCTCATTCATGCTAGGCAAGTACTCTATCATTTGACTACACCCCCAGACCCTGTGAGATTTTTTTTTAATTGAACACATTTTGGAAACATGAAATTGTGCCATGTATTAAGGAAGATACAGATACCTACATTTATTCTCAAATTGTTCTTATGAATTTTTATATCCTCATATTAATTTATTATTCTGTTCAAGAAATATTTGTGGATTGGCTCCTTTGTAGCAGGTACTCTTTCAATCACCAGGGATACAGTACTGAACAAACAGATGAAAATTTTTGCTCTGATGGAATTTAAATTGTATTACATTCTAGTAAAGGTGAACAATCCAATTTAAGAAAGATTATTTAAATATATGTAGGTGAAATATACAATTTCAACAATGAGTAAAATGCCTAATAAGTCAGATGACAGTAAGTATATGGACAAAATGTAGCAGATAAGGAGCATAAATTACATGAAGGAGAAAGGTGTGGGGTCTGGAAGGGATTTTAATTTAGAATAAAATCATTAGAAAAGACCTCCTTGATTAAGAGTTGAAGAAGAGAGCCATGAGAGTATCTGCTGAAATAGCATTCCCAGACAGAAGGGAGAATAAATGTGAAACTGGGTTTCATGCAGGACAAGTGATGGACAGAGTACTAAGAGGAGAGGTCAGAGATGTGAGGAACGGGAAGATAAAGGGAACTGTGAATGTATCACTGTGAGGACTTTGCCTCCTTTGAGTGAGATGAAAGACTTTGAACAGAGGTTAATATGATTTGCTTAAAGTTAAGATCACATTCTAGACCAGTGGGGGCCAAGAGATGAGTAGAAATAATAGTTAAGAGGATTTCTCCTAATTTAGGTAAGAGACAATTAGTTATATAAACTGGGTTCATGAGAAAATGTTGGATTCTGCAGATACTCTGAGGATAGAGATATTAAGATTTGCTGATAGGTTAGATGTAGGTTGTGAAAAACGGAGGTGTCAAATATGACCCTTTGATCTTTTTATTAGGTCAATTTTTTTTTATTTTTACAGACTGCATTTTGATTCTTTGTACACAAATGGTGTACATTATTTCGCTTCTTTGGTTGTGTACAATGTATATTCATACCATTCATGTAATCATACTTGTACATAGGGTAATGATATCTATCTCATTCCACCATTTTCCATACCCCTTCCCTCTCATTTCCCTTTACATATGAAAAGATGACATTGCCATATTTGAAGATGGAGAAGACCGTAGAAAGAATAAGTCTGGATTGCAAACATGGTTAGGATGTCATTTTGGACCTGGGAAGTTTGATGAGTCCATTAGACCTACAAGTGGAAAGGCAAGTGGGAGAGATCAGAGTTCAAGTAAGAGGAACTATACCTCTGAGTAGCAAATAACACTGCACTCAGTTAAGTAGTATTATTGCAAGTGGCTTTTGTATTTGTTGTTGTCTAGAACTTTCTGAGAATAATTTCTTGAAGGGTTTAAATGTAGTGAAGATTGATTTTATTCATCCTTATGGGAATTTCATTTAATTTTATTTCAGTGAAGAATCTGAAAGATCAAATGCAGCTTAATTATATAAATATTATTAAAAGAATAGGGGCTTAAGCATGCAGTAAATTTAATTAAATATTATTATCTTATTGCAATGTGATCATAGTAAGGGGCTTTTATCTTTCTTAAAGGAAAAATTGTGTCTTCAGTAGCACTTGTTTTCACAGAATGTGGAAGATTAAATACAAGATCATTGTATTTTGTGGTAAAATAAGGAACTACATGAAGCTGTGCTATACTACCTTGGATTATCTTTGAAGCCTTTGATTGGGAATGGTTAACTTAACACTGTAAATTATGTGTAAGAACCAAATAGATCATATGAATCTGATCTAATATAGCTATCAGGTCATTGTGTAGACTTTGTTTTCCTATCCAATGCATGAGAGAACAATACCAGTAATAATATATTTTTGTTAAAAATTGTTTGGAAAATAAAAGCAATGTTATATGCCCATAAATGTGAATATTCTCAATTATTCAAAAATATATACTTTAAAAAGGGAATATGTTGTTTTTTTTATCGATCTTTTTTCAAGGAAAGTTAACTTTGTGTTTGCAAATAGAGTCTTAAACATTAAGTGTTTAATAAAGCGACAATTTTACTAGCCCTACTCTTGAAGAGATGGAGGAATTATTTTTAACAGTGTCCATATATTATCTTGAAAGAAGAAGTAGAAGAAAGTAGACAAAATTAGAAGAAATTACCTCCCTTGAGATTGTTTTGCTTTCATTAAGTGATGAAAATCTTTGAGATTTTCATTTAGGATCCTTCAGCTAATAATTTTATTGTTGCTGTCAAAGTATTATAAGTTCCCAGACCCCGTGTTTCTATTAAGAAACACAGAAAAACTCAGAAATAACCTGTTATCCCATCTTTGATAGATGACAGATCTAAGTTTTTCCTGAAACTTGTCACATGCCAAGCAAATGATTCTATTCCTCTTCTTAATGCACCTGGCAATTTCATATCCATCTACCTTGATCTTCTTTTGTCTTTGAATCTCTGCAATAGTACAGAAATATGTACTTCCAAAAAGAAAGACTATCAACTAGAGGAGAAATGTTGAAAACTAACTTTGTGGAAATTAATATGGCAGATGCATCCCTTAAAACTGCCTTCGTGTAGGCACATGCTCCCACACAACATTCATGAAATTCTATGAACAAGAGACACCCCATTCTTTTAAAATAAGTTTTATTGATATCTGATTCATATACCAGTCAATTCACCCATTTAATATGAAAATTGAATGGTTATCTGCATATGCACTATTATACAACCATTACAATCATGAATTTTAGGACATTTTCATCATATACCCCTCAAAAATAATCGGTTCCCATATATATTTTCACAAACATATCCCTCTACCTGCCTCAGCCCTGAACTACCAGCAATCTACTTCATATCACTATGAATAGGCCTATTCTGGATATTTAATACAAGTCAAATAATACATATGTTGCCCTTAAGGAACATATGCCCTTCTTTCATTTAGTGTAATGTTTTCAAGGTTCATACATATAGTGGCATATATAGTACTTATTTTTAATTGCCAAATAATGGTCTATTATATGAATATACCACATTATATTTATCTATTCATCACTTGATGTTCATTTGATTTGTTTTACCTTTGGACTATTATAAATAATGCTGCTATGAACATTTGTATACATGTTTTTGTGTGGATATTTGTCAGAGGTATATTCTTAAGAATGGAATTGCCAAGTCATATGGAAATTATATTTTTAATATGTTAAGGAACTTCCAGGTTGTTCTCAATTTTCCATTTCAACCTTGTATTAAGGTTCTGATTTCTTTGTACCACCAACCAACAGTTATTACCTATCACTTTGTGATAAAATATGTCTTACAAACTATTTTAACCATTTTACAGTGTGCATTTAAATGACATTCAGTGCATTCATGCTGTTGTGTACACATCACCATTCTCTAATTCCAGAAATTTTTCATGATCTGATTATGGCTATCATGGGGGTGTGAAGTAGCATTTCACAGTGATTTTGACTTGTGTTTTCCTTATCACAGAGCATGCTTTGAAGAAGAAAATTTTAATATCATTATCAGGAAGAAGATATTAAATTGATAAGCATTACTCTGTATTTTCTTACATGGATATGCTTATTAGCATGTTGGGGATATTAGGGTCCTGGTTTTTTAAAGCTGAATTGAGCTTTCTCTTTCTCTGGTGATATGTTTCAAGGTGAGACAATGTATGTGATGGGAATTTTGCAGCTTACCATATTTATTATTATTGTGTGGTTTCAAAATGAGGAAATCATCCTTTTGGAATAGCATCATAATTTATGCAGCATACTATATAAATTATGAGAGAACTGAGAAAAGCTAGAGTGGAATGTAAGCACAAATGGTAACTATTGATATGTCTAGTTACTAAGATGAAAAGGAAATAATGGCAAATTAAGATCTTGTTTATCTTAACCATTTTGAGTTTCTCAGTCTATTTCTGAAAATTTTGAGTCCTTTCCAAAATTCCACGTACTCCCCCCTCTAAACCAGATTTATTCCAGGCTATAGTAAATACACTGGGATGGAAGGGAAAATATTCACTTTTAAAACCAGTTTTGAAGGAGTCTCCAAGACATTGAAGGGATCCAGATGGTGTACAGACCATTCTACAAGGTTTATGATTACTTTGGCTAAAGCAGCTGGTCTCTGCAATGAAAAAGTTGTCATGACAGAAAAACCCCTCTTTTCCTCAGTGCAGCTGGGCTAGTCCCAGGGAAGGCTTTTCCCAGGCGCGTATACTTCCTTCATTGGTCATTTGTAAAGTCTGTTGAACTTGGAGAAGTTAAACCTTTTCTGTTGAACCAAATTGACAAAAAATACAAATGAGTCAATGTTCTTTCTTTTCAACTCAGGATGGCTTAATTGCCTTTTATTTTATTTTTTTTAAAGTTTTCACCTCTGAGCAGGCCTTTTCTGTTCAGCATCAGAAATAACAAATGAGACTATTCAGGGAAAAAAATTGGCACTCTTCCAAAAGAAAGTGAACTTCAACACAATTCCTAGATTCAAAAGGATTGCAAAAGGAGGATTATTTCTGCCAGCTTTGGTCATTGACAGCTACAATTCTCCTTCTCCAATATGTCATCTCAAATATCTCTCAACTAATGAGAATCCCACAAGTAATTCTTTGATGTTTATGTGTGTGTGTGTGTGGCAGGGAATGATAAAGATATTTCTTCATATTTGTGTGCTAATATGTTTAAAAGTAATTAACCATTCTGCTTTTAACTTTAGGATGTTGTTTTTGAATTCCTGTCCTATTGGTTTTAAATCAGCAATCCATGCTTTTGCTAAAGCCGTCTTGAAGTTGTAAAATGATAGGTTTTATTGCAGCAAGAGGAATATTTATCTGAACAAATACGTGAGTGTTTCTGTAAAGAATGGGTCTATTTTACTTTATCAGCAACTAAGGGGAAGGTTAATGGCTATGATGTATCTTTTCTGTTGTGTGTGAAACATGTAGTGTTCTGTGCTGTTGAGATTTATGGTGTGGAAGACAAAGCAGGTGCTATTCCAAGCCTTCTTTCAACAGCAGAGTGTAAACTCAGGCCTGAACTTATGTGTCAAAAAGTAAGTTAAAATAACGTTAGGGAAAGCCTAGAATTTCACATTTTTCCATACCTTCCTGTCGCTAGCTCAGGAATTTAGTCAGCGTGATTAATGACCAGTGTTATTTGTGAGCTTTCCAAGTCCCTACAGACATAATGAACTTGACTCTTCAGCCACGTAGAAGGAAGCAGGCTGTTAAAGCTGTACAACACGACATGTTCATAATTTTTGCGCTCTTTGCAGTTGAGAAAGAGGAAAATTCTTCCCATGCTACAAAGTCACCATTTAAATTTTCCGCTTCTCTCTTTTCTTGTTAATTCAGAATGAAATTCTGACTCCACCTAACCTAGCCTCTAATTGTTTCTTCATATTGAGCTAGTCAAACATGCCTACTGATTCCTTTGTTGAAATATCTTAGGAATTCATCCTTGTTGTATTCTGTCACCTCATGTTTATACTAGTCTAATCTCTGATTAATTTTAGGCCTCAGGCATTCTCCCCATCTTGAGGTCATAAAACCTTTAAATTTCTCTGTATTCCTTATTTTAACTCCATGGTTTCTTTTCTTTCTTAGTCTGACCCTGCCCCCAAGCTTTCACATCCTTGTTGTTTTTGTTCTTTCTAATAGGCATTTCTTCAATTTTTCAAATTCAGCATCTATTTCCATCAAGATGTACTTCAGAATGCATCTTCGTGCATTCTCCCACATTCTGCTAAGCCAGCTTACAGAGTTTTAACTGCATAATACTAATCATATCTTAGGTTCATTAGTTAAAAGCAACTTCTTGTTCATATGTATTCTTTTTAGGAGTAATTACTCTCGTGTGCACAGTCAGTATCCAATGACTTATCAAATGTAATTTAAACCAGGTCAGTTTTCAACTTTGAAGAAGTGAATTGAAGAGTCATTAAATTTTAACTTCTAGCAATCCCACTGCAGTCACCAGCTCCTCAAGAGTATGTGTGCAAATTATATTCTTCCTTCTAAACCTTTGAAAAAAATTAAGTCTGCTGCTTGCTACAAGATTTCAGTCTGTTGATTATTCTAATGCTGAAAATCCTACATTGACCAAAGAAAACATTTACTACTGAATCTCCCTATGATATAATCAGGAAATGGGGGAAATTAATCTCCATCCTTGCAAAAGTTTGAGCAGGATGCTGCTTAGTGTTCTTTCTGTTACAGTGTATTCTTTGAACTAGAAAAAGGCTTAGGTGATATCATAGGACAGACAGTCTAGTAGAGGTTATGTGAATTTTCTTTAATATTTCATGTTATCATGAAATTGCAAATTAGTATTTTTTTCTCTCTCTCATTGCTACCCTAGAAATCCCATAGATAGATGGCAATGTTCTGATGCTTTCTTCTGCATTGGTTTCTGATTCTCTTTCACTAAATTCTGATCTCCTTGAAAACTGGTTCAAGGTTTTCTTTACCTTTTATTGCCTAGTTATCTCTGCACCTTACACACAACAAGTGTTCAGTAGCTGTTTGCTGAATGGAATTGAGTAATTTAGAGAACTAGTCTGTATTATGGACTCTGATGATTTCCTGTTATTCTGATAATGGTTTTTCTGTCCTAATTTTCCTACCAGTATCACATCACTCAAAATACAGTGTGCTTTCCATCAGGCCAGACGATGTATATGAACACAGCTGCTCAGCTATACATAATTCCTTGTTTTCATCTAGCCTTAAAGACATTGGTTATCTTTCTTATGGAGAGCAGTTATCCTATTTTGTGGGTTTTTTTTCCTGCATGCTTATCTTCCTCACGGACCCTGATGTTTATATTTTTAAAAGAAGACTATTTCTCAGTATCCCTAGGACGTAGCATGATGGTTAATAAATAGTTGTTGCTTAACTGGGGGCAAGGGGCAGAGAGTGATCTCCACATGTTCTCTTCATGTTATTTTTACATCTTTTCAGATTTTCTTTAGGTTGTCATAGGGTCTGTTTGTCATAGTGCCTCCTGCACTTACCTATTACCCCCCTACCTTTCTTTTCACTCTTCTCAGATGAGAACACTTTTATCTTTACTTATCCTTTAAGGCTTTCTCCCTTAATATTGTCACACATGACATAATATGCATTACATATTCTGGAGAATGAAATATAACATAGGCAAAAATAGTTTAATTTTAATCTAAATTTAATTTTTGGAAAATTCTCCTGGCAAAAATAATTTTCCACTTTTCTTTGATATTTAAGATAACTTCATTTAATGAGAGAAAAAATTGACTCTTAGAATATGAAAACTAGAAAATGGAGATTACTCGGTACATAAATTAGTGAAAGGTAGAAAATTAGTTCATAGTACACAAATAATCAGTAGCAGAGTATCTATATAGCCCAGTTTTTCTGGTATAATTATAAGGCCACATATTGGTCATGGAGACATATGACTTTATTCACATTGACCACAGCTTTAATTATATGGATTGTTACAGAGGGGAAAAGGTGGTTTTCATAAGGCTAAAATGAGTGAATAATTTCCATTACATACACTCAGTTTTTCACATTTACATGTGATCTTAATTGATTTTAATTGAAAAAAAATCTACTTAGAAAAATAAGCTTAAATAATTATTTTTAAATGATTTGACCTTTTAGAAGTTCATCTGAAAAAGAGAAATATTATATGAATCAGTGGGAAATGAGCAAACAAAGTGACATTCATTGCAAATTCTTTCTGATATCATTATATATTAAAACAATGAATTTAATGGCACTATTCTTCATATTACCAAACTGAAGTGATTGAAATGTCTATCAACAGAATAATGGATAAAAATTGTGGTAAATTCATACAGTGGAGAACAATATGCAATGAAAATGATAGAAGTCCAACTGCATGCTATTAAATATATGAAGCTTAAAAATATAATAAAAAGTATTTAGACTTAAAATAATGTTTATTCTATGAATGTGTTTATATAAGGTTGTAAAACTCAAGACTGTGAGATTAGAAATGATGACAGTAATTACTGCTGGGAGTGTGGAAGGCAAAGTGATTGGTAGAGGCCTGAGGGGACATTGAATACTGGCAATATTCTATACCTTGACCCAGTTGATGGCACAGGAATTACATGTTGTGAGAATTCATTGTTTTGTATGTATGCATTTTTCTGTATGTATATTTCAAAAATCCAAAATTTAGAAAAAAATGGGAAATCATTAAATGTAAGTTTTTATTAAGAATCTTTAAAAGTGTACATATTTATTTCCTTTAGTATTGCTGGAATATTCTTCAGAAAGTAGGATAAGATTATAGGTTTAATTCGAAATATCTAAAAAGATTTTTAATAAAAGATGTAAGGATGGAAAACTGGTTAAAATGACCATAAGGATCAGAGGAATGACAGTTTGGGTATATTCTAGGGGTACAGTGCTGTTAAAAGTTAAAATCATTAAGTTGTCCTTGTACATCATCAAATGGCTAAGTGAAAATTATGAAATTTAACCAGTTATCCTATGTGTCTGAATACACACACATAAACACCTACACACACCCACAAATTTACAAATCTCATGAAGGTTAATTATAATACTGATTGAATGAGTAAAATGTACAAGGAAATGTTTTAGCTAATGTGGTTCATTTTCTGAAGGAGAATAATGAATTAAATGTAGGAGGGAAGAGGAACAGGTTAGGCCTCCCATGAGATTATGTTTATGTAAGATTTGGGGTGTGTAAGGATTTTCCCAAAAATAAGAAAGAGAAGGAAGGCTTTTCAAGCATGAATTAAACTCTGTAAAACAACAGAGGTGGCAAATAGCATTAACTCTTCTATGTACCAAAAATGGGTATGTGAGGGTGAAACTACAGATTGAAAGGTGAGTAGGATTCATTTATCCAGCCTTTTTTCTAAAAAGTTTGGACTTATTTACTCAGGAATAGGGACATCCTGAGTGGTTTTAATCAGTAAGAATATCAGAGGCAAAGTCTTCACACAATAAAAGCCCTTTCAAGAAGAATTAAAGAAAGTAAGGTTTGTATGATTGCAGTGATCATGAAACATGTGATAAATATTTAGAAATAAAGTTTGGTGGATCTTGTGTTTTGATTGGATATGGATGAAGGGTGATAGAGAAGCCACTGATCATGATTTGCAAGCTTCTGTTTTTCTAGGACTTAATACATGGTGTGTCTGTGACATAATTGGAAAATACTTTTAAAGGAATATATGTTCTTCTCTAATTTTACTCAATATGTTTGCATGAGGTCCAATATAGATTGGAACTATAATGATTTTATTCAATTCCATAGCCTCAGTGCATGTTAATTTGTTCAGTTAATTGAAAACGAAAATATATCTGACAGTAAGCTGATTACTTATATGCTAATGTGACAGTATTGTAGATCATAGAACACATAATACCTATTAATTTGGTAAATGGGAAAAACAAAGCTGTGCAACTCTGAAAAGTATCTACATTATGTATATAAAGTATAGTTGATTTAATAAATGATTATGATCAGTGCATATGACCATATTTGGAAATAACAAAGCTTGTGTTCATTAAAATTTTGAACACATATTTTAAAACCACAGCAGATATTAGAAATCACATTTGTTATAGAAAAAGTAGTAGCTTAATGTGTTTAATCTAACAAAGTAGAATAAGAAAAATACTGTGGTATGCAATATTTTACAAACTGCTAAAATTTAGTCAGAGTAGGATAGGACATGTGAAATATACAGACTCTTACATTAAATTTATCTAGAGAAAAGTAATTTTTGTAGGCAATGAACACATAAGGAAAGTGAGCCAAGTCTTACCAATGTGATTATTAGTAGAGAATAAATTATCTTTGAGTATTTGATAGGAACAACAGGAAGGCTACATAGAAGGAAGACATAGTCCACAAGACATTACCAACAAATGCATATTCTATTTTCATTAAAATCTTTGGGAAAATTCTTATAAATTTCATAAGCCAAACAGAGCAATTCCTAGTCTCATTCTATTGTATCTACTTTTCATGGCAGTGACAGGTACACACAGTATTGTTGACCTACTGAAACATTGATGTGAGTCGAATCATGTTGTTTAATGGGTTCCATTTGACATTTTGAACTCGTTTAAGGACATAGCAAATAGAAATATTAATAGTTTACTGAACTGTGAATTAATATGATCTGACATCAATTGAATTGTTGAACTCTTCCTGTTAATATGGAGAAAACCAACTTAAATTTATGAATAACATCCAGCTAAGACATTTTGTAACCTAAACATCTTTAAGCTTATTACCCATGAATAAAACATTTGCTCACATGATCTGTTTAATAATTCATTATTGTTGATGCTTTCCATGACTTAAAAAAACACTGTATTAAAAATTTCCCTCAGGTTTCCTAGTGATAAGGAACATTGCAAAGTGAATGTGATAAAATATCATATACACACATATATGCACATATAATCTGGAATATGTAAAATTATATTTCTATGTATATATCGTATTTCTTAAAGTGAAGGTAAATACACACTAAATATGCTAGTATAAAATATATATGATTGCAATTAGGTGTTTTTTTCTTCCATTTTAAATTTTGGCAAATCAATAGTAGCATGGATGAATACTATGTTTTCCTTCAAGGCTTTGAAAAATGAGTCTTTTGTGTCATGTTTTATCAGTTCTTTTACAAAGAGTAAACTTTGCATGTTGCAAATTCCATAAAAGCAATTGCAGAAAGTAATTCTATACCTTTAGAATTTTCATTATAGACACAGAGTGGTAAAAATCGACAGCCACTCTTCTTTAAGCAGTAAGAAAGATGTTCGAACATTATTCTGCTAGCTGCTACTTTTAAAACCAAATGCCTAGGGGAAAAATAGCTCACAGTTTTCTCCACTTGGATTTGTCTACATTTGTGAATAAAGACATATCTTAATTAAAAGTTTTAAATAAGTAGCTAAAATCAATATGGAAAAGTCAACAGAAGGCAAATTCTTTAGTGTGCCTTCCACGTATCAAACTTTCACTTCTGGTTCTGCATACATCCCTGAAATAAAGTGAAAATACAAGAAACAATGATATGTCTTGACATTAACACTCTGGTAAATCGATTTGGCTAATATAAAATCTGGTAAGAAGACTATATTTTAACAAATTAACTTACTACAATTCTAAATAAATCTTAGTTGTAACCATAGGTATGTACAGCGGGAGATACTGAAGTCATATTTCATATATAAACTCAAAGACAATGTGCTGCATATCTTCAATGAGTTTCCCCAGGTTCACTTTCTTCTCCATCATGAAATGCACTTGGGAGGAGGAATCTTAAGAATACATCAGTAACCTCCCTGTTCTTCATCTGCCAACTGGGTGTGACCAATGAAAAACACCAGAAGGAGATGAGTGAAAGTATTGAACTACAAGTCCTTGTTTCCTTTATAAAATGATCCTTGAGGTAAATTAATGATCAGATAAAAATCCATAACCCCTTTTAGAAAACTCTTTCTACCCAGATTGCCCTCTATCTCTGTATTCTGTTTCTCTTTTCCTATAGTTTTGTCTTGACCATATTTGTATGTGTCGGTATATATTTTTATTAAACTCTCATCAGATTTCCCAGTTCATATATGCTGTTTGTCTTCTGTAAATAGGAAAGCAACTGGAATCTACTTTTTCTAACTGACTTTGGAAATCTTACATTGACAGTTGGGGGCTCAATACCAAATACTTTGAAACTTTAAATTTATATCATTTACATATTTATAAAATTCCTATATTCATTCTTTGTTAATAACAATAAAATATACATTGAGTATTCGAGAGGTAGTTTGAAAGCCCATTCATTTTGCTGCTTTATAAAATGTTTTATGTAGGTTGTTTCAAAATTTGGAATTTGACTCTGCATGTATCAATTGATATGTGTTTTACTAAAGAATTATACCCTACTCATAAAATGTCTCTTAGGTAAAAATCTGGAAATTAGATTCAACATTTGTGAGTTCTACACTCCTTACCCCAGTCAAAATTCATGACATTTTCTAGTGGACAGTAAATGTATATAAATTGTAAAAATAATGAATAATGAAAGGAAATTTGCTGTTGCTATTATAGCAAAGGACTTAGATGATTTTTCTTCCTGTTACCAGTAATACTAAATTAAAATGATCAGGCTTATGGTCACTTTTATGTGTAAAATTTATAGCAGATATGAAGACTTCAGAATTGTTCAGCAGTTTATAATCTGAAGGCTTATTGTGTGTGGTGTTTTTGCTATTGTTAAAATTTTATATTAAGAAAGGATATTACTGAAGAGTATAAACAGATTTGACCACCGTTTGATATAAAATGTCTTTTTTACATGATTTGGAGTTGGGACTTCTGGCTACAGCTGAATATGATCATCAGAAAAACTGGACAAAATTGATGAAACAGTATCTTCAGTATTTTAGAAACTGATCAAATGCATACAATAATATGAAGAATATTTCATAGGCGTGTAGTATGGCATTCAGTAAGAGTATGTGGACGGAAGGAGGGAGTGTCATATTGTGATTAAAAGCTGAAACCTGTGGGGTTTGGTTGCCTTGTTCAAAGCGTGACTTTGTCAGTTATTCATTCTGTAACCATGGGAAACTTATTTATCCCCTGAGTTTCCTTATCTACAGGATGTATTCAGTACTCCCACAGGGTTGTTATTTATAGGTCTTCATGTGATATAATGCTATTTACTACTTAGAATACAAGCAGATATGTGGCAGCATTCAGAAAATGTTATTTGTTCTTACTTAATATATTTTCTTTTTCATAGTTTGTTACTTGTAAAAGGAAAGGAAAAAATCTAATTTTATAATTGCTTAGAAGAGTTACATTATGTTCTAGTTCCTATAAAATGATCTCACCATACATAATATATATTCCATAGAAAAGGGATGCTTCTAGCATTTTTTTGGCCCCAAACCCTAACTTCTATTTTTTATTTTTTATTACAGCTTTTTAAATTTATTTTATTTATTTTATTTTTTTTATTGTAAACAAATGTGATAATACATAGTAGTTGGGTTCATCCTGACCAACTCATACATGCATGGAAATCAATTAATCTCAATATAAAGACATATGGCCCATGGGAATCTACTGCTGATGGGGATAGGAAATAGCATCACAATGTTGGGCAGTTTCTTATGAAGCTCAAAATGTACTTATCATATAACCAAGCCATTGAACACATATGTGTTTACCCAAGAGAAATGAATGTATATGTTCAAGCAGAATCGTACATAAATGAGCAAAGCAGTTCTACTTGTAAAAGCTAAACCCTGGAAATAAACCAAATGTTTATGAAAAGGTGAACTAAATTTTTAAAATAACATTTTATCCATACAATGAAACCGAACTCAATAAATAAAGGAATTAATGATCGTTACCAGTAGCAACAAGGAAGACTCTCATGCTGAGTAGAAGAAAGCCAAAGAAAAAATAGTGTACATTTTTTTATTCCATTCAGATTAAATTTTATAAGTTGAAATCTAATCTATAATGATAAATAATAGATCAGTAGTTGCCTAAATACAGTTGATGTAAAGTAGGAAGGGAGAGATTATCAAGGAACATGAGGAAACTTTTTAGTGTGCTAGATATATTCATTATTTTGAATTATTAGGTGTATACCTATAAGTCTTATCAAGTTATACCAATTATGTATGGCATTTCAATGTGTATGTCAATTAGAATCCAGCAAAGTTATTTTAAAATGACATCTTTCCACAGACCAAATTATTATAGATATTTAATATTTTCTTGGGTTGTTTAATTGTACATTTTTAATAGTAAATTCAATTAGAATTCTCTCACTAAAATCTTGACTTCAGTTAGGTTCTCAGTCAGATGATGTCCTGCATTCTGTAAATGGTTATTATGGCCCAGAGATAAATTATATACCTGGGAAATTGACATTTGATACTTCAGTTAAGTGTGCTATGTCTGTAATGTACAAGTATCAGCAAGGTCTGTGTGTGTGTGTGTGTGTGTGTGTTTTCACTAACACCCCCACATTCCATCCATATGGCAATTATATTGGGAAAGGGTTCATTAAAGCATTCTCCATGAGTGATTGCATTACCTTTGATTTTTTATATATAGTGATCCAGTCATAAAATTTAATTTAATTTTTTATAAAACTTAGTTTATGCATATAATTATAGGGAGACAATTCATTCAAAGGGAGACAAACTCATACCATTTATAGAAGTAGGCATTTCTTATTTACTTTTAAATTTTCGGGTAAAATTTGTCAATAATTCAAGCAAACTTTGATAGGATTTTGAAACAGTATTCTAAATATTCTATATCATTTTTCCTCACACAGTGAGGTTAGCAGGAATTTTGTACTTTATTGTTATGCTAAGTCATCTATGTAAAATAGGCTACATTTATTCCAAAATGGGAATAATTTTAAACTTCTAATGCTTAGATATTTAAATGCCATGATTATGCTCTAATGAATAGTAAAATCTTTGAAGTCAGACATAGTTGCTACTAATGCCAATCAAATCTAGGATGACCAAAGAAACCCTGCTTTCATGAATAAGTAATCTTTCTCCCTATGAGTTATCTGAATAGTCTATGAACTCATGTGGGAATAGGGAGAACACTGCTTGAATGACATTTTATCTAATAAATGGAGCAACCACAGGACCAGATGTAGTATATTAGAATCTGCCTGACCTGTTCACAAGGCTTTGTGAGTTTTGAAATCCAAAGAAAATTCTTTGTTTGATGTTCAACTATAGCTAACAATGTTGGATCAGTGACTGAATATCTGAAGTCTTATTATTCTCCTGAAATATATATTGGTCATCTAATATGAATTGTAATAAAATTTAAAACATGCTATTTTAACTTTATAATGATGATAATAATACGGCTCCTACATTTCAAAGGTCAATATTTCATTGGAGTTTTTGTGCTGAACTTTCACACTGGCCATATTACTCTGTTTAAAATCATTTTCTGAATGTCACAGTTAATTGTATAGAATTCTATTAAAATTTGAACTGCATTATAGAGGTACCACACTTATTTTGGATGCCATGGATGGATCAGTTCAAAGCTATATTACTAGAAGAAATGTTTCAACAGGATAATTAAAGTCGAGTACTAAGTAATACCTTATATTAGACTTAAATCTGTACTGATACCAAAGACATGTAGTCTATTTGGGCAGTATTCCTGAGGTTTCAATACAGTGCATTATCCATTGTGTCTGTAAGGCCTCACAAATCCACTGCCCCAAAGAAAGGAGAAGAAATATTATTTTCAGAAATAAGTTCAACTCGGAAACTAAGCCAAGAATATCAAAAACCTAATGCTTTGGGGGGTAAAATTTCTCCATTGTACTCAGAAGAAAATGCAATAGAAGAAGAAGTTATTACAATCTAAAGAGAGTCTTTGAATTAATACAAAATTTGTAGTTTGTACTTTTACATCTCTTTAATTTTTTATATATCAAAATTTTAATAAATGTCATTTGATATGTGCTGGTTTGTGTGCTTGAGAAAGATGCATGCACATATATACACATACAATAGTCTTTCAGTTTTCAAGCATTTTTTTTTACTTAGGTAATGCAAGTGGTCATTTGAAATGTATACAATCAATAGGAATACACAGTAGATTATGATAAGTGGCACTCATTACCAGTCATCAATTCAGTATATATATTTCAGTTAAGCAATATTGCTAGGAAAATCAGAATGTCTTAAGTATGGTCCCTGAACTCAAAGAACTCTCAGTCCGATGTTGGAGATAAACCAATTCAATATAAAATGATAAAATCTATACTAGATAATTCACAGTGAACATAGAGACAGAGGCATCTCATTTGTGAATGTATGGCAAGCTTCTGGGGAACGTGTAGTGGCTTTGGTGATACAGGTTGTGTTTTCAAAGTAAGCAGTATGAGAGAGGGAATAATTTAATACATGAGCCATTATTACACTATGGTTCCTCTTTCAAGGAGACATAGGTAGATATTTAGTCCAATGGGATCACATGGACAGAAATACACATTTCTAAAATTTTTCACCATATGTTGTGTTAAAACAGCTTTTGTAAGATATTCAAAATTGGCCTGGGGATGTGCTTCAGTGGTAGAAGTTTCAAACCCCAGTGAAACACGCACAAACACATATAAGCCTTTCAGAATAATTAAAAAATTTATTATGTCATAGTGGATGATATTTCTAGGTAAAATAAGAATTTTTACATGTATGTTTATGGGGAAAAGGAACAAAATGTACATTTATTAATGATCAGTTGTTTTAGCATGCCAACATATTTACTGTGGTCATTTTCAAAATATTCAAAAATTTCATGTGTTTATGTTTCTATAGCATCAGTGTAGTAACTGTTATATAATTTGTTTTAAATATATTCTACATAGTTCTCTGTGATATTTAGAAAATGTTTTTAAGCAGAGTAATACACACATTCATGAGGACAAACACAGATAAATATATGGATTTACAATAGGTGTCTGAATATTATATATTTTGGCCTAATGTATTTGTTGTATAAGAACCAGTGGTGAATTTGAAAACAAGCAAAAGTACCACGTTTTACCTGTTTAAAAAATTGAAGATTGTAGATTACATTTGATAGTATACCAACATCTCACTTCTGCCTTTGTTCTGAACATCAGTATCAAATTAATATGACTCTTCCCTATAATCTCTTACCAAATTATATGATTCAGTGGGAATTAGTTACAAACAAAGAGAATAACGAAAAGTCTTTAGTATGTGGTTGCACTATGTCATTTTAAGAGGAGAGAAAACATAAAAAGTACATTCTGAATGAGTGGCGAATCACTACCGTGCATTACACACTGCCTCAATGAATTAATTGAGTGTGGATTTGTGTGCCCACAATCTGCTCCTATAGACTAAAAATGAATGTAGAGTCTTTACCTGCTTATAGCAAATGCTTATCTCTCAAAAACCTTTAATCATCTGAATATCACCAAAGCAAAAACAGGACCCAGGTGAATCAGAGAAAAGAGTTATTTCTTTGAGCCTTTAGGAACTAGACATAACCATAGCAACAAGGGACTTTCTTTTATAAGATTTTAATACCTCTGCTTTAGTTTCCATTGCAACAGAGGTTTACAAAGTCATGCTTGAAGGCTTTGTTAGGATTTTCTAGAGTGTCAGTATAGCCATGGTTGATGTTGCAGTGAAGGAAACTTAAGTTTATGCAGGAAAAGAAATATAAGTGTAATTAAAAAGCCAAATTGTAAAGAGATCCTCAATTCCTGCAGTAAGGACAACTAACACTTCCTTGATATATTAGACAGTATTGATGTTTGAAGAAATGTAGTATTCATGATAGAGTTGCAGTTTTTTTCTGTTATAATATTACATGCAAAGCTATACCTATCATGATATTAACAAAAACAAGTGTGTAGCTCATTTTAAATACAGTTAGTATGCTTTAAAAATAAGTCATACCTCTCCTTTTATCTCCTTTTATTGTAAATATGCCCCTGTTGATAACCCAAGTTAATGATTTTTCTTGACTTTGATTGTTTTCCAGTTTGTCAGTTAAATTTTTTTCTGAAACTTGAGGACATATCCTTGATTATTGTTGTGTAATAAAATAAGGGAACCTTGACTTTTGAAATCATGAAAATCATTGAATCTGACTCAGTTGAAAGCATAATTTTCTCGATTTCCCATCTCCAATTCATGATCATCTGTCCTTGCATTGAAATGTTCTAATTAAAAGAAATTCACCTTGTCCTAATTTCCAAATTTGTGCTCTCATTTTTCTACTCTTTTCCTCCAGCCATTGATCTTTCTGTTTTTTTTATAGACCAGATTATTCTCTTGTACTAATTCTAGTTATATTTGTTTATTGAAATAATTATTGCTCAATGAATTTATGTATTAATACATCAATATATCATTAACATATGCATGTGTAACTATTCTTTGAAGTCCTACCATTTTTCTGTCATAGTATAGGAATTCTACAGTAAATAGGACTACAAGTAAGTTGAACTATGTTGGCCTTCAGATCTCTAAGACCTCACATTATTGTAAGGGTGAGAGACACATGAGTAGATGAATAAAATTATTGCATTCAGATTCATATGATTGCATTTTTCTGGAACCTTTTAGTAGAAGCATCTGATCCAGCCTAGTGTATCATAAAGAGCTTGTTGAATAATCAAAGACTTAGTTTTTTTTTTTTTTTTTGGTGGTACCGGGGATCGAACCCAGGGCCTTGTGCTTGCAAGGCAAGCACTCTACCAACTGAGCTATCTCCCCAGCCCCCCAAAGACTTAGTTTTAAAGAGAAGATGATATTCTGAGACAAAGGGACTTTAGAAAAGCCTAATCCAAGTTAAGTAACTTGGACTTAATCTCTAACATGTATGTAACTACTGAGGAATCTTAATCAGGGGAATGAACTCCTCAAATTTCTGCTTTAAGAAAATCTTTTATAAGAAATTAGCCAGGTCTGTCATCCACCATTTGCCTGCCTCTCGCCTGTCCATCGCCTGCCTTACACCTATCCATCACCCAATGCACGAGGTTCACCTCCCGATCGTCCGACAACAGTCACCAAACTGATCACCAACCACCAGTGGAGCACCAGCTGCCTGCTGTCACCTGGAAATTCACTGTTACAGTACCTGCAGGTTTGATTACACGTGGCTGCTGCCATTTTCAGACAACAGCCAGGCCCCATAAGACCCCTGGCCAGACTGACTGAGCCCCGTCTCCAGGATACCTCAGCCCACCTGATCACTCCCTGCCTCTGGGGCCCTCACATCGACTAACTGCTCCCTGCCGCCAGGACCCCCAGACCAACTGATTGCACCCTATCACCGGGACCCCAGACCGACTGATTGCAACCGGCCTCCAGGATCCCACAACCACACCAAACACACCGGACCTCCAGGACCCCTGCCAGACCAACCACATCCCATCTCCAGGACCTCCAGATGACCACGTCCACCCCTGAGCTGCAGCTCCCCATTTGCCAACACATTTCAAAGCCAGAGCGGCCATCTTGAATAATTCTGGAAGCCGTAGCTCCGGTCTTTGGGTGGGGCAAATCCCATCCTGTGTCGCTTGCTGGAGGCTTGAAGCTCATTGTCAGGTACCTATCATGCATCAGGCTACTGAACACTGGGAGGTTTCATTAGTATATGACTGTTACACAGTAGATTTTCTTTTTTCTCCTTTTTAAAAAATTTAAGTTTTTATGTCTTTACTTTTCTTGCTCTCTTTTCCTTTTGTTTACCTGTTCCCTCAGAGTCTCTTTCTCCCTTTTTTACATGCTAAAATCTGATTGCTTTTGATTACACTCTCACCCTTTCTATTTTCTAGAACTTCTGTATATTCTTTTCTTATCCCATTAACAGCCACATTCTACATCCCTCTGCATCCTCTTTGTCCTCCATTAGAAACTGCAGACCTTATTGCAAACCTGTTTGTTTTACCGAAGATAATATTTGAACTCATTTTGTTTACTATGACAATTTTGTTATTGTCCCCATAGGGGCTATTCGGTCTAGGATTACATAGTGTCTGATTTGGGCACTGCTAATATTGATCTCCCCTTAAAGAAAGGGTTTTGGAAACCCATAGGGCCACTATAAGCCTATAGGGGGAAATCTGCAATATCCCAGATCTGCACTGCTAGAGGGGAAGATACATGAACAACATGAAGAAACAAGGGAAGAAAATGATCCAAACAAATCTAGATTCTATATTAATAGAATCCAATGACAGTATGTTAGAAGAAATGTCAGAAAAGGACTTCAGATTTTACATGATTAAGATGATTCGCGAAGCAAAGGATGAGATAAGAGAGCAAATGCAGGCAATGAATGATAATACCAATAAGCTGAAAGAGCACCTGCAGGAAACAAAAGATCATTTCAACAAAGAGATAGAGATTCTCAAAAAAAAAAAAACAAAAAAAAAACAGAAATCCTTGAAATGAAGGAGACAATAAACCAAATAAAAAACTCAATGGAAAGCATCACCAAGAGACTAGACCACTTGGAAGACAGAACCTCAGACAATGAAGACAAAATATTTAATCTTGAAAATAAAGTTGCCCAAACAGAGAAGACGGTAAGAAATCATGTACAGAATCTCCAAGAACTATGAGACATCATGAAAAGACCAAATTTAAGAATTATTGGGATTGAGGAAGGCACAGAGATACAAACCAAAGGAATGAACAACCTATTCAATGAAATAATATCAGAAAATTTCCCAAACCTGAAGAATGAAATGGAAAATCAAATACAAGAGGCTTACAGAACACCAAATGCACAGAATCACAACAGATCCACACCAAGGCACATTATAATGAAAATACCTAACATTCAAAATAAAGATAGGATTTTGAAGGCTGCGAGAGAAAAGCATCAGATTACATATAGGGGGAGACCAATACGGATAGCAGCCGACTTCTAACCCAGACTCTAAAAGCTAGAAGGGCCTGGACCAACATATTTCAAGCTCTGAAAGAACATGGTTGCCAACCAAGAATCCTATACCCAGCAAAACTAACCTTCAGATTTGAAGATGAAATAAAATCCTTCCATGATAAACAAAAGTTAAAAGAATTTACAAATAGAAAGCCTGCACTACAGAATGTTCTCAACAAAATATTCCATGAGGAGGAAATGAAAAACAACAATGTAGGTCAGCAAAGGGAGGAACTACCTTAGAGAAAAACCACTTAAAGGAGAAACCAAGCCAACTTAAAAACTAAAAATAATCCAAATGACTGGGAACACAAATAATATCTCAATAATAACCCTGAACGTTAGTGGCCTAAACTCATCAATCAAAAGACATAGACTGGCAGAATGGATTAAAAAGAAAGACCCAACAATATGCTGCCTGCAAGAGACTCATCTCATAGAAAAAGACATCCACAGACTAAAGGTGAAAGGATGGGAAAAAACCTTCCATGCACATGGACTCAGTAAAAAAGTGGGGGTTTCCATCCTTATATCAGATAAAGTGGACTTCAAGCCAAAGTTTGTCAGAAGGGATAAAGAAGGACATTTCATACTGCTTAAAGGAACCATAAATCAGGAAGACATAATGATAGTAAATATTTATGCCCCAAACAACGGTGCATCCCTGTACATCAAACAAATCCTTCTCAATTTCAGGAATCACATAGACCACAACACAATAATTCTGGGTGACCTTAGTGCACCGCTGTCACCACTAGGTAGATCTTCCAAACAAAATCCAACCAAAGAAACCATAGAACTCAATAACACAATCAATAACCTAGACTTAATAGACATATAGAATATTCCATCCATCAATGAGCAGATTCACTTTCTTCTCAGCAGCACATGGAACCTTCTCAAAAATAGACCATATGTTATGCCACAAAGCAGCTCTTAGGAAATGCAAAAAAATAGAGATACTGCCTTGTGTTTTATTAGATCATAATGGACTGAGAGTAGAAATCAATGACAAAATAAAATAGAGAAATTACTCCAACACCTGGAGATTAAATAATATGCTAATGAATGAAACATGGATAACAGAAAACATCAGGGAGGAGATTAAAAAAATCTTAGAGGTCAATGAGAATGATGATACAACATATCAAAATCTCTGGGACACTATGAAAGCAGTACTAAGAGGAAAATTCATTGCATAGAGCGCATTCCAGAAAAGAATGAAAAGTCAACATCTAAATGAGCTAACATTACAACTCAAAGTCCAAGAAAAAGAAGAACCGAATAACAGCAAAAGTAGTAGAAGACAGGAAATCATTAAAATCAGAACTGAAATCAATGAAATTGAAACAAAAGAAACTATTAAATAAATTGACAAAACAATAAGTTGGTTCTTTGAGAAAGTAAACAAAATAGACAAACCCTTAACCACACTAACAAAGAGAAGGAGAGAGAAGACTCAAATTACTATAATACATGATGCAAAAGGAAATATCACGACAGACACCACTGAGATACAGAACATAATGAGAAGCTACTTTGACAATCTGTATTCCAACAAAATAGAAACTACCGAAGAAAATCTTTTTACTGCCCATATGTCACAGGGATATGTTAGAACATCATCACAGTAGTCCAGATAAACAGCAAAAGAGTTGAGTATTTGGGCTTTAGAAACTGTTCCATTAAAATAAGATTAAGTTGAACACAAAAAATGACACTTTTTGTCATGAATCTTGGAGACACCAAGTATGTTAGTGGTTTCCAGGTGCTGGGGAATTGGGGAATGAGAAATGACTAATGGGTACAAGATTTTTAAGGGGGAGTGGTAAAGAAAATGTCCTGGACTTAGAAAATGGTGATAGTTGGACAACATGGTGAAAGGACTAAAAGCCAGTGAACAGTTTACATTAAAGGGGTAAATTTAATTGTGTGTGATTTATAACTCAAAAATCTATGACTAAAATTAGAAAGCCAGGGTTAGTGATAAATGAAAAGTGGAGAGAGCTAGAGGAACCAAGGAAATTCTCAAGACACTTGTTTTGGGATTGGGTACATAACTGTGCTACCAACAAAACTGAAAACACTAGATAAGGGGACTCTAGCCTCACTTTAAGATGAGAGTGGGGGTGAAATTGGGATTTTGTTGTGTTTAAGGTCCGTTGTAGTCAACTTTCTAAGTCTGTGACTACATACCTGAGGAAAACAATATAAAGGAAGAAAGATCTAATTTGATTGATGATTTCAGAGATTTCCACCAAAGGTTGGCTGTCTTTATTGCTACGGATCTGTAATAAGACAGAACATGATGGCAAAGAGGACATGATAGAGCAGAGCTGCTCACCTCATGCTGACCTGTAAGCAGAGGGAGGAAGGAAGGTGTCAATACAAGGTAAACCCTTCAAGGGCATGCTCCCAATGACCCACTTCCTCCTGCAAGATCCAGCCTCCTACAGTTTCCACCACCTTCCACTAATTGTCATCAAATTAATAGTGCATCAATGGATCCATTCATGATGATGTTAGAGTCCTCAGGATCTACTCACTTTCTGAAAACACTACCAGTGAACATTGATGCACTAGAAATAAGCCTTCAACACATGAATCTTTGGGGGGATATTCCAGTTCCAAACCATAAGAAAGTCTATGTAATAACTCATTATACTTGAACTGGTGTACACATACTTCATATATATAAATTTGATTAATTTTATCTTAGAAGTTCAGTGGCACTCCTAATTTTCCTGACTTCACATATTCCACAGGTGCAACATAATAGCAGCTGTTTGCATGCCAGTGATTTTCATTCAAGTAGTCGGGTATATTAGAATTGTACAGGATTGTATTTTTTTAAAGGCTAACCTACCAGAGATGCCAGTAGGTGATATTGACAGATTTTGTGTATTTCCTCAATGCTTTTCATTGAAAATTATTGATATCAATGGTGACTAAATCCAGGAGGGAATGTGCAATCATCTAGAGCTTTATGTCATCTGAGGAGAGTATTTAAAGACTTAGAGAAGGAAGAGTAGTACCCAAAAGTTCAAATAAAGAGGTAAGAACTCTTTGCCAAAATACTTTTTAGTTTAAGGGAATGCATGAAGGATTAAGTGAATGAATGAGTTTTCAAGGAAACTAATGGAACAATTTCAAGAAATATAGAAAGATCACTATTTTGTAATAAAGATATAAATTCATTGAGACAAAATGTGAAATGCATGCATTGTTTTTGGCAATTAGTTTACTTGGGTGACTGTAGCAAATTGAATTTCATGAATTATAGTGAAATAGGAGGGAATGAGAAGACAATGGGTAAGGACTGTACTCATAAGAAATGTGAATTATAAAGGAGAGGAACTGATAATATGGAAGTACTCTAGAGTGAAGAAGACTTATTCCCTTTCCATATAAAGTTATTCTCAGAATAAGAATGCCTGTGATTTTTATCAAGTATCCTATATAATCAGTGTTCAATCATTTCATGAAGCCAAAATTAGACTGCACCAAAGTTTCTGATAATTTGGTTTCTTAATTTGCTTAATGTAGGCATAGCTTTGAGGTTATCCCTTCAAAATGTCATCCTTCTCCACATTGCATGCTACTATTTACTAGGAGGTTAAATTAACATATCAACATTTTGCTATAATTTACCAATTAAAACTGGTACTTTAATGACATCAGGCCTATGAGGAGTGCCATTAGTTGATAACTTTTCAATTGTTAAGGATTCTGAAACTGCCTGTGTTATTCATCCCATTCCTTATTCTTGGTAAAACTCTATTTTAAATCACAGAAATAAAAGTTCTACAAGTATTTCATTTAAAAGCTATACACATTGACATACAAAATCATTTCATTATGTATAATTTAACCACACTAATTTCTCCAAGCATTTCTCTCATAAAAATATGGATCCTTTATTCTTTCCTATTTCATGCTTTCCTCTTATTTGATTCTTCCTTAGATCCTTCCCTTTCCTCCATGTTTTAAAATTTATAATCCATTTTTTTACACTGTCTTCTTTTTCCATGCCTAAAACTAGGAACTTGTCTTTCTTTTTTTAAATTGTTTTGTAGTTGTATATGAACAGCATGCCTTTATTTTATTTAATTTTTATGTGGTGCTATGGCTTGAACTCAGTGCCTGGTACATGATAGGCAAGCGCTCTGCCACTGAACTACAGCCCCAGTCCAGGAACTAATCTTTCTATTCTATCTAAAACAACAATAGAAATCTTACTTGAATCTTTGACATGTGCTTCTGGTTTCCCTTTCCTTCTTTTGAGAAAGTAGAATACCAGAAATATGTTTATAATTGTTGTTCCTATTTTATGGACATAAACACACTGTTTAACTTATTGCATGAAAATGACACTTGCACTAAACTTAAAATGCTGTAATCCCCTTATTATCATCTAGTGTCATGTTATAAATCCTCATTCTCCTTCAAGTTCTAGCAAAACTGGAGCAAAATTATATCCCCTTCTCCATTTGGTTTCCTTATTGGGGTTTGGTGCCTGTGATCGCCTGTTTGATCTGTATTCCAGTGGCATCTACACCAGGCACCTTATCAGGTCCCCTTCATCTCCTTCACCTCCAATGTGTATTTATTTGAAGGTACAAATTTTCCTCCTGAACTTTTCTTCCAGTTTGGTTCAACACTTCACTACCTTTGTGTGACCAAATTTCCAATGGCTCTCCCTCCCCAGTCTTTTCCTTTCTTCCAGACCCTGTCTACTATCTCCCACTTTTGCTTGGATACTTTCATTAATCATTCGTATTTTAACTTTAAACTTGGTATGCTTAAAGCTATATATTATACACAAATGGATTTCTTGCTTGATAGAGAGGCTGGTTCAATGCAGTTCATAAAGTGCACCAGAAAAAAATATTATTTCAAACAATTTGATTGAGCAGAGTATAGAAAAACAGAATAGAAAGTGAATACTGAAAAATAATGGTATTGAAACTCAAATGTGCCCCAGTGATGTTAAAAGTTTAGTATTGATTTTTTGGTTACCAAAGTCTGACTGGGCAATTAACTTAGGCATGTCATTTCAAAATTTAAAAATAAAATTAAGAAAATCCCCTTTAAAGGTCTTATACTTAAAGCTTTCATCATTCTCTCTCACTGAGCACCCAAAATTCTACCTCATTTGATTACTCATTTCCTTATTGAGCATTAATTTAATGTAGCAATCTTGCTTTGAGTATTACAAGACATAATAGATTATCTTTAACAGTTTATCACAAACCTTTAGGCTTTGTAGGAATATTAAACAACTATTGATTTTAATGTATAACATTGTCATCATTCTTGTGATTTAAAAACAAGATGCAATCTCCAGTAAGCCACCCACTGCAGCTCAAAGTTGTTAGCATAATCAATTTATCACACTTGTTTTATAAAGTTGTAAGAGAACCCCACAGAAGGGTGTTACTAAAAATTACAGCTGATGTAAGCTTTTCACTTTATGCCAAAGGAAGGGCAGTTGACACTACCACAAAATAAACTCTCTACTGCAGGCTCCTTAATCATTTGTCAAGATGTATTATGTCCTTGTCAATATCAAGGGGTAAACACTGTCATTAATCTGCAAGTGAGGAAATAAGTAACCATGTCAATGTTCAGGTGCTTGGCTGTTAATGCAAATTCATCTTTATTGCATCTTTCTCCCCCTTTAATTTTCTCCTGTTCTTTCCTCTGTACAAAATGTGCAGTTTCATTGTAATGTTTGAAAAATATATATAAAGCATTATTAGAATGTTGGCCATTGTGCAATTTGCTGGGTATGCTTAGTGAGACAGGAACTGACAATGCAGTAGTTAAGCTGAGCCAGCATAGATTAGTCTAAATGAGAACACACCAGCTATAAATTTAACAAAGTGTTCATTTGCTAAAGTGATTGCTTTATGCATCTGCAAATAGGAAATAACAGAGCATCCAAATCTTTTTTTCCTAGACAAATAAAAAACTTGGATATTGAAAAGCTTTCTTTAGAAACTTTAAACAGTCATTTTAATTTTAGATGCTGTCATTGATGTGTTATGCAAAAGAGGGATATTATGTACAGTGTATATGAAATGAAATTGCATTGATAGCATATACTATTTGACTTAAATTACTACTTATGTCTTGATATGTTCCTATGGGGGACTCTACGGATTATCTATATTAATTAGGTGAATATTAGAATTAAATCCAGATGTAACTTTTATTTCCATCAGATTATCCTACATAATCTAGTGACATTAGATTTCTCTTTTACAGGATTTTTAGCCAAAGTCAATATATTAGAAATATACCTGGTTTATCTAGCAACTCAGTAACAATTACCCTCAAGAATTAGCAGTTCAGAATCTTAAGAGTCTGATTGCCCAAATAATAATAAATCACTATTGAGTTTATGTCTGTATCAATTACTTCATATAATTTATAAGAGAACACTATGAAGTATATATTATCATGGAGATAAATTAAATGACTTTCTCAAGTTCACACTGATAGTAAGTCATGGAACTTGGATTTGAACCTAAATGTGCCTTGCTCAGAAACCTCAGCTGTTAAAACAGTGGGTCACACTGCCTGTCAGAGCAATTTCATCAAGGAAATTCTTAAATTTTACTTTGAAAGATATCAGGTGTGTTTACCAAAGTCATTAAAGAACTGTAATTAGGGATGAGCTATCTACTTTCCTGAAATCTTGTATTTATTTTTTTAGAGATCCAGAATGTAATTATTTTATATAGAACAGAATACATTGAATCACATAGTGATTAACAGCACAAATTCTGACCACCAATATCCTCTGTTAAAATTATGACTGTGATATTTCCTATATGTGATGTTATGAAAGTTACTTATCTACTATTTCATTATCTATAAATAGACATAATTGTACTGAGTTATTATAAATATTAAATGTGATAATAAATATAAAGCAATTGAAATAGGACCTGTAACATAGTAAGTGTTCACCAAAGAGTAGCAACATCTTACCATTTTAAGAAGCAATATGTTGAGTTCATATATTTATTATGAATGAGAATAAATACCCCTTTTAGCTCCATAACATTTTTAATATCACTATCTCCTTTCCATTATTTTCCCATTTCTATCTTTCTGGCCTTGATTCAGTCAGCCAGTCCTCCTTCCTGCCTCCTTGCCTGCCTGCCTGCCAGCCTTCCTTCCTTCCTTCCTTCCTTCCTTCCTTTCCTCTTTCTTATGATATAATTCACATAGGATACAATTGACTTATTTAAAATGTACAATTCCAAAGATTTAATATATTCACAGGATTATGCAACCATCACCACAATCTAATTTTAGAACATCTTTGTTTTATCTAAAGGAAACACTGGACCCATTAAAAGTTTCTCCCTATCCCTCTCCACCAAGCCCAGGGCAACCTCTAATCTACTTTCTGTTTCTATAGATTTGCCTATTCTGAACCTTTCACATGAAGTTATGTACCATATTTTTTTTGTGCCTGAGTTCTTTCACTTAAAATAATGTTCTCAAATTTGATCTATGTGGAAGCATGTGTCAGCATATGATTGTTTTCCCTGTGGATAAAAAATAGTGCATTGTATCCAATGCATTTTATGTATCTATTTATCAGTCGATTTCATTTGGGTGTTTTCCCATTGTAGCTATTATGCATACTGCTACTATGAACATTCATGTGTAAGTTTGGAACTTTGTTTTCATTTCTCTTCCACATGTACATAGGTGTGGAACTGTTGGATCAACAACCTTGATTATATTTTATTTGGAGAACCATACTGCCCTTGGTCTTTCAGGCTCTGGCTTGGATTAGCCTGTAAATATTTTTATACTCTTTGCCAGGGTGATGTTTTCAAATTTTAAACTGAGACCTTACTATGACTGAGAGTGTCTCTTCTGTTATCTTGGGAGTAAATTATTAACACCTTGACTTGATATGTATTTAATTATTAAATATTTCTTGTGTTTCTGCTATATCAGAGGCACTGTTCTATATTTGTGAAGATAAATTAGTAGTCAAAATAAAAATATCTGTTTTAGTATACGGCATATACTAGTGGATGGACTTTTACATTATGTCCTCATTTTGCTTTAAATTTTTACCATTTTCACCCTCCATCCCCACTTTAACTGTGCTTTTTGACTTTTTCTACCTTCTATTTAGTAACTCTTCCATGTTGTTCAAAATTTAGTTGAAGCGTCACATTTTATGAGAAGACTTTTCAGACATGGACCCCTCTTTGTATCCTAATCCCCTCCACATTAAACAGTTTTCTCCAATGGCCTATGATATGTTCTTCAAACACCAATAGTAGTCCACAAGATAGTCCATTGTAACTCAGGAGTTATTTGTCTTTGACATTAAACTGTGAGAACTTATCCAAGAACTTTATTTTACAGTGTAGTGTGCATTGTCAGTCAGAGTTAATAATTCCTAGAAGATCAAGTTGAAAGAATGGTAACTCCACATGGAAATACTAGACAATTACAAATGGCACCACTATATATCATCCTTGAAATCAGACCATATTGAAGTAAATTGCCACTAAAATCAGAATCAAAATTCTGTAGGAGCTTTGATAGTAAGAAATGAAATCTTGCTTCAGTACATTTTTTACTATACCGTGGTACTGAAGATTAAAGAAAATTATGAAAAGATAATCAGTTACATCACTTTTCAAGTTGTATTATTGGCAAGACATTCTGAATAATTGAATAATAGTGATGTGTTTACTTGTCTCTTTACAAAGATGCTTATTTTAGTGAACTTCTTGCATCCCTGTGAGAGTGGCATGGCAAATTACTCATTTCCATCTTAAGCCTGAAAATGTGGAGATTAAGTAAATAAAACACAGTGCTTGCTCTCATAAAGGTGATAAATATGTGTGAAAGTTATATACAAACTTATTAGAAAAATCACTGGAAATTTTAAGAATAGAGTTTTAATATTCACCTTTACCACAGGAAAAACTATACAATGTAGGTAAATGAAGACTGAGAAGTTTCTGTCATCACATTATGATTCTAGTATTCTAGTTACTTTTTCATCCTCCTATTTTTGATAAAATATCACTCTCATGTTATTGTTAGTTCTCTTATTGCTTTAATGTTACATTAAACAAGTTGAATCAAATGATAGGTAGGATTACTACTGAAATACCTTACCCAGAAGCCATGATAAATGGCCTTTTTTTTCCTGAAGTAAACTCTAACAGGCATTAATCCACAGCAAGATTTGTTTTTCAAAGCTTTTCTAAAATTACAGCACTATAATTTTCTTCATGCAAAAGTAGTGTAAAATTTAAAAAAAAATCATGTATTTTGAGAGAAATTTGATCATATGTACTTATTTGACTATGTTCATGACATTTTTAGGTGAGATAATGATACACTGATGGGTTTTAGTAAAGCATTCTTAATATATACACATATAATCCATAGTAATTTATGGACAAAAGATACACTCATAAGGCTGATATCAAAATAGTATGGAGAGGATAAAAGGGAGTAGAGAGGAAACAAAATTCACCATAGTTTTATTTATTTAACAGACTTTATTTTTAGAGCAGTTTTAGGTTACATTAAAACTGATTGGCATTGGGAGTGGGATTGTGACTCAGCGGTAGAGCACTTGCCCCTTATGTTTGAGTCACTGGGTTCAAACCTCAGCACCATGAAAAGTGAAAAATTAAAGGTATTGTGTCTGTCTACAACCAAAAAAAATTGAAAAAAAGGTTGGAATGAATAGATTTTCCATATACTCCTTCCCACTATGTAAGATTGCCTTCTCCCACAATCAGCAATCCCCACAAGAATAGTACATTTGTTGCAATTAATGAGCCTACATTGACACATCACCATCATCCAGAATTCATAGTTTACATTAGGGTTCACTCTTGGAGTTGTGCATTTTATATGTTTGGACAAATGTGGAATTACATGTGTCCATTATTACAGTATCATACAGAGTAGTTTCATCTCCCCACACCAAAATCATTCTGTACATGGATAGCCATTTTCACCAACACCATTTTTTAAATGGCTATTCTTTCCAAACTATGTATTCTTGGTGACTTTTTCAAAAGTCAGTTGACCATAAAGCCTGGATTTATTTCTTTTCTCTAGTTTCCATTGGTCTATTTGTCTGTTTTCATAGGAGTAGCATGCTGTTTGGTTTTTATTGTTTGTAGTATGTTTTGAAGTCAGGTAATATGATGCCTCCAACTGTGTACATTTCACTTAAGTTTACTTTGGCAGGGTTGGGGCTGTAGCTCAGTGGTAGAGTGCTTCCATAGCATGTGTAAGGCACTGGGTTCCATTCTCAGCACTGCATAAAAATAAAAGAATGGTCCATCAACAACTAAAAATATATTTAAAATGTTCAAAAAGTAACAAATACAGATTACTTTGGCTCACCAGTACCTTTTGTGGTTCTATCTGAATTTTTAAATTGTTTTTCTTCTTCTGTAAAAAAAAAAATATTGTTGGAATTCAGAGAGTGATTCTATTGAATCTGTAAGCTACTTTGGGTAGAGAGGGCATTTTACCAATATGGATGTATTTGGTCCATGAACATGGGTATCTGTTCAATTATTTTTGTTTTCCTCATTTTTTCTTATCAATGTTCTACAGTTTTCAACATAGAGATCTTTCACTTCCTTAATAATATTTAGTCCAAATTTTTATTGGTAGCTGCTGTGAATGGGACTTTTTTTCTTGATGTTTTTGTCAGATAGTTAATTATTAGTATGTATATGTTGGTATGTTGATTTTGGCATACTGCAACCATACTGAATTCATCTTTTTATTCTAACAGATTTTTGGTGAAGTCTTTAGGGTTTTCTATGTTGTAAGATCATGTCATCTGCCAACACAACACACAACTTAATTCTTCCAATCCGATTTGGATATCTGTATTTCTTTTCCTTCCTCTATTGCTGTGGCTAGGACTTAGAATGCTATGTTGCATAGAAACAGGTAAGAATCCTTGAATTTTTCTGATCTGAGAAGGAAAGCTTTCATCTTTCTAACATTTAATATGATTTTATCCAGGGGTATTTATACATGGTCTTCGTTGTGTTGAAGTATTTTGTTCTAAGTTTGTTTATAGTGTTTATCAAGAAAGGGTATTGAATTTGATGAAATGTTTTTTTCTGCATTGAGATGATCATATTACTTTTGTCATTCATACTGTTAATCCAGTGTATCACATATATTTATTTGTGTATGTTACACCATCCATACATCTGTGTGATAAATTCTACTCCATCATTCTGATGGGGAATTTTTTACATATGATTTCATCAGGGATATTGACCTGACATTTGTTTTTGTCCTAGTGTCCTTCTCTGTGTTTGGTTTTAGAGTAATGCTGGTCTCATAAAATTAGATTGAAAGTACTCTCTTTCCTTCATATTTTAATGAGTTTGAAAATATTTAATATTAGTTTTAAAAATCTTTGGTATATCTCATTTGCAAAGCCATAATTTGTATTTTTCCTTGATGGAAAGCTTTTTTAAAAAAACATACATGGAAGTAAAGTGTATTTTGACATATTATCCATACATGGAGTATAACTCGTTCTAATTAGGATCCCATTCTTGTGTTTGTACATGATGTGAAGTTTCACCGGACATATATTCATATATGAGCATAAAAAGTCATGTGCAATATATTCTACTGTCTTTTCTATTCCCATCCTCCCTAACTTCCCTTCCTTTCCCTTTGTCTAATTCAGTGAACTTCTATCCTTCCTCCCCTCACCTGTGTGTTAGCATACACATATCAGAAAGAACAGGCCTTTGGTTTTCTTGGGATAGGCTTGTTTGTTTTAGCATGACAGTCTACAGTTTGATCCATTTACCAGCAAATGCCATAATTTCATTCTTCTTTATGGCTGAGTAATAGTTCATTGTGTATATATACCACATTTTCTTTTTGTATTTGTCTGTTGAAGAGCACCTAGGCTGGTTCCATAGCTTAGCTATTGTGAATTGAGCTACTGTAAACATTGATGTGATTTTATCACTGTAGTGTGCTGATTTTAAATCCTTGGGTATAAACCGAGGAGTGATATAGCTGTGTCAAATTGTGGTTCCATTTGAGGTTTTCTGAGGAATCTATACTGCTTGATGGAAAGCTTTTATTGCTGATTTTATTACCTTACATATGATTGGTTTGTTCAGATTTCTGTTTTCTTCATTAGTTAATCTTCGTATGGTATATGTTTCTAGAATTTTATATATTCTAGGTTATCAAATTTATATCTAATTTTTATATTAGTTGCTTATTGTTCATTGTATTTTTGTGGTATCAGTTGTAATGTTTTCCTTTTAATGTGTAGTTTTATATATTTTTATTTTCTTTTGTTCATAGACTAGCCAGAGGTTTATCTGTTTGTATTTTAAAAAACAACTTGTTATTTTATTTACCTTTCTATTGCTTTTCTACTCTCTTTCATATATTTCTCCCCTGATGTTTATTTCCTTCCTTTCACTGTATTTTGACTTAGTTTGTTCTTTTCCTGTTCCCTTGAGATATAACATTAAGTTGTGTATTTGAGATATTCTTTTTTGATGTAATAAAATTCCCTTTCTAAACTACTTTTTGTTGTATCCCATCAGTTTTGATTGTGTCCATTTTCACATGTCTAAATGTCTTAATTTCTCTTTGAATTTCTTCTTTAAACAGTTGGTTGCTCAGAAGCATGTTGTTTAATTTCCAGGTATTTGTGAATGTTTTTGAAATACCTCTCATTATTGAATTCTGATTCCTTACTCTTGTGGTTGGAAAAGATGCTTGATACTATTTTTGTCTTTATTAAAAATTTAAGACTTGTTTTGTGGCCTGACAGATGGTCTATCCCATATAATGTTCTGTGTGTACTTAAGAAGAATGTATCTTTTGCCTCTGATGGATGGAATATTGTATATATAGCAGTTAGAGGCATTTGTCTTAAAGTGTAGTTTAAGTTCATTGTTTTCTTATTGATTTTCTGTGTGGATGATCTGTTCATTGCTAAAATTGAGGAGCTGAATTTCCTTAGTATTGTTGCATTGAATTCTCTCTCTAATTTAAATCTATTAATATTTACTTTATATAATTAGGCATTCTGATGGGTGCATATACATTTAAATTTGTTATATCCTCTTGATGAATTATCCCCTTTATGATTATGTATTAATCTCCATTTAATAGAGTTGACTAGAAGATAATTTTCTATCTTATAAATATGGTTACATGTTCTCTCTTGGTTTTCATTTACATAGGACATTTTTCTCTAATCACCTTTGGTCTATGTATGTCCTTAAACTGAATCTCGTGTAGGCATCATATCACAAGAGTTTGTTTTCAATCCCTTCAGTCACTCTGTATTTACATTATAGAATTTAATGCATTTACATTCAAGATAACTACTGATTGATAAGGACTTGCTATTGTTATTTCCTTAACTCTTCTCTGGTTGTTTCGTTTATCTATAGTTGCTTTTATTTTCTTTTTGTCTTCCTTTGTGATTAGGTTCTTTTCTCTAGTAGTATGCTTTGGTTACTTAGTTTTATCTTTGGTTTATCTACCAGAGTTTTTGTCTGTGGTTAACATGAGGCTTCCATGAAACATCTAAGAATAGGCTATTTTAAGTTTATATAACTTAACTTTGGTCGCATAAAATACTCTATAATTTTACTCCACATCCCTTTCACATATTTTTGATGTTATTATGATTATATCTTCTTACATACCCTTAACAAATTATTATATCCATTATTTAAATAATTTTGTCTTTTAATTTTTATAGCAAAGATATAAGCAATTTACTTATCACCATTACAGGTTTGGAGTTTTCTGAATTTGCATATTTACATTTACTGATGAATTTTATGCTTATGTTTTCATGTTACTAATTCTTGACTTTTTCTTTCTATTTGAAGAATTCTAGCATTTCTTTTTAATTCTTATTAGTTATACATGACAGTAGAATGTATTTTGACATATTATACATATATGGAGTATAACTTGTCTTTCTTTTGGTTGTACATGATACAGAGTTACATTGGTCATGTAATCATATATGCACATAGGAAAGTAATATCCAATTCATTTTACTGTCTTTCCTATTCCCGTTCACCCTTACTTCCCTTAATTCCCCTTTGTCTAATTCAAAGTACCTCTACTTTTCCCTACTCCACATCTTATTGTGAGTTAGCACCCACATATCAAGAAAACATTCAGCCTTTGATATTTTGGGATTGGCTTATTTCATTTAGCATGATAGTCTACAGTGCCATCCATTTGCCTGCAAATGCCATAATTTCATTTTTCTTTATGGCTGAATAGTATTCCATTGTGTATATTTACATTTTCTTTATCCATTCATCTGTTTATGGGTACCTAGGCTATTTCCATAGTTTAGTTACCATGAATTGAGCTACTATAAACATTGATGTGGCAGCATCACTGTACTATGCTGATTTCAAACCATTTGGGTATACACTGAGGAGTGTGATAACTGGGTCAAATGATGGTTCCATTCCAGGTTTTCTGAGGAATCTCCATACTACTTTCCAGAGTGGATGCACCAATTCATATTCTTGCCAGCAATGTATGAGTGTACCTTTTCCCCCACATCCTCTCCAACCGTTAAATGTTACTTGTATTCTTATTAATTGAAATTCTGACTTAAGTAAGATGAAATCTCAGTGTAGTTTTAATTTGCATTTTTCTGTTAGAGATGTTGAACATTTTTTCATACATTTGTTAACTGGTAGTGGACACTATTGAAACACAAATGATAATCAGAAAGTATTTTGAAAATTTAGACTCTGATAAAATAGCAAATCTTGAAGACATCAACAGATTTCTAGAGAGATCACCTCCCCAAACTGAACCAGGAGGACATACACAATTTAAAGAGATCAGTTTCAAGCAATGAAATAGAAGATGCCATCAAAAACTTGCCAAGTAAGAAAAGCCTAGGACAAGATATATTCTCAGCAGAGTTCTACCAGACTTTCAAATAAAAATTGACATCAATTTTCCTCAAATTATTCCATGAAATAGAAAATGAGGGAACCCTTCCAAATTCATTGTTTGAGGCCTTTCACCCAGATACCAAAGACACACCAAGGAAAGAAGATTTCAGATCAATATTCCTGATAAACACAGATGCAAAAATTCTCAATAAAATTCCTGCAAATTGAATACAAAAACATACTCAAAAGTTAGTGTACCACAATCAAGTGGGGTTCTTCCCAGGTGTGCAAAAATGGTTCAACACACAGAAATCAATAAACATAATTCATCACATCAATAGACTTAAAGACAAGAATCATATGATTATCTTAATAGATACAGAAAAATCATTTGAAAAAATATAGCACCCCTTCATTTTCAAAACACTAGAAAGACTAGGGATATTAGGAAAATATCTCAGTATTGTGAAAGCTATCTATGCTAAACCCAAGGCCAACCTCATTTTAAATGGAGAAAAATTGAAAGCATTCCCTTTAAGAACTGGAGCAAAACAAGGATGCCATCTTTCACCCACTTCTATTTATCATTGTCCTTGAAACTCTACCATTTCTTGTGAGATGGGTCTTGTGACTATGATATCCAATAGGTTTTTTTTTTTCCTGGTCTTTAAAGTCTTTGTCTCTAATTAATTTCTAAAGAACATCTTTGTTGAGTAGTGTTCTAAATTGCCTTTTTTTCCCCTTAAGCACTTCAGTTATATCATTCCACTCTTTTCTGGCCTTTAAGATTTATGCTAGGAGGTCCACTGCTAGCCTCATTAGAACTACCATATGTATGATTAGGTTTTCCTTTGTTGCTATTAGTTTCTTTTTTAAAATTTTTTAAAAAAATATTTATTGTAATATGTCTTGGTTAGACTTATTTGGATTGAATCTGATTGGAGACCTTTGACTTTGGTTTACCTGGATATGCATATATTTTTTCTATATTTGGAAAAATTTTTCCATCATTTCTTTAAACAGCTTCTAAACCTATTTATTTCTCTTTTCTTTAACTCCTATAATATGAAAATTTGCCCTTTTGATGCTATCCCATAAATCCCATAAGTTTTCCTCGTTCCTTTTCATTCTCTTTTTTTTTATTCTGTATAATTTTAGTTAAAGTCTCTTGAAGTTCACACTTCCTTTGTTTCTTCCACTTGATCAGTTTTACTGTTCATGTTCTCTATTGCACTTTTAATTTTATTCATTGTATTTTTCAGCTTCAGAATCTGTTTGATTTTTGATATATTTTCTCTGTAAAATTTCTCGTTTCTTTGATTTATTGTTTTTATTGTTGTTGTTGAATTGTTTGTTTTCTTGAAACAGTGGAATCCCTTTACATAATTATTTTGAATTTTCTCTATTTCTTTGATGTCATGTACTGGGGGGTTTTTGTTTTTCTTTGTTTGTTTCATGTCTTCCTTGTTTTTCATTTATCTTGCTACCTTATGTTGATATCTGCATATTGCAAGAAGTAATGACATATTCCAAGTTTTTTTTAGTCTGGTTTCCTCTGGGAAAGCCCTTTACCAATCAGCCCATCCAGAAAGTCTTGAACGATTTGCTGCTAGAGTCCTCAGTAGGCTGACCTGGCATCTGGGTGAACAAGTGGGATTACTTGGTTCCTGAATTGGCCATGATGGAACTATTGATTTGGAAGTCAAGAGTGGCCCTGGATCCTAGGTTCACAAGGGCAGACCTAGAGTCTATATCTGTGATGGCTAACCTTAAGTCTGTGTCCATAGTTGTTGACCCACTGCTGGGATGTATCTGATGCTTATAAGGGTCCACTGAAAGAACCTAAACCTGAAGTCTACAAGTGCTTTGGCACTAGGGAGAGCCTTGAACCTGAGACCATGAGAAATGACTGAGACTCTGTGTTTTTAGAGTTGGCCCTGGAGCCTCGATCTGTGGGAGAAGCTTGTCACTGATGCCTTCTGGTATGTTATTGGATCCCATGTCTTCTGGCTCAGGCCTAGAAACTGGGGCATCTCTGTCCTGTAATTAAGGAGACTGTCCTGCACCTGAGGAAGGCTTGGAGCCTGGGTCTTTGGGGACTGGTTTGGAACCTATACTTTTAGATTCTGACTTGGTACCTAGAACTAGTCACATGGAGTATACTGAAACTTGAGGCCACAGGAGTTGTCCCCAAACCTGATTTCACTGGGTCATTTCTGTTGAAGGAGCCTGTTGGGGCAAGTTTAGCACTGTAATCTGCTGTGATTGCACCTAAATCTTGGTTTGCTGGAACTTGGTGCCAAAGAGGAAAATCTAAAGAGTGGGGGTGCCATGGATACCTGTCTGATGTCTACAGTCAGAAGTGCTGACCTTGTTTTGTGGCAGGTCTGAGGCCTGTGGCAGTATGGGCAACCTGACTCAGGGCTGACCTGAAACATGCTGGGTATCTAGAGCCTGAGACCCCATTGACTGACCTGGTGCCTGGCCTGTTTAATTTATGTATGTGTATATGCCATCATAGAGGTGAATCTACTGGGAGCAGGTTGAAGTCCTGAAGACTTGGACCATGGGGATCCAGAGCCTGTGGTTGCTGGGGTCATTCTGGTGATGGATCAGATACAGAGAATGAGTCCACACTGGAGGTCTGGAAACGGTGGTTGTGGGATCCTGCCTGGCACTGCAGGCTGAACCCACAGGTACCGTCCTAGAATCTTGGGTTATGAGGGCCCAACACTGAGTTTTACTAGAGTAGTCCTAGGATTGGACCCAACACCTTGTCTAGAGATCATTTTCCTCCACTCCCCCAAACAGGAGATGCGTATAGTTGGAGTAGGGGTGATGCAGGTAATGTACAACTGTTTTGTTTACCCTTCTCAATGTGTCTTTTCCTATTTTTGAGCTACACTCAGGTGCTGTAATCTCTTACTTGGTTTCTTTTGCTCTTATGAAAGGGGATTAGTATATGAATAGTTGTTCACATCAATGTTGCTGCAAGGGGATGAGATATAAAATTTTATTCTTCCATTTGACTGGTGTCAATCTGTGTATTTTAGGTAACAGTCATTTTTCATGTAAGTCCTTTGCAGGTTTTTTTTCCTACTCATGAGTTGTCTTTTTGTTTTCTTGACAGTATATTTGCAGAACATAAAATTTTAATTTAAATTAAGTCCACTTCATCAGTTCTTTCTCTCATTGATTATACCTTCAGTATCTTATGTTAAAAGTCATCAACAATTCCATGGTAATCTTGATTTTCTCCTATTATCTTCAATGAGGTTTGTAGTTTTTCATTTTATATTTGAATCTATGGTTCACTTTGAGCTAATTTTTGTGAAGGATGTAGTCTGTGCCTATGTATTTTTTGGTTTTGTTTTGTTTTTTGGCATGTGGATGTCAACTTGTTTTGGCACTGTTTGTTGAAAAGATGGTGTTTTCTCCATTGTATTTCCATTTTGATTTTGCCAAAGGTCACATGACTATATGTGGCTCAATTTCTGGGCTATCTATTATATTCCTTTGATTTATTTGTCTTTTCTTTTACCAGTACCTCACTGTTTATTACGATAACTTTATAGTATGTTTTGAATTTCGGTAATCAAATTCTCTGACTTTGTTATTCTCTTTCAGTAGTGAGTTGGGTATTTAGAGTCTTTTTTGCCATTGAAACTGTTTCTTATACTTCTTTAACCTGTAGTTATTTTCAAAATTAATTTCTTGTGGATGTAAATGATGCTGAGATTTACTGTGGTATATTCATATATGTATGGAGGCATGTTATGTCAGATTTATTCCACTGCTTTTTCTTTTCCCATCTCCCTCCCTACCCTTCATTCCCCTTTGTCTACTCTACTGAACTTCTATTCTTTTTTCTTAAATTTCCCCTCCCCTTACTGTGGATTAGCTTCCACTTATCAGATAAGAGAGTCAACCTTTGTTTTTTTTGTGGGGGAGGTCAACATTGTAATCAGTGTGCTGATATCCACAGAATAATTTATTGGGATTTCATTGGAATTGCATTTTTTTATATGTCAAGGGGTGGGTGCTGACATCCAGATAATATTTAGTTATTCTCTTTGTAGTTCATTTACTGAATTTGAGTGTTCAGTTTTTCCTTTCTCTATTTTATATGTGTTTGAACTTCCAAAATAAAAGGCTAATAAAATGTTTTGCATTTTGGCCTTTGTGATGTTAGTTATTTTGAAAAGGATGGGGCAAAAGATCAAATAGAACATTGACATTTTCAATTTTGAATTTTGAACCTCTATTGGGAAGTTTGAATATAATGTGAGCATGATAGCATGGTAATAAAAAAGGTTTTGATAAACAGTAGATTTATATTAATAAAAATTCTCTAGAGATATAGAAACACTCTAATTTTTTTAAAATTTATTTTTATTGTAAACAAATGGGATACATGTTGTTTCTCTTTGTACATGGAGTAACAGCATACCATTTGTGTAATCATAAATTTACATAGGGTAATGGTGTTTGATTCATTCTGTTATTTTTTCCTCCCCCCACCCCTCTTTTCCCTCTATACAGTCCCTCCTTCCTCCATTCTTGCCCCCCTCCCACCCCCCATTACGTGTCATCATCCGCTTATCAGCGAGATCATTTGTCCTTTAGTTTTTTGAAATTGGCTTATCTCACTTAGCATGATATTCTCCAATTTCATCCATTTGCCTGCAAATGTTATAATTTTATTATTCTTTTTTTATTGTAAACAAATGGGATGCATGTTGTTTCTCTGTTTGTACATGGCGTAAAGGCATACCATTTGTGTAATCATAAATTTACATAGGGTAATGTTGTTTGATTCATTCTGTTATTTTTCCCTTCCCCCCCACCCCTCCCACCCCTCTTTTCCCTCTATACAGTCCTTCCTTCCTTCATTCTTGCCCCCCTCCCTAACCCTAACTCTAACCCTAACACTAACCCCTCCCCCCCATTATGTGTCATCATCCACTTATTAGCGATATCATTCATCCTTTGGTTTTTTGAGATTGGCTTATCTCACTTAGCATGATGTTCTCCAATTTCATCCATTTGCCTGCAAATGCCATAATTTTATCATTCTTTATGGCTGAGTGATATTCCATTGTATATATATACCACAGTTTCTTTATCCATTCATCAATTGAAGGGCATCTAGGTTGGTTCCACAATCTGGCTATTGTGAACTGAGCAGCTATGAACATTGATGTGTCTGTATCTCTGTAATATGCTGATTTTAAGTCCTTTGGATATAGGCCAAGGAGTGGGATAGCTGGGTCAAATGGTGGGTCCATTCCAAGTTTTCTAAGGAATCTCCACACTGTTTTCCAGAGTGGCTGCACTAATTTGCAGCCCCACCAGCAATGTATGAGTGTACCTTTTTCCCCACATCCTCTCCAACACCTATTGTTGCTTGTATTCTTGATAATCAACATTCTAATTGGGGTGAGATGGAATCTTAGGGTAGTTGAAACACTCTAATTTGAAAAGTAAAAAGTGTTACCAAGAAGTTTATGAGAACTTTTTGTTACCAAAAAAGTTTATGAGAAGGGCAAACACAGGTAAATGCTACATCAAAGTACTAATGAGAACAAATGTGAGGCTTGGTTCCTTCTGTGGGATAGACTTCAAAAAATTCTTTCTCAATTATGCCATCATATTTCCCCATTTTCTTCATATTGAATACTTGTTTCTTTGCTAAGTAATAGTTTTTAAATGATGTGTTTAAACCCAGTAATCTATTTTATTGGCATTATAAAAGGGTAATGCTCACTGCTATTCTTTTTTAACTCATAGAATTTTTACATTGTATTTTTGAATTCCCTGAATATTAGTGATTTACTTCTAATGAAGATAATAGCATATTCTTTTTGAAAATACTATAAAATTTAGTGTTCAGATAAATTAAGAAGCTGAAGTAGGGTTACAATTTGTTGAGTTTTTATACTAGTGCCCCTGGGAAATATGAACTGAGTTACTTATTTTTCCTTTCTCTTTTTTACTCACCATTTCCCAGAAATGATTCATTGCAATCATTGCCACTTCTACTTCAAATCAAGAAATCCTTAGGTTTCTTTTAAATCTATCAAAATAATCCAATGGCATTATGAAATTTTAGGAAATAGTTTTCTCTTTTATTCTGTTTAATTAGTGACATCAAAAACATGTATGGGAGCAGGCAAACTCTTCTCACACAACGATGGAAAACAATGAACATTGTTGATTAGTTAAGCTTTTAATGAAAATGAACATTTTAATGACCTTGCAATTTTCATCAATCTACTTCTAATGACCTTGCAATTTCCCTAACTTACAGATAAAGTCCTTTGAAGTGGGATCAAAATTACATAGGTCTTTCTTGTTATCCATAACAAGGGTTTGACACATAGTATTTGCTCAATGAATTCATGTATTTAAAGTTTTGAAATGCTTTGAATGACTATCTTAGTCATTCCTGAAATGTTGTTTTTATGGTGAGAATATCCTGGGATCTTTTTATAATGTTCAATGTGTTAATATCAATATAAGATACCACTGGTCATAGTTGACTTCTTCAGCCTGCAGCAGACTAGATTTCTCCCTGTATTATCTTTACTTTAATAAACTTTTCTTCAATTAGTTTAGTTTCTTTAGAGCTTGGAAAATAATACACATTAATTTGTCTTTATAAATTGAATGAAGGTAGAAATTATTTCTAGCTGTACAACGTGGAGAATGTGATTAAAGTTCTTTGAATGTAAATTTCTTTATATGTATAAAGAAGGCATTAATACCTAACTTTTCCACATGGTGAAAAGATTGACAAATAACATATGTAAGTACCTCTTATCTACTCACCTACCTATCTACTTGTCTGTCTGTCTGTGTGTATCTCTATTATGCATAGTACAATAACAGGCAGATTGTAGGCAGTGAGGAAATATTAGTTCTTTCTTCTTCCATTATACCGTGTAATTTAAGAGGGATGTTGCTTATGTCTATGCAATTTGTGCATTGCACAACTTCAGAAGTTGATATTAATGTAGCATATCATATAAATGGCACTACTGGACTTATATATTGTGTGACTTGGAAAATTAAACACAGTAGCTCTCTGTTTTAGTCAGCTTTTTTTGCCATTGTGACTAAAGGACCCAATCAGAGCAGTTATTGAGAAGGAAAGACTTATTTAGTGGTTCATGGTTTCAGAGGTCTCAATCCATAGACAGCAGACTCCATTCCTTGGGGCTATAGGTGAGATAGGACATCAGGGTGGAAGAGTATGGTGAAGGGAAGCAGCTCACATCATGATCAGAAAGTAGACTCCACTCACCAGACACAAGTATACGCCCAAAGTCACACCCCAATTCCCACCTCCTCCAGCCACAACCTACCACTTCAGTTTCCACTCAGCTAACCCCTGAGGGGATTAATTCACTAATTGGGTTAAGATTCTTACAACCCAATCATTTCTCCTCTGAACCTTCTTGCACTGTCTCACACATGAGGTTTTAGGAGACACCTCACATCATCTAAACCATAACATTCCATCCCTGGTTCCCCAAAGCTCACAGCCATCTCATGATACAAAATATATTTTTTCCATTTCTAAGAGTTTGCATAGTCAACATTTCCAAGATTGCTCAAAGTTCAAATCCAAAGTCTTCTCTGAGTCTCAAGGCAATCTCGAATTGTGAGGTCCTATAAAATTAAAAGCAATTTACAAGTATCCAGTATATAATGGTACAGAGTAATCATTTCCATTCACAAAATTAGGGGCATAGAAAGAAGAGATAGGACCAAAGCAAGACCAAAATCCAGCTGGGCAAACAAGTCCTATAGCTCCATGTCCAGCATCTTGGACAAATGGCATATTCATGTTCTCTTCAAAGGGCATGTGTAGCTCCACCCATGTGGCCTTGATTGTTGCAGTCCAAGTGGCCTTTCTGTTGGCCTACCTCTGCTCAATTACTGCAGCTTTCTTAGGATCATGTCCCACGGTACTGGTATTTCTTAATCTAGGGGGTCTCCAGTGCAGCTGCATCTTCCTCCTCCCATGTCCACACTTTGCCTTCTCAGAGGGTGCCCAAAGGGACTCTGACCCTGCTTCATTATGCCTGACTTCCCAGGCCTTCCTTTGAAATCTTGGTTGAAGCCTCATGAACCCCTAACTCCAGCATCCTACAATCTTGCAGAACCAGTACCACATGGTTGATGCCAACATCTGCCACCATCTGGAGCAGTAATCAAGTCTCCAGGGACCTTTGCTTCAGCATCCTCTAATATCTGGGTGGCTGAGCAAGTTGAAAAAACTTCCTAGCCCCCCTGGTGGGTGCCCCACTGGTCTCTTTTCAAAAGAATTTTCACCTTTACTCCCTTGAGCTTGAGATGGGTGTGGTCTTGCAAGCTCTTGAGATACCCTCAAACCATTTTTCTTATTGCCTGTAGGCAGTCTTTAGCACTTCTTTAGTGGCAGTAATGACTTTAAAAACTGCAATTTCCTTAGCCCTAGTTTTACTCAGGCCTTTCAAGTTCACTTTTTCCAAAACTTTCTGCTCTGCTTTCTGCTCCTCATTTTCACAATAAATTTGGTTAAATCTGCCAGCAATATCTTTGCACCACCTGAATGCTATACTGTCTAGAAATATCTTCTACCAGATTAAGAAGTCCATCGCTTTTAAACAGCTTCACAGCAAGTCTCAGGAAATGGGCATAATGTAGACAACTTCTCAGCCAGAACATAACACAAATTGCCTCTACTCCAAATTCCAATATATTTCTACTCTGAACCCTCTTGAGCCCTTTCTTCACTGTTCAGGGTCCTATTGGTATTCTGGTCTTCTGAGCTCCCACCAGAATTGACCATTAAGCTATGCTTACAACAATTTAAAGCATTTCCAGGTGGCACTGCTAAGTATCTCTAAATTCCTTCCACCAATTCCAAAAAGCTCAAAAAGCTTCTGAACCACATGGTCAGATTAGCCACAGCAAAGACTCCACTTTTTGATACCTGTTTTTGTTGTAGGTTTTTTCCACTGTGACTAAAGGACCCAACCAGAGCATTATAGAGGAGGAAAGGTTTATTCAGGGGCTCATGGTTTCAGAGATCTCAAACTGTAGATAGTAGGCTCTATTCCTTGGGGCTCCAGGTAAGGCAGGACATCATGGTGGAAGAGTTTAGCAGAGGGAAGTAGCTCACATCATGACTAGGAAGCAGAGTGTGACTCCACTTGCCAAATACATATGTATACCTAAAGCCATACCCGAAATCCCACCTCCTCCAGCCATACCCGAATACTTCAGGTTCCATTCAGTTAATTTCTATGAGGGGATTAAAACTGTGATTGGGTTAAGACTCTTACAACCCAATTATTTCTCCTTTGAGCCTTCTTGCACTGTCTCACTGGTAAGGTTTTGGGGGACACTTCACACCCAAACCATAACACTCTTCATCTTTAACTCTCTATGTTAGTTGTTCTTAAAAACGAAACAGATTCATGCATCAGAACTACTTTGGTATGATTTTTGAAAATGTGAATTTTTCTAACCATCTCCAGATCTACCAAAGCAGAATATCTTGAAATGGAACACGTAGATTTATATAAAAAAATGATGCCAAAGTCATTATTTTTCAACAGCTATATTGTCATATATTCACCTCTTTTACCTAAGTAATTTTTTGTTATTATTGATTAATACCCAGTGACACTCTACCACTGAGTTACACCCTCAGTCCTTTTCACTTTTTGAGACAGGTTTTGCTGGGTTGCCCATGCTGTCCTTGGACTTAAAATCCTTCTGTCTCAACACCAAGTCTGGCCTAAGTCATTCTGAAGTATGCTTAACCATTGCTTTTATTCTTTCTTTTTTTCTTTTCTTTTTCCAAACAGGAACAGTCTTGTTGTTATTTATTTATTTATGTGGTGCTGAGGATCGAACCCAGTAGCTCACATGTGGTAGGCAAGCACTCTACCATTGAGTCACAACACCGCCCTTTTTTTCTTTCTTAATTGCCTAGTGTAATCCCCTTTGCAAATAGAAAAGAATGAAAGAAATAAAATATCCCCATTTTCCCATGACAGTAGGATATGGTCCTGCCAAGCATGTCAAATATTGTTCTTTTTCAGTGCTTCTTCAGTACTTACTCCTTAACTCCAATCCACCCAATAAAATAATTTGATTCCCCCAACGGAATAAAAGCCCCATTAAAATCCAGAGTCCTCTGACCTTTTCTTTCTTTGTGATTCTTCATTGTTCTATAATTAAATATGCTACAATATCCTTTATATTGTATGTATTTGTTCCATAAATTCTGTGAAATCCATACTTAGTATTTATTTAGTCTCTTATCTTCTACTAGCTTACACACATGCACACACAAACATACACGAACAGAAAATTAGAATCAAACTGAACTGAATTTGAATTATGAGTCTGTCACTTTCTTAGGAACTGTGAGCAAAATATGTTTTCTTGATCAACTAAAAAATGAGGCAACTGCTATTTTATAGGTTACATGAGAATAAAATGGAATGCAATGTAAGATGCCTAGTATATCACATGACAAAGGAGACTAATTATACCTATTTAATCAGGTAGTGTGAGAATAGAAAATTAGTTGTTGATTATATTATGTGGACCATGTTAAGTATCTGAAAATGATAGCCAAAATTAAGTTGAAGACAGTAATCTACTATACTACTTTATATTCAATAAAGTTCTTAGTTTTAATGAATTCAAATAATCATTTATTATTTACTAAATATAAAATACTGTGCCTGGTATGATATGGAACATCGTATAAACATTATATGAGGTAAATGCTGAAAGTCCTTATAATTTTCATTATACAAATAACCATTTATAATAAATATTTCATAATGGAATAATATAATGCAAGTGTGAATTTAAAAACAAAATGTTATATGAACACAGAAGAGAATTTGTAATTCGAACAATGGATGATGTCAGATTTCACAAAGGATGTAGAATTTTGTCTAGGACTACAAGGATGGGGAAAATGTGCCTATGGAAAGGAGAACATAATTTGGGTGAGGTATGGATGCAAGATGGAGAGTTTGGAGCAATGTGCATGAGAGGGCACATAGAGTTATGTGACAACATAAAGTCTTTAAATGACATTTTTTGGGGTGGATACTGGGGATTTAACTCAGAGGCACTCAACCACTGAGCCATATCCCCAGCCCTATTTTGTATTTTATTTAGAGACAGGGTCTCACTGAGATTCTTAGTACCTCAGTTTTTGCTGAGGCTGGCTTTGAGGTCACAATCCTCCTGCCTCACCCTCCCAAGTCGCTGGGATTGCAGGCATGTGCCACTGTACCCAACTTTAAATGACTTTCTTTAGACTACTGGGAACCATCAAAAACTTGCATAGTATAGTGACATCAGCAGATCTGTATGTTAGAAGGATTATTTTAGTGGTATTCAGACTATATTCAATACATCAGAGACAGGAAATAAGCACCATTTATGGGTGTCTTCATAATATTAGCAAGATTGTGAAATAGAGCTTACGAAAAGGACATGCAAAGATATCTTTCCAAATTATATGTACTGGGAATTGAATTCATGGGTGCTTTTCCACTGAGCTACATCTCCAGCCCTTTTTATTTTGAGACAGAATCTCCTGAACTCAGAACCCTCCTGCCTCAGCCTCCAGAGTCACTAGGATTGCAGGCATCCACCATAGTACCTGGGTACAAAGTATTATGTTTTATTTGTATATATATTTTTTCAGGGGTTCATATATTTTCTCTTTTATTCTCTAATGCTGATACAAAGAAAACATTTATTTTTGAATACCTGTATTTTGTATCCATATTCTGTATTTAGTACAAATCTTTTCATTTGTACTTTTCAGCCAGTTATCTTTGCATGATGTGTATATCTCTTATTTTTCTTTCATTGTGGCAAGACAGTCAAAGAAATATGAATTAATATCCATTAAAATATTGTTGGTTTTAGCTTAAGCTTTAAGTATTAACTAGGGTATTTTAGATACTCATTATTTTTAAAGAATTGATTACTATACCTTTAGTTTGCACCAATCATCAAGATAGTCATAGAATTTTCTCAAGAGCTTTTAATAGATTTTTATTTGATATTTTTGACATTAGTTTGATCTATTTTCATCTCATCTTTTAAGAACAACTTTTATACTAGTTTACAAAATAAGTTAAGTTCATGTATTTACTGCTTTGTAATAATTTCATTGACTTTAAAATCTTTTATTTTGGGGAACTCTCCAAGTGTTTGCTGATAAAATTATTGAAGCCTCAGGCTTTATCAGATGAACTTCTTCACTAGTGATTCTAATTCTCATGTTACAAAAAATGCCCTAGAATAAATCCATACAAAGTCCATTTTTTAAAAGCGTAAGCTCTCAATTTTCCTTTCTAATATTAAATCTCTCATAGTTGTTTTAGAAAGGTATTATTGTCATAGGGATAGACATATACAAATGACATAGCAAGGAAGCAGACTAATACATGTACAAAATGAAATAAATTTAAATACAAATGTACTACCTTATAAGGATTTTATTTTAAATAAGGGCAAAATGGTTTATTTTTCAAATGATTGTTAGACAAATGTTAACTAATTTATTTATTTTTAAATACCTGTATTTTGTATTCATAAAGAAAAAAGATTGCTACTATGTGTACCAAATTTAGGTGAATTAAAGACGTAAATATAAAAATGAAATGATAAGAAAATACTAAGGAAAACTTTACATGAACACTTGTATCACACTGGAGTAGAAAAATGCTTTAAAAATTATAACCATAAAGGAAGAAAGGTGTGCTGGATAAAAATGAATAGATTTAACTGTACAATATCCTTCAAAGTTTATTCTTAAATATTCCAACAGTCTAAGGTGGACATTGTAATCTCTCTTTAAATATATTTGTTATATTTTAAATGATAGATTTTTGTTTTAACAATTCAAAATTCAGCTCCTTTTTCTGCCTTTCAATGCCTTCTGTAGAAATTCCCCCAGCTGCCAGTCCAAATTTCTCACCCAGATTCAGGGACTCTCATCACCTATCCAACAGGGTATTGTTGCTGCCAAGTTGGCATCATCTCCCTTATTAGCTTCAAGAAGACTTGAGACAGAAGCTGTCAACACTTCTTCTTTGGCTTCTATGTGAATGTGAAGGATGATCACATTTTAGTCAAAAGACATAATCTTGTCCAGTTACATTTGAAGAAAACCATGTTTAACTAAAGAATACTTACTATTTTCCTGTCCTGTTTTTACACAGTATTCACAAATATAATAAAATGGTCACTAACTTCTTTTATTCTTTCTACTTGTAACTCAAAACAGGAATTCTGCAAAAACTGAGAATGAGGGCAAAATTATTGAGATAACTTAAAACAGTTTAAAATCTGTAGCCAATAAAAATTGAATTCATAAAGTAAAGCCATTGATGCCATTTGCAGCCATCATTACACAAACCTCACAATTCTCTCATTAAAATACAAACATTAAGTAAAACAATTTGCTTTTGGTCTATATTTTCTTACATATTTTAATTATTGATAGAAAATATTGTCAAGATTGGAAAGCCCTTTTCATAAAATTCAAGCAGATTAAAGTTTGGAGTCTGTATGTTTGGAAACAATGAAATCATTTATTTTATGTTTGAGTAAACATTGGAAATTAATGATTTCCTTAGTTATCTTGCCTTATAAAATTTGTATGTTCTCATCTACTACCAAAGTTTGATGAATATCTACATTATATATAATGTCTCTCTACTTAGATCAGTGAACCAAATTCATTTCATAGAATAATTTTTCCTGAGAGATAATGCATATATAATCATTTTTGATCAGACAATTTTGAGAAATAATGGAGTCAATACAGGTAAATTTAATTAAGGCCTAAAGTAGCTCTCAGAGTCTTTAATATTACAATATGTTTTCTGATGCTCCAAGGAGCATTCATAGCATTCATTATGTCTTGCAAGTGTTGGAACACAGAACCCTATTTGCACCCAGACTCTATAAATATCTTTTGAGAAACTTGAATTACCTGGAATATAATTTGGAAACTACTAATGTAGGACCTTCTAGAATATGTGGTATGAATAGCTGTATACTATGTTATAAAAGTTGCTACTACTATTTCATCTAAATAATATTTGTTGAATATATTCCCTTGAGCCATTTGGAATGACTCTGTAACTAGACTTCTGTTCTTCTTTAGCTTTACATTCTGTCCTAGATCTGTTTTTCCATGTATGAGCACAAATAATTAGCAATTTCATGTCAACAAACAAGAGTGTTTATGTTTGAGTATTTAATTAAAAAGAAATTCATTGGTCTTCTAATTTACCGTTATATGGTTAATAAGTCTGAGTACCTATCAAGTTCTTTCAAATTAATATGTTTGGATTATTATCTCTTTATAAAATTAACTATGGGTAAGATTAGTCCCTAGACAGGAACTAAAACAGGAGTTTCTCCCTTTATTTAAATGCTTTCTAATTTCTAATGAGAAAAGGCGCTAAGGTCTTTTTCTTAAATATTTACAATGAGTTTAACTGTATTCAAGATGGAGTTTTTAAAATGTGTAAAATATAATCCCTTTTTATATTTTGAAAATCAATTCACCTCTGACTCAACTTTTGTTTCCATGGTCTGTGATATAGTTGCTATATTTATTGATTGGTATATGCTTTCCAAATGAAGGATATTGTTCCAAATTGTAATAATTGTATGGCACTATGACTGCCAAAAGAGACATGCACAAAATATAAAAGATATTTTGAGCATTTGTGAAATACAAAGGTGTGTCTCTCTAAGACAACATACATCTTCTGTCAGGGAGAACTAGAAATTTTAGCTTTGCCTTATTGGGACACAACCTGAGCTCAGGTGACCCCTGTGGTTATTATTCATCTATTTTTGAAACTTCCCATTAGGAAGACGTGATTGGGTCAGTTTTCACTGCTCCAATATGGAATATCTCTGATAATAAGTTTCCAATCAAAGTATCTCAGAAAGATAGTTGGATTCCAAGCCCCCTCCCACCAATTTCCATTTGCTTAGGGTGCCTTTCTTAGAGGGGCAATGTTTCAGGTACTTCAGGACTGTGTGGTCTGCCACATACACTTGAATGTAGGTGAGAAATTCTGCTGAAAATTATTGGAAATTAATTATATGTATACATACATATATACAATTTCTTTAATGTGAAGGGAAGCCATAAATGTAACTGTATGGCAATATAAGTATAGCATCCCATATCTGTTATTTGTACTCATCTTCAAGAGTTGATTCATCTAGACTTAATTTAATAATACTATTTTAAGTGACTCATTATTTCAAATTTTTCATTTGAGTTTTAGTAGAAATATCCTTTCATTTATGTTCAGATTTCTTCCTTTTTCACAATTTGTAATTGCATAACTATGTTATATATTAAGCCAGTAAACCTAGGTTCTGGAACAAACACCAAACTATTTATTAAGTAGACAACTTTGCAGTCAGGGAAGCAGGCAGACTATTCAGAGAATGGAAAAGCCCTTAATCCACCAACTCACTTAAAAAAATAAAAGTCTCCAACTTTCAAAACCTCCTTCTTGGAGTTCCTGTCAATTCTTCCTGGAGAAGCTCTCTTCTGCTGTACTTTCCTGCTTATCTTCTTCCTTGAGAATTTTCACTTAAAATCAGTCAATATCATCTGTTGAATATTGCCTTCTGCCTGAATGAATTGTTACCTTCTTCCCCCAAAAATAGAATTCATGGATATTTTTAGCTTCCTGATGGGCCTTATTTTTTAAGGAAGAGGGTCACTCCCTGGTTTGCTTAGAAATTTTGGGCATTGCATGACCCAGACAAGACTGAGGAAAAAGAAAACTTATCACTCTACTTTGCCCTCTTTGCTGCTCTGTCTTTCCAATCGTGTAAATTATCCAATTTATCACAAAATGTTTTTAGAGGCGGCAATTCAATTTAAAGAGGATTAGCTATGTGCATCTTTAAAAATAATGGATTTAGAATAGGTCCCCGAAGTCACAATGCTCATTTAAAAAATCGCATGGCATTCAATGGGGAACCCAAATCAAGAGGTTGAAGTTGCCAGACTTAGCATTCCTTAGGAGTCACTTCTCCACCATATCCTGTATAGTAGTTCCTAAAAATATAGCTATAGACCATTATCTTACCAAAAAATCATTTGTTTAGTTTTTAAAATACAGACATGTGCGTCCTGTCTCATGATTACCAAATTGCAATCTTTTATGTGTGATTACAGTGGTAAGCCAAGTTTAAAAATACAGCAGAATAAAGATATGAAGCATATAGTTGAACAACTGATTTTTTTAAAACATGAATGCTTTCCTCCTTATAGATGGATATGTAGTTTCGTCTAGGATGGCTTCTACCTTGGCAAATATAATCACTGCTGAAACTAAAAACATCTATCTTCAGATGTAAAATCTGCTTTGGAAAAAAAGAGAGATGATGCAGTGAATGGGTGTCAGGAAGGCAGCCTTTCCTGATAAATTCTTGTCTGTTCTCCTGGACCCAAAGGAGTGCTCTCACTGAAACCAGCAGATTCTCAAAATATTGATGTTCATAAGTATCACCTGGGGCAAGGAAGTTGTTAAGAGTAGATGTTTATTCATTTGATCTGAGATGTGACCTGAGATTCTGCATTTCTAATGAATTTCCTGGTGCTGCTGCCTGACCAGGGACCATACAGAATAACCAAGTTGTAAGCCACATTAATCTATCAGTTTTCACCAGCTGTATCAACAGGACTATCAAACTTTAGATCTGTGCTCTGTTTTCCATTTACAGTAACTACAATTTATTTATTACCTTTCAGTGATTATTTCTCTAAAATAGAGGAATCAGAAAAACAAAACTTATAATCATTTTAACTGGAGAAATGAAATGTGGGGTATATACATGATTGACCATTTTTAATACTGGTTTTTTGGCTGTGCACATCAGGAACTGTTTCAGCTTTCTGTAATGGAGGAAATCAGATCAGCTGATCCCCTAATGGAACTAACCAAAGGTAAACCATCTCCCGTCTAGGCTCAGATTACAAAATGCCAGTGACTTTTTGTTTCAACATGTTTGTTAATTGTAAATGTAGAGGATTGGTTTGGTTAGTGTGTGGGTACAATCATGGTAGACATTATGGGCTATTTTTCCTTTCATTCAATTTATTATCTTTGCTGTAACATTACAGGTTAATTATGAATTTTCCTTTTTTAAAACCAAGTGTGAGTTTTGTACTGAATTCTAACTTGGAGTGTTTAAAGCCTTCTTAAAGATAACTATGTTTCCATGTTTCCTCCAAGAACATAAATATTTTAGTGAATATTGTCACTATGTTTGTCTTCATGCAGCCCAGTGAATGTCTGTACCCTTGAGTATTGAGGAAAAACTCTTCCTTTTTCACATATAATGGCATATAATGCACTGAAAGTTGAAAATCATTTTCAAATACTAATCTGCTCTTCCTTAGTTCCTGTGGGACATATTAACTGTGAAGAATTTATTCTCATCTACATTGATACTGTATGCTACTCTGCATTTACATGTGCACACAGACCTTCAATTATCAATGTTTGCTGGACCCTGCTCATACTACAAAATGTTCTGAGGACACAGATACTCCCTCAATGACACAAGGGAAAAACCCTGTTTACAGTCTATGTTGCCTCAATATTTGAAGCACCTGAGCAGAAAATTGTGTAGATAAAATGTGTGTTAAAGTTATTTCAAAAATCGGTGTTACCTTTGTGTTCATTTGCATCTGTGGATAAAAAGAAAGAAAGGATATAGACTAGGCAATAAGTAAGAGAGATGTTGGGAATTTTAATAATTATTATAACCCACACACTGTGCATTAGTTCTCGCTTTCTTCTGCAAACATTTATTGAACACTTACTTAGGTGCAACCAAAAGTTCATAGTTTTATGATTACAGTATGTTTTAGGTCCAGTGGAGGAATAACTGTTGTGTCACAATAAGCAGCTCACCTTAACACTGAGATTCTGTTGCCTTATTCATTAAAAAAGAAAACAAAAACAAGAAAGATCATATCCTCTCTTTCTTAAGGGCAATGAGCTGGGAGAAGTGAATGTTAGTTTTCTTTGTATGTGAAATTTGTAAGAAGGCATCTAGGAAAGTATCAGAAATGTAACCCAATTGGTAATTTCTCCCATTGGATATCAGACACCCCCAACAAAGTTATCGGTTTGAATTTTACCAGTTACCCTTATTAGCAGAAGCTCAGAATATAGCCTGTATCCTATGAACAGAAAAATTGTAATTAGGTATCTCAGCTTGTTCTAACTCAAAAAGGAATGGGTTTGGCAACTGTGGCTATGTTGAACTTGTCTCACCAGTGCCTTTCAAGGATTGCTTCTGCAGGAGGATGAAAACTACTTATATGCACAAACGTTTTAACTGTGACCCATTGGAATCTCTTTGGAAATTCGCATTATAAGAATGACTCTAGGAGCATTGAAGACATTTTCATATTGATCCTGAAGCTACATAAATGTGTTCAATTATTGTAATTTTGGATTCTTAAATTCTCCATTTTCAAATTCTCATTTATAACATGGGAATAGACCTGTTTGAAGATTTAGTGGCTAGAAAATTGACTAGAGCATTTTCATGCCTCATTGTAATTATTATATTGTTAGTTTTTACAGAAGATAAGTTTTACTGAATAGCAGACAACAGAGGAGACATAAGACTTCTTTTCCTTTCTAGACTTTGGTATATTACAGAAGATACATGAAATTGATATTTCCCTGCTGATCATCTTAGTGGTTGGTACCAAAATTAATGAAGAGAATTAATAACTACTTGGAATTTCTATGAAAGTTTTTGGAAAATGCACATTGAATTGCTATTTTGAGTTCAAGCAAAAGGAAAAAATACTTGGAAATAATCTAATGTTAACCATTGCCTTAGGATATGCTTCTATCCTGGTAGAAGTAGGCAAATTGATATAAATAATCTTATGGCTGTCACACACCTATTCTTTTACCTGAGGCAGTTCAGTATGAGGTATGATATTAAAAGGAAACAGGTAGTCATGCAGCAACATTAACATCCTTAATCTAGGAAACCAATATCATTTGTGATGATGTGTGAAATATTTGTATTTCTCTGTGGCTACCATGGCACCCTATATTGATTTTGGATCTTCTTACTCCAGTCAGCTCTTTCACTCTCAAATCAATTTTCTTTGCCACCTTTATGAACAAAAAATTTCCTATCCTTATTTTTAAATTCCATTCATTATTTTATTCATTATTTTTCCTGTTCAGAGTAATCTCTCCGTTACCCAGGCTGTGGATTGATATACTCCTCTCCTTTCAGAGCCTTATGTCCGATTAATGGTGGCTTGAAAGGACAACACATCATAGAACTATTCATATTTTCCCTTGTCTACTTTTTCTCTCAAAGGTTTTTACCTATTTAAGGAAGGTTCTAAATCCCGTATCAGAATCTGTTTCTGATATGGTGCCAAAGCTCACCACTATTTTAAAAATCTTTCCTTCTACCTGGCATTTCTTCATTTGGCCATAAAGTACAATTCACTCCAAGTGTTCTCCTTTATCTCATGAAAACATGATTGTGCCAAAATGCCAATGGCCTTCATTAGCTTGGCTAATCTATGAATCTGAACCCTCCTGAAATTCATTAAAGGAAAAATTGCTAATTGAAAATGGATGTGAAGATGCCCAATGGGATCTTAAAACAGTCTTTCAAAATGATGTGCTGTGGCCTTAATAAGGTTTTTATTTATTTAATTCCAGAATCTCCTTGGTTTTTGTGACAGGGTTAGCAGAGGAAACAAACCCAAACGTCTTGTAAACTGTCAAGTTGGATGCTCATCTCAGGGGAGCTCAGAGGGTATCATGTTTTAAGTGTTATCTTTCTGGAGCTTGGATTGTTTCTGCTGACAGACGGTTCCCCTGGGTTATAGTGATGAGACACTGTTAAGACAATTGCATAAGCAGAATTAGACAAAGTATTTTTATTACAATAACAAGCAGATGGAACTTTGAAACAATTTTCCTATTTCTAGGGTTTTAAATGTTAGGTTTTGTTGCAGAAACCATTTAAAAGATATAATGATGATTTTTCCTATTTTAAGGTAAAAAAAACCCAGAACGATCTCATTGTTCTCTTTTGTATCCCTAATGATTAATATGTGGCCAATTACAGAGAATCTTTCAGCCAAACCATGGCATATGCACATTAATAATGTTCTTTTGTATTTTCAGATCTTATTTCTTTAGAGTAATGGAAAATGCTGCCCAGCATTGTCTTATTAATCTTCATAACTAATGCTTGGGGGCTAGGTAGGCAGCATTTGGCATTAGCCACACATAATAGATTTTTAAAAAATGGGGCAATGAAAACAAAATAAGTCTAGAAACTTGTTAACACTCACTGTGGAAGTTTAACAGTGGAAATGAACTAATATTATCAGAAGACCTCTTACTCTATCGTTTTTGTTGATTAGCTAGAACATTTATTATTTTTTTAATGAGTGACAAAATTGGAATTGACATGAGATTTTCTAGTTTGCAGCAGGTTTTGTGTGTGGGTAGGTGTATGTGATGGATAAAATACTTTGTTATTTGATATATGGGATTATTTTGCCCTCCAGAGGTAACTCAAAAGAAGCAACATTGAATGTTATAGATTGAAGATGGTAGATGAAACTTGGGCAGGGAAAATTGAATAATCCAAGGCACCTCACTTCTTTTCTACTCTCACTGTGGATCAAATTGCAGTGGAACAGGCAGGGCTCAAAGCCTTTATCATAACTATGCGTAATGCATATTGATAAAAGTACAGAGGTTAAACCTTTGTTTTAAGTTGGATAACTTAAATACTAGAGTCTCTGGGTCTGGTACTAAATTCAAAATTTATTGTACTTTTTATTTCACACAGGCTCTCAAAATACAGTTACTGAATGGATAAATGAAAGCATAGTAATATAAACTAATCTGAGTATTTTTTATTTGTTCGTGTTTTGCTGGCAAGTGTGGCTGCAAGTAAAAATGTTTTCGCTTATTATGTTCCTTGTACTTTTGCATGCTCATATTCATTCGTAAGCACAGTTTAAAAACATGTGCCAGCTAAGATTTTTTTCTTACTTTTATAAGGCAGGCTTTTGAAATGCCATTTATTTCATACTAGTATATCATGTTACTAAAATCCAATTCTTTTTCCCAGGGGAATGTAATTTCATTTGTTTTGTCCTAAGAATGGCTTTTTTATAAAACATGGATGTGAACAGCAGTAGAGAGCAGCAAGACCAGCACATCCTCACTAAGTACTCATTGTGGGCTAGGCCAAGAACTTTGTCACAGGTAGCCCATATAATCGTCACAAGAATAATCCAATGAAAGACCTAATTTCATAGATAACCAAACTAGTCTTAAAGAAGTCAAGTAATTTATCATCAAATAGCCACAGAACTGGGACTTGAGATCATGAATTATCTTAACAGTGTTCAATAATGTAGATATCCTCTCACCCCCACCTCCAGTTCCAGAATGAATGAAAAACAGTTTTACTGAACACTGTCACTTACAGAAGTTATACCATCAGATTCTCTTCCCACCATCTTTTGGAGTATGGCAATTACAGTTTCACTGATTTTTTATTTTGATTGTTCCAAGATAGAGAAGGGTTTGCTCTTGGCAAAAGGAAGACACACATTTATCTTCAGTCTCAATAGGTTTGCATGGATAAAGTGGTCACAACTATTGTTCTGTATTACTAATTGCACTAATTTAAAGATAAAGAGGGAAAAACCTATACTTTACAGTTCCTGAACCTTAATGAAGTTAAGGTACATGAAGAGGTGTATCCAAGCACACAGAATATTTGGGTTGCAGGGTTTGAAAATGAATCCACATGCCTGGCAGAGCTATCTCCATCCATACATATTGCCTGAACCTCTTGTAGTTATTGTATGGCTAGTGATAGCATTGAACAGAAAATAAAAACTGTCTTTTCTATTCCCATCCTACCACCTTTCCTTCATTCCCCTTTGTCTAACCCACTGAACTTCTATTCCACCGATACTTCTTGTGTGTTAGTATCCCCATGTGAGAGAGAACATTGAACCTTTGGATGTTTTGGAAAAACAGTAGAACTAATCAGACATAACTTTCCTATATTCGTGTTTGAATATACCACCAGTGAAACTCCACATCTTGTACAACCCCAAGAATGGAATCCTAATTAGAATAAATTATAATCTATGTATGTATAATATCTCAAAATACACTCTACTATCATGTATATCTAAAAAGAACAAATAGAAAAACTGAATGTTTATTTTTCAAAACATCTTGCATTTCAGATACATTCTTAATCCATCAAAAGGGACATTCTGTATAAAAGCTTGTCTGTACATGATGTGTTAATGAGGAATGATAGAGAAGAACAAAACGAAGCAAAAGAACCATGTAGTGAAGTTCTTTCAAGCCAGACTACAGCTGTTTGAAGGATGACAATATGATATTGCACAACTCCCACTACTTGTAATTAATTGACTTTACAGGATTTTAGATATTCACTGGTGTGACTTGTACTTACGGCTAAAAATGCACACTAACAATCTGTAGCAGCGTTACAACACAGATAGCACATTGTCAAATGCTGCCATGGATGAAGAGTTCTCATTTGCTCTGGATCTATTAAAATGAACCTCTTGAGAATTACAGATGCATTTATTACTTGCATTTTCCAAATAGCAAGGACATTTAGTGCTAGGAGTCTGTGATGGGAGGGAGAAATTCAGGGCTGAGGATGAGGTTAGTTAACACATATTTTGTTCTTTTGAAGTTCTAAACTACTTTTTTGTTGGTGCATATTATTTGTACCAAAGAATGTGTTTCATTGTGGTATATTCACGCATACATGTAACATAATGTGGTCGATTTCTTTCCCCAATTATTCCCCTTACCCTTCCAACCTCCCTCACTCTGATTTCCTTTCTTTTCCCTAATGGTTTCACTTCTAATTTCATGAAATAAATTTTTCCTTCTAGTTCCAAATATGAGAAAAAAATAAGATACTTTTCTGAATCTGGCTTATTTTACTTAATATTGTGATCATGGGTTCCATCTATTTTCCTGCAAATGACATAATTTGTTCTTCTTTATGGCTGAATAAAATGGAATAGTGGCTACATACTATAGTTTCTTTATATATCCATGTGTCAATAATCTCCTAGGCTGATTCCATAACTTGGCTATTGTGAATTGTGATTCATTTGACATGGTCATGTACATATCTCTTCAATATGCTGACTTTAATTCTTTTGGATAAATACAGAGGAGTAACATGGCTGGGTTGTATGGCAGTTTTATTTTTAGTTTTTTCTTAGAACACTTCATATTTATTTTCATAGTGGTATACCAATTTACATTTCCACCAACAGTGTATTAGATTTCTTTTCTTGCCCCTCCAGTGTGTATGATTATTTGTATTGTTAATGACTGCCATTCTCTCTGGGGTGGAATGGAATCTCATTATCATTTTTATTTGCATTTTTCTGATGACTGAAGATGTTGAACTTTTTTCCTCTTTCATGTCTTTTATTCTTTTCTGAACCACATGTCTGCACAGTGTATTTTCACATATTGTACATACATGGAATATAACTTATTCTAATTAGGATCCATTCTTGCGGTTGTACATGATGTGGAGTTTCACTGGTGGTGTACTCATATATGAATATAGGAAACTTATGTCTAATTCATTCCACTGTCTTTCCTATTCCCATCCCCTCTACCTTCCCTTCATTCTCCTTTGTCTTTATCTACTGAAATTATATCCACCCACCCCCAATTGTGTGTTAGCATCTGCATATCAGAGAGAACATTCAACCTTTAGGTTTTTGGGATTGGCTTATTTTACTTAGCATGGTAGTCTCCAGATCAATCCATGTACTGGCAAATGTCATAAAGTCATTCTTTTTTATGGCTGAGTAATATTCCATTGTGTATATATACCACATTTTCTTTTTCCATTCATCTGTTGAAGGGTACCTAGGCTGGTTCCATAGCTTAGCTTTTGTGAATTGAGCTGCTGTAAACATTGATGTGGCTGTGTCACCCTAGTATGCTGATTTTAACTACTTTGGATATATATCAAGGAGTGGGATAACTGGGTCAAATGGCAGTTCCATTCCTAGTTTTCTGAGGAATCTCCATACTGCTTTCCAGAGTGGTTGCACCAATTTGCAGTTCCACCAGCAATGTATGAGTATACCTTTCCCCTGATATCCTCATCAACATTTATTTTTACTTTTATTCTTAATCATTGCCATTCTGACTGGAGTGAGATGGAATCTTGGTATAGTGTTAATTTGTATTTTTCTACTTACTAGAGATGTTGAACATTTTTCATATATTAACATGATATTTTTTTCTTCTGAGAAGTGTCTATTCAGTTCCTTTGCCCATTTTTATTTAATTTTTTAGTACTAATTTTTTGAATTCTTTATATATCCTGGAGATTAACACTCAGTCTGAGGTGCAGGTGGGCAAAGATTTTCTCCCATTCTGTAGACTTTCTGTTCAAGTTTTTGATTGTTTCCTTTGCTGTCAAGAAGTTTTTTAGTTTGATACCGTCCTATTTATTGATTATTGATTTTAGGTCTTGTGCTTTAGGAGTCTTGTTAAGGAAGTCAGTTCCTAAGCCAACATTGTGGAGGGTTGGGTCTACTTTTTCTAACAGTATGTGCAGGGTCTCTGGTCTAGTATCTAGGTCCTTGATTCACTTTGAATTGAGTTTTGTGCAGGGTGAGAGATCAGGTTAAATTTCATTCTGCTGCATATGGATTTCCAGTTTCCTCAGCACCATTCATTGAATGAACTTTTCCCCCTATGAATATTAGTCTTTTGTCCTTCTTTTGAGAAGTGTCTGTTCAGTTCATTTGCCTGTTTATTTAATGCATTGTTTATTTAGTTTATTATGAGTTATTCATATATTATGGATATTAGTCCTCTGTTGGAAGAGTACCTGACAAAGAGTTTATGCCTTCTTCAGGTTCTCTCTTTACTCTGTTAATTGTTTTCTTTGCTGTGCGGAAGTTTCTTCATTTGATGCCATTCCATATATCTATTCTTGCTGTTATTTTCCGAGCTATAGGAGTCCTAATCAGGAAGTCATTGCCTGTGCCTGTATGTTGAAGTATTTCCATATGTTTTCTTCTTGACTGATACAGTGACAAGTGATCACCTACTGCTACCTATGATTATCAAGCCTGAATAATGGTTAATGAAGGCAACCATATTAACCTTTTCAATATACAGACAACCTTATTGTTAAAGCTTTCTCCATTCACTTAGTGGAAAACTCTTTTCCCCCTCCTCTAATATCCAATATAATGAATCTTGTCCTAATACCTTTTATGTTTTTATTATATTCCACCCTTGGTGGGACTATTTTTGTATCAACATTTACCATTAATTCTCTTTACCCCATCTTACCTTCTAAGAAAATTCTCTTTCCTATGAAGGAAGGGCTCTTTCAATTTCTGTGTGCATGTGTTTGTCACCAATACCTAATTTGCATTAATGTCAGATATTAATGTGTGCATCATACCAGTGTCTCATATGAATGAAGGAATAAATTAAATTGTCAATGTAGGTGAACTTACTTCTGAGGACCAAGTAGACTGTCTAAGCTATTTTACAGTTAGAATCAAAATTACCAAAACATAAATATATATTTTTCATAAAGATGCTAGAATTACTAGCCAAGTATTTTGTTATCATTTCATGCCAAGACTTCCATTCATCAATGACTTATTTCAATGATAATTATCTGAAATCTGAGAGTAGGTATCAGATGTTGAATATCAATCTTTTGGTGATAGGCTTTTACCTATGCTTCTCAATGTGATTTTAGTTTTAGCATACAAATCCTTTATTTACTCTCAACATACTTAGTCTATTTGTTGAGAAAATTATTTTCACCCTATTTCTTGAATATTCTTGATAATATCTCACCAGTTGCAACTTTGCTGCTTTATTAACATTGAAGTAGAGAGGAAAATTAGGAAAGGATGCCAGTCTTCTATGTAAGAGAACAGTGGAAATTATTCACAAGTATGTATGCATTAATCATTTTCTCCTGAGTAGTTCTATATTAGAAAAGTGTATAGAATTGGCCATCAGCTTTTATTAACTAAATGCTCCCAATTTATACGTTATTGTATTGCAAGATATATCTCAATTTCAGAGGTATTATGTGGAGTTATAATCTTTGTCTTAGAACATATGAAATATACTTATTCAATAAGTACTTATGGACTGCACATGCAGTGCTCTACACTTTCAAGTCTGATAAACTTTTTCTAAGGGTAAGACTATACAGGGTGTTCATGACATATAGTCCTCCAGCAATATTCAAAGCCTGCATGCTTTGTAAAAACACATCAATGCAACTCTAATTTCTGAAAGATCTCATATTCTTACATGCAGACTTAAAGAATATGCTGCCACCACTTTCCAGAAGATAACATCTATCCACAAACCTTTCAAATTGTTTTTCAAGTGCCTTTTAGGGCATTTCCTTGTCCTTGCATGTGGGAAGCTAATTTCAGTTTCCTGTACACCTGACATTAAATATTCTTGAATATTAAAACAAACACTAGTATAATATTTTCCCCACTTCTTTATAACATGTCCAAGGATTTAACCTTCAATTAGCTAGCAGCAATGCAAACCTATTTTTACAATAGTTCTAGGTTTTTATGACAGGCAAAGAGAATATGACTACAAATATCAGTTGATGTTTATAGTAAGGAGGGTCAGATAAGAAAGGTGTGGTGTAATAGGACATTGGAGATGAGGAGCTCCAGGCCTTCTATTTTCTGTTCTCCACTTACTTGACCTTCAGTTTTTCAATTTCAGGACAGCAAACCATCCAATTTTGCCCTTTTGACCTTTTGTAATTACTTTCTTATCTCCTTTTTCTCCCATATTTTTCTTCATTTTTCCTATGAGCACAGTGTCTAGCACCTAATACAACTACTATATAGCATTTATTATATTCCTATAAACATTTGGTCCACATATATTAATCAATTTAATTCCCTTTTAAAATAAGCTTTTTAGTTTAGGGTTAATTTTAGTTTGACAGAAAAGTTGCAAAGATAGTACAGAGAGTTTGCATATGCATTTCATCCTTAATTCAATGTTAACACAACTGTGGTATACTAATTAAAGCTAAAATAGTAATATTTGTATAGTACTACTAACTAAACTTCAGACTTCTTTTGGATTTCACCAGTTTACCTACTATTGTCCTTTTTCTGTTTCAGGATCCAGTCCAGAATTGGTCCATATTGCATTTCATTGTCATACCTTCTTAACATCTTCTGATGTTATAATTTCTCATTCTTTCTTGTTACCTATGTCTGTAACACTTTCAAAGAGTACTGGTTGGATATTTTTGTGGAATAGTTCTCAATTTTGTCTAGGCTGCTTTTCTTCCCGTTATTAGACTGAAGGTATATTGACTAATTCATTTTTCACAACATATGAGAGAGCACTCACTCTTATGATTCACATTTACAGATAAGAAAACTGAGGTAGAGAACAGTTGAAGTATTTGAGGGCCAAGATTTGAAACCTGAGCTCATAATTACTGTTATTTTGAGTTACAATATCTAAATTTGACTACTGACACACACCTTACTACTTCTATAACATTTATTGGCCTCAGTTTTCTCATCTGTGAATGAGCAATAATTTTACCTACCTCAGGTGGAAATGCTTAACGTAGTTATCTGGGACAATCTACATTTGTGGAACATGTTACTTATTAGTTCTGCCATTATTTTTACAGAAGTTAGCTGTGTTAATTTTGTTAGCTTTACGATCACAATTCTGTGAACCATTAAGAAGTTTTAAAGTTTTATATTTTGTTGATTCTACTATTTGTCCACTTCTCATAAAGGTGTTCTGGTACTGAGTGCCTATGAAATCCTGCAAAGCCACCCATGTATGGCAGAAGGAAACTTGAATGTACGTTTAGTGTCTGCAATTTTGAGAGTCAAGGGAAAAAGTAAAGTGATTTTCCACATGCACTTTTAGAATTTCTAGGAATATGTAGTTTTAAGAGTCAGACTGCAAGAACAAAAATAATTTCAAATGTGAAGATGGTAATTTTTTTTCCTTAGCAGACATTGTCTGCACAAATACTCATGCACTAGAATTTTAGATTTATTCGAGCAGACAATGATTAATGAATTAGGTAGTACCAAACCACAAATTGTATGAACTCCACCAAGGAAATGTGAGGTGAAAACTTTTATAGTTGTGGAAGAAGGTAAAAGAAAATTTCTAATCCACTCACGTAGAGAATCTGCAGTTATAGGTTAGTAGGCAGTTTCTGATGAGTTAAGGTTAAGTTTCTTTTTATTGTTTACACTGAGTTGGTTTTTGTTTTGCTTACATAGGAATCTAAGTTGTTGGAATCATCTCAGCTGAATGACCTCCAATTAATTTTTTAAACATATATGGAATACTCATTTTATTTTTTCTCCCCCCATTTGAATTAATGCCCTAAGGAAATGGGAGATTATCTGTTCCTTTCATTGACATATATTCATTGGGTAAAATAGTAGTACATAGCACATAAGAGGAGCTCAATAAATACTTGTTGAATAGATACAATTTGAAAGCAGACCTATTAAAGGTAGTAGACCAAATACATGTGTAGGTTGACTTTCAATAATCTGTAGAATGGTTTGATATTTATATATATACAACATTTAGACAATGAAAATGCTTTACGGTTACCAAAATATACATATTTAGTATTATAAAAGAGAAAGTTGTCAATTGTTTTATCTCATGCATTTGAAAAAATTCATGGACGTTTGTTCCTCAGTTTTGCTTTTTCTAGAAATCTAATATCTATATCTAATCCCATACAGATTGAGTTTCTACTTATGGGCAAAGGATTTTCCTTGGCACTAGTCCTAGGTCAATGATACTTTACAGTTAAAACAGAATTTTCAATTATTTTGATTATAATATCCATGTCTTGTTTTGTTCCGTCTGTAATGTTTGACTGCAGTCCAGATCAGGGCCTATAGTACCACCCATGTAACTCAATAACTTCTGAAAGATGTTTTCTCTGTCAGACTATGGTTCATAATTTCATGAATATAATACATAACTTAGAACTTATAATATAGTTATAGTTTCAATTCTTGCTCCAATATTTATGGGCAAATAAACTACCAGTAGAATGTACAAAACATACTTAATAATATTGAGTTGATACTGACATTATAGCATAGACTGTGTGTGTTAAATGTAGTCATTTCATTCAATCAAAGAAATAACCATGGCCTAGGAAAGTGAAAAAAACCAGTATCTCCTGGTCTATTTTGAGCAGCAAAATACAGTTGTTATGTTTGTTTTCCTTTTTCAAAGCAATTAAAATTTGTAGAGGGATGATTTTAAAAGTCGGGTACATGAGTATCATTAGAAAAATAACAAAACTGACAAGATACATACTTTAAGTTTAAAGATTCATTATCTTGTATAATCACAATACATGACTTATAAATCATTAAGCTGTTAGAATGACATTTTAACTTATGGGAAATTGGTGTTACAGTTTAGATGCATGTACATGACTCCCATGTCTATTTCAGGATAAATGTAACCATAAAAAATTTACCTTGTGCAAATCACCTTAATAATTAATTGAGGTGTTTTAAGGAGTCAATTTAGTTCACATAAATAGTTTTTTCTCAAGGATCATTTAATGTTGGTATTACTACTTGGCCTAGACATTTTTCAAATTTTTAATCCAGAAGAAAAATTATTAATAAATTACTTGTCTTTATTTGCTGTAAACTGATGCTTTTTTTAATATATATATTTGGTACTACAATGGAGTCTGTCAAAGTTATGTTTCAATATAATATAAGCTAATTACAAGCAAAGTTTTTATCATTCTCTGATAGGAATCATTGTTTTTTATATATTTTCAAGCTAGTAATTGAGGATAATTAATATTTTAGAAAATTTGGATCAATGTACAATTTATCTTTAATCATAGTCATAGATATTGAGACCTCTTGTGTTTGTATATATGTATATGTATATCTACATATATACCCATGTATATATTTGTAATATATAATAACATTTATAATAACATATTAACAAGAATTATGTGCATTGTGCATTCTTCCACAGCTTCCAGTTAGTAGAAAACTTCATCAATATAAAACTTATGCTGATTTAGCTGTCAGCTGTAATATAAGTGTTTATGATAAATTATTTGAGTAATACTGAGAATCAATATCAACCAAGGAGTAACTATAGTACTCATTAGTGTAATGCACAATGTTACTTCCATCAAATAATATTTCTTCTCTTTATTTGTGTACCTATTATACATTTCAAGATAGAGGCATTTTATAGTAATCATGGCAGTTTAACCATTCTGGAGCTTAAAAATAATTCATTATTTTGAAGGATATATTGAAGTATTTGAAAATCCCATATAAATGCATAAATTTTTTTCAGGGTTTTAAAAAATAAATTAAATGGAATTAAGTAATTAACTCTTTCAAGCAAGTAGGATACACTTACATAGATGACCCTGTTAATATGAGAAGTTGCACCCTACTGATATGAAATGTTAATTGAACTTCCAAAAATTGTACCCACGGGGTAATTTTTCTCCTGGCAGTGGTATGCACATTAGTACAATTAAAGTGCCAAAGGAATCTCATTTTATTTCATGGTTATTATGTCTAAGTAAATTGATGGCTCATTATTAAGATCTGTTCAGGTTCCAGTGATTAAAATAAAAATGATGATCTCATCATGATATTCACATAGGACATTTATCCATTTCTCTTTTGATTTATAGCTTATTTTTACTTAATGTAGTTTACTAAAGTCTCCTGGGCTTATATTTTTTTTAGTCTTTGATAATCTATAGTAATGGACTGCAAGGGTAGCAATATAATCTAGTGAAGTAGTTAACATAGAGTCTTGGGAATGAACTGTGATAGTTTGAAGCAGATCATGTTTAGCCTAATTTTATGACTGATTCACATAATTAAGTATGTCCTTTCTGGATGGGTCATTCAGAATGGCATAGACATGAGTAGAGTAGGAGAATATCAGCAGAACCAACCTTTAGTAGTAGAAGTTGAAACCAAACAAATATTTAAATAAAGACAATATTCAGAGTTACCTAATAATTCTAAAACCTCTATTCTCTATTTACCTTTGTAACAATTATTAATCAGGTTCATTATATATATGCCCAGGACTTAGAAGTTATATTTGTTATTATCTTCCCTGATGTGATGATTAAGTCTGTTTTGGCCATGAAAATGACAATATTACAATGTTGAAATATTTTTAAAGTACATTCACATTCATTCATAGTTAAAATGTCACATCTCTAATTAAAATGCCCACTTGGATAAAAGCATTATGAATTACAGTTCTTTATATACATGTCTGAATATGGTAACGTTAAAACATTGTTTTTCTTTGTATTTAATATTTGACACTAGAAAAAAAGTCATTTGTGGAAAATATAGCATGCATGTAAGACTACTATTTATCCTAGGGACATTCCAGCTACTACAGCCTGTACCATTCATTAGAGCATTTTGTACTTATCTGCAGAGCAACTTCAGAAGAGAATCTGCTGAAGTTCTGTATCTTATCCAGCATCAATCACTTTGATTAGGGTCTCACTCCATGAACCAGGCAACTTCTCTTCCACAGAAGCCCCATATGTCTCCTACAGCTGTTCTACTTTCTAGGCGTAACATGACTCTCTTCAACACATAGTTTGTGTCCCTGTCAAAAAAAGACAGTCAATAGCTCCTTTGTTCTTTTGATTTATCCTGTTCCTTTATAACTTGCAGTATGACTTGTGGCCAGTTCTGAATTAGGGTAATGTAAAGGAAGAGAAATTGTGCACATGAATATTTTGTTAAATGAAATAGTTATATCAGTGTTCATGCTGAGGAATTATTTGAAGAATACAGATCAGCAGAAAGTTAGTGAAAAAAATTTCTCCAGGGAAATTTTCACTGTACAATCCAATGATGGAAGGGTATAATCATTTTGGTTTAAGTTAATGGAGATTAGGTTGACTTTTCTCTATGGTTGATGTATGATCTGCAGTTTTTATCTTGGAAAATAGATTTTCCCCCCAGGGTACAATCCTTGTGTATTATACTACAGAAAGCTAGAATAGCTATCATACATTGACCACAAAGTCAAGAGAATTTTCTGTTTGTTTAGAACCTCTGCAACACCCAAAAATGTTTGCTGTAATAGCTTTGCTGCATGCAAGCATGTAGAATAAATAAAATGGAATTGAACAGGTTCAGAATGAAAGAAACTATCATTTCTGTAAATGGTGACCTGATTCATTCGTATCTAAAATACAGAGTTTTCATAGAGCTTAATGTGAAAAGGTAAACAAAGCAAAAATGTCTTTGAGAAAATAGTAGAGTATTACCTGAAGCTTGCTGAACAAACATTTTTTGGGGAAAGACAATAAAGCTTTTGAACTTTAACTTCTGGGATTTCAACTAAAAGATCAAGCATATAGAAACTTGATTATCATGTTGAAAAAATGAAGTTGGGAAGTCTTTCCATAGTCTGGTAATATTTTGAGTAAAACTGATTTTTAAAACCAGAATAGGTAACAAAATTAAAAAAAAAAACACTGACTATCACAGTATGGCAGTTCTAGATGAAATATCTATCTACTTACTCATGGATTTGGTAGGGATATATGAACAATTATTATCATCAATGGCATCCATGGTCTTCATCAAAAACTAGTAGGGCAAATCAAAGTGTTTAATTGATTCTAAATTTTAGTATGCTCTACCCTCGAGTTTCAAAAGCCTCTGTTGGTAGCAACTTCCTTTGCTAGTGCAAATCTAGCAGTGGTTTATTAAATGTCAGTTGATGATGTTACTCTTTTATCTCAAGGCAAATACACTAGAATAATTCCAACTTCCCATGGAGCATTAGACAAACTAAAGTCTAGTTGTTTAGATGGAAAAAGGGAGAGGCAGATGAAGTAATTATAGACTTGATAGGGGGTTTCAAATGAATATGCAATTGGCAATTTGAGTAGTTAAGAACCATTGCACATTTTAATACAGCTGTAATGTTTCAAGTTCATGAAACCATAGTGAAGTGGAAATACACATGCATGGTGCACACACATACACACAACATATTTTTAGTAAGCATGGAAACTAAAAACAAGTCTTTCTGTTATATTTTTAGTACTGATCCTTGTATTTCTTAGCCCCAAATTCCATAAACTGTCTAATTCTTTTAATCCAAGCCAGTTCTATCTACCAAACTTCTTTGTGCACTAAAACTCACATTATTTCTATTTTTTGGATCAAAATGTTTATGTCCACTTTAGCTAATCAGTTAGATGTAGGAGTAAGGTTTTGTTTAGAACTCTCACTGGAACAGATGCTTAATCATTGACAAACTTCTAACTGGCTTACACAATTAGTATATTTTTAAATATCCAGGTAAATAAATCACTAAGCATTTTAGCTAGAAGTAGTAAGAGATTTTTGAATGACCCTGGGGTTACATTGGCTAGAGTCTGCCCCTTACCCCTAATCTCAGTGGACCTATTTAACTCCAGCTATTCATACTATCCACTGACTCATGGATTGTACTGTCCCTATATTACTGCATCAAAATATAATTTAAAACCTTACCTTTATTTTTTTGGTATGTGGTGCTGGGGATTGAACCCTGGTCTTTTGCATTGTAGGCGAGCACTCTTATCACTGAACTATATTCCCAGTACTTCCCTGTTAGTTTTTAGAATTTTATTTCTAAACAGTATAGTCAGCAAGTATTTTCAATGACTGATGAATGTGTTGAGGGATTAGACAATGAGTAGCCACAAACCAAGTAGAAATAATCCATAAAGAAATTAGAAAACATTATACTATGTCAGCCCAATTCATAGGATGTTAAGTAAAGTGAGTTGATATATATATTTTATAAATGATAAATATCTTGTTTGCATAAACTGCTTATAAAAATCAATCCATAAGCAAGTATTATAAAATATAAAACTACAAATGATAGCAAGAGATGGTTCACCAAAACAAATGAACTACAACAAAAAAGAAGAAAAAATTCAATTTAGTCATTTTGAAGTCCATGGTAGTAAACTAGACTACCTAAAGAAAGAGAATTCCAAAAACCACCAGTTATTAAATATATTTTACTCATATTTAGTAAATACTTATTGAAATATATAACAAAAGTTTCCAAACATATTAATGTTTCCTTTCTTCAAGAGGTTTTTGTTCTGTTGGGTGAGAGGTAGAAATGTATTCATTGAACTTACGTTTACTTACTGCTTCCTGAGTGTCAGAAACACAATTGCTCATATCTTCCTCTCCAATGACTCTTCAAATGGACATCTCATTCTGTGATTCTCTCTCCTAATTTATTTACACAATTAATTGCATCTACTTGTTTATTTATATGTCCTTCCCCTCCCACGTGACAAACAGCTCACATTGGCACCAAATTTTGGTGCTTAAATGTTTGCTAAGTGAAGAAGCAAATATATGTATGGAAGAATGCAAACATAACAATTTATGAATATAGAGTAAGGGAAGATAATTTGTAACTCCCAGAAAGAGGGAAAGTCTTGTTATTAATATGATCTCAGTCTCACTCTTGAGAGTTTGGAATTATTAACAGGAGGAATTGAGGCATATAGATCAACTACATGTTGTTATTTCGACTTTAAAAGGCTGAAGTGAATATTTTAAAAATCTAGATCTAAATGTAAGGTTCCAATCTCTAGTTTTCTGTTTCTGTACTCAAGTCCTGTTATTAATGGACATTAAGATTCCTATTTAATTCTAATTTTTAGAAACAAAATTTCATTCATGTTTCCTAAGAATAAGCCTGTAAAAATAAGGTGGAATCGAATTGTCTTTTTGATAAACTATTGAATATGTCTGAGGAAGTGCTATTGGACAAATAGTAAATGAGCAGAGTAATATTTTCATATATTTTTACCAAAATACTTCCTAAGATAATTTTGCAGTATTTGATACATAGAATAAACTGAATTCACTTGGAAAGATTGAAATCCTTTTTATTTCTCTTGCTCCCTTATTAAGTAAATCTTACCTGTTGCTATTTCCAATTTCGTTCTTATATCTTTCTTATTTGGGTGTGGGCACGGGTACCAGGGATTGAACTCAGGGGCACTCGCACACTGAGACATATCCCTAGCTCTACTGTGTATTTTATTTAGAGACAGGGTCTCACTGAGTTGCTTAGGGCCTTGCTTTTGCTGAGGCTGACTTTGAACTCATGATCCTTCTGCCTCAGCCTCCCAAACCACTGGGATTACAGGTGTGTGCCACTGCACCTGACACCAATTTCTTAAATGTTCAAAATGCATCTGGACACTACTATCTTTTATTTTTAATACCCACCTCCCTGAACTCCCTTAACTCTCTTCTATGGTATTTTACACACCTATGCTGGAATTCTCCTTTTAAAACCTATCTATTCATATGATTACTGATGTGTAAATATTTGCTCCTCAAATATAAGCTTCTTGACATGTCATTCAACATTATTCAGTCTGACCCAAAACTATAATTTCAATGTTTTCTCTGTCATAACTCTTTGTAACTTCTCCAACTCCATGTTACCCAAATGATATCTATGCTTCATGTGGCCCAGTCTTTCAATAGTATCAAGTTCAAGGAAACAGTCTTGTATCCAAAGGATGAATAAAATATTTCAAAATTACTTACTCTACTTCATGATGAAGCACCAAGCTGGGAGTGGACACTTCATAACTCACAGCTAAAATCTTAAATATCATTGTCCACCATTAGTGCCTTTCCCAGTGTCCTGTATTGAAATAACATTCTCTTATTCTTTCTTCCAAAAGATCCTTCCCACTGTTCAAAATTATGCTGTTGTTACCTTACTTTTTCCTACTCTATGCCCCTCAATTTCATAGTTTCAAATTAATATAATATTCTATCTGTTTCACTTACTCTTTTTTGGGCAGTAAGGTTCAGAAGCTGATGGTATATCTAAGAATTCTTTTCTGTCAAAAAACAGTGAAATGAGAAAAAGTTTGAAATATAGATGCTTCTTGACTTAAGATGATATTATATCTTGATAAACTGATCCTAAATTGAAAATACCATAAGTTAAAAATGCATTTACTAATCCTAACCTATCCAGCATCCTAGCTTAGCATCCAAGTATACTTTGGAGTTTCAGTGGTCTCCCCTTGTGATGGTATGGGGCTGACTGGAAGCTGCAACTCATTGCCCAGCATTTCCAGAGATGGTTGGATAAAATATTGATAGGCTGGGAGAAGATCCAAATTTAAATTTAGAAGTATAGTTTCTACTACTAAAGCATGTAACTTTTCTACTATCTGAAAGTAAAAAAATTGTATGTCAAACCATTGTAAGTTGGAGACCATCTGTATTCATTTTAAAAATAACTTCTATCCTTGTTACAAATCTATCCTATAACAGTTATTCAGCATATGCTACTGATAGAAATTCCTCCTTTTCTCTTTTTCTCTTCCTTCTCTTTATTCACAATTCAGTGTTTCCTCTTCTTAGATGTCCCAATTCCTCAAATCAAGAATTGTCTGTACCCTTCATTCCATTCTGTCAGCATTTTTACCTATTCATCAGGTACCTTGCCTGCCTTGAACAGTTAGGTCTTGGTTGTTTCTTCTCCTAGACTGTGAATACATGATCACATAGACAGTGACCTTATTTGCATGTTTGTCCCCAGTACAGTTCACAGTGTCTTTACATAGGAGAGATTATAAGTATTTTTTAAGTTGATTTAAATTGAAGAACTATATTCCAAAGATAGGTCAGAATAAATTCATAAGCAGTTACACTTTCAACTGTCAATAAATTCAAAGTAATTTTAAAATCAGAAAGTGTATGCATCTATTACACTTAAGAACATTTATCTCTGATTTCAATATAAAATCCAATCACAAGGATGACATGAAGCATACAAAATTATAACCAAAATAATTTTCTTTTCTCATTTATAACTTATTGGAAATATGCCAAAATTTTGATACTTCTCTTTAATCTGATCATTTTTACCTAGCGCATATATGTGTTTTCATTTATAAATGTGGTTATGGATGAATTGCTTACTTTTGAGTATGCATGAAAAATATGTCTTCCTGATATATATTATTACATCATCCCAATTTTTAAGTTTCATACATAATATCAGAGCTACCACTGCAACTATAAATTTAAACATACACACTTTATTTAGTTGAAGTGTTCAATCTGATTATGAAAAACTTTTTTATTTTTTTAAATTTAACTTTTCAATATATAACAATACAAATGTGTTTTCTTTGAAAAGAAAACTTTTAAAAATATTTTATTCTTGTGAATCTAATTTAGACATTCTAGCATCTGTATGGTTACAGTATGGTAAATTGACAAGTGAAGATGAAAATGATATAAATATGCCTTAAACTACATCAGTTAATCCCTGTGGAAGCTGTCATTTTTCATCAGGTAGAAACTAATTATTTTTAATATCATCCCTAGATATAATGTATAATTTCCATATTGTGTTAAAGTATATTCTCAAATTGACACAGTAAATGTATAAAAACCAATTAAGACTTTAAAATTCAGAGACAGGCTAGAAAGGTCTAGAAGTTAGAAATAAGCCATGTGGACTAGTTAAGATATAATGAAATTTGTAACAAGGAAAAATAAAGTTGTTTTTTAGTTCTAAACTTTCAAAAATTCGTATGAGCTTTTCTTCATTAATATGAAGTAAAAATAGTTTCCCACACTTATTAAAAGAAATAATACATATGGACCTGTCAGCATTGATAGAATGAGGTGATTCTTTATAAAAAGGGAATATTTCAAAATATCCAACTTGTGGAATGGTTGTTATTTGTAGGCATTGTCCTTTGAAGCTCATCCAATTGTAGACACTCATATTATTTTACTTACTCTCACATGGCCTAAGGATTTGTGGTTTACTTTGCTTTCCATTCCTTCCCCAGCAGCGTCTAATAGTGCTTTGACTTTCTTGCCCTATCTCCCCTCTCTCCCCTTGCTTGTTGCTATTCTGTGGTGACTTGCTAATGGTAGCTATCATTCAGTAAACCCATTGATATCAAATGAGGTTCTCCTTTTTTCCCTACATTATCTTCTGTCATTTGAACAACTCCTTCAAAATGTTGCCTTTTTTCTCCTCACATCAATTGCACTTAATATTTAATAGATAAACTTACCTACTTTTTCATGCTTACAACCTAGTAGTTGACTAATGAAAGGGAATAAAAAAAAGTACACATTACCATGAAGGGTGATGTTCCTGTAAATTGTTGTCACCACCTTAGTTTGGGACCTCAACATGGTCAATCATTGTCAATTTTTTTGGTAGTCTCCTCCTGACCTATCATCAATGTCTGCTAATTGAAAATGTCGTAAATAACTGTCATAAATAAGGGCAGAAATTCTACTTTTTTTTTTTGCAATTCTGAAGACTGGATTCTAAGATCACAGTGCTAGTAGATTTTATATTTGGTGAGGGCCTGTTTTACCATAGGTGGCAAATTCTTGCTGTGTTCTCACATGATGGAAATAGTGAATGGATTGTCTTGGAACTGTTTCATAATTGACTAATCTTATTCCTGAGGATTCTGCTCTAATGACCTAATCATCTTCACAAAAGTATCATTTCTTGATCATCTTATGAGTTAATATTTCAATGTATGAATGGGAGGGGCATAAATATTCAGATAATTACAAATATAAATGATTAAATAAAAGAATTAATTTCTTTATGATTATAGATCCTCTATTTTCTCTCTCTTTTAGTCTACTTTAAGACCAAATCTGAAATTTTCTAGCTTTCAGAAATATTCCTTCTTGGACACATTCAATTTCAACACCGAAAAAATCCATGTGTTCTTCTAATAATTTTCCCAAATTCTCTTGACTATTAAATTAGGTTCTAAAAGATGTGAAAATATAAACTTCTATAGAAATGTTACATAGTTCTAATATTAGTATTTCTTAGTCTTTATTATATATATATTATACATTATTGAATGATTTTGATAGTAATTATTTATAAATGTTAACTACATGTAATAGACAAGTATTATATAAAGTTGTTCTCACTTAGGTTTTAATGTAAAAGACTGTTTAATCCTAATATTTCAGAGCACATTTCAGATTATTATAACAGGATTACTGTCCTTATAATGCATCTATCAAATATTTGACCATGAAAGTGCTTTTTAATAAATATAGCTTTAGTATAGTTTCTGAATAAACCTAACCCAAATCATCATTGTATCCTTAAGCACTTTATTTTTATTATTAGAATATAATACTTAACAAATATAATAGTTAATGCTTGTCTAATACTAACTAAACAGTCGAACAATAATTCTGAAAGTTTTATCAACTATAAAAATCAAGCAGAATAAAATGCTTTTAAAATCAATTTGGAAATCATAACACCTATTCTGATGAGCATGCTTGTTTTAAATTGAACAGATGCAAGGTGTGATGATATATCAAATTAAAGTTATGAGTGAAAGATTTCCTTGCAATTACAAGTAATAATGAGGTAGCTACGGTGTGTGTGTGTGTGTGTCTGTCTGTGTGTGTTGTGTGCATGCACACACACATACATCATATATTTCTGTCAAACAGGAGACTGTTTAATTTGATATATTTAAATGCAATTTGTAAATATCCTTTAGAAAGGTTAAAAGAGAATATGGTGCTTCTCATCAGTAATATCGTGTGGCTATTTGAAGTCACTTTCAAAATCAAAACTAAATTGTATACTAGGAAATAAAAAGAAACTTAATCAAATTAATCCATGCACATACTTAGCATTATGGATTTAGATGTAGCCAAGTACTAGAAATTTTTGTTAAAATTTGAGCCCTTTTGAATTTTTACATATTTAATATTAAGAATTCTTATAACAAGGTATATGGAATGTAAGGAAAAAATATTCCCACTCCCATATTTCCACTCCATGTTTGTTGTGTATATTTAAAAATACAATTCATATTAACTTAGTACAATGTTTCATACAAGAGAATAGTACTCTATTGAATTAAGTTAAAGGTAATTATATCAAAATTAATTTCCAGTGCAAAAGGAAACTTCAGTTTACCTGATTGGTTATGGGGAATGTGAATATTCTCAATTATACCAATTAGAGTGTCAAGTAAACACAGGTATTCTACTAGAAAATGAAATAATCCTTCCATGAACTTTTGAAGTGACAGAGCAAATATGCCTGCATTCAATTTTCCTGTAAAGGCCTTGTTTCTAATTGTCACTGAAGAATGTCATAATAAAACCATAATTTAATGAAATTTTCTCCAGCAAAATTATGCAAAATGATAATCATAAATCAGCTAAAGACTAATAACAAGGTATTATATAAATAAATACTAAAGTCTGAGATCAGGTAAATTACTGTATGGATAAATCAGTTATGAGATGGTGAGATTCTAGAATATGGGTATTGCAATGGAAATTGAAAGCAAATATGTAGAAATATTTTCTTAAAATGACACTTACTACTTGGAAGTATTCTTAATGTGAACAAATAGTAAAAGCAATAAAATTTTCAAACAATAATATTTCATACTAATTTGGTTTTGTGTTGTAAAATTTTCTTTACAAGTTTATTGTGCATTTCCATCTACCTATCACATTTTGGATGTTCCTGCATGCTTATTTCATTAAGCTTCTGTATTAATATTTGTCTTCATTTTAGCCTTTTCTATTATTTTTTGATCCCTTGACCCTAACTTTTTTCTAAAAGTCATACATTTTAGTATTTAATGACTGGCATCAGGATTTTTGAAAGTTCCCTCTGCTTTCTGTGGAAAAAAAAATGTAAAGACTCATTCATTTTTTTAAGTTTCAAGATTAATGTATCTGTGTCAATTCAGAAAATTTCTACTGGCAACTTTTGCTTTTTACTGAGCCTTTAATTAGAATAGTGGTATGTAGACCTGGCGTTAGGTACTGGCATTTATGTGTTGGCAGTCTTCTTTTTTTTAGTTACTAAAGATTGATGTATATAATCTAAACCCATTTCCAGTGCCTGGTCAGTCTTTACCCAGTACTGCTTTTCTGATTGAAGTGAAAATTTCTCCAAAAACTAACAAAATCTTATAACCATAGTAAAAAAGAACAATTTAAACCGATATTGAAATTTCCAAATATATACAAAATAGATGATAATAAATGAAGATGCTTGTACCTTTTAGCAAATTGCAAGTTGTATAAACATTTTCCAATCTTTGTACTTTCTGTGTAGGAAGGAAAATCTCCATTCCTAGGATGCCTAGTACTAGACTCTTCTCTTTACACACACTTCTTTTCCTGAAGTGCCTACCTATCTGAGCAAGCAATAGGCCCACCCGTTCACTTTTATTCCTCAGTTATATTTGGATCTGTGATTTACAATGTCTAAATGGATATATGGAAAGAGAAACTAGTGCAGAAATATCAAAGTAAGAAAATAAATAATACCATAAGACAGCAGTAGTTCTAATGAATCAGGGGAGTACATGTGTTTTAGATGGTTAGTGCAGTGCTATATGCTAGAGTAAATATTATCAGTACTTCCTGTCCAGAGGGCAAAATGTGCTTAGTCCATAATTGTGTTTTCCCAATTTAACCCTCAGATTTTTCAGATAATGAAAACCCTATTTGATTTTTTTTTTTGCATTTAGCCCTGTCATAGTTTTATAATTTAGTGTTTTTTTTTTTCCTGTACTGTGTATCTTAGTGGGTAATTGGAGATGTCATTTCAGGCATTGCTAATTTTTTACTATGTAAATGTGAAAGTTAGTCTACAGACCTATTTCTCTGAAATGTTAGACCTACTGCTACATTCTGACTTTCTACAAACTGCTCCATTGCTTCTGTACCTTGAGATCCAACCACAGAAGTTGAATATACCCGAGCTAGCTACAAGAGATAGTGAGTGTTCTATACCCAAGCCTAGGACAGAGAAGGGACACAAATTTACTCATTCATCAAACATAGCCTGATGAATATCATATGATCCTGCCAGTCAGACTGATCCATCCTTTTCTTGAGAGGATTGAATAAGAGGTGGATAAAAGGCTTGATGTATTTTAACAGTATAACTCATTCCAAAATAGTATTAGGAAGAAGAAGACAGTTCCTTCTAATAATCTCTGCAAAGAAATAATTACTAACCAAATCAGTTTAAGAATACCAATCAACTGCAAGATATACACAAAGTCTTTATTCTTATCATTTTATGGTGTTTTGACTGGTTTTCTCTCTTTCCTTCTGCTCCCTGGAGAGCTATCATAAACAGGAGAAAGGGATTGGAAACAGCATTCTTATCAGAGAATAAATTCTATAGTGTATTTTAAAGGAGCTGATTAAATATGAGAAGAATGTATTTGTGGAATTTTTTATATTAATGTTTTTACTTGCCATTTCTTCAGAATTCATTCATGAGGAAATGAGGTACCCTGTGGTATCATTTCTTTATTGCCATGTAGCTTTGCTACCACCATCCTATTTGTGTGTTTATTATCAAATATATTCTATTATATAGGTGTCATAAGACTGACAATAAAATTATATTCATGCCGTCTTATACAATTCCCTTCAAAATCAGTTTAGAATGATAAGAAAATTGCCTTCATTTTTATTATCACACAATTACCTTTATTAATGCTTCTTGTTCTTATGTGAAGTTAATTATGTTCCATTGTCACTTAATTTCAGTTTTGTCTGTCTCTTCAATATTTTTCTATTTCAGGATTGCAAACTCTCCTACTATTTTGAGTCTACTATTGAACCCCTCGACTGATTATTAAAAATAATAGTCACTATATATCTTATATTTTAGTTGTAAATGCCTTCATTTTATTTATTTATCTTTATGTGATTCTCAAGGATTGAACCCATGCCCCACACATGCTGGGAACGAATTCTACCACTGAGCTATAACCCCAGCCCGGTTGCTATATTTTTATGTGCAGAATTTTCAATTGTTTCTCTTAAATAATTTCTATCTCTTCTTCCATATCTCTTTGACATAGAATGATAGTCAAAATTACCTTAATTTTTTAAACCTGGTTTTCTTTATTAATTTGAACCTATTTATAATGGATGATTTGACTTATTTTCAGGTGAAGTCTGATTTCTGTGCCCTCTCATCATAAATGTCTGTTACCTGCTTTGTTTCCTGTGTATAGGGTGTACTTTCCTCTTTTCTTGTCATGTCTTGTAACTTTCTTCTTGAAATTGGACATTTTAGGTAGTATGTTATAGAAGTTCTGGATATTGATCCCCCTAATCTGGTGATTTTTCTTGTTATTATTGTGCACTGTTTACCTATTTTGTGATTGGGCTCCACTATTTAGGAATATGTACAAAGAGCAGGTAGATATATATCCCTGTCTTCCCTCTGATGTTTCTCTTCAGGGGGTGCAGCTAAGGACATGTGTATAGTCACCCTTGGACGACATTGGTTTTGGGAGGGCTCTATTTGACTGCCTCATTCCCTGATCTCTCTGTTAGAATATCTTCCTCTGCTGGTATTAGGCCAAGATTTTAGGCTCCATTAATTTCCTGCTAATTGCTGTATTGTTTTGGACAGTACCTTGGGGTATAAATTGCTCCACACTGTGATCTAATTAAACTCAAGCCCCTTCGAAAGGCAGTTTCTGAGGCAAGTCTTTATGAATATTTTTCTTACCTCTGGAGGACTTGTCTAAAGTGTCTCTTTTCCTGGTTCTTTCTGGTGAAATATCACTTCTATGGATTATCTTTCTGCTCTGAATTGCTTTCCACCAAAATCTCCATTGATTTGAAAGCACCCTTAGGCTTGAACTTCCGTACACTGTTTCAATATTACCATTCCTTTGGGGGAATACTCTCAAGCTATCTTTTCTTAGGGATTGCTTTTTTCTGAGTCCTAGCTCTAAACTTGGGGAAAGCATCAATGGCCTGCTTCACCTGAAGTAGCATCTCTGCTTTATGAGCAGTCTCTAGTCTTGTATCTCCTCAGCTTATCACTTCCAGTATGGTACCTCTGCCCCCAAGAACATGATGAGGTGAGGTCTGTCAGTGCCCAGACTCCAATATATAGGCTAGAGTCTCTATCCTCTATGAATGGGATCAAGGAAGAGTGCCCCCATTTTCTATGGTGTACTCAGCAGGAGTTTATCCTTCTCTATATGCAACTTCAGTGTATGAGAAATACATAGTAGCCTAATGCCTAATCATAATGTGTAAGTCATGTGTCTCATTTTATCTCATGTAGACAATGTATCTTTTCACATCATCTCCTTAAGAAGATGGATAAGTACAGTGCAAGATATTTTGCAGGAGAGTCAGAGACTACCTTCACATAATTTACTAGAGTATACTGTTGTTTTTCTCTATTTTATTAGTTATTGTAATATTTTGTTGTGTTTAGTCACAGGTATGTACATAAGTCTTACCTATACTTAGATAGGTATGCATATATGTGTTGTTTGGTTGATGTGTATATGTAGAATAGTTCATGCAAGTTTTGGTACTATCTATGCATTTTAGGTATGCCCTGGGGATCTTGGAATAGATCTTCTTCAGATAAGGGAAGACTAATATATACAGAATTGATCACTTGGGCAGAATGCTAACCAATTCCTTAATTTATAATAAAAATTTAATATGGTAATCATGATGAAAATTCATAAAATCTCTAATTGAATATTATCCCTATTGAAGCATGGCACAACCAATAAGAAATCCAAGTCTATGAAACTTATCATTGGATGAAATGTAGATTTGGGTAATAGCCAAGAATTTTCTGACAGTTCTTATATTCACTGGTTTCAATTTAATGGAGTTTTAGAATTTTATTTCTAAGAATGCCATCTTTACAAGAATAGAATTTGTTAAATGTTAGCTTTGTCCACATAAATTTGTTTTGTCAAAGAAAATAACCTAAACATTGAAGCTGTTGATATTATGTATATTTATATTTTTTTTTACTTTGATCAGTTAAATATCATTTTAGGAACCCAGATTTTTTAGCTTATACCCACTATGTAGTACCTGAAGTAAGATGAACTTTCATGCTTTCTTTCATTTGGTATTGACTGAGTGGCTTTTACTCAAACTCCTTCTATTGTGTTAGGCACTCTATTGGGCTTTGGTATGCAAAATGAATGAGAAATGGTTTCTTCAGCTAAAGGATGAAGATAGTCATTTCAGCACAAAGTAGGGATAAATTTTGATAGGTATAATTGAAGAGATACTTACAATGTGTCATACAAATACAAAAAGCAGAATCCCTGGAGGTACAGGGAAAAGTTTCAAGGAAATCATGAAGTTGAAGTCATTTGAGGTGGGTTATAAATTGATTGTTCTGGGTTTGTTAATACGTAGGAAGGCCATTTCTGGCACAGAGAAGGAAAAACAGAAACGTGAAATAATGAATGTGCTTTGTTGTTTAAGAGATGATGAAATTTTTAGGTATTTGGGAAGTTCAGTGAATGGGAGGGGGGAAGATAATGAAATGGAGTAGAAGGAGCAAGGTGGTGGGTTGAAGTCAGTATATAAAGACTTCATTCTGTAAGCGAAGGGAAGTCAGATAGCTTTTTAACCACTAGGAGTGACATAGTTAGACGTTTACAATAGTAACTCTGGCTGCATTTTGACAAGTTGAAGAGTATGGTGCTTATATTTTTTTTTTAGGTCAGGGTAAGTCAGAGTTGAATAAAAACAGCTGGATACAAAACAGCTTTTTTTCTTTTTTGTAATACAATGTTCTTTCTCAATTCCCTATGTGCCTCAGAAAATATATTTAATCTTGTTTTATGAAACCTGTAAACCTATTAAAATTCAACCACTCAGGTTTCTTTACTTAGCCAGCATGGGCAAATTGTTTTAATGATGCCCATGTTGTAAGGAAAGCATATTCTAATCTGGAAAAATATATATGTAAATATATACAATATAGATATTTATGTATATATTTGTATATGCACACACGAATATATACTATGCATATATGCACATAATATATGCCTCTGATATACATTTTATTTCCATGAGGGAATTGAAAAATATAGTGAAATGTTTTGAAACGTTGCTTCTAATGATATTACGTACTAGTTACATGATATAACAGGCATTTAGAAAAATTAAGTCAATTGTATAATTCTTTAATATTTTAAAATATTATTTAAAGTATTCATGTCTAACAATGAGGAGAAATTGATAAATATTTAATAACTTCATCTAATGTATAGTTTGTTTTAAAGTGAAATCTTTTCTCCCAAAGGACTATAATGAGAAAAATATGAGTGCATACATATGGAAATCACTTGATTTGGTAGTTGACATTTACATATCACTTTTAAATATGAATTTCAATTGTTATTCCTAATTCAATGTTACTAACTTTATCTGAAGATTTTTGTGTAGGTCACTATAAAGTACACTAAATAATTCATCCACCATGCTCCTTGATTTTTTATACGTTTTTCTATGGAACACACACACATACACACACACACACACACACACACACACACACCCCTCCTTCTTAGTTTTGTTGTTTTTCAGGGATACCTACACATGATCTTTTGTCATGCAATCCTGTCCAACATACATTTTTTTATGGCTGCTTATTTTTATTTCTTACTTTTGTGCCCTTGCTGGGAAATTCATCTATAATTGGTTGCCTTTCCTAAATGTTGCCAGCTACAGCCCCATCAGCATTGTGGATGCTGCTATCAAGTTAACACATGGTGTGTGTAGATTTACAAAAGTTGGAATGAAATTATATTAGAGATGATAGGTCAAGAATAGATAACCCCATGACCATCTGGTCCTATATCAGTTCATTTCTCTTATAATTCAGAAATTAGTTCATTTTTTGGGAGTGCATGGGATATGAATTACACCTAGAAGATTTACCTTTATATGGGAGTCCCTTGAAATTTATAAATTATTCTGTTAGAGAAAAAATTTAAGTGCTTAATAATACAAATCAAATTTCTGATCTTTATATTTTTATGTTTCCTGCAGACCTTTAGAATCTAGAAGAAATGTTTTTCATTTTATCATCCTGTTGTTGTTTTCATTGTCATGAGCATTAGAATGATATATATTGCTTCCTGATTGAGTAGACTATATTATCAGGCTTACACTGTACTTCTCAAAGTATAATTTATCTTTACTGTTTGAAGTTTAGAGTATTTATAATTTACTTTGAAGTAGCAGATATCAGCACCATATCAGCACCCTAATTAACACCTTCTACTATTCCTCTTCTGGTGCTTGAGAAATTGGCGGTACTACAAATGAAACAGAGGCTGTGAAACTAAACATGAACCTGACACAGATGGACATCAATTGTATTTCATGGCCCTTGGGGTTCTTCCAAACTTATTGTGTGCAATAATTCCCTGAATCCTGATTCCAATCTCCTAGTGCCATGTTTCCCCACATTGTTCATTGCCCAAATCATGAACCAAAATTAGCAAGGGAACAGATAAATCTGGCCCTCCTGCTACATTTAATGTGGGTTTAGGATATGGTTGGTAGAAGAAAAAAGGAAAATTTTATTGAACACCTCAGCATTATTAATATTTTTGTGCACACATTGTACTACTTCCTAGCACAAAAGTGGTCAATAATTTAAAAGACTAGCAAAAAATGGTCTATAAATGAATTTAATATAGGAAAAAACATTTAAAAATATTGGCTCATGATGTTAATAAGAGCTTCATGTTAACCAGTACATTTACTTGAATCTTTCCTTCCATATCTAACTGTATTTGACAAAATCTCAGGTCCTAGAGTTCTATATAGAATAAAAATTACCTGTATCACATATGATCAGAAATCAGTATTATCATATAAAATACATTTGTATAACTTAGGAAAATGAAAAAAATAATATCACTATATAATTGAATAAATTGGAGGCATGAATATTAGAACAGACGTGTTAATTCTTTTCAGGTCTTGAGAACTGGTACAAGGTAATATCATCAAACCTCCATTATATGGGGATTCTCCATTCATGTTATTTTATATTTCTAGTGTAAGGGAGAGACCCTGACTCAGAGTACCTTAATAAAGTGGAGAGAACATATCAGAAGAGCAGTGGATACATAGTTGTTTGTTGTTCATCAGAGACCTCAAGGATGTACATGAAAGAAAATTTCTAGGAAGCACAAAAGCAGTGTTTTATGAATAGTCTCTCTAGAACATTCTATAAAGTATAACCCTATTCTAACCATTTTCTCTCCAAGTTTCCAAGGGTGTATCTGACTGACCCAGGCTGAGATACCCCTTAGACTTACATGGGGGTGCTAGCACTGTGGTTGACACTACTACCAGGATCCCATTAATGGGGAAAAGGCATTGCTCATTTTTCTTTGTTTTCCAGTTGCTGAATTACATTCCTGACTGGATCTCTTTCTCCCTGTGGTTTCAAAAGAAATAAGATATAGAACTTCTTCCCTACTAAAATGAGTGCTATATCCTTTTTTATTTTAAATAATTTGTAAACTGAAGCTAATGATCATGAAAAAGACAAGCAAATTATGCTATCAGTCTTTATTACCCCATTTCCTCTGTTTGTTTTGTTATTCCCAGTGGAATTGTGAGTTTTTGTTCCAGGAATATGTTTTCATTTACATGAGATGAAAAAAAATGTAAGCAACTAGGCCGATTATGTTTAGGTTGGTATTTCATAGGTAGATGAAATATTTTAGCTGTTAGAGGCTTGGAAAGATGGTGCAGATACCCTACCATTGTAGGTACTTTTTTTTTTCACCCTAAAACACTGAGAAAGGGAAGCTATGCATTTTTTTTCCTATTTTCTTTACCCAAAGAAGTTTTATAATTTTTTCTGTTTCTTTTCTTGGGTAAAGCTCCCATTTTCTTTCATTTTTCTTCACTGTAGTCTTCTAAGAGATCCATGCTGTGTCACAACAACTTTAGAGTCTCTTAACTGATAGTCTTTCTCCTAGACAACTTATATAAAAATATATTGCTCCCATCCAATGATTCCCAACAGACCATTAACTAAAATACCTATTTTGTACAAAAAATTGTAGAAGTTTACCTGGCTCAGGGGCCCACTTTTCTCTACTTACATGAATTCTCTGATACACTTAGAAAGGAAATGGTTCAATTCTTCCTTTATTGGTTTTTATCAACGTATCTTAAGTATACAAGAAAAATGACAATTGTAGTTTTAGGAGTGGAGTCTGACATTACTGGCATATCACTCATAAATGAGGAAAGAAAAGTAAAATCTGCTATTTACAGTAAATGTTCTCATCTTCCTTCTTGCTGTGCCATGGAGGTAAACTAACTTTGATCTAATCTGGTCCATACTCATCCTAATTCTATCATATGATCAGTTTCTTCAGTTCTAAACTGCTCCATTTGAAGACTGCTTTCTCTTTAAAAGTTTTTTGCTTCTCTCTAAAAAGTCATCTGGAGTATGTATAAGGTGGTTTCATGACATTGTGTAACTGAGAGGAAATGAATCCCCTGAATTTATGCTGGTTTTTTAGGGACTGCTGACAGGATCCATCTATTGAAATTGAATGCTTCTTTAAAGCGTTTGGCTTATTTTCTGTCATTTTCACAGCACAGTTTATACTTCTGTTGTATGTTTACTAGAACCTACCTACAGTGGCTGGCCCAGAGACTGGGAGGGCAAGCTATGCTGTCTGGCTCATCAGTTGCTTCCTAAGCTGAGTTACACCTCTTGTGTTTTCATCATAACCCTGAACTTTACCCTCATCCCAGTGTCCAAAATGGAGGCAGAAATGCTCTTACTATTTCCCACAATTTATTGAACACTTGGATTCCTCTTAACTAAAGCATGAGGAAAGGAAAATAGAGATATGCATCCCCCTCCCCTACATCTGCCTTGGTTATTTTCCCTCTGATATTTAAAGGAAAAAGAAAAAAAATTCTCAGATTTCAAAAATATTAATCATATTATCAGTAGATAATAGAACTCATATGTACATTTTATTATTTTTCTTTGTTATACTATTCCCTTTATCTCTTTTTCACCCTCATTAAATATTCATTCTGTTATATTTGACTTATTGAAATAATTTTAACTTGTCTTTGCCTCTTTTTCTCTTCCCACTCTGGGTTATTCTGCACTCTCTTGTCAGACTATTCTGATCTTTCTGCTTTGATTACACCATTTGTTTTTCACTAAGACATTCCAGAATTATGTCTCATCATTTATCTTGTATTTTCTTCAATCCTAGGCCTGCTGAGTCCTAAGGTCCTTTTCTTACTGTAATTTTCTTACTACATTACCCTTAAATAGATTTATTCCTCATGCCTTTGATAATCATATTATCCTTTACTGATAAAACATCTGTACACTGCTGCTTTTTTGTGGCATACATATGGAGGCAATTATTATTAATATTTTTACTGCTTCTTTAAAGCACAGATTACGCCCTCTTCAGTAAAACTAACTCCCTGTCAGGACTGTCTTCTATAGCTTCACTAGAATACTTAGTCTGTAGGACACAAGTGATTTGACATTATTAGTATGTCCATTCCATTTTTTCTTTGCATATATCTTCCCTTCTCACTCAGTTCTAAGTGTCTTGAAGAATCCTCCTGAGTATTTTTCTACAGGTATTATAATATCTAATGGAAAGTATTGAGCACTAAAGATTTATTAAGCAAAATCTAGTAAGAGTTAAAAATAAAAACAAACTCACAAATTTGGAAATAAGCATTTTGCTTTGTTGTTGCTTTTTTGTATTTTCTGTTTTCATTCATAAACATGTACTATTATAATTTAAAACTATAATAGTTCAACAGTGCTGCAATTTAATTACCTTGTGATTCAAGCAATTAGAAGGCTCAATATTTACAAAACATTAGTATGTCTGCAGTTAATCATAATACAGTATTTCTGGTGTTCATTTCTAAACATTTTATCTACATTATTAACTGAGATTATTTGCAACATGCTGTTTCTCAACTGTGACCCTGATTATTCACTGGTATTTTATTTCATCATTGAAGAAAGGCCCCTCAATTCCTCATTATTTTAAACTAAATCAACCTGACAAGAATCTAATAAAATTAGAGTTGTTCAGGATATTTAGTTCACCTGAGATTTGAACTGAGGCAAAGAAAATTGAGTAGAGCCTGTAAATACTCAAGGCTTTTTGTTTTAATCAATGGCCATGTTACACTTCTGTTTCAAAAATTTAAGGATTTAGATATAACACTTCCTTAGATCTTATGTACGTAAAATGAGAGGGTGGCTATGCGTGATGTCTTTGCTTCTTTTTAGCACTTATATTCAATCACTGTATGAACTGTTAGGTAGATTCTGTAGGAAATGCATGTGCCAGAGTTAGAGGAGATTAACAAATGGTAGTTTTCTATGTAACCTTAAGACATACTTGGAAATGGAAAACACTTTGCTTCTTGGACAATTAAAGTAAAGGATTCTCTGTTAATTTGCATGCCAGAAAGTTCTTTGAAATATAAATGGAAAGAGCTTTCAACTAGGATGAAAAACACAAGAGAAATGTACCTATTTGATTTAAGGAGAAATTACTATATCCAAAAACTACTTTGGTTGAAAAAGAGCAATGATATATTCCTAAAGAAGGGTCACTTGATTTTTTACTCTTGGAGTAAGATGGTTTTCAACTCGAAAATAACTAAAGATTTTGAAGAAACTGCCAGAAAGAAAAAAAAAAAAAAAGACTGTGCTAAGTGTTGAATTCAGGGCATAGTCCTTCCATCTTCTCAACAACCTCAACAATATCCTAAGAGTAATATTTTCTCAAGGATGAAATGTTCTCCTTCAATTGTTATGTAGAAAAAGAACATGTGTTAGTTGTCTTAATATTTGGATATGCTGGCCATCTTTTTGCCACTACTGTTTTTTTTTCACCTTGTTTTCTTTATTTCCAGTATTTTGTGGATATTAATCCATAGTAATATCTGGAGATTATTCTCATCCCTTTTTCATAGCAACACAGAAGTTGACCCACAATAAGGAGAGAGGGGAAGAATAGAAGTTCAATGGATTAGAAAAAGGGGAGTGAAGGGGAAGGGAATGGGAATAGGAAAGATAGTAGAAAGAATCAGATACAACTTTCCTATGTTCATATGTGAATATACCACAGTGAATCTTACCATCATGTATATCCAGAACACTGAGGTCCTAATTATAATAAGATATATTCCACTACTTTTTTTGAGAAAAAAATAAAAGTGTGCTTTTTTTGAGTTGGGTAATACCCAGGTCTGATTTAAAGAAAAATCTATTTGTGATATGTATGTAGTTGAGGGCTTCTTTCTTTCTGGCTGGACCTACAAGTAAAAGGTCAAGCCAAACATAGGAAGACAAATACCCATATTCTTGTTCATGTTTGCAATATAAAAACAATTGAACTCTAAAACTACAGATTAGAATGGTGGCTACCAGAAGCAAAGTGTTAGGGGAAATGGGGAGAAGACAAAAGGGTACAAAGTTCTCAGCAAGACAGAAAGGATAAAATTTGTGAGATACTTTGCAGAGTGTGGTCAATACAACTAAACGTTAAATATAGTACATTTTAATGTCGCTGGAATAATGGATACAGAATATTTTCATCATAGAAAATGTTAAATGTTTGGGGTGATGGATGAGTTCATTGACTTGTTTTGGCCATTTCACCTTATAATAAAAATAATAATTTCAGACTGGATGTGGTGGTGCACGCCTGTAATCCCAGTGGCTCAGGAGGCTGAGGCAGAAGGATCGCAAGTTCACAGCCAGCCTCAGTAAAAGTGAGTTACTAAAAAACTCGCTGAGACCCTCTCTCTAAATAAAATACAAAATAGGGCTGGGAGTGTGATGCAGTGTCCAAGTGTCCCTGAGTTCCATCCCCAGTACAACACCCCCCTGCAAAAAAAATGTCTACAAGATACCACAGGAGGAAAGGTCAGAAATAGAAAAGAGATTTTCAGTGCATACCTAACTCCAAACAATTATTATTACTGTCAAGGCCTGCTGACATATGATACATATGACAAATTTAGTATTTCTCCTGGGGTACATTGTAATATGTTTTCATAATATATGCCAGGCAACTGGCACTTATTTCAAATTGTGAAGTATGATTTTCAGTGGAGAAAGGAAAATTTCTTCATTTTATCTCTTCTGAAATCTCATCTTTATACTTGGGGATCTAGCATTATTAATACATTTTTTCTGGGTTTTTATTTCACTCGTTCATTCACATAGATTATTTTATACCATAGGCCATAAACCTCTAAGTCAAGGGAAATATTAAAATCCATAACATTCTTTCTCCATTGAAGCATGCCATTGTGGGTAAAAAGACATATTTATCTATAAACTACAATGTAAGCCAGATTGTTTAAGTATATGAAAAGGAAATGAAAAGCAAAAAAGGGGAGAGACCAGTTGTAGTTAAGGTAATCCTAAAGGATTATTATGAGTATTCCTTTCAGCTCAAGGTAGACAGGCAGGAGGAGTAGGCAGGAAAAATGCAGGTAACATGGAAATAATTTGTAATATGATATATTCTTGATGTGAAAAGGCTTTTCAGGAAGTTTTCACTCCAGAAAGGGGCAGTGTTGAGATATGAGAATGAAATAGTAATTATGGAGATGATAATGACCTTGAAGGTCACATTCAGGAATTTGGATTATATCCTGACAGATTCTGGAGAGATACTACAGGATTTTGAGCAGCTTGCACAGTAAAAGGTTTACTTGTGGGAGTGCAGAGTTGGCTGGGTTAAAACAACTAATGCGGGAAAAGGATATTTTTGAGCTGCTACCATAGTTTAGAGTGGTCTAGAGTAAAATGATAAGAAAACTTACCAAGTAAGTAGAAATAAAATAAAAAGGAACATATCTGGATATCCAAACAGTATAAAATAGCCACTTCAATGACTGTGGGAGACAGCGCTAGTGTTAGAGCAATATGAGAAAGGATAGATCTAGGGGGAGAATACCATGTTGTTTGAGACATGTTGCTTTTGTGGTACCTGAGTTGAGGAGCTTTGGATATTTAGGAAGTGAGGCTAGAGGTCATCCATCTGAGAGTCACAGAGGTATAGACTAATCCACAGAAGTGTCTGTAGCTGCAGTGGGAGGAGAGTAAGCATGTTGAATATAGAAAACATGCCGTCCCATAATAAGACTCTGGAAAATGTCAATATAAGGAACAGCAGCAAAGATAGACATTTGTCAATCATGGTTTTAGGAAGGTAAGGCGACTGAGGATAATCAACCAATAGGTCGGCCATTTGAGAGTGACTATGTGTACTTTGTATGCCTGCAATATAATTCTAATCACATGAAATTTCAACGAGATAAATTTGGTTACTCAGGAAAAAATGAGGTCATGACATAGATTTGAAGGCTAATAGAAGTTACATAATCCATGTTCTATAAATTAACTAATACGTGGGTGGATGTACATTTTATTTCATAAAGATTCAAATGTTCTTTTACTGATGATAAAATCTACTTCCTATCAAAATTCCATAGAGAGATAATAGACCATTATTTATTCTATACTGAGTATAGATGATGAAGATGATGAAGATTAAAAATAGCTCATGAATAAAGGAAAGAGAAACTATATGTGTGATTTTATGCAATTATGATAACAATTCCTTGGAGTCTGTTATGTAAATATGTGTAGTTATGATAATTTCAAAAGACATGTTATTTAGTCAGTTTAACAGCTCCTTCACAAAACAATTACTTTCAGAACTCAGAAGATGTATAGCAATATTTTCTATAAAAATGAAGGTGATTTTAACATTTCAAGTGAATTTAAAATGTGTTTTTAAGAAAAATTCAGAATTTAAGGATGTATGTACCTTATTTTCACACAAAAAAGTACTGCTGTAACACATATTGATATTACCCAAATTCAGGCATGAAGATTCTTATTGATGTATGGTCAAAATGAATTGATGTTATTCTCACAGATTTTTCTGGACATAGTTGTTTTCCTCACTTGGAATCAAGGTCCTATCATGGAAGGGCATACTTAATACATCCTAGAGGTCACTATGTTACAATATAAAAGGGGCATATTCAGGTTGTTGTGAAATGTGGAGGCCCTGAGAATTAGAGGTGGTATAAGAAAAATAAACTTATGGTGCAGTGGGGGCACAATTTTATGTAATGCATTGTGGCAAAGGTCACCTGGGGTGAGCCAAGTTTTAATGTGATCAGTAGGCAGCCAGAGTGATAAGTATATGCCATGTGTGTGTGTGCATGCTTGCATATATGCATGTGCATATGAGCATGTATTTTTGCAGTGGGTGCATCATTCTAGGAAGAGGAAGTGTTTTAAGCACAGAATAGGAGGTTTGGATCTGTTTTTAATGAAAAGTTACTTACATCTAGAGTGCTCCAAAGAATAAGGCCATGGCAATAGACAACATTTTGAACCATATTTTAAGGTTTAGAAAGCAATTGTATAAATACTAGAGGGCTATTAAAGGGTATGATATAAGAGGGTAGCTTAGTTTTTTTGCATTTTAGAAAGATTAACAATTATTTGAAGGAAGCAACAGCATTTATAATAATATATTAATAATAACTAACATGTATTTGACATGTTTTATGTGCCATACAGTCTAGAATAACCTATTTGTATTACTCCATTTAGTTTAGTTTTTTTATTTTTTTACAGAGAATTGAACCCAGGGTACTTAACCACTGACCTTTTTAATTTTTAATTTCGAGACAGGGTCTTGCCAATTTGCTTAGAGCCTCACTGAATTGCTGAGGCTGGTGTTGAACTTGCAATCCTCCTTTCTCAGCTTCCCAAGTCACTGGGATTTAGAGGCATGCACCATTGTGTCTGGCTCTATTTAGTTTTTACACAAATCCTATGAAGTATTATTTCATGGCCGTAGGTTGAAATCTAAATATTAATTTTATCAGACATTGACAATTATAACAATTCAAGATGAATATTTGATGTGGTTACCTGTTAAATATGGGAATAAAAAAGAAATAAAGGATAATTCCCATTTTTGTCTTGTGTGAATGATGGTGTTATTCACTAAGAAAAAAGGAGAAAAAGAGTCAATGTGGCAAGAAGATGATGAATTCATTTTGGCATTTTGTTGTTGAATTGTCTGTGAATACTTTGGTGGAGATACTTAACATCTGTATACATGGATCAGGATCTCGAAGAAAAGACTTGGATTGGACATACAAATTTTGGAGTTTTCAGCATATAGGCCATAATGAATAATAATCATCTCTGGAAGATATGATTTGATAAGAATTGGAGACTAAGCAAGAGCATGCATTGTTTGTCATATCCATATGTGAGAGGCAAGGAGAAGAGGAACCACTATAAGAGCATAATGAGAAGGAAGAAAAGGGAAAATGCAAGTATCACCCTTAACATAAAGAAGGCAAAGTATTCCATAGAAGTCAAGTAAGATGAAGAGAAAGTCCACTCCATTTGAATATTAAATCATGAAGGCACCATGATGAGAAAGGTGGCAGGCCAATAAAAACATTTCTCCAAAAACCCACATAGTGGAGACAAAAGGAGTGGTGGTACATTTCTTGGGAACATTTTCATTTTCATTTTTTGGTTTAGTTTTTTTTTTTTCCTTCAATAAATATTTAAGCATGGATGCAGTTGAGGGAAGGATGTTTATATGCAGTAAACTCAGGACCTGAAAGAGAAAAAGGTGAGGAATCTGATTAAGGGCAAAGAAAGAATAAGTGGCTTTGATTTATGAAAGTGATAAAGGGTTTATCCTTATCTGAATCCAGAAGGAGGAAGGGATAGAAGGAAGTTGGATTGTTATGTAATGCATGAAGAGAGGTCTTAAACCTATTTTTTACTTACAATCACATGAAAATGACATTCAAAACAGAGTCACTGAACAATGTAATGATGTGCTTATACTGCACTTAAATTGTATTCTATCCTCTCCTAATTGTTACTTGTCGTAGCAAATACTTTTTGGACCTGAATATCCAGTCTAATTTGTATAAAAGTTAATCTATATTGTCCAGGGGACCAATAAAGTCTTGTTCCTCAGGAAAGGATATTAAAAACACATTAAGATTTTCTGATCAATATGGCTCACTTTTTAAAAGAAAGTTGTTAATGTCTTTGAGTCATTGACTGTACTGTTTCAGAGAATATAAAATAGTGATGTAATAAGGAATATCACACAGATTGAAACTGTTATTCTTCTGGTTTTTCTAATATTTAGCTCAGGTTTTAAAAGTTTCATCTGCTTGTGAAAATTGAACTTCATCTGTACTCTTACCACACAAGTAAGATCTAGTATACACTGCCTACTTTTGGCAATTATACAGTGCAATCTCATGTTGAGAAGTCCAAACAAGGAAGGTCCGGGAATCTGTTGTGAATGTCTACATTACAGACTTCCTACTTATAATGAACTCTGGTTTTTGAATTTTTATGTTTCTAATGGCTCCCATAACAAATTTTTTAAAGAGGAAACTCCCAAATGGAATTTTTGCAACAGGCTTTGCCATCCTTTTAATCCTTCATTACCATGTAATCCTCAATGTGTTCATAATAGGTTATTGCCAGGTAATCACAAGCATAACTCAACAGGAAATAAAATTGGTTTCATAATATCACAGTTGTATATGCAATTTCAAAATGGAATTCTCTTATGAATCTATTGGAAGAAGTAGTTTCTAAGTGAAGGGTACTTGGAAATAATGGTATAATCATTAACCTTTGACTTTAACCAGAATATTTGGGTTATTCACAATGTTCCCAGGTATTAAGAGCAACTGTTTACCTATTTGTTGTGGTTCAGATATTTTGTGAAAATCCAAAAATGTGGGATTTTTCTTGCTTTAATAATCTGAGATCATTTACAGTAAAGCTGTGACTATTCTGTTGAGTTTAACTTAGTAAAATATATAACCAAAAAATATTTACAGGATAGGGCTAAAGTATATTCTGATAAAAAGCTACTTTATTGCAAAGCATTCATATTATATTTGTTAGCTATCATTCAACTGTAACAAAATCATTGTTTAATTTAGGACAATCACGTGCCCTAAATTGAAAATTTTATAATCCATTCAATGGCATGCTGCTGAAGTACTCTAGAATCTATCTAGATCAAAGCAAATGCTAAAGATCATGAAATTTTATTCAGTTTTCTTTTACATATACCTGGCATCCTGTTGTGTCAAGTGTAAAAATTGAGGCAGTTTTCATGAGTCACAACATGGCTATAAACAAAGCTGTATGTTTATCTACCTATGTTCTCATTGTGATGTTTCTTTGTCGTTAAGGAAATAAATGTCTGTCTGAATTCTTAGAGCAAGAGTACAGTTGAACTGGGAATAAGTCAAATTCAAGGAGATTGTAACATCCTCATTTTGTTTACATTATTGATTATAACAGTTTTAATTTAAGCCATCTCTGTGCCTTTCACAGTGCTAAATCTCTGATAGGTATGTAAAAATGACTATCATATAACCACTGGTTTTGGTTTTGTGGATGCTGATACATCATTTTCTTCAGCAAAACTTTTGGATTATATTTACTCTCATGGAAATCAGTTAAAGGAAACTAGAAAGTATTGAGGATGTGGAAACAGTGGGAATGATATGAATGTTATTGAAAAATCCTGTATTTCTATATGTGCTAGTGATGCATTTATTCAAATTTCACCTCACGAAAATCCCAGGATTGAAAACTAAAAGATGCACAGTCTTCTGATAAAACAGAGCTTACATTGCAAGCCCTGATACTAATAGAGTCAGTCCATCCAAACTTGGTTGGCCAAATTAGAAGCTTATTTGAGATGCAATTATAAGCACAAGTGTTCACGGTGCTCTAATACATCCTGAAACATATTTCATGGATAGCACCAAGGTGTGGGGCTGCCCAAGTTAAATATAGAAGCATGTACTCTGGAGGGTCAGAATTTTGCTGCTTGGCATGCTTTTATTCAGCACTCCATATTTATGTAGTAGTGGCCGGTATGGTGCTCTTAGAGGTAGAGGACTTGCCTTATCACTGATTATGCAAGTAAAATTGTACAGACTCCTTAAGCTCTCCTGTAACTTCAGGTATCTATAAGAAGATAAATTTTAACTATGTGATTTCTGATGTTGTTTTTTTCTTTTTTTCTTCTCTTTTTTTTTTTTTTTTTTTTTTGACACCAGGAGTTAAATCCAGGGGTACTTAATCGCCGAGCAACATCCCCAACCCTTTTTATTTTTCATTTTGAGACAGGCTCTCCTTTAGTTGCTTAGAGTTTCACTAAGTTGCCGAGGCTAGCTTTGAACTTTCGATCCTCCTGCCTCAGTTTCCTCAGAAGCTGCAATTATAGGTATGTGCCATTGTGCATAACCTTCTAATGTTCTTTTTTTTTTTCTTGGTGCTTTTTAGTTATACATGAGAGTAGAATTTAATTGGACATATTTATAAAAGCACAAAATATAATTTGTTCTAATTCAGTCCCTACTATTTCCCCTTCCCTTCCCTTTCTCTTAACCCCCTGCTCCCTTCCCTTTACTGATTTTTCTGCTACTTACTTATATTTTTTAATTAGTGTAATGTGTAGCAATTGCATTAAGGTAGTACTAGGGTAATAGTGAAGAAAATGAAAATTCTTTCCTGTGGTAAGCAGGTATAGTTAGTGAATTCTGATAAAGATTAAATATAGAAAACAACCTAAGATTGTTTTTCTAAGAAATAATCGATTGAAAACTATTTGAAAGAAAAGAGAGTTACCAGGGTAGAAATCATCCAAGATTGTGCTTATTTCTTCAGAGATAAAGAGGAAGACTAGACAGATCTGGTTAGGATATTGTTGGAAAATAGGTAGCCAAGCAACTGCTTGAAAAGACACCAAAGGGAGCCTTCTTCAAAGGGATGGGCACATCACTGAGATAATCCCTAGTTTAGCCTTCCACAGGCTTGCATCTCAGCATTCACTTCTGTTTGAGCTATTATGTGCTGACTTCAGCACAGAAGCACTGAATTTGGGGCATGACTACACATTTCATTACTGACTCTACTCTCCCAAACTCTGGGAAAATAATAGTTATTAAAAAACTATACCTGCCATCCAATAACAGGAAGTACACAATAGGTAATCGAATTGTTTTATTTGATTATTCATTTATAAAACAAAACCTCTCATGAATAAAGCCATGATTTTATCGATAAAAGAAACCTAACCTAATGGGGAAAACAATTTAATAACTGGTAAAAGAACTCGTTAGGCTCTTTCATAATGTAGCTAAATAGTTACAATAGTTATAGAATTGACTGGACTTCATTAAAAAAATCTGCTTTGGAAAGTATGTAATTAAACAACAAAAGAGTTAAGACTTTTCAATAACAGGATTTTAAATCAATATTATTTTAGGATATTCATACATGAGGGCTGCTTTTGTATTAGCTTAACAAACATGCAGAAACTCCTAACAGTTAAATTTATATAATCAAAAGAAGTACTGATAATGTGGGCTTACTTTCATACTGTACAGCATTATTTGCTCTTCCAATGAAAGCCTGTGATAATTGTCCTAATAAGCATATAATATTGAAATTTCACTAAACTCAAAGAGATATATATATGAATAAGGGCCCTGCACTGAGAAGCTTAACTTTAGTGATGAAATAATAGTATTCTATTAGAATAGACTAATAAAACAGAATTGCATGATTATATATTATTAACCCTAATAAATATATTAATGTATAAAATAAATTCTATGGAACTTGGAGGAATTTTAGAGTTGAATCTAGATTAGCCAGATGTGTTTTGAAGTGTCATGAGAGTGGGTGGGTTGTACATATTAAAGGGGAAAATGAGAGGTATATTAGCTAACACTATAGATCTTTATTGTGTTCTAGATATTTTTCTAAAAATTTTCATATATAATTTGAGTTACCTCTGTCATAAAAATTTCTTGATGTATTTAATATTATTAGTCACATTTTATATTTGTGGAAAATTGTGTAAAGAAGACATAACCTACTGAATGTCACAGTCAGTAAGTGCAAGGTTGTTGATAAAACCAGAGTGTGCTCATGGAATATCAATATCAATATCACAGAAAAAAAGACAGAGAAGTGTCTACATTTTCTGTCACTCAAATATCTATAGTGAGCAAATGGAAAGGTTCATAAAATGGGGGATAATAAGAAGGGGTAGGTACAATAGCAAAGTGGAAAGAATGGCCCCAAAACTGAAGTGTTCACAATCCATCTACATACAAGAAGTGATCCCAGCTGATGTAGCCCTCAAGAATTATGTCCCAGGGCTGGGGCTATAGCTCAGTGGTAGAGCACTTGCCTCTCACCTGTGAGGCACTGGGTTTGATCCTTAGCACCACATAAAAATAAACAAACAAATCAAGACATTCTGTCTATCTACAACTACAAAAAAATTTATTTCAAAATGAAATATGTTCCAGTGTCGTCAGATCTTCCAAATTTGGCAAGAATCTGAAATACATGTTCATAAGTAAAACTCCAGATTATTACATGGTGGGCAACTAATGTTTTAGGATAAAGTGTTAGATGGGCCCCAGAGAACACATCTATTACTGAGCCTGACACAGCCCAAGAGCCCCTCGTGCACCATCCCATCACTGGACAGAAACATTTATGTAGTGAACTTTCTCAAGTTTCTAATAATCTGACCTCAGAATGAAATGCAGAGTAGTTAAAATGTCACATTCACTTAATATTAATAGTCCTAATGTCTTAGTTCATTTCAGTACTTAAAATATTTGTTTAAAGTACAAGTATTAGTAAAAACCAAAGTTCAGGAACATATTTACAGATTGTTGCCTTAGCTTTATGTTCCAACATTGTGAGGATCACTAAGTTTATTAGCTTCTCATGGACTGTGGCTGAGTCCAAGTCTCTGATACCAGATTATAAAGATCTCAGAAAAAAGAAAAGAAAAACTTATTTTCAAAGAATAAGATACAAAACCATTGTATAAACCTATATGACGATGTTAAATCCTTTTATCTGGCAATCTCAAGGTAGAATTTCTTATATTTCTGATAATGCCAAACGCCGTGAAATGTTTCAACAGAGACTTGACATCTACACCAGGTATTTCCTGACTTATTCACTTACTTCTTCCTCCTCTCCTTCCTCTTCCCTTCTACACTGACCCAATTTGCTCATATTCTATGTCTTTTGGGTTTTTAATTTTATTATCCTTTATCTTTAATCCAATCATGCCTTGATTGTTTTGGCACCAGATGTTCCTTTGCAGTATAGGGGATTAAAATGTTAAAGACATATTGACAATCTGGAAAATGCATTAGGTAGAGTGATGTAAATGGTGATAGGTGTTGATACCACACCGTGGGAAGAATATTAAACTAAGAAACGACAGAATATTTAGGGGAAATATGTTAGCTTTCCTGAAATATTTCAAAAGTAAACAAGGAAATATTAGTGTTTGGACTTGGAAAGATTGAAGCAATTGGATGAAGAGTTTAGTTTTAAAAGAGGAAATTTCTCTCCATGAAGAGATCTATCTAAACAATGTAGTAGATACCTCAAAAAATAGTTAAGAGTGTGATAAGGAGAATTTTCCTGATTGTCAAAAGGATTTGACCTCTGAATATGTGCTCTGTTTCAAGAAGTGCAGAGCAACACTTTTAAATAAATAATTCAGTCATTTCATAGGATTTTTAAAAACTTAAAGAGGACACTATCTATCATATATTCAAATGTTGAAACAGATTACATAAAATATTGATAGTAATAGAGAAACAAGATTTGGTGCTATGTGAATAAGTGTCACATTCTCTTAAGGTATCAAGCTTGTTTTCTCAATACATTGAGGAATAACAAACAATTGAATAAAACAAATTAATCTGGAGGAAACATTAAGAAAATATCACAATGATTCTAAACTATTTCCCTGTTGTATATATTTCACAAATTATAAAATGATCAGCTATATCAAATGGCCTTATTTAAAAATATTTATTAGAGACTGGGTTTGTGGCTCAGTGGTAGAGTGCTTGCCTAGCACAGCTGAGGCACTGGGTTTGAAGCTTAGCACCACATAAAAATAAATAAGTAAAATAAAGGTATTGTGTCCATTTGCAACTAAAAAATATTAAAAAATAAAATATATAAAATAAAATATTAGTGTATTTTAGTTATACATAACATTTGGGTTCATTTTAGTGAACTAATACTAATGAACTAATAATTATATAAGCATGCAATTTAATTTGCTCCAATTTAGTCCCCAACACTTTGCTTTTCTTTTATTTATAATTTTTTAAGTTCAAAAATCTTTATAGCACTTTATCCTTGCTTGGATCTTTCATAAAGCTATTGAAACACATGCTTTCCATATCCATTCTGCAGTACTTTCCATCTGGTAATAGTTTGTCAAATACATGCTAGATTCACTATTTTAACCCACATTATCAGAATACAGTGGCAAGTATCTAATAAAATCAAACAATTAAGATTTCCCCTAAATTTTTTTTATTCTGAATTATGTGGATATTGTTCAATCTTTGCTGTCATTATTAAGGCCTGGCTTTGATTGTATTATAAAATGGAAGGAAATTGTGGATATCTAAGTGGTGATTGTTGCACATTTTCATTAGAAATATTAGGCTATTGTAGAGCATCCTAATACTTGTCTTCAGAAGAGGCACATTTTAAAGAGCTACCAAATAACACACAGTTCTTTGCAAATGAAGTGGAAATAAATTTTCAAACAATTACGGTTAATATACCAAAAAATTGTAGAATATCCTTGTAAAGAAAATAGTGTATACTGCATTGTAATCTTAGTCTGTGGCCCTGAAAATTTTAGTTGCTACTATTATTCTCAACAGATTTAAGTATGTCATGCTTCAGTGTTTATGAGTTGTCAGGGAAAAAATGTTTGTTCCATGGAGAAAAAAAGATCAGTCTTACCTGCTAGTAAATTGATATCAATGCCTCTTGTCCTAGAAATGTGCTCGCATTTTATTAATTTTCTTATGCAGATTGTTTTCTTTTATTGGTGTTTTTTTCATGTTATTTTGCATGGTGGAGAGAGCAGAAAACAGGGGAACAGTGGAAAGAGCACTCTGTGGATAAAGCACTCTTGGATTTAGGGTAGAAATAGCTTGTGTTACACAAAGGTATAATTTCCCCAGATTTAATTGAGATATAATTGACAAAAATTTATAAAGTGTACTTCATGATGATATGTGTAACCCAAATTAATTAAAACATCTATCACCTCACAGTTTCATTTTTTGGTGGCAAGAATACTTAATGTCTCTACTCTCTTAGAAAACTTATTTTATATATAATGATACCAATATTTTAAAATAAATTTTTATACCTTTATTTTTTTAAAATTTATTTTTAATGTGATACTGAGAATTGAACCCTGTGCTTTACACATGCCAGGCAAGTGCTCTACCACTGAGCTACCACCCTAGCCAATAATTTTAAAAATTTTATCCAGTACTTATTAATCTTTTTTTTTTTATTTTTTATTTATTTTTTTTTGCGGTGCTGGGGATCGAACCCAGGGCCTTGTGCTTGCAAGGCAAGCACTCTACCAACTGAGCTATCTCCCCAGCCCCACTTATTAATCTTATAAGTAAAAGTTTGTGCCCTCCACCTTTCAGTCTCTTCTTTTAGTATGTGTTTGTTTTGTTTAGTTTCATATTTGTACCTTTCATAAATTAAGTCACTTATGTTCAACCTACTCTTTGCTTCTACTCTACAGGTTTGGATTGGGGAAAAATGAAGTTATGTTGGTCAAAAGTGTATTTTTTTTAAATATTTTTTTAGTTGTATATAAACTCAATACCTTTATTTTATTTATTTTTATGTGGTGCTGAGGATTGAACCCAGTGCCTCACATGTGGTAGGTAAGCGCTCTACCACTGAGCCACAACCCTAGCCTCTCAAGTGTATTTTATTTTAAAATTTTAAAGTTGATTTTGTGCTTCATGTAATGACAGCATAGAACTGTTTTTCCTTTTTCAAATGAAACTGCTTTAGAGATCAATAATTTATTAAAATTTAAATTAATATTTTAAGATAAAAAGTATTTTAAATGGAAAATGATAATGAACAAATTATATTGTTTTATTGTCCATCTACAAATATGTAACAATAAATCCCTGCATTATGTACAAATACAATGCACCAATTAAAAAAAGGAAAAAAGTGTACTTTAAGTTCAAAATCTCTACTTCCAGTTTCTTATGGTTACCATTAATTCTTCATGTTTTATTGGTGCATTGTAATTATACATAGTAGTGGGATTCATTGTGTCATAATTGAACATGCACGTAACATAATTTGATCAATCTCATTCCCTATACCTTCCCTTTCCTTCCCCTCCCTACTTCCCTTGACCTACTTGGTTGCTCTATTGATCTTCTTTATTATCATTTTAGTTAGTGCATTGTAATTACGCACACACATATATGGGAATCATTGTAGTATTTTCATAAACGGATGTAGTATAAGTTGATAAATTTTATGCCTCAGTACTTCCCCATACCCTCCCTTCTTCGCTCTCTCAATCCCTTTCCAGAACTCTATTGGTCTCTCTTCTAATTTCTTGAGAAACCCCTTTTTTAATTCTATTTTTTCTCTTTCCAGCTTCCATATATGAGAGAAAAAGTAGAGAAAAATATGTATATACATTTAGAATATACTTTGCCTAAAGTTTTTTGGGTTTTGGTTGTTGGTCTTAAAGTTTATAGTGAACTGCTGTGCTGGAAAATGAGAGAAAAACGTCTGATTCAGTTCAGCATATTCAAAAAGTTGTATGACTTTGTTTTATGAAATCTTTCATATTCATTTCATCTTAGAAAGACAGAAAGTTTTGTGTGCATTAAATTTGGAAACTAGGTAGCAACAGGACCAATCACTAAGAAAGTATAACTATAATTAAGTGACCTGCAGGTAATTTAAATGTTACTGCATTCTATAATATTTTGGGGTACATATCATATCTCAAGTTCTTTATTTCTGTTTCTTCACCGTACCTGTTTCAACCTTTTTACTGTTCAATGATGCTTCCTATTGAACAGTAAACTAGATATTTTAAACATGATATTCTTAAAGCTGGTTTGAAAATTCAAAAATATAAAGGGAATTATTAAATATATCCATATGTATTTACACCTATATATCCATCTCTCTCTCTTTAAGGAGATATAGATATGTAGTTGCAGATGGTTTTCGGTACTAGGGTTTAAACCCAGGGCCTTGTGCTTACAAAGTAAGCAATCTACCACTAAATTATTTCCATGGCACTTCTTATTTTAAAATTTTATTTTGAGACAGAATCTCACTAAGTTAACTGGCTGGTCTAACACTAACACTTGTGATCCTCCTTCCTGAGCTTCTTAACTCGCCAGGATTATAGGCATGCCCCACTATGCCCAGATGTGTAAATATATATATATATATATATATATATATATATATGTGTGTGTGTGTGTGTGTGTGTGTGTGTGTGTGTGTGTTTGCCTGTCCCCTACTACCATGTATTATTGAATACTGCCTACTCAAAATTATATCCATAGAAAATCATTTCAAGTAGAAGAAGCACTTAAATGATTTTCTTATAAAGCTCAAATGCAAAGGAAACTTTTACCTTTAATTAATTAGAATTCAACTTTTTAAAAGTTTGATGACTTTTGAAATTTACATACTTATATAATCTGATTCCATCTCTTGGGAGAAAAAAGAACATTTTGGTTTCATTAAAGCAGAAATGACCAAAAAACATTGACTACACATTTGTTATTAAAGATAACCATATGTAATTCAATAGAAATGGGTTTTTCACTGAGTCTAATGACCCTTAGCATTATAGAATTGGCCGCCAATCTCTAGTCAGAAAATAAAGCTGTGGAAATCCAGGTTTTTCCTCTGTATCTAGTATAAAGATTGTGCTTAGGGTTTAAATAAAATGAAAAGAATATGGTCAAAAATTAGAATATGCTGAAGGTTGAAAGATCCTGTTACTTTTACATAACTCCAGAAAGAAATAACCTAGAAACAAGTCAAAATCATAGAGGCTGAGAACTTCCTCTACATAGATTTTCAAACGATTTATATAAAGATGTTGGAGACATTCACAAAAATATGGATAATGTTAGAAAACCTTGTTTCAATGATAGGATGGAGCTGCCTGATACAACAATGCCATCTATTGGCTTTCAAGAAATGACACTGACCACAGCTAGTTTGGAATATCAGAAAAGGGGAGAGGTTAGCAGTTTAGAATATGCGAATCTAAACTCATTAAAAGACAAGCTATTCCTCATGCACTTCATTCTTCACTATGAAACTATATATGATGAACACACTGTACACATATAAATGTAATGCAGATCAATATACTCACATCTTAACAAGGCTCTCCTTGACGTGAGAAGATGGGTTTTCATTATTATGTTTTTACAGTAGCTGTGTTTTTCCTTCCTTTGGATTAGTAGGTGTCATATAGAAGTACACATTTTTATTGGAATAGACAGAACTCTGTTCTCTGGGTATGTTACTCATGTCTTAGTACTCCATACCAACAATCCCAATAGTTAACTGTGAACTTTAAGCAGACTTGGAAAGAGAGTAAAATTGTGGGGCTTCTCTCAGAGAGGTGAGCTAAATCAATTCTCCCTCCAAATATTACAATTTAGAGTGTTACAGGGAATTTTGATTACTTCAAGGAAATAATAAAACATTTGATTGTGATTGTCTGTGTTTCTTTGTTTCCCTTTAAGGTTCATTGAAAGATGTGTCCTGTAAAATTCAGTTGCAAAACTGCATGGTCATGTGAAAGATGAGAGACTGGATTGAAAAATAAATACATGCATAATAAATACACGTGTTTTTCAAAATATATAGGGTACATATAATATTTCAGATAATATTAAGGGACTCAGAAGTATAATAACCTAAAAACAATGTAGACATTCAAATTGCCCACCTAAAATGGTGGTTGAGGTTAATGAAGCAATAGTTCCCAATATTGTTTGTTCTTAAATATTGAGAAAATGCTAAAGAGTAAGAATTTTGGCAGGCAGTGAATTGTGATGGATTTATCTTTGGTTTTCTCATTGATGGCCAAAAAAGTAAAATAAAATAATAGGTTCAAGAACTGCTTTTATTACTGTTAATTTTTCTTGGCTGTACATGTGCGTAATAAATTTTGAGCAATCATTACAAATAGAAAATCTGTACTGAACATATCATTTTTGTTAACTCCATTTACATTTTCATCAGTTTGATCACTTGACTTAATTCTTGGGGGGACTTAGGTAGCACTTCAACTGACAGCTACTGATTAGTAATTTGGCTAATTGATTGTCAAATTGTAATTATTGCTATGTAACATACATGTTTACTTGAAGGCAGTAAACACTATCTTCATTTTTCTCATTTAAAAACTTTAACAAGAGTCTATTCAAACATTTTTATTTGAATACTGTGACTCATTTGAAAGAACAATCAAATTATAAAATAAAACCCAACTGTATTGCTTCCATTAAGTAAAAACTTTAAATAATACATTGTTTTCCAAATTCTAGTGCTTCTAGTCCTACCATGTCTGTGTCTGCCATGTCTATTTACTAATGCTTTATATACTAAATATCTTTCTTTAGGTTGAGACTTATTTATTTTTAATTTGTTGTTTTTTTAGTTATACCTGATAGTAGAATGCATTTTGACATATCATACATACATGGAGTGTAATTTCCCATTCTTTTGTTCATAGAAGGTGTGGAGTTACACTGGTCTTGTATTCATATGAACATAGGAAAGTTATGTCCAATTCAATCTACTGCTTTTCCAATTCCTATCCCCCTCCCTTCCCTTCATTCCCCTTTGTCTAATCCAATGAACTTTTATTCTTACCTACCCTCCTTATTTTTTTAGTATTTTCATATTTGAGACTTATTTTTTACTAAAATATATTTAAGAGGAAATTTTATATTACTTCAAAAAGTGAAAAAGCAGGACTCTCCATAAATAAGACATTTTCAAAAATTAAAAATCATTGTAACATTGTTTTAATTAATGTAAGTAAAACAAATCTAATTAATTTGCAGGAATAGCAGTCTTATTAGCATGTTTGGCTTAATTCAAATTAAAACAAGTTTCTTGGTTAGTGGGAAGTTTCCATTTTTTAGTTCTAATGCTAACTCATAATGAGAATCACAGTTTTAATATATTAAGTCTAGGAAAGGATTGACATCATGAAGATCAATCCTATACACTTAGTCATAAGTGATTTTCATTCAGCAAACCTCTGTGTCGAGTTTTGTGTTGAGTCCATTTGAAGCATGTACTCTTTAGAAAAAATCTAGATTTACTAGTCATTGCTGCTGTGTATCTTAGAAAATGCTTTCATAGAAATCCAGTCAAATTATTTGCCCTTTTCTTCCTGCTTCACAGAATATTTTCAGTAACACTACTGAGGAATTCATAAACTAGTCAATCAGGCAAGTGTGACTGTCAATAATTGTTAGTGGGTTGAAAATATGAATGACAAGGAAGACACATTCTCAGGATGTTAGCTGTTATAGTGTGGAATGAATACCTTGTAAAAGGAAACATTTACGTTTCAGGTAGTATACTAAACATGTTACATTAATATCTGATTTAATTCTCAGTACAATCTTCCTATATATGTGCAGTTATTACTCTCATTTTTTACCTTGTTAGGTGAGGATCAGACAGGGTAAACTGACATGACTAGACTCTTAGGTTGAACTTGCTGCTTTGGTGAGCAATGACAATGTCTTGAATACTACACCTCTGCCTCATGCCCAGAAGACTTTGTCTTTGGCTCCAGGTTTGGTCTTTGGGTCCTACACTGGAATCAGAATACAGACCAGCCAACCCTAAGTGACTTTTCCCAGATTTTTACCCAAACCTTTTTGTCCAGCTTTGTTGCCTTGAAATCAAGTTGATCAAAGATGTGTAAATGTAATTATGAGGAACCAGGAATACAGAATTTATCTTCTTGTTTACTGTACACTCTGACTGGTTCAGTCTTTTCATACCACTCCCTTCACAGCTTAAGTGCTTATACTTTATTTTGAATACAATTGAAAATTAATCTCTTATACCAAAAGTACACCATTCCACTTTGGGGACACTGACCAGTAAAACCAATTCCAAATTTACAAGTCTTTTGGAAAATATTTGTCTTCCACATAATTATATCTATTTTAGGTATTTTTGTGTACAGATGCCCATTTTAAAATATGATGGAAATGAGTGCTATACAAATGTTAAAATATGTAATGCATTTCTGAAATTCATGAGTAATTTCCAGTTCAACATTTCATTATAGTTAAGGGGTCATTTTTTAATTGTACCTTTATTATAACTTCTTGGTTTTCTTTTACATTTCTAGGTTTTTAGTTTTACATAAGAAAAATAATTATTAACCTAAGAATTTTTAGGCAATATACCTAAGAAAAACTTTAAAAAATAGTCACTATCATTATCACTATCTAGATCTAACCACTTTAAAGGATTTTTTCTGTGTTTTTCTCCATTTACATTGATTTTTAATTTCATTTAAGTGAGAACTCCATTTCTTTTTCATGACTTTGCTTTAAAGAAGCAATTTCCTTTATATAAGAATTTCATATGTGTACTAAAGTCCTTCTTTTTATGTGCCATATTAGTATTAGGAAGAGTAGTATACTCTCTTCTATTTATTTATTTATTTTTTGATACCAGGGATTGAACCTAGGGGTGCTTTACCACTGAGCCAAATCCCCAGCCATTTTTATTTTTAAATTTTGAAACAGGTTCTTACTAAATTGCTTGGGTCCTCAATAAGTTGCTAAGACTGGCTCGAACTCATGATCCTCCTGCCTCAGCCTCCCAAGTTTCTGAGATTAGACATGCACCACTGTGCCCAGCAGTAGCATACACTATTACAAAGTATTTTTGTTTTCACAAAAAGAAAATCATACATTTCAATAAAATATGATGAAATTTTCCATTGAAAGGACAGATAATGTTTTCTTTGTTCTCATAGATTTGTTTATTATTTCTCTCCCTCTGCAATTTTGGAAGGTACTGCTTTTCTCCTTCTTACTAGGTTGCTCTTGAACAGATTCTTGATATGGAAAGGCTATGCTCAACCTAGTCACTTCCTAGTAGTTTTCCCAACTCCAGGGATATTGTTTTGGTAGTTTCACATTGCTGCAATTCAGTAGTTTTCATAACTGAATTTAAAAAAAACACTAATATGTTTAGCATTTTAAATACTGCAAATGTTCCAAATGCACCTTTTATATAGTCCACTAGACATTCCTAAGGTTTAAGGTTGAGATTATAGCTTCATCAAAGCCCACTTAACCCACATAGTATCATAATTCTTAACACATTCTAAATTTGATAAGTATAAATATGCCATATTTTAGAATTCTGGTAAGATTTACCAATTTGTATCATGTAAAGCATTGTTGTTTTGTCCCCCAATCTTTTGTACAGAAGTAAATTAAATATTGCTAATGGTTTTCTCAAAAACAATGATACATTTTTAAAAGAATTAGTTTTATTCTGAGCCTTGCTGATATAATTTGAATTCATGGCAGTACTGCATTTGGCTTTTATTTTGCTATCTTTTGTGAACTCTACATGGAAATAAGAAGTTGGTGGGAAGATTAGTTTTGCTAGTACCTTGGAAGCTGTTTTGCTTTGTTTTTAATAGCAATGCAAATAAAAGGCAAAATTTCTAGAGCAATTTGACAAAAGTTTGGCTGTTTATATGGTAAGTAAATGTCTCAAGTGCTTTGCTCATATCACTTCAATATGAGATTGATCGATCAATTGATAAGCACAAAATATGACTATCCTACAGTTAAAGAGGTCTCACACATTTTGTAATTTTTTACTTTCTCCTGATAAGTACCATGAAAAATTTTGGGAATCACATGAAAAATGAAGTCTATTTGCACCTATGTCAGACAACACTTATTAATATATTGCTCATTGTAGTATTGTATAAAAATGTCCTGTGGTTGCTTCATGTAATTTTTTCTGGTAAAGTATTTTTTAAAAAGTCATCAGAGCAAAAAAAAATCATAGTTTAAAGAAACACAGTCAAATATTGCCATTGTTCTTATAATCCAACAGTTTGCATCATTCTTCTTCCCAAAGAAAAATATTGGTGTAGCCAATGTAGCTTTAAAATTAGTTTATGTATATTAATGTAAATATAATTTCATTATAGATACAAATACCCATACCGATCTAATTTTTATGAGTTTTTTGAAACACTGGACAATCCCTAAGGGAAAATATCCATAATGTAATGTCATTTATAAAATTCAATGCTTAGATGGAAACCCAGAGTATATTCACCCACTGTAGTAATTACTTGTGCTTATATATCTTGTTTTTTAACAACTTATTCAGGTCCTAGTATTCCATTCAAAATATGCCTTCTTCAAAACAAAGACTCCCTTGAAGAAAGTAAAATATTTGAATGAGAAAAGCATGTATGAAATATTAATTTTAAATATATGTATATCTTTTAATATACACTTGAAAAAAGGTTTTCAAGGTGTTATGGTAAAAGAGATTCATCAAAGTGGCCTTTTACATAAGCTGTAGGGCTAAGATATTAGGATTTAACTTCAAAAGCACTCACTTTGGTCATCTCAGAATTGTCTGACAGAGACCATGTAGAAAAGTTTATCATGGTCAGAAAAATTCAACCCTAGACTAATATTGGTTGGCCCTGCCAAAAATAAAAGAGATAATAAAATGGGATTTAAAAGAAGGAAATGACATAAAAGGGAGCATACCATTTTATTCTATGGTATCTGTATCAAGGAGATTCAGTGAAAAATAAAACTGAAACTACTTAATCTATAAACTTGGTCAATAAGCTCTTCTTTAAGTCTAACATTGAAATGCTAATTTATGGGATCAGAAAGTTAGTAACATTCTTTGGAACTTTCATCTGAATCTGAGAGCATTGGAGTAACCTCAGCCTAGTCTTCAGCTGTCATTAAGTATTATAAACTTGTCATTGACACAGAAGAAGAACAGAAAATCAAACATGTAACTCTACCTTTCCTGACAAATATTTGTGTTACTATTGGTGCTTTTTCTATTCTTACTTTCAGAAAGGTCATCCTAAACCCGTAGGCATTTTAGATGGACTCTTGGAAGTCCAAGAGAAAGTATTTTTCATTCATGTGCTCTGGTTTCTACAGACACATTTGAATGCTTTAAATACGTGGATAAGACAAGGTCTCTTTCCCAAAAGCACAGAGTTAGTACTGAAGCTTCTTCACTGGGGGTCAAAGCCATTTGTTCATATGCCCAAGGCATCCACAGAGTTGTTTAAACTTTCAGCTCCTTAAGCAGTCCCATAAAATATGTAAAAGTCAGTCCTTCAGATAGTTAAAACCATTTATCCCATTTACTCCTTATTGATCTTTATTTTATTAGGTGGTCTTAATTACAGAACATTTTCATCTGCACTGAATATTGAATCACTTGTTTTGAGTTAAATATCTTACCCCACAACACTCAGGCTGGTTTCAGCAATTATTATACAGCTTAGCATGCTCCCACGTCTCTCCTCTAACATTGGTGGTATACAAATGGAATGGCTCTTAAAATTATGACTTGGAGAAAGTGTCATCAAAACCATTTTCACCAAAAACTAGATATGTAGCAATTGTACATTTTGTACCACTTTCATTGAGTTTTAATCTCTACTAATTATGCACTACCTCTTATGTGCAATTGTCTTTGAAATGATCAGATAGGATAAACTTAATCATGTCCTTAAATGATCTTAAACCTGGTTATAGGCACAGTGAACATACTGGAGATGAAGGGACTTCAACTTTTATATGGTCTTGCTGACTTCTAAACACTTAAGTAAATTGTGGGCAGAACTGATATGCTCTAGCTGTAGGACATTTCTATGTATGGATTGATTTGTCAAATGAACCTTCTATATTCCATATCTGCTTTACCAAATTTACTAGCAAGGAAACCAATTTTTCTGGTTAAATATAGGCCATGAGAAAATAGATGCAACGACATTTCACAGTTGTCCAACTAGTATTTGATGAGATGCTTACTATTATAGAGTAGGGTTTATAGTTCATTTTTTTTTTCATTTTCCTGTATAGTGACTTCCTCCTAAACCTCTCCTCTATTCCTCTTTTCATCTTGCTTCACATCCACAATGCACTACCACCTATATGTCTCTATTTCTTTCCATTTTTTTCTGTCTTGCATCTTCCACTTATTCATCGTATCCCCCCAATTTTTGTTAGATTTTTGTTGTTGTAATTTAAATATGTATTCTCTGTGCTTATCCTGCTCATTTTTGGTGTGAATCCAGCATTTAAAAAATATTATGGTGTTGCTGGATATGGTGGTGCACACCTGTATTCCCAGCAACTCACGGGCTGAGGCAGGAGGATGGCAAATTCAAAGTCAGCCTCAGCAACTTAGTGAGAGCCTGTCTCAAAATAAAAAATATAAAAAGGATTGGGAATGTGGCTCAGTGTTTAAGAGCTCCTGGGTTCAATCCCCTCACCGTGTGTGTGTGTGTGTGTGTGTGTATGTATTATTTTTCAAGTTTCATAATAGAACTTTGATACTCAAAGTGTGCTACATGGATCAGCAGCTTCAATATCACTTAGGGGTTTATTAGAAACAGAAAATCTCAGCCCCTACCAGACATCCTGAATCAGAATCTTCAATTCCACAAAATCCTGAGGTTGTTGTAATGTTCCTAAAAGTTTGAGAAATATTGTGTTTGAATACATTTTTCATAAAGTAGAGTTTACAAAATAGTGTTAGTTATTTCTCATGTAAAGGGAAATATGCTTAAAATATATTTTCTTTTATTTGTACAATAGAATCATGAAAGAACAGAAAGATTCTTCTTAGGGAATTAAATTGTTCTTAAAACTTTAAGATCCCATGGTATTAGCTGTTTTCTGGGGAGATTTTTAATCATTAAATTTTGCAAACATTATGATTTAAAAATTTAAAAACATTATGTTTAAAAATTAAGTGTCAGTTTTTCCTCTAAAGTCTCCTGATCATAAATTATAATATATTTGGATGAGAAAGCAATATCTGACTATTAGTAATTATTATTATAGGTAATGATAGTGAAATGTTTACTGTTTGACAGTGTGTAAAACACTTTATGTTAGCTTAGTCCTTACAACAACATTACTATATAGAAAAATTATACTTCTCATTTTCAAATATGGAAACTGAAGTCAAGTTTTATAGGCTAATCAGTGGCATATCTAGAATTTAAATCCAGGTCCATCTCATGCTAAACCTCTGGTTTGTAAACCTGATTTTAAACTGCTTCCCTTAATGGATAATGAATTATTTGGTTCATCAGATATACTAGTGATATAAAAGTATAACACAGTAGCAGCAAATATAGACATTTATAAAGTTTCAGAATGAAAGATTGAGAATTAGTATTACACTGGAAACAACAAACTTTTTCTTTCAATCTTATTATATTATACACCATCCCTCAGTAACTTCTAAGATCCTCAAAATATCATACACATATATAGTATTAACAGCTTTTATTTTATAACTTGGTGATTATTTGTGCATTAGTTTCTTTCCTTCCAGTATTATCTAGTTGTTAAATCCTTTGATCTGCAGTCCAGTTCTCTGAGTTCCCATTTAGGCTCTAGCCTATAGTAGATATGTTCTTAGAGATATATATATAAACCTTCTCTATGTCAAAGATCTCATCTTTAAAATGAAAATATAAAAGATCACCTTTGTTACAGTTTTGTTATGAGGCTTAAGTTACATAATTTATGTAAATCCTTCAAGACATTGCCTTATTAAAAAACAGTCAATACAGATGCTAAATTATGGGGAAATTCATCTATTTTGATGCTAACCTTAGTCGCTCAAAGGGAACCATACTAATGTGGTTGCTTTCAGAGTGAAAGTCAACCCTTCTTAGTTAAGTAGCTTTTTTAAAGTCATCATCACTTCCCTATAGGAAACAAATGTTCCTGCATCTTGGTTATGTTAAAAGGTCCTTTTGGCAGTGATGACTCAACCATTAAATGAAAAGCCAAAGAGGATAAAAGATTCATCATTGGGAAGGAATTCCAGCCTGGTCTGGATGGGGAAACTGATTTGTTGTCCCTAGGGTGAGCATAGCAGACTGGCATGAGGAACGTCTCCAGTGGAATAGTGAGGACTGGAAGGAGATAAGTCAGAGCCACAAGGCTGGATTATTTGGTTTTATAAACTTTCCTAGGTCTGACAAAACTAACAAACAAAACCTCTTACTTTTAGTTGCTAACCTGCTGTCTACGTCCACAAACAGCAAGGATCCACACAGACACATTCACATGGAGCATTTCTTCTGGCTCACACTCAGCACCCATGAGTCAAGGAGCAACACGCTTTTACAACACTGCACCATGCAGTGGAATCCGTGGGTGTCTGTGGTGCTGGTATGGTGCCCTAGTGCTAACAATGTGGGATGTACTTGCTTCTCACAGAATCACAGCATGTAGAACTCCTGATAACCCTTTCTATGAGCTCCATTGAGGTTTCCTTTATGAGTTGACAACTGAGATTTTTGTTTATCTGTGTATTTGATTTCTTAAAGGCTCCATCACCACTAGTTTTATGATGGATTTTCACAGGATGCAATATAATAACTCGTTACTCACATTAGTGATGAATTGTTCTAATTTTGTTATTTATATAGATTTAATGTTTTTTCTTTGTGGATCTTAATCCACAAGAAGGGATACAAATATTAAATAACAGTGCAGAATGCACCAATGGGAATAAAAAAATTAAGAGGGACTGGAGGAGGATCTACTTATGCTTTCTTTTCAATGAATTAAGTGAAAAAAATGAATTTGCACAGAAAATAGATAGTAGCTATTAATATTATTAGATATCTAGGCATTGAGAGTAGATATTTGATCATATGTGTATGTTGTACATAACAATTGTATCATATAAAGGGTAGTTTTGATAATATGTTCAACTGTAAATATCAAAACACCTGTCAGTAACAGAGAGATAATCACATATTTCTCTCATATAAAAAGAAATCCAGAGGCAGGCATTTGAGTACTGAGATGCCATTAAGATTTCAGATTTCTTCCAACTTTCTGTTTTACTATTTTTAAGTTTGTGTGTATCGTCATCATGTTCTTAGAATGACTTTACGAAGCCAGATATTACATTCATATTCCAAGTAGATATAAGGAAGAAGGATGAAATAGGAAATTCCAAAGGCTGGGGATGGTTTGGGGGAATGCCAGCTGAATTTGTCTATGCTAAAAATGTATCCTGATCTTCTTATCAAAGGATTTCTGCTTTCTTCCATAATCTTGGCAAAAACTTGATTATGTAGCTTCTCCTGACTACAAGTCTATTAAGGTAAATATTTTTCATTGTATCCTCTATATAAAGAAAGAGAAGAAGATCCTGAATGTCATGCAGTAACTACTTGACCCATACACATTACACAGTACACAGTAGTCAGTCTATCAATGAACCATAGAGAAAAGTTAATATGAAACCCTTCAAATGGAATGTATCAAACTTTTTAATGTAAATTAAAATCTGTACATATTTAAATATGGTGATCTCTTTTCTCCAGCATTTCGCTACTAAAGTGTTTGAAGTAAGAAATGCAACTTTGCACAGATAATTTATTTTGGCAGCATTTCCATGGTGACCAGATAAAAAATTGTCCCTAGAACAGACCCTGGGAAAAAAAAACAAACCTGCTCTTAGCAAATCTGAGAGTTGTTTCTGCTACTTCAGATAATCACAGAAGTTGCCAGAAATTAAAATGTGCAAATGATAAATACAAATCATTTTCCTTCTTTGCAGTGTGGTAGATATGTGTTGCTTCTTTCCCAGCCTCCATAGTCTTGTCGCCATATTTTTCAGATTCTTTCTTTGCAATGTTTGTGGGACAGTTCAATCATAACCATCTCTGTCTTGGTCATCATCCAATGATCTTTTGTCTGTTGTAGGTGTGTGATCTCAGGATATTCTTACCTGGGCTCTTTATCTCTGATCATTCCTTCTAAAAGCCATCCATTCATAATACTGCTACATGCTTCCCACCTCAGGTTCAATAAACTTCTGTGGATTTTGTTAATCCTCTAAGCCATCAATAGGCTGTACCTGATGCAGGGTGATCTCATTGATTTTCCTCCTTTCCAGTCACCTTTACAACCTCACATTCAGGAAGGTCTTTTCCTTTCTATCCCTACAAAAAGTTCACCTCATTCAACTTTGAAAGAGAAATCTACTAGCTAAAATGTGTTTCATTACTTCTCAAAGCAATAATGGAATTCACCTATAAATTTGACTTGAACTAAACTGATGCCATGTTGCATTGTCTTGCCACTCTTTCTTCCTTGTCTTTATTGATTCTTTGATTCATTCTCTGATTCCTCTAATGTTTTCTGAGAATAGAATGTTAAGCATAGGGTTTAAGGACATAAATAAAACTTCAGATATGTTCTCAAGGAGTTAACGATGCATTGGGAAGGAATGGTTCTGTGTTCCTATTAGGATAGCCTCTAGCTTTTTGGAAATCTTGATCTGTAAATGACTGATCCCCTCACTCTTGATTCTATCACCCTTTCCCCAAGGTCGTACAAACACATTGATATTAAAGTTCCTCAAGGGCAAAAGGGATTTATTCGTCCCCTTTATTTTGCCATTGCATTATCTATCACAGGACCAATAGCATTCTAATAAAAATGAATTTTTCTAGAATATTCCAGAAACAAAAGTTGAGATGGAATCATACTAAACTATTTTCCTGACTTGTAACAAAATAACACAACCAAATATATAATTTGATTCAATGAAGACTCATAAAAAATGCAGTTTTAAATTTCAGAAATAAAGAATAAAAGGCATAAGAATATTTCCTTCTATAAATGTGTAGTGTGATATTGTTAAATGGGAGTAGCAAACTGGAAATTTTAACATAATCTAGGAAGAGAGAAAAAAATCATCATTCCTATTCTGTTTTCCCAATATGTTGTGTTCTCCAAAATCTACCAAAAATTGTAGAAAAAGTAAAAATTAATATTTTCTGTTGTACCCCATTTATATATTCCATATTTTTTGTTTATTTTGAAATAATTGGCTATGATTTTTGGTTTTACACATATTTGCCATTGTTCACATAGTATGCCTGCATTCTCTGTCCACTGAAAGGTAAGAGGCCCCAGTAAGATAGGTATAACTCAGTATCTCAATTCATCATCATACATGTATAACAATCACCTCATTTTCTGTCCTTGAGCAGCAACTAAGTGATCATGATATTTTCTTTTATGTGATTATCTAATTGTTCAAGTTAAGCTTTTAATGAATGTTTCTTTATTTTATTTAAGAGTAAGTAGTGTTTTTTTCCCTTCCACAGCAAGGTAATATTTTTCAGTGATCTGAAATATTTTCCAAGAAGTTAGAATCTTCGCAAATGTTTGAATCTTAAATTATTATTTGTTCTTTGTTGGCTCTAAGAACTCACTCTTTGGAATTACAAAACCCTTTCTCTTCATTGCTGAAAGCATTTAATGTATGCAAACTTACATTTGGCTTCAGAACATTTTTTAAAAATAAACTTTTCAAATTGGAATGTTCTTACTGAATACAGGCTTTTATGATGCTGTTTGATTTGGCATATGTTCCTTGTGATATCTGCATTGAAAACACTTTGCATTTGAGAGACTTTTCCTGCCTTATTGGGACATTTCAACTCAATTTATAGTTATCAGTGGGAAAAGAAAGAAAGCATTTCCATCCAAAAGTGGTTTCAGTAGGATTTAGCTGTAAGTGCTTTAAAAAGAACAACAGCAGCAAGCTTGAACCTTTGCCCATTTTTTTTTAAACAAAGAAGCATTGTAAGATTCTCTCTCCTTTTTAAAAGATCCACATAAGGAGGATTCTTCCCAGTGTATTTGAAAATACATCAGTCTTCTTTAAGAGACTTTTGCCATCTTACCTGATCCATTTATATTCAGAATGAAACTGAACTTCATATACAATATTAGCTTTAATGCTAAAGTGTTGGTCATTTGTTCAATATTTGAATCCTCCATAGAGAAACCATAGCCATCAGGATGCATTTGGCTTTCTTCATGTAATAGTCAATTCTAGCGAGGTTTAGACCATGACAATGATGGTTTCTTTTACTTAACAGATGCTTGGGCAGGTGTTTCCATGGTTATAAAGGTGCACACATGATAGGTAGACAGGTCCCTAATTCTTTACAAATAGAACACACATGGGGTACTAGCATGTAGCTCAAGAATAGCAAGTTACCAAGATGTCAGAGACTCCCACTTTCCTCTGTTTTAATTTTGATGCTCTAAAGGTAATCAATCTTCAGAGTTCTGACAGCCTAGGATTTTTTTCTTATTTTTATGCATTTCAGAAATGGGATTACACATGACACACTTTTTTTCTGTCTGCCTTCTTCAACATTTTGTTTGCAAGATTTATTTATATTGTGCCATATGATTTTAGATAAATGTAGTTTTTTCTCATTGCTGTATAGCAATACAATGTGGAAAATATGCTACAATTTATATATCCACTGTACTGTTTAAGTTGTTTTCAGTTTATGACTATTAGGAATAGTGTTCTAATGAGCACTTAGTAAATGTCTTTAGGTAAACATGGGTACAGAGTTCTATTATACATACATATACACATATGTTCATTACTTGAATATATACATATATGTATGTAAAATAGAATAATTACTGAGTCACCAGTGTTGAGCTTCAATAGACACTGAAACAGATTTCCAGAGTAAAAATCTTTTTCCTTCATCCTGAGGATCATATCTTAAATTATGTAAATGTTTTTCTCAATAAGCTGGGAGAATATGCAATATGTAAGCTAAAGCATGTGTGCAATTAATTGAAAAATTGTGAAACCTTTGAAGCTAAAGAGTATATTTATATTGTTTTTATTAAGAATATAAACAGCAAATAATTACACCTTGAATGTAATGTACAGTCTAAAGGGATAAAGTCAGCATTTTTGAAAATTGAATTGATTCTTTTTTCTCTTCTTTTAAGAAAATAGTGTAGGTCATTCAGGAGGAAATAAATTCTTATCATTTCGGAAAGTACCTGTTCTTTTTGTAGTAAGTAATGTATACCTATAAACATGAATATTAAGCTCACACAAGATCACAGAAGATGATTCAAGTCACCCAAACATTATTTTGTTCTTTTTCTGATTTTTCTAATGTAAAACTAAATCATCAAATAAAATATTGGTACCTATATTCCAGTTCCTTGTATTTTATATTTTAGTAATGTTAAATTATTCCAGGATACCTGCTCTTGTGGTAAGAAATATCAAAGCTTTGATGTGATTTTTTTTGTCACTGGATTTCAAATCACCCAATTCTGGGCTTTTTGTAAAGAACAGAGTAGTGCTGTCTCTTGCATATTAGCCTGTCTAGGAATGTAGAAGATGTTACTTCAAGTACAAAATGCCAGTTTATACTCACGTTGATTTAGCTATCAATTTTCCAAAGAAAAAAAATTGAACTTTGGTGATATTCTTTTAGATTATCTCTCAGATTATCTCTCACCAAGAAAAAGTTTCCTTCGATGTTATTTTAAGTGAGAGAGACTAGTGGTATTTTGTATTATTGGTTTGTAGAAAACTGCAGTGCAGTTTGCTTTGATGAGAAGGAAAAATAATTTCCAATATTAGATTACAGTGAAAACGTATAAAAATGAGTTTTATTGGAAGATCTTTGCCTTTTATCTTTTTAAGATTTCATGGAACTCTTAAGAGAATATTCTGTTTTGTCTATTATGTTCCTTTAAGCAACTTTCTAAGCCTCAAGGCATTTATCTTACACATGTTGTACTTCAGTGGTATTATCTGAAGACTTTTGCTTAAAAAGCTTTTTTTAAAATTCTTTAAATTTGAATTTAAGCCTGAACAACAACAAAGAACTTAATATTGCTGCCTTTCTTTATGTAACGATCAACTCTGTTTTCCTTTCTATCAGTGAGCCATTTTCCTGAATCCTTTTCTAAAATGAGGTTAAAGAATAATGTGACAGAAATCTTATATGTATGTTCTGCTTTTTAAAGAGCTTTTATTTTTACTTTTTTTGGTCTAAATATAGAAATTATCTCCTCTCGTTCCCCCTCTCCTCAATTAGCTGCCAATGGTCTGGAACTTAATGATTTTACCTCATGTGATTCTATTTGTTTGTAATCCTATATTCAACATTGTACTGAAGTCTGTTAAACATTGATAAGCCGGTTTTTATGCAGCAGGTCCTCAGAGAGCATTGCACTAAAATGCTGCAAAGACTGGGATTAGGTTTATGTATTGTAAGGTGGTTTCGAGACATTTTCCTAGTGTCTGTTCTTCCAAAGGTGCCAAATCAACTTGGCCTTGATTTAATATTGCTAAAATTGTAATGCTGAGCTGACTTGGAGCTTCACGTACTTCAAAATGAGTTTTTCTGGGGGTGATTTAACAAACACTTCTATTTTTTCAAGAGCCATGGAATGCAATGCACACATGGGACATTATTGTGTAGTTGCTGTGAGATACCGAGTTCTTTGCCAAAATTTTAAGTTCCTTTCATTGTTATTCAAGTTATACCCTCTGTTATCTCCTGACAGGATTTTAGTGGCATCATCTGATAGCATTTTTATTTAGTAAGGAAAATCGCATTGTATTTCAATTTTTCTGATTTATATAAAATTAAAACCATTCTGCATTCCATAGAAAACTACCATTATCCTTTGGGTATCTGTCCTATATATGTTTCCTACATATAGATATATTTTTTTGAAAAAGAGAATAGTATTTTGCTTGAAAGATTATTTTGTAACTTGCCTTAAATTGTTTTTATTATATAATACTTCATATAACAATAGAGTATATATTCATGTAGAAGATATAAAGAAAAATAACATAAATACTCATGTTAGTGCCACTTAAAGAACTGTACTGACATTTTGAGGCCCTATATTTCTACCAAATATGAATCCTTTCCCACTCTAAAAGATAGCACTGCTTAATTTTGTATTCATCATTTTCTTTCTTTAAAAAATGGTTTCACCATATACATATGTATCCCCAAATAATGTATTGTTAGTTTCTGAACTCATTTATAATTAAACATTTTCTTAGAGGTGCTTCCACAATAACAAGCATAGGTATGTATGGCTCCATTATTGTGCTATTTAGTGTTTTATGGTGACAACATGTGACACTTTTTACTTATCCTTTTGTTGACACCTTAGTTTGCAAATGATTGTCACCACTGCTTATATTCCATTTGTGAAAACTAGTCACTTAGTCCTACACAGATGAAAAGAAATATTGGAACACATTATTGTTTGATGGAGAGCAGTTTCTCAGGAGCATCTCTACAACATGGGAGAGTATGAATTTGGAGTGTTTAACTAGCTTTCTCGGCAACATTAAGGTTCTTTGCACTGATCTCTTTCTTTTAGGACAAATCACTCCACTTGGTTGACTCGCCTTAAATCATGTGTCAACTATTCTTTGTATCTTTGTCAAGTATCATAGTGGAAAAAAAACTGCCACTATGGAAAGCACTCAAACTACAGATAAATCAAGAAGGAATATATTTTCTTAATGAATCCACTTTTCCATTAGTATTTTATTTCTTTATTTACTTACATAGGTTTAAATGTCTTTCAATATACAGTACAATCCTATTCATAAATGTCTTATATTTTTATTTTTCTTTTCTTCAGTACCAAGGATTGAACATGGGTATTCTGTCACTAAGGTATAGGGTCTCACTAAGTTGCCAAGGCTGGTCTTGAACTTGAAATCTAATCCTTATGCATCAGACTTTTTAGAAGACAGGATTATAGGCACGTGAGACCAAACCCAACATTATGTAATTTTTGTTAAATTTATTGCCAGGGATTATATTTTTGTTAATATTATAAACTATCCTTTATAAAATTTTATTTTCTGCCTATTTATAATATATATATAAATCAGTTTATATGTATATAAATCAGCTCATATATATATATGTAGTTATGAACTGATTTTTGTATATACATCTCATATCTTGGCATTTTGTCTTGATTTGTTACTAATTTCAATATTCATGTTCAGATTTCTTTGAGGAGATTAGCATGTAGACAGTCATGTTATAAGTTAACTTTCAGATTTTATTTTACTTCTCATTTTTATCTTTCTTTGTCTTAGCAGTAGTGATTGATATTCCTTATTTTAGTTGGAACTATTTTAAAGTGTTGTCATCAAAGAGAAAACTTAGTATAAATTGGTTTGGAATGCATTGTATCTTTTTTAATATGTTGCTTGATTTTGTTTTCCAGTATCTTTTTCAGAATTTTCCATTCATTTTTATGAATATGGTAGGTCTATGATTTTCTTTTCTTAAACTGCCCTACTTAATTTTGGAATCAACATTCCACCATTAGGTATAATGCACCAATAAAATATGGGAAATATTTCCATGAACTTTGTGGAATGGTATAAAATTTTCAGATTTTTTAAAGTAATAAAATAGCACTAAAAACAACAAGCTCAAATTTAGAATACTTTGAAAATATTTCAAAATTGTTTCAAAATATTTCACTAGAAGAGATGATGCTAGATTCATTTAGGAGTTGATAATGTCCCATTTTCTATTTCCTGAAAGAGTTTGTATATGTTTGGAATCTTTTTTTTTTTTTTTTTGTCATTATGTCTCCTAGAACTCAGTCATAAAAATCACCTGAGCCCGATGTTTTCTTTAAGGAGATGTTTGAACTACCAATTTTTTTTCCTCTAATAAATACTTAAACAATGCTTCTGGATTTTCTGCTTTTCTTAGATCAGTTTTGATAAGGTTTGTGTTCCATGAAATCTGTTCAGTTTATTTTACCTTTCAAATATATAGACATAATTTCTTATTTTATTTTATTTTATTTATTTACTTATTTATGTCTGTACCAGGAATTGATCCCATGGGCGCTTAACCACTGAGACATATCCCAACCCTCTTTCTTTTCTTTCCTTCCTTCCTTCCTTTCTTTTTTCTTTTCTTTTCTTCCTTTCTTTATTTTCAATTTAGAGACAGGGTCTCTGTGAGTTACTCAGAGCCTCACTAAGTTGCTGAGGCTGGCTTTGAATTTATGATCCTCCTCCCTTTGCCTCCTGAGCTGCTGGGATTACAAGCATGTATCACTGCACATGGCCCCTTCCCTCTTTTGTGTCTTCTGTCCTTTTGTTCTCATTTCTTTTCATGAACTTTTTAAAAATTTTGTCTCATCAGATATTGTCTACTTTCATGTTTACTGTTAAATTCTTATTTTTATTTTTATTTTATATCAATCTATTTTATTAGAAATTATTTTGTTTTTTCTAATTCTTATGATATGCATTTAGATTTTCTACTATAAATAAAATAATTATTAAATTATCCCTTACAGTATCTCAAATACTTTGCTCATTTACTTCTAAGTATGTTTAAGTTTCCATTATTTCTTCTTTGACTAACAATTTTAAAACTTTTAAATTTCCTTGTGTATTTCCTGGTAATCTTTCTTTTTTTTCTCTGAATTTGATTGTATTGTATGAAATTATTTGTTAAAATTTATAGACACTTTATTGCATAGTGTATGGCAATTTCATACAAATGTTTCATATATGAATAAGAAAAATGTGTTGGGTACTCATTTTCAAACATTATTTTTATATTTTCATTAAATCAGTATTATAAGTTGTCTCAATGAGATTGTCCATGTGTATTGAAATTGTCAGTTACGTTTGTTGATTTGATCAGTTATTGTGAAGTCTTTCCAGCTCTTTTCCACCTTGTATGTAGAGGATGCTTTCAGAACACATTTAATATTTAAAATAATTTTATTCATCTGGAGGATTGATCCTCTTATTATGTGGTCTTTTACGTGTTATTATATAAAATGTATCTTAGCTTTCCTGTGGTTTAGCTTTTCCTGTCATATCTTTATATTGTATCCTGAACCTTTCTAATTTTTTATTCAGGTATGTGTCTCTCTGTGTTCCAAAAGTTTATTGATAGATTTGTAAAAATCTTTATTCATCTAGACAGGTATCCTCTCTGACCATATTTGTGTTTTAGCTGGAGAATATAGTTCACTCATATTTTCTTGTAGTTTTATCAACATAAACTTTTTAGTTTACTTTACTTGTAGCATTATATTTTCTCTTATCAGCTTGCTTTGTCTTTGCTTCCATTGTTTCTTCTTAACTCAATTTTTATTTTTTGTGGTATGGTACAGTTTTATATTCATTTTCCCTCTTCCATTTTGGAATTAGAGCACTCAGTTTACTTTTTCATCAAAATTTAACTATGAATTTTTCACAAATAAAAGAATAATCATTTGCTTAATTCTTCTTCCCAAATAAAGAACCATTATGAATAATAACTTCCTTCTCATCACACATGCTGTTATTATCCAGTGTTTAGTTTTCTTTTGTATAATCTTCACTATTGAATGTTGTATCTATAGTTTGATATGATTAATTTTACTTATGTTTACTAACAAATTTATCACACTCTTTCTGTACTGTTTTAGTCAAATTTTGAGTATAGTGAACAAAAGACCTGACAAGAACAATTTTAGTGGAGGAAAAAAAGTTCATTTGGTGCTCACAGTTTCCGAGGTCTCAGTCTGTAGATGACAAACTCGGTTGCTCTGGGCCAGAGATGAAGAAGAACATCATGGTGGAAGAGTGGAAGTGTGTTACAGAGTAAAGTATCTCAGGATATTGCACCATGAGGCAGAGAGAGAGAGAGAGAGAGAGAGAAACAAAAGCAAGCACACTAGCTTCCCCCATTCCCTCACCATGGACAAAATATAAACCCCAAAGGTATACCCTCAGTGACACATCACCTCCAGTCACAGCTTACCTCACTATAGTTACCACCAGTTTATTCCCTATCGGTGGATTAATGTACTGATTAGGTTAATACTCTTAATCATTTTAAATCTAAACTTGCTCGCATTGTCTCACACAAGAGCTTTTGGGGGACTATTCATATTTAAAGCCATAATGTACCATTTCTAGAATGCTTACATAAGAATTGACATTTTATCAGTAGGAAGGGGGAATTATGTACATTTTTGATCTGAGGAAATGCATTATCACAATGATACTGAAAATGATCTGTGAAGTCATAGAAAGGGATAAGGAGATGAGATCTAGAAATAATTTAAAGGTTGTAATCCTACAATTTGGTAAAATGATCTGAACTAGTGGGGTGGTAAAGAGAAAAGGAGTAACAGCCAAAAGTAACAGTCACTATGATCAAAGAACATATAGAATTTAACAGCTAGTTTGATATAATGAGAATAATATAGGGGGCTGGGGATATAGCTCAGTTGGTAGAGTGCTTGCCTTATATGCACAAGACCCTGGGTTCAATCCCTAGCAAACACACACAAAAAAAGATGATGAGGCTTTTGAACTCAGATTGTTGGAAGATTGTAAGAAGAATTATCAATTGTGGAAATCAGAGAGAGAGAAGAGTTGCTTTGAGGAGAAAGATAAAGTGATTCCTATGCCATATACCAATAATGTGCTTAACACAGATGTGCAAATATGATTGAGTGCTTGTGAGGTAAGGTAAGACTGGAAAAATAGACATTACAGTGGTACGTGTATTTAGGTAGTTAGTGAATATAAATATGGGAGAAGGGAATGAGTGAAATGTAAGTGATTTATGCTGACCAGATTCATACTTCAGAGAAATGTTGATATTTGGAAACTCTAAGAAGAATGAGAGCTGAAGATATAAAGGTTAAGTCAGGGAGAATATACTGTTGTGGAATATCATCGATGTGGGGTATTGAAATAAGTATTTCATGTTATCTCATGTAACAATAAAATGAGGAAGTGGTATGATAACAACTGAAGAGATTGTTTTTAAAAAATTATTCCAGAAGTGTCAAATGGTGCAGAAATGATAAGTGAATTAAGATAGAGAGATGGTATGATTAGGAAGTGATGGCTTAGTTTGCAGAGAATGAATACTTATGAAAAGAAACACAACTTTATAAGGATTTGACATGGCAATGAATCCTGTGCTAGTAAATACTGAAATGCAAACAAGACTTAAGAATTCAGGCACAAAGGATTGTAGCAAGGCTGAGAGAAGATGATTTTGATTTAAAATGAAAAAGATGAATTACATGATGAGCATAATGTCTATACATAGTAGGCATTAAATAAATATTTGTTGAATGCAGAGCTAAATCTTCAGAGTTTGAAAAATAGAAACCAGAAGGAAAGACAGATAAGCAATTGAAAGCTATTGAATTGATAAGTTATATGATTTAAAATTCCAACAATATCTTTAAGAAACACCATTTCCTGGAGTTGCACAGATAAAACATAAAAGCTGTGGACTATTTTGCATTTGTTTTGCGGAACAAGATTATAAATATACAGCAAGTGTTAGAAAATATAAGAGGCAAGGAAAAATATTAATTGAGCAATTCTAATTCACTATCAGAAAATTGACTATTTTTTTCGTTTTATTGTAAACAAATGGGATACATGTTGTTTCTCTGTTTGTACATGGAGTAAAGGCATACCATTTGTGTAATCATAAATTTACATAGGGTAATGTTGTTTGATTCATTCTGTTATTTTTCCCTTCCCCCACCCCTCCCACCCCACTTTTCCCTCTATACAGTCCTTTATTCCTCCATTCTTGCCCTCCTCCCTAACCCTAACACTAACCCCTCCGACCCCCCATTATGTGTCATCATCCACTTATTAGCGATATCATTCGTCCTTTGGTTTTATGAGATTGGCTTATCTCACTTAGCATGATATTCTCCAATTTCATCCATTTGCCAGCAAATGCCATAATTTTATCATTCTTTATGGCTGAGTAATATTCCATTGTATATGTATACCACAGTTTCTTTATCCATTCATCAATTGAAGGACATCTAGGTTGGTTCCATAATCTGGCTATTGTGAAATGAGCAACTATGAACATTGATGCGGTTGCATCTCTGTAGTATGCTGATTTTAAGTCCTTTGGATATAGGCCAAGGAGTGGGATAGCTGGGTCAAATGGTGGGTCCATTCCAAGTTTTCTAAGGAATCTCCACACTGCTTTCCAGAGTGACTGCACTAATTTGCAGCCCCACCAGCAATGTCTGAGTGTACCTTTCTCCCCACATCCTCGCCAACACCTGTTGTTGCTTGTATTCTTGATAATCACAATTCTAATTGGGGTGAGATGGAATCTTAGGGTGGTTTTGATTTGCATTTTTCTTATTACTAGAGATGTTGAACATTTTTCCATATGTTTCTTGATTGCTTGTAGATCTCTTCTGTGAAGTGTCTATTCATTTCCTTAGCCCATTTGTAGATTGGATTATTTGCATTCTTGGTGTAGAGTTTTTTGAGTTCTTTATAGATTCTGGAGATTAGTGCTCTATCTGAAGTATGATTGGCAAAGATTTTCTCTCACTCTGTAGGCTCTTCGCACTGCTGATAGTTTCCTTTGCTGAGAGAAAGCTTTTTAGTTTGAATCTATCCCAGTTATTGATTCTTGCTTTTAATTCTTGTGCTATGGGAGTCCTGTTGAGGAAGTCTGGTCCTAAGCCGACATGTTGAAGCTCTGGACCTACTTTTTCTTCTATAATCTGCAGTGTCTCTGGTCTGATTCTGAGGTCCTTAATCCATTTTGAGTTTAGTTTCATGCATGGAGAGATATGGGTTTAGTTTCATTCTGTTGCATATGGATTTCCAATTCTCCCAGCACCATTTGTTGAAAGGCTATCTTTTCTCCATTGCATATTTTTGGTCCCTTTGTCTAGTATGAGAAAATTGTATTTATTTGGGTTTGTGTCCATGTCCTCTATTCTGTACCATTGATCTAACTTTCTATTTTGGTACCAATACCATGCCATTTTTGTCACGATTGCTTTGTAGTAGAGTTGAAGATCTGGTATTGCGATATCCCCTGCTTCACTCTTTCTGCTAAGGATTGCTTTAGCTATTCTGGGTTTCTTATTCTTCCAGATGAATTTCATAACTCCTTGCTCTATTTCTGTAAGGTACGTCATTGAGATTTTAATTGAAATTGCATTGAATCTGTATAGCACTTTTGGTAGTATGGCCATTTTGACAATATTAATTCTTCCTATCCAAGAACATGGGAGATCTTTCCATCTTCTAAGGTTTTCTTTAATTTCTTTCTTTAGTGTTCTGTAGTTCTCATTGTAGAGGTCTTTCACCTCTTTTGTGAGATTGATTCCCAGTATTTTTTTTTTTCGAGGCTATTGTGAATGGGGTAGTTTTCCTAAATATTCTTTCCAAAGATTCATCACTCATGTATAAAAATGCCTTAGATTTATGTGCATTGATCTTATATCCCGCTACTTTACTGAATTCACTTATGAGTTCCAAGAGTTTTCTGGTGGAATTTCCTGGTTCCTCCAAGTATATAATCATATCATCAGCAAATAGGGATAGTTTGAGTTCTTCTTTTCCTATTCGTATCCCTTTAATTTCTTTGGTCTGTCTAATTGCTCTGACTAGAGTTTCAAGGATGATATTGAACAGAAGTGGTGAAAGAGGGCATCCCTGCCTTGTTCCAGTTTTTAGGGGGAATGCTTTTAGTTTTTCACCATTTAGAATGATATTAGCCATGGGCTTAGCATAGATGGCCTTTACAATGTTAAGGAATGTTCCCACTATCCCTATTTTTTCTAGTGTTTTGAGCATAAAGGGGTGCTGTATTTTATCAAATGCTTTTTCTGCATCTATTGAAATAATCATGTGATTCTTGACTTTAAGTGTATTGATATGGTGAATTACATTTATTGATTTCCTGATGTTGAACCAACCTTGCATCCCTGGGATGAAACCCACTTGGTCATGGTGCACTATCTTTTTAATATGTTTTTGTATGCGATTTGCTAAAATTTTGTTGAGAATTTTTGCATCGATGTTCATTAAGGATATTGGTCTGAAATTTTCTTTCCTCGATGTGTCTCTGTCTGGTTTAGGTATCAGGGTAATATTGGCTTCATAGAATGAGTTTGGGAGGGTTCCCTCCTCTTCTATTTTATGGAATACTTTGAGAAGTATTGGAATGAGTTCTTCTTTAAAGCTTTTGTAGAACTAGGCTGAGAACCCATCTGGTCCTTGACTTTTCTTTGTTGGTAGGTTTTTGATGACTTCTTCTATTTCATTACTTGAAATTGGTCTATTTAAATTGTGTATGTCCTCCTCGTTCAGTTTAGGCAATTCATATGTCTCTAGAAACCTGTTGATATCTTCGAAATTTTCTAGTTTGTTGGAGTATAGATTTTCAAAATAGCTTCTAATTATGTTTTGTATTTCAATTGTGTCTGTTGTGATATTTCCTTGTAAATTCCAAATTTTAGTGATTTGGGTTTTCTCTCATCTTCTCTTTGTTAGTGTGGCTAAAGGTTTATCAATTTTGTTTATTTTTTCGATGAACCAACTATTTATTTTGTCAATTTTTTGTATTGTTTCTTTTGTTTCAATTTCATTGATTTCAGCTCTGAGTTTAACTATTTCCTGTCTTCTACTACTTTTGGTGTTGGTCTGTTCTTCTTTTTCTAGGGCTTTGAGCTGTAGTGTTAGGTCGTTTATTTGTTGAGTTTTACTTCTTTTATTGAATGCGCTCCATGAGATAATTTTCCTCTAAGTACTGCTTTCATAGTGTCCCAGAGATTTTGATATGGTGTTTCTTTGTTCTCATTTACCTCTAAGAATTTTTTAATTTCCTTCCTAATATCTTCTGTTATCCATTCTTCATATAATAGCATATTGTTTAATCTCCAGGTGTTGGAGTAGTTTCTGTTTTTTATTCTTTCATTTATTTCTAACTTCAATCCATTATGATCTGTTATAATAGAAGGTAGTGTCTCTATCTTCTTGTATTTGCTATCATTAGCTTTGTGGCATAATATATTGTCTATTTTAGAGAAGGATCCATGTGCTGCTGAGAAGAAAGTGTATTCGCTCTTGGTTGGATGGTATATTCTATAAATATCTGTTAAGTCTAAATTATTGATTGTGTTATTGAGGTCTATGGTTTCTTTGTTCAATTTTTGTTTGGAAGATCTGTCCAGTGGTGAGAGAGGCGTGTTGAAATCATCTAGTATTATTGTGTTATGGTCTATTTGGTTTCTGAAATTGAGAAGGATTTTTTGACATACATGGATGAGCCACTGTTTGGGGCATAGATGTTTATGATTGTTATGTCTTGCTGATTTATGCTTCCCTTATGCAGTATGAAGTGTCCTTCTTTATCCCTTCTGACTAACTTTGGCTTGAAATTCACATTATCTGAAATGAGGATGGATACTCCAGCTTTTTTTGCTGAGTCCATGTGCATGGTATGTTTTTCCCCATCCTTTCACCTTTAGTCGATGGGTATCTCTTTCTATGAGGTGAGTCTCTTGCAGGCAACATATTGTTGGATCTTTCTTTTTAATCCAATCTGCCAGTCTATGTCTTTTGATTGATGAGTTCAGGCCAGTAACATTCAGGGTCATTATTGAGATATGATTTGTATTCCCAGTCATTTGGTTCATTTATTTATTTTGTTTATTTATTTATTTTTTGACACGACTTGGTTCCTCCTTTATTTGACAATTCCTTTAGGATAATTCCTCCCTTTGCTGATTTGCTTCTTTGTTTTTCATCTCTTCCTCATGGAATATTTTGCTGAGAATGTTCTGTAATGCTGGCTTTCTTTTTGTAAATTCTTTTAGCTTTTGTTTATCATTGAAGGATTTTATTTCATCGTCAAATTTGAAGGTAAGTTTTGCTGGGCATAAGATTCTTGGTTGGCATCCATTTTCTTTCAGGGCTTGAAAAATGTTGTTCCAGGTGCTGCTAGCTTTTAGGGTCTGGATTGAAAAATCTGCTGATATCCGTATTGGTTTCCCCCTGAATGTAATTTGGTTCTTTTCTCTCACAGCCTTCAAAATTCTCTCTTTATTTTGTGTGTTAGGTATTTTCATTATAATGTGCCTTGGTAAGGGTCTGTTGTAATTTTGTGTATTTGGAGTCCTATAAGCCTCTTGAACTTGATTTTCCATTTCATTGTTCAGATTTGGGAGATTTTCTGATATGATTTCATTGAATAGATTGTTCATTCCTTTGGTTTGTTTCTCTAAGCCTTCCTCAATCCCAATAATTCTTAAATTTGGCCTTTTCATGATATCCCATAGTTCTTGGAGATTCTGTTCATGATTTCTTACCATCTTCTCTGTTTGGTCAACTTTGTTTTCAAGGTTAAATATTTTGTCTTCAATATCTGAGGTTCTGTCTTCTAGGTGTTCTATCCTATTGGTTATGCTTTCTGTGGAGTTCTTACTTTGGTTTATTGTTTCCTTCATTTCAAGGATTTCTGTTTGGTTTTTTTTCAATATCTCTAACCCTTTATTGAAATGATCTTTTGCTTCCTGTATTTGCTCTTTCAACTGTCGATTCGTGCAATCATTCAATGCCTGCATTTGCTCTTTCATCTCATCATTCAATGCCTGCATTTGTTCTTTCATCTCATCGTTTGCTTCCCTAATCATTTTAATTATGTACATTCTGAAATCCCTTTCTGTCATTTCTTCTGCCATGCTGTCATTGGATTTTATTGATGTAACATCTAGATTTGTTTGGGGCATTTTCTTCCCTTGTTTTCTCATGTTGTTCAGATATCAGTGGACTGCTGAGATATTGCAGATTTCCTCTATTGACTTATAATGTCCCTGAAGATTTCTAGTATATCCCCTCTTAGCCTTCAGTAGCCTGAAGTCTTGGAAGAAGTTGATAATGTGGTGCTCCACAAGGAAGCTGCTTCTCTAGGGGTGGTGACCCTCAGGTGTGGTATATTCCCTGCTAGTGGGCAGAGGTGCCTCCACTTGTTGACCAGTGGTCTTCCAAAGGGGAAGTAGGCTGCGGGCTGAGGCAAGGCCTGTTTGGGTCTGTGTCTCTGGTTTTACCGTCCTTGTGGGAAAACCTCACCCGGCAGGGAAGACTCACTTGGTGGGAAGGTCTCGCTGATCAGTTCCCCTCCTAGAGGTTCCCCTAAATCTACAACTACCGCCTGGGCTGGGCTGTCTTCCTCTGCAACATTCCCAGGGGCCCGGACCTACCTCCTGAGCCTGGGAGCCTCACCCTTCACAGGCGAGTCTCCTTAGGTTGCCTCTCCTCAGAGAATCTGCCCGCAGTCCTGGAACCTTTGCTCCGCCCCTAAGCGTGTCTCTTTGCGACTCTTCCACCAAGAAGCCTCCTAGGTCCTGGGACCCTGCTCTGCACCTAATCACCTGGCTATGTGGCCCCTCCTCTGAGCAGCCACCTGTAGCCCTGTACAATCACTCCGAGTCCCAGTGACTAGGAGACCAAGCAACTCACTGGGCACCTCCTCCTCCCACCAACCGCCCGTAGCCCTGGGCAGTCACTCCGAGTCCAAGTGACCTGCCCCGTTCCTCCTCCTCCTCCGGGCAGCCCCCCGGGTGTTCAGGAGTAGTCGCTCTGAGTCCAAGCAACCTGCCGCACACCTCCTCTGGGCAGCCACTTGGAGATCTGGTGCGGTCGCTCCGAGACCAAGGGACCCACCACGCTCCTCCTCTAGGCAGCCCCTTGGTGTTCAGGAGCGGTCGCTTTGATTCCAAACAACTCACCACTCGTCTCCTCCTCTGAGCAGCCACCCAGAGCTCTGATGCAGTCACTCCAAGTCCAAGCGACCTGCCACGCTCCTCCTCCTCCTCCGGGCAGGCCCCCAGTGTTCAGGAGTGGTTGCTCTGAGTCCAAACAGCTCGCTGCGCAGCTACTCCTCTGGCCACCGCCTGTAGCTCTTGTGCAGTCACTCCGAGTCCAAGCGACCCACTGCACTCCTCCTCCTCCTCCGGGAAGCCCCCCCGGTGTTCAGGAGCGGTCGCTCTGAGTCCAAACAGCTTGCCGCACAGCTCTTCCTCTGGGCAGCCGCCCGGAGCCCCAGTGGTTGCTCCAAGTCCAAGCGCTGTGCTGAGCGACCTCCCCTATGATTCTCCCAGTTGTCCGAGTTCACTGCTCCAGCAGGGGTAGGGGTGTCTCGTTGGGCAACTCTACTTCGCACAGTTCCCTGTGTTCTGGGACTACCGCCCCATCTGGGATGCCTCTCCAACGGGAGAGACTCACCCGGCGGCTTTGAGTTGGTCCCAAGTCTCTCAATATCTCCTCTTTCGAATCCTGAGTCCTGGAGCAACATGAAATGCAGCCACCCTCTAGTCCACCATCTTGAAACCCCCAGAAAATTGACTTTTATAATTTAAAAGGCCAAGGAGAAATGTGATAAAATATAGGTTAGGTTCTTACTTGAAAACATGTATGTATAGCATTTTGTAACTCATCTCAAAGGTTAGCAGCCCCCTGGTATCTTTGGCTTTCAATACTCTTCATTTCCATTTACAATACCAAACACTTGATTCAGATCCCACATCATTTTTGTGTTGTTCACTTAAATGTGCCTGTTACTGATGACTTTTAAAGCCCCCAAAGCAGTTTTGCCAAGGTTTATTTTTTTATTTGTATCTCAGCTTGCAGTAGCTATTGAAAGTGATTTCACTAGTAAGATAAAAGTGTGTTGACACATTTAAAAAGGCTTACTTTTAAACAATGGATAGACTCAAATATCAACAAAGCTAGGTGTGCTATTTATGCCAACATGTTTTTTGTTTTTCAGATTTGAATCTAAAGTATAAATTTTATGTAACATTAATATTTGTAATTAATATATTTGTAATATTAATTTGTATATTTGTAATATTACATTAATATTATGTAATATTAATATTATTCATTATTGGTTCTATTTCTATGTACTTATTTTGTTTATAGGTACTACACATTTATAGTATCTTCTTTATGCAATTACCTACATGTAGATACAAAAAAGCATCTTTAATAATATAATAGCTACTATTTATTGATAGCTTACTAAGTGTCAAGCTCTGACCAAAATGCTTTATAGGTATCTTTGTACAAACTACTAAAACAAAATGATATGGCAGATATAATTGTTATTGGTAACAATTTGACAAATGAACAAAGAGGCTCAAAGAAATTCTAACAATTTGTTCATGGTTACAAAGAAAGGAAGTTCAAGAGTTGGAATTCTTACCCACATGTGCTTACCTCAACAGGTACCCACTAGTCAACAGAATCTATAGTAATTTTTTATTATTTAAAATTCAAAGATACAGAAGTTGTAATACAAGTTCCTATTTCTATCCATTTATTTTGCAGAACAAAAATGTCTTCAAGTTTTCACACCTCTGATAACCTCTTAAAAAATAGTCATATAAGCAAAGAATATGCATTACAATAAATTGCTAAGTTGTAAAACACACTAGACACTAATAGATGTAGTCTGCAATAATATACTTAAGCAAGGACATTTCTTATGGCCCAGTGGCAATAGTATTATTTTCTATTGAATAGCTTTTGCACTTTGTCAAAGATGAATTAACTATATTTATGTGAGTCTATTTCTAGGACTTCTAATCCATTGACCTATATTAATATTCTTTTAGGCATACTGTGATGTTTGGATTACTCTAGCTTCATGGTAGTTTATTATCTTCCCATGCAATCCAGCAATCATACTCTTAGTAAGTATCCAAATGAATTGAAAGCTTATGTCCACACAAAGTCCTGCGCATGGACATCACATTAGTTTTATACTTTAGTTGCCAAAACTGGAAACAACCATGATTTCCTTCAGAAAGTCAATGGGTAGGCAAACTGGGTTACATGTGGACAATGAAATATCATTATGAGTTTAAAATATTTGATCTTTCAAGCCTTGAGACAATATGGAGAATCATGTCTTAGATGCATGTTACTAAGTGAAAGAAGACAGTCTGAAAAGGTTCTGTAGTGTAAATTTCCAGCTGTATGACTTTCTGTCAAAACTCCTATGACAGTATGAACATCAATGACTGCCAGGGTTAGGGAAGGAGGCATTAGTGGACAAGATCACAGGTGTTTTGAACAGTGAAACTTCTGTACGATACTACAGTGGTAGATATGTCATTATATAGTTGTCCGACCTACAGAATACATAACACCAGATGAGAAACACTGGAAAACATGGACTTTGGGTGAGAACCATAAGTTAGTATGGGTTCATCATTTGCAATAAGTGCACCACTTTGATACAGGTTGTCAGTAATGGGAGGGAGAGGTTATTTATTTGTGGGGTGGGTGAAAGCAACACTGTACTTTTTACTGAGTTTAGCTATGAATCCAAAAATTGTTATAAAAATGTTTGTTAATTAATAAAAGTCAATTTGGTAATAAAAACTCCTATAATAGATTTTGATTCCAATGAGATCCTCATTTGATAGTGAAGCATTTAAAATTATTATTGACTAACAATGCTGAACATTGTTTTAAAAGTAAGAAAAAATAAATACTGTCAATTTTCTATACCTTTGGTCTTTATGTCATTGTATAATATTTCTTATTCCACTTACTTTGCATATTTTTTGATGAAGGATCCTGTCACCAATAGATTCCTAAGGGTCCATGACTTAGTGGCTGATGTTTACTGTAGGGTAGGCATCAGTATACAGTGGCAGGGTATTGATGAAGGTACAGCTGGAGCAGTATTTTTAAAAATAATTTTCCCTTATACATTCATGGTGTGTTCTCAGTGAATGTTTGGAAAAAAAATGAATAAATAAAGAGTGTAGACTTTTAGTCTACCAAATTACTTTACAGTTAGTAAACCTGAATAACTTTTAGGTCCCAGAGAAGTGCAGGGAATTATCCACCACCAAATGCTTAGTTTATTGTCATGTTTCAAATTAGATGTCGTAACTTTAGAGAGTCCTATAGATCTAATACTATTTCATTTTTAAAATATGCTATTTTCTCAAATATGAGAATGGCTTACAACAAAGAGCAATATTCCATAATTACAACAATTCATTATGTTGTTTATTTTCTTTTGCTTAGTGTTTTGGGATTATTCTATAAAATTAAATGTAAATGTTTTAGTAGGAAATTCTACAAATCAACATAGGAAAGAAGAAAACAAAACTGCAAAGCATAGAAATAGCATCCAAAAATAACAGTAAACAATGTGAAGGTGAAAGAAATGTTTTGTCATTTTTAATCCAGGATTTTAGTAATATTGAGCAATTTAAATTAATTAATGGTCAGAGGTAAAATTTCTACCAACAGTATGATTGAAATGGGGTGAAATAAACTTCTAATTTTTTCATAATTTAATGCATTATAGCTATATATAATAGGGTTCATTTTGATATTTTCATAAGTGCATATAATATATAGTCTCATGTAATAAGTGATTTTTGCATCATTTTTTCCTAAGGAAAAAAGCTAAAATTGAACTTTCCTTGCATTTAGCAAGGTATATCTCAAACAACATAGAGAGTTAGATATAAAAAATAAAATGAATCCAAAAAGAAGTAGAAAAAAGTCCTGGGTGAGTATTTCTATCACTTGGGAGTATGGAAAATTTGCTTGGGATTTAAATCCCAAAGCATTAAGAAAAAAAACCTCATGACTTGAGCTTTTAGTTATAAAAATTAAAAATTGATTTTCCTTTTCCAGATTACTATTCAGTAAAGTAAATGATAAAAGGAAAGCTGGAATAAATATCTTCAAAGTTTTAATTTTGATGAACATGTATTAATTTTATACATTAATAGAGTGTAGTGTGACATTTCAGTACTTGTAAATATTTTTAGTTTATCATATGTAAATGGTTGATATTCCAACAATAAGGAAAGAAACCAAAAACTCTACAGAAATATATACATTTCATAGTTTTGTCCATGGAAAAGGCCTAGAAATAATGCCCAACCCATTAACAATGAGAGCATTTCCTCCTAAAAGACAGATGTATTTGAAGGAATGACAGCACCCTGGTCTGGAGTAGGGAATATTCAAAATAATCCTTGAACATCTGGTCATACCAGAAAACAAACCTGTGAAAGATTTTTGGATTTGTTAAGGAAAAAATCTGAGGTTTCATGGGCTCCCTGTTGACTCTGGGGTTAAAAGGCATCTAAGTATCTAATTGCCAAAGTAGTTAAGCATCAAAATGACTGATCTCTTCAGTCAAAATGCTTAACATCTTTTTAAGTCTAAGAATTCTTACTGATACAAAAATCATCATTGATGATTTTGGAAAACATAAGAGAACTAAGTTATTATTTTCACTAATAAGTGAAGAGAAAAATTCAAGTACTCTCTTCAAGTTCAAACAATAAAATAGGTTATGAAGGATAAGTTTTGTCTCATGGTCCCTTTATTCTATCTTCAAATGCAGGAATTTCACATGTTTTTGAACCTTGTTATCCTTTCTTTTCCATAATCACATGTCCCTCTTACTATAAAATAGGAAAGATTCCTCTTTAAGGACTCATGTCATTAGTTTGAAACTACCCAGAAAATCAAGGTTAATGTCCCCATCACAAGTACTTACCTTTACCATGTGAAAGGATTCCCAGAATTAGTATGTGAATATTTTCCCAGGGGCTTTATTCTGCCTACCATATCCATTCAGTTACTTCTAGTTTAAAACTAATTTATGAAACATGACATTTATCAGGCATCATGCTAGGTGATGTTTAGTCCTTGAAAATATCTTATAAGATTAATTATATAGGCATTTAAAAATACATATAGAGGGATAGATTACCACTTGATATTTATCTGAAATAACATCTCTGGTTTTATATAATTATTCTCTGTATGATTCTTATCCAATAATTAAGAATATATATTCTGCATTGAGGTATGATCTTCTTTAAATTTTACTTTTAATATAACTGTTTAGAAGAGGGCTATCATCATTTAACTCTTTAAGTTGTAGTTAATTAACACTCAGACATTTTTTTCAATATAATCTGACTACAAGCAATACGTATCACATATAATGTGAACCTACATTAACAGAAAAGATGACATATAATTTTCAAGTTTTAAAACACATTGCTTATTAATATCATAAAATATTGTTATTAATTGGTGTATTTAGATTTTTAATTTTTAACTCTTTCTTGCCTGACTCTTAAGTAGCAGTTAATAACAATGGGAAGACTGAAATGTGTAAGGTTTGATTTGAACATGTTGTGGAATCAGTGTAAGAGACTACTGGTTGCAGAAACTCCTAGTGTTTGATATTACTCTAACTTGATGCTGTGGAATAATATTTTTGAAAGGAATATATCCTGTCTCTGATATCATACTTAAAAAAGTGCTCATAAAGATTCTTCTCTCTGCCTAGTCATGCCCTTAGGATAAAGCAGTTAGTACTTTTGAAGGTACAATATAAAATAGAAAAATCAGCAGCCTTATGTTTATCTAGTTTTGTAATCTAAGTTCATAGTTGTAAGGATATTATGTTAATTATGTGATAGAAGAGTTTTAGAGTGTATTTTTTTCATGAAATATAAAAAGAAAGATTCCTTGAAATTTTAACTGGCTTCTGGAGGGGCACTTAGTAAACAGATTAAAATAAGATTTGATAATTAAAAGATATATTCATTTGTTATGTGTAAAGATTCATCTGTAAAATATGTAAAATATTCATCTCTAATAAATGACATTATGATATAATCTGTGACAAAATGTAGGCAACATGTGTTGATGTGAATTTATTTAAAGTCATGGGATAGTCTCATAAAATTATGTTTTTAAAAATTCTTTTAGTTGTTGATTAACCTTTATTTTATTTTTTTTATTTTTATGTGGTGCTGAGAATCAAACCCAGTGCCCTACAGATGCTATGCAAGCACTCTACCACTGAGCTAAAACCCCAGTGCATAAAATTAATTATTGAAACTGGAATGCCAAGTTGATGAGCCACATATCATCTTTTTACCTTGAGAAAAAAACATAATCTGCATTAAAAAGCATAGGGCCTATAAAAATGAGAAAGTGATGATAAAATCAATGTTACCATAACATTAAATGGACAAATATTTATGAAAATACTTTTGGTACTGAGAGATAATTAGGTAAAAAGGATAAATTGCTCACAAATGGTACATTTGGACAACAAGAGTGTAACCAATGTATCTCCAAAATCTAATTCAATGCTCATCATTTTGTACAAGGAAAAATTGAATGAATGAATAGTATTTTATATATAAACTACATATTAACATGAGAAATGAGAGAATAGAGGAGACAGAAAGGAAGTAATTATAATCTCTAAAAATGACTAATATATATTCACTCATTTTAGTTTTTCCAACATGAATTCCTCTAGCCTTCCCTTGTTTTCTTATACCAGCTGCAAATTTAAAGCAACTTTGGCTGAGTAGCATTTTTTTGTAAAATTCTTCTCTGTACTGTTTCTGAGAATCATAGGTCAAATTAGTCAGACTGCTGTTCTAACACTAATAATTAGATCCACCCCCTACCAAAATCCACAGTTAATTGGTAGAAATTTAAGCTCTGTGAATTTTACTTGTTAAAAGCATCATATGGAGAAAGTACAAAGGCTGTCCTAAATAAATGACTTTAAAATTACTTTTAAAGCATTTTTCTCCAGAAAAAGTCATGGCAGGCTTAACATATGTCTTAAAATGGACTTCTTGTTGTCTTCATCATTATTATATTATACATTCCCTTGGAAACTGCAGGTGATAAAAGTGTTCTTTATGCTGAATATCATGTAAGGTACACTGCATTTTTTAAGAATTTAGTAAGTCATTAGGATGAATGTGCAGGAGAAATATATTTGAATAGATTTGGAAGTTTCTCCAGTCTGTATTTCCCTATTCACCATTTGATATTTGGAATCAGATCAGGCTATGACAACATGGTCATGTTATTCTGGGACATAGAACATCACTTGTTCATAGATGTAGGTTTTTATCCTGCTATTATTCTACTATGTATTTCTTGACAAGGGAGGGAAGGAGAGATGGGAATTAGATCAAGAAAAGAGTATGCTCAGTGAGAAAGATCCTTTGACTATGTACGTCTAATTTCTTTTAAGTAAATTTCTAGAATGTTTGAAAGAAAGAAAGGCAGAGGTAAGTTAGGTGAGGTGTGTTGAGCAAGGTAGCTGAGGAGTTATATTATGGGAAACCACAACATAACCTTTTAAAACTCAAATGTACCATCAGTATAATGTGGATAATTACATTTACATCAAGGCGTTGTTAGAAGAATGAAAATGTATAATATATTTAAATCACTTAACAGAGTGGCTGCTTCTAATAGTGAATTTTACAGTATAGAAACAGGGACAAAAACTGTCAAAAGCAAAAAGAATGGTTTCAGATTGAATTTTTTTCACATATGACTTTGAGTTCAATACATATTTTAGTTAAAAATATGTTTTTACAGAGACATTATTTCTAAGGGTGATTAAAAGATTGATTATAACCACTCTTGGGTTTCATAATTTAAAAATATTTTCTCAAGTCTGTGATTAATTTTTCCCATTTAAAATTTTATTCTCAATAATATGCAGCATTAAATATAATTACAATTTGACAAGGAATCTTGGGAGTTACACTTTTACATATTAAACTATGCAGAAAAGTTGAATTTCATAGCTGGTCAAAAATTCAGAGCAACGTGAAAAGAATATAGTGAAACATGGTTCATGGTCCTTAAAAGATCTTTTGATGTGGTTAGTTATTTTCTAATGAATGTAAGTAACATGTCGAAACCCACCTATGAACAGAAAGTAAATTAACAATTTAGAAATGAGAAAGTGACATAAAATTAAATGAAACTTTTATCTTCACCACTTTTCACAGGGTCATTTTTTGATTAAATTATCTCCTTTGCTTGCTGCTTGTCTCACTACATCAATCACCCATGAATTAAAATTAGAGGTATTTTTAAAATATAATTAGTAAGTCATCACTTGTATCTATTGAGTAGTAAGTTTATATTTTTATAGTCCCTGAACTGTGGTGTGGACCTTTGAATAATTCATTTCTCACATGAAATAGGCAAATTACAATTATCCAGCAAGTTGTTATTCTGAATAATGTTTCTTCAAAGGAAGAAGAACAATGGTTAGCCCATACATTTGGTCATGCATGGCAATATCTAATTACTCTCTATACTTTCTCCAGTTCAATTTAATATGTGATATATAATTCCAACACCTGTTGAACTGTATAGTATAATACATGGATAAAGAATTCTAAATGACTCATTTTATAAGCAGATGCTTTTTGGTCAACAGTGTTTTCAAAATAACTTGAAAATTAAGCACATTCAACATTTTGGTGGTAGTGGTGGTTATTTTATTCTCCCCTTCCTTTCTCCTTCTTATTCTTCATTATCATCATCTAAACTTACTACATAGAGACAGCACTTTCCACAGATTATATGATTTAATAATTCTCAAACTCTAGAGGCATCACAGTCTCCTGAATGTCTTGTCAAAATACACAATGCTTGGCATCTCCCCCAGGTTTTCTTGTTCAGTAGATATAAGATGGGGCTTTAGGATTTGCATCTATATGGAATGTCCACTTGATTCCAATGCTACCAATCTAGGGACCACATGTTGAGAATCAGTGCTTTAGCAAAGGTTTCCTTGTATCTTAATCATTTTCATTTTAATCACACCCAAGGGTATATCATTGCTACCCTTTTTCTCATTGCACACCAATCTCTACAGAGGATTCATCCACATGTGTTCTAATCTCGCACAAATATAAATCACCAGTCTTCACCTCTCTTTTGAGTGTCACACCAATATATTAACTCCTTTAATAAGTACATCTCTACTTGGAGATCCTATAAACCCCTCACATTTAACATGGACATATTGGAAACTCATAAATCAACCTTCATAATGAGAGTTTCAATCAAGAATCACCATTTTTCATGAGAATTATATTTGTACAGTTTTAAAAGACTTTCCACCAAATTAGTTGTTAGATAGAGAAAAAAATAGTACCTGTTTTAATAAATATGCATTTAATAAATTGAATACCACCTTGAAGAGGGAGATCAGAAATAGCACCAAAGAGGGGCAAATGGACATCACGTTTACCCAGTTACAGTGCCCAGAGAAGGGCACATTACCTCATTGCTCTTTGATCTGCTTCAAACCCATAGTGTACCACACCAGGTCCCCACCTTCCTAGCCTCAGTCTCCCTACTTCTTACCTCACAGTTTGTTTTTCTATTTTACTAATGGTTTTGAGAAGCATGCCATATTATCTCTTGTTTTAGGATCTTAATTTATGCTCTTCAATTTGCTTGACCTATCCTTCGTTCTCCCTAAGTCTATTATGTCTCTTTGCCTGTTAAAAACCAACTAGTACTTCAGACTAAAGTTAATACTATGATTTCCAGGAATCCTTCCTTTCTGTTTCCCCTGATGTATTCAGAAGTTCTGTTTTGCTTAGGACTGTCATGGCATTTACCACACTTTATTATAATTTCTTGTTTATTAATCTCTATTGACTGTGAGTTTTTGAAAAGTGGGAAATGATTGCTATTTATTTATTTAGTTTCTAGAACAGTGCTAGTTAAGATATAGTTTCTTGTTAAATGAACAGATTAATAGAGGGAAGTATATTGTAAAGGCCATGCATTAATAGTTAAATACTTATTTTTATTTGGTGGAACACTAATTGAAGAAATTAAGGATATTTTTAAATTTTTATATTTAAAGAAATTATTAAAGATTTTTAAATAGCCAGCATTTATCTCTAATATGATTTTCTAAAGATCTCTAATACTTTCATTTTTTTAAAGGAAGGAGTTTTGTTTTCTATCCTTTTTTGACCAACCAGCATTACACCTTTGGATGTAAAGTGAATTCATACCCAAAGGCCTCAGGAGCAACTTAGTATCCACCCTTAACTTTGGTATTATTACTAGGAATGATGCAAGGAGACAACACTGTCCACAGTACCTTGGGAGTTTAAAATCATTAAAGAGAAAACAGTGTGTTTAGGAATATTAATTATCCACAATACAGCAGGGTACTTCTTTGATTTGTGTATAGAAATGCTAATGCATCATGAAGGGGAAATGCTCACTGTTTTTTATTGGCATTAAAAAACTTTCTAGATATCATTTTAATTTAATTATGAAAATAAATTCGTAATTGATTTTTTAAATTCCTGAATATGTTGATTCTTTAGCCACACCAATTCATGTTAATCCAATGACAAAAGGTTGTTAAAGAGTCAAGGCATTGTTGTTTATTTATCAATAAGCTAAGAAAATAAACAAAATATTTTAAATTTCTTATTCAGCTTAGCATAGTGTTTTAGTCAACTTTTCTGCTGTTGTGACTAAAAGATCTGACCAAAACAATTTGAGGGGAGGAAAAATTCATTTGAGGGCTCACAGTTTCAGAGGTCTCAGTCCATAGACAGCCAGTTCCATTCCTTGGTGCTCTAGGTGAAGCAGAATATCATGGTAGAAGAGTATGGTTGAGGAAAACAGCTCACATGATGATCAGAAAGCAGACAAACTCTACTCTCCAGATACTAAATATATACCCCAAAGCCACACCCCCAATGCCCATCTCCTCCAGTCACACCCTACTCTCCTTCAGTTACCATCCAGTTAATTCATATCAGGGGATTAATTCACTGATTGGGTTAAGGATCTCATAAACCAATCATTTCTCCTCTGAACCTTCTTGCTTTATCTCATGCTTGAGCTTCTGGGGGACAATATCTCACATCCAAACCATAATGCGAGGAGTTAACTGTTCACCCAGTGAAATGTTCTTCACTTGCAAAACTTCAAGTTATTTTACTCTTCATATAGTAGAACACTGTGCCACTTAATAGCATGGTTCATGGAATATTAAAGAATTATGATGCATCTTCTTATTATGATAGTTACCAGTTATATTTGGTATTTGCCATCATAAGTATCCCTAGTAAGCCAGACCTTCTCCTGTTGATTTGAAAGGAGTAATAGGCCTACTACATGTACAGTAGCTAGAAAATTACTCTATTCACAGAGGCTCAGTTAATACTCATTTCCTTCTACCTCTCTCACTTTGCTTCTCTTTCCTTTCTTTCACTGCTAGAGCTTTAAAAATTACTAATTTGTGTTTTAAAATTTATTTATTCTGAAAAACTCAGACATGGATTTTTATGTCAAATATGCTACATTCGTGGTTAATGGGGATTGTAGATGATCAGTCTGATGTATCTTTGATAACTGAGGCAGTAATTGTGGTCATATCAGGCACTACTGAAAAGAAAGCAATATTTTACATGCATATTCAGATGATGCATGATGTGTTATTGCATTTCACATTACATATAGTTGCCTAGTGCCAACTTAATACAGTAAATCTCAATACTAGACACTTTCCATTTTTCATAGAACCAGAAAAAAATGTTCGGTTTTCCATTTTGTTGAATGGATTTGAATTCAGGAAGGGCATCATATTGCGTTCACTCTACTTTATGTGCTATATATTCTGACAATATGAATAAGCTGACCATACTGGTCAGAATAATCAAAAGATCTCATCTAATACTTTTAAAATGTGATTATTTCTGTCTCTATCTTAGGGCGCTGCATCTGATTGTCACTCTTCTAAACTATGCAGAAGGGTATTTTTTGGCTCATGTAATCATTCATTTAAAGTTTCTCAATTTTTTAAATAGGAAAGATAAAAAAACTGGTGGCTATTATGGCCTATACATTAAACCAGTAATGTAGGATATTAGCAATTAGAGAATGGTCAACATTAAATTCGATATTTCTAATAGTACAATTTACATGGGACCTCTTTAAAGATATGCAGGCCAGACCACTGGTTCACAAATTAGTTGATATCAAACACTTGGAGAAGTTGGTAGAAATACAAAGGCCCAAGTTGAATCTTATTCCAGTATGCCTTAGAATTTTTCATATATGCTGTATTTTCATATATACTCCTTTAGACATTAAAACAAATCAAAACAGTATTCTTTGACCATGATAGATGAGCAGAGCTTTGAGTTATCTTATCAGCCCACAATCCCTGACCTTCAGTTCCCGTGCTAGAGCATTTACTGTACTCCCTTCACCTTAGAGCTTTACTTGAGGGAGTAAATTAAATAAGAAGCAGTCTTCTCAGTGTCTACATACCCAAAATTTCAAAATGGAATGCTTCCTATAAGTCTGATATCAAAATTCATTTTGTGGTAAATGCAAGCAAATGTATTCTAGGTAGTGTAAATATTTACATGTTTAAGTAAAGAAATATTAATATGTTTAATGTTAAGATGCTGCCTCAGAGCATGCTACAGAGTTTTTAAAAATACTTGGTATGTGTACTTACTGTGAAAATCCAAACAAACCTCCCCAAATACTTAGTTCCAAAGGTTTCAGATAAGGATTGTGAATAGTGTGATTAATAAGATTGCGTTCTTTTTTTCCTTTGGAAGAACCAGTTTGTTTTAATTTTGTGAACACTGCAAATGACTAGACTGGCTATGCTTCCTCTGAGTATGGAAATTTAAAAGGTCAAAGACAAACTATTGACCTCCCTTGATTAAGAATCTTGTTAACTTTAATTCTCTCCTTATATATTCTTTTTCTTGATACCTTTACTCTTTTTGCTAGTATTATCAATAATAACAATTTTGCTAGATGTATTTTCTAACCACCTTTTTAGATTATTTGAATATGTGTAAATAAATTAGATCTTCATTTATTTAGATATACATACCAATAAAACAGACATTCTAATACTGGTACTGGGGCATGCCTGTGGAAGAAATTTGGGATAATTGTCCTCAGTGCCTCTCTCCTTTCCATAATAAAACACCTGTAAATTCTCAGAGTTACTTTCCTAAAGACTTAACATAATTGTACATATTTGCAGGTAGGTCAAATTACTAGTACATGGCAGCTCAGGTAGCAGAAACTTTATACTCTACCTTCCTGAATAGATATCTCCAGTATTTATCTTCTCAAAAACACTTGAATCCCTCCAGTCTGGATAATTTCAGACTTTTAAGTTGTGATTCAGAGTCCAATAATTATTTCTGCAGTGAGTGGTTGAAAGAAAAGTGATATACCCTCAACAGCAACTTCAGCTATTCTGAAGCATACAAGAACTCCAAAGAGAAAATTTGTATATATAACATTGCTTTCTTGCTCCAGATCAGTGGCTCAGAGCATGAAAGAAGTGAAGTGACAAATTACTGAATTTCCCCTGAGGTCTTGAACTATCAGCCTGGCTAACAAAAACTTATTGCATATTTCCGTAGTTATTGTGCTTTCTTTTTCTTGTTCTTTTCCTTTTTTTAGGATAGTAGTGTGTTAGTTAGCTTTTCATTGTTGTTACCAAAATATCTGACAAGAACAATTTTGGGGAGGAAGAAGTTACTTGAGGCTCATGGTTTCATTCCTTGGTTGGCCAACTCCATTGCTCTGGGTTCAAGCTGAGGAAGAACGTGGTGGAGGGCAGCTGCTCATCTCATGGCAACCAGGAAGTAGAAAGAGAGAAGAGACCACAGGAAAAATGAACACTTCCAAGATATGTCCCCAGTGACCCATTTCCTCCAGACATATCACTCCTGCCTACAATTACCACCTAGTTAGTCCATTCTAACTAGGATGGACTGATTAGTTTATAGGTGTCATAGATCTAATCATTTCACACCTGAGCATTCCTACAGTATCTTTTGGGGGACATTTCATATCCAAATCATAACAAGTAGACTTTACTTTTTAGAGATATTCTGAGTTTATAGAAAAATTGATCAGAAAGTTCAGAGGGTTCCTAAATGTACCCTCCCCCTCCACTTTATAATTTCCCCTAGTATTAACATCCTGCATTAATGTACATTTGTTACAATTGATGGACCAATATTGATACATAATTATTCACTAAAATTCATAGATTATATTAGGGTATACTTTATGTGTTGTGCACTCTATGAATTTCCAAAAATAGATGTCAAGCGTTCATCTGAATAGTTTTATTGCCCTAAAAATCTCTTGTGTTCCACCTATTCATCCTACATCCCCCATCAACTTTTGATATCTACTGATCTTGTCACCTTCTTCTAAGTTTTGCCTTTTCCATGGTATCATGTTGTTGGAATTTTACAGGATTTAGCTTTTTCAGATAGCCTTCTTTCACTTAGTAATACACATTCAAGTTTCCTCCATGTCTTCTCATAGCTCCATAGCGCAATTCTTTTTATCACTGAATAATATTCCATTGTACCAGCATACCATAGTTTATCCTTTTATCTATTGAAGGATTGTTTCAACTCTGATTGATTCCAATATTTTGTAATTATAAATAAAGTTTCTATAAATATTTACATGCAGGATTTTGTGTGAACATGTTTTCAAATCATTTGGGTAAATTCTTTTGAATGTGATTGCTGGATCATATGGGAAGAGTATGTTTAGTTTTGTAATAAACTGCCAAATTCTCTTCCAAAGTAGTTTTACCATATTTCTTTCCTACCAGCAGTGAAAGAGGGTTTCTGTTGGCCCACATTCTCATTGCTAGCATTTGATGGTTTTGGTGTTCTGGATTTTTGCTAATATAATACATGCACTATACTTTACTTTTAAAATTTAACAAATAGAAAATTTGATTTTACAACATACATTTTTAATAGTTAATAATCATCATGGTTAAATAAAATCATGATCCTACTTCTTTTCCCCACCACCATAGTTATAGCAAGAGTTCATTGTTCTCTTCCCTCAGCAGGTCTGTGAATCACCATTCTTGCCTTGCCAGTTCACTCTTATTCCTACTGTCAATTTCTATTTTTGTATGTGCCTCTCTAAAGTGCAACATTAACACCAAGCTAATATTCCTTTCCTTAGTACTCAAAAAAGTGTTGTTCATATGTTAAAGAGTCCTATTATAACTCCTTATTACGAAAAGAGTCTCTGCTTCTCTCAGGTTTCTCTCATAATGTTATAATTATCTGTTTTTGCTAGTATAGAGCATATTAAACACTCACAAATATATAAGTACCTATATAATGAGTCAATCTACACCTGTCATATAACCCCAACAATCACCAAATTATGGCCAATCCTGCTCCATCCTCTCCCCTATTTACTGTTTACCACTGGTATATTATTTTGAAGTAAATCCCAGATATCATATTAATTCACATATAGATATAGAGGAATGGGTTCTTCTCTTTCTTACCTAGCATTATTTTCACACCTAAAGTAATATCACTACTTCCCTATTATCTAATACCTAGATAATATTCAAAGTTAAGATCAATGAAGACCATGCAGTGTGGCTGGTTCTTTTCCTCTTTAGGCTCAGCTTCCATGTCTTCTACCTCCCAGAATTTATTTGCTGATGAATCAAAGTTTTTAATCTTGTAAAGTTTTGTATAATCTAATTTTCCCTGATTGTATCCTTGAAATATTGTTTAACATGTTCTCTGTCCCCTATATTTTCTATAAATCAATAGAAACTTCATACAGGTTTGATTTATTTTGACACAACTAGTATAGCTTAACTTATTTTTGCTTTGTGTCAATGCTATTTCATTACTGGTTTTCTTTTAAGCTAACCCTAGAGGGCATACCAGCATGTTAATTCATGCTAATCCTGAAATATTTAATAAAATTTATATGAATCATGTAAAGAGTTTCACAGAGGTAAGCATCTAATTAATGAAATGGTAGATTAGTCTACTGATCTCTACTTTTAAATCAAGTTCCCTTTTCCTTTAAGTAAACTGTTAGCTTTGTAATAGCAGCATGTGCCTTTATAAGTTTTAAATTCTCTTCAGTAGCAAACTGAGGAAACAGTTTTCAGAACATTCTCTTTCCTGTGTAATTGTGGTTTTAATAAAGAAGTCTTAAATTTGTATATATCTTTGAATTACTTAAGTACTGTAATTACATAATCATATAGCTGAGTAGTTTAGCTTTAAAGCTCTTTATTCTGAAATCTAAATATGAATCTCCATTAGGGTTTTCACTGAGTGATCGTGAGCAAGTTTCTGAACCTGGTTTCTCAACCTGTTAAATGGAACTTTTATCAGTAAGGAACTTGTGGAATTGCTTTGAATATTCAATAAGTATAATGTGTGCATAATACTTAGTATAATGCCTGGGATACAGTGGCAAATATTCAGTAACATTGGTACCTATATGGGAAGTATCACTATGAAAAAACTGAGGCAGATATAGGATAGAGGATTGGCCTAATATTATGTAGCTGGCATGTGCTTAACCAAAGAGTTTCTAGTATCAGAACTGACCCTGTAAAGTATTCTAATTATTTTTAATATTTTTAGTTGTAAATGGACACAATACCTTTATTTTATTTATTTTTATGTGGTGCTGATGATCAAATCCAGTGCCTCACACATGCTATGCAAGTACACTGCCACTGAGCTACAACTCCATCCCTGTTCTAATGTTTCAAAGGCAGGAATGTATTTAGGCCTAGGCTATGTGAAGAGAGAAGGGGTGTTTTACATCAAAAGCAGTGATACATTCACCTTGTCAGATGCACACATTCATAAAATCCATTAGCCTATTACAGACTGCTATTGCTGCTCTTAGCCTCAGCTACTAAGACACATAAGGACTAAGATTGTTTTAGTTTTATATAAGAAATTACATAATTGGTATTCTGTAGCTATGGGTCTTGCATCTACTGATTATTAGAAAAAACTGTGTGTGTACTGAACATGCACAGACCTTTTCATGTCTTTATTCCCTAAACAAAGCAGTATAACAATGATTTACCTAATATTTACATTATATTTGGTATTATAAGTGATGATATTTAATAATAATTAGAATATAAGGGAGGATGTGTTTAGGTTATATGCAAATATCACAACAGTTTACATAATGGAGTTAAGCATGTTTTGGTTTTAATATCCCAAAGAGGGTTCTGAAACAAATTCCCTGAGGATTTCAAGGAACATACACACACACACACACACACACACACATACTTATGGAAGTGGTGCCCATTGTCAAAACTTTCTAAAAACTTCCCTTTCCCTCACTTCTCTACACAGATATTAAAATGTTTATATGTATTTGTGTGTTCATCAGTTGTATACATGAGGTCTAATTCCTTGTGATGAAATCAAAATGATATAGGTAACTTCTACTATAATTATAATAAAAAATATTAGAAGAATTTCATGAGATTTTTGCCCTAGTGTATAAACCATACTTATCAGATGACAGAGCAGCTGAATTACGCTGAAATTATTCTAAGAATTTCTTGAAATTTTCTTTCTTCAATTAAGTTCCCTTGAGTAGACAGATACCTGTGAGTATGAATAAAATGCTAATTAAAAGTATGTATATTTTAACTTTAAATATCTATTCTCTTAATATTTATTTATTTTTGTTAATTAACATAAGAAATCAAATAGTTTAAACAAAAATATTGTCTGTGGCTTCTTAAATGCTACACGTATGGTTAACAAAAGCAACTGCTTTGCCTTCCCAAGGGTTTAAAAAGTTAAATGTGTATAATTGATGTAATTTTTTAAAAATATTCTTTAGTTGTCAATGAACCTTTTTTATTTCTTTTTCTTTTTTTAAATTTTATTTTATTTTATTGTAAACAAATGGGATACATGTTGTTTCTCTGTACATGGAGTAAAGGCATACCATTTGTGTAATCATAAATTTACATAGGGTAATGTTGTTTGATTAATTCTGTTATTTTGTGCTGAGAATCCAACCCAGTGTTTCACATGCCAGACAAGCACTCTACCACTGAGCCATAACACTAGCCCTGTTGATGTAATTTTTCAGGTTTCATAAGTCACTTTGCCATTTAAAATTGAATGCACCAGAATTGAAAAACTCCATATATTGAATATGTTACCATAATGGTTTTGTTGACTGATACCAAGAAATGTATAAAATAATTTGAAGTGTTATTTTACATTTTAATAAAATTATGTTTTTAATTTAAAATTTATCTCTAAAGTTTTAATGCATAGTTTCCTTCATGTGTTCCCATGTCTTATTACTTTAAGACTTCAAAAACATAAAAGCTTTCAAATATACATACACACAAGGCCAAATTTATAAGCTAACATGTTTTCCTGGAGATAACTATAATGTATTAAGACATACCCTCAATCAGATACCATTACTTCTAAAGCTGATTCACCTCCTTTAAAAATAATGTTCGATTTTATGTTAAGAAGAATATGTCACCCTTCACTGCAAGATGTCAGAATGACACTAGTGATTTCACTAGAAAAAGTGTCAGTGGTTAAATCTTGCTGGTTCCCTAATAACTCCCCAGTTGTTGAACTGCATTTTAGCATCATCTGAAAATATTTTGATAGGAGAATTGACAGTTGACAGCTAGGTATATCTATTTTGTACAGAAGTCAGATAATACCAGTTTAACATTTAAAAGGCATTATCAAAATTATGGTAGTAGAAAGCAATGTCAAGATGGTATCTATTAATCTTTAAAATTTTAATGTTATAATTTTTTTGTGTTTAATTTTTAAGAATATATATTGAACTTAAACAGGTAGAAGTATTTTTCAGTAACATAGAAGTATTGTTTAAATGCAATGTTTAAGTGGGGTGAATCATCTTACAACAAAATTTATAAGACAAATAAACATGTTCACTGATAATCATTTTCTTGAGGAATAAAAAGGTGCTGATTCATAGAAAGTATGAATCAGATAAATTTTTAATCACTGAGTTCTCAAAACTCCAGGATACTATTTGTGTGAGAATCTTTTAAATGATGTCTTTGTCCATTCTGTATAATAAAACAAAGGACCATAAACCAGATAGCTTATACATTTTAGAGACTCATTACTTATAGTTCTGAAGGTGAGCCAGTCTAGGATTAAAGTGCCAGCAGATTGTGTCTGCTGAGGACTCACTCTTTTCTTCTTAGATGATATCTTCTTGTTTTGTCTTTCTATGGTAGAAAGGGAAAACAAGTTCCTGTTACCTTCTTTGGAAGGGTACTGATCCCATTCTTGAAGACAAAGTCCTCATGTTTTAATTACCTCCAAAAAACCTACCTTTTAATACTATTGTCTTGGACATTAGATTTTAACATATGAATTTTGAGGGCACACAAATATTCAGACTATAGCAGATGAGAATAATAATGAAGATGATAATAGTAATAATAGTTGACCTTTTTAAAAACTTCCTATATGTCATATACTTTTAAAATTCAATGTAGCTTCTTAATACATTTTTGACATGTGTACAATTAGTATTCCCATTTTATAGGTCAAAATGTATAGGTGTAGACACATATTGAGAGGCTATTTATAAAGTTTGCTGAACATAGGTATTTTAATGGAAACAGAAGAGTAAAAAGTATTTATATTCACATCATAGAACATAAACCATTATACACATACACATGCATACACACACACACACACACACACATACACACACACACACACACACACACATCCCCACGTATATGTATTAGAAATGTTTCCATGCTGTTTTCTTGCAATATTGATTGAGAATATTCCCATATCCCAAGCTCATAACACATTTTTCTACAGAAGTGATTAAAGGGTATTTGCAAAGCAGTCTCAATAAAATTACAAATATTGAGTCATAAGGGTAGAATTTATTTATAAGATGTTATATTTCTTTATTTGGGGTATATAAAATAGTATGTATTATTGATAGTGATTTAAAAAATAGGTTGACATTCTATTATTTTAGCTTACCATTTGTTTTAGTTAGTTTTTGTTGTCATTGTTGTAACCAAAAGACCTGATGAGAACAACATAGAGAAGCAATAGTTCATTTTAGTTCATGGTTTCAAATCTTCATTCCATGTTTGGCCAAGTATGTAGCTCTGGGCCCAAAGTGAGGCAGAATATCTAGGTAGAGGGGCATGATGGAGAAAAGCAGCTCAGGACATGGCCACCAGAAAGGATAGTGGGGTAGTGGGGGCAGAAGAGAGAGAGAGTGGCAGGGTCTGCTTACCAAGGACCAGATATAAGCCTCAAAGTCACACTCCCAGTGACCTACCTCCTACATACATACTTTACCTGCCCACATTTACCACACAGTTAATCATATCAGTGGATTAATCCACAGATTAAGTTATAACTTTCATAATCAAATTATTTAATCTGAAAATTCTTGCATTATCTCACATATGAAATTTTGGAGGACACCTCCTATCTAAATCATAACATTCCTCCCTGGCCTTCAAAAGCCCATGCCCATTTCATAATGGAAAATACATTTAGTCTGTTTCCAAGAGCTTTTAAAAGTTTCAGCATTACCCAAAGTCCAAGTCCAAAGTCTCTTCTAAAACTCAAGACAAACTCTCAGTCTGAGTCTCTGTAAAAATCAAAAGCAAATTACATGTATCCAATATATAATGGTACAGAGTAAACATTTCCATTCCACAATAGAGGAGAAATAGAGGCATAGAAAGAAGGCATGGCACCAAAGTGAGACTGAAATCCAGTTGAGCAAACACTTTCTGTAGCTCCACCTCCAGTATCTGGGTCACATGGTATGGTGAGGCTCTCTCCAAAGGGTTTGTGCAGTTCCACCCCAGTGGCTTTGCTTGTTGTAGCCCACATGGCTTCTCACAGCTTATTTCTGCTTCAGTCCTGCTGCTTTCCTTGACAGACATTCCATATTACTGGCATCTTTTAATCTCAGGCATCTCCATTGCAACTCCAGCTTCCTTCTCACATCTTCATGCATCACCCTCTCACTACAATTTGCCTGGCGTCCCAGATCTTCCTTTAAACTTTCAGTGAAAGCCTACATGACCGTCCTAACTCTAGCATCCTGCATTCCTGCAATCCTGTAGAACCATCAGCACATGGACATCTTGAGCAGTAGTCAGGCCTCCTAGGACCTCAACTACAGAATCCTTGGAACGTCTCGGTGGTTTTGCACAGTGAAACAAATTTCTAGGTTCCCCTATGCAACCATGTCATTCCAGAGGTCTTATTTCAAAGGAATTTTTAGTTTTATATTCTTGAGCCTAAGATGGGTGTGGTCTGGCCAATACCTAATATGCCCTCAAGCCATCTTTCCTGTTGTTCCATAAAGCACATAATATTTCTTTGGTGGCTGTAATCTTGAACAACCACACCTCCCCTAATTCACTTTACTCCCACTATTCTGTCCAAATTGTAAATTTTTTCAAATATTCCTGTTCTGCTTTCTGATTCTGAAATTGACTAAGAGCCACCAGCAAGATGTAGTATTTTGCTCACTCTTACTCTTAATAAACTTTTGTTGTGATAAGAATTAGCTGAAAACTAGATTCAGTTATCTTATATGATGCACTTATAAGGACATAACATCACGTCTGTGATATTTTCACCACTCTATAAGCTGAATTGAATCATGTGATTACAATAGACAAACCCAAATTGAGGTAGACAATAAGTGACCAGTGCCCGGAAAAGTTTTAAGGTCAGTAAAGAGAAAGATTGAAGGAAACTAAGAAGACATGGCAGCTAATGCAATGTTGGATCAATTGGATGCTAGGTCAGAAAATAACCTTAGTGAAAAATCTAGTGAAATATCAATGAGGTCCCCAGATTAGTCATTATTGCATCAATGTTCCTGGTTCTAACAGTTAAAATTTAACAATTTCCTGGTTTTTTTGCCAAAAGTTAGGTCCTTGTCCCCAATGCCTAGCCAATAAGGAGCACGTGGTTTTGAGAAAAAGGAAAAAGAAGGTTCATTGCTTTGCTAGCAAAGGAGAAACACAGGGACTCCTGTCCCAAAGGCTGTGATTCTGCCCATCAGCAGGAACAGGGGGCTTTTAAAGAAGTGACTCAGAGACTACATTCCACCAGTTGTAGTTCGCTTGTTAATTTGGGAGATAGACATGTCTGAGATCTTCTCCTACCATCCCCGAAGTCTGAATTACTTCATTCCTATGGTGTGTGTATACTCAGGCACAGATAACTCTGCCTACAATGGGGAAGAAAGGTAACCTCAGATCCCCTGAGATTAGGGAGGGAGAGAGGAAGTGCAGGAAACATGTCCATTTTAAAAATAAATTGCAGTGGCAGAGCAGCAAGGTCTACATTCAAAGCATTAAGTGGACCACTGTTGCAGTTTTAATAACTGTTTCATTGTTACATAAAATGTTAACATTTGTGAAAGTTGAGTAATGGGTACATAGGAACTCTTTGCTCTTTTTCCAAGTTTTCAGAAAGCATGAGATATTTCAAAATATAAAGATAAAGCAATGTATTTTAACCAGAGGAAGAAAACAAAAATGCTACAACCTCTAGAATCAGAAAAAAAGTATTTCACTTGAGGATGTTTGTACTTCCAGGAAAGATATTTATGTACACAAACTCAGTGCATAATATGCATGATATCCTAGTGATACATGAATGTGACAAGTGGAGATAATTTGGTTTTCTTTCAATTATTTTATATGGCATTTGTTAAGCTCTAAACTTTCTATAATATTGCTACTGATGTTGAAAGAAATGAGTAATTATACTATCTGGTATGATTGAAGAGAGTATTTGAATCTGGGACATAGTGCTTCATATTTCAGAAGATCTATACAAAGTATTGAAGAGACTAATTCTAGTTTGGGATTTGGGAAAAAATAATGGTATATTGATAAAAATTATGGGTACTAATGAATCATGCTTTAATGTCTTCATTAGAAATGTTTGAATAAATGCAGTTTTGAACAATTGTTAATATCACATTAAGGCATTTAACCTTCATTGTACGGTCAGTCCTAACTGATCATAGAATTTTCAGCAAGTGAGTCACATAATCAGTTCACAAATTTAATGGCAGTATGATGTGATCATTGGAGTGAGGCAAGATGAGTAGCCAGGAGACCAGAGAGGAGAAAATGGCTGTAACACAGGACCAAGTTGCAGAGGACTAAATTAGGTCATTGGCAATGAGGACAAAAACAAATTAAATAGAAGATAACAAAATAGAATATATAACTTACTGGGATTATATTAAGTTGCAGTTATCTGTAAAAGTAGAAAAATAAAGTCTTGACTGAACATCATGAAATCACCTTTTCCTAATGTGTTAATGATCACAATTACAATTAATTGATGAGAATGACCAGAGGACTAAGGAATGTTGATTTATTTTCAAAAGTGTAAATGAAATCTAATTAGAAATTTAAACTCAGAGAATGTTGAAAGATATGGTTATAATGATATATTTAAGAAACCTGAGTCAGATAAATTTGATTTTCTGAAATGAGGTAATGAATTGAATCTATTAATATCTTTTGGTGTATATCTTAACATGAGTAAAGATAATTCACAGTTATTTTAGGGTTTTATAATTGGATCATGAATGATGCCTTGTGAGTATGGAAAGTTGGACTATGAGATGTAAAAATAAGAAGGGTAAAGGGAAAACTACTTAGTTCACAAATAATCTTAATTTCCAGTCTATAATTCTTGGTTCCAAGACAAACATCTGCATTTCCTCAAGTAAGAATAGAGCTTTAATGCAAATTAATGAAATGAGATGAAAATAGTTACTTTTACCCAATCTCTTATGTTCCTCTTTTAACATTGCATTGAACTTTTTCTACTGGTGTACTTCTCTGTCTGTACCCACCCCTTTGGTGATTTCATTCAGTCTCATGACTTTAAATATGTTTTCTGTCCTAATATCTCCCAAATATAAATTCCTCAGTCCTCTCTTCTGAACAACACTCATGTATTCAACTCTCTACTGGACTTTGAATCAGTAGCTCAACACCATTCTCATATATTGAGAACCAAACCACTTATCCGGCCATTCTTTTCCATGGTAGTTGATTGTATCATCACTCTTCTAGTTATTCAGGGCAAAACCTTTAAAGTAATTATTGATTTCCATTCTCTGTCACGATTCATCTGTTCTATCAGAAAATCCTACCTTCTAAAATTCAAAATCTGACCACTTCTCATTGCCTCCAGTGCTACTATCCTGACCCAAGCCATCGTCATATTTCACCTTGATTTTTGCAAGTGCCTCCTAACTTATTCCCTCCTTCTGCCTTGCTCCTCATCAAAATATTGTCAATTTAGCTTCTGGAGTCATTCTGTTAAAACAGGCATTAGTGTATGTCAGTTATTTCCTCAAAAGCCTACAAAGATCTCTTGATCTAGTCTGACCTCATCTGATACCACTCTCTCTTGCTTACTCTTTTTCAGCAGCACTGGGTTCCTTGACTTTCCCCACTGCAGAAACATTTCTGCCCTGGAGATTGATACCTGGTGTTCCTTTTGGTGTATGGTTTTTCCAACTATATTTTTGGCTCAATTTCTTATTAAATTCAAGACTTGACTGAAATCACCCTATAATGGAGGCAAACTCAGTTTCATTCCCTATGTGACTTTTCTCCCTGGTTGTTGTTGCTGTCTGTTTTTGCTTCTTTCTTCTTTGTCTCTCAAACTTATCTAGTGAAAATTTAATAAGCTGCATTAATCCCTGTTTCCCAGTGTCCCAGATGTGGAACACCTTTAAAAGCTTAAGTATGGTATATAATATAATACTAATATAACAATGCTATAAATATAATATTAATATAAATAAGCTCTAAATTATGATTTCAAACCTATTGTAATATACCTGTGTCAGTATCATGTCATTGAATTGAAAACTTGGGATTTAATGGGTTAAGACAAGAATTTTTGTATACTAACAACTTTATATTAAATATTATAATTATAAATAAATATTTGTTGAATAGGAAATATTGTCTAAAGTCTGTCCTGATATTCTTAGTTTATTCATTGCAAAATACATGTGAGTAACTTTTATGTATGTGGCTTACGATATAAGGATCAAATTAGATTAGTGGGGTGTGGGTATGAATAGATACAGTCCAGTGTTATAAGAGGAAGGGTAAAATGTGGGCTTAGGCTCCCTAGATTCAGCAGAAAAACATCTTGCAGACTCTAATCTCAAGTTTACTCGGTTCTATCCTATAAAAGTAGTGCAACATGACAAACTGGAAGAAATTCTTAATTTGTTTTATAGAAGTGACCCAACTCTGAAAATCAAGGCTGTCATTTTCAGTTCTGCCTGAGATCTTAGTTAGAAAATAAACTCATATTTCTATTTCCCGTTCAGATATTTTGCTATAAGATGGGTCATAATCCCCCAAAAGTGGCAATTCTAAGATTGTTTGGCACAATTCTTAATTATGCTTATTCAGGCTGAAGTTCCAGCACTTCTTTCACATAAGCAGACCTGCTAGAGTGTGGAGAATATGTTGGGAGAAATTGCTCTGTCTCCTTCATTTTCTTCTGAATCAGTTCATAGCCCAAGGATTCTATGAAGTAACACAATTGGCTGTAAAGGATTATGGATATATTCCTATCTCAATACCAGCAGTTGAAATCTCTTGTTCATTTTAAGGCAGATATGTTTTATTTGCAACCAAGGATTATTCTGATGCAAATATCTGTAAATGCAAGGAGGGGGAGCAAAATGCTCACACATTTAAATGTTCACATAGTTAAAATTTATGTCTCTATTAATAGAGAAATCTTTGATTTAAGATTCTTGGTTCCTTTTTTTAGGGAATTGAGGTTAATAGATGTGGGTATGTGTAGCTTTGTCACCAATGTTAAGGTAATATTACCACAATGACCAGAACTATGATGAAATTCCCATTTTTAAGAGTAATGGTTTTACCCTGTCTACCACAAAGGGGAAAATGCCTTGACAAATTCATCATTGTTATGCTTTCTTGCCATAGTTTATTCTCTTCTGCATTCTGTGGAAGTTCTTCGGACCCTGTGGTTTCATCAATCATAAGCCATTCTATTATTTTAGAATCATAAGACTGTAGATCACAAGCACACTCAAAAGCTTTTCACATTATTCTACCACATACAGAGAATTTTTTTCCAAAGAGGCCAATTAGTGTTTTTATTAATCCTGCAAATATAGAAAAGTAGATATGAAATATTACTGAAATACATATATATACACATACATAAATGTATATATATATATATATATATATATATGCACACACACATACCTACACACACACACACACTCACACTCACTATTGCTATGACAGACATCTCTTAAAGTACTTGATCATTGCTATTAGAGTAGAACTTTGCTTAATTCTCCTGGGGCAATGCAATACAAGTGTTATATTCAGTGAAGATAAATGAGAAGAAAAACAATTACCCTTTTTTGTGAATTACCAGATAGTAGAATTTCTGTATGAGTTTTTTCATAAGGCTATTAAATTATTCAATTATTTTTCTATGTGAGAGTTTGACAGAATGTATGTTTTTATGTATATACATGTGCACATAAATATGCACATACCAAATGCATTATGCATGTATATAGTATATATGTACAAAGTATATGTATATATATAATATCAAAATACATATAAACACATATGCATATACATATATAATCTGTATGTCTGGATGACATGAAGACCTTCCCATTTTCAAATTATTTTAATTATTTTGACTGGTTGACAGAATTTAGAATTTATTAATCACAGATCATTTCTATATTCTCAAAAAAATATAAAAGAATGTTTCAATAATACACAGGCATTGAAGGATGTCCCACTCTCAAATGTGCTATTAAAGACTGATTGCAAAGGTGGTATCTCCCTCTTTGTCCTAAACAAAAACACATTCAAGTAACTGATTTGGAGTTACAAACACCAATTATTAAGTAGACACTTTTCTCAATATTCAAATTAAAATTGAATTTCTCTTGTAACTTCTTTCATAAACTCAAGGATGGAGATTTGTTTTGAAGAGTATTCTTTGTAAAGTCTATGAAAATATTTTTATTGTCTTGGCAGGATATATTCTTCTCTTAGTAACAACAACAACAAAACATGTATTTGAAAGAACCATATTCCTTTTTGTCAATCTGAGTCAGTTGATATTTTTCACATTATTAACTTCTGCCAACAACCTAAGGTAGCAATTGCATGATAGATAACTGGGATGTAGTAGTTCAAGAAAATTATTTTCTGAAGCCTTTGGGGTTTTATTTATTCTGATAGGTACTGTTCTGATTTTTTCATGTAAAGAGCAGTCGGTAGTTTGAGGTACCCAAATAACTTCAGATTATTTAAGTTCACATGCTTACAGCTGCTTTATTTCTATCAATACCAGCATTATAAATTATTCCTCTGCTTGATAATAATCTCTCTGCAATTTCTTTATCACTGCTATACTTAGAAACAGAACAAAGAATCTATTTAGACCAGAAGATACCAAATTCTCATGACAGCTTTATGATCAAGATGTTTTGTAGACTCTCCAAAAAATAAATATGATATTTGTAGTAAACACTGGGTAAGAAATGCAAAATGACAAAAAATGTATTTCTAATTCAGCAATGTACTAAGCACAAACTGCTTTTCCTACATGAGTATCATACATTTAAGACACTAAGTCATATTATTTATCCAGTCTGTCTTTGGACTTACATAATTCTTTCAATAATTAGGATGCTCTCTCAATGGTCCCTATCTTAAAACATGAGAACTAGTAGTTGGAACAATTAATATCAGATGGGTGGCATTAGATATCTAATGATCCAACCTATTGGACAATAGACACATTTTCCAAAGAAATGCAATAAAATGTAAAAATAAGAACTATTCTGTCATCAACTGTCACATCATCTGATTGCTCCCTGGACTTATAAACCAGGGATACTTTGCAATAAGTAAATAAATGTGACCAGTAGAGATAGAACAATAACAAATTTGAGATTTAAAAGGGACTTGAGCTATCATTTGACCCAATCTCCCTTTTCTCACCAATAATGCAAAGAGGTCAAGTATGCTCAGGACACACTAATAGCTTATGGCAAAACTAGGCCTACATCTGGATTATACAAATTTTGAATCTATCTTGAAATGTAGCAGGGATAAGAGCAGTGTCAGCACAATTACAAAACCTTCCAGAAGATGGAAATGTGGGGGCTGAAAATATCACACAGCCTGGGGAGTCATCGTTTGTTCAGGTAGGTTAAGAGGCAAAAAGCATGTGGCTTGGAATCAGAAGTAGGAAGGCAAGTATGGCAGAGTGAGTCCTGGATTTGGAATCAGAAGTGTCTTTCTAAGTTCCAGTATAACCACTGACTACATTTATGAATTATGGAATATTCTTTATCCCTGACACTCTTTTTCCTTTTTTTAAAAATGGGAATAATCTATGCTCTGCCCAATATTTAAAAAGATTGATAGAATCAAAATTGATATTTGAAAATGCTTGCTAATCTGCACAGAATTTTCAGTGAAAAAAACTCAGTGCATCTCAATAAATAGTGTGACTTTCCTCTGTGTGAGGCACTGTACAAGATTCTGGGAATACAGTATAGATTCAGTATCTGTTATCTAAAGTGCCCAGAACCAGAAGTGATTCAGATTTCAGACATTTTTTTGAATTTTGCAATATTTGCTTATACATAATGATATAACTTGGGGATGGAACCCAAGTCTAAACATGAATTTCATTTATATTTCATATGTACCTAAGATACATAGCCTGAAGTTAATTTTATACTATAAAATTAACAATTTTGTGCATGAAACAAAGCTTTATAGTGTGATGTCATGTGCAAACTGAAAAAGTTTCAGATTTTGGAGCATTGTGGTTTTGCAATTTTTAGAGTAGTGTTGCTGAACCCCTACTGAACCAAATAGACTTTACCATATTGTAAGAAAAAAAAATGTCTTTGTAATGCTGGTCATTGAACCCAGGGCCTCACACATGCTTGACAAATGTTCTACCAGCCCCGTGTAGGAATTTTTCATCCTACTGAAATACCAATTAGTGTGGCATTATGTAATTTACGAGAACATTTTATTCATGGTTCATCTTAAACCTTTCAGTATTGCTGGGCAGATCAAATGTCCCCTGTTGCAGTGTCTCACAAACTGCTTTTTCTGATTCAACTGTATCTGTACATGGTTCCAAATTCCTACCAAATTCATTGGACTTAAATGAAAAATGACTCATCCTTCTTTGTCACTCCCTGTGAAACAAGTTCCAATTCCTATCTGTTTCATTTTCATGTTTTTAATCCTGCTGCTTCTGTGTAGTTTTGACCTGGCTGATTTTTCTAGTAATTGTTGCCAAGGCTCTAAACTGGAATCCCTGGCTCGGATTCCTTACTTGCCTAATCCAACTGTCTTAGTTTGTATTACTCATTAGCAGACACTGAAACAAGTCTGCAAGTGCTGGTAGTTTATTTGAAACATGATCCCTAGACACACCAGTCTGGGAATGTTGAAATGAGGCAGGAAAAGGAAGTCAACCAATAAATTATGTGTTATCGAACAAGTTGCCATAGTAGCTAACTAAATGTACATCCTAACAGGGAATCCTAAGAACCAGAGTAGAAGATCTGCTTTGGAGTTATTCTCTGTGAGGGTCAGGGGAGATGCATTTGGAACTCCATTTATACACCAGTATCCATCAGTCATTGGCTTAGAGTCACTCCCCAGCAGTTTTCAGCCCTCACCCCTTTCTGCCTTCAGTGCAGATAGGAAGCATGTGCTTTGGCAGCCAAGGAAAGTCTTCAAGATGAAAGCACCCAGAAATGAAATTTGGAAGTCAAGTCAGTATGTAGCGAAAAGATACTAGGCAGAAGAATATGTCTGAGACACCAACTTAGTTTTCTCCCCCAGTCTATACATTGTTTCCAGTTCATCTTCTTAGTGTTCTCTGCTTGAGGAAGCTATTCCAGCCATTTGTAAGTGGTTATGTATGCTTTATAACTTCCATCCTTTATGACTTTCTCATACCTTCCCCTTTTCTCAGCTATTTTTCTCTTCCTTGCTCTACTCCCAATTGTAAACAATCAAATATTACCCATTTTTAAATATTCATGTTTTATTTATTTGGGATTATGTGCTATCTTACTTTACATTATAACTTCATATTGTCCACTGGAACAGTACCCTGTGTATAATAGAGGCCTTACAAATTCTAAATATGAAACTGAGTAATTTGCACAAATACTTCTTTTCTAAAAGTGTATCCTTAGTAACCAGTGAATAATAACAATGGATTTGTTCAATTACAACATTTAGTATGCCTAAATAGTTTTATATGAAGATGATTAGACAACAGAATTTTTTATAAAATAATCTTTGGTTTGTATTGATACTATTGATTCTGTAACAAGTTACCACTAATAAGTTGCTTAAGCAGCACAACAATACTAGAAATTCGAATTCCAAAAAAGGTCTCTCTCACTGAGCCAAAAGTCAAATTGTCAGCCTGGTTGTATTCTTTTCTGGCGAATTCATTTTCTTGCTTTTTCTGGTTTCCACAGGCTTTCTATATTCCTTAGTTTGTGGCACTCTTCCATCTTCATAGCCAGCAATGGCCACTTGATGCTGACACTTATGCCTCCTTCTTCCACTTTTAAAGCTCTTATGATTATATTGTGCCCACCTGGCAAACCAAGTTTATCTCCATGTCATAAATTCAGCAATTCTAATTTAATCTGACACATTAATTTGACTTTTCAATGTATGGTTGCATATTTACAGATTAAGGAGTTTAGAACATAATCATCTTTGGTAGACCATTATTCTACTTACTGCAGTTGAAACATCTCATTTTTCCCTCCTAACTCCATATACACCATATTTTTATGTGGAAAATATTCAAGATGTAGTACAAATTTCCTTGATAATAGAGATTGAATTATGTTTCTAACAAATGGTGTCTTGTGTCTCTTAAAAAGAACATGTGTACTTCATTTTGGAACTTCTTAGTCTTGCTACCTGAGATTCAGTTATTGGCCTACTTTTGGCATTTCAAAAATAAACTTGTCATTTGTGTTATTATAATAGGTGATTCTAAAGTAAATTGCTTGTATTGACCACATTAAGCAGATTAAGTCATTTAGCTTATGGAACTCTCTGTCACAGAGTGTGGATATTACATTTGTACTTGATTCCAGTAGTGGTTAAGGACATTAGAAGCCTATGCAGCTCATCATTCAATTGAATCCTTAAAAGTAATTCAATCTCTGTTTCAGAAATTGAATCATAAGATAAACATGTAAACAGAATGCAAGAAGTATGTGTACACTATAGAATAATTAGAAAACTTGAAACCATTTCTCATAAACTCTGTTTTTTTTAATTTTTTTTTTTTGGAAGTGGTTGCTGTCATTCAAAACAGGCCCAAGTAGGTTTTGCATGTTTATGATTCACATCTAATAGAGGAGATTTATTTTCTATGGATTTTTCTTTGCCCTTTTCCCATGAGAACCTGACATTTATGTATTTCCAATATTGTACGCCTTGGTTTTTCATCTCCCAAAGATCAGTTAGACTTTCCTAGTTCTCTCAATCCAAAACGGCTTCTTAACAGTCCTTTTTTTCCACTATTTTTTTCATTTTATGGAGTCCAGATTGTTACTTGTTAATGTGGAAAATTAATGTATGAAAAGTTTGTAATAATGTGAACTGTTCTTTCTCCATCTCATGATATGAAAAATTCCCATGACTTTTTGTCTTCTGAGAGGTAGTTACATGATTAAGCCAGGTTTTCAAACCAAAGAGATTAGGACTTAATATTATAATATTAATGTTGAAGGAGTAACTACAGTGTATATATAGGTAATTCAAGAATTTATCAAACTCAAAATTATAATTAAAAGTTACATAACAAGATTAAATTAGAATAAAACTATCATCAATAAAAATAAAATTTGGGAAATAAAAACTTTTCAAATATACCGTTGCATTTAATATTCATAAAATACTGATATATATTTATTGTCATTTAATTAATTAGGAAATTAAGACCAGCAATGATAAAGTAAGTTACTAAAATGAGTTAGCTGTCTTGTATCTAATGTGGTATCTTTCATAAGACAAGTTAAAAATTTTTTGTTGAAATAAATTGAGGCATTGTTTTTGTTTTCATTTTTGTTTGAATTTTTAGTTCTCTACTGAAAGCTCCTTTATTGGCTTTAAATAAGTTCATTCTTCCAGAGCTGGCTAAAATCCCAATATAACTGCCACCCTTAGGTGTATTCATTGTCTTCATTAACTGCCTTTGTTAGAAACACCTTTCATTCAAGTGTATGTCCACTAAAAATGTTCAGAAGCATATGATTTTTCTTATGTGGATTTTTGAGTTGTAAAAAGGAGTGACATGGTGATCCATCTCACTGGTCTTCACTTTAAATATGAAATAGCAACTTTAATATGGTAGTTTCAAATATGCATGCTTTTGAGTATATTATAAATTTGCAAACAGATTTTGTTATATTCTACCTTTATTATAACAAAAATAGTAGTTATTATTTCAGAGCATGTATTATGTTGCTAGCCCCTTTGTACCTCATTATTTTGTTTTTGTCTTTATTTGTCTAACATTTGTAAGAAGTTCAATATGATGGACACACATAAATAATTTATTTATAATATTTATCAATAATTTATTAATATATAAATAGACATCTGTTTCTTCCTAATGTATTTATAAGTCAATATTTATGTTATCACAGTATTATTTATGATTTATTAGCATTTAATTATTGATTGCATCAGTTTCCAAAAAAAACATTGCAAGATATGCATTAGTGAATTACTTTTGGCAATAAAGAATCTACGTTAACAAAAAATAAATAGCCAGGCCTGGTGGCACAAACCTGTAATTCTAGCAGCTTTGAAGACTGAGGCAGGAGAAAGGCAAGTTCAAGGCCAGCCTCAGCCACTTAGTGAGGGCTTAAGCAACTTGGTGAGACCCTCTCTGAAAATAATAACTAAAAAGGGCTGGGATGTGGCTCAATGTTTAAGTGTCCCTGGGTTCAATCCCTGGTATCAAAAATAAAATAATAATAATAATAAACAAATAGGCTAAGATTCCTAGCTAGCACTGGACAAAGGCAAAATTCTAATACTGGTCTGTCTGACAACAAATATGAATTTTATACCTTTTTAGTATGCTACCCTGCTTGCAATTTTCTATGAACCTTATACAGTGTATTCTGTTGGGTTAAAGTATATTTTGAAATAAAGATACTATAATAAGAGACATAAAAAATAGAAGATAGTGATTGTGAAAACCAGTTGAGGTTTCTTCCTAGAACAAAGTCAGAAACCTATGGTAGGACACTGTTGGCATTAGATTCCCTCAGAAATGTATAAAACAAAAATCTTTCTTCCTTCAGACTAATCCCACAGTAGTCTATGTAGCACTCCCCATAGCCATCTGGAGAGAATTATCTTTTAACCATCCTTTCTTTCCATTCCTCATACCATGGAATTAGAATCACATTAGACAGGTATGGGAAAAAAACCATTCCTCAGTAGACAATATCACTCAGATATTTAATTTTAATCACATCCTCTGGGAATATACTGAAGTTATAATTTCACATTGTGGGAAATCCAAAGTTTATAGTTTAGGTCAGGCATTTATAGTTCGTTTATAATTTCTTCTAGTCTACATTCAATTTACCAATCATGATTCATTATTACCACAATTAGTGTAACATTGTAGCATACCTTATGTACATCATTATATATTCCCACCAGATCAGAAAAAGTACTTTGACCAGATACTCATTTCTAACACAGAAAGTGAAAGGGTTTTAGTAACCCTTTAATCAAAATAATTACATAATAGAGTTGTTGAAAATATTGTGGAATTTGTTATTAAGGATGTCAGGATTGGGATAGGACACAAAAATATAGTAGATGAAATGGATTGGAGAAAAGATCCTTGAATTTAATACATGAAAGAACTGACAGGCTAGGGTCTTAGTTGGGGCAACTTTGTATTTGTTTAAATAATTAAAATGAGTTAGTAAGGCTTTATACCTCCAGTTCTAGAAATTTATTAAATGAGTGGAAATGACAGGGAGGTCTGTGGGTAACTGTAACTTTGAGAAGATGGGTGATGGTGTGTGATGTCATCAACCTCAAATGAGTTGGTTTTGTTCAAGGAAGAAGACAATTTGTAAGAAAAATTGGAATCAAGGAAAACCTACTGTATTTCAAGGCCCTAACCATTATTCTCATGGTAATTCATTGAAGTATTCTGAGTACTCGAATTTATATAATAAGAAACACAACTTTAAAAAGTGCTGCTATGCTTATTTCTCCCAACCAGATGTGTTTAATTAGGATATGTAATAAATTATTATAAAGAGAAGTAAACTACAGATATTTACCCTAAATATTATGGCACAGCTTGTTAATGTGTTATTATTTGGGAGGATGTTTTCTGTTACCATTGTAGAAGTGGTCTACATTCTAAATACTCCATTCATTAGCAACTATCTTGCCAAAATTAGTTTACTTCATTAAGCTTCAAATTTTTCTTCCAAGAAATTAATTCACCAGTATTACCTGCTTAATAGAATCATAGTTAAGATTGAGAGAATGCACATGAAGGGTTTAGCACAATACTTGGTATAGAGGCTGCTTATTAAAGGTTAACTATTATTATTGTAACAATATTAAATCTCATTTTAGCAAAATTCATTCCATTAATATATGAAGAATTAAAAGACATTCAGAAGGGTAATGTGTTCAGTGACTTTTTGAAATAAAGGATATGCAGTATTATAAATAGAGTCACGTGGTAGAAAGATAGAAAATAAGTAAAACAGTAAAAAAAGGCCATTTATACCCTTGAATTTAATTTCTCAGACTGACCCTAAATTCTTTGGTTATTTAGCATGACTGCTATACTATTTGAAAGCATTTCTGCCCCTTTACCCTACTCTCACCCTAAATAAGGCTAGATAATAACTGGTGCAAACACTTTTACTTTTATAGGGAAACACATGAAAGGGTACCTTGCATACCAAACTCAATTTTGAATCACTTGAAATTGTTTTGATTGCCAACTACAACAGGACACCTCATCTATCTGTTAGCCAGAATTTATCTTCATTTAGAAAATATGCACTTTTAATTTGGTGGTGATATTTAGCAATATTGCAATCTGTGGTGTCAATGTTTATGGAAAAATATCCTCCAAATGATGATTAAAGGAGCCTCATCACACTTGGCACAACATCTTTTTAAAATCTGTGTTTTCCTATTGCTCATTCATCTCAAAGATGCCTGTATTAGAGAATGAGTGCATCTTTACTACCTTTGGAGTCTTAGATAAACTGCCTAATCTCTCACTTCATTTCTTCATCTATAACAAGGGAATAAAAATATGCACATCACAAATTTATCTGCAGGATTTAACTAAAGTAAGCATATTGAAATGTTTATAGAGTGCCTATTACAGAGAAAGTAAAAATGTAGTCCATCCAGAAAGTTTATCCATTGCAGTTGCTTAACCATTTAACTTCAATAAATTATAATTGAAGTTATTAGTATCACTTATGTAGCATCATTAAATCATTTTAGCATAGCCATTTTCATTGGACAAATTAATATGTGGCACATCATCACCCCATAATTTAATCTACATTATAGTTATTTTTTAAATTCTTCTCTGACTCTATTTATTCAGGAGCTTGTGGCACAATGTACGATATTTTTGGCAGATGTTGCTTAACTACATTGTTCAATGTCTTATACAGTGCCTGCAAATTTCTGAGATGACATTGATTTCTGAAAGAAAACTGCCATTTTGTAATGGATAGTGTATCAACTAGGTAGCCAATTTTATTTATAAAATTTATAAGACAGTTCATCGCTGGGGCAATGCTTAAATACATTCTCGTACTGATTTCCAGATTCTTTTATTTTATTTGTGTATTATATATAATATTAGGGTTCATTTTGACATAATTATAAAAGAATGGAACATAATCTGCTCCCCAATACATCCCTCTTTCCTTTTCTTCTCCCTTCCCCCATTCCCTTTCCTTTACTGATTTTTCTTCTATTTATTTACAGTTTTTTTAAATTTGCACATTATAGATACACATAAAGGTGAAATTCACTGTAATGTATTCATATATGTATATAGGAAAGTTTGGTCTGATTCATTTCATTGCTCTCTCTTTTCCCATACCTCCTTCCTCCCCCTTGTTTCCTCTTCTTCTGCTCCAGTGATTTCCTTTCTATTTTATGGGATCTGCCCCATTGTTTTTCCTTAATTTGGTCTAGCTTTCAAATATGAGAGAAACAATTTGACCCTTGACTTTCTGAGTCTGGTTATTTCACTTGGTGTGATGTTATCCATTTCCATTCATGTACCACCAAATATCATTTCACTTTTAATGACTGAGTCAAACAGCATTGTGTATATATACTACATTTTCTTCATCCATTCACGTGATAATGTGTATCTGTACTGGTTCCATAGATTGGCTAGTGTGGATTTTTCTGCTATAAACATTGATAGACCTGTATCACTATAGTATTCTGATTTTAGTTCTTTTGTATAAATAGCCAGGAGTGGGATAGCAGGGTTATATGGTGATTTCATTTCTATTTGTTTTTGAGAAATCTCCATACTGTTTTCCAGAGTGGTTGTGCCAAGTTTCAGGCACACCAACAATGTATGAGTGTACCTTTTTGCCCATGTCCTTATCAGCATTTATTATTATTTACACTCTTGAGATTTGCCATTCTGACTCAAATGCAATGAAACATCAATGCAAAATTGGTTTTCATTTTCCTGATTGCTAGAGATCATGACCATTTTTTTCATATATTTGTTGACCATTTCTATTTCTTCTTTTGATGAATGTTAATCCTCTTAGGAGCAGATGACAAATATCTTCTCCCATTCTTTAGGCTCTATTTTCATGCTCTTTGTTTTCCGTGAAGAATCTTTTTAATTTGATGCCATCCCACTTATTGATTCATGGTTTTAATTGGTGCGCATTAGTAGTTTCATTAAATAAGTTGATGCCTGTGCCAATATGTTGAATTGTTGTGTCTACATTTTTCCATTTTTCTTAGCAGTTACAGAAATTTGGGTCTAAATCCTATGTCTAGGTCTTTGATCCACTTTGAGTTGACTTTTTTCAGGGTGAGAGGTAGGGATGTAGTTTCATTCTTCTACGTGTCAATATCCAGTCTTACTAGTACCATTTTTAAGTTTTTAATTCTTATTAGTTGTATATGACAATAGAATGCATTTATGCATTTGATAAGTCATACACAAATGGAGTATAATTTCTCATTTTTCTGATTGTACATGTGGGATCATATCCTCAATCAGTCATGTACGTACATAAGGTAATTATGTCTGTTTCATTCTACTATCCTCCCTACCCCCCTACCCCTTCCCCTCCCTTCACTCCCCTCTACCTAACCTAAAGTAACTCCATTCTTCCCTAGGGACCCCCACCCATTGTGAATTAGTATCTGCATATCAGAAAAAACATTTGGCCTTTGGTTTTTTTGGGATTGGCTGATTTTGCTTAGCATGATATTCTCTAACTCCATCCATTTACCAGCAAATGCCAAAATTTCATTTTTCTCTAAAGTTGAGTAATATTTCATTATATATATATATATATATATATATATATATATATATATTTCTTTATCCATTCATCTGTTGAAGGATACCTAGTTTGGTTCCATAGTTTAGCTATTGTGAATTCAGCTTCTATAAACATTAATGTGGCTGCATCACTGTAATATGTCGATTTTTAAGTCTTTTGGGTATAAACCCAGGAGTGTGCAGTAGGTGAGTCAAATAGTGCTAGTATTCTTGATATTTGCCATTCTGACTGGGGTTAAGATGAAATTTTAGAGTTGTTTTGATTTGCATTTCTCTAATTGTTAGAGATGTTGAACATTTTTTCATATATTTGTTTATTGATTGTATTTCTTCTTCTGTTAAGTGTCTATTCAGTTCCTTAGCCCATTTATTGACTGGGTTTTTGGTGTTAATTTTTTTAGTTTTTTTTTTTTTTGAGTTCTGTGAATAGTGTCATTGGTATTTTGATTAGAATTGTATTAAATCTGTATAATATTTTGGTACTGTGGTCATTTTGACTATATTAATTCTGCCTATGCAAGTACATGAGAGGTCTTTCTATTTTCTAAGATATTCTTCAATTTCTTTCTTCAGTATTCTATAATTTTCATTGTAGAGTTACTTCGCCTCTTTTTTTATTCCCAAATATTTTTTGAGGTTATTGTGAATGGTGTAACTTTCCTGATTTCTTTCACAGAAGATTCATTATTGGAGTATAGAAAAGTGATTGACTTACTTATGTTACTCTTGTATCTTGCTACTTTGCTAAATTTGTTTATTAGGTCTAGGATTCTTTGGGTGGAGGTGTTTTGGGTCTTCTAAATATAGGATCATGTCATCAGCAAACAGATATAATTTTAATTCTTCTTTTCATTTGCATTCCATTCATTTTCTTCTCCTTTCTGATTGCTCTGGCTGGAATTTCAAGAACTATGTTGAATAGGAGCAGTAAGAGTGTACATCCTTTTCTTTTTTTCTGACTTTCAAGAAAATGCTTTCAGTTTCTCTCTGTTAAATATGATGTTGGCCTTTAATTTGTCATTTATAACTGTTACAGTGTTCAGGTAAGTTCCTTACAACCCTGGTTGCTCCACTGTCATAAACATGAATGGGTGCTGGACTTTGTCAGATTCTTTTTATGTATTTGTTGAGGTAATCATCATTCTTGTCATTAACTCTTGTTATGTGGTGAGTTACATTGTTCGATTTGTCAACCTTGTATCTCTCAGAAGAAACCCACTTGATCATGGTGTACTATCTTCTTAATGTGTTTTTGAATGGGATTTACCAATATTTTATTACGAATTTTTGTATCCATGTTCATCAAAGATATTGATCTGAAATTTTCTTTCTTTGATGTGTCTTTGTCTGGTTTGGGTATCAGGGTAATACTGTCTCCATAGAATAATTTAATAGTGTTCCCTCATTTTCTATTTCATGGAATAGTTTGAGGAGGTTTAGTATTAATTCTTCTTTAAAGATGTATCTAGTAGAATTTGTCTGAGAATCCATCTGGTCCTGTGTTTAGGTTTTTAATTGCTGTTTCAATTTTATTGTTTGACATTTGTCTCTTTTCTATCTTCTCATTTTTTCAATACGGGTAGATATCATATATTCTAGAAATCTGTCAATATTTTCAAGATCTTCTAGCTTATTGTGGTAAAAATTGTCAAAGAGGTTTTAATGCTCCTCTATATTTCAGAAGTATCTTTGGTGATATATTCTTTTCTTAATTTGGGCCTTCTTTCTCTTTCTTTTGGTTAGTGTTCCCAAAAGTTTATTTTTTTTATTTTTTATTTTTATTTTTTTTTTGTGGTGCTGGGGATCGAACCCAGGGCTTTGCGCTTGCAAGGCAAGCACTCTACTGACTGAGCTATCTCCCCAGCCCAATGGATATTCTTTATATGTCTGTTAGGTCCATTCAATTAATGGATTGTAGTTTTTCATTATGAAGGATCTTTACTTAGTTGGTATCTGAATGACCTACATCATGGTGAGTTTTATTGAAATCACCCAGTATTATTGTATTGTGGTCTATTTGATTCTTTATATTGAGAAAGGTTTGTTTTATGTAGGCATATGCACCATTTTGGGGGTCATAAATATTTGCAATCATTATATCTTCTTGTTAGATGATTCTCTTAACCAGTATGAAGTGACTTTCTTTTTCTTTTCTGATTAATTTTGGTTTGAAGTCTCCTTTGACTGACATGAGAGGAGCTCCCCCTGCTTGCTTTTGTTCATCATTTGCTGGGTATATCTTTTCCCTTCCTTTCACCTTCAGTGTGTGGATGTCTTCATTTGCAATGTGAGTCTTATAAACATATGGTAGGATCTTGTTTTTTTAATTCAATCTTCCTACCTGTGTCTTTTTATTGGGAAGTTTAAACCATTTACATTCAAAGATTTTTTGGACAGATGATTTTTGTTCCTGCCATTTTGATTTATTTCTATTATTTAATTCTGAGATGATTCTCCTTTCATTGACTTTTCTAGTGAAATTCATTCCTTTGCTGGTTTTCATTTTTATTTTTTATTTCTTCTATGTGAAATACTACATTTAGTATGTTTTGTGTGCAGGCCAAGTGGTTATGAATTCTTTAAGTTTCTGCTTATCATGAAAATTATTTATTTCATTTCCAATTCTGAAGGGTAGTTTTGCTGAATATAGTATCTTGATAGGCACCCATTTTATTTCAGGGCTTGATATATATTATTATAGACCTTCCTGGCTTTTAGTATCTGGATTAACAAATAATTTGAAATCCAAATTGGTTTACCTATAAATGTGACTGGATGTTTTTCTCTTGTGGTTTGTAAAATTCTGTCTTACACTGTACGATATACATTTTCATTAAAACAGTTCTTGACAGAATCTTTTATCTTGCCTATTTGTAGTTCTATTTGCATCTTGTGTTAGAATCAGTTCCTAAAATTTGGAAAATTTTCTGGTATTATTTCATAGAAAATGTGCATTCCACTAGTTTGCATTTTGGAATCTTCATGTATACCAGTGATACCTAAATTCATTATCAATGTTATCCCAGTTTTCTTGAATATTCTGGTCATGGTCACTTAACATCTTTATTTTAAACATTATTCTTTGTTTTTAAGGTTGTAAATTTTGACTTCAAGGTCTGAGAATTTTTCTTCACTATGGTCTAATCTCTTGGCGAATTTTTTACCTTGAATTTTTAATATGATTTATTGAGACTTTTATTTCCAGGATTCTCATTTGATTCTTTCTGAAAAATCTTTATCCTTTTAGTGACATGATATTTAAGTTCCTGTATTTTCTAAACTCATCCCTTGCATCTTTTTTTTTAGCCCACTGAACATTCTATCTATGAACTTTCTAAATTCTTTCTCCAAAAATTCCTCCACTAGGGCATAAATGGGATCATTTGTTGAAGCGTTTTTGTTGTTTGGTGGTTTGTTTCCCTGTTCTTTCATACAAATGTGTACTCATCTGCTGAGATTATTATCACTTCTACTTTTATACCAGGGACTATTTATTGAGATGCTTTCTCTTAAGAGCCCTGGGTTGGGTGAACATCCAGGTATTGAAATTTAACTCAGTATGCGTCCTCTAGTATCAGCACTACATTGAGAGAGGATATTAAAGTCTATTTACTACAATCACTTCAGAGTAAAGTCATATTCTAATCAACCTTAGGAAAAACAAAAACTTGTTGATAATATTCTCCAAAGTTCCTCTAATCTAGGTATAATATTGTTGTCATGTTCTGCAATAGTTTGAGAAATTATTTATTAAAGATAGTAAAATTACTCTTACATTACATAGGGATGGAAAAAGGGGTGGAGAGAAAATTGGGAAAAAGAAGAAAAGAAAAGTAAAGGAAATGAAGTATAGAAAAGAATAATATAAACTATGGTTAAAAAGGTAGAAAAGATGAAAGGGTTGGAGGTTTGAAAAGAGGGACTAGGAAGAACTTGTATAAACCTCAGCTAGAAAAACAGATAGAATGATTTCATTTAGTCTTTTAAAACATTATAAAATATTAGATCAGATGGGTTGAGGACAAAATGCCAAATACTGGGGGACAATTTTTGAATCAAAATGAAGGGTAATATATTCATGGTCAAAAATGGTGTTAGAGCTATTTATAGTAATCTATGACAAGGTAGAGAAAATTCTTATTGAGTCTCCCTCATTTGGATTTCATCAGGATTTGGGACCCTTAGAAGACCCCCATCACTGTTTAGCTTTGGTTCCTACTAGAGGTGCTGGGGCAAAGGCACACTTCCCTGGTTGTTATGAATTTCTCACCAGCCTGTTCTTGTTTGTTAAACCAGGCACCTGAAGCTACATGCTAAGAGGGTGCTGTGTTGCATCTGCTGTGTGTTTCTATCGTGTGCAGGAGCACAGGATGCAAGGTTCAGGCTGTCTTTGTTACTGCTGCAGTATGTTATGTACTCAGTTCCCTCCACAGAATCTTGTTTAAACTGATGTAGAGACTGTTAGCTTTCTGCAAACATGGAACCTGTGATTGTCAGTTCTTTGGGTGATCTATGGGTGGTCTGTAGTGCTGAAGCCTCCCCTCTTCACTGATGTAGATTGCTGGGGTAACATCCATATGACTGGGATATAGAATCAGTTGATTGACATGTCTATGGTTGTGAATTTTAGGCATTATTTCCCCTCTGCTGACTGGGTTAGAGATGGTTAGCCTGCCTGAGTCTAAGCTCAATAAGTCCATAGTTTTGAGTTGCCAGTGCAACTTCCCTCCCTCCCCTCCACTGCCTTGCATACAGGGTCAGTGGGCCTGCTTGTGTCTGGCACTCTCACTGCCCTGGCTGTGAATTATGGGCATTAGCTCCCCTCTGTTTTCATGTCCTTGTTGGAGTGCTATCCAATCACCTTGCACCTGACTACAACTGTGGGTGTTGTGGGTGCAGGTTTTCTGTTGACTTTTGGTGGCACAGAAGTCTCTATCCTGGCAGGTGTAACTCATGGGTTTTTTATTTATTAATCTGATGAGAGTGAGGTATCTATTGGCTTCTCTTTGCCTGATCTCCCACAGAGACTATGTTGAGTGCTAGGTCAGGGTCAGCACTCTCTGGGAGTGATTACCTCTTGGGTCTACTCCAACCCACTCCTCTTATGTGTGGTAAAGGATCGGGTGGGGGGTGTTCCAGTAACTTTCAGCTAATATTGATCATCACTCCGTAAGTTCCTTGTAGATGAATTATCGAGACATATCTTGTGTTATTTATTGCTATCTGAAAGTGGGAAGAAGTTGGGTTGATATAATTTCTTGTATTTTGGCCAACTACAGACTCTACAAAATGGCCTTCATGCCAGGTATGACTTTCAGTCCACAATTTGGGATAAACTGCTTGATCTCCTTATCTGTCTTTGCTGTTCCTGTTGTGTTTTAACTTGGTCTGCTTTTTACTTAAATTTTTCCCAGTTATTAAGGAAATAGTTTATGTGCTTTTCCTCTCCTTTCTCTTTCTGTTACTTCTCCTCCTTAACCCTACCCTGGTTTGGGGTTGGGAGTATGCATTTCTGTCCTTATGTTCTGCACCAGTAACCAAACTTTGAGCCCCTCCAAGTCTCAAAATGTCCAAATTGAATTTTAGGGTATTTACTCTGTCACCCACCTCTCTGGTCATCATTTCACTGCTTCCCTTCCATCTTTAGGTACACCATTATCTTTTTCCTATCCTTAAACAGGTATTTCTCAGTGGAATTATTCCTATATTGTTCTTGACATTAAACATCCTTATGTATTAGAATGTTACATTTTCTGAAAAGTTCCATATTATTATTTATTAATTTATTATTTATAATTTATTATTGGTAAATGTGAACTGTGCAGAATATATTTTCTATTTTGGTCTGTGGACAGAGTAGTTCCACTATTTCAGTGCTCATAAATATAGTTAGATTTGAAAGTAACTCTACTCTGTTATAGACACTGCATCCCATTTTTCTTTATTAACATTATTTTCATAACATTTGTTCATTAGGTAATAGAAGTGTTATTCTGATCTAATGATTATATGTAGTTTTTAATTTTATTATAATTTTGTGTTTGTTAGAAGTATCTTCCCCAAAGTATTACAGAAGCTTTTAAAAATTTACTAAAATGACTAATAATATCAATGATATTAATGCTAATAATAATAGCTAATATTCTTCTTTATTTTGTTACTGGAGATTGAACCCAGGGGCACTTAATCAAGGAACTATATCCCTAGTCTCCCTTTATTTTTTTTATTTTGAGACAGGGTCTTGTTAAGTTGCTAAGTGCCTCACTAAGTTGCTGAGACTGATCTCGAACTTGTGATCCTCCTGCCTCTGCCTTCAGAGTCACTGGGATTACAGGCGTGCATCATTGCACCTAGTTAGCTAATATTGTTTTAATGTGTTCCATTACCATGCACTGGTTTATGATTTACATATTTGATCTCATAATCATCAGAGAATCCTGCTAGATTGACATTATCTCTGTTTACATATAACAAATCTTAATGCCAAGTCAGGAGACCAGTTTTCCATTATAAAACTTAAAATTAATGTATCCATTGGTTCATTCATGTATACAACAAATGTTTATGGAGTGCCTACTAAGTACTATTGATTATCAGCCAGACTGTGAATAAGTTATTTAGTATGCAGACATAATCCCTTTTTTCAAAGTGTTTGTCTAGGAGGACATGTAACAGTTAACCAAGACATTACAAAGAATTGTAGTATTTTGATACAGCTAGTAAAAGGTGTGTATCAGTATCCAGCAGGGATATTTAGCCTAGGAGTAAAGAGTGCAGGAACAGTCTTCCATGAAAGACTTAATCAGGTCAATGAAGGTACTCAAGTGAAGCTATAGAACTAGGCAATAAACTCATGATGATGCAGGAGAGAAGGTGTTGTATAAAGAATGTTCTAAGCCAAAATAAGAAATTCAACCTCTATTCTAAGGGCATACTTATTTATACAAAGGCTGTATTTAATTTAGAATCACCATCTAGCAAATAGTCCTAAACTCTCATATTTCAATTGTTTGATGATTATTGAAGCTACCATATTTTGAATAGATATTTCCTATTTCTGGGTTAAAGTGACTTACCTAATAAAATTTTCATGAACATCTCTAAGTTTATTCTTCGTGTAATAAGTAAACAAGAATGGTAACATCTTTAATACCTTGTAGCAGTATTCCCCTAAATTTGGAAACTTGTGTCTGACTAAAGATTATAAATACTCTTACTACATCAAATAGCCTTATATCTTGCTATAGTTGTGACAGTTTTGCAAAGTTTTGGTTCAGTTGAAAAATTTATTTTTAATTCCTGCAGTACACTACATACTTTTTTGTGTCAAGCAGTAGGATTTGATCACACAGTTAAAATTTTGAGCCAATACCCCCATAGATGCATATTTGTCTTTTAACAGATAATTACATTTATTGAACAATTGACAAATAATATGTTAGTATATTAATATGTAGTATACATTTAAAACTGAATTAAAATTGAGAATTTAAGAATAGGTTAAATGAATTTTAAAAAAAGGTTTTGAATTTTCTTTCTGTGGCCCGGTTGATCATATTTTAATATCACACAGGGAGTGGGAGCTTGTTTTGCATACCATCACATTGGGAAAGATACAGATGAATATTCTTTAATGTCTACTTATGAGAAGTAACATGTAACAGGCAAGTTCAAATTCAGAAAAGCAAAATGTTACTCGGTGGTATATTAGAAGTTGAAGCTTTTGTCAGGCATGGTGGCACAAGCCTATAATCCCAGCATCTCAGGAGATTGAGGCAGGAGGAACACAATTTCAAGGCCAGCCTCAGCAACTTAGCAAGGTCCTAAGCAACTTAGTGAGACATTCAAAATAAAATAAAAAGAGTTGGGGATGTGGTTCACTGGTTATATGCCCCTGGATTCAATCTCTGGTACTGAGAGGGGGTGAGGGGGGAGAAAAAGAGAAAGTTGAAGCTGTTGTGGTTCAGACAGGAGAGCATTTTCGGGACCAATTTCGTTGTACATTTTGACCAGAGAAAATGGGTAATCAGCAAAAATGACCCAAAAGACAGTGTGGCAGGGCTTTTGATCAGTCCTTCTCATAATTAAATGTGCCTTCAAATCAACTAGGAGCCTGCATTTATAATAAGTTATCAGATGCTGCTGGTATTGCTATGCAAACTATACTTTGAGTAGTAAGAATTTAGAAGACTTTCACATCTAAAGTGAAAAGTCTGTGCTTAATTTGATAATTTTGTAAACAGAAGGCAGCTTTGAATGGTATTCCAGCTGGGGGCAATGTGATCAAGTTGAACTCTAGGCAAAGTCATTTAGCAGTAATTTAGAGATTAGAGGCTAAGACTGGAGGCAGATAAGTCTAGAGGCAATAAAAGTAGTACAGGTGAGAGCTAATAGGCAATCTGAACTAGGACACTGGCAGTAGAAACTGGGAAAAGATAAAATTGAGGGACATGGTAGAAGTACAATCATTTGAGACTAGGGATAAGAAATTAACACAGGTATATAAAGCAAATTAAACCAAGAACTACAGAAAATGAGAAATCTGAACTTTTCTACTCACTTAGTAATTTTGAAATTTGAATTTTCACAAACATGAATATGCATACATGAGTAATATGTTCAGTTAACCATAGGAAAATTTCTGGTAGAGAAGTTCACAAAATAAAACTGGCTTTGAAAATTTTGTGTTCTTCCATCTTCCTTATTCCCAGAAAGAGACACATGTCCTTGGAGCATATGTACATATGAGTCCTACAAATCTTGATGATTTTATATAAAGCAATAACCTAATTGGGCAAATTGTTTTTCATCTAGATAGAAAACATTAATGTCTACATATAAATTTTTGAAACGTTTGAAGCATATAGAGGGTGGAAGTGGCAAGGAGAAATATATTTTCATTGTAAGATCTGAATTTGACCTGACTAGATGCTACATGCACTATTGATCATAGAGACCATTATGTTCATTTTAGTTTCATGTGCCTATGTCTGGCTTTCCCTATTGGATGATAGGTTCCTCAAGTGCCAAGACTGTACTCTATTGATTTTGTGTCCCTGGATCCCATCAGAGATGCTGAATAACTGTCTTTTGAATGAATGCATGAATGACTCACATCAGAGCCTAGCATAGATGTGAGTACTGAGTCTGAGTCATAGTTAACATTGATCATATCTTTTAGGAACCTAGATATGATAAAAGCAAAAGAAGTACAGACATATTGAAGAAACCTTTCTTGTACAACACCATATAACTTAAATTTCTGCTGAAATCTGTTTATACCCTCCCAGTTTATTGATGTTCCAAAGAACTTAGGGAATTTTCTGATTCATTTTCTAAGCTTTTTCCATAGCATAATACTTAGTCATGCAAAATTTAGCTCAAAATTGTATAATTATATACTATCTGTATAGAAAATAATTTTGGATCTGCATAGGAATTTTATACTACAGTTAACATTAGGTGTCCCGTCTATGTGATTTTTTGATTAAAATACAGATTCTGAAAATTGCTTTATGATTTTTGTGCTGGAGAGCAGTCATTTATATGTAGAATATAACTTCTGCTAATGTTCACAGTCTATGGAATTTCACAGAAAAATGAAGGATAATGCAAGGGCATTGCACATGGTTCTTTTAATAACTTTATTCTTGGTAATAACAGAATGAATGAAACAACCTTTTACATAATGTATTCTATTTTTAAAGGAAGCCATCATATGATATGCCATTGACTTTAATTATACCTGCTTACTGTCATAATGTAATCTTAATGGTTTAAAATCCATAGACTCTGAAATCTCCTTTGAATCTCTACTTCTCTGCATTTCTGGTACCGTCAGCCCACTTGAAGTGATGGTCTTCTGAATAATTGTAATTTTTCCTATTGTTGTTGTTCACTACATTTTTTTTACTTAGCATTCAGTGCTATATTCTAGAAATGCAAACCTTGCTTAAAACTGTTAAGTAACTTTTTCTGGTTCTCAAGTAATTTCCCACTATTCACAGATCCTTTATATGGCTATCAGACTCAGGTTTTTTTCTCCCATCTTCCTCTCATCCCTCAATGTCTATGAAAGTTTGTGCCTTGGCTTTGACATCAGAGTACAAACTTAGGGCATGCTTTGTACTCTGTCTGCAAAATATTCTCTACCACTTTTCCTGCAATATTTTAGAATGTTTTTGTTGTTTTATGCATGAATTTTCAGATGCAATATTTCCTCAGGAAATCCTTTACTCACTTTTTAAAACTAGGTAAGGACTTCGTGTTACGTGTCTTCCAACACTATATAGCAATAGTAATAGAAATGTTAAATTCATTGTGTACTTAATTGATGAATGTTGAGTATATTTTAAAATTTTATGACAAATAAGGCCATCCTTTGTTAACCATTATATCATCAAAAATTGGCATATTTTCTGAACATGGTGAATTCTTAAAGATTTTTTCTTGAACTATTGCCAATCATTTTTATTAGAAAATATGGATGTCAGATTGAATACATTAAAGAAGAGTGTTACTCAAAGTGATGTTTGGAATTTCAAGGGACCAAAAATAGAATTTATTAGTAAGACAATATTGGAATGTCTTTTCATTTTATTTCCCACATTATTCTGTGAATATTTTATAATATATATTGGTAGATTATATACATATAATTTATATAGAGATAACTGGAGGGAGAGGATATATATTCACTGTTTCCTTCCTCCACCTGTTCTTCTTTCTTTCTTTTTCTGTCCTCCCTCATTTTTTTCCATTCTTCCTTTCCCTTTTTTCTTTTTTAATCTAATAATTTTATGCAATCAAAAGACTAGACACTGCTTTCATAGAAGAGCTTAAGTATTTTTTTTACCTAATATCTATTTCCCATTAATTGATAAGCATACTGACACATATTTTAAATTTGCTTTTATTTCCTAAATTTCTACTATAAGATTCAAAAATTGTTCTACTATAATTTGGTAAAAATACTTCTTTTAACTTCCCAAATGAAGGGTGGTGAATAAAACAATAAAAATTTTATATTAAGGACAATAAAATTGATAGTGTTATGAATCATGTTACTCTTATTTTTACTCCATTTTACTTCCTAATCTATGGTACATATGACAGCAGTCATAAATATTTAATATAGGATGAATAAAAGACATTTAACATTAAGTGTGTCCCCCCACCTACATTATCAAGAGTAGAGTAAAATGAAATAGACCAATAAATTAGATTACTGGCAAACACCCAAATTGATTATTAAATGTAATGGTACAAATTTATCTAAATATCATACTTCCATATAATGGTTTTAATTGAAATGTGTAGTGAGTGGGGTACTATACATTCAATGGATTGTCAAATGGAAGTACTGTACTAAGAAGTGGTTAGCATCATGTTAATTTTTTGGCTGCTTTTTTGTTCTTTTGAATATTTTCATTCAGTTTTATTACATTTTTAGTGGATTCTTTTGACATTGACTTAACCTATAATCAGCACCTCGGTAAAAAAATCATTTCACTCCTCTTTTGTGTATCATGCTTTAAACACAAAGTCCTCTGTCATAATAATATTCTCATATTTGTTTTGCCTGTGTCCTGTATATTAGGTTTTCAGACTTTCTTAAATTCATTTAAAACCAAAATCTCACGTGGAAAAAAAAAGACAAAAATGTTTATCAGAAAAAAAATAGTGAATTCTAAATGACTCTATATTGAAAATATAGATGACCATTTAGTTAAAAAAGCAATTTCAAACTACCTGGCAGGATTTAATGTAGTGATTCTTACCATGGTTTCTAACAGAATATTCAATGTTGTCTCTTTTTAACATTTAATGAAAATAATTACCAAATCACTCTTTATATGTAAACTGAGTAAATAAACTGGGTCATTAACCTGAAAACATTATCAGGAGTCTCAAAATTTCACTAATGAAATTTTACATATTTGTATGAAATAAAAAGGGGGAAGAAAATAAGTAGTAAAAATAATCATATTTATTATCTACATATGGTTCCTGGCAAAATCAAATATTACTTTAAACCTGGTTTCCTAGAGTAATTGTTTAATCAAAAAAGAACAAAAATTACTCATGGGAGTTCTCATAAAACTTATTGCAGTTCAGTCAGTGTTTTCCATGATCTTTGAAGCAAATAGTTTACTATAAACTGAAAATTCTGTGAAATATACTAAATTTGTAAGCTGACACTAGTGATAAAATAGAATTCTGCACAGATTACAAATAATTGAATTAATTAATAGATGATACATAATCTTAGGTTGAAATCTTCATGAAAAATCAAAACTGGATATTTATGCTTTTAAAAACAATGTCAACAAGGATCTTTTTCCTTTACCTAGTTATATTGCTGAGAAATCCCTTTTTCTAAAATATTTCTTGAATTCAATTCATAGAAATCACTTTTCCTAAGAATTTTTGCCTATCTGAAAACAGTCATTATATTTTGGGTCATTCCTCATTCAGTACCCCCATGAAACATTCCTTATCTGACCAGTAAAAAAAGGGATATGCCCTATGAATCTCATTATTCAAAAAATAAACAGGAAATAGATACCTCATTTAGAATTGCTATGGGAATTTGACAAAAACTAGATAGGAATTTGAAGGATGGTATTTGAGATGACTTGCAACTACATTGTTTTCTGTTTTGCTTTCCCAGTCTTAAAGTTCAGTGTAACTCTGTGATTTCAGATTATATGAACTTTATGAATAGATTTATAGTTTCCCTTATTAAAGAAATGGGAAGTAGTGAATATTAAACATATATGTAGAAGTGATTGGTACACAATGCTTAATGTAACTTAAATAATCATATTAATATGGATAATAGTGATACACTTAATATTTCAAAAATTTAAAAAGGATTTTGAAAGCTTTTTACCATAAATAAATGATAAATGTGTAAAGAGATAGGTGTGTTTAACCTGGAAAATTTTTTAAAAATTTATTTGTGTTAGGGATGAAAACCAGGACCTTGCACATATTAGGCAAATGATCTACAACTGAGCTCCACTCCCAGCCCTATTTAATCTGATTTAAACATTATACAATGTGTAGATGTATACAAACATCACACATTACCCAATTAGAATATATAATCTTTATGTTTTATATATCTGTTAAAATAAATTCAATTTAAAAAATGTAAAAATATAAATCAAATTGAAAATTCACCACAAGCTGTAAAGAAGATATGCATAATATTCTAAACTTTTTTTTTTGTGGGGGGGTGCAGGGGATCGAACTCAGGGCCTTGTGCTCACAAGGCAAGCACTCTACCGACTGAGCTATCTCCCCAGCCCCCTAAACTCTTAATAAAACTTCTTTGAAGTCAATATGACCACATAGCTAATTTGGATATTAGACACAATTTTTTATTTTTGTTTGCGCTCAGATAACTTCAAGGAATGCTGTTAGTAAAAGTTTCTTATGTCTCATTCCATTTTATTAGATGTTTTTAAGGACACACACTTGTGGATGATTATTAAACAGTAGTGAGGGCTGGGGCTACAGCTCAGTGGCTGAGTGCTTGCCAAGCACTTGTGAGGCACTGGGTTCAATCAATAGCACCACAAAAAAAATAAACACATAAAATCAAGTTATATTAGTTTTCCGTGACCATTCTTTGAATTTTGTATGGATTGTAGTTTGCCGTTACTTAATATTGCCCCCATTTATTGAGATCGTAGAGTAAAATTGAAAGCATAGATAACCGTATTAAAATGCACGTCTGTGAGAATGACCTGAATGACACTATGCTTTATTTTTTACCTGTAAAGCGAGTGTCAAACTTCCTACTTTGTCATCAAACGGTAAGGATGCTGTTGTGGTTATCTATTAAATCCTAAAATTATAAATCATGTACCTAACCAATACAAAGTGCATAGTCAATATTAGTTTATATTGCTTTTATATGCATATGACTAAATGTAAAAAAAAAGCATCAGGCAATGAAATTTTCTTAAGTGGGGAAAGATAAAGATGATAGCTATAACATTATCAAGAATTATGTATAAATAGATGTAAATTTAGTTAACATTTGGGAAATACATTGTTCAATCAGTAATTTATCAGGCATGCAAGATTAAGACTGTAGACATAGAAAAATAATTATCTAAGAGCAAATCTAAATATCATGCCTATGTTTCTAAATGTCAGTACAAATGGCAAAAGGAGAGAAAAAAGAATATTTATTTTGTTTTCAACATGCTTTTGAATGCTGATTGTCGGTTCGGTTGGGTACAATAGGGTCTTCTTAACTGAGAGCATGTGAATTTGTGTTCAAATAGTGCTTTTCATCTTGTTTCTTTCAAAATTGAAAACAAAGATTCATTTTGCCAATAAAACCTCAAGATATCTTTAATAACTCGAGGGTTTTTTTTTAAAAAAACCATTCAACTGGTTTTGACTAAATTTAGTTTAATAGCACACATGTGGTTCCATTCATCATTAAGAAAATTACTATATTTTTTCAAAAGGTTAAGTTAGCTGATTGACTTAAGTTTTCTAAATTTATATATATATATATATTTTTTTTTTTAGTACTGAATCTGTTTATTTGTAAGGAACCACTCCTTTGCTTATCCACCAAATCTAAATCATTTCAATTTCCTGCGAATATAACCCCTATTGCAAAAGCATAGTTCTTACATGCTTTCAACAGTAGTAGTCTTTCAATCAACTCCTTAGACATTTTAAAAATCTTGGGCTCCAAAACCAGTATTTTGTCCCATAATAGGTTTATCAGTATTGACCATAATGACAGATATATATGGATTCAATAAAAATTTTTTCATTCAAAATGACAGAACTATATTTTCACAATTTTAAATATTACTTGCAAGGTAGATAGCCTAGAAGGTTTGAAGGAAATGGCAAAATTAAAATTCTTCATGAAGAAAAATCTCTTTGATCTCTAAATATGCCAACAAAATCAAGTTAGAAATAATGTTCTTTTTTTATTGTAAACAAATGGGATACATGTTTTTTCTCTGTACATGGAGTAAAGGCATACCATTTGTGTAATCATAGATTTACATAGGGTAATGTTGTTTGATTCATTCTGTTACTTTGCCCTCCCCCCCTCCCCTCCCACTCCTCTTTTCCCTCTATACAGTTCTTCCTTCCTCCATTCTTACCCCCCTCCTTAACCCTAACCCTAACACAAACCCCTCCCCTCCCACCCCCCATTATGTGTCATCATGTGCTTATCAGAGAGATCATTCATCCTTTGGTTTTTTTTTTTTTTTTTTTTTTTTTAGCATATGGATAACCATTTATTCTTTTTTTTTTTATTGTAAACAAATGGGATACATGTTGTTTCTCTGTTTGTACATGGCGTAAAGGCATACCATTTGTGTAATCATAAATTTACATAGGGTAATGTTGTTTGATTCATTCTGCCATTTTTTTCCCTTCTCCCCCAAACCTCCCAGCCCTCCCCTCACTCTATACAGTCCTTCCTTCCTCCATTCCTGCCCCCCTCCCTAAACCCAACTCCAACCCCAACACTAACCCCTCCCACCCCCCATTATGTGTCATCATCCACTTATTAGCGATATCGTTCTTCCTTTGGTTTTTTGAGATTGGCTTATCACACTTAGCATGATATTCTCCAGTTTCATCCATTTGCCAGCAAATGCCATAATTTTATCATTCTTTATGGCTGAGTAATATTCCATTGTATATATATACCACATTTTCTTTATCCATTCATCAATTGAAGGACATCTAGGTTGGTTCCACAATCTGGCTATTGTGAACTGAGCAGCTATGAACATTGATGTGGCTGTATCTCTGTAGTATGCTGATTTTAATTCCTTTGGATATAGGCCAAGGAGTGGGATAGCTGGGTCAAATGGTGGGTCCATTCCAAGTTTTCTAAGGAGTCTCCATACTGCTTTCCAGAGTGACTGGACTAATTTGCAGCCCCACCAGCAATGTATGAGTGTACCTTTCTCCCTACATCCTCGACAACACCTGTTGTTGCTTGTGTTCTTGATAATCGCCATTCTAATTGGGGTGAGATGGAATCTTAGGGTGGTTTTGATTTCATTTCTCTTATTACTAGAGATGTTGAACATTTTTCCATATGTTTGTTGATTGCTTGTAGGTCTTCTTCTGTGAAGTGTCTATTCATTTCCTTAGCCCATTTGTAGATTGGATTATTTGCATTCTTGGTGTAGAGTTTTTTGAGTTCTTTATAGATTCTGGAGATTAGTGCTCTATCTGAAGTATGATTGGCAAAGATTTTCTCCCACTCTGTAGGCTCTTTCTTCACATTGCTGATAGTTTCCTTTGCTGAGAGAAAACTTTTTAGTTTGAATCTATCCCAATTATTAATTCTTGCTTTTATTTCTTGTGCTATGGGAGTCCTGTTGAGAAAGTCTGGTCCTAAGCCGACATGTTGAAGATCTGGACCTACTTTTTCTTCTATAACATGCAAGGACTCTGGTCTGATTCTGAGATCCTTAATCCATTTTGAGTTTAGTTTCGTGCATGGTGAGAGATATGGGTTTAGTTTCAGTCTGTTGCATATGGATTTCCAATTCTCCCAGCACCATTTGTTGAAGAGGCTATCTTTTCTCCATTGCATATTTTTGGCACCTTTGTCTAGTATGAGAAAATTGTATTTATTTGGGTTTGTGTCCGTGTCCTCTATTCTGTACCATTGATCCACCTTTCTATTTTGATACCAATACCATGCCGTTTTTGTTACTATTGCTTTGTAGTAGAGTTGAAGATCTGGTATTGCGATACCCCCTGCTTCACTCTTTCTGCCAAGGATTGCTTTAGCTATTCTGGGTTTTTATTCTTCCAGATGAATTTCATGATTGTTTGCTCTATTTCTGTAAGGTACATCATTGGGATTTTAATTGAAATTGCATTGAATCTGTATAGCACTTTTGGTAGTATGGCCATTTTGACAATATTAATTCTTCCTATCCAAGAACATGGGAGATCTTTCCATCTTCTAAGGTTTTCTTTAATTTCTTTCTTTAGTGTTCTGTAGTTCTCATTGTAGAGGTCTTTCACCTCTTTTGTGAGATGGATTCCCAAGTATTTTATTTTTTTCGAAGCTATTGTGAATGGGGTAGTTTTCCTAATTTCTCTTTCTGAAGATTCATCGCTTATGTACAAAAATGCCTTAGATTTATGTGCATTGATCTTATATCCCGCTACTTTACTGAATTCACTTATGAGATCTAAAAGTTTTCTGGTGGAATTTCCTGGTTCCTCTAAGTATACAATCATATCATCAGCAAATAGGGATAGTTTGAGTTCTTCTTTTCCTATTCATATCCCTTTAATTTCTTTGGTCTGTCTAATTGCTCTGGCTAGAGTTTCAAGGACGATATTGAATAGAAGTGGTGAAAGAGGGCATCCCTGCCTTGTTCCAGTTTTTTAGAGGGAATGCTTTCAGTTTTTCACCATTTAGAATGATATTAGCCATGGGCTTAGTGTAGATGGCCTTTACAATGTTAACGAATGTTCCCACTATCCCTATTTTTTCTAGTGTTTTGAGCATGATGGGGTGCTGTATTTTATCAAATGCTTTTTCTGCATCTATCAAATAATCATGTGATTCTTGACTTTAAGTGTATTGATATGGTGAATTACATTTATTGATTTCCTGATGTTGAACCAACCTTGCATCGCTGGGATGAAACCCACTTGATCATGGTGTACTATCTTTTTAATATGTTTTTGTATGCGATTTGCTAAAATTTTGTTGAGAATTTTTGCGTCGATGTTCATTAAGGATATTGGTCTGAAATTTTCTTTCCTCGATGTGTCTCTGTCTGGTTTAGGTATCAGGGTAATATTGGCTTCATAGAATGAGTTTGGGAGGGTTCCCTCCTCTTCTATTTTATGGAATAGTTTGAGAAGTATTGGAATGAGCTCTTCTCTAAAGCTTTTGTAGAACTCGGCTGAGAACCCATCTGGTCCTGGACTTTTCTTTGTTGGTAGGCTTTTGATGACTTCATCTATTTCATTACTTGAAATTGGTCTATTTAAATTGTGTATGTCCTCCTCGTTCAGTTTAGGCAATTCATATGTCTCTAGAAACCTGTTGATATCTTCGAAATTTTCTAGTTTGTTGGAGTATAGGTTTTCAAAATAACTTCTAATTATGTTTTGTATTTCAGTCGTGTCTGTTGTGATATTTCCTTGTTCATTCCGAATTTTAGTAATTTGGGTTTTCTCTCATCTTCTCTTTGTTAGTGTGGCTAAAGGTTTATCAATTTTGTTTATTTTTTCGAAGAACCAACTATTTATTTTGTCAATTTTTTGTATTGTTTCTTTTGTTTCAATTTCGTTGATTTCAGCTCTGAGTTTAACTATTTCCTGTCTTCTACTACTTTTGGTGTTGGTCTGTTCTTCTTTTTCTAGGGCTTTGAGCTGTAGTGTTAGGTCATTTATTTTTTGAGTTTTACTTCTTTTATTAAATGCGCTCCATGAAATAAATCTTCCTCTAAGTACTGCTTCATAGTGTCCCAGAGATTTTGATATGATGTTTCTTTGTTCTCGTTTACCTCTAAGAATTTTTTAATTTCCTTCCTAATATCTTCTGTTATCCATTCATCATATAATAGCATATTGTTTAATCTCCAGGTGTTGGAGTAGTTTCTGTTTTTTACTCTTTCATTTATTTCTAACTTCAATCCATTATGATCTGATAGAATACAAGGTAGTGTCTCTATCTTCTTGTATTTGCTGACATTAGCTTTGTGGCATAATATATGGTCTATTTTAGAGAAGGATCCATGTGCTGCTGAGAAGAAGTGTATTCGCTCTTGGTTGGATGGTATATTCTATAAATGTCTGTTAAGTCTAAATTATTGATTGTGTTATTGAGATCTATGGTTTCTTTGTTCAATTTTGTTTGGAAGATCTGTCGAATGGTGAGAGAGGCGTGTTAAAATCACCTAGTATTATTGTGTTATGGTCTATTTTGTTTCTAAAATTGAGAAGAATTTGTTTAACATACATGGATGAGCCACTGTTTGGGGCACAGATGTTTATGATTGTTATATCTTGCTGATTTATGCTTCCTTTAAGCAGTATGAAATGTCCTTCTTTATCCCTTCTGACTAACATTGGCTTGAAGTCCACATTATCTGAAATGAGGATGGATACTTCAGCTTTTTTGCTGAGTCCATGTGCATGGTATGTTTTTCCCCATCCTTTCACCTTTAGTCGATGGGTATCTCTTTCTATGAGGTGAGTCTCTTGCAGGCAACATATTGTTGGATCTTTCTTTTTAATCCAATCTGCCAGTCTATGTCTTTTGTTTGATGAATTCAGGCCATTAACATTCAGGGTTATTATTGAGATATGATTTGTATTCCCGGTCATTTGGTTCATATTTAAAATTTTTGACACATCTTGGTTCCTCGTTTATTTGACAGTTCCTTTAGGATAATTCCTCCCTTTGCTGATTTGCTTCTTTGTTTTTTATCTCTTCCTCATGAAATATTTTGCTGAGAATGTTCCGTAATGCTGGCTTTCTTTTTGTAAATTCTTTTAGCTTTTGTTTATCATGGAATGATTTTATTTCATCGTCAAATTTGAAGGTAAGTTTTGCTGGGCATAAGATTCTTGGTTGGCATCCATTTTCTTTCAGAGCTTGAAAAATGTTGTTCCAGGCCCTTCTAGCTTTTAGGGTCTGAATTGAAAAATCTGCTGATATCCGTATTGGTTTCCCCCTGAATGTAATTTGGTTCTTTTCTCTCACAGCCTTTAAAATTCTGTATTTATTTTGTATGTTAGGTATTTTCATTATAATGTGCCTTGGTGTGGGTCTGTTGTAATTTTGTGTATTTGGAGTCCTATAAGCCTCTTGGACTTGATTTTCCATTTCATTCTTCAGATTTGGGAAATTTTCTGATATTATTTCAATGAATAGATTGTTCATTCCTTTGGTTATTTCTCTAAGCCTTCCTCAATCCCAATATTCTCAAATTTGGCCTTTTCATGATATCCCATAGTTCTTGGAGATTCTGTTCATGATTTCTTACCATCTTCTCTGTTTGTTCAACTTTGTTTTGAGGTTAAATATTTTGTCTTCAATATCTGAAGTTCTGTCTTCCAGGTGTTCTATCCTTTTGGTTATGCTTTCTATGGAGTTCTTAATTTGGTTTATTGTTTCCCTCATTTCAAGGATTTCTGTTTGGTTTTTTTTTTCAATATCTCTAACTCTTTATTGAAATGATCCTTTGCTTCCTGAATTTGCTCTGTTAACTCTCGACTGGTGAGATCATTCAATGCCTGCATTTGCTCTTTCATCTCATTGTTTGCTTCCCTAATCATTTTAATGATGTACATTCTGAACTCCCTTTCTGTCATTTCTTCTGCCATGTTGTCGTTGGATTTTATTGATGTAACATCTTGATTTGTTTGGGGCATTTTCTTCCCTTGTTTTCTCATATTGTTCAGGAATCAGTGGGTCATTAAGATATTGCAGATTTCCTCTATCGACTTATAATGTCCCTGAAGATTGCTAGTATATCCCCTCTATCCTTCAGTAGCCTGAAGTCTTGGAGGAAGTTGATAACGCGGAGTTCCAAGAAGAAGCTGCCTCTCTAGGGGTGGTGACCCTCAGGTGGTGTATATTCCCTGCTAGTGGGCAGAGGTGCCTCCACTTGTTGACCAATGGTCATCCAATGGGGAACTAGGCTGTGGGCTGCGGCAAGTCCTGTTTGTGCCTGTGTCTCTGGTTTTACCGTCCCTGTGGGAAAACCTCCCCCGGCAGGGAAGACTCACTCGGTGGGGATGTCTCGCTGGTCAGTTGCCCTCCTAGAGGTTCTCCTCAATCTACAACTACCACCAGGGCTGGGCTGTCTTCCTCTGCAACGTTTCCAGGGGCCCAGCCCTACCTCCTGGGCCTGGGATCCTCACCTTTCGCAGGTGAGTTTCCTTAGGCTGCCTCTCCCAGAGAATCTGCCCACAGTCCTGGAAACTTCGCTCCGCCCCTAGGCATATCTCTGTGCGGCTCTTCCAGCAAGAAGCCACCTAGCTCCTGGGACCCTGCTCTGCACCTAATCACCTGGCTATGCGGCCCCTCCTCTGAGCCACCACCTGGAGCCTCGTACAATAGCTCTGATACCCAGAGACCCACCACACACCTCCTCCTCCAGACAGCCGCCCAGTTTCCGACGCAGTCACTAGGAATCCAAGCAACTCACTTCGAGTCTCCTCCTCCCGCCAACCTCCATAGCCCTAGGCAGTCACTCCGAGTCCAAGTGACCCGCCCTGTTCCTCCTCCTCCTCGGGGTAGCCCCCCAGGTGTTCAGGAGCGGTGGCTCCGAGACCAAGTGACCCCACCGCGCTCCTCCTCCAGGCAGGCCACCGGTGTTCAGGAGCGGTTGCTTTTAGTCCAATCAACTCACCACTCGCCTCCTCTACGATGATCCCAGTTGTCCGTGTTTACCGCTCCTGTGGGGGGAGGGGCGTCTCACCGAACAACTCTACTTCGCAAAGTTCCCTGTGTTCCGGGGCTACCGCCCCATCCGGGACGCCTCCCCAATGGGAGAGACTCACCCGGTGGCTTTGAGTTGGTCCCAAGCCTCTCACTATCTCCTCTTTTGAATCCTGCGTCCTGGAGCAACGTGAAATGCAGCTGCCCTCTAGTCCGCCATCTTGAATACCCTATATATATTTTTAATACTAAATAGGTATAGAAAAATCTGAGTTACAAAATTTGCTGTTAAAGAGAATTGTAGGATCATGGACTCTTCACAATTTTCAGTTCATTGCCCAAATCAGTGGTTCTCAAACCAATGCCTTGCAGCAGCAGCAGCGTCACCTGATAACTTGTTAGAGATGGAAAAGTTCCTGGTTATCATTGCAGACCTACTGAATCAGAAAATATGAAGTTGGAATCCACCAAACTGTCTTAACTAGCCCTACAAATAGTTGTAATACATGCTGAAAATATATAAAGTCTACATCTGATACCTTAGTGCTATGTAGTAGTGCTGTCATCAGTGAAGCAAAACATTCAAAGAGTGTGGGTCTCTATCAGAGAAGTCTAATGAGTTTTGTGTGATTGAAAAAAGACCAAAAGAGTTGGGAAATTGTGATAAGAACCATTGGAATTATTCTTACCATGGGAAAGTCATGCGATAACTTTCTTATAGAACTCACTGAACAACTGACAGAATCAGGACAGGATGGGGAGACACTGAAAGAAGAACTAGTGAATTTGAGATACAAGCATTTATTTGATGAGAAGTTGACTAGAGAGATTGTTGTGTCCAAAAATTTTATATCCATTACACAGCAGAGAGGTCCTAGACTTGATGGTAAACCCAAACCAGGCTAATAGGTGGAGGTTGCTTTTTATTACTTCTTTCCCACTATAGTGGTGGTTCTCAAATTCCAGTGTACTTGATAATCCTGTGAGTTATTATTTTGAATGCATATTCTAAACTACTTCCTCAGAGATTATGATTTATGCTGTCCAAGGAGCACACTTATAAATGGTACATAAGGATTGTAGATTAGCAGAGCTTTATATAGAGGCCTTCTATAAAGCAGTATTTTTTATTGTGTTGAAAAACAACCAATACAGAAAAACCAAATTTTGTTTAAAAATTTTTTTCAAGAGAGCTCTTTTTTCAGGAATCCACATATATGGGTAATATTTCTTGGTAATTCTAGCATCACCTTCTTCACTTAAAACATTATGTTAGGGACTGTTTATATTATTAATAAGAAAGATTAAATAGCTACCTTCTGTGACTTCTACCAGTCTTCATTAGGAAAGACACATATTAGAACCTGTGGTCTAGGAGTTAATATAATTCTCATTTTGATTGAACTGGAAGTGCCTTTCTTATATTGCTGTGGTAATTACAAGATCACTACATTCTTTAAAGTTGACTCAAGAAACCCAGAACTAAGGCTACTTCAATTATAATTTCCAAAGTATTTCAATTATCCTTTCCAAGTTAAGAGGAAGTTTGTAGTGATGAAATATCCTGAATATTTGGATTTATAAGGGCATATACTAATTCTACAGACTAAGAGAGAACCTAATAGGCAAAATGTAGAGGATTCTGATAAGGGATAGCAAAAGTAAACCATAAAAGAATAAGAAACTCTGTCTGGATTATATCTCTAAAACTTTCTGAAAGGCAATTTAAAAATCTTCAAAATAGGTCACATGTTTGTATATGTTAACAGATAAACCATGTGACTATTTATAAAAGTAAACACTAAACAAGTTTAAAATGATTGATAATTTGGATATGATATGCTTTGCATGGGTTGAGAGGATTGATTCCTTGTGTTGGAAACAGAGTACTGATTTTCAAGTGACACAATTTTAAACAAAGTATGCTTCCTAAATGGTTTTGGCTTAGCTGATGGTAACCCATACTTGTACTGTGACTTGGGACAATGGAGAGAAAATATATCAAAATACAAATGTGATATATAAGGTTTTATGAAACATACATGTTAATATTTAGATTGCTTTGTCTGCTTATGAAGATATGGCTTATTTATAGTATATATCAAATGAAAGCTTCAGTACTCTGGCAAAAAATCACAACCTTTTGTTCATGTGGGCCACATGTAGTTGATGTTACTTTTGTTTAATATTTTGCTATAATGTAAACACAAGAACTTTAGAATTAGATTTATAGTAAAAACAAATGTGGTTTGATGGTATAGAAACTTACTATTGCAGTAAATACAGAAAAAACCTCCATCATGAAAATGCACAAAATTTGATGTATTTAAATGATAGTAGGTTGTTTATCAGTTTTAGCAGACGATGTTCTGTACTAACTGTAGGGAGGCATAAAAGATCCTGAAATCTGAGTTATGTGTAAGTAAAAACTTGATGATCAAAATTAATGTTTTTGTCATAATGGGCTTTAAATGCTTTACCATATAATTTTTATTAGAAAAATGATGGTGATCCTTTATCATTATGGACAAGTTACTAGTTGTTTATGTTTTTGAATATAGTTTGATTATTTTTCCACTGACTTATTGCAAAGCACAGTCTGTTATATAAATATATATCCAAATATTTTGGCAAGCCAACCAAATGAGTTATAAGTGGGTCGAGTTTAATCAATATTATTCTTGAGTTTGATAGTTAAAAATAAAGTGCAGTTAGTATGAAAATGCCATATAATGGTCCAAGAGTTCTCCATGCAAAGGGAAAAATAGAAAAATGAGAGTTGGCAGACTTCAGAAACTACATATGAATAGTTTCTTTTAGTAAGACTCCTCTTCCATGTGGAAATGGGAACATTTACATTTTTTTCTTAAGATTTTAGATTGCCTCATATAATGCTTTTCTTAGCTTAGTAATTCTAAAAAATTTAGCTCACATTAGAATTATGGGTTGTTTTGTATACTTGGGCCTCAGGCCTGTAGTTTCTGTGTTGGGTAGATTAAGAGTAAAATCTGAGTCTGCATTTCTAACAAGTTTTCAGGTGATGATCATGCTTCTAGTCCAATAAACACATTTTGCGAACCCTTGTACTATCTCTCATGAGTAAATTTTAAACCTTAAAAATAAACACATGTAGATTGCAAGGAATTTCTCAAGTGTGTATTAATTGTGTTTATACTGAATTCTTACCTTTAAATTTTTCACAATTAAAATCCTGAATTTTTTATGAGGATTATTGAAAGGGAACCTTGTTTCATTTGAAATTTTTTTTTCTTCTTTGACAAATTAACTAGATGAAGGATCCATGCTTAAATGTGATGATGATGTCAGGGCTTGCAAAAATATATACTATGATTCTATTTGTGGTGAATAGCCTTTCTCTATGATGAGTAGATGTTAAATAGAAAATGTGTATCCTCTGTACTATATTGTGTTCTTCCTGCCCCCATGAAAATTGCTCAATGGTTTTGGCCAATGTATGCTTGCATATTACTATCAGTGACAAGCAGAGGGAATCTTGCACAGTGATTCAAATGAGGTTGACAAAGACCAGGACTCTAAAATGACTCAACATTTTGTTCTTGGGGTTTGGATATAATAGTCTTGATAGTTCCTGACTTCATCAGTCTTCTCTGCATCCTAAATTGAAGTCTAGCACCAGAGGGACTGGGTCTCTGTTGAGTAGTATATATATCCCCTGCCTGTAAAGAAAGATGATTGTACAGTCAACTAAGCTGAATTCTGCTTCAGTGGATAAGAAAAGGAGAAGCATAATGCATAGTGAATTGCTTACTGTAGGGCTAGAGTACCATTATTCTTTTCAAAACAAATAGACTTGTTTTAAGTCACTCGTTTCGCTGAATCTCTTTGAAATTGTATTAAATTACCTGACCATGTCATTATAGTCACAATTGCAATAAATACCTTTAATGGACTATTTTTTCCACTAGATTATACTGAACTTCCCCCAAATATATATTGCTGTTCCAAGCTGAATATGTGTATTTTATATAACACAATATTTTCACAAAATGTTTTTTTTTCTTGTGCAGCGTAGTAAATGTCATTTGAAATATATTTGATTTTCCTCGTCCTCTATTCCTCCTTTTCTTCCTCCTTTAAGCCATGAAATGACCATCAGACTTAGCATGGATACTTGATCTGGTTTAAAATAAAAGTAGATTAATAAAATATTACATTGTTTTGATTGAATTGAGAGTGTATAAAAATACCCTCCCTCTGATAGGTCAATGTTTTATATGTTGTGTGTGCAAGGAAAGTTAGTGTAGTAGTCAGAATAATAGCCCTCCAAAGTTGATCTCAGCTCTGAGAACCTGATTTATGTTATTTTATGCAGCAAAAGGGACTTTGCAGGTGTGATTAACTTAAAGATGTAGAGATGAGGTTATTATCCTGGATATTCGATGTGGGCACAATGTAGTTGCAAAGATCCTTATAAAGGTAAATTCCTCAGAGAAAGAACTGTCAGCAAGCTTTGGTAATCAACATCATATAAAATGCGTTCTGAATTTGAAAAAGTTCTGCTGTGACTTTTATTTTTGTTTCCTTTTTGACAACTCTGAAATATAAATGAAATTCTCTTATGAGCTTTAAGTACTATGTCCTTATTAGTCTGCATGAAATGAGAATGATGTTATACCCCATTGCTCATGAGAACACTGCTTCTCAGATACTAGCTTGTTCCAGTAATCATCTGAAGGGCTTACAAAATCACAAAAGATTTAAAAGGATGGGGTGGGGCCCCAAATTGTATTTCTATCAGGTTCCCATATGAGGTGCTACTGCTGATCTGGGCATACAAGTTGAAAATGAGTGGACTGGGTAATTCACTCATAAGCACTTGTGGCCCAGAAGAAAATTCATCTTTGAAGATGATTTTCAAATGTCTCCTTTTAGTTTTTTAATGAAGTTAACAACAAGAACTCTTACTCCATGAAGATTTTACAACTACTTTCCTATCAGACCCTTGTTGAAGGTATCATTCCGTTATCCTTGTTGTAGGGGAGAAATTCAAATATAAGAGGTTGCCAGTGCAATGACAAATACTGTCTTTAAACAGGAAATAATTGAGGAAAAATTGGTAATGTTATATATCTAACCCATTTGAAATCTGCCGATATATCTACGGTGTATTTTTAAATATTTAATCTTTTTCATCCCTTTGAGACAAGTAAGATTGAAGTATAATTTATTCCTCTCTTTTCAGCAGAGGAGACAAGTAATTTTTGCTGTTTAAGGGAGCAGTGGGCCTTCCATTAGTCTGTGTTTTCTTGTTTTCAAATCTTGTGCTTTATCAATTGATCCATGATACATAATACAAACATATTTCCTTGTACTTCATTATATACTTTAGAATTTAAGTATGATAGTGGAATTTGAGGTTTTGTATCTGTGTCTGTGTAGACATGTGGCTACACACACATACTCAAGTGTATTCATGTGTGTACCACATTGTTTATGTGAAACAAAAAAGGTAGAAACTGATTCTAGAAAGTACTTTCATGTTTTATTTCCTTCTTTAGATAAACATGATTACTGTAAAAATCTTTAAAAAAACTATTATCATTTCACTTTTGAAACTAGTTGAAGAGATTCAGAAACATGTAACTCAGTGCTACATGAAACCTAGATGAGGTTAGTTTGCCTCTTAATTAATTACTTGAATTCTTCACCTGTAATGAAAACAATAGTAGTCCCACCCTGGTTTTATAGTGAAGATTATATTACATAATATTTGTAAAGTTTCCATTACATTAGTTCATAACTACTCATTACTGTTTTCAGCTACTTAATACTATATTCTCACTTCTGTCTTGATAAAGAAAAAGCACTGTTGTGTCTCCACAGAGCTCTGAATGAATCATAAGAATGTTTTTTGTTAGAACCTTAACCTAAAACTTTTCATATGCAAATAGTCTAGGTATTACTGTTTTAAAAAGGTGTAAATCATAAGCACCTAACTTTTTCCTTTTTGAAGATACTTTTTCTCTTCATAATTTGAACATATTGATCACTTCAACTGAAGTTCATGGATAGGTAAAATTTTAGAAATAATTGGGTAGACGCATTGTTGACTTATTCAATAAAGAAATAATTATAAAATTTTTACTGTGTTCCACACTTTCTTATTTAATAATTCAGCAATGAACCAAACTTAAAAAACTTATGTCCCTGTGGTATTTATATTGTAATGGATTTATTGCTATGAAAGTTACAAAAAATAAAAGATGTCAATTTTACTATATAACTGATAATTCAACTTTATCCTACCCTCAAATTTTGACCAAATGTTCCTTTTTACCTATTATAATGTAAAGCAGGTACAACTGAAGACAGTTTACATTCATTCTACAATTAGGTAGACACTTTAAATCTGTAATAAATTATCTGCAAATCATTGCAAACAGTGTTTGAACAGTGAAGGCAAAAGTTTTGCTTGATTTGGGGACTGATGTGTAGTACTGCTGACTCCAAAAACAGAAGTGGCAGAGCTCAGTTGATATATTCTAAAATATTTAAAAGGTCTTTGTTAACTTGCAAAGAAAACAATGCAAAATCTTCCTTTGAATTGCACATAGTCAAATTGCTAGAAAATAATTAATGTAGATTTTGCGAAAAGCTTTGTGTATTTGTATTACATAAAGTTGGGTCCTAGGCTCATATGATTATAAATAGTTTTTACTCCACCTGTGTAAATGTCTAAATGGGCATTTAAAAGTCATACAAATTATGGGATAATGATTTATCACTGGGAAAGGACCTGCATGTTATAAAACTTTAATATATCTGTCCTATGGTAGGCACAGTAGTACATTCTCAAATATGTCCACATCTTACAACCAAAACCAGTGGATACATGGCAAAAGGAACTTTGCAGATATACTTAGTTAAGCATCTTCAGATGAGAATGTTATTCTCACTTACTCAGATGGGTCCAGTGTAATAATAAGGGTCTTGTGAGAGGCAGGCAGAAGAGGGAGAGTTGGGTAGTGTAGGACCAAAAATTGGGTAGTCTTTATCTAGAAGCCATAAAATACAGGAAATCAAGTCTACCCTTGAGTCTTGAGGAGGAATTCATCCCTGTCTATCCCTTTAGACTTCTTCTTCCAAAAATATAAGAAAATAAGTTTATGTTGCTTTCCAAACAGTTAAATTTATTCTTAATTGATACATCAAAACATAAGAAGTAAACCTGTTATCAGGGTAACGGGTAATGTTGAGATACGTGCCTACATGTGTAATGTTTAGATTAGTTTTGTGTTGCTTTAAAACCACTTGTTTTGCTGTTACTTGTAAAGAAGCAATGAGAAACTACAGTTCCCAAACACCAAATGCCCGTATTGTCTTTCAACCATTGTGACAAAGAAAGAGAAGAGAAATATTTCTGAATGGCACGGGGAGATTAAAATGTACTTCTCTGATCTTCTCTCCTCCTTTTTGGAGACCAGTTTTCACTGTGTTGCACAAGCTGTTCTTGAACTCCTGAGTTCAAGTGATCCTCCTGTGTTAGCCTCCCCATTTCTGGGATGACAGGCATTTGTCACAGTGTCCAGTTCTCTCTTCTTTATCCCTACTACTAGTGCCTCATTTCACACTGATCATCTCCTTTCTGGATCAATATAGATTACTAGCATCCTTCAAATTTGCATATCTCCAGCCAAACCTTCCCACTTTATATTATTAGATATTTTCCATCAACTCTCACTCAAATCCTGTTATTCTCTGCTTGAGCATTCTCATGGCCTCTTCAATTTATATAGGAAAAAAGTGAAAGCCCTTTAGTTTGACTGGAAACACCCCCATGATCTTCTCAATTGTTTTTCAGTCAATTCCCCAGCACATTTTCATCTCTCTCCATGTTCTCTGGTCTAAACTGTTATTTACAATACATGTGATTGTTTTCTTGCCTCAGTCTCAATGATTAAGTTTTTCCTATTGACTGAGATGTTCGTTTTCCTCCTCACCCCCCATACCCTTTAATTTTTTTTTTCTATTTTCAAGACTTACCTATCTTCAAGACTTTAGGTCAACAAAATTTTGTTATTCCTTGAGTTATAACTAACCATGTTTGCTTGAGACACACATTCAGTCTTCTGTAATTATATTATACACTTGTATTATAACTTGCCCATCCCCGCTCTGACCTGTTTGCACTTCTATTTCACATTTCTAGACAATGTGTGCCTAGGCAGTAGGAATTACAGTTTACTGATATCTGTGTTCCAGAAATTAATATATTATTTTAGGCAGTGGTAGGAGCCTAATAAAGTCTTGAAAAATGGATTAATTTAACCAATGTTCACTTGAACATTTGCTGGATAGTGTACCTTGATTTAAGATGTAACAAATGATATTAAATTATTATCAGGTCAACATTTATTTTCTAAGGCATCATTTAATCTGCCCCTGTAAAATGCCATTGAGTGATTTAAATTATGCATTCTTCTATGACACTGTAGTTCTATTATTTTCCTTTTCCAAATTCTGAATGATCACTTTGTGAAAGTGCAAGTAAAACAATGTTTTAAAGTTAAAACGAATTTCGTAGATCAAATTCTGTTGCTATACTTGACTTGTCATGGAGGAAAATTTTGTTAGACTGTACAAGACAGATTATGTTGTTTTCAAAGTCATGATGGTTTTTATTGGTCCATGAAAATCTAATAAGTGTTCACAGAATCAATTTTACAGTATTAAAATCTGTCATCTCTATCACTTTTAATAATACCTTTAAATGATTATGAGCAATTTGTGATTTTAAAAATTTATATTTTTAGTCATCAAGACAATGAAATTCTGTTGTCAAGTGAGTCACTAAGTAAAAGTGTGTTTATCATTGATGCAATTATAGAATATTGTGGACTGGAAACATTCCTTAGTACTCTCTTCTTAAATAAGCATTGTGGTAAATTTGTAATGATGCCTACATTCTTATCTTTTGGTCTCTCACAGATGAAATTAATGTTCATGGGCTCCTAACCTGACTTTATTTCCAAATAACTATATGATTTAGGGAAATTACCCATGTTGAGCTTCATTATTTAACTCTAAAATAGAAATAATTGTATTGATAATTTCAGTGTTGTTTGTGAAAAACAAAGTAAAATGCTGGTAAAGCACGCAACACACTATCTGTCTCAAAGTAAATGCTCAATGAAGATTAGGTGTACATACTACCACTGGTTCCAGATCACCGTTACTTTATTGTTTATAATATAAGCTCTTCTATTAGGAGGCATTTGGTGGATACTGCTGACTCCTGGCTACTATGTATCATAAAACAAACTACAAACCTTGAAGTTGAAGTAGTTTACCATGTAACAGAGGAGATACAGCAAATCACACAAGTAATTGTAAGAAAAAGTTGATTAATTACTGAAGAAAGTCACACATGTAACAGATGAATTAAGAAAAGGAGAAATGGCATTCCCTAGCTCGAGTCAGGTTCATGGTGATGGTGGCAAGATAAGGCTCTATTTAAACATTTAAGAATGGGTTCAATTTTGACAAAGGAAATAAGAAAGTACTACATGCAATGGGAAGAAAAAGACTTGATTAAAAAGACAGAAACCTGAATACTAAAATAAAGCAAGTAGTTTTAGTTTTAATTTAATTGATCTTATTAGTTTTAGATTTTTGTTATATTTATCTCTAAATAAACTTCACTTTAATAATTGTTTTCATAATATTTTACAGTAAACTTTTAAAAATTTATTTTTATGTTGACATCTGGAATCTTTGTTTTCATTCACAAAAATTATGGAACATACAAATCACAATTATGCTAGAAAAATTAGTGATTATTGTTTTAAAAGCTAGGTTCATGTAGGAGAATCAAAAGCACATAACACAAATTTTGGAATGAAAAATGATATAATTGGCCTCATAAGGCTTCTTTGTGACCAACTTGGACAGAATGCCTGGCCAGTATGACTGGTTTTGCTGAAATCAAGTATATGGATGCCAGAAAACAGTTTGATACCATAAGTAAATCCTTTAGTCCAATCTGTGACTAAAGCTAGGAATCTCTACAATAATAAAAATACTAAGAATGAGCTTAGGTTGTGAAACTGGATGGTTAAAAAGCTCCTATTTTTTTTGCAGTAGGCAAAAGAAATAGGGAGATATAAGAAAGAGGAAGGAAGTAAAAAGACAATTATATTTGTAATCCTGTTCCTATGTGGCATTGAGTTTCATGGTTACCCAACAAAGAAAATTCATCTTCAAACTGGCATACACCAATATTATTATCATATGTTTCTATATTCTTGTTACTACAACTATTTATAATAATATATATTTATTGATTGACTAGTATATGATACTATATATGGTTATGTACATGGTCTAAAGTACAAAAGATATGTTTTTAAAGTTCATTTCATAGGTAAGGAAAGCAAGGTTTAATAAACATGTGACAATCAGAACTGGAAGTTTTTTCTGTATAACAACAAATATTTGGACATTTTTACTGCTCTAGCCACAAGGTTGAGCACAGTGCTAAAAAAGAAGAGTGGATGAAAATATTTACTAATGTTCAAAATCTTCTGGAAAACATTGTGATATGACTGAGACTTAACCCTAATTCAAAGTTAACAAAATCCACACATAAGTCCACGAATACTGACACATAAGACTCACAGCCCTACCTCAGAGACAAAGGGCCTTATTACTCGTGGTGATAACAATTCCCCAAATCTCAATTCCCACAGTGCTTCATAAGGTCCGAGGCCACCTGCTTCCACAGTGAGTTGCAATATAGGAGAGGAATCTTGAGTTTAAGAAGGCAAATCTTCTGTACTAGACAAGCAATAAGCTTGCCTGCCATTGCTCTGGAGGGAGACATTGCCTTTAACTTCCAAGGTAGTTTGCTAAGTAAATATCTTTAGAAGGATAAACTAGGACAAACTGCCTCTGCTTGCCAGACTTAAAAGAATGTGAAAGACTCATGGAGAATTGTCTCCTAAAATCTTCCATTTGCATAAGTGAATTTAAAGGCACATGGCTACAACTTATCCCATCTTCACCCCTGCTCCCTATCTTTATATGCTTTGCTTGAACTGCCTTTTTGAGATTGCAACATGATTCCTTAGGAGAAACCTTAACAGCAATACAAGCATACCAATACTGATATTAACCAACCTGAAATTGGAAAGGAATATATATGGACCTGTGTACAAAGATGGCCATCTCTGAAAAACCCTGTAGAATTGTCCTCTATCAAGTTGGCCCAAAGCTAACTGCTTAAATATACTCATGTGCATTGTCCCCATTTTTAAATGCAAGTAAGGTCTACCTAGTGGGTGGGTCACCCAGCTCTGTCCAAACTAGAACAGCTTCCTGAGGAGGCTGCACTGCCTACAGCGTCAACCCATGTGATTGGAATCATTCTTCTTCCAGAGAATGTTCCTGTGTCTTTACAAAAAACTTCCAGCCTTTTAAGCAATCTGCCTGTCTCTTCCTTTGTGACTCGGAGGAATTTGACTGGCAGGATAGGACTATATTTATCTTCCTAATTTTAAAAGCATTTAATTACCAATAATTACTGCCAATGTGATTTTTTTTCCCTAGTGCACATTAAAAATTTTGAATCCCATTTTTCTGTAATAATTTAAGACGATCTGGAGGGACAGAGAGTAATTAATTATCTATAATTTCTCAAACTGGAAATGTTAAAATTATTGAAGTGAAGCAGAAATCTAGTGTACAGCAAAACTGAAGTGAATAGGATTACATGAGAAAGAGGAATGCAGAGAAATTAAAATTTTCATAAATATTTAAGAGCTATTTAATATTATAGTGGGTTAAAACATATTTTATTGTAATCAACATTTCAGATCCTGTCTCCTAAAGGCCCTTTTTACTGAAACTTGAGTGGTTATTGCTCATGAAGTGTTATTACTTCAATGGGTTTAATATGAAACTATGAGCCACAAGAAGAGAACGATTGAGAAATTATATTGTGTTTCCCTACTTTGGTCCTTCAAGCAATTGGTTGAGGTTAGATAACCTGTGTTTCATTTGCCAAATAAATCCACCTTTTAAGAATCTTCACAAAAATTCATCCCTGGGTTGAAGGGAACAAAGCAAAATATAAGCTGTGCATTTTCATTTTCAAATCTGCTCTCATTTAAGGGATGGAGTTTGGACCAGGCCCACTTAAGTGTAATATGATCTGAGTATATTAACTATATGATTGTGGGCAAGATAATTAACCTCTTTGAGACTCATTTTCATGACCTCTAAGATAGCGATAATAGTATTTACTTTGCAGTTTTCTTGTGAAGATTATGAATCATTCATAAAAGGATATCTAAGCTTTATTTAGAACTCTATAAATAATAACTTCATTTTTAATTCCCCATTCCGTTCAGTTTTTTATACTCCTCTGTATTCCTTTATTATCTAATAAATATCTAATTCTTCTTGTGATATAAATTCTTACAAGAATGATAAATCCCTATAAAGATAATTTCTGCCTGTTTTCAATTATTTCAGCATCTCACACTTGAGAAATTAGATTTAATTACTTTCTGTAATATGTAAACAGCAAGAAGAAGATACCATTGCATGTTTCTCTACTCAATTTTTCCCAAAGCTTAGTATGAAAGCCTCACTCTCTATATATACATTTTTAATTTGATTCATTCAAATGGAATTACTACTAATATTTTTTAACTCTACTCTAGCCCTATATGTCAAGGTTTCATATAGGAAAACATACTTCACAGTGCTAGATCTTTATACATTTAACACCAGACATTACTGTTTTTTCTGAGTAAATATTATTTAATTTTTAGACATTTTGAATTACAATCGATATGTAATAAATGACATATATAAAGTGTACAACTTGATAATTTTTGACATATATATGTGTACATGAAGCCATCACTATAATCAAGATAATAGAAGCCTCACCACCATAAGTTTCTCATGCACCTTTTTTCCTTCTTCTCATTTATTTTTCTAATTTGTGCATTAGTTATACATAAAAGTGGAACTCATTGTGATATGTCTATACATGCTCATAGCACAGTTTGGTCAGTTTCATTATGCAGTTCCTCTTCTTTTACATCCCTCTTCTCTCCCTCTCAAGCCCGTTCCTCTACTCCACTTTTCTCATTTACATTTCCTGAGATAGTCTTTTTAAAAATTCCATATTTCTCTATTGCTTCAGCATATGAGAAAAAACTTCCAACATTTGACTTTCTGAGTCTGGCTTATTTCACATAATATGAAATTCTCTAGTTCCATCCATTTACCAGCAAATGACATGATTTCTTCTTCTTTATGGCTAAGTAAAACTCCATTATGTATATATACATTTTCTTTATCCATCATCTATTAAGTGACTCTGAGTCTGGTTCCATAACTGGCTATTATGAATTTCATTGGTACAAATATTGGTATGCATGTTGTCCATGTAGTAAAGGCCTTATAATTGATAATAACATAATGTAGACATGGGCTGTACATTGTCAAGGCATCAGGAGAGGTAGAAGGTAATACATGGTTGGTCATAGTAATAGATTTGTGATGAAGAGTGTGCATTTTGAAGTTCAACTCATTTTATTCAACTCCCATCACTTACTGTGTAAAATTAGAGAAATCATCCAATGTCTCTAAGCCTAGGTTTCCTTATCTCTGAAGTGTGGCCAGTGATTGTTAGCTCATGGGATCATTGTAGGTCGAGACAAAAATTGGCAAAGTGTGATACAGAATGACTGCTGCTTACTGCTGATGGGTAGTTAATACTATTACTAATAAACTATCTGTCCTTATGGACTTCTACTGTAGAGATTTATGCATATCCACAATTAGGTACAATATAAAACTAGATTAAAATTATTGATCAGTTTTTCAAAATTATTGGGTGGATCCCACATCTAATCTATCATTTTCCTGTATTAACAGACTGTGGACACTGCCACAGAGGGATTTTATTGAAATGAATTCAAATTAATGTTAAGGATTATTGAAATTTTATGAGAATGAATTGACAAAATGCTAGTGGAGTATTTTGCACAGTTGAAGGGATACACAAACCACTTTATAGATGTGCCCATTGGTACATTCTATAAGAACCATTTTTGTGTGGCAGAAATTACAAACATTGTTTTTTGCTCAAGTGATGACAGACACTTGGTAATTGATGCAAATACGTGTTGAACAATAATTATAAACTATAATTGGTACTGCCTCTTATATATTAGAATGGTCCTCATAGAAATTTTTTTATCAATTAAGTAGAATTATGGCTTATGCCAATACATTCAGCATTCAGTCAGAACTCTTCCCTGATGAAAGCATGATGGATCTTGTTGTGACCTTTATAAACTTAATAAAAAAATATTAATGTAAACATTGCATCATTTAGTTGTAGCTTTATACTAGCATATGGATGGCTTGCTTGCTCTAATTGACGTAGACAACAGAAGAAAATAAAGGGATATGGTTCAGTGAGAAGAAAAATTACTTATTTTAGAATTGGCTCTATTGATGTTATGTTATCTGGAATGCATATGAGCTTCATCAAGTCTCAAATAATACATTGAACATAATTAAGAAACACCATTCAACAAAAATAATAGTCTCATGTATTTAAAAACTAATATAAATATACATATTCATATTTGCACCAATCAACAGGTATAAACGTACTTGGCTTTCTTGTGATATTTATATAGCTAAATGGTATACAATAACTTTCAAGGCCGTTATTTACTAATTATAAAAAATAAACAGTTCTCATATGATATAATCATGAATCAACCTTGCTGTCTACTTGTCTCTTCAAAGTTTTGCACTATTGGTACTCACATTTGCCATGAAATTTAGTGCACATATGACTTGTCTAGTCACTTTCAGAAAACATATTCTCTCAGTAATTCATATACCTCCTAATCATAAAAATTCTAAATTTATTTCCAAGTAGTGATTTCCTTCTACATATGCATCTACTAGTCTGGCCAAATAACAAGCTGAAAAACCAGTCCTGAAAGGAGATATGGTTTGATCTATCTTCCTCCCATGCACTTGACACCTTTTCTACAAGCATGCAACTTGGTTTGGGATCCCTCAGAGTACACAGAGGCAAAAAAACCTAAATGGAGCAAGAGATTATTCACTTAATTGGCATTGTGGACAGAGTTTGTAGGAGTCTTTGGAGATAGCACCTACTCCCTGCTTGGCAAAATGGTTCATCTGTGATTTCTTTCACTGGAAAAAGGCACCTCCGTTTTAGATTAGTACAGGCTCCTCCCTTGGCCCCAAGCATTCAGATGGTCTCCCCCCCCCCCTTTTTTTTTCTGCTGAAATCTGTGGCCCTCCTAGAGATCTCTCTTGGTCAGGACCTAAAGTATGATTTCCCTAGTTTTTTACCTTGTAGTATACATCTCCATTCTATTCAGGCTCCAACACAATTTGGGACGAATCCCAATGCAGCAGTGCTTGGCTATGTAACTCCCCAGTTAGTCAGGTTATTCAGCTATGAATCAGAGAGCAGTCTATTCTTATTTTCCACAACCAAAAAGATGAAGGTTGTCTCTTGTCTCCAGGTGAAGAAAAACTCATTCCCCACCACTCCAGAAGGGCCTTGACTCAGAGGCAAATGGGCAGTTGAGACCAAAAACTATTTCTTCCATTCTGCATGATGTTTAGTATTTCTGTATTATCTCCACGAAAAAAAAAAAAAAAACATTTATTAACTGAAAATAAGGTATCTGGCTTCCCTCATATGCATTTTGGCATACCAGAAATTTCTTTCCAGTGGATACATTTACTACATAGAGTAGTTATCCAACAGGGGACCATTTATCTAGGACTCCGAACTTTTTATTGCAACTAACTAGTTACTTTCTTTTCTTTTGTACATGAATTAAAACAACCATAAGCTAGAAACAATATAAAATTAATCTATATCAACTGAGGAAGAATTATATCCTCAAGATTACATGTCATTTTAAGATTATTGTTTTGTCTGGAAATAATAATGACTAAATGCAACCTAAAAGTTATTTTCCTGTGTTTCCATTGATGATATGTTAAAAATAAATATGTTCCACACAAATCATTGATGATAGTTACTCTAAATTCACTGTATTAAGACTGACATGAAATAATGTACCAATCTCTTTTCCTTGACTGTTACAAAATTATGGAAACCATCAAGTATATGATGTGCATATGAATATATTATGGTTATGTTCAGAACTTATTGCCTGTCTTTATTTTTCCTTGTGAAGAAAAAAGTTAGGAAAAACTTTTTGTCAAATATTTGTTAGAAAAAATAATGTTAAATGTGTTTAATATTAATAACAATAGGTATTTAAATACAAAACATAATGTAACAACAATATAGATGCTAACAAAGAAATATTATTACTATTGGTTAAATAATTTAAGTGATAGATTTTGTATCAGAAAGCATACTTTTGGACATTCTTCATATACATTCTAGCTAAAAGTAAATTTGAGTGTCTGAAGATGGCTTTTTGTTTTTTTGTTTACAACTCATTTAATTGTAATAAATCCTTATATGAATGTTACATTGATTATCAGATTGTTTTAAATTTTGTATTTGCTTCTTTGAATTTTCAGTTGTATTGATATTTATGTAAAAAAATTACACATCGATCGAACTACCAAAGCATATTAATATTTCCTACTAATGACTAGTAATTAAATTGGTTTAACACAATTTACTAGAACTCCCTTATAAGCATATTCTAAAATAACATTTTCTGTTCTTTAGTTTATAAAGTCATGTTCCTGAATGAAAACTGCAACAGAAAGTAGAGTACAAATAAACACTTTCATTTAAAATTTGGTAGAAAAATGATGAGTAGTCTTTCAAGTAAAATATGTTTTTCTCCTTATATACCTTATGTATTTAGGGAGAAATTATAAGTCAATTAAAATATATAATTCTATAAATACAGTGTAGTAACAGAAAATGGTCAATTAAGGATGGGTAGGAGTATAAAGTTGCAGAAGGGAGGATGTTTATGGTTATGACATGAAACAACTCTGTCTTGGTTCTGTGGTCATACAAAACTATACATATTATAAGATTATATAGAATTATACACACACGTACAGAAGTTCATATAAATGTTTTTTTTAATTATTTTTTAATTTTTTTTATTTTTACAGACTGCATTTTGATTCATTGTACACAAATGGGGGTACATCATTTCGTTTCTATGGCTGTACATGATGTAGATTGATACCATTCATGTAATCATACATGTACTAGGGTGATGATAGATTGTGTAGAAGGAAATGAGAGGGAGGGGGGTATAAAAATCATGGAATGAGACAGACATAAAATTTTATAGGTTGTGTCAGTGTCAATTTCCATACATACAGATATAAATTAATATGCAAAAAGTCCTATAGCTTGTACTAATATCATTTCTTGTTTTTATATTGTATCAGAGTTGTATGGTACCTTTAGAGGAAACTAGGTGAAGGGTACATGAGGCTTCTTTGTATTATTTTTGCAACTTCCTGTGGATCAGTAATTATTTAGAAATAAGAAAGTTAAACAAAGATACCTCTTGTATATTTTAAGTTTCCTGAACTTAACCATACCCATAATTTTTCCCCTTGGGACATTTGTTTTCTCCAACAAAATTGTTTAAAATCATACTATAACTTAGGATATAATGTGTAACATAATTGTCAAATATACTAAAATTTTTAATCAAAGAATTTAAAAAATTAGACTAGAATATTTTGAATAAAATTATGAAAGAGAAATATTACAATACATAATTAGAAAAATGTTATTATGATTGTTTTTAAAAACGAAATGTGACCCTGTAAATGCTACATTTCCACATGAATATTATGTATATTCATGCCACTGTTAGCAAAGCCTATTAACACAAGATGATTTTTGTAATTTAATAGAAGATCAGTACTATATTGACCTATAATGAAGAGCTGTATAAAGAAATAGGATCAGGATATCCAAATGCATTCATTCATTCATTACAAATATCTAATATGAACCTACCATGGGCTAGACATTATTATAGTTCTGGTGGCATAACATATTGAGAAAAAAAGATAAACCTCCTTTTCCTCAAGGAATTTACATTCTCTTCTGGGGAGATGATAAAGCAAATACATATGTTTCAAATAAAAATATGTAAAATTAAATTTGATCTATCAAAATTTGTTTTAAAAGGCATTGGTATCTTATAGAAAAGGAAGGGAAATTACTTGAATATAAAATTATCATAACTATATTTAATAATAGACCTTATAAATATAGTATTAGCATTATATTCAGTATTTAGATGATTCTCAAGAGTCGAATCTATGTATATATTCTTTTCCCATATGCCACAAAGATTTTTGCCAATGAAAAATGTTCCCTATATATCATTTGAATTCATTATCAGAGTTTTTTTTTTGATCACTGTTCTCACAGAACTGGTCCACTGATATTAGAAATCAAGACACAGTGTCAACTCAGTTTGTAGGTGAGAAAACTGGTTTAGAGTTAATTTGCCCAAACCCATGTAATCAGCAAGTGGAAAATTTGTTCTGCTCCTCTGATTGCAAATTCGAAATAATTTCAGGGTGTTCATAATTATATGAGAATATATCTTGTGGTAGTTCTAGCATTGCAATATCAACTCCATTCCCCCCAGTGTTCTATCCACATACACTTTCCACAGATATTTATTGAGCATTTAGGCATGGTTTCAAGGTACTGGGGCTGAGGACAAGGGATATAGTGAAGAATGAGATCTACATTCAAAACTCAACTTTAGACTGTGAAATAGAAGCATGTAAAGATATGATTATAGTATAAAGAAGAAAGCAATCAACTCTATGAAGAAAGTACAGATAAAGTACTATAGACGACCACTGAAAGATCAATATCATTTCTCTCCAGGGACAGCAGAGGGCTTTCGAAAGAAAATGGCTTTTGTTTTAGGCTTTGAGTTGGTTGGATTGTGGTGATGCATCAAAGTTATAAGTAATTTTTAACACCAATATATTCAATATGTCAGTGTTGTCCAATAGTCTGCTCATTTATGTAATTTGTAAATATGAATTTCTGAAACCTCCCAATTCTAGTAGAAATTTACACTCTGAAGCAGTTCAATAAGTTCCTAAATTTCCTATGTAACGATATAGTTAACCAAGTTTTTTTTTTTTTTGGTAATACTTGTCAGTGCTATTCCATTTTTATAATAATGAAGTAAGTTGCCAAAAAGTCTGTATTCATCCCATGTCATCAGTGCAATTATCCCAAGAAGTTTCTATATCAATAGATAATGAATATCCTCAAAAGTGCTTAAATTTCAGTACTTAAAGACTCCTTTATATATAAAATAAAGGTTTCATGCATATTTTACACTTTGAAGAATATTAAGGGCTAATAAAGATGGGAGAATTTATAATTTATGTGCCTGTACATTTTCAATGAACTCCCTAGAGAATCTTCCTCCTTAGCAATAAAGAACTACAAATTTGTGATAACTCAGTAATACCTAAATATTGTAGTATATCTATGGGTAACATACTGAAATATAAGTTAGGTAAATACACATCCTCAGAAGGCAATAACATTTTGCTATGTGGTTTTCCTACTTAAAGCTGACATGAATGGAAGACAATGAATTCAGTGCTTGCAAATCTATCAAAAATAAATTCATAGATTATATCCAGTTTTATCCCTTGAAATGCCTTTTGTTTATGGGCATGAGAATGGAGGAAGTTGGAGTACAGGATAATCTCTTAACAGTTACTTGTTGAAGGCCTCTCTTTAACCCATCATGATTTTTGTCCACATGCCCTGGCATAATACCCTTCTAATTAACAGTGTAGTCTTCCTCTACCACCCTGCTCCCATTTGAACTAGGACTCTGCAGGGAACTCAACACTTGCTTAGTTGACCCATGACTCATTGTTAAGTTCTGGCCAGTTTCATCCATGTGCATTTAAGTCAAACACTTTAAATGCCAAAAGGGTAATTCTCCATATGGCGTAGAAATACTGCATCCTGACTGACTTCCTATTTAGTGTATACTGTATTTTCCTAGTCATAGAAACAGGTTCTTGAATAACAATAGTAGTCCTGCTTAAATATTACTTCATCTTTCCCCTTTAGACACAATTTTAGGATTCTTAGAGGTCAGGGACGTAGCATTCCCATATTCTGTATTCCTTTATTTTTATTGGCCCTTTAGGTTATACACTGTGAGAGCAAGCCCCAATATATACTTTTTAGGAATCTTAGGTTCTTTCATTTAAGTCATTTAATTTACTTTTATTTTGTTTAGTAAAGACTTTACGAGTCTGACTTCTGTTGGATGATTTATCTCAGGTTTTCTGTGGAAAAAAGGAATTAGTATAAATGATTTCACACTGCTTAGCTGCAAACCCAGTTGTTGGCCCATACTTTCAATGAAAATCAAGCCTGGCTTTGTTTAATACATCACTATACATTTGTACAAATGACCCATAGAAGTCTCTGCATTCTTTTTTTAAAATTATTTATTTATTTTTTAATTTTTTACAGACTGCCTTTTGATTCATTGTACACAAATGGGGTTCATCATTTCATTTCTATGGTTGTACATGATGTAGATTCATACCATTCGTGTAATCATACATGTACATAGAGTAATGATATCTGTCTCATTCCACCTTTTTTCATACCCCCACTCTCATTTCCTTCTACATAATCTAAAGTTAGCATTCTTTACCTATGTTTGTGTTTGTTCTATTCTCAGTAGCTGTTTTTAGAAAGACTGTTCATTTTTGCAGTACATCCTGTATCACATGGCAGATGAGTAACATTATAAGTTTAAAAAAATAGACAATGTAGACCATTTAAATTATGTTTACAAGGTTATCAATGTTGTATTTTTAGAAAATTCTTTAAAGAGGTATTTCAGTAGGAAGTTTTACAGAAGACTGTTTCTTCTGACCTAACTGCATATAATCATTCTTGATATTGGTATATACCTGGAAGTAGTATATATTACACAGTAATTATCTAGAAACGTGAAGAGAGTGAACACAGGAAGACTCGGAAGCAAGCTGCATGGAATTGAGAAACCAGGAGACAATGAGGATGTCTCACGAGACTTCAGTATGAATAGATGATTTTCTTGATAACTAAACCAACTCTGCTGTGACATCATAGTACCATTTAGAAGCCCTTGAAATATATATGCAAGTCTTGGACAGTTGAGTTAGGGTATCAAGTTAAGATACCTAATGGATATTGATTTATTTATAGAAAAATAAAAGAAAGGTAATAACTGTTACAAATTTGAGTTTATAGTCCAGGGGATTTATGGCCTCTGTAGTAACTATGAAGATGACATGAAAGAAGATTAGGAGTAACTAAAAATGGAGTGATAAAGAAGCCTTTAAATATTGCAGGTCAAAATGGAGAAGATGAAATAAACTCAACAGAGGAGTTATAGGCTGATGCAAGCTAGTTATCTACTTATTGTACATGAGAAATGAGAGTAAAACTAGAATAATTTAAAGTCTACTAGAATGAGTTGCTACTTGGATTATGATGTTATTGGTTAATGTAAGTGAAGGAATTAGAATAATAATGGAGAATTAGAGAAGGGATAGTAATCTATTAACTTTGTGACACATTGAGTTCAAGGTGCCTGAAGAACATTCGGGTAGAAAAGTCCAGTAGGAATGTGAATGCAAGCATTTGTAGGTTCGCAGTTAAATCACACCCTTAATTACAGATTTAGGAAAAGTGGGGTATGCTAATTGATTTAAAATATGAATACAGGGAACATATAATGTGAAAAAAAGGATTGAACACAGAATCCTGTGACCAGGAAAACAGGTAATTTTTAATAAATAGAGCCAGAGGTGGAGGAGATATAACAAAAACTAGAATTTAAGCAAGAAAAAAAAATGGCATCATGAAATCCATGGAAGTGCTTTGCAAAATCCTGACTCGTCAAGGATGGTAGATAATTTTATTGTCCTTGAGGTTTTATTGCATTCTTCTCATGAAATGAAAGGCCATTGAACTATAAGGTCAACTCAACAGAAATAGATATTTAACACATTTCTTTTGTTTAAAAGAGATCAGAGAAGTAAAATTTTTAATAAAATATTTTGAATACTAATGGTTTAATTATTTTAGTGGTATAAAATTTGAGGATTTTAGAAGTAAGATATCAAGTACAATGAAGTTTTTTGTTTTATCAGAGGGCATGAAGCAAAATTTTCAATGTTAAAATACAGATATTTTTTGGTGGATAAATAATTCATCAGAGTTCAAATTTTTGTAATATGCACAGAAAAGTTCATTATGTACATTGAACTCAAATACATTACAGGAATAGTGTTTTAATGTTATCCTTTATAGAAGTAAATAATTTATAAAACAGCAATATCATTATTGAAATAGTCTAGATAACACATTGGTATTTGTATAACATAGTTATGATCATGTTCCCACCCTTTTCTTTTGGATTTTTTGATCTCTGGACATTTTGTTCTCTTTGGGGTACTATTTTGATCTCTGATTTGGATAAAGATAGAAAACATGCTTTGCTTATCAAATTTATGGATTATGCAAAGTAAATTAGCAGAGTAAAGGTTTATAAAATAGCCTCAGACTAGAGAGAAGTGCCAATGTAACAAGAGGACATTTAATAAGAATAATCATAGAATACTGTTCTTGGCTACAGTTATATACTGACCAAGTAAAGGATAAGGAATATGCAACTGGATTCAGCAAATAATATTTTAGCTTTTTTTTTTATAAACAATGAGCTCATCATAAAGCCAGTACTTTGATATGACTATTAAAAAAGGCAGTGGCAATTGTTGGTCATTTTAATATAAATGTATTACCTTAGCCAGTGTTTCTCCAAGAGTGGCGGATGGTGATCAAAATCACCTGATAGGTTTTTAAAGTGCAAACTGTGAGACCTGACAAGTTATCCACTGAAACAGAGTCTCCTGTTATGGAGTCAAGGAATCTACATTCTAAAAACTTCCGAGGCAGTTCTAGTACAATTTAAACTTTAATAATCATTGAAATGGACAAAGAACAAATGTAATCCCTTTCTGGTTCATACTATTTTAGCCCTTCAGGATAAGTATATTCTATTCTCTTGCTTACACTTAAGAGAACTGTGAAATTTAGGCTGCATTAAGAAAATAGCAACTTTATGAAAATGGGGAACTGAATCATGTCCATGAGTAATGAATGAATGAAGAAAATGGAATGTTTGGCTTAAACAGGGAATAGCTCAGAATGACCTTCACATATTTATGATATAATTGAATAATTAAGTAAATTACAGTGATTAGGTTGACGGTTATTCATGAATATCCAATAAATATCCATTACCATTAGCAGTTAAAAGAGATTATTGTGACAATCAGATAGTACATGGAAAAACTCTTATAATAAAATAAATAGCAAAATTGTACAAATATTTTTATTAAAAGTACATAAAATAAGGTGTACATTAACATGAGACTAAAATACACTGAAGTATAGAATGGTTTTATTTATATACAATTAACACATTTTTTGCTAAGTATTCTCTACTTGTGAACATACTCTCATGTATTACTTTTCAAAATTAGTGAAAATTAGGAAAATAATAATTTACCATAAAATAAAATACTCTAGATGGTAAGCACTATTATTATCTTTATCTTTTATGAATGGAATCAGAAGTAGGTTTTGACTGGATTTTAGAGAAACTTTTTTGAGATTTTGATAGAATTCAATTATTAAATCATATGTTCCATATGTTAAGACTTATAAAAATTTTAAATTTTTTTTCTAATTAGTTGTACATGACAGTAGAATGCAATTATACATTTTGATAGATCATACAAAGAGTATAATCTTTCATTTGTGATTGTACATATTGTAGGATCACATCAGTCATGCAGCCATACATGTACATGAGGTAATAATGTCTGTTTTGAAGCAATTACACCTTATACATTATAACTACCTACTCATTAAGTAGTACTGTTGGCTTAGGTTGTGCATATGGCTTCTTGCTATATTAATATAAGTTTTTAAGGTTACCCATTAAATAAAATCACATCCTAGGTTTGATTTGCATGTTTAGAATATAAGATTGAAAGCATGCAGGTTTAAAAGATCAGACAGTTGAAAAGGCAACTCTATGCTATATGAAAGAAAACATCCCCCCAAAATTGTACTGCTTTACCTTGCCTTACTGTTATCATTGTGACTGCGCTCCTCAGCAGAGCCTTTCAGAGACTTGGCATGGCTGAAACTTTCAACTTGAGGGTGATTTTCTGACTATGGCAGGAATCCCCCATTTGATTATGTTTAATATATCCTCCCTCCATCTGCGCGATTAGCAGATTCTACTCAGAAGAATGGTGCAGAAATAAAATTTGAAGCTACAGATTGATCACTCATCCTAATGATATGTTATTTGGCATCTTTGAATATATGACTACTGCAAATGAATCATCTGAAATTTTAACAGGTTATTTTTCTCAATTCAAAATCACATTGAATAGCAAGAGAAAACTGCCACAGTTCACCATTTGCAGGTACTAAGGTGAAGTGCCATTTCATCCCAATAAAATAGTGTTTTATCATAAATTCAGGGCGTGTTAAGATTTACATTTTAATAGCATATCTGGGAAGGCTACAACATCTAGAACTGTAATAATTTTTTTCTATTATAAAGGCTCTTATGTTCATATTAAAACCTGAGACATACTCATCATTAAGCTCATATTAATATTTCTATACAATATGACAGTTATATACTACATGGAGATTTTTCATTCATTCTTTTACCCACTTTGTGACTCATGGTATTTGATTAGGGGCAAGAAAAACAAGGAAAAATAAGGATGATGTCAAATTCCTTTTATAGTTTCCCATTATTAAAGTCAATAATTGCATATTAAATCTTATTTAATATCACAATCTAAGAAATTATGTTGCTTACCAACTTCATATCTCATCAACTACTTTATAATATATTGAGCCATAATTTTGACTTAGTTCTTATAGTAAATGTGTTTACTTTTTTTTATATTTTTCATTTACCTATTTTGTATTTGTAAATTAGTTTAAGTTGCTAAAATAAAATTTATTTTGATAGCTATTATGATTTCAATATTGTCTGTTTTGTCCCTTTTGGAGAATTTCTGCAGTTTCTGTAGTAGCTGTTAGGTAACACATTTTTGTAGAAATATGACATTGTGCCTATTCCTTATCTAAAAGCAATTTATATTATCATGTACATGAATTTATATTCCTTAAAAGCCATCATATGAAGAATCTTTTCCAAAGAGGCCTCTATTCTAGCAACATGCTTGAGAAGTAAATCATGCATATGCAAAAAGACATAGAACCATAGAACCTTTGTTAAGATAGCACTTTTAGCTTTATTTCCTTGATGGACAAATTTATATGAAGTCAATTTGCATCAAGTTATTTTGACTTTTGTTATAGTCATTATGGATTTCTTTTCTGTGAGTTTTCTAGGTTTAAAGGTGATTGTTTAAATTTCCCCATGCTTGTAAAAGAAAAAAATTACCAGACACTTGTTAAAAAATGGTGAGACATTTGTTCAGTTTACTAGAGTAGGGGAAAGAGATTTCAGCATGGAACTGAGCTCAACTCCTCTGAAACAAAAGGTGAAAGGACTTTTAAATACTGAGGTGTACTAAAGTAAAATTACTGAAGGACATTGGGGAACTGGGTTGAGACATGGTCAATATAATTAGATCATCTGTATTTGCTAATCATTTCTTATTAAAGTTAGATTTCTAACATCCCACAGAGACCTAAAGATAGGGGCTCTATCTTTCTCAACCATTATACTGCAAAAGGATGGTTTTCAGGTCCTTGACAAAGACATCCGTAGGTTGTAGAAGACAGAGCTCAAAGAGACAGAGGAAGGATTTGCAACTACAAGTTTCTGAAAATAAACGCTCTAAGAAAAGAGGTACTTAAGTAGGAACAAATACTAATTCTTTTGTAAGTGTTGAGTTTTCTCAGGCACGACCTTAGAGGAGCTGGGGTCCTAGGGTACATGGCCCTTGGGTTGTTAGAAAATACGTTACTGTTTGGCTCAAGTCTGTTAATTGTGGTGGGGGGGGTGTTGAAAAATTTTTAAAAATTTTTTTCATTTTTTTCTTTTTTCTTTTTTCTTTTTTTTATTGTAAACAAATGGGATACATGTTGTTCTCTATACATGGAGTAAAGGCATACCATTTGAGTAATCATAAATTTACATAGGGTAATGTTGTTTGATTCATTCTGTTATTTTTCCCTTCCACCCACCCCTTCCACCCCTCTTTTCCCTCTATACAGTCCTTCCTTCCTTCATTCTTGCCACACTCCCTAACCCTAACTCTAACCCTAACACTAACCCTAACACTAACCTCTCCCACCCCCCATTATGTGTCATCATCCACTTATCAGTGAGATCATTCGTCCTTTGGTTTTTTGAGATTGGCTTATCTCACTTAGCATGATATTCTCCAATTTCATCCATTTGCCTGCAAATGCCATAATTTTATCATTCTTTATGGTGGAGTAATATTCCATTGTATATATATACCACAGTTTCTTTATCCATTCATCAATTGAAGGAAATCTAGGTTGGTTCCACAATCTGGCTATTGTGAATTGAGCAGCTATGAACATTGATGTGGCTGCATCTCTGTAGTATGCTGATTTTAAGTTCTTTGGGTATAGGCCAAGGAGTGGGATAGCTGGGTCAAATGGTGGTTCCATTCCAAGCTTTCTAAGGAATCTCCATACTGCTTTCCAGAGTGGCTGCACTAATTTGCAACCCCACCAGCAATGTATGAGTACCTTTTTCCGCACATCCTCGCCAACACCTGTTGTTGCTTGTATTCTTGATAATCGCCATTCTAATTGGGGTGAGATGGAATCTTAGGGTAGTTTTGATTTGCATTTCTCTTATTACTAGAGATGTTGAACATTTTTTCATATATCTGTTGATTGCTTGTAGGTCTTCTTCTGTGAAGTGTCTTTTCATTTCCTTAACCCATTTGTTGATTGGATTATTTGTATTCTTGGTGTAGAGTTTTTTGAGTTCTTTATATATTCTGGAAATTAGTGCTCTATCTGAAGTATGAGAGGCAAAGATTTTCTCCCATTCTGTAGGCTCTCTCTTCACATTACTGATAGTTTCCTTTGCTGAGAGAAAGCTTTTTAGCCATTCACCATATCAACAGACTTAAAGTTAAGAATCACATGATTATTTCCATAGATGCAGAAAAAGCATTTGATAAAATGCAGCATCCCTTCATGCTCAAAACACTAGAAAAAATAGGGATAGTGGGAACATTCCTTAACATTGTAAAGGCCATCTACACTAAGCCCATGGCCAATATCATTCTAAATGGTGAAAACTGAAAGCATTCCCTCTAAAAACTGGAACAAGGCAGGGTTGCCCGCTTTCACCACTTCCATTCAACATCATCCTTGAAACTCTAGCCAGAGCAATTAGACAAACCAAAGAAATTAAAAGGATATGAATAGGAAAAGAAGAACTCAAACTATCCCTGTTCGCTGATGACATGATTATATATTTAGAGGAACCCAGAAATTCCACCAGAAAACTTTTAGAACTCATAAGTGAATTCAGTAAAGTAGCAGGTTACAAGATCAATGCTCATAAATCCAATGCATTTTTATACATAAGTGATGAATCTTCAGAAAGAGAAGTTAGGATAACTACCCCATTCACAATAGCATTGAAAAAAATAAAATACTTGGGAATCAATCTCACAAAACAGGTGAAAGACCACTACAATGAGAACTACAGAACACTAAAGAAAGAAACTAAAGAAAACTTTACAAGATGGAAAGATCTCCCATGTTCTTGGATAAGCAGAATTAATATTATCAAAATGGCCATACTACCAAAAGTGCTATACAGATTCAATGCAATTCCAATTAAAATTCCCATGATGTACCTTACAGAAATAGAGCAAGCAATTATGAAATTCATATGGAAGAATAAGAAACCCAGAATTGCTAAAGCAATCCTCAGTAGAAAGAACAAAGCAGGGGGTATTGCAATACCAGATCTTCAACTCTACTACAAAGTAATAGTAACAAAAACGGCATGGTATTGGTATCAAAATAGACAGGAAGATCAATGGTAGAGAATAGAAGACGGAGACAAACCCACAAAAATACAGTTTTCTCATACTAGACAAAGGCACCAAAAATATACAATGGAGAAAAGATAGCTTTTTCAACAAATGGTGCTGGGAAAACTGGAAATCCATATGCAACAGAATGAAATTAAACCCCTATCTCTCACCCTGCACAAAACTCAACTCAAAATGGATCAAGGACCTCAGAATCAGACCAGACACCCTTCATCTTATAGAAGAAATAATAGGTCCAAATCTTCAACTTGTTGGCTTAGGACCAGACTTCCTTAACAGGACTCCCATAGCACAAGAAATAAAAGCAAGAATCAACAACTGGGATAGATTCAAATCTTTTATTTTTTTTCAATCTTACTTTTTATAGAATTCTTTTTGATTCATTATACACAAATGGGGTACAATTTTTCATTTCTATGGTTGTACATGCTGGAGATTTACATCATTTGTGTAATCATACATACACATAGGGTAATGACATTTGTCTCATTCCACTATCTTTAATTCACCCTCCCCTCTTTCCCCCCTGCACAATTCAATGTTCCTCCATTCTTCCTTTACCCCAAGCCCCATCCACTTATCAGCGTCCACTTATCAGAGAAAATATTCAGCCTTTGGTTTTTTTGGATTGTATTATTTCACTTAGCGTGATATTCTTCAACTCCATCCATTTACCTGCAAATGCCATAATTTTATTCTTCTTTATGGCTGATTAATATTACTTTGTGTATATATGCCACAGTTTCATTAGCCATTCATCTATGAAATGGCATCTAGGTTGGTTCCACAATCTAGCTATTGTGAAGTGAGCTGCTGTAAACAGTGATGTGGATACATCACTGTAGTATGCTGATTTTAAGGACTTTGGGTATAAACAGAGCCATGGGATAGCTGGGTCAAATGATTTCTGAGGAATCTCCATATAGCTTTCCAGAGTGGTGCACCAATTTGCAACTTCATCAGCAATGTACAAGTGTATGGGTATGCATTTTCCCCCCACATGCTCACCAACACCTATTATTGCTTATATTCTTGATAATAGCCATTCTAATTGGAGTGAGGTGAAAACATAGGGTGGTTTTGATTTGCATTTCTCTAATTACTAGAATTGTTGAACACTTTTTCATATATTTGTGGATCACTTGTATATCTTCTTCTGTAAAGTGTCTGCCCAGTTCCTTAGCCCATTTATTGATTAGGTTCTTTGTATTTTTGGTGTTAAGTTTTTTAAGTTCCTTATAGATTTTGGGGAGATTAGTGCTCTATCTGAAGTGCATGTGGTGAAGATTTTCTCCCACTTTGTAGGCTCTCTCTTCACATTATTGATTGTTTCCTTTGCTGAGAAGAAGGTTTTTAGTTTGAATCCATCCCATTTATTGATTATTATTATTATTTCTTGTGCTTTCAGAGTCTTGTTAAAGAAGTCTGGTCCTAAGTCAACATGATGAACATTTGGGCCTACTTTTTCTTCTATTTGGTACACTATCTCTTGTCTAATTCATAGGTCCTTGATCCATTTTGAGTTGTGTTTTGTGCAGGGTAAGAGATAGGTGTTTAATTTCATTCTGTTGCATATGGATTCCCAGTTTTCCCTGCACCATTTGTTAAAGAGGCTATCTTTTCTCCATTGTATGCTTTTGGCACCTTTGTCTAGTATGAGGTAACTGTATTTATGTGGGTTTGTCTCTGTGTCTTCTATTCTGTACCATTGGTCTACCTGCCTATTTTGCTGCCAGTACCATACTGTTTTTGTTACTATTGCTCTGTAGTATAGTTTCAGGTGTGGTATTGTGACACATCCTGTTTCATTCTTCCTGCTAAGGATTGCTTTGGCTATTCTGAATCTCTTATTCTTCTGAATAAATTTTATGATTTCTTTCTCTATTTCTATGAGGTACATCTTTGGGATTTTAATTGGAATTGCTTTGAATCTGTAGAGCCCCTTGGGTGGAATGACCACTTTGACAGTATTAATTCTGCCTATCCAAGAACATGGGAGATCTTTCCATCTTGTAAAGTTTTCTTTAGCTTCTTTGTTTAGTGTTCTGTAGTTTTCATTGTAGAGGTCTTTCACCTCTTTTGTTAGATTGATTCCCAAGTATTTTATTCGTTTTTTGAGGCAATTGTGAATGGGGTAGTTTTCCTAATTTCTGTTTCACGGGATTCATCACTTATGAATAGAAATGTGTTAGATATATGAGTGTTGATTTTATATCCTGCTATTTTGCTGAATTTGTTTTTTAATTCTAGAAGTTTTCCAGTGGAGTTATTTGAATCCTCTAAATATAGAATAATGTCATCAGCAAATAGTGGTAGTTTGAGTTAATTTCCTATTCATATCCCTTTAATTTCTTTGGTCCGGCTAGTGTTTCAAGGATGGTGTTGAATAGAAATGGAGGGAACTCTTACAAACTCATTCTATGAAACCAGTATCACCTTGATACCAAAAGAATACAAAGCCACATCAAGGAATGAAAAGTTTAGACCAATATCTCTGAACATAGATGGAAAAATCCTTAACAAAATTCTGGCAAACCGCATATAAAAATATATTAAAAAGATAGTGCACCATGATCAAGTGGGGTTCATCTCAAGGATGCAAGATTGTTTCAACATCCAGAAACCAATAAATGTAATTCATAGCATCAATAGATTTAAAGTTAAAAATCATATAATTATTTCAATAGATGCAGGAAAAGCATTTGATAAAATACAGCACTCCTTCATGCCCAATACACTAGAAAAAAATAGGAATAGTAGGAACGTACCTCAACATTGTAAAGGCTATCTATGGCTAAGCTCATGGCCAACATTATTCTAAATGGCGAAAACCTCAATTTATTCCCTCTAAAAACTGGAACAAGACAAAGATGTGCTCTTTCACCACTTCTATTTGACACAATGTTTATGCTGAAAGTTGTACTTCTTAAAGGCCAAGTTTGAAGACTAGATGAAAAAAGAGCTCAGAGGACTAAAGTTGCTGAAAGTCTTCGTTACTTCTCACTTGAGGAAAATTGCTTACAAGTAACGGTTATACTTGTGACTATGAATTTTATAAATGTCTTATTTTTCCAAACTTACACTTCTAATTCAAACATTAAAATTAAAGATGGAAAAATATGAGTTAAAGCTAAAATATTTGGTTTTATAAAGTTTTGTAAGGTTCTCTCAAATGTATGCCATGATGATAAGTCTGGCTATGTATATTGATGTTGTGTAGAGTATGTCATATTTATTTTGTGTGATAGATGTGGTATATTTTGCATCCAGACTAAATAACCTCTGAAACTCCGTGTACTATGTATCAACTGTACAACATGTCAAATGACTGACACTGTTCAAGCTGTAGTTTCTGCATCTGTAAAATGGACATTATAATAATAGCTATTGTGTAATTTTACTCTGAGGAATAAATGATCCAACAGCTTGGCAAAATACCTGGCAAGGTATAAGGACACAATACTTTTGGTATCTATAATTTTAATTAGATATTATTAGTTTTAAATAAGAACAACATATAGTTTCAACTAAATATTATTCACATTGAATAAGTGCAAGGGGAGAATGTAATTACCTTGTTCATATAATTGACTTATTTGAAACTGTTAGCAATAAGAGAGTTCAAATTTTTATTTTATTTTTCCTCTGTCATTTTTTGTACACTATTTTTGGTTCATTTGTATTTATTTTTTTCTCTGTAATTATTTGAAAATGTTGTATTTTAAGTGTGTCATATTTATTAATAAATATTTTAGTTGTAGATGGACACGATACCTTTATGTATTTATTTATGTGGTGCTGAGTATCAAACCAGTGCCTCACACATGCTAGACAAGTGCTCTACCACTGAGCTCAGAACCCAGCCCAAGTGTGTTATATGTAAAACCAAAACATTTATAAATTGTAAGTGATATCTATTGTAAGGGGAAGACCTCTTTCTTTCTCATTTCTATCAGGAGAGGCTTGGACAAAACATGGTTGGGGCAATTTTTTGTTTGATAATTCCACCTAATATCTTTAAATATATCACCTTGCTAAATATCTTTAGATACCTTACATAGAATGAAAAATCATGGACAAATGGAGGCAAAAGTTCATACTCAAGGGAATAATGTTCTATTAACAGATCATATTACAAATGAGATGTGAATACTAAAGCAGAACTTTCTGTCAAAACATAAAATATAATTTTAATAAGAGTTAAAATAGTTTAAGAATGTAAAGTTTGGTTTTATAATCAGTGCGTATTTGTAAATACTGATTTAGCCAGCCATCTTCAATTTATTTGAAATTACATTCGTTCCCTTTGGAAATCTGCAAGAGAAATATCTGGTTGTCATTCACTGGACTGTTTACATTTGTACTTGTTTATACCTGGTACAAAATATATACCTGGTATATTTGATAAAATTTTTATGCAAGATTGAATAGGATATAAGCAGAATCATGCAAATAAAATCTATATTAAAAATCTTGTGTACTGATTATGGTTTATCAGTCATAATAACAGGGAACAGGGTAATAAATAGGTTCCCAAATCCATGATAAAGTAACATCTCTTTGAAACAGCTTCTAAAAGACTTAGTCAATAAAAAAAAAACCCTCAATTGTAAAACTCAAGTGAACTGTGTAATGAGGGATAAAGCCAGAAAAAAAAAAAAAAAAACACTGAGCATAAAGTATAAGAACCCATTCATATAGAATTATTTTCAACTACTTAGAGATATAAAAGGCTAACCTTTATCCTTTAGGCCTTCCTGGAGTATAGGAAGAATATAGGAAACACTTCAAAGAGGATTCTAAGAAGAAATATAAACTGTTTACAGTACACATCTTACTGTAGACAGTCAGTGCATTTTCTCACACACTTTCTGCATTGGAAGAAGTTGTCATTGCTTTTTCAATATTGTGCTTGAGAATTTTGAGGTACAGAAATGTTAAATATTAAGGAAGCCCATACAGTGAAAAATAAATGAAACTCATATTAGAGATCCATCCTCCTGTCTTCTATCAGGACCCTGTCCTAGATAATCATGTTAGCAGCACTTCCTAAACTGTGTCTATTTTTGTGATTTTCTCATTGTGTTGATCTAAGTTTCAGTGGGTCAAGTTAACCATGCCATACGTTTCATGGCACATAATTTGGTTGTTATATCTATGTAAGTATTATATTTTTCTCCACACCCACATTCGAATTTCCCTCATTTCTTCAGTATAACTGTTATGTTTAAAGTCTATTATTTTTAGTTGAATTGTGTCCTTTCAAATGTGAATTGCTTTATGTTCATAAGTTATCATTTATGTAAAATGCATTGTTAGGTATTTTATTTGTCATCCTTTTTTCTCAATAAGCAGTACATTTGTTAAGATCTTTGCATATACCTAGGTATACATATGTCCTATGAGTTTTAACTTAATGGATTATATATTTTGAACCTCTGTGGAAATTAGAAAATGTCAATTCCCAAGCTATTTATTTCCTTGGGGCAACCCCTTTCTAGGTGCTCTTGTAAAACACACACACACACACACACACATCTGCAAGGAGGGTCATGCTTATGTAAATTTTACCTGTCTTTTCCTCATTAATGGGTACCACATTTACTTCTGATTCCCATTATTATAAGTAAATCTTCAAAGAATACCCTGATATATGTATATTATGTATTTGTGTGAAAATTTCCCTGGGATAAATGCCAATTGTGGAATTGCTATGTCAAAGGGTATGTATATACTTAATTTGACTAAGTAGTAACAGATGGCTAGGCAGATTGCTGCTGCTACCTACACTACCACCAGTGGAGCACCAAGATTCCTACCATATCCATGTCTTTGATTCCCTTTATGTTTTATATATTCTTGCCTTCTTTTCCTGGCTGTAATGAGAAAGGACTATGACTCATCCTTTTTACATGGCTCAGATTAAAAATCTTAAGAATTATTAAACTCATAGTTATTAGGCTTTAATCCTGGCAGATGAAAGTCAACATACATTCAACCTATTTCAAATTAGGCAGATACCTTGCTAGGTTTAATTGGAGTTTAATGCTTTTAGAGTTAAGCAGTGGTCTCCTTCCAACCCAGATTGTGCTTACTTTCTTTTGGTTTGGTTTTATACCTGCTTTGTTTCTTTGTTCTGTCCAATTAAACACAATGATTTGATTTTATCATTATTTGATTTTATAGCTAAGACAGAATGAAAATGGTAAAAATAAACATGATGCTTCTCAACTTGTCAAGTATTAATGTCATGAATCATGATGATTTATTGTTGAATTTTGGGAAGTTGATATAATAATGTGTGATGTTCTTATAATATCTACTGTTGCTATAAGCTAAAGATCAGACTTTTATGGTAAAGAGCTCTGAATAGGAAACTCTAACCTGTTATCTGATAATGTTAAAACATTTCCTGAGGAGGAAATATTCAAATGTGCATCAGTGAAATATACTTTTAGATATGTTGATCTGTTCATTTAATTTACTCATTACTCATTTGCTTTTCTAATAAAATTAATGACAATGATCTGATTTTAGCCATTTGTAGAAAAGTATGTATTCAGTCATATTATGATGGATCATGTAATGCTCACAAGTGACATTGACTGGCTCACTCACTTTGTTACTGGGATTACCATTTTGCCAAGCCTTCATTATAAAAATCTCATTCCAGGTGCAGCTTAAGAATCATGTACCCTTTGTTCTTTACATTAATGCTGGATAAATAGCACAAACTCAGTAAATACTCACTGGTTGACTGATTTTTTTAAAATGAAATCTTCTACTATTCTCTAATTCTCCACAGAGATTGTTTTTCTTTAGCTCTATATGGATACCCCATACTCAGTAAATGTTTTGCTCCATCTGAACTTTGCATCACATGTATGCTCACTACTTTATACCATCTGTTGTCTTGTTTTCCTTGTTTAGCTGTTTACATAGGCAAAGAATGTGAAGTGAGCATGAGAGATTGGTTTTAGTCCATCTCATAACAGTATATTGTAGATGCTTTGCCACACACACACACACACACACACACACACACACAGAGAGAGAGAGAGAATGGGGCAGAGGGAGAGAAAGAGTGAAATTCTAAATGAAATATCTTAATCTTCTATTTTAAACATATATAAGTAATTTTAGTGCTGTTGTGCAATGGATATGGGGACAGGACTGAGATAAAGACAAAAATTGAGCAAAAGAATTATAAATTGTTTGTTTAGAGTGAACATTTCTTTCCAAATTATTTGTTCAATGCTATTGACATAAGCCTTCCAGTGTTATAAAGAATCAATGGCCTGTTCCTGGCTGAGCAGTTGCTTACTTGGCCATAAGTGTCATTAAATAAATAGCCATATAATTTATTATCCAAGCTGAGGCAGTTTTTTTGTTCTGTCAATAATTCTGTCAACAACAGGAGTGAAACAAGAAGTATGCCTGACCTGCCCTCAGGAAACATTAGGAAGAGTGGTCAGTATGGTGACTTGAGAACCTGGAAGCATCTGACATATGATGCAGAAACATTGGAGAACATCTGAAAACTAACCAGGGCAATGTGGAAAGTGTACAAGTATAAGTAGTAGTCTGCATGATGCTGAACCAAGAAGCAAGATTATGACTCTAAGGCAGGCAGAGTGCAGAGATGGAATTCCTAATCCATTTGAGACTTGATTTTTTTTTTTTTTTTTTGCAGTGCCGGGGATTGAACCCAGGGCCTTGTACTTGTGAGGCGAGCACTCTACCAACTGAGCCATATCCCCAGCCCGAGACTTGATTTTTAACAAGCAAAATTGATGATTTTGAAATGAAATTTTAGAATAATCGAATCTTTACAATAGTGATCTGCCATTTTGGTCTTCCTGATCTCTATGTATTGATGTATCCATTCTCAGTCCTTGGTACCTTAGGTCTCTGTGTTCTTCTCTTTCTACACTACAGAATTATAGCCTCAGAAATCCTCATGATTAACTAAAACTCCTATATGCTGATGTCCTCTAGTTTACATATGTAGCCCAACTCTTTTACCCATTTTCCAACTTCAATATCCAACATTCTACTCAACCTCTCTAGCTGGTACCCGTGAATATCTCTTCAAGGCCAAACTTAAACTTCTGCTCTCCCCAACCCCAAACCTGTGACTTCCAACCATTAACTGATAACAACATCATGTGATACTTGCTCAGACCAAATGCTTCGGGATCATCCTGACTTCTCCCCTTATTTAACACCCACCTCTACTAGACCATATGTAACATTAAAATATATCCAGAATTAAATAACTTCTAATAGTCTAATATTCCATTACTAGTCTTCATTAGTACCATGATCTTTTATCTTAACTTTTCCATTGACCTCTTAACTGCCCTGAAAATCAGTGTTCACTATGCATGCCTCAAAATGTCTAGTCTTTACACAGTAGCCAGGATATTATTGTTAAAGCAAAAACAAGAACTTGGGACTTTTCTATGTCCAATCCTGTAATGGCTTCCACTTCACTCAATAAAACCCAGAGTCCTTAAAGGACTCATTGGACTACTTATAATACACCCTCCTGTGTCTTCCCCGAGTACATCCATTATTCTCATCTGTATTTAATCCAGTGAGGCCACAAATGCTTCACACAGGTATATATGTATGCCTTGGAGCATTGACACTTTTGTTTTCTCTCCTCTGAAGATTTTCCTTCAGAATGAACTCTTTTTAAAAATTATTTATTTTTTAATTTTTTACAGACTTCATTTTGATTTATTTTACACAATGGGGTACATCATTTCATTTCTATGGTTGTGCACAATGTAGATTCATACCATTTGTGTAATCATACATGTACAGAGGGTGATGATGTCTGTCTCATTCTACCATTTTTTATACACCCCCTTCCTCTCATTTCCTTCTACATAATCTAAATTTCCTTCATTCTTCTCTAGCTCCCCACATCCCCAGCTCCATTATATATCATCATCCACTTATCAGGGAAAACATTTGGCCTTTGGTTTTTTGGGATTGGATTATTTCACTTAGCATGATATTCTCTAATTCTTTCTCCTTAAATTTTTACCTGGAAATCACTTTGTGAATAAGTCCCATTTAAAATTAAAGCAACTCCTCAACCCCCCAAATTAACCTAAAGTCATTGTAATTTTCTTTAACCCATAGCATTTATCATCCTCAAATATACATTGTTTGACTTCTTTTAATGCTTATATTACATTCCTCTAAAAGGAGTAGAAGCTCCATAAAGCAGAGGTCAATTTTACTCATAGATAATTCCAAAGCACCAAGAACAGTATATACTAGACACTGGCAATCATTTGTGGAATGAATAAAATGAAAAACTCAGTGATGTCAACAAAATGAATTGCTTTCTCTGCACCTCAAGTAGCACAAACTGAAAGCATTCAATAAAATTGTCTCTGTATATCAACCAAGAACAAATGATCCTGATTCAGACATCAACATGTGAAAAAAAGATTAGGAAATGTTTGACTATGTCTTGATGCTTCCTTGTTTTTAAAAGTGTTTACATCAGTACAAGAGATGATATTTTGGTCAATTTTAGGGGATATGTGTTTGCAATGCGAAAGGAAATATTTAGAAAAATGAAATAGGTTTGATTTAACATATTCCTGAAATAAAATAATTGAAAAGAATAAATCAAACAAAATGGGCAAAACCTGCTAATTATTGATGAGGGGTGGCAAATACTCTGGGATTTCTTATATGATTATCTTTATTTGTGTGTATATTTGACATTTTCCATATGAAATGATTAAACTAGGTAGCCTCTGAAGTCTCTTCCTACTCAAAAAATACTTTATTCAAGCCAGAATCTTATAAGACAATCATTTGTATACTAAGATATTAAGAGACTCATTGGGATCCCCAATATCATTTCACAATACAACGAAAGCATAAACGAGATAGAAAATTCAATAAAAGTAATTATAATCTAAACTTGAAACAATATTAACTATTTTAACTGATTTTCTGTTCATTTTGAATAATTAATGAAAGTAAATGGGTCAGTTATGTCTGGCCATTTAATCATTATACAAATTGTGTTCCATGATTCTATGAGCAGAATGGAGTTTAATCTTTTTCCTAAATAAATTCTTACTAACTGAATTTAATAGCCTTATCTAATTTGACAAAGCAAAAACCACCATTTAAACTATGTGCTACTTTATATATTATTAGAGTATTAATATTGAAACCTCTAAGGGTATTTTTAAAGAAGGATAATAATTTATTATTTATCTTCTACATGCATGTATAATGATGGATATGTGTAGAATGGAAATTATGGGATGTTGATATATAAGCAATGAGACATCATTAGGTGAATAAGTTCTGAATCATGAGTCATTCTGATGATGAAACATAGAGGAGAAATAGATGAGATCATGGATATAACTTTTATGAAAATGGTCTCATCCCATAAAGCATAGAGAGGTAGAACATTACAAATAGGACAGTTAGGTGAAGAAAAACATAATATTTGGGATTTTGCAAAAGGACATTATATTCATACTAATCTTTGAAAATCTAGAGAGATATTATAAACAAAAAGACAATAATATTTGAGAAATTTAAAAATTATCCCCACTGGGTTGTTTCTTGGTAGGAGAAACAATCCTGATTAAGAGGATAAATATTAGATCATAAAAATCATAGGGTCAGTGAACAGTTTTTTGATTTTTATATTGTCATTTGGATTTCCTAGTGTCAGAAATTTCTGTTGTTACTATTTTATTTTTATTTATATTTTGTCAGCTGCTCTACCCCCATCTAGATAGGTTTTAGAGTGTGATCTGGTCCTATCTGAACTGCAGTAAAAGATATCTTCTGATTCCTTTCACATTCAAAAATGGATTAAATTCCACATTCTCATCTGAGCTCAAATGGAAATTATCATGTCCTCCTTAAACATTAATACTTGCAAAAAGTATCTTTGGCTTTATAGTCTTATTTAAGTCTTTCCTTCTTCTTAGTTAACCAAAACACACATAAACCTTGTTTCATTTTCTTTTCTAAGGCAGTAGTTTTCAAATATTTTTTGATGTATTGACAAATATAAAGGACTTCCACATATATAAGCAATACTGCCCTCTCTGGAATTATGCAGTGATTAGCCTACACATGCTTTCAACTCAAACTAAAGTTTCTTGTAAACCAGCCCTTATTCTTACTACCTTCTCAGTTAAGAATCCCAATCTCAGAAAGAATGGCAAGGAATATTGTTTCAAATGAAATAACTAAACACACATGAGGGTGGATTGTCACAAATCTGTAAGTACTTCAAGTAGACAATGAGATTCGTTGGGTATGACTGTAATACTCCAAATATAGCAAACAGCAGCAACACTGGAATGGTTAGCATCAGTTCTTCTGTCTAAAGTACATAAGGTGACACAATGGGGCCAAACAGTGGTAACATATACACTGGATTATTCTGTATTTATGAGAAACATGGAATCAATGCCTTAGCACCTTTGCTGCAAATTACTACCAAGACAGTTGCCCTTCTGTTGGAGAACAGTTACATGGTAGTCATGTTATCATCATGTTCATCTAGTTAACTGCCTAGAGAACTAGGTATAGAAACTGCTTAGTATCAGAGGATAGTCATACACTCAGCAAGGATGTCCAGATATGTATTTTGCCCATGGTGGACTGCCCTCTCAACAAATTTGTAATGCACAGGAGTATTATTGGTTTTATTCCACTTTGATAAAATACCAGTAAAAACTGAATCAACTGATTTCATGACCCACTAATAATTACAACTCACAGTTTGAAAATCATTGCCTTGTATCCCTAGTAAATGCCTTATGGATTCTGATTCAACAAGTCATTATTAAACACCAAATATTTGCTCCATACTGTGTTCAGTGTGCAAAAAGCAATGTATTAAAGCAGAATAATTATGGTCTTGGAACAACTATAGTTTAAGTTCCAATTTTGCTATTTGGTCATTTTTTTTAGTACTTCGGTTTTTTTATAACTTTATTGCACTCTTAAGAAGCTAAAATAAAAGTAGGTATGGCACCTTCTCCATTACAGGGTGGATTCCAGATATTATTCTTAAATGATCTTCCTTTCATAATGTACTTTGTAGTAAAAAATTAGAACTAAGTTAAATAAGGAAATATTGAAGTGGTACTCTAAGAAACTATATGTAAATTGAAATTATTTCCTGAACTCTTGACCTTAGAAATGTACACTATGAAATTACTAATTCTTGATTTTCTGTCTTTCTTCCTTCATCTACCTCTTTCAGTCTCTCCATTCCTATCCCTGTCTGTATCTCTGTGTATCACACACACACACACACACACACACACACACACACACACAGAAACAAATACAGAAGCCAGTTAATGGAATGTAAAATAAACTTGAAGCTTAATGAAGCAAAATTCAAAGGAAACAAAGTGAAAAAAAGTCTGATATTTTAAAAGATAAATGTGTGTTACCTTATATCCTCTATGCAGCTTTGAAATTTTGTGATTAATCTTCTCTACTATTCTCTAATTTTCTAGTTAAAACTTTGAAAGACAAAGTCAATAAAATATACTTGCATTTCTTCATATGTAAAAGAATCTCATTTGTCTTCTCTACCAATTGAGAACCATGACACTGTAAAATAAATATACAACTTAACTCTATGGATCATGATGGAGTGTATAAGAAACTATTTTCCAATGCTGTTTCTTTGTTATGGCAAGTTTTATATGAATATGAACCTGGACACATATCATTTTTGTTGTATTCACCAGGGCTGTTGTCGTTGTCATTGATAAAGTCTTACACTAACTAGTTTCTATAGTCTCTGAATAATACATGGAAGCATAACACACACACACAAACACACACAACTATTTTCTCACATATCCCACGTTCACATATTTAAAGCATGACCAGAAATAAATTAAAAATTAAAAACTTTTTTATATTAAATCTGTTTGAAAGATATTTATAGCATCCCTGAGTCACTCTATTCAGGGAAGCTACAATGCAACTGAAGTTAGCAGTTAAGTTCTGCTGCTAGAATATCTAAATTCTATATGCCTACATTCTTAATTACTAAAAACTGAGAAATATATATATCTAAAATTTTGAATAATACAAAAAGACCATTATTAAAATAGTACAGCCAAAAAGTTTTCATTGTTAAAAGAAAACAATAATGTCCAACTCTGTATTTACTTTTTTTAAAATTTATTTTTATTGTAAACAAATGGGGTACATCTTGTTTCTCTGCACATGAAGTAGAGGCATACCATTTGTGTAATCATACATTTACATGGGGTAATGGTGTTTGATTCATTCTGTTGTTTTTTCCTTCCCCCCACCCCTCCCACCCCTCCTTTCTCTCTATACAGTCCCTCCTTCCTCCATTCTTGCCTCCCTCCCACCCCCCATTTTGTATCATCATCTGCTTATCAGGGAGATCATTTGTCCTTTAGTTTTTTTGAGATTGGCTTATCTCATTTAACATGATATTCTCTAATTTCATCCATTTGCCTGCAAATGCCATAATTTTATTATTATTTATGGCTGAGTAATATTCCATTGTGTGTGTGTATATATATATATATATTTATATATACCACAGTTTCTTTATACATTCATCAATTGAGGGGCATTTAGGTTGGTTTCCACAATCTGGCTATTGTGAATTGAGCAGCTATGAACATTGATGTGGCTACATCTCTGTAGCATGCTGATTTTAAGTCCTTTGGGTATAGGCCAAGGAGTGGGATAGCTGGGTCAAATGGTGGGTCCATTCCAAGTTTTCTAAGGAATCTCCACACTGCTTTCCAGAGTGGCTGCACTAATTTGCAACCCCACCAGCAATATATGAGTGTACCTTTTCCTCACATCCTCTGCATCACATATTGTTGCTTGTATTCTTGATAATCGCCATTCTAATTGGGGTGAGATGGAACCTTAGGGTAGTTTTGATTTGCATTTCTTTTATTACTAGAGATGTTGAACATTTTTTCATATATCTGTTGATTGCTTGTAGATATTCTTCTTTTAAGTGTCTGTTCATTTCCTTAGCCCATTTGTTGATTGGATTATTTGTATTCTTGTAGAGTTTTTTGAGTTCTTTATATGTTCTGGAAATTAGTGCTCTATCTGAAGTATGAGTGGCAAAGATTTTCTCCTACTCTGTAGGCTGTCTCTTCACATTGCTGCTAGTTTCCTTTGCTGAGAGAAAGCTTTTTAGTTTAAATCTATCCCAGTTATTGATTCTTGCTTTTATTTCTTGCGCTATGGGAGTCCTGTTAAGGAAGTCTGATCCTAAGCCGACATGTTGAAAATTTGTACCTACTTTTTCTTCTATAAGATGCAGGGTCTCTGGTCTGATTCCAAGATCCTTGATCCATTTTGAGTTGAGTTTTGTGCAGGGATTTAATTTCACTCTGTTGCATATGGATTTCTAGTTTTCCCAGCACCATTTGTTGAAGAGGCTATCTTTTCTCCATTGCATGTTTTTGGCACCTTTGTCTAGTATGAGAAAATTGTATCCAATTGTTTGTGTCCATGTCCTCTATTCTTTACCATTGATCTACCTATTTTGGAACCAATACCATGCAGTTTTTGTTACTATTGCTTTGTAGTATAAAACTGGAAACAGGTAGGGATATTCTCTCTCACCACTTCTATTCAACATTGTCCTTGAAACCCTAGTTAGAGCAATTAGACCAACCAAAGAAATTAAAGGGATACAAATAGGAAAAGAAGAACTCAAACTATCCGTATTTGCTGATGACATGATTATATATTTAGAGGAACAGGGAAATTCCACCAGGAAACTTTTAGAACTCATAAGTGAATTTAGCAAAGTAGCAGGATATAAGATCAATGCTCATAAATCCAATGCATTTTTATACATAAGTGATGAATCTTCAGAAAGAGAAGTTAGGAAAACTACCCCATTCACAATAGCCTCAAATAAAATACTGGGGAATCAATCTAACAAAAGATGTGAAAGATCTCTACAATGAGAACTACAGAACACTAAAGAAAGAAATTAAAGAAAACTTTAGAAGATGGAAAGGTCTCCCATGTTCTTGGATAGGCAGAATTAATATTGTTAAAATGGCCATACTACCTAAAATGCTATACAGATTCAATGCAATTCCAATTAAAATACCAATGATGTACGTCACAGAAATAGAGCAAGCAATCATAAAATTCATCTGGAAGAATAAGAAACCCAGAATAGCTAAAGTAATCCTTAGTAGGAAGAGTGAAACAGGGGGTATCACAATACCAAAACTTCAACTCTACTACAAAGCAATTGTATTTACTTTTAAAACTTTGTTTATTCATCGTTATTTGGGAATCAGAGTTAATGTGAACAATGAGAAGAATATTTAAGCATACTAAGGAAAAATGTCATTTAGCATTTGAAGCCATGTTAATGACATGATACTTTAAAATTCTAATATTCCTGCATTTTAGCTATTTAAAATAAATTGTTTCATATTACAAGTAATACATATTTTAGCCATATAAGACTTTATATGGAAGAGATATTGATTTGCCCCTCCATGTATGTATTGACTAACATATTTATTGACTAAGGAGTAATATTTCTGAATAGACAAAAGTCATTTTGAACCTATTTAAATGGGCAAGTGTGACAATCAGTTGATTATATAAAATTCAGTCTTCTGAGTCAATGTATGACAATTTAAAATTGCCTATTATGTGAGAAACTTTCAATAGAAACAACACACATTTAAAATAATTTAATCTGTACGCCTTGAGTAAAGTATAGGAAAGGTAGAAAATATGAAAATGACAGTCTTCCAATTAAGTATTGGGAGAGTGAAGGTTCAAATTTAGATTAAGCATTTATTCCACTATAAAAATAAATGTCAAGAAAATCAATCTTTCTTTTATTCATCTGAATATTTTACAAATATTCCAAACACTTGCAGTATGCCATGCCCTGTTCTAGGCTCTGGGAATAGAAATGGAAATACATGGGTCTGTTACCTACATAAATTATGGTTTATCAATGGAGAGTGTTAATAAAAGGAAGAGGAGGAGGAGAAAAGGTAAGTACTGCATTGTTAGTTCTAAAAGTCATCACAGTGTCCTAGGATTATGCACAGTACTCTGATTGGTTGACAAGGTCGAGGTCTCACTTGAGTTGTATTTTGAATTGGATCCTTCTTATCTGGACTATTGTCTCTTAGAAGATCTTCCCATTTCAAGTTTGACCTTCCTCTAAATCTGACCTCCATGCTGCTGCCTGGTTGTTCTTTCTAAAATCTGAAATTTAAGCAGAGCACTTGTCTGCAAAAGTGGCTTCTATGGTTTTCCATCTCTTCACGATAAAATTTCAAATTTGTTATTTTTGCATAAGAAGTTCACATTCTGACTTCAGTCAATCAATGTAGTCTTCTTGCTACTTTTCTGGAAACATCCTTTGATTTAGATGCATTCAAATGCTTAATTTTTACCTCCAGGCCCACGTTGAAGAAGTAAGAGCATTCTAAATTGAAGACCACCAGTAACTCAGTGAAAATAGTAGAAAAGAAATTTTTAGAGGATAAGAGGAAATGTGACAAGGTCTGTAAGAGAAGTAAAAATTAATAATACTGACCAAGATGATAGAGAGAGGTGACTTCTTGATAGTTCATCAGTGATAAGATAGAGTTAGGGTTAAGAATTATTTTCCTAAATCTTTATGTATAATTTGACAACTAATTAAATTGAAAATATATTTGAATTTCACCTAACAAACTACGTACCTGGTTGAAAATTAAACAGTATGGATTCATAAGGAGTTATTTTTTCTTTAGACCATTTGGTATATTTTGCTATTAATGTGATGCTATTTCAATTTGACATAATAAATATCCCCAATTAAAAACCTGCCTGAAGTAAAAAATATTTACATACCCAACGTATCTTAATTACTTGAGAAATTACACAGAATGTACATTTCTGGAGATGATCTTCCTCCTTATTTTCTAAATGATGATAAGAGTAGTTTTCCAAATTGAATACAGGACAGAAACAGAATAAGTGGATTGTAATTTTGAATAATGCTGAATTCGTTCTGATATAGAACATCTAAAACATGGCTTCATTATTATAGTGAGAATGCTACTCTTGGTTGCAAAAGGGAATTTGGACCTGATTGTGGTTGCGTGAAAATTGTAAATGTCAGATCTCATTTTAATTGTGGTGGAAAATATGTGGTAGCTCATTCTTAGTATTAAACAGCTGTGTAAATATTGCAAAAGCAGAAAATCTAACATAACCAACGCTTAGATTTTCTGAGGTTCTTGTTTTTTTTTTTCTTTTTTTTTTTTTTTAAGCCGTGAACTAAAATCCTATGTAGGAAGAAAAATAAAGGTTAAGATGCGTTGTAAAACCCTGGGTTTCTCAACCTTGGCTGAACATTACAATCAGTTATGGAGCTTTTAAAATAATCACATGCCTGGTCCCCACTGCCAGATATTTTACATCAATTGGTCTGGGTTGATGCCTAGGCATTAGTATTGCTTTTTAAATAAGGTTCATATCTGATTTTGCTATGCATCCTGGGTTGAGAAACACTGGTCAACATAGATGAATATGAGGTTCATATATTCAGTTGTAAAAGAGAATATAGAAAATTATCTAATCTTACTAGATCTTTTCCTTACATGGGCATCATGCAGTGATGTAGTCAACCAAAATTAAGTCAGTTATCTGCAGTTTTACTGTGAAACTGGTCACTAAACTCTTTCAAAGATAAATGAAATGAAGAGCTAAACCAGTTGTTTATTTCACTCTTGTGATTTCACATCTTCTTGACTAGAACTACTAATGCTCAGTAGAACGAATCAACCTGACAGTGCATTTTTATATACACTGTGAAGGTCTCATAAATAAGATATGGCTGAAATTGTGTAGGAGGAATATTTAACTTCAAATACACAAAATCCCTAAAGGAAGGATTTATATATTGCTTATACTATAGCTGTTATGACAAAGGAGCAATACACACACATACCCCTCACATATCTATATACTTCTTCAGCTCTCTGTACTATAGAATATGCATTATAAAGGCTTTAGGTATATGTACATTCACCAAACAAATACAAGTAGTGGAACAAGCAAAGGAATGTTGCTATCTTAAGTAGTTCCCATCTTTTGAGGTGTTACCCATTCTTTTCACCTTATATGAAGATACTTGACATATTTTCAATAAAGAAATTACCTTCAAGGTTTCAGCTTTTCCACCATTGAGGATATATGAAAAAATGTGCCAAACAAACAAAATAGCATCTATTGTGAGGCTATAGCCTCAGTTCAAATCTTGTTTTTGCCTAACGTCTATGAGCCTTAACAATCTTGTTGACAATATTGTGACACTCTAAATTTGCTTCAAAGAATTTGTGTGAGAATCAATGACTATAAGCACCATGATGGTAGGGTGTTTTGCCTGTTTTGTTCCTGAATCTCCAACTTCTGGAACAATGCTTGGTAAATAATGTTTAGTCAATATTCATTCAATGAATAAGCTAAACAATCAATGTATGTATACCTGACTACCTGGCACAGGTTGTTCAAACAATTCTAGTTAATATTATTGTCTTTTTATTTCAAAAGATGTTTGCCTAATTTGAATTGTCAAGTAATAGAGATGTGGTACGAAAACTGTGCAAGTGGGTCCTTCAAAAGTATTATCTTTCTCTATCTTGCACTGATATGTAAGATCTGATTATATGGAGCTGAGATAAGAGCAAAAAATAGTCAGAGGTGGAAGCATTTTGCCCTGACAGAGTGGATTCTTACAATCTTGGTAACTATATGAAGGGTTGGAATAACTTAAATGTTAGCAGTTGTTGTAGACCTAGGCTGAAAACCCATTGTATGTGTAATATTTTATCCTTCTTCCCAAATAAGAATCAGATTGTCTCCTTCTGTTTTTTGTCACACACATATAAAACCATCCTTCTAGTTAACCAGATCAGAAACCTTGGTAGCATCCTTGACAACCTTCATTCTTGATCTCAGCTACTTTCTATCAAATCTTGTTATTTTGCCTCCTGAGTATATCTCCTAAATTGATTCAATCTCTCTGTCTACTTGGATGCTTGCTCAACTCTACTTGGAAAGAATCCTTTATACATGTTAAAGACAGAATGATTTTTCTTAAAGGCAAATTTGATAAGCACTCAGCAATTGAAATATGATAGTTCCCTTTTACCTTGAGGTAATGTCAGCATTCTTTATATGACTTAAATCATTTGGACTCCATGAACTCTATAGGAAAAAGTAAATGAACATATGAACACACTTATACACTCATGTTTCTCTATTTTTATTTTATATAAATGAAATTTAGTATTTGCTTCAATTGTAAATACTGACCAGAATTATTAGTGGCTATTAATAGAAATCGACTTTGAAACTAATTTGTAATCATACTTGTTTCAAAATTAGGCCTGTCACTAACACTTGTCATATATGTGTTAATGAAGAACTACATATGTAACTATATTGCAAATTCATTTTATTACCTTTTGATAACTATCTTTCAATATAACCAGTTCTATTCATAATACAATATAGTTTTATGTCATGCATATATAAATATTTCCAGAAGGAGTCCATAGTCACCTAATTGCCAAAGGCATCTCTTTCTATCTCTCCTTTCTCTCTCTCTCTCTCTCTCTCTCTCACACACACACACACACACACACACACACACACACACACATGCAACCTGTAAAGTATATTGTAATTACCTGAATGTTATCGTTTGTTTCTTTTCTTATAATATGTAAACATCATGAAGGCAGGCCTTGCTACAGAATGGTAGTGGCTTGTTCAGTTTCCTGTTGCTGTAACAGAATACATGAGACCAGATAATTTATGAAGAAAAGATTGTTATTTTGTAACACAATCCTGGAAGTAGAAGAATATAGTGCTAACATTCTAGTCAGATTGTCTTGTTCTATGCAACATAAAAAGAATGGCAAGCAGGTACATGCAGAAAAAAAAAAAAACTCAAGGGGTAACACTGCTTTATAGTAACTTGCTCTCGTAGTGACCATTCCAGGTCTACAAGAGTGAGAAATTCAATCCTGCAAGTTAGCTTTATAGTGTATTAAGACTGTACCACCACAACCTAAAATCCTTCCACTAGGACCCACCTCCTAACATTACCACATTGAAGAATTATGCCTCAGCATGTGCTTTGGTGCAAACAAACCATATTCAAAGTATAATTGGTATCCTTCTACATTGATTCAATAGGAACTAAGTATGTGTTGAGTTAAATTGAGTTGAAATAATATCCTGAGGTATGGACATAATTTCAAATAATTTAATAATATCTTTAGCCTTTAGTGTTCTTTAAACTTGTTTGGTCAGGCTAAACATTTCCAAATTCACTAAATTATATATATATATATATATATATATATATATATATATAATATACATATATATACACACACACACATACATACATTTAATTTAGAGAAACGTCCTCAATAAGTTGCTGAGGCTGACTTTGAGCTCACAATCCTCCTGTCTCAGCCTCCTGAGCCACTGGGATTACAGGCATTTGTTACCACATCCACCATGAGATATATTTCTTGATTACTACTTGAAACCATTTTAGCCTATGTGTGTGAACATTGACTTACTGTGCTGGATGGATGAAAGAAATAAATATGTTTTGGCTCTCAAAATTGCATAGCTGAAAATCTAATTCTCCAGAATGATGAAAGTGTACATGGGTGTCAAGTTACATTAGACTGTATAACTTTTATTCAGATAAGATTAAGGAAGACTCTTTACCCTCTTTTAATTACTACATCTTTCTTTATAATACTAATCACTATCATCCTTTCAGACAACAGCATTTCCAATGGGGTAAATTTTGCCTATCATATAACACAATATCTTTGAATATATAATCATATATTTACTTTCTCTTTTTCATAACTTTTCAAAATGTATCATTCTTCTGTGACATTTTCTGGGCTTAGTCATAGAACAAGTATGAACTGCAAGGGAACTTTTAATTGAATGTTTTTATTTTTTAAAAATTTTTACTTAAGAGCACTTTTAAACTATTGTAAAGGTAAGTTAATATTTGCACAATATAAAAGTTATTTAATATTATATTTAAATGAGCAGAGGGGAGATTTATACAGAATTTATTGTAAAATAATAATTGCAAATGTGCTCTTTCAGAAAATCAGAATGGTGTGCTTTTGTATGGTGAAGGTATTGACTGCATGGCCAATATCAATTCTCCCTCCTTTGTATTAATCCACATAGTGACTTCAGCACCCAGTAGGCACATGGATATGTGGCTGTTGTAGAGTCTTAGTGTTGTGCATATCCCTAAGTGTATAAAGGATTTCTTTATGCATGTATTCTTTAAAAGTCATTTCAATTGTGCAATTGAAAACAATAGCAACATAAATAGCACATTGACAATTTCAGAATATATTTCACACAGTTATCCACACAACAAAATAATCAGCTTATTGGAAGTGGAATTTTTAAAAGTTTTAATACTGTTAAATTTGGTGGTCATTATCTAATATTTTCATGTTCTATGTCTCATGTCTGTTTTATTATGACCCATGCCCTATTAAGTACCAGCAAATTGAGGTCACTATTATGGTTCAGAGCAGTGCTTCTGAAGTTTATTAGGTGGTGGAAACAACTGGATCTTGTTAAAATGCAGATTATGATTGAGTGGTGGGGCTTAGGGTACTCTAAAATAAAAATTGCACCAGCCCATTTGAATAAAGTGTACTTTATTCAACACTGTCACAATAGGGTAGAGAGAATATTATAACAGGGGAGAGAGATTGAACTCAACCCCATTGAAATAGAAGGTGGGAATATTTTAAATGCTGCTGTGAACTAGTAGAAAAATACTAGAGTACATGGCAAGGTGGGAAGTGGGCTGGTTAATGTGATTAAGCCATTTATATTTGATAGATAGTTTCTTATCAATGTTAGGCTTCTTTTCTCCTACAGAAAGTAGGAAATAGGAACCCTATGTTTTCCTGATGATGAAATTTTATAAAGGATAGTTTCCAGATCTTTCAGAAAGACATTCTCAGGTTGTAGAAGATTTACATCTTACAGGGTTAGAAAAATAATTTGCAACTTCATGTTTTCTAAAGCAAATGCTCTAAGAAAAGGGAGTTCAGAGACCTGTAGTTAGAAAGAAACCTGTCTAAAATTTGATCAATCTGAGGAGAACTGTAAGGCTATCTTGGTTGTTTTACAGTTCTAATTATCTCTCAGGTGATGCCATTGCTATTGGTCAGCAAAACATACTGAGTAGCACAGCTGTGCTCTCTGACATTGATATACAGGAAATACTCAATACTGAAGAGTTATGCTAACTTACTTTTTAGCTTCTAGAAGGCACATAGAAGTCTGTTTGAAATGGTCAAACTCATTATCTGCTTAGTTGTAAAGTAAAAGGTGTTGTGCACAATATTTAAAGCAGTCATGTCCATTTGTATCTCTAGAGGCCCATTTAAAAGCTCTGAGAGTTCCTGTCCATGAAATGAAATTTGGAATAAGGTGGGTCCAAGGACACATGTGATATTTACCTCATTTCACTATAGGAAAAGTAGTGTAAAAATGGAGTCTCAGTATTATATTTTGTTTTACATTATTCTGTAAATTATATTTTGTTTTACATTATTCTGTTACATTATCCCTAGTAATAGCATTACCTATTTTTAGCAATTGAAAAAAAATTATAGTCAACTTTAGGCAATAACAGTCAAAAATATAATTTAATGCTACAAATAGTTCATATCTGTTAAAAATTTTATATAATCAGGTAAACTAGAGTGGATATGCTCATACTGTAGAAGATCATTAATGATAGAATAATAACATGTCAAGAAATTTTTATAAACTGAATTCTCCTAAGGACCATATTATAAACTAATTTTCCTAATTATTTAGTAATAGAGGATTTTCTTTTTTACTTTTCTAAAATTGTTTGTTCTATTTAGTTATACATGATACCAGAATTCACTTTGATTCATTGTATGCAAATGGAGTACACATTTTCATTTCTCTGGTTGTGCACAATGTAGCGTCATACTATTTGTGTAATCATACATGTACATAGGGTAATGATGTTTGTCTAATTCCACCATCTTTCCTTTCCCCTGCCCCCTCCCCATCCCTCCCTTCATTTCCTTCTACACAGTCCAACAATCCTCCATTCCTCCCTTACTCTTCTGCCCTGCCCCCTCTGTTATGTATCAGCATCCACTTATCAGAGAAAACATTTAGCCTTTGGTTTTGTGTAATTGGCTTATCTCACTTAGCATGATATTCTGAAATAATATATAAATGTCATAATAGGTATATGCCATAATTGTATTCTTCTTTTTGGCTGAGTAATATTCCATTGTGTATATTTACCACAGTTTCTTTATCCATTCATCTATGGAAGGGCACGTAGGTTGGTTCCACAATCTAGCTATTGTGAATTCTGCAGCTATATACATTGATGTAGTTGCATCATTGTAGTATGCTGATTTTAAGTTCTTTGTGTATAAACTGAGGAGTGAGATAACTGGGTCAAATGGTGGTTGCATTCCAAGATTTCTAATGAATCTCCATACAGCTTACCAGAGTGGCTGCACCAATTTGCAACTCCACCAGAAATATATGAGTGTATCTTTTCCCCCACATACTCCTCAACACTTATTGTTGCTTGTATTCTTGATAATAGCCATTCTAATTGGAGTTAGACAAAATCATATGGTAGTTTTGATTTGCCTTTCTATAATTACTAGAGATGTTGAACATTTTTTCATGTATTTGTTAATCAATTGTATATCTTCATCTGTAAAGTGTCTACCCAGTTCCTTAGCCCATTTATTGATTGGGTTCTTTGTATTTTTGGTGTTAACTTATAAGAGATTAGTGCTCTATCTGAATTGCATGTGGTAAAGAATTTCTCCCACTCTGTAGGTTTTCTCTTCACATAATCAATTATTTCCTTTGCTGAGAAAACTTTTTTTTAAATAAATTTGAATCCATTCCATTTAGTGATTCTTGTTTTTATTTCTTGCACTTTCAGAGTCTTGTTAAGGAACTCAGGTCCTAAGCCAACATGATGATGATTTGGGCCTACTTTTTCTTCTACTTGGTGCAGTGTCTCTTGTCTCATTTATAGGTCCTTGTTCCATTTTGAGTTGAGTTTTATGCAGGGTGAGAGATAGGGGTTTAATTGCCTTTTACTGCATATGGATTTCCAGTTTTCCCAGCAGACTATCTTTTCTCCATTGTATGTTTTTGGCATCTCTGTCTAGTATGAGATAACTGTATTTATGTGTGATTGTCTCTGTGTCTTCTATTCTGTACCATTAGTTGACCTGTCTATTTTGGTGCCAATACCATACTGTTTTTGTTACTATTGCTCTGTAGTATAATTTCAGGTCTGGTATTATGATACATCCTGTTTCATTCTTCCCGCTGAGGACTGCTTTGGCTATTCTGGGTCTCTTATTCTTTTAAATAAATTTCATGCTTTCTTTCCCTATTTCTATGAGGTATGTCTTTGGGACTTTAATTGGAATTGCATTGAATGTGTATACCACCTTTAGTAGAATGACCATTTTGACAATATTAATTCTACCTATCCAAAAACATGGGAGGTCTTTCCATCTTGTAATGTTTTCTTTAATTTCTTTAGTGTTCTGTACTTTTCATGTAGAGGTCTCTAACCTCTTTTGTTAGAAAGATTCCCAAGTATTTTATTTTTTTGAGGTTATTGTGAATGGGGTAATTTTCCTAATTTCTGTTTCAGAGGTTTCTTCACTTATGAATAGAAATGCATTATATTTATGAGTGTTGATTTTATATCCTGCTAATTTGGTGAATTTGTTTATTAGTTCTAGAAGTTTTCTGGTGGAATTTTTTGGGTCCTCTAAATATAGAGTCATGTCATTGGCAAATAGGGATAGTTTGAATTCTTCTATTCCTATTTGTATCCATTTAATTTCTTTTGTCTATCTAATTGCTCTGGCCGGAGTTTCAAGGACAATGTTCAAAGTGGGCATCCCTGCCTTCTTCCAGTTTTTAGGGGGAATGCTTTCAGTTTTTCTCTATTTAGAATGATATTTGCCTTGGCCTTAGCATAGTTAGCCTTTACAATGTTGAGGTATGTTCCTACTATCTATTATTTCTACTGTTTTGAGCATGAAGGGATGCTATATTTTATCAAACTCTTTTTCTGTATCTATTGAAATAATCATGTGATTCTTAACTTTGTCTATTGATGTGATGAATTACATTTGTTGATTTCCAGATGTTGAACCAATCTTATATCCCTAGTGTGAACCCCAGTTGATCATGGTGCTCTATCTTTTTAATATGTTTTCGTATGCAATTTGCCAGAATTTTGTTAAGGATTTTGCATCTATGTTCATCAGCGATATTGGTCTGAAATTTTCTTTCCTTGATGTGTCTTTGTCTTCCTTTGGTATCAGGGTGATACTAGCTTCATAGATTGAGTTTGAAAGGGTTCCCTCCTTGTCTATTCCTTGGAATACTTTGAAGAGTATTGGTATTAGTTCTTCTTTGAAGATTTGTAGGACTTGACTGAGAATCCACCTTGTCCTGGGCTTTACTTGGTTGTTAGGCAATGATGGTACCTTCTATTTCTTTGCTTGAAATTAATCTGTATAAATTGTATATGTCCTTGTGATTCTGTCTGGGTGGATCATATGTTTCTAGAAATTTGTTGATGTCTTTGAGATTTTTCTATTTTGTTGGAGTGTAGATTTTCAAAATAGCTTCTAATTAAGTTTTGTATTACAATAGTGTCTGTCATGATATTCCCTTTTTCATCACAAATTTTAGTAATTTGAGTATTTTCTTTCCTCTTTGTAATTGTGGCTATGGGTTTATCAATTTTGTTTATTTTTTCAAAGAACCAACTTTTTGTTTTGTCAGTTTTTTGAATTATTTATTTTGTTTCAATTTTATTGATTTCAATTTTGATTTTAATTATTTCCTGTTTTCTACTACTTTTGGTGTTGATCCGTTCTTCTTTTTCTAGGGCTTTGAGATGTAATGTTAGTTTGTTTAATTTGTTGACTTTTTATTCTTTTATTGAATGAGCTCAATGCACTGAATTTTCCTCTTAGTACTGCTTTCATAGTATCCTAGAGATTTTGATATGTTGTATCAGTGTTCTCATTTATCTCTAAGAATTTTTTTTAACTCCTCGCTTATGTTTTCTGCTATCCATGCGTCACTCAACAGCATATTATTTAGTCTCCAAGTGTTGGAGTAGTTTCCATTTTTACTTTATCATTGATTTCTAATTTCATTCCATTATGATCTGATAGAATGCATGGTAGTATCTCTATTTTTTTGTATTTGCTAAGAGTTGCTTTGTGGCATAACATCTGGTCTATTTTAGAGGAAGATCCATGTGCTGCTGAGAAAAAAGTGTATTCACTCCTTGATGGATCAATTTATTATATATGTCTGTTAAGTCTAAATTATTGATTGTATTATTGAATTTTATGGTATCTTTGTTTAGTGTTTGTTTGGAAGATCTATCCAGTGGTGAGAGAGGTATGTTAAAGTCACCCAGTAATTGTATTGTGGTCTGTTTGATTCCTGAAATTGAGAAGGTTTTTTATTTTGATGTACATAGATGTTCCATTGTATGTGGCATAAATATTTAAAATTGTTATGTCTCATTGATTTATGGTTCCCTTAAGCAGTATGAAATGTCCTTCCTTATCCCTTCTAACTTTGGCTTGAAGTTCACTTTATCTGACATGAGGATGGAAACCCCCACTTTTTTACTGAGTCCATGTGTGTGATGTTTTTTCCCATCCTTTCACCTTTAGTCTATGAATGTCTTTTCCTATGAGATGGTATCTTGAAGGCATCATATTGTTGGGTCTCTTTTTTTAAATCTAATATGCCAGTCTATGTCTTTTAATTAATGAGTTTAGGTCCTTAATATTCAGGTTTATTATAAGATATGATTTTTATTCCTGATCCTCTTGTCTTATTTATGGTTTTTAGGTTTTTAACTTGATGTGGTTTTCCTTTGATTTACTTTTCCTTTAGTGTAGTTCTTCCCTTTGCTGATTTTCATCATTTTTTTATTTCCTCCTCATGGAATATTTTGCTGAGAATGTTCTGTAGTGCAGGCTTTCTATTTTTAAATTATTTTAGCTTTTGTTTATCATGGAAGGTTTTCATTTTGTTGTCAAATCTTAAGGTTAGTTTTGCTTGATATCAGATTCTTGGGTGGTATTCATGTTCTTTCAGAGCTTGATATATATTGTTCCAAGGCCTCCTAGCTTTTAGGGTCTGGACTGAGAAATCTGCTGATATCTTCAGTGGTCCCCCCCTATATGTAATTTGATACTTTTCTCTCACAGCCTTTAAAATTCTATCTTTACTTGTATGTTGGGCATTTTCATTATAATGTGCATTGGTGTGGATCTGTTGTAATTTTGTACATTTGATGTCCTGTAAGCCTGTTTTATTGGATTTTCTATTTTATTCTTCAGGTTTGGGAAATTTTCTGATATTATTTCATTGAATAGATTGTTCATTCCTTTGGATTGTATCTCTTTGCCTTCCTCAATCCCAATAATTCTTAAATTTGATCTTTTCTTGTTATCCCATCATTCTTGGAGGTTATTTTCATGATTTCTTAACCATCTTCTCTGTGAAGTCAACTTTATTTTCATGATTAAATATTTTGTCTTCATTGTCTGAGGTTCTATCTTCCAAGTGCTCTAGTCTGTTGATCACGCTTTCTATTGATTTTTAAATTTGGTTTATTATTTCCTTCATTTCAGGGATTTCTGGGTTTTTTTTTCATAATCTCTATCTCTTTATTGAAATAATCCCTTTCTTTCTACATTTGCTCTTTTAACTGTTTATTGAATTGGCCTTTTGTTGCCTGCATTTGCTCTCTTATATGATATTGATACAAGAGTGGGCAATGAAAAAAGAAGAAAAAAGTGGAGAAAATAAAAGGAAGAAAAAATGACAAAAGAGTCTTGAATGAAAATCAAACAATTGTTTGTGATGGAGTTCAATTTTTTCTCTGCCTCCCTTCTCTTCTGATAGGCAAAGTTGTCTAGAGTTTGCCAGTAACTCCACCCTCATGATGATGACAGTTACTAAGTTGGAAAGATTAGACTTGGAGATGGGACCCCTGGAGACAGGGTATAGCAGTTGCCAGTCCCTCTTGAAGACTGCACCACAAGACTTTCCTTTGTGGTCCACTTGTGTGACATAGGAGCCTAGTCTTAGCCCCTTCCCTCACTTGTGGACCCCACAATTCCAGTGCTATAATTTAGTGTCCAAATTGTATCTCTCCTGCCCCTGCCCTTTTGATTTACCAATGAGGAACCTCTCTTCCTGGAAATCCTGAGTGCTGAGTACTGGGACCTGTGTGCCTATCTCAGAAAGCTGTTTTGTATTGGGCAAATCAGGACTCAGAATTTCAAGCTGTGAGTCAGCCATGTAACTGCAGGCACTGGGCTGGTTGGTGGCTAGGGGATCATTTGCTGGCTAGGGGATGGTTTGGAGACTGGGGACTGAGGAGCAGTAGGGCCCTGTTGATTGCCAAACCACAAGGACCAATCGCTTCATGGAGCTGTGGACCAGGCTCATGTTGAGTCCCAAGAAGTGCTTCTAAGTTGTCTCTGGGATGCCCTCACACCCTTTTCCCACCTATCAACCCCTTGCAAGGCACTCTCCTCCCTCTGCAGCAAGATGGTGGCTATTAACACACCCAATAGGGATACTTCAGATGCAACCAAGCCAAGGTGATGGTCTTTTGAGTCTTGGCTGTTATCCCTGAATGTAAGCCGCCACATCCCAAGTTGGTGACAGCAGCAGTGGGTAACTTGTAGGTACCTTGATAATGAGTTTCTAGTCTCCAGCAGGTGTCCCTAAATGGAAGCTGCCCCAACTAAAGATGGCAGCAGTGGCAGTGGGGATAATCCAAGATGGTGACAGAAGCATAGGAAGGTTTTGGCATATGGGGAGCTGCATTGAGGTACATCGGTGCTGGACATCTGCAGGGGGCAGGTGGGCCAGCTCTGGAAATCCAAGGATTTCTTTTAAATGTTATTTAAAGGACTTTTCAAGGAATTTGAGCCATCACTGTTTACACTGGCTTTTATTCTATTAAATTTAACGTGTAAGTGTAAAGTGTTCATATTAAATAATCACATCTCTAATATGTAATTCATTAACATATAGAAAATAGTGAGGTCTAAAATTAACTCAAAAACAAGCTCTAACTTGCTCAAACTAAAAACCTATGATGATAACACAATTCAAAAGTCAAAAATACAATTAATTGAAATTAAAACAATCAATGAATTAATAGGATTAAGAATACTGACTTTTTTTATAAAGCTAAAAATTCAAGAATGTGATTTTTAAAGGCTAACTCTTCATTAATGGAGTTTTTAATCCATTCAAAGACTAATCTAGGTTTAAGGATTCAAACAAACAATTTCCTAATATTTTAATTTTCAGTCAGAAGAGGTTCAATAAGAATAAGACATTTTGCAGTCTTCTTTTTAACACATAGAGCTACTTCTTTAGTTTGCCTTGCTTAATAAAATGGATGAATTTCAATGAATTTAGATGTGAAGTAATAATCAGCTGAATTCCATTTTCCATTGATTCTCATTGTAAAATTATAGATTTTTTTGGACTTTGAACAAACACCATTCTCTGGAATGAGTAATTTAATATTAAAATTGAGTAAGGAAAATTATTATGCAGAATATAGGCAAGATCTTTGTACATTTGCAGTACTTTGCATCATTTTTTCTGATCTCTTAGTTTGCCAACTCTGCTTTCTTCCTAGACTGAGAATCATTTCCTATAGTAATACTAACACCCTGAAAGATTTTTCTTTTTTTTTATTGTCAACAAATGGGGTACAACTTGTTTCTCTGGTTGTACATGAAGTAGAGGCATACCATTTGTGTAATCTTACATTTGCATAGGGTAATGGTGTTTGATTTATTCTTTTATTTTTTCCTTCCCCTCCATCCCTCCCACTCCTCTTTTCCCTCTATATAGTCCCTCCTTCCTCCATTCTTGCCTCTTTCCCACCCTCCCCCGCATTGTGTATCATCATCTACTTATCAGAGAAATCATTCGTCCTTTTGACTTATCTCACTTAGCATGATATTCTCCAATTTCATCCATTTACTTGCAAATGCCATGATTTTATCCTTCTTCATGGCTGAGTAATATAGAAAACTTGGAATGGCACCACCATTTGACCCAGCTATCCCACTCCTTGGCCTATACCCAAAGGACTTAAAATTAGGATACTGCAGTGATGCAGTCACATCAATGTTCATAGCTGCTCAATTCACAATAGCTAGATTGTGGAACCAACCTAGATGTCCCTTAATTGATGAATGGATAAAGAAACTGTGGTAAATATACACAATGGAATATTACTCAGCCAAAAAGAAGAATAAAATTATGGCAATATATATATATATATATATATATATATATATATATACACACACACATATATATATATATACACACACACACACACACACACTGAGAGATTTTTCTATCTGGAAATAACTCCTCAAACTTTCACGTCAGTTCATCTTCATGAATATCCTATTAAGTGATTTTATTTGGATTATCAACATAAACATTTTACCTCAGTAGGAAGTGCCAGAGTTTTGGTTTAAACCTGGTAGTATGACTCTAGAGCCTTCACCATTTAGAAAATTATTCACTTTATTTTTTAGCAACACAAATATTGAAAGTATTTCTAAAACAAATTACAGTTAATGAACATTTGTTACTGTTAAGGCAAACACCCTTATTACTATCCTCAATGTCAGTACTAGTACTTTGCAAATCATTCCAGAAAGCTTTCATGTGTCTCCTTGTAACCACATAAGATAACGCACATACGTACCTACATGCAAAAGAATAACTACTATATTGGTTTTCCTAGAATGGCATACTTACTTGACAGTTTTATCACCCAAATATGCATCCCTAAGCACTATAATATAGTTTTTATTAATTTTAAAATATTTTAGATCATTTTTTCTATAGGGTCCCCTGTATTTTTTCTGTAAGCACTTATTTTGTTGAAGAAACTGAATCATTTTTTCTGTTGTGTTTTCATGGTCTGGTTTTGTTGCCTGTGTTTTGTGATGTAGTTTAATTTGTCCCACTATGCACTGTACTTCCTATTCCTCCCTTCATTTTAACTGAAGATCACCAACCTTCAAGGTCTTCTTTTCTACCCTGCTCTTTGGCACTTCTTGGCCCACTATTGATATGGGTGGTGGCCAGGGTATAGATTTGAATCATCTGCTTGTTTAGTAGGAGCTGGGAGGTCACATATATTTGATTCTGGGTTGTTAAATGTCCATCCAAGGGCAAGTTTCAGGAATTGCAGAGTACACATGGGTTAAGATAGAATGCAAAACATTTGCAACATGTTTCCTTTTTTTGGTACCAGGGATTGAACCCAGGAGTGCTCAACAACTGATCCACGCTCCAAGCCATTTTTATATTTTATTTAAATACAGGATCTTGCTAAGTTTCTGAGACTGGCTTTGACATCCTGATCCTTCTGCCTTGGCTTCCTGGGTTGCTGGGATTACAGTCCTGTGCCATCATACCCAACACAACATGTGTTTTTCATAGTTAAACTTCTCTCTTTAAAAGGAGTGTTTCTTATTTTGACATTATGATATGATTTCAGTTATCCATTGCCTTATTCTCATGATTTTCCTGTTGTTTTTTGTCCATATATTTGTTTCACTGAAAATAAAAAGTTAGGAATTCAGTATCAATCTTTGTTTTATATTATACTGATTTACAAAGTTGAAAATTTTTGAATACATTTCTTTGGCTTGAAAAATTCTCACAGAAACTAGTTTGATTTTTATGAAAGTATTGTCCTTAACCAATATTGTATGAAAATTTTAAAAAAACTGTTTAAGATCTACCTTGAGGAAAGGTATCTGATTTAGCTAACCTTTTAAAAAAATTCATACCACCACAAATGCATTTTTACCACTAAAAGTGCTATTCTATTTTATGGAAAGGTGAAAAGCAGCTTTCCTTTTTGAGGACAGGAGACTTAAAGTTCATCTTATGGATGCTGTGGAGAGAAAAGCGGCTAAGTAATTCTCCTCTGGAAATTTCTGGACCTGTTCTTCAATCAGATTGCTTCCATTTACATTGCCTGCTGTCATGAAAGTCCATGCCTTGAATGGAATGTCAGCATAATCCTCAGCATGCAGCAGCTCTACTTCTTGATGAATATGTTCTGAATTATTGATTTGTTTAATTAGCCACTTCTACCTATGCTCTCAGACTATGTATTAAATAGAGTGACCTGGTGTATTTTATATTAGTGGAAGAAAGGAAATCCAAGTTCCCTTTCTTTCTTGACTTATTATATCTTCACTTATATCTTATTATATCTTCACTGTGGTACATGATCAGTCACAGCACAGTGCTATTTATTGAGCATCCATGGCCACTGGCTGACGTGGCATTGAATATAATGTTGTATTGTTGCTCCAAGCCTTTTTGCCTCCGTGCTAAATGACTCAACCCATCACAAGAAATTTATAATGGACGTATAACTCCCCTATTTAGTCTGCATGAGATTGATTTATTGTGAAGTTACTAGGTATAGTGTTTTTGAGAGATAGATATTCAATTCAAATAAAGACAGTCTCATGTATGGATTTCAAAGTAAGTCTACACACTATAAGTCTGTATTAAGGGAGTGAGATGAAACCAAATGTTAAAAAAATGAGATAATATCATTTGGATTTGGAGCTTACTGTGTTATATAGAAGCATTAAATTAGGACTAGTAAGAGTACAGTGAAGGTTAATATTATTTGAATGTTTACTTCGAATCTTATAGAAAAATAGCAAGGTAAATTAGGTGATATAATTTCAGCATTCTCAGGTTGTCTGTTACCTATTGTATCCAAACCTCTTTCAAGCCCAATTGATTTATTGTGACCTCTGTCGGTCCACCATCTGTATAGTCCTTTTAAAAAACATCTTTTATTGTTATTGCTGTTATGGTATTCTCATTGCATCCATAATCTAATTCTTTTCTTCTGCCCAATTTGGCAATGATCTGTTTGAGTTGGTTTGCTCTTCTTCAACATTCTTACCCATTACTGACAACAACAACAAAGTGCCATAACTGAGACCCACAATATTCAAAGTGTGATGATAGCATCCAGGATAGACATGAAGGAAATGGAGAGGGGGAAGACTGACAGACTAAAAAAATAGACACAAGATAAGAAAAGTTTTATTTTCAAAATGTAAATCCTATCTAAAAGCATTTCTACTCCTAATCTCATATCTTAGAGGAATTTGCACATTTATGATAATAATATTTATGGTAATACCTATATTAATATAAAACTTACTGTGTGCCAAGTGGTACTATCTATAATACTCTTGATTACACTGTAAGATAGATCATTTCATATTCCCATTTCACTTATGAGGAAAGTAAGACATAGAGCTTAAGTAATTTGCTATCGTTACATAGCTAGCACTTGAAACCAAACAGCATAATTCCAGAGATATTAGTCATAACCAAGAGCACCACATATAGCTATGCAATTTGTCCATTGTCAAAAGGTATTCCTAGGGAGCAAGTTGATGCAGAAATAAAACTACTTAATAATCCATGCATTTCTAGTTCAAAGCTACATCAACCTGAGTATGATCATCCCTTGGGGAATTAATTCTAGGACTCCCACCTCTACACACACACAAGCATCTAAATCTACAGTTGCTGCAGTCCCCTCTATAAAGTGGTGTGGTATTTGCATATAGCTTACAAACTTCCTCCCGTATACTTTAAATCATCTCTAGATTATTTATAATACCTAATACAATGTAAAGGCTATGTAGATAGTTGTTATTACTGTGTTAGGGAATGATAGCAACAAAAAAGTCTGTAAAAAAAACAAAAGAAAACAAAAAAAAAACATTTATGTTATTGTCTCAGGTAACCAGGACTTTTTGTCAGTGTACTTCATCTCCCCATTACTTCCTATAATTCTTGTACCACTGGAAACTTGAAAGACCCTATCCCATTCTGTTCCAGATATCCTGGTCTGCCAAGGTTTCCTTCTAAAATCATCAAATACCACAAACAATAAGAAAAAGAGATTCACACTAAATTCTCAAGTAGTAACGACTGACCAGGAAGCAAGTTCATTGTTCAAGCACCCAGGTTAAAATTGTAATTCATCAGTGATCCTTCACAGGCAATGAATGTGACCGGAGTTAGAATTTTTGCAGATGATAGCCCCATGGCTTACAGATGACACTTTTGGTAACAGGATTTTCTGAAAGCCTCTAACACTCAGCAATTGAAAATAGACATAGACAAAGCCCTTGTGACATTTTTAAGAGAACTGTTGTAAATAATCTAGCATTACAAGTTCAGTATGTCCTATATTTATCAGAAAAAAATAAAACCTGCTGCAAGATATTACAATTTCTAGTGTCTTAAGCAACACACTTGAATTTCACTGTCTGAATTCTTCCCTTTGCAGATGGAAGGTTTGAAAAGGAGGATGGAGCAATTGAGGGGGTAGCGGCTTTGTGCAGTTGCTTTTGTTTATTTTCTGACTGACCTGGCACAGTGTAGGCGGAGGCGATGCATGTTTCCTGACACTGGGCCAGTGATGTATGGCCTGACCTTCAAAATGAGGAACATCTTCTCTGTGGGTGAGAGTATAGCCGTGCAAATGCTTTTATCCCATATTGTTCGGCAGTTTTCAACTGCTTCTGACAAAAAGTACCCACCCTTCTGGGTTAGCTGAAGCTTGTATATTGGTTTTAGTTTGAACATTTTGGCAAATTAAAGGCTGAGTGAAACCATAAAATTGATTTTATTTACAACAAAGCCTCATGGTGTCTTTTGGTTGCTCTCACATTCTTGCTTTCAATCTTTGAGGTTTCTGTAGGTGGTTTTTCTATCTTTATATTAAATTTGCATCCATTTCAGGATAATACTTCCCCTGGGTTTCCCCTTAATTGATATTGGGCATGGTCTGTTTTCTGTTTATTCCTTGCTTCTCTTAAACTCAGTGGACATCTCTCTCTCATTTCTCTGATTCTATATCAAGAGTCACCAAAACCTGCTTTGTGGTGAACAGAGTATATTTCTGGTACGTGTTCTGAACTGTTAAAGCTTTCATTGAAACTTCTTCCTCAAACACTGAAAAGAAGGGATGACATAGCAATACATTTTTTAAGAGTGTGGCATCTGATATATGCAAAGTCTTTAAAAATATATGAATACATTTTCTTTCTGAAAGTGTTATTATCATACTTAATAGTATCCAATACAGGTGCTAACGATTTAATATGTTTCTGAATAAACAGTAATTGTGGGAAGACAAATGGCCTACAATTCAGAAAACCTGGATTCTAGTCCTAATTTTTCCAACAGCTTGTATAATTTATGCCATGTTGCTTAAGTTTTTTATGACTTCCATTCATTTTTTTATTGAAACATATTAATTACACAGAAATAGTGGGTTGTATAGTGGCATATCTATAAATGCATATAACATAATTTGATCAATTTCACTTCTGACCCCAGTTCTTTATGTTTAAAATGAGGAGCTTATTTTGAATGAATGGTTCTCAACCCTGGTTTTACATTAAAATCTTCTGTGAATCTCTTTGAAATTTCCTTAAAACTGGCCCCCAACTTAGACTAATTAAAAATGGAATCCCTAGAGTGGCAGACCAGTGCATTGGCATATTTTAAAAGCACCCTAGGTTATTCTAATGTGCAGCCAAGGTACAGAATCAATGGATTATGTGATTTCTTAATTCCTTTACAGCTTTAAGATTGTATGATTCTAATCTTTTAGCAAATCTTTTGGTTGTTGTCTTTTCTACTTTTGTAGTTGAAATAAAAATATTAATTGAATTAGATAAACATTTTTAATCAGCTCACATAGTTCTCATAGGAATAGTCAAAACCAAGGGTGTTCAACAAAGTTTTATTTTAATCCTTTTATTCTCAAACTTTGTGCAGAAATCTGTCAACAGTACAGATCCAGGTTTACCTTCACAGTAGGTGAGTATGATCCAGAAGATATGAGATGGAGATCCAAGCTCCACTTTGTTAATAACCACCTGTGGTTATTATACCCCACATGTGAATCTACTGATATTGTGCTTTAAAACATTGTACAATACCCCACAGAGCAGTCATTTTCTTTTTAACTAATAAGGTGTACAAACCATGATGTTGTGCCTCTGATTTACCATAAAATGTTTAAGTTTGAAGACATTTTGTTCATAACTTGCCTATGGGTGACTGGAAGCAAAGTTTTAGGTTGGGCATAATATATTTTGAATGAATCTTGAATTTTCCTTGTAATAAGTTAGAATTGTAAGGGAGCCACCTAGTGGATATGTATATAGACCTGTTGCATCTTGTCTTAAGATCTTTGCCTTATGGGTTTTGTCAGAATATAGATTTAACTATATATGTAATTACATATACGTATATATACTTCATACATGTTATTAGTTTTTTTATATTTACAAAATGTATTAAATGTTAATGGGGTTTTATTTAAAGTTTTAGCTCTTTTTGCTTCAAAAGTAATTTCTCCTCATTTTAAAAGTAAACATTTATATTTTAGGTTGTTGTATCTCTTTTATAAAACATGAATATAGAGGAGAATGATTTTGTGATAACATAAAATACATAATCTCTTGTAAAGACATAAAGATACACAAGTATACAATGTATGCATACAATGTATGCTTTTAATGCACAAAAAATGTTCCTTGGATTTAAATATGAGAAGACTTCTGGACTTAAATAAATGTTTGTACAAGTAGAGGACCTAGATACAGTGTGAAGGAATGACAGTCTAAGAAGCAATAACATCTTTTATGTACTCTTAAATTCTTAGCAATATATGACAAATGCATTGGGTTGATTAGGGCATTGCCAAAAACATATGTCATGTTAATTACATTTATAACCATCATATGTCCATCCCTCAAATGAGCATTTTCCTGATTTCCTGCATGCTACTTGTATAAAGATTATAGCTACTTGCTATAAAGATGTGTTAGACATTTGATCTGCTAAAATATATAGGAGAGCAAGTTGCCCAAGGGATTTGTTTTCTGAGGCTGATAGTTTAAGTGTACTGTCACAGAAGCATTTGAAAGTTTGATATTTTAAATTAAGGTGAAGATGTAACTTACATTGTATCACATATTTTGTGCTGCTCGGGGTTGAACCCAGGGCTTTGTGCATGCTAGGCAAGTGTTCTACCACTGAGCCACATCAATTCTTACACAATTCTTCCTTCCTTTGTACTCCTAGGAATCTCATGCATTTATACCATTTATACCCAACTCTGCTATTCAAGTCAATCCCAGAAATCCTCCCCCAGAGCTACTTTCTTTTCTCTCCCCTCCAAAATCTAGGCTTCCAGATACCTGCTGGATATCACTTCCTAATATTCTCCTAGCATCCCAGCATTGCCCAAATCTAAATCATTTTCTTTCTACTTTTGTGTGTTTCAGTTAAAACTTTTAATGGTTCTGTGTAGAATATGAACATTCTACTCCTCTTTAATCTTCCTTCTGGCTAATCCTATTCTCACTATTCCCTATTGTTTTTTTCCTCTAAAATCTATCAGGAATCATTCATTCAGGATACTCTGCAATACAGGGATTACAAGGTCAGGTCCTGTGGAAGGCAGGTGACCTACAGGATGATCTTCAAATTCCAGCCTCCTTCCCCTGTGTACATGTCCAGGGTAATTCTCTCCCCTTGCAACTGCAAAGATGATGGATACCACTCCTCTGACTATATCATATTATACAGCAAGAGTGAAGGGGGTTTTGCATGTATAATTTAGTTCCTAAATCATTTGACTTTAAGCTAATTGAAGGGCAGTTGTCCTGGGTAGAAAATCCCAAATAGAAACTAAAACCTTCCTAAAGATAGAAATTATCCTTCTGGAAGTGAATTGTTCCTTGAAGAAGTAAGCATTCAATGTTGTGAGGGGACCACATGGCCAAGAATTTCAAATGACTTCTAGAAGTTAAGAGTGGCCCCTGGTTGACAAATATCAAGGAAACACAGATAAACATCAAAAAGGAAATGAATGCTGCCAAGAAGAACATGAGTTTGGAAGAGAACCAAGCTCCACAAAGGAATGCAGTCCAGAAGGCACTTTGATGCAGCCTATTGAGACTCAGAGCAGGGAACCCAATTTAATAGGGCCTGAACTCCTCAGTCCCTAAAACTGTGAAATAATACATTTGTGTTGTTTAAAGCCACCAAATTTGTGGTTGTCATGCAATAATAGATAACTGATACAGGTACTCATTATCTTTTACTTTGGGTCAGTGCTCTATCCTTCAACCTCAGTTCTCTTACCTCATCTGTCCCCACAAAATCCTACACACTGGCACCAGTCATCTTCCCTAAAGACATTCTAAAATGCAATCTTTATGAGGTAGGGGTCTCGTCTTGGTCAAATCTGTATCTCTAAAAGAATACTAGCATATCAGATGTATCCTAGAAGGATACTGTATCTTAGAAGAATGCTAGCATATTGTATGTGTGTTACAAATTTGGCTGATGAGCTGAAAGAATGAATATTATCTACCACCTATATAAATATCAAAACCTTTGGTGGTCCTAATGTGTTACCTACAGATACTCTCCTGGTGAAAAAAGAGGAAGGCTTTATAATAAAGTGCTTCAACATATGTGTTCTGAGTTAAAAACACTTAGGTTCAAATTCTAGTTCTAATAATTCCTGGCTTTGTGATCTCTGAAAGTTGTATGATCTCACTAAGCACCAAATTTTTTCACTTATTAAACACAAATAATTCTCACTGCTCTTGTTTATTTTGAATATTAAGTAAGACAGTATATTTAACGTGTTTTCACAATGCTTGGTCTTTGCAACAGATCAACAAATATTAGGTATAATTATAACATTTAAGACCCTCCTCTAATTTTCCTCCTGTCATCTAGCCTTCTGAAGAAGGCATCTTTATGTTTCCTAACTTGGCAGCCTAATGGAGAATAAAATGCATCAATACTGGTTCAGTTTTAGTTTCTATCCCTTCCCTGCTATATGACTGAACAAATTTCTTCACAGACTCAGTTTGGTTACTATGGAATGGAGCTAATTATAATTTATAGCTCTTGAGTTTTTCTTGATTCTATGTTTACAATGATTAGGCACATGGGAAAAAAAGGTCAATGAAACCTTGTATTCCAAGGACAATATCATGGATGTCATAAATCACATTGTAAAGATCCATAGAAAGTTTTCTCTTCTTAAAACTAGAAATAGTTGATTTAGCTTTTCATCATTGTGACCACAATACCTATGAAGAACAATATAAAGGAGGAAAGATGCATTTTTGGCTCATGGTTTCAGAGGTCTCAGTCTATGGTCAGCTGACTCCATGCTTTAGGCCTGAGATGAAGCAGAACATCATATCAGAAGGGCATGGTGGAAAAAAATGGCTCAGTTCATGGTGGTCAGAAAGCAGAGAGCAAGGGAAGCACCAAGGACAAAATATAAATCCTAAAAGCATGTTCCCCATGACCTACTTCCTCTACCCTACTTGCCTACAGTTGTGTCCCAGTACAGTAGTCCTTTCTAATTGTAACCTAGCAAATAGATTAATCCACTGATTAGGTCATAGCTCTCATAATCTCACCATTTTACCTCTTATCATTGCTATTTTGTCTCCTGAGATTTGGGAGACACCTCATGTTCAAGCCATAACAATTGTGTTGCTCCTGACAAATCAATGTGTTGTTATTGTTATTGGTCAGACCAGACTTTCTTCTTTCAATTAGCTGTTGATTAAAACGGTTAACACTTGCTTTAGTTTAAACCTTACTGTCTATCCTTACGTTTCCTTTTATTCATGCACAAATCTCTAGCTTTTCTGTTATATTTCTAAATTCATTCCTGAGGGGCTGGGGATATAGCTCAGTTGGTAGATTGCTTGCCTTGCAAGCACAAGGCCCTGAGTTCGATCCCCAGTACTGCAAAAAAAAAAAAAAAAAAAAAAAAAAGAAGCATTCCTGAAAGTATAAGTAAATATATAAATATCTTCTGGGGTTGTTACACATGCTTCAAGCACTACTCAACTGTGATTTCTGAGATTATATGTGTGAGTGTTTGAACAGTGAGAATTATCAAATTATGTTAGAAACACCAATGCAAGAGAACAGATAAGAAAGCAACTTAACAAAATTCTGTCATGTAGTCTCAGTTCTTACCATTTAATAGATCATAGATACAATTCATACAGAGGCAAATATAGCGACTCTTATATCACCCATTTAATTTAAATATCTGAAACACTATAGCATAAAGAGATATATGTGTTATGCAGTCATCGATTTAATAAATTGATGATAGTGAAGCTGGTGTTCTCTTCTATTCTGTGGATATGGTCAAATCTATTCTATAACCAGCTATTTTTTCAGCAGATTCTATTTGAAAGTCAATTGATATATCATTCCCAATGCCTCATTGAACATAACAGTAAACAGTAACATACCTGTACTTTACTGATAAGTTTAAGCAGCATCAAACAGCAAGACACATGAAATATTGGTCAAATCATTTGACAACAATTCTGTAGGGACAATAGTTGATGAAGAACTTCACAAAACTCCAGATGAATGGGTCACTGTATTGTAATATACCATGTTACTTGATGGAAACTTGCTAACACTTTATCATGGAAAAATAATCAGAAGTTTTAACTGAAATAAAACCATATTTGCAGATGTAATCTCTCTTTCAAAATAGTCAAACACTACTTTAGTTTGCAGACTTCAAAGTAAATAAGACCTCTATGACTTTATTGAGCAAGGATATATTAATATTAGCAAAGGCACACTTTATGTTGAATTGGGATCATGACCCTGCTGTGAGATTTTTAGCAAGACAATTGAGCTCTCTTTTGGTTAGTTTTGAAAAGCTATATTTTGTGCAAGCTATCAATGACTTGCACCAAAAAAGATAGACTGTAGGTGTAAGCAGCAAATATTGAGATCTCTTAGGATTTGTACCCTTCTATACCTTCCTTTCCTTAATTTTTTTCCAGTTCAAGGTCACATCTGCAAAAGCTTATATATCTGATGTTAGAAATAAGTACATTTGTGTTGCACTGATATTGTTAAATTGATATTCAGTAAAATAAAAGCATTCTTTTCAGTAACGGGTAAGAACTTGCCTTTCACCTAGAGCCAAGTTCATTAGAAATTCATACTCACAGCCCAGAGAAAAACAGGGTTTTATGAGGTTTCAACAAGTAATATATCTGCATGATGGGTTATTCCAAGAAACTAAGCAAATGAAAATGTCAGTTTTCAGAAACTGTCAAAACCCAGCATAACCTAATTTAGAATTGGTGCTTATTTAATAAACCACCAGTAACCCTTCTGGATAGAATTCTGTCAGTCTTGAAGAAAATTATTTATTTCTTTTGCACTTAAATTAGGTTTATAGACACCACAGACTCTACTAATAGGAAATCATCATTAATTAGATAAAGCACCCCATCTTTTATCAAGTATAGTTTGTGTTCTTAGCTGTAAAATGCTGAAATCCTTGATATGAATATATATTGATATGCCAAAATGGGACACCAGTTTGAATGCAGTTATAAAATCGGGTGCTAATTCTGTGTTTTGCATATGACACATCCTCAAAATATACAAACTGATAAGTAATTCCATTAGTATATATTCCATATAGGTGAATTGCATGCTAATCACTTAAACTAGGTTCTTATTAGGGGCTCTTAGTATCAAAATACTAATTGTTCTGGTTACTATTACTTTACATAGTTACATGTCTTTAAGGACTTCACTTCTGGCATCATATTTTATGGTTGTTAGTTATTCCAAAATGAATGATTTGGCATGGCAATGAGCAATGATGCTTCAATGGAAAATGTTCATTAAGTGTAATACATTAGAAGTTAGCAGTGGAGAAACTTTCAAGGGGGTGAGGCCACGAGAGTTTTGGAGGAGGTGGAGTGTGAGGAAAGGTATTATGAAAGAAGAAAGTAATCATGAGTTTTTAATTGCACAGAATAACTTGATTGCAAGTTTCAAAGATAGACTGAAAAATAATACAGTCAATTCTTATATGTTGGCACAATAGAAATTATGGGGAGACTATGGAGCAAAGAATATGAAATGACTGAATGAACTCAAACACTATTATGTGGAACCTTCCTTATTGTTGAGAATGGAAGACTGCAAATGCACAGTATTCCAGATTTGGCAACAAGCTGTGTTTTCTCTGTATGGTAGATCCCTATTGCTCATGAGTATTAGAGAAAGACCTACACACCTGCTTCTGTTATTCTCAAGTTGAATGATGATTACAGAGTTTATAAATGCCCTTTCTTTCCTCTCTGCTAATGTTTCCTCACATGTGGGAGAAGGTAGATTATCTGGCTATCTAAATATCACTCAGAATTGTTATAGCATGCAGTGAGCGTTAAAAGAAATGAAAGTTAATGTTTTTGGTTGATGACTTTAGATAATACAATGTTTTCAACATCTTTAATCATATTTTCTAGACTTTCTATGTCTTCTTTCTTTACCACATATTGATTATTATAATTTTAGCTCTTATAGGCCCATTATCTATAATCATAGTGACACATTTTTGTCATTTTGTGACATTGCGTTCACTCAGTCTCACAATTATGCAATTTCTTTCAATATGCCATTTCTTAAGCCCATCCTTACTTTAGTATTTATTCAATTCCATATGAATAGAATAACCCTTTCATCCTACATGACAATAACTTCTCACATGATTTATTTGCTCATAATGCCTTAGTTTCTTTCTAGCCATTATAGATTAACAAGACCTAATTTGGTCATCCATTGTGTTTGAGAAGGATATAATTTTAATGATATCTTCAGTGACTTACAGTTGTTCATTATGAATCAACGTTACCTGTATTATCAACAGACATTTTGGCAGGTACATTGTCAACTGAAGAAAGTAAATGTAGACATGTGTATTGTGGATAAGAAAATGTTAAATGTAAGAAAAGCTAATTTGACTGTCTGCAGTACATTATAGCCTAGAAGTACATTTTAAAATGAACAAAAATGAATAGTCACTTCTCTTCCTTATCCTCACCTTTTAATATCTAACAGAATTAGCATTGCAATTTGTGATTTAAATAGGATTTTGTGAATCTGAATTTGAAGTGCTTTTCTCACATTTATCTGATTAAGATTTCTTTAAAAATTTGACAACTTTAAAAATAAATTTTATGTACTATATATGCCTCCCAATCTAAGAAAAATGAAAATATTGATATTAAAACATTTTTGTTCATGCTCTGTGTTAAAATGTAATTTGACTTACTCATACAAATCCAACTCTATCTTGGGTAGTTTAATCTTTGTGGCAGAAGGTGTAGTAGTTATTTTCCTTGTAATAAACCCTGCTTATATGATGGAGGATTGTTATGACTATATTATTTTACTTAAACAATCAAATTTTTACATAGAGACCTTTATGAATTTCATACAATATTTAATTTCTAGTCAATCAAATGATCAATTAAAATAGAAAAATTGGAGTGCATTAGATTATTACTACTGCTGAAACAAATTGTCCAAAACTTAGTGGCTTAAAACAACATAATATCATATACTTCTGAAGGTTAGAAATCTGATACACATCTTGCTGATCAAGGTGTTCTCAGTAGTGCCTTCTTTTCCGAAGGCTCTAGGGAAGAATACATTTTCTTGCCCTTTCCAACTTCTAGAGGCTTCCCACATTCCCATGGCTTATGTCCCTCTTCTATCTTAAAAGCCAGCAACATTGAACTTTCTGACAATTCTTCAGTGGTCATCTCTCTGTGACTTTCTTTTCTTGTCTGCTTCTTCCACTTAAACATCCTTTTGATTAAAATTGGACCCACCTGGATGATCCAGATACTGTTCCTTTTTAAAGGTCACCTGGTTAACAACATTAATGTCATTTGCAACCTTAATTCCTATGAAGCTTAATATATTTATGAGTCCCAGAGATTAGGACATAGCCCTTTTTGGTGGGCATGAATTAGCCTACATACCACATAGTGGCATATAGATATATTAAATATATTTTCCCCTAAATTCCCCCATTGGTTACCAAAAAAGAAGACCAAATACTTTTCAATTTTCAACTTTGGCAGTAGGTTTTTACCTATAGAATGAAAGGAAATAAACCTGATTGTACAGTATGTAATAACTTCAAGACCTTGCAATCGAATATAAAATAAATACATATATGATGTGTGAAATTTGATTATAAGATCATGAAATTGTCCTCAGCCAAAAGTAATGCTCTATGACACTAACACATAAAGCAAATTCCAGAATGTTATTCCAGATTTTAATAAGAATTAAGGCAGAAAATTGCTAATCTCCAAACTCTTCTGTGAGCCACTACCATTGCCAATATCTCCTTGATAATGTATTGTACAGATGGAGAAAATATTTTATATTCTGTGAAATGATAGTAGTTTTCAGACCCAATTCCTGAATTGGAGGATTATCAGCAAGGTTTCAATCACTCTTATGCAAAATTTATTTGGTATTGTTGTGTAAAGAGAGTATTCTTGAAAGTTTAGGTGTGGTTAAAGATCATTTTATATTTGGATGTTAAGAGTTGTGACAGTTTATATGATTTTTATGAAAATTGGAACTAGTAGAATCATAAAATACAAAATCATATTCTTAAGGAAACATACTGCATAATGACTTGGATGGAGATAAGAAATGAATTTAGGGAAATCCCTTTCAGATTGAGCTAAGTAAGCAGTTATTCACACAAAGACTGTAATCCAGGAGTAACAAAATACATGGTTTCTAGTTCTTGCTGTTTCTCTGTTTATTGTGTTCCTTTGAATGAGTGGAATAACAGCTTTTGCCTCATTTTTCTCATTTTAAAAATGAGTTGAGGTGGGATTATCACTGAAGTCATGTATCATTCAAATCTGTGAATCTCACTTTCACATGGCCACAGGATGCTTGACATCTACAATTGTTTGTGGGAAAAGTAGGAGATGGGAACAAAAAAGAAAGTACAGCAGGTGGATGGGATATGAGAAAGATCTTGCTACTACAGTTGAGGGAAACAGAGAGGGTGCTGAATTCCCAAGAGCTAAAAAGGGTTCATTCTTACATCTCTTTGCTACTTTACTGTTTTCTGGGTTCAATTCCAATGGTAGTGGCAAATGTGAAGGGGCTTTAAAAAGAAATAGAATCAGGATGCTTTACTGTAGTTCTGCAGTATTATGTATAGAATAGACTTGAAACTAGAAAGTTGACAGCAAAGTGAAATTCTCTGAATAAGTTTTTTTTTTCAACTGACTTCTTTTTTTGAATTGAAGCTGCACTCCTGTTGGGAGGATGGAGATAAATGATCCCATAAAATGCAGTAAAAATTAGAGAAGGTTATTACAGTAGAGAGAATATGAAACAGAAATGAAATCTATCCCACACCCACATATAACTGATGAGCTCATGCAACTTAGAGGTACCATGATTCACTCAGGATCAAGCAGTCAGTTACTTACAGAGTCAGGAATGAGACAGGAATTAACCTTTCCCATGAGCTAGGTTCAACTTTTCATAATTGAATTGCATATAATTATGCATAATATTAAAGAGGATTTTTGGTTAAATGATAATATCAGTCACTGATTTGAATAATAGTTAATAGTTCAGTGGTGCTTCATAGGTGTCAAACACTCTTCCAGATGCTTTACTCAATGTGGTTATATTGGCTCATTTTATTTTCTCAGGAATCCTATGAGAAAATTGTTATCTACTCCTGCTTTACATGAGGGGTAACAGAAGGAATTTGAAACCAAATAATTTGCCTTCAAGTTCAGTGTTCCCAAATGTGCTATAATGCCTCTTAATTTACATACTATAAAAATAAATAATAAATAAACTATCAAAGTGAACCTGGCTTCTTTCATGATTACAATCATATGACATGATCCTCTTTATTTCTTGAATCTTTAGTTTAGGTCTATGACTTTTTAACTTGTGGTTCACTCATATATTCAACATGCAGTGATTGAGCATCCATCATATGTACAGGGATTTAACAGGTGTTATAAGAGCTACAAAGCATAATAGACTTCCAAATGTTAGGAATCATGCTAATATCGTATAAATCCAAATATAATATATAATAACAAAATTTCTAGGTATTGCACATTTAATATGAGCCAGGTTTTCTCCTAGACACTTTGAATATATTATCTCATAATGTTTGCATCAATCCCTTAAGGCAAATCAATTTCCCCATTTTATAGATGACAAAACTAAAGACTTGAATTGGTAAGCAACTTACCAATGCATACAAGTGAAGTGACCGGTTTGAATTCAAATCGAGGTCTGTGTAAATGAAAACCCATTTTATTTCTTCCCTTAATCAAATAACCCAACTGTAAGGAAAGAGCATCAAATGTTCCTCTCATGCCTGGGTAAGGGTCTACTACTTCTCAATGCTTGACCTGAATCTTCTATGAACTCTTCTGGCACAGATCTTGCAGATTCCTGGGGTTTTCACCATTTCCCCATACATGGTAGTATGGAGAAATCTCAGAGTTCATCTCTAGCTTTCCTATTTAGGCTCTTCAATTATATTTAAAAGTATAGTATTGCAAATTGTTTAAATATATTAAACCTTCAGTTTTAATTCATGCTTTTGTGCTTTAAGATTCTTCTTACAGTCCTATTTCTGAGCCCATATTCAAAATGAGCTGAAACCCCTTCAAAACAAACCCAGCAGCTGACATCTAAACTACCCCCAATCCATCCCACTTGCTTGGTTTATTTGCAAGCTACTCAATGAAGTTCGTTGATGCCTATCAACCATGACCCCACCTTGGACCTAAATAAAGACTTTCACCCATAGGTCCTTGCTCACTCTCTGCTCCTCTCCTGTTTATTCAAGCACCCTGCTGATTGTGGCCTATATGACCCTGTGTGGCATTTGATTAGTGCTTCTCTGGGACCTGTTGAGTTTAATAAATTTCTTTTTTTTTTTTTTTATTATTTATTTATTTATTTTTTTACGTTTACATAGGGTAATGATGTTTATTATATTTTTCCCCTCCCCCCCACCCCTCCCACCCCTCCCACCCCTCCCACCCCTCTTTTCCCTCTACACAGTCCTTCTTTCCTTCATTCTTACTGCTCTCCTTAGCCTAACTCTAAACCTAACCCTAAACCTAATGCTAGCCCGTCCCACCCCCCATTATATGTCCTCATCCGCTTATCAGCGAGATCATTCGTCCTTTAGTTTTTGAGATTGGCTTATCTCACTTAGCATGATATTCTCCAATTTCGACCATTTGCCTACAAATGCCATAATTTTATCATTCTTCATTGCGGAGTAATATTCCATTGTATAAATATGCCACAGTTTCTTTATCCATTCATCAACCGAAGGACATCTAGGTTGGTTCCACAATCTGGCTATGGTGAATTGAGCAGCAATGAACATTGATGTGGCTGTATCTCTGTAGTATGCTGCTTTTAAGTCCTTTGGGTATAGGCCAAGGAGTGGGATAGCTGGGTCAAATGGTGTTTCCATTCCAAGCTTTCTGAGGAATCTCCACACTGCTTTCCAGAGTGGTTGCACTAATTTGCAACCCCACCAGCAATGTATGAGTGTTCCTTTTTCACCACATCCTCGCCAACACCTATTGTTGCTTGTATTCTTGATAATCGCCATTCTAATTGGGGTGAGATGAAATCTTAGGGTAGTTTTGATTTGCATTTCCCTTATTACTAGGGATGTTGAACATTTTTTCATATATCTGGTGATTACTTGTACATCTTCTTCTGTGAAGTGTCTGTTCATTTCCTTAGCCCATTTGTTGATTGGATTATTTGTATTCTTCGTGTAGAGTTTTTTGAGCCCTATCTCTCACCCTACACAAAACTCAACTCAAAATGGATCAAGGACCTCGGAATCAGACCAGAGACCCTGCATCTTATAGAAGAAAAAGTAGGTCCAAATCTTCAACTTGTTGGCTCAGGATCAGATTTCCTTAACAGGACTCCCATAGCACAAGAAATAAAAGCAAGAATAAACAACTGGGATAGATTCAAACTAAAAAGCTTTCTCTCAGCAAAGGAAACTATCAGAAATGTGAAGAGAGAGCCTACAGAGTGGGAGAATATCTTTGCCAACCATACCTCAGATAGAGCGCTAATTTCCAGAATCTATAAAGAACTCAAAAAACTCTACACGAAGAATACAAATAATAAATTTCTTAATTTCAAACTTCTTTGCAAAACTTATCATGTTACCATTTACTTTAAAGCCAAATTTATCATATTAAACCAACATCTACATTCTTAGAAAGGACTAACAATAAATACATGCAACTTGAAACATGATCTCAACTTCAAAAGTAATGATAATCTTTTTCCCGCTTTCCTTCCTGTGTTATACTTTATTTTCAATTTTTCTAATATTTATTTTTCTTTTTCATCTACCTGTAAAGATCCACTCACTATAGGATCTGAAACTTTCTCTTATTCATGCACTTGTTTAAGACCTAGACTGGTTTTCCCCTTTCGGAAAATAATGACGCAATTTCAGCTCTTCATACATTTTAAAGGTACTTTTTAGTTCATTATAGATATACATAACATTGGGGTTAACTCTGACATAATATACAAGAATGGAATATTATTTGCTCCAAGTCATTCCTCAGTACTTTCCTTTTCCCTCCCCTTCCCCCACCCCGTTCTCTTTTCTATTTATAGTTTTTTTAATTGGTGTATTATGGATATACATTAAAGTTAAACTCTTTAAATATACTGCAGTATATTTATGTATGTACATAAAATAGTTTTGTTCAGTTTCATTCCACCATTTCTCCTGTTTTCCTCCTTCCTTTCCCTTCAATCCTTCTCTATTCTACTGATCTCTTTTCTATTTTCATGGAACACCCCCCAAACACACCATCATTATACTTTTCGAGTGACATTTATGGAAAGAAAGAGATTGTAACTCTATCTGTAAGGAGTTTTGAATGATGAACAGTTATTGTTTAGCTTTGATTTGGGCAATGGTAAGTGAACCCAGGACCCAGTAGGTGCTCAGCAAGTACTGTACACTAAGTTATCCACCCCCAGTTCAAGTCTTGAATTATGAAACAGTTTTCTTTCTTATCCCTTCTCTCTCACACCACATATAAATATTGTAAAATTCCATGTGTATTCCTGTTGTCTATTTGTCTCTGGTGTTATGGTGACTTTCTGTCTTAGTAGTATAAGTGTATGCACTGTATTCCAATGGAGACTTGTCAAGACAAATGCAGTCTCCCTGACACTAATGCTTGCAGTCAACACTGGAATGGAAAGTTGATTGCTGCATTAAAATTTTTACAAATGGCTGCCATAGAAACCAATGTAAGAGTGACTTTGCACTGAAATTTGACATCTCAGAGATCAGTCTAGTGAATCTTTGACACAGAAAGCAAAATAAATTAGAAAGCAATTCTACTTAGAGTCTTGTAGATTCTCAAAACTTGGTCTCAAAGTATTTGAATAAAGTAACTATTTAGAAGAAGAAAAGGCACTGGAACTTGGAATTTTTAAATTCATAAAAAAAGCTTTCTTCAGATGTTATTAGAATTTTGATGGGAGAATTACTCTACCTAGAACATTCAATTCAACTCAAATGATTTTAAAATTTTATGTTAAGCCTTTTAAATATTAAGTTTCTCATTTTCCATTCCTAAATCAAAACTTGCATAAAATATCAGAAGTCCAGGTTTAATAGTCATCAAATAAACATATTTGCAAAACTGCTAAATGGTTACTATCTTTGCGTTTGATATGCAATTACATCTCCATTTTATACATAAAAGAATACGTGTCCCATTCACTACATTATGTAAGCAATAACATTCACTAACTATGCTCCATGGCAAATGAGTTACCTGGATATTCAAATTATTAAGTTTCTTGAAACAACTGTAACTTGTAATATTTAAAAATATATCTGATATTTTGGGAACACAGTGTGGTATTCCAATATACATAAACAATAAATAATCATCAAAGTTGAGCAATTAGCATATCTAGTACCTCATATATTTATACTTTCTTTGTACTGAGAATTTTCAAAATCTTCTCCTCTAGCTATTATTAAATATATTTTCAAATCTTAATAATAATGTTATAACTTGCTATGATCACCCTATTGTGCAATAGAATAACAGAACTTTAAACTTCCATGTTTAACCCAGGACTCAAACCTCAAAATCCTCAGATTGCATAACAAGAATACCTTCATGTGTAAAATTTCAAATTCTTCAAAGGCATACTTGCTGTCTTAAAATACAGAATACTTCAAATATAAATTTCCCTTTCTCTTGGCAATTCTTTGTAGTAGTACTTTTGAGTATTAATTGTGATTTGCTGTTGCTTTGGTGAGGGTACAAATAGAGAAGCACACATATTAGTATGTATTCCTTTTCTTAGAAATGTAACCTTGTGCAAAATGCCTTTAAAAATCAATGTCCCAAAGATATTACAGCTAAATGAAGTGATTATTAGCCCCCCTGCAGTGTTCCTTCATCACACTACACTCACATCAACACCAAAACTATAATCCTACATACAGTAGAAATTTCTTATGTCTTTAGGTGTCATAGTGATGAGGTATAGGTGACTACCCACTCTAACCTTCGTAACTGTTCAGCTTCTCACCGCCATCCCAGTCATGGTTTACAATTGCTTCCATGATGCTCCCTAGACAATGGATGAAGATATTCTCAAATAACCAGTGTGACAACTCTGAATGATTGCTATGGGTTTTTTCCCCCTCTTCCCTCAGTTTTCCTTTCTTTTTATCTCTTCTGCCTTTCATTGCTACTCCAAAGTTTTGGTAAAACCCTATTTATGTATAGATTACCAACCATTAGAGATTATGTTTTCTTTTGAGTGGGAAATCAAATAATCAGAGTATTGTTGGTTACTAGCTTTATGAATTTTTTCTTCTATGTTTGAGAGTTCTGAAATTTGGTCTCAGGAGGATGAGGAAATAAAATGTAAGCATATCTAAAAGTGGGATTTATGATGCCATATTCATACATGCACATAACTTGACCAATCTCATTCTTCAATAACGTCCTTTTCCATTCCATCCTCCCTCCCCCTGATCTGCTTGCTCTATGATACTGGTCTACCTTCTATCATTATTATTATTATTACTAGTAGTATATATATATATATATATATATATATATATTGAGGAATTCATTGTGGTATATTCATACGTGTGCATAACATAACTCAGTATTTTTAACATTAAGTGAGACACAGAAAGTGACACTTATCCCAAAGATGTGAAAAAATATTTTTAGTTTGTTCAGGAAAGAACAGATCAACAACCAATGATATATTCATCTCAATTGTGTAGATAATTTTTATTTAGAACATACAAATTAGTTTTGACAAGATGGTCAGTGATGTCTAGATATTTACTATATCATATTTTTCCAAAAATATGTATCTATCTTAAAATTAATTAATAGTATATATTAGGTATTACAGCCTAGTTATAAACCAAAAGGTCTTATACAAAAAAGTATATTTATTTATCTACTTATTTTATTTTGATGTTACTATTTTGATTCATGTGATTATATATATTGTGTAATTATTTCAAATGATTCTGTGCTCACCTGGCCACAGGATATGTCACAAACATTAAATTCATAACAGTACTATACTGAAATAACAGAAAGGAAGAAATAAAAGAAATACACAAAAGAGTCAATATGAGAAAAATTGAAGACTTATTAAAAACCATTATCTTTCTGATCTTCAATCTAATTCTTCCGTGATTATATAGATACAGCCTGACCTCCATTAATTTAACTTGCTGTCTTATAAGATTATTTTTTGGAATTTTGACAATTCCTTCCCTTGTTTTCCCCCTCAAACTTTTATATCAATAATGACTATTTTATCAGAGAGAGAGAAAAAAACAGAATAGTTGAGAGAAGATAAAATAAATGTCCTTTGTATTATAAAAGGAAGGGATTTAACATATATTCTTTGGTGTTTAATTTAGACATCATAGAAGGGAAAATGGTTATTTGTTGGTGGAATGACTTGAAGAGACTGAAAAAAATAAGACCACGTGTGTTTTGGCATGGCATTTTGAACATTTAGTGAAACATACTAGGGTTCTTGACACTTTCTTACTTGGTAAAGGTATTTTTATTTGTCCACAAATTTATGAAGAGGTAAAGGAACCAGGCTGAAGTCTGAAGATGTGATACTGTCCTGGATGCTTCAGTTTTGCTCTAAATTATCAAAAGAAAAAGAGAAGCACACTCAAGTGAACAATTGCATGTGATTCATACCATAGGCAAGATAATAAACATAAAATTCTTGCAAATCAATATGAGAAAACAACAACTGCATAGGAAAAGTCACTTTAGATATGACTACACAGCTCGTAGAAAGCAAATTTAATTGTCTTGAAAACAAATATAAATATATTCATACTTTTTCTAAAAAAAAGTATTGAAATAAAAATTTCACCCATCATTTTATCAAGGTTAAAAAATGGCAAGGGTATTGAGAATCATGTGCTCTTATATTACTGATGGGAGCTTAACTGATAGAGTCTCTATGCAGAGCAATTTACAAGTATCTGTTCAGACCAAAATGACACATTCTCTGAGAAACTCTCAAATTTATCTTGCTGATATATTCATTTATGCTGTGTATGCGTGTTTGTGTGTGTGCATGTGTGAATTATATAAGCTTTGAAATTTCTCAAATAGAAATGAATAGAGGATTGATCAAGAGAGTTATAATTATTCCATACAATGAAGAATTATTAAAGTATGAATAAAAAGAGACAATTTTATATGTATTCATATGGAAAGATACTAAAAAGAAATGTTAAGTGAAAACTAGACATTCAAAACAATGGACAATGAGTATGATACACTAGTTATTGAGGGAAGGAATATACACATGTGTGTGAACATGTATGCACATGTGTGCACACACATACTCTCATGGCTATAGAACATGTTTGGCCTGACTGTACTTTGAATTTGGTCAAAAGGTTGCCTCTAGGGAGAAAAACTTTTTGACTAGAGCGATTTATACCTTTTCATTTCTTTTACATTTGTATCTTATTTTGCTTACTTACAAAAATAATTATAAACTGAAGGGATTTGAGAAAAAATATGGATTCTAAGAAGACTTTATCTTTGGGAATAAAGTCATGCATTTACCTAGGATTATGTATTTGGAATCTGGTAATAGCATACATGAAACAGGAGGAAGAAAAACTTTCACAGATAGTTTGATATAAAACTGAGATCATTTGATAGTTTTTGCCTAATTAATATTCTTTAATGATTAAGGAGTGGATTTTGTGACCTAGAAATGCAATAATACATTATAGTTTCTCGTTTAGAACCCATTAACACTGACAGCATTCTGTTACCTTTTATTTTTTTTTATATCAGAGTCTAAGTTATTTAACCATTTTCCAATTATTAAGCGATATGTGATTCTGTCTTGCATTTTGTATTCAGAACAATGAAGATTGAAATAGGTAGTTCTTATAGCAATTATAGAATACAGAAGTGGAAAATGGATTTCAGAGTATGAAAAGAGTAGAGACCAAGGCAAAGTCTAATATGAATATGAGAGAGCATTTCATCTACAATTATAAGGCCCCAATGGCCTAATTTTCCTCATTAATGTTGAGTGATATTTCTGAAACATATGTATAACTTCAAGTAGCAATTGCCAAAACACTGAAATAAAGAAAAAGCCTAAGAAATAAATATATAGGAGTCCCCACTCATTACCCAATTCACATCAAAATGTTTTTTCCACTTGTTAATGTAAAAGTTGGTATAGGACATTATACATAAAACTTTATACAATATCTCTATACTTGAGATGTTAAAGTGATTTTTCATATAATTTAAAAATACACAAGCTAGCATACTTAGGTATGTAGGCACTAGTTGTATGTAATAACTACTGATTCAATTTTCTTCAATATACATACATTTATATCTTGTTCACCAGGAATATCTCATTCTTTTCCTTCACTGGACTTCATTTCATTCCTACATTTATGACTTAAATTCATCGTGGTACTTAGGAAAACTAAGATAAATCGAGTAATACAGAAAACCACAAAAGAATATAGGATTAACAACAAAATTTTAGCTAGATAATTAAAGATAATTAATGATTGTCCTGGTAAAAATCAAAGTTAATAATCTTTTTTTTAGTTCTGTGGTTTTTTTTATTCCTTTTAGTTACATGTAGGAGTAGAGTTTATTTTGACATATTTATACAAACATGGAACATATCTTATTCTAATTAGAATACCAGTCTTGGATGTACATGGTGTGGAGATTCACTGTGGTGTATTCACATAGCAACCACTCTGGAAAGTAGTATGAAGATTCCTCAGAAAACTAAGAATGAAACCACCATTTGATCTGGTTATATCACTCCTAGGTATATATGCAACAGGGTTAAAATCAGCATACATAAGTAATACAGCCATATCATTATTTATAACAGCTCAATTTATAATAGCTAAGCTATTGAACCAATCTAGGTGCCTTTCAACAGATGAATGGTAAAGAAAATGTGGTATATATACTCAGTCATAAAAAATTTGACTTCATGACTTTTGTAAGTAAATGGATAGATTTTGAGACTGTCATGCTAAGTGAAATAAGACAGTCCCCCCAAATCAGAGGTCAAATGTTCTCTCTGATAGGTGGATATTATCACACAACAATGTGGTAGCAGAGAACAAATAGAAGTTCAGAGGATTAGATAAAGAGGAATGAAGGGAAGGGAGGGGGATAGGAATAGGAAAGACAGTGGAATGAATCTAACATGACTTCCCAAGTTAATAATCTTGAGTGAGAGTAAGATAACTGTTATTCCATGCTCCTCACCTTTTAGAAAAATGAAGAAAGCATTAGGCTATGGCTTGTGGAGATTTCAGAGGACCAGTTTATTCAGTGCGGAGAATTCCATTATTTTAAGGTTTTGTATTCCCTTTTAACATTCTGAACTGAAAGTCGAGAATTATTTCTCCTCAAATAAAACCAGAAAAAATTCCTCTTCCCATAAGTTCTCCTTTTAAGTATTGTTCTCTTGTTTCTTTTGTTCCATGATATCTAAAACACTAGATTTCTTCCTCTTAATTATATCATCAAAAATAATTCTTTGTCAAGGAAAATGGATATTCACATAAACCAGGATCTTCCTTTAATAGTTTCTTGTAAACAGCTGTTTGTGTTAGCAATGGTACCTTGGCCATTGTCCAATAGATTAATTGAATTATGTTTTCTTAATCTACTCTATCAGATTATTTTATTACAGAATGTGAGGACCCCACAATCCCCCATCAGACAAAATAAGACTTTTAATCAGAATCACTTCATTTTACCTGGCACTTGACTTGGTTTGAGCCACCTCAAACCAAGATAGGATACAGAAAATATAGATAGGAAACAGAAAATACAAAAGTTTAAAGTGGCATCTTGTTTTCCTTTTAAGAAATAGTAAGGAGTGATATGAGTTAGGGGAAAATAATAGAAGATGAAATGAGAGATACCAAAGGAATTTGGAACAGTTAAAACAAGACTTTGGTGACTCTAGAAATCTTTGAGTATGTATTTTTTTAAAACTGTATTTGTACAATATGGTGGGTAAAGTGAAAAATCAATACCATGGACACTGTTATTCCATCAATCTTTATATAACCTTGTAGTATATAAAACCTTGTGCCACCTTTAAATTCTCCAGTACCATTCTGAAATTTGCATGACTTGCTTGACTGACATATATGAATATGTTTTTATTTCAATTACAAAATTCAAGTAAATTTATCTAATATTTTTAATAGAAAACACATTAAATTATTCTTTTATCAAGAAAAAACTTACTTAGACTACTGATTATCTGTTTATATCCACTGTTTCTTTCATAAATCATTTTATAAACTTTTAAATTGGGATTGATCAGTTTCCATCAATCTGTTCAATACTTTCTCATGTCCTATAATATGTCAAGTTAAAATGCACTCTAATCACTAAAATAAACTATATTTTAGCATAAAATTATGAATTGAGGAATTTGCAACATACAGTCCATTGCTATTCATCATCTTAGAGAATTTTAACTTTTGGGGAAATAACAAGAAAGTGTATTAGCATATCTAAGACAGCTATTAGTTACTTACAGTATATAAAAGTTAATGAACCCAAGTTGAACTATAGAAAAATGTTACTTCTATGAAGTTATGTATAAGAGGAAAAGACTTATTAATGATAGAAATAAGTCATGTTAGACGAGGAAGTAGTGACATTTCAACAGTTTTCTGGACATCTGTTATGGTTCAGATGTGAGGTGTCCCCTGAAAGCTCACATGTGAGACAATGCAGGACAATGCAGGAAGCTTCAGAGGAGAAATGATTGGTTTGTAAGAGTCTTAACCCAATCAGTGACTTGATCCCTGATGGGATTAATTGAAGTGGTAGTGTGTGGCTGGAGGAAATTGGAATTGGGGTGTGACTATGGAGTATATATTTTTTTATGGGGAGAGTGGAGTCTCTCTCTCTCTCTCTCTCTCTCTCTCTCTCTCTCTCTCTCTCTTCCTCTTCCTCTCTCTCTCTCCCCCTCCCTCCCTCTCTCTCTCTCTCTCTCCCTCTCTCCCTCTCTCCCTTTCTTCTTCCTGATGATGCAAGCTGCTTCCCTCTGCCACGTTCTTCTGCCATCATTTCTGCCTCACCTAGAACCCTGAGGAATGGAGCTGGCCTTCTATGGACTAAGATGGACTAAGACCTCTGAAACTGTGGGCCCTCAAATAAACCTTTCCTCCTCTATAATTGTGCTGGTCAGATCATTTAGTCACAGCAGAAAAACAGCTGACTCAAAAAAGCTGATTCATACTTTAAAATGAATGGTGAATTGAGCAAGCATGTTAAAGTCAGTGTAAAGTAATACAGTATTGAAAGAACCATGCTAAGTCAGAAGAGTTAAGTCTTAGACAACAAAAATATAAAAGAAAATAAAAGCAAAATTAATGTACAGGCATGCCACGGAAAGATCCAGTCTACAGAAATTTATTAAAGAAATCTAAAATAATAAAAAATAATGACAACTAAATATATATGTATATATATACAAAACTGATTTTATATATAAATATATATATACATACGTGTGTCTGTATATATATGTGTGTGTGTGTATATATATATATATATACATATACATCTGTGCATATATATATATATATGCATGCTTACTACTGCATGACAGGAATCAATCCAAGCATTTTACACAAACTTCTCATTTAATTGGCACCACAAGCCCATGAGGTTGGTGTCATTATCATTTCCATTCAACACATGAGGAAACTGAGATAACTGACTCAATCATAAGGCTCAAAGTGATTAAAGTGATGGAGTTATAAATTTGGGGTGCAACATTTCATGTCAGTGATAGTAGGTAGACCCCAATAGAGGATCAGGCAAGGGATAATTAGAAAATTCAGATGAGAACAACTAGGACCTTTGTCAGGGACTAAAAGTGAAGTTATGGATTTGAGAGCCAGTGGGTGGTAAATGTTTTAGGAGGCTCAAAAAATGTCAAGCATTTAGGTGAAAAAAGAGAGAAAAGACTTTTGGATCTATCATATCAATGAAAGTTACATTTAGAGATATTTAGACATAAAGCAATTGATCTTATTATTAAATTCTCAACCTGGAATGGGAAAATATTCAAGAACACAGAAGTGGAGAGATAGGAGTATTTATCTGGAGTTTACCATGAGCATAAAGACATTGTTGGAAAGGGAATTTAACTGAAAAATTTTAAAAAATGAATTTATGAAAATAATAACCTCTTAAGTTAGATATATTTCCTGAGAAAAGATAAAGTTCCTCTCTCAGTCAGAAAAGGAGAAAATATTTTAAAATTTAATCTTAATCATGTTACCATTAATGTTTATGATTTATGTCTGCAAATATGACATTCTACTAAGAGGCATCTTGTATGAAAAAATTTCTATATACATTTCAAATGAAATGTACATCTACAATATTTCTGTGCACCTGTGTACATGTATGTGTGTGAGAGAGAGGAACGACAATTTTTAAATGTTTAAGAAAATAATTATAAGAATATATTCATTGAAAATCTAAATGCTCTAGTTCAAGGTGTTATGCATTTATAATGTGGACTTGTAGTATGATGAGACTAAAGAAAAAGTCAAAACACTTGAAAGGAAACAGAAAAATCATATACAAGACAGATGAAATATTCCAAAGTCACCTTGAAATAAACATAAAATTGATGTTGGCAGCTCCACAGTGACAGGAGTCAAGAGATTATGTTGCTGTGAAACCACAGAAGATGCAATTGATATTTTAATCTCAAATATCATGTCCAAGATAAAAGCCTGAAACTATGAATTGTTCTTAAAAATAAAAGGGTATCTGTTGATATATGTCTGACTTTGCTGCCTTTCAATTTTTACCCTCATTCTCATGTGGAGGATAATAATAAAAGTATGTACTTTTCCTAGTTCAAATTACTCTTTAATTTTATTTCTTAAAATAAATCTGATTAAAAAAAAACAGGAACCTAATGCCCTCTGAGGTTATGTCATTAGATGAAAAATACTACTGGAGATGCTTTTACTGTTAGATTGCTCTTTTTCTTCAGAAGTGAAGTGACCTTTGGGTTTTCATCGAGCAAGATGTGTGTGTGTTTCTATGAGTGTGTGTGTTGGGGGGAGGCATGTTAAAGAACTGTGCATTATGTTTGTTCTTCTGAAAGTATTTCTTTTAGTTCCAGGTTTCTTAGTTCAGAACAGCATTCTATATTCCTAGTGTTATTTAGGAGGCTCAAAAAAATGATATTCAATGTTTTCTTTCTCCTCCTCTTCCTGAAACATCCTTCTTCCTCTTCCTTTATTCACCATACTTTTATTAAGCTACTCCATTGTTTCAGAAGCTAATTCATCACCTTTGAAGGATGTCCCATGACTCCCATCCTACCTACTCTAATGTTATCTCTGTAAAGTTTCGTGAATAATAGTATCTTATGTTTATGGCCTCTTATCTCTTCTCTTTTAAAAGCTTCCTACATTTTACTATCCAGGACAGCAAAATCATCCTGAAAAATATACTAACTTATTCTCTTCTTCTTTCACAGAAAATTTCTGGGTGTTTACAATAAAACTGCATATGACTAAGTAAACACCAAAAAATCAGAGATACAAATGATTCAAATAAATCAATCAACTAAAATGAACAACAGTTTTATTGTGATGGGTTTCTGAATGTTATTTTGAACTTTATATCAGAGAATCTGATGAGTAAGCTTTTTTTAAAACTTGTTATAAGAATTGAAGATATATCAATTGCTGATTTCATTAGTTATATTCTATTCAACCTGTTCATTTTTTTACAGTTTAAATTGCAATATTTTTAATGTTTTTATTTGTTTTAGTTATACATGACAGTATAATGCACTTTGATACACCATGTATAATGGAATATAATTTCTCATTCTTCTGCTTATACATGCTGTAGACCCCCACTGGTCATATAGTTACATATGTATATAGGGTAATAAAGTCTGATTCATTCTACTATCCTTCTTACCTCCATACCCCCTTCCCTACATACACTCATCTCTACCTAATCTAAAGTAGCTATTCTTCCCTAGCACCCCCCCAATGTAAATTAGGATCCACATATCAGAAAAAACATTTAGTTTTTGCTTTTTTTGTGATTGGCTTATTTTACTTAGCATGATATTCTCCAGCTCCATCCAATTACCAGCAAATGCCATAATTTCATTCTTCTTTAAGGCTGAGTAATATTTTATTGTGTATATATACCACATTTTTTAGTCCATTCATCTGTTGAAGGGCACCTAGATTGGTTCCATAGTTTAGCTATTGTGAATTGAGCCGCTATAAACATTGATGTGGTTGCATTGATGTGGTAATATGGTATAAACTGAGGAATGGGATAGCTGGGTCAAATTGTGGTTCCATTCCAAGTTTTCTGAGAAATCTACACACTGTTTTCCATAATGGTTGCACCAGTTTGCAATCCAGTCAGCAATGTATGAGTGTACCTTTTTACCCTTCTTTCACCAACATTTATTGTTTGTATTCTTGATGATTGCCATTCTGCCTGGTGTGAGATGAAATCTTAGAGTAGTTTTGATTTGCATTTCTCTACTTGCTAAAGATATTGAAATTTTTTCATATATTTATTGATCAATTGTATTTCTTTTGTGAAGTATCTCTTCAGTTCCTTAACTCATTTATTGATTGGGTTATTTGTTTTTTTGGTGTTAAGTGCTTTGAGTTCTTTATATATCCTGGAGATTAATGCTGTATCTGAGGTGCATGTGGTAGAGATTTTTTTCGCATTCTGTAGGCTCTCTCTTCATATTATTGATCGTTTCCTTTGCTGAAAAGGTTTTTTGTTTGAATCTGTCCCATTTATTGATTCTTGAACTTACTTCTTGTGCTTTGGGAGTCTTGTTAAGGAAGTCAGGTCCTAAGCTGACATGATGAAGATTTGGGCCTACTTTTTCTTCTAATAGGTGCAGTGTCTATGGTCTAGTGCCTAAGTCTTTGATCTACTTTGAGTTGAGTTTCATGCAGGGTAAGAGATAGGAATTTAATTTCATTTTGTTACCTGTGGATTTCCAATTTTCCCAGCACCATTTATTGAATAGGCTATCTTTTCTCCAGGGAATGTTTTTGGCAGCTTTGTCTAGTATGAGATATGTATATCTATGTGGGTTTGTCTCTGTCTTCTATTTTGTACCTTTGGCCTACATATCTGTTTTGAGGCCAATACCATGCCATTTTTACTACTATGGTCAACCCGTTCCTTTTAAAGCCTCAGTTTTCACATCTGTGAAATGAAGATAAAGACATCTTCATAACATTAGTATAACTAGTCTGATGTTTTCACCACAAACACCACAGCATGCTTATAACTGGACCTTGTATGTATAAACAGATGACAATGATGATGATGATAGTGTTGTTGATGATAGTGGTGATGATGGTAAAAATCTATTGGTAATTTATAAAATACTAGGAATTATGCCTATTATTTTCTTGGCGTATCTCATTTAATCCTGAAAACAACTCTATAACATAGGTATTTTTAACATTCACATATTTTTGCATTAGGGAGACATTAGAGAGCCTGAGGGACCTAATGTTCACACAGGTTATATTAATCTGCTATATGTTTTTGTATGATCTGTGCATTCATAATGATAAATATAATGAAATTATTCTGTTGTCTTACCTCATTCCACTAGTACAACTTATGAATTGAATGAAACAAAAGTAATAAATTCAGAAGAACAGAGAGTTAGAGAGTTACAGTTTTTGACATGAAATAAAATCTAAGCAACTCAGAGAAATACTTTGAAAAATAGGAAGCAAACCACTTGCATTTCCTTTTTTTTTGGTTCACTTTTTAGAAGAGCAAGTTAAATATGTTTCTGAAATTTCGAGAGATTTATATACTTATAACGGTATAATGTTAGCACTGATATATCCAAGAGAAAGAATTTTGGCAAAGTATGCCCTAGTGCACTATATCATTTGAGTGTATGGAATGATATTAGTGCTGATAAAAAACATTAGTAAAACTGATTTCAGTTCAACAGCTTCTGTGTTGAAGTTGTTGCATTTATCTATTTACATCTCTCTGTTCTGTACAAAAACAGCATCTTAAACGATGCAGATAAATAATAGTGACATTTTATCTCCCTTTCTGAAGTTGAATTCCAGAAGGTAGGAAAGATCCTTTCATGCTTACATTACCATGACAAACTGAAAGAAATAAATCCCTATCGAATGGGATGAGATGTGGGAGTTAGGGGATTAATGCTTAGATGCTTCCTCCAATTTATTTCTCCTATTATACGTGTTAAAAATATATACCATATGTCATGCAGCATGTTTTAATCCCATCAAAATTTCTCACACAATTCCTCAAGGGATATGTTTTTATGCTGCCAAGTTTTCACTGCTTGAATGCTGACTTACTATTGCTTTTCTGAGAGCTTCATAGTTTATTTTATGATAACGTTGTTATAACTTCTCCAGTCATAATTTTTATAAGGAAAATTAGTCCCAGGGGAATTCATTTTGAGAGTCATATGCTTAATGGTGACAGAGAACGAGAGAAATATTTCCAGAAAGCAATGTATCCTTCAGTTGTTTTAATAGAACAGAATTCCTTTGATGATACTTGTGAAAGCCTTTTAGTATTCCCAGCATTTAAATTCAATCCTTTAACTTGGGTTTCCCCAGATCATTTGAGGGTCAGTTTTGGATTTCTTCTTTTGTCCCGTGTCACTTTTCAATGATAGCACTTTATGCAGAAGGGCAAATATATGACAAAAATTTACATTTAGTAATATTAAGTGCACATGACTTACATCAGGTAACAAAATATCTACAAGTAATTGTCTTAGGATGAATTTTCGTTGTACCAAGTCTCCCCTTTTAAAACTAGTAACAATAAATAATATTAGATAATATGCTAAACTTTGAACTAATATTCCTTTACAAAAGAAAAAGAGAATGAAATTTTACCCAAGAAAATGTTGTCTTCAGTTTCCTCAATTTGGTGCTTTTAAATCTCAGTCATATCCTTGAAGTTTTAATTTATTTCATACAACAGTGTTCAGCTAACTCACATAGGCTTGGGTCCACTATGGCGTACATGTATTTGATTTTTACTTATTAGGAATCACTACAAGTATTCCTTGACTTAAGTACTCAAATATAATAAAGATGAATTTATTTCCCTATAGAAATTAAGTTGTTCCTAAATATATGTACCCTGTTTCCAATGAACCACTCTAATTACAATAGCATTCCCTCACAGAGGTAGCTATTAGCATTTATGTGCTATATTTAGAAGAAATCATAAACACATTGGGCACAATACCAGATATGCCCTTTGGATTTCCTTTCAATTATATGGCATAACTGGATGTCAGGTGTGCAAATAGCATGCTCTTTTTTTATTAAGCTAAAACTTCTGCTCATGGTACAAATCCTATCTTTTAAGTAATTTTATGGGACTTAATATATGCAGGGATACAAACTGAGGAGTTACTTAACATCACACCATTGGGAGTTTACTTATGGTAAATATCAAATAGCTTGTTTCTCCCCTTCCCCATGAGGTTTACGCATACCAGACCTCAGCTTCTCTTTGTCAGACTCAAATTGGATTTCCTTTGCTGTAAGCTCTAGGCTCAGACTTCTATGACCCTAATTTGGCAGCTCTTCAAAGGGTTTATGGTGTAAGCCTTTTCTATTTCTAACAAAAGTACAGCTCAAATCCATTTTACAATAGTAAATTTTGTTTGAAGTTTTGGTTTCCAAAGGATGTCATATATTCTGAGCTCATTTTTCAAAATGAGCTATTTCTATACTTTGTCTATTTCTATACTAAATTATCAATACATTTTAAAATTGAGTAAAAATAAATTGATATATGTGAAAAAGTATGTATTAAAGTTCTTCATAACTTGACTTGATAGCCAAATCTAGAACAGTGTAAAATATTTTATGCATTCTAAAGTAAAAAATTACATTATTTTAAGATACTGATATTTATAATGTAGACGCTAACTCTACATTTGAGTGCTTACTATATATTCATGGTGGCCCAGATTTTAACAGATAGACTTTAAAGTTCTTAAGTGCTATTTTGTTTAGCTTAAAGAAATCTATATCAGAGAATCCTAAATAAAATATATAAGATTAATCATGATATTCTAACTCTATTCATTTACCGGCAAATGCTATGATTTCATTCCTCTTTAAAGCTGAGTAATATTTCATTGTGTATATTTACCACATTTTCTTTATCCATTAATCTATTGAAGGGCATCTAGGTTGTGCCATAGTTTTGCTATCATGAATTGAACTGCTATAAACATTGATTGTGGAGGTGTCACTGTAGTGTGCTGATTTTAAGTTCTTTGAGTATAAACCAAGGAGTGGGATAGCTAGGTCAAATGGTGGTTCCATTCTAAGTTTTCTGAGTAATGTCCAGACTGATTTCATAGTGGTTGTACCAAAAAATGCATTCTACTGTCATGTATAAATAATTAGAACAAATAAAAAATGAAAAAGGTTAATCCTGATATTTAAATGTAATTGATGCTAGGTAAACTTATAATTAGAAATTCAAATTTGGAAATCATATTACTACTTGAAATTCTCCTATGAGATATATATGTCAAAACACAGTGAAATACTTAAGATTGCCATATTATTATGATGGGAAAAGTAATAAGCATCTAAGGTTATGGCTTCTTATGAAATATAACCTACACATGACATATATTTTAAAAATACTATTTATCCTCATTTCTTTTGTTTAAAATGTAGTTTAATAAGAGAACCAATTCAAAATTGCAATATAATGTTTAAATTATTTAAGTGAACGTGAAGTAAATGTAAGCAATATGTGTGCTTGAACTGAAGAGAGTGTATAATGTGTATATGACTACCTAATAATTATCTCCTTATTTGCACTTCATATAATTGCCATTTTATTTAAAAGGTAGCATTTTGAATAGATGCCATTAGTAGACATGAATTGCTGAAACTGAGGTTCTGAATTCATGAACCTCACATTCATGAGGATGTCAAATTTTTGTAATTGTTTTTTATGGTACCCTCTCAAACTGGCACCAGTTGGGTCCTCTGAACTCAAACTTAGTCAACTTGTTAATGCTTTTATTCTTACACTACATGGTACTAGTCAGAATTACTGCATAGAGATGTAAGGTAGCTGGGGTGGGAGTGGTAGACAATTCACAAGATACTCTGTGAAATTATTGCTCTCTTCCTTTCATAGTGATCCAAAGCCTGTTTGAATAAACCATTGAACTCAACTCCCAGCTACACAAAAGGGATTCTTATTGATCTTTCTAAGTTGCCCTCAAAATGTAAAGAACACTTCCTTAATTATTAACCATGTTGAACACTTATACATATACTTGTTGATCATTTGCATTTCTTCTTTTGAGAGATGTCTGTTTAGTTCTTTTGCCCATTTATCAATTGGGTTATTTGTTTTGTTTTTGTTTTTTTTTTTTTTGGTCTTAGGATTTTTGAGTTCTCTGTATACTCTGTATATTGATTCCCTGTCGGCCGAGGAGTTGGCAATGATCTCCCATTCTGTGGATTATCTCTTTGTGTTCTTGTTTCTTTTGCTGTGCAGAAACTTTTTAATTTGATGTCATCCCACTTTGTTTTTTAATTTTATTTCTTATGCTTTAGGAGTCTTGTTAAGTTGGTTCCTGTGCTGACATTCTGGAGTGATGGGCCCACATTTTCCTATAGCAGGTGCAGGAATTTTGGTCAAATTCCTAGGTCCTTAATCCACTTTTAATTGACTTTTGTTCAATGTGAGAGATAGGGGTTGAATTTCATTCTTTTGTTTACAGATTTCCAGATTTCCCAGTATCCTTTGTTAAAAAGGCCATCTTTTCTTCAACATATGTTTTGGCGCCTTTGTCTAGTGTATACATACAGATAACTGTATGTATGCCAGTTTGTCTGTGTGTCTTCTATTTCATTTGTCTTCATGCCAGTTTTGTTCCCAATACCATGCTGTTTTTGTTACTAGAACTCTGTAGTATGATTTGTGGTCTTGTATTGTGATGATTCCTGCTTCACTATTCTTGCTAAGAAATGCTTTGACTAGTCTTGGTCTCTTATTTTTCCAAATGAATTTCAGAACTTCTTTTTCTAGTTCTGTGAAGAACATCATTGGGTGTTTCATCTGTATGTCACTTTGGTCGTATGGACATTTTGACAATATTAATTCTGCCTGTTCATACATGGGAGGTCTTTCCATCTTCTAAGGTCTTCTTCAGTCTTTTTGTTTAGTGTTCCATAGTTTTCCCTGTAGAATGCTTTCACCTCTTTTGTTAGATTGATTCCCAATTACTGTTTTTGAGGTTATTGTAAATGAGGATAATTTTCCTAATTTCTTTTTTAGCAGATTCATTATTGGAGTATAGGAATAGGATTGATTTATGAGTTTCTATCTTATATCTTGCTACTTTGCTGAATTCATTGAGATTTTATCTTACTCCAGTCAGAATGGCAATTATCAAGGGTACAAATAATAATGAATATTAGTGAGGATGCTGAAAAAAAGGCACACTCATACATTTTTGGTGGGACTGCAATTTAGTGCAACTTCTTTGGAAAGCAGTATGGCGATTCCTCAAAAAACAAAAAACTGGGAATGGCTGGGTATGGTGGTGCATATCTAGAATTCCAGTGATTTGGGAGCTTGAGACAGGAAGAGCATGAGTTCAAAGCCAGTCAAAGCAACTTAATGAGATCCTGTCTCTAAGTATAATATAAGAAAGGGCTGAAGATGTGGCTTATTGGTTAAGTGTCCCTGGGTTCAACCCCATATTAAAATAAAAAAAAAAGGAATGGAACCACCATACGACCCAGCTCCCCAACTTCTCAGTATATATCCAAAAGATTTTAAATCAGCATTTTACATTGACGGCCACATCAATATCCATGGCAGCACAATTCACAATAGTCAAGCTATAGAACCAACCTAGGTACCCTACAACAGATGAATGAATAAAGAAAATGTGGTATATACACAATGGAGTATTACTTAGCCATAAAGCAGAATGACATTATGGCCTTTGCAGGTAAATGAGTAGAACTGGAGACTATCATACTAAGTGAAATAAGCCAATCCCAAAATATCAAAGGTTGAGTGATTTCTGACATGCAAAAGCTAATCCAAAATAAGAAGAGGAGGGATTAACAACAAAAAAGAAAGAGAGGGGAAAAAAGCAAGAGGGAGTTATATCAAAATAGAGGAAAGATCAGTGGAGTAAAGGAAGGGGATTGAGAAGGAGCAAGAAAAAATTGGAAAAGGGAAGATCAGTGGAAAGAAGATGACCAAACTTTCTATGTGCATGCATGGATGTGGTATGGTACATCCTGGCATTGGTTGTATTCACAGTCCACTAATTTTTTTTAAAAAGAAGCAAACTGTAAATGGATTGAAGAGTGATTATGATCATGGAGTGAGTAGAGGGGACGGTGGGGCTGGGTGCTGAGGACTGAACTGGAGAGGGTTGTGTGCTAAGTTTTAGTGATTATGTCAGGGTATATTCATCCTGGTATTGTACCATGAATAGAAAAATAAAGCAATTTTTTTAAAAAGTTGAAATAGAGAGGAAATGGAATGTTCTTATTTATGTTGGATTAGTTACACATGTTTTTCTTTTCTAAGTTTAGAAGTCATAATGAAGAAACTAATTAGCAAATGCATTAATCACAGTTTTACTCCAAATCCTATTCTCAATGTTATTCATTTAAATACAACCTTTCAATTTGATAAATGAATTATCTTTTGTGTATTATCTTGTGATTAGATTGTCATATAGAAACATACACAAAGCATGTTTTTCTGTGTTAAGATTCAAAATAATAAGTGATGTAATTTTACATATATAAATTTAACAAGTAGACATGTAGAAAAAATAACCTAGCTTTTTTTTTTTTTTTGATACCAGGGATTGAACCCAGGGGCACTAAACCACTGAGTCACATCCATAGCCCTTTTTATTTTGAGACAGGGTTTCACTCCATTGCTTAGTGTCTCACTAAGTTGCTAAAGCTGACTTTGAACTTGTGATCCTCTTACCTCAGCCTCTGGAGCCCCTGGGATTACAGCAGGGCACCACTGCACTGGACCAAGAATTTACCTTTAACATATATTAGCTCATGAACATTTTGTTATTTTAGAATGATAAGTTTATTTCAGTTCAAATTTCTTGACCTAGAATTTTTTTTGATGTTTGGCTTTTGGTTAAATTTTAGATTTATCTGTCTTTTGAAAATGAGTGCTCAGGAAAAGAGAAATCACAGAATCACTTGCTTTGTATTTTTTATTTTATGTGTATGTGTAAGCTTAAGGATTTAAATTGTTTATCGTGTGTACTAATGAAGCATAATAGGTATCAAAATGTTTTCATTAGCAACAAAGGTTAATTGAGTTGGAAGAGAACATCTATTTGACCTGCTGGGTCGCCTTAATACATACAGAGAAAGAAATTACATTAATATACAAACCCGCTCCCAACATTAACACCAATAATAAGAATTTACTGCATTTAGGGCTTACAAAGTTTAACAAATGCATAATGGGTTTAAAAATCCACAAAGAGGAGCTCAGATGGATATATACATTTCACTATCATCAATGTATACTTGAAAGTTGAAAAAAAGTACAAAAATAATTGCAATCAGGGTCATTGAAATTTTCTTATAGTTTTTAGATTTATAAGCAGGTATGGAAAAATATCATGAATATTGAATTAAGGACAATGCATTGATAGAGAAATATAATTCAATATATACAGAACAGACTAAAGTGGATACTCTCATACACTGTCTTCAGGGATATAAATTAGCATAAAATCTAAAGAAACAAATTGGCAAAACATGATACTATAATTTGGTATTCCTAATTTTAATTTTCAAAGTAAAATCAAAACCAGAAAATCAAACAATGTATATAAAATGGCATTAATCATGATACCATATATTATAATGAAAGTTCAATGTAGCTACAAGTAACCTTTTTAAATCATATATAAATAAGAGTGTTCTTTATGTAATATTGTTGGAAAACACAGAAAACAAAGTATTGCTTCTTACTGTATAGTCCTAATTATGAAACTATTTAATGAATATTTTTGTTTAGGGACCAAGTTTGGAGTCCATTCAAATTACTTTAAAAAGTAGTAGTATGCATGAAATTCAAGTTTAGAAAGAAAATATAATTAATAATTAAATTCTGGGGGCTTGCTTTGCTCTCTGATTCTTTGTTTATTGCTTTCTTCATTTCTTAACCTTTTCTAAGCTTATCTCTGTGAATGCCTTTACCCTTATCTCTCTCTTTTTTTTTTTTGTGGTGCTGGGGATTGAACCCAGAGCCTTATGCTTGCAAGGCAAGCACTCTACCAACTGAGCTATATCCCCTGCCCTACCCTTATCTCTTTAACCCATCATTTGTACTCAGAGAGAACGCTCTGTTGGGTCAGTTTATCTTTTCTTGTGAATGCAAGACATGAGTTATTTACTGGCTTAGGCACAGTCATGGCTGATCTTGGTTTGGGGACACATAAACAGTTAATCTTCCCTCTCCCACCTCTTCCTCTGTCACTGCTTATCCTGGACCCACAAACTTCATTCTTTATCCAAGTCTTCCTTTTTCAAATATACCTTATAATTTTTCTACTCACAATGCTAACCCAACTTTTCTCATTTCTTGGAATTTTCATCACTTAATTCATGACTAATTTAGAAGCCTCATCCATTGTATGCTCCAGAAAAGCCTTTTTTTGGCTCCCCTAAGAAAAGCTAACTCATTATGAAAGTAATGTACATAAACCATTGACTAAAGAACATTCCTTTGATGGCATTTTGTTGCATGGTTTATGAAATGAAACTATGGTGTTATGGGTTCGATATGAGGTATCCCCCTCAAATCTCATGTATGCCAATACAAGAAGAATCAGAGGTAAATGATTAAGTTATGAGAGCTATAAACTAATCATGAAATTAATTCATTGATATGATGTGGATTAATTGGGTGGTATCTGTAGGTAGGTATGCTATGGCTAAAGGAGGCAAATCACTGGGAGCATGCCTTTGGGATTTATATTTTGTCCCTCTTTAAGAGAGTTCTCTCTCTTCTTCCTGACTGTCATGTCCTGAGTTACTTTCCTCTGCCATTTACTACCTACTTTAACACAGTATTTCTGCCATTATATTATGCCTCAGCTGGGGCCCAGAGCTATGGAGTTGGCCAACCATGGACTGAACCTCTGAAACCATGTGCCAAAATAAACTTCCTCCTCTAAGTTGTGCTTGTCAGGTTTTTAGATCACAGCAACACAGCAATGACTAATTGTATATGCTATGGTAAGGTTATTAACATTATACCATGTAAGTTAGTGTTAAAAACAACACATGCGAAACTCAAGCTTGGCTTTCTGACATCCAAACATGAGCACTATCATGTATTATTCCTAAACTGTGTTGTGTTTCCTCCTACATCAGCCCTCATACTAATGGTATAGGAAATGTTTATAAGCAAGGCTGTCATCTTTTAAACACTGGAATAAAAAAAGTTTTCATTTTCTGCATGAGTCAATTTTTTTAGTAAACATTTCCAGCAAATGAACAAGTACTGCATTAACTCCATGCTTTGTTTCAGTGGTTTCCTTGGGCAGACTGGTTTCACTGAATGCTGTGTGTAAATTGGTCAGATAGAACAATAATTTATATTTCCACAATTTTATTGGGAACTTCGAAACTTCTATTATCTCACAGGACCCAGAAATTGAATTGAGGCTTTGTTACTAAGTCAGGTTGTAGCAACAGACCCAGGAGTCGGTAGCTCAATTTTCTACTTCTTTGCATCAAATTTTCTCTTGAAAATGATGCATGCAATACTGAAGAATGGCAGGAGGAGCCTCTGTGAAGTGTTAAATATTTGGTTCACTGGGTCCTATCAGCAGGTAGGGCCTGTGGGGAGCTTGTTTATCCAGCAGAACGATCTCATTATGAGGACAGTGATGTAGTATAGTTTACTTCATACCCCGAAGCCATTCAAGAAAACAACTGAGTGAGTGATATTCATCCAGGCCCTATATTGTACTATTATGACTTGCAATAACTGGAAGCATATTAAAATAGAGATCAGGGACTATAGCTGCTCTGTTGAATGAAGTTCTGAAATTTCAAAGCTGTTGAATTATTCAGTAATTTTAAATTTATAGAATAAAAGAACATGTGATTGAGTATTTCATAGTACAGTAATGGAGATGAAGAAAGAGAATGCACAGGTTTTATAAATTGCAAAGTAAATATTTATTTTTCATAATTGCAAGGTACCCAAATGATATAGGCCAGGGTGAACCTTGCTGTCAAAACAAGAATAAGAAATGCCTTTCAAGTCAAAGGAACAATAAAAAATGACTATCTATAAATCATTTATCTATTATATATCTATAATATATCTATCTTATGATAACTAAGGACAACCCACCATATAGCCTTGGTTAGCTTTGAAAATATCTATGAATACGAGATTTAAAAAGTGAAGCAAGGCTTGAGACAAATGTCCCATCTTCCCCATGACAATACACTGCCAAAAATGTAAGCAGCAAGTTTAAAAGGAAGGGAGCCTTGTTTAATGTGCTATGAAGTAAGCTTATCAAATGCATGAGTCTTACCAGTGTAGCACCTAAGATATAGCAGGTACCCCATAAATATTCATTGAAATAAAGAATTTATCAATGGATGCCTCCTTCCAGAGGTGGCAGGGGTTATTGCAAAATCAGTCATTCTCCTAAATCCACCAATTTTTGCTGTCCTCTGAAACATTTTAAAGAAAAGTGTCAAGAAATAAATACTAAGGATCTGAAAGCAGATACAGTTTTTTTCTTAGTAGGGTAACCAAAGACAGGATCTTGAGCCAGATGAATGAAGAAGTGATATGTTTTCCTCTTAAAAGGCATTTATCAATAAATCATATAAGAAGCAACTTCTCCTCACTGTGTCACTGTGAAGTTAAACTTTTTTGTAAATAATAATGAATAACTACAATAAATAATGAAGTAAAAAAGTTAGGCCAGAAAATTCTCCCAGTTTTGAGTTCAGTTAGTATAAATAAAGAGACTATAAAAATAATATTACTTAAGTGAACACTTGCAGATCATTTAATTGCTAATTAACACCACAATAGCTTAAATTTGATTTGCATTTAGTAAACATTCATATTAACAAATGTCCAGTACTGTTTTTCACATACATATTTTTTGGCAAATTATCCAACCTTCTAAAATCTATTTGAAGTTACCCCACACACAGAGTTTGTACTTTTAAAGACAGGAAAGCAAAACAAAATGAGAAAACAACAAAATCAGAATCAATGTAATTTTCTACTGTTTACAACATAGATTTTTACTTACTGTTATTTTTTAAAGAATGCCTGAGAGAATGCCAACAAAATCTCCAGAAAGAGTTTAAGGTTAAAGGCAACCTTCTATCCTTGAATATTTATTAATCATTTTATAATGTATGTGTATTTGAAAACATTTTATTGAGAACAGTATATGTAATCTATATTAATCAATTATGCTTCAGTAAATCTGGGGAAGATATACAAAAATTTTTTCACGTTTTTTCCTGATCTTATCACCTACATTCTCTTGCTCAAACCTGACAGTGTTACAGAAAACACTTTGTAAATGAAGACACATACAAATAACATGATCTATTATTTTAACATCCATGACAAAAATAACAAACAGATCCTGGAGGAGGTGCACTATATTTTTTGTAATACCCTGAACAAAGTCCAGGATATTAACAGATTTCCATCATAACAGATATATGATTATACATATGAATGTAGATGAATGCCTAAAACGGTATGTAAAGCCAATACATGTATAGCATGTTATGCATTTTCATAAAACCTTTTCTATTATGAAAAAATTCTCAGCACCAGTTTAAAATTGGCCTTAATATGCTTTAAAATTCTCACTTAGAAACACACATGAAGGGACAAATAAACTGTGTGTATTGAATCCTCCCAGTCTCTGCAAGAACTTAATCAAATAGACAATTAATCTGTATGATACTATTTATATGAAAACATATGCATACTAAAATACATAACAGACTTCATTTCCATTTTTCTTGAAGTTTTCTCTAACTCCAGGGGACTCAGATGCCCAGCAGAGCTCACAATATGAAAAAGATTCACAGAAGCATTTTTATAGCACAGACCACACAGTTCAAAAAGTTACATTTTGCTATTAAAGCACCTGTGGTAAAGGCAGAAAATGTGTTGTAAGCTAATAAGTGAGTCATCTACCCTTGCCATGCTTGTCATCTGCTATGTTGAACCTGCTTGTGCTTTTTATTTCCATTATTGATGTCATGACTCCCCTTCCTCCCTCATCTCTCCCATCTGATCAATCTCTGCATCATTTGGACTCTGCATCTACAATTTCCCTACATTTGTCTTTCATATCCTTCACATTTTTTTTCTTTACCTCCCTTATTTTAAGAACATCTTAAGTGATCTTCCTGCTCCCAGCTGTATGTAGCCTTGTAATCCATCCTTGATATTGCCACTAGAGTGATCCTTCTAAAACTGTAGATTAAATAGTAACACTTTTTGCTGACATTTCCCACTGTCTGCATTGATTAGTGTTCTTCAAAGTGTCATTCCTGCATCAGCAGCATTACCTGGAGACTTTTTAGAAATGCTAATTCTTAAGTCCCAGTTGAGTTCTTATGAATCTAAAACTCTAAGGAAGAGCCCAAGGATTGCTTAACAAGTCTGCCAGGTGATTCTGATGGGCTACAGAAGGAAATTCAAGTATTTTGGCAAGATGTCTTGCCAAACTCACATTTTTGTCCTTATTTTCATCTATTTACACTCTTTCCACCCCTCCCCACTGCACCATTATGAAATGTTTCCCTTTATTTTCCTATGTAACTGGGATATCCTGTGGACTTGGAGTTCTCTTCTGAATGATCAAGTTTTTAAATAAGGCATAATTTAAATTCCATTTGTTTCTTAAGTTCTTTTTGATCTTTGGGATCATATTTCATATCCCTGTTAGGTCATTTGAAAAATGGAAAGTAGTTTTGAGTTGAGAAACAGAATTGCCTTCTTGTCCTTTGTTTTGTCAGCAATGCTGTCTCTAGTCTTGGAATATTCTTCATTTCTCTTTGTGTTTTATGTAATTGCTGACATGTTTGTCCCTACTGTAAAGATTTCTGCAAAAGTCATGCTAGTTTTTGTAATCCTTGTTGTAGAAGAGTGAGTTGCAGGTAGTAGATCGTTGATAACCTATGTGGATTCAAACCAAACTATGATTTTAACTCTAATACATGAGTGTGTTCCCATTGCTACAAACAATATCTCATCTGGGATTCTTACAAAATGTAAAGAACTCCTATAATTTTAATCTTCAAAAATATAATCTGTTCTATATGCTTTAAAGCAAAATCAAAACAAAAGTAAATCTATGCCTTGAGCATAGATTACTCTGTTTAAATACTAAGCAAGCATAGATTACTCTGTTTAAGGGATCAATTTGCAGGGTAAATGTCCTGCTATCCAACAGGCCTTTTCCTGTGAGGCAGGTCTAAATTGAGAAGGGGATTAAACTTGATCAGTATTTGTTTGGTCTGTTGCTCCTCATGTTGATATTTAATACAGTGTCTAGCAAGTATTTCCAAGGTATAAAATGCCTGAAACTATAAATACTTCTTGACCTATCTATATGTACATATATTTATCAGTTTTGTGGTCCAAATAGAGGGTTTTGTGGAAGATGTACATGAACTAAATGAATTGCATAATAGTATGCCAAATGAACATAAAACAGTGTATTATGTTTAATATATCAACAAGGATTTAATGAATCCTGAGCTATATACAGTCCAAGTTCACTATCATACTCAATCAGCTCTGCAGATTGCCCTCATTTAAAAATTATATTTATTTACAATATTATAAAGGAAAATGCATAGTAATAACTTTTTCAAAATTAGTAGTTAAAAATATCTAGAAACAATATTCATGGGTGAATGTGCTCACTCCCAATATACCCATTTCCAATACCAATATAAATGAATATTTAGTGATCACTCATTTGTTTAACACAGGTTAATGGATAGCCTAGTATGCCTCAACAATGGTAAAAAAAAAGTGTAGATATAAAAATGACTATAGGTATATAAAGAGTTAGATGAGATTTAGATAAAAAAATGATAGATACATGGATAAATAGAGATATGGTAAAGTTTCATTTCTAAAAGATCCCACAATTAAGTGATGAATTAAATATGTAGATCAAATAAATATTCAATATGATACATGCTATTAAAGTTTATATTCAATAGAGACCATAAATAAATAATGGAAATAATGGAAAGTAATTTAAAGTAAACTGGTATTATTTTACCTTTAAAAGAGGGATTATATTTATCAAGGTGTTTCATATCTGTGCCAATTCCTTGTGCCCATGATAAGAAATAATAAGAAACCAAATATTCTTGTATAATACTGTACATCTGCTTGTGTTTGCCTAAATAGTTGGGCTTTTACTTCTTCAGTTTATTGTGGAAATGGAAAATAGAATGTTCATTCTATGACAGGTACTATATTAGGTCCTTTCTCATGTCACTTAAATACTTATCAAAGAAAAATAAAAGTTCCAAAATAATTGGTCTTAAGTTGAATTTACCTAAAACAAGGCAGGGATAACATAATCATACACGGAAAATCAGTGCCTTAAAATTAACTGTCAAAGAATGACTCAGAGAAAATGAATGTAAAGCATTGAAGATTTGCTAAAATACAGATGTATTACATGGAAGAGCAACCCTTATGAAAATTGTTACCCAGACCAAAAGCAGATATGGGGCTTTACAAGGCAAAGCCAGATGTTTTAATAAGGAAAAGTGACTGGCGAGCTTAAACAAGCCTTCAGGGTCAGTTCTGGATTTTATCATTATTGTGGAACTTGGCCCACAGTGATTAAAGAACTCTTGTTCTATCTGTGGGGTCCAGATAGTACAATTGAATCACAGACTATACAGTCCAAGTTCACTATCATACTCTTTTACTGACCAATTGTCTGAGAAGCTTGTGTTCTGATTCTTTTTTCTGGAGCCCTGACCACTTACTATCTGCCATTCCTGACTTACTCTGGGATCAGGGTGTGAACTAAGCAAAAACACACACCCAAGGAATAGTCTAGTTTCCTTCATCAGTTGCAGTATAACCCCATTAGGCAGATTGTTCAACTTGCAGAAATGAAGGCAGTGAGAACTTACATGGTTTGTTTGACCTTGACATGACTAAGATTTGAACTTTGATCTGGTTTGTCCAGAACTTATATGCTATCCTATTGTATTGTTATATACATGTCCCAAGTTTACCTTCATGTTCGCAAAAAGAAAAAAATAGCATTTATTGTAATGAATCTGAATCAAATGTAGATCCCAGAATGACTCTTGGTTAAATTATTGTTAAAAGAATTGGATTAGGTGCTTTATTCTCTATTATATGAAATATATGCCACTTTTACCTTTTCCAGCTTATTTGACTATCCAGAAAAGCATATATACTAACCAACCTGGATTCACATATGCACTGTGTTAAATACTGTTACCAGAACCTATTTACTAGGAAATATAATCTTTGAAACTGTAATTAGCTAAGTTATGATGAGGTCATACTGGAATAATGTGGTACCTAAGTATAAAATGACTGGTGTCCTAATAAGAAGAGGAGAGGACCACAGACCTAGAGACACACAGGGAGAATATCATGCAAAGATGGAGAATTGAGTGATGTGTCCACTAGCCAAAAAACAGCATGCATTGTTAGTTGCTGCCAGAATCTAGGAAGACCTGGAACAGATTTTTCTTCAAAGTTCCCGTGAGGAATCAACCCTGCTGGTATCTTGAGTTTAGACTTCCAAACTCCAGAACTATGAGTGAATAAATGTATTTTTTTAAACCACCAAGTTTGTGGCACTTTCTTACAGTAGCACCAAAAAACTACTATAAAATATTTATGATATATGCTGATTACATGTGGCCTTGTGAATGTGTGGAAACACAGCATCTGAAAAGTGACACTGCCCCAGGAAGGGACAAAAAAGTACACAAGGGAGCTCCTTCAACAAGAGGTGCTCCATATTGAGTCATTCTCCTTAGTTTTTACCTCAGCCTTGGGAAATAAAGATGATTCTCTGTTTTTTCCCGGTAATAAAAGGCCCTGGAAGATCAGGCCATTCTTTCTCCCACTCATTTCCTCCAGCTATTCAAGCCTTCCTGCTCTCCCTTGAGCCTACTCAGTGAATTCTCATCTCAGAGTATCTGCTTTGAATCCTGCTCTCCCACATATTTTGCAAGTTTACTCTCTACTCAAATGTTAGCTTCTGAAATTTTCTTTGTCACTTGATTGTGAGAACCCTAAGCTTTTAAACCTTTTATTCTGCCTTACTTTTACCTCTTGATACATTATGTCACTAAGCTTATTGTCTATCTTCTCTTAAGAACTGGAACTCTATTCTGTTTCCCACCATACCATCAGTACCTAGACCATTCACTGACCCATAGAGGTTGCAGAGTAAATGAGTGAATGACATAAAGTGAGATGCAGAGAGGTTAATTGCAACTTTCCCAAGTCTTCACTGAAGACTGATATTCAAGATGACTATCTATAGGTATCTGAGTAGAAACTCTATAACAGCTGAGACCTGAATTCACCTGGAGATGACCTACTTTGAGAGGCTGATAGATGATAACTTCCATGCTTTATCAGACAAAGGATTTCTAGAGTCTAGGTTCCTGATAAGTGACAGAGTCTCCTGAGTAATATCAATTCTTATCACTTGCCCAGATCACTCCAAAATTTTTGAAAGCACTCTTCCAAAATTGTTCCATTGAATAGTTTAAAGGCAAGAATCTGGGAAATATTTTAACCAGATAAGATCCAGAAAGTAAAGTTGGGGACAAAGTGTTTTGTGAACCCAAGTAGAATATACAAATTTGCTTTTGTTGCAGTTTGCTATCATTGGTGCTGATAATTTGGGGCACAGTTTATATACATGGTATACACTCCCTAGCTACAATCATGCCTTAAGTTCTATATTTCCACAGACACCACAGGTAACATCAAATAATGCCAGTATACCATATATTCATTTCAATCAGTGCAATTTAAAATAGCAAATATATATATATATATATATATATATATATGTATATATATGCATATGCATATACATGTGCATTTAGGTCTGACTATTTGAGCCATTTTCTAATGTACATGTCCATTTTAAAAATAACTTTTAAATGAAGATATTATAAAATATTTCAAAAACATCACCACTTGACACACATGGTATCACTGATTTTCTAGTTCACTGGTAAAGACATTTAGTCCATGAAAAAATACATTAGTTGCAAAGCAAATTAACATTATTCCTCTCCCCATGGTGCTTGAATATTTTTAATCTCCTACTCTTACTAATTTTGCCTCCTAAATCTTTCTCAAAATCACCACATTTGTTCCTTCTCTATTATCACTGCCTGACTTCAATCTTTGGTAATATCACATTCCTGGCTGATGTATTCAAATTTATATCTCTACCTAAAATTCCTCCCAACATAGCATATCTACAATTAGATTGCCTCCACCCCTCCCTGACTGAAACTCTTCACTATCCCCCCATTGCTGTCTTGATTCATCCAAACATTTTTTACATGTCATGCAACTTGCTGTTTGTTCACCTCTTTTCCATTATCTCTGGCTATTTCTTGCTATAAACTGTTACTACAACACTTGCTCCTTTGCAAAAGTACTTGCAACACTTCTTCTTATTTCTTCACCTTGATTTTTGTGTTTACCTCCTGTTCTTTGTATGTCTACATCCCAAACATGACACCTTCATGGAACACTAACCAGCCCTGTGCATGTCACCGTTGCAAAACTGGGTCCAAAACAGGGTTTAGGAAGCACATGAGTGATGGAGGGAGTGTTCTAATGGAAAATTTATAAGGAAGGGAAGAAAGTGGAGAAGGAAAGAGGGAATAGCTAAGTGAGGAGCTATCATGTAAACTCTAGGCTTGTCATAATCCATAAGGAGTTCTGGAATTTAAAGAGCCCTGCATCATTATCCTACTTGAGATAAAGAAAGGAGTGAGCCTTACATGCCCACATCAGTCAGTTATTACCAGTGGGCCAAGGGATTGTCAATTTCCCAGAAGGGTGGCTTTTGTCAATCAAAAATAATTTTCATAGAGGAAGGGGCCATGGGGAGCCTAGAGGGAAGTGCCTAGGGAGATATCAAATTATATTTTTGTGTTTGACACAATTATATTGTTATATTTTGTGCATGTACAAATATATAACCACAAATACCACTATTATATATAATTATAATATACAATAAATTATTTTAAAAAAATAATAACCAAAGTAATTTTCAAGAATATATGACTGTGAGCTGTTAGCATTCAATATTCAAATGAGTTGAAGATGGGATATATCAGCTAAGTAAAATGAACCAAGATGGAGCATTTCCTACACTATCATAGATGTCTTGATTGTTTTATAATTATTCTAACATACCTCCCCAATTAGATACTTTAAAAGTAATATAATTTGCCCTTTTGTGAATAAATTCTTACATTTTCATATTAGGATGCAATCTGTGCAATTCTATGATTAGATTTTTTTGAAGAATTCAACCTTCAAGCTTGTTACCATGGAAATATTTTGAGCTCTTACATATGTAGTAATAGTGACTTAATTAAAAATACTTTCTCTAATCTCACTTGAATATATTGACATTATTCAGTGTATGTAGCTTTTGTTCATGAAATTATACTTCAGTATAAACTCTCAAAAAAGAATTAGTTTCAAATCTCAATTCTTTCACTGTCTTCATATAAGTTCTTAGAAGTTTATGGATAGTAACAAAAAGAAATGAAGATGGTGGTTTTTATTCCTTCTCCCTAACATAATTTTTTTTTGCTTCCTATTGACTCTAAGGAATTTGTACTGCAGAATCATATTAAACTAGAGTATTTCCATGGAATCCTCCCATCAGGGAACCTTTCTGAGAGAGGCTTTATAGAGCGGTATTTGATTCTGAAAGGGGAAAAAGTATTAAATATTAGTGGTATAATTACTTGATGATAATTTTTAAAAGTAACAAACTTGGTAACTTACATAATGGAATGAACAGTGTCTAGAAATATGCTTTTGAAATGATCATTCTCGACAGAGCTTATGTGTTGAAATAAGGAAAAACTGAATGTATCAGTAGTAATTCTGGTCATCAACAGTTTAGTTTTAGGGAACTGAGATTGTGCCTCAGTGTAGAGCACTTACCTAGCATGTGTAAAGCACTAGGTTCAATCCTCAACACCACATAAAATAAGTAAATAAAATAAAAAGTATTGTGTTCATCTACAACTAAAAATAATTTTAAGAAGAGTTTAAAGTTATCATGTATATTTTTAAGATTTGATATGTCTTGTTTCACAAAGTTGAAAAGAATACCTTGTGGTTATATAAGCAGAAGGCCTTTATTCAAAAGGAGATGCTGAAATATTTTGGAGTAAACTATCATTATGTCTCTACTTTATTTTGAACAGATTTAAGAAAAAAATTATGGTTCATGCACCCAGAATAAGAGAGCATGTGCACAACTGAGACAAAATGTTAACAAAGAAGAAAGTATATCGCGCTCCCTCTGGCCGCAGAGAGAGACACGACAAATGTCTGAAGCTTTGGAAGTTTATTATGCACAGTCCCTCTCCTACACTTCTCTTGCTCCCAGCTTCCGCGCACTCCCAGCTTCTCTTCTCTCAACCTCTTCTTACTCCCAGCTTCCGCGCACTCCCAGCTTCTCTTCTCTCAACCTCTTCTTACTTCCAGCTTCCGCGCACTCCCAGCTTCCAGCTCAGCTTCAGCCTCCGCCGCCTACTCTCCCACCCACCAGGCTTATATACACTTCAACCAATCAGGGGAGAGTACACGAGGTAAACGCGGACAGCTGCAAGCATAGGATAGGTACACGAGGGGGGCATGCTCTAATCACATCGTTAACTAGCCAATCATTGGAATTCACTGGTTGTTTACTGTATAGCTGGCCGCTTTTGGCTCAGCGTCAGGCGCCATCTTGACCATGCCTAAGGCTGGGGGTCCCGGAAACCCCGACAAAAGTAAATATGTTATCACTTCTTTCATTTAATACAATATTTTATTGTAAATATTGAAAAGGGACATAAGTCCATCATTTATTTAAATACATTCACACAAATGATTTGACAATATCTCAAATTATTCTTTTTTGTATTTGTCATCTTTTTTACCAAGAATATTTAAAACATCTTAATAATTTGACAGTTCATTTTTGAGCAACATGCTATTAAGTGAGTTTTGGCAAAAACTCCTAACTCAAGATCCTTTATCTATTTCCATATTAAAATGAATACAAAGTGTCTCTGTTGTCCAAAGTGCTATTATTTATTCATTTCCCCTCTGGTTTTTCCTTGTTATGTGACCCAGCTGCTTAAAAATATCCCATCTGACTGATATGGAAGTACAGAATAACTCTGCTCTTCAGGAATATTTCTTTTTTTTCAACATTTAAGTCACTCTATTCTGAAACTATGTATTAATATCTGTATGTATATATTCCCAATACAATTCTCCCTCTTTTCTCTTGATCTAATTTGTTACTATCCACTTAGAACTTTCTAGACTAAATCTTTTTGCTTTAACCTTCAAGCATTTTGCTTTATCTTACAAATCTTCTGAGACTGAATAATTTCATCTTACTCTTTAAACTTCTACCCTGAAGGTGTTTCAGTCTTTTCACTGGCAGTGCTATCCTCAGTTACAATAACTTGATTCTGGAATCATGCCGTAGTTCACATTATGATAACACAAGGTAATTCCATGCTTGTCACCAAAATTATAGCCCTTAAAATAAAATCCTACCTAGGATTCATTTCATGTAATGGGGAAAATGTACGAAACTGCATTGACAAATATTCTACACATCTATATAACCTTGACATATGTTTGTGCAGTGCTTTTATCCTCTTTAGTGCATGATGCCAGCTCTGAAGCTGTCATTTACTGGAATGATGGCAATGACTGACATTGATGATTTCCACCAAGCTTCTTGCATATTAACTCTGTACAGTGCCTCAATAAGATCCTTTATTAAGAATCTTAGACTCTAATCAGGTAATTAAAATAGACTAAATCAAAGAATAGTATGAAACTGACACCTTTATTAACAAACAATACATAGTTGTAAAGAGAATGAATTCTAGGTTCTGACATAGCTGGGTTAGAATCCCAACACCCGTTAGAGGACATGGAGTTTAATTGTACAGTTTGATCATTAATTTGTTTATTCATTCACTCATGCATTTAGTGAATGTTTGCTCTACTGGTTATCAGTCACTTCTAAGCACTGGGAGTTTGAAAGAAGTGAGTGACAAGAAAAATGTTACCTGTCCTCAAGGATCTTATATTCTCTTGAGGAGACCAAAACCAAATGGACAAATGAATATATAATGTAATACAATCTAATGTTAGATAAAACTAAGTCCTATGAAAAAAATATTAATACAGATTCCAGAACAAATGACCAGAATGGGAAGGCAATATTTCATACAGGGTAATCAGAAAAATTCTCTTTGGCAAAGTGATATTTAGAGGGAAATAGAGGAAAGGAAGTCATGCAGCTGAATGGTTTAAAGGTTTGAGACAAGCCAGGCATGGTGACACAGACCTGTAAACCCAGTGACTTGACCCTGTTTCAAAATTTAAAAGTTAAAAAGGAAAAGGAAAGGAATGTGGCTCAATGGTTAAGTGTACCTGTGGGTTCAATCCCTGGTATCAAAAAAGGTTTCAAAGAGATTAGCAAGTTCCAAAGCCATAGTGGATGTCTATGTGTAAGGTAAATCAAAATGTGTAATTCACTGGTGAATACATAAGTGCTTAGTAGCTATTAGAAATTATTTTTGAAGTAATAATTAATTTCATGTCTTGCATGTCTTCTTTGCTCTAATGTACATATTTCTTTTCATTTGGATCATTTTTCCTTCTCTTGAACTGTAAGTTGTTCATTCTTTTCTCAGAGACTTTAGGTTGATTTCTTTTTAGTTTGTGGAGTTTAATCCTGCTTGTTACTGCTGTTTGAGGTCATTTCTTCTTGGCCTTTGCCTTTTGTTCATCATTCACATACTTTGAGTAATGTCTAATTTATTTTCTTAGTAACAACTCACTTTTATTTCTTGTTATCTTGTTAGCTATAAGGTCTTTATTCCAGATTTTATCAGTCTGAGTCAAATCAGCAAGAAAAAAAACTGCAGAGTAATTTGAAAGAGAAAGATTTTATTAAATGCAACAATGGATTGAAGTAATGAAAGGAATGGCTAGTAGGGAATAAATATGTATTATTTTGTTTGTGTTACCATATCAAAATACCATAGACTGAATGGCTTAGAAAATAGAAATTTATTACTCTCAGTTCTAATGGCTGGAAAGCTCTAGATCAAGGAGCCAAACAGTTGGTTTCTGGTGATGTCTTTTCTTGGCTTGCAGGCGATTACATTCTTTCTCTCTTGTGAGCACGAGGGGAGAGAGAGAGCACTTTCTCAGGTCTTTTCTTATAAGGGCTCTAATCCTATTAGAAGAGCCACAGCCTCCTGACCTCCTCTTACTCTAATTACCTCTCAGTGGTCTCATCTTCAGATACCATCACACTGGTTGTTAGTTTTTCAAATTATGAATTGGGGACACATTCAGGTCATGGCAAAAATAACCTGAAGGTGTAAAGGAATAGCTGCCATTTTCCCTGGGGATGAGATAGAGCACCCAAAGAAAAGTTCCCATACTTCTATCCCTAGAGCAGAGATTCAGATCTTATTGGGAAGGTATAATCATGATTAACTGAATGGCAGAAGTCACTGAGTTTCTGTGCTATCAGAACTTGTTAGAAACCTACCCTCTGGAAGTTGACACAGACGCTCCCTATTATGTTCTTGGTAAAGCCGTTCATGAGAAGGAGTCTTACCTGAGACTCTGCTAAAAAAAATTTTTAAGCTGTTGCCTGCAGGAGCCAGCTGCTGGAGAAGCCTTGCACACTGCAAGAGCCTGTCAAGCAAGCATGCTGGGATGAGGAAGCAAAACCCTTTCCTCCTGTAATGTCTCTCCAGCACCCTCTACTGACAAAGCTTCAATACCAACTAGCAAAGGAAATATTTTGAAGGTCCAGATCTATTTTCACAGAGCAAAAAAGTATATTAAGAACTGAGGGACAATTAATAATAATGAACATACTATTATAAACCAAAAAGAAGTATCAGCAGGAGCAGACTAAGTAAATACATTGTTTACTAGCAGGGTAAACTACTTTTCAGGGCCCTTCTGAGTTTTTTTTCACTGTTACATTTTCTGTGTCTTGAATAAATCTGCCTAAATGTAGATGATCGCCAAATATTTGTTGAATAAATGAATGAACAAACTAATTGATTAATTTTTTTCTCTAATGTTTTTTTTTTTCTCTCTCTCTCCCTTTACTATAGCTGATGGATGCACTGATTGGTCTGTCGACATCAAGAAATACCAAGTTTTGGTGGGAGAGCCTGTTCGAATCAAATGTGCACTCTTTTATGGTTATATCAGAGCAAATTACTCCCTTGCCCAAAGTGCTGGACTCAGTTTGATGTGGTACAAAAGCTCTGGTCCTGGAGACTTTGAAGAGCCAATAGCTTTTGATGGAAGTAGAATGAGCAAGGAAGAAGACTCCATTTGGTTCCGACCAACATTGCTGCAGGACAGTGGTCTTTATGCCTGTGTCATCAGGTATTGTTTTAATTCCATTACTATTGAATCAATGAAATCACATGCTACATCCTTATACTTAAAATTTGCTGCTGTCTCTTTCAGCTAAAGGTATGGTCTCAATATTTGCTTGTGTTGCTGCTTTCTAAAATTTAGAAGCTAAATCATAAAAAGATGGGATTGGAATTTATATTGAGACATTATTTCTAGCTTATGGAGAAAAGAGATGCCATCTGGGTATCTACTTATGTTGCCAGAAATTACTAAAGACTATGAAATAAAATTTATAGAGGAGGTAAAATGTTGCAAATAAAATGTAAGCAAAGACTTGCAGAAAGGATGCATAGTTTATTGCTAAATGGGTTGTAACATTTTGTTATTGCCCTTCACAGACAGCACAGATACCTCTGGTTCACATACATCTGCAAAGATGATTTAGGTAATGTGTGTATGTGCACAGGAAGAGGAAGACAGCATTGCCATGTTAGGAAATACAAAGATTGTGTTCTAGATTGTTTTGTTAACTAAAATTGCTAAATCAATAACAAAGAATTTCCTGAGTCTCTCAGGGCCAATACCAAAGTTAATAACAAAGTCTGTGCCATTATCCCCAAGAAAACTCATCACACATCTTCACATCTTTGTCAGCTTGTGGAAAAGACATATGCAGTTTGTTTAATGATAATGCATTGAAACAGTATCCATGTAACACATTAGCAGTTAAAATCTCAGTTTAAGCATTTAGCCCTTCATGGATTGTGAATCATACCCTGCATGAATGATCATGAATGTCATTATACTATTAGAACATTACAAAGCTAGATATAGGCATATGGAGGGTGTGTTTAAATCCATTTATTTGAGTTTCTATATTTCAGCTTATTCAAATAAATAAAGACCTAAAGCAGTTGATTCTTGACTTGGAGAGGCTGACTTGGTGATTCTAAGACTTCTGAAACACCTAGTATTTCTCTTTCAAAAACAAATTCAACATCTCCTTCTGAAATTCTGATTGGCACCTCTCATTTCTACTTCATAGGGATCATACTTCTCTCTTACAGTTTCCTGTAACAATATGCTTCATGCTGAGTTATGGCTTCAGGTGTCTCAGGACATTTAAATAGGTCAAAGTCATATAAAATTTAGAAATAAATGTATTTTTTAACACTGATAACATATATTAGAGTTAATGTTGCAAAATGTAATGGATATAAAGAGTTGTATTTGAGAAAAATATCCACTGAATTTTTAAAATAACAAATGTATTATTCCTTGGTCAACAGGTGGTTCTTTTAGGACCTATCAATTATTTCATGTTCAAACACAGTTCTTAATAGAAGTAGAGGTTCTGTGGGGGCATTGATAAATAGTGCCATGCTATTACAGTTAAGGAATACTGATTGGACCAGCTGTTCTCACTATACCAAGTCACTTGATTTTAATTTCTTATTTGCTGATTATTTTTTAAAGCTGTTATTTATGATTGTTTTTGCATGTGTGGAGGTAATTCTTCAAGGTAGGCAAATGTGTATCCTCATTTGACTGAAATTAGAATTCAGTTGAATTTCCAGAATCTAACACTTCATTTCATTATTTATTGTTGATGGGAAAATAATGTGGAACTTTAGTAATCTGAATTTCAAAAAGACTGAATTGCATTTCTTTTATGTGTTTAAATATACGGTCAGATCCAATGCTCTGAGAAACTGCATTAAAATGTCCCAGAATTATGTATAGTTATAAGAATAAATGAAGGACTGAAGTTTCCAAAATGATGACATTTGTCATATTTCCATGTTTCTACATTTCATTGGAAGGTGAAATTAAAAGACAAAAGCCTGGAAGTTTAATATGTGTCAAATGGTATCCATGAGAAGGTGATAAACTGAAAAAAATAGAAACTTGCTACCAAGATTCAAGTATGCCCATGAATTTGAAGCTAACAAAGTTTCTATGTCTTCCTTTTGTAATTTGGAAAGAGATAGTCAAAATCTTTGTAAGTAGCAGTTGAAATGGCATGCCTTGGTGTTGATGTGATGGAAGTCCAAGGGCTGCCTTTTGGCATTTTGGCACATTGTTAGCTACTAGGCCACAAATGGTCACAATTATTATTATTTTTTAAATAATCCACTTGCAAGAATTTCAGAAGTTGAACATATTAGCTTCTATTCAGAGATTCTATTGTTGGTATTCTGTGCATTAACTTATCAATTAAATGGTTTAACAAGACTTTTATGTATAATTTACATTTATACCTAAATGTACACAAATAAATATTGATAGTAATGGAAATAGCTCAGATAACTATCATTACAGTGAACAAGAACTTTCCTGCCCCTTACCTTAATTCTGAAAGAATAATGTTGTAATTATTTATTCCATGGTGCATGGCTTTTTAAATATTTTCTTCTTCTTGAATTTTCACCTTATTGTGTTTCACGAAAAAGGAAATGAAAGAGAGCTGTGTAACATTTCCTTTTGTTTTCTTGTATTGTCATCTATAGAAACAAGTTTATTTTACAAAGGAAATAAATTTCCCTATTCTTGACCTCCTAATTTTTAATTCATCTTTTTAGTGTCATGTCCTATTATCAATTTTATATGCAAAGTTAGGTAGTGCACACATAAGTACTGCAGTGCCACCAAAAATGGTAGCATGTTGTTTTATTTGTTTTGTTGTTGTTGTTGGGCTTTTTGGGGAGGTACTGGGGATGGCATCTAGGGGTGCTCTACAACTAAGCTATTTTCCCAGTCCTTTTCATTTTGAGACAGGGTCTTGCCAAATTCTGAGGGTCTTGCTAAATTGCTGAGGTTGGCCTTGAGCTTGCAATGCTCCTGCTTTGGCCTCCCAGATCACTGGGATTAGAGGCATGTGCCAAGGCTCTGAGTCATGTTAAATCATTTGACAAAGCATTTTAATTAAACTTTTGTTCTTGAGATAATTGCAGAATCATATTCAGTTGCAAGAAATAATATAGAGAGATTCATGTATCCTTTACCAAGATTTGCTCAATGGGTAACATTTTGCAAAACAGTAGTACAATACCACAATGAGGATATTGACTCAATATTCTCAAGAAACAAGACAATGCCATCACTTTATGGAATTCTCCTGTTGTCCTCTTATAGTTATAATTCTCTCTACCCAATACTAAATCACTGGCCACTACTAATCTATTCTTGCTATTTATAATTTAGCAAATTTAATAATACAATATAAATAAAATCTTACAATGTATACATTTTGGAATTGGATTTTTCATTCAGCAAATTCCCTTGAAATCCATACAAGATGTCACATGTAAATGGAGTTTATTCTTTTTTTTATTGTAAACAAAAGGGATACATGTTGTTTCTTTGTTTGTACATGGAGTAAAGGCATACCAATTGTGTAATCATAAATTTACAAAGGGTAATGTTGGTTGATTCATTCTGTTATTTTTCCCTTCCCCCCACCCCTCCCATCCCTCTTTTCCCTCTATACAGTCCTTCCTTCCCCCATTCTTGCCCCCCTCCCTAACCCTAACTCTAACCCTAAAACTAACCCCTCCCACGCCCCATTATGTGTCATCATCCACTTATCAGTGAGATCATTCTTCCTTTAGTTTTTTCAGATTGGCTTATCTCACTTAGCATGATATTCTGCAATTTCATCCATTTTCCTGCAAATGCCATAATTTTATCATTCTTTATGACTGAGTAATATTCCATTTTATATATATGCCACAGTTTCTTTATCCATTCATTAACTGAAGGGCATCTAGGTTGGTTCCACAATCTGGCTATGGTGAATTGAGCAGCAATGAACATTGATGTGGCTGCATCTCTGTAGTATGCTGATTGTAAATCCTTTGGGTATAGGCCAAGGAGTGGGATAGCTGGGTCAAATGGTAGTTCCATTCCAAGTTTTCTAAGGAATCTCCATACTGCTTTCCAGAGTGGCTGTTGCAGCCCCACCAGCAATGTATGAGTGTACCTTTTTCCCCACATCCTCGCCAACACCTGTTGTTGCTTGTATTCTTGATAATCGCCATTCTAATTGAGGTGAGATAGAATCTTAGGGTGGTTTTGATTTGCATTTCTCTTATTACTAGAGATGTTGAACATTTTTCCATATGTTTGTTGATTGCTTGTAGGTCTTCTTCTGTGAAGTGTCTGTTCATTTCCTTAGACCATTTGTCGACTGGATTATTTGTAGTCTTGGTGTTGAGTTTTTTGAGTTTGTTATAGATTCTGGAGATTAGTGCTCTATCTGAATTATGATTGGCAAAGATTTTCTCCCACTCTGTAGGCTCTTTCTTCGCATTGCTGATAGTTTCCTTTGCTGAGAGAAAGCTTTTTAGTTTGAATCTATCCCAGTTGCTGATTCTTGCTTTTATTTCTTGTGCTATGGGAGTCCTGTTGAGGAAGTCTGGTCCTAAGCCGACATGTTGAAGCTCTGGACCTACTTTTTCTTCTATAAGATGCAGGGTCTCTGGTCTGATTCCGAGGTCCTTAATCCATTTTGAGTTTAGTTTTGTGCACGGTGAGAGATATGGGTTTAGTTTCATTATGTTGCATATGGATTTCCAATTTTCCCAGCACCATTCTCCATTGCATATTTTTGGCACCTTTGTCTAGTATGAGAAAATTATATTTATTTGGGTTTGTGTCCTTGTCCTCTATTCTGTACCATTGATCTATCTGTCTATTTTGGTACCAATACCATGCCGTTTTTGTTACTATTGCTTTGTAGTGTAATTGAAGTTCTGGTATTGCAATACCCCCTGCTTCATTTTTCCTGCGAAGGATTGCTTTAGCTATTCTGGGTTACTTATTCTTCCAGATGAATTTCATGATTGCTTGTTCTATTTCTGTAAGGTACGTCATTTGGATTTTAATTGGAATTGCATTGAATCTGTATAGCACTTTTGGTAGTATGGCCATTTTGACAATATTAATTCTGCCTATCCAGGAACATGGGAGATCTTTCCATCTTCTAAGGTTTTCTTTAATTTCTTTCTTTAGCATTCTGTAGTTCTCATTGTAGAGGTCTTTCACCTCTTTTGTGAGATCGAGTCCCAAGTATTTTATTTTTTTCGAGGCTATTGTGAATGGGGTAGTTTTCCTAACTTCTCTTTCTGAAGATTCATCACTTATGTATAAAAATGCATTAGATTTATGAGCATTGATCTTATATCCCACTACTTTACTAAATTCACTTATGAGTTCTAAAAGTTTTCTGGTGGAATTTCCTGGTTCCTCTAAGTACATAATCATGTCATCAGCGAACAGGGATAGTTTGAGTTCTTCTTTTCCTATTCGTATCCCTTAATTTCTTTGGTCTGTCTAATTGCTCTGGCTAGAGTTTCAAGGACAATATTGAATAGGAGTGGTGAAAGAGGGCATCCCTGCCTTGTTCCAGATTTTAGGGGGAATGCTTTCAGTTTTTCACCATTTAGAATGATATTAGCAATGGGCTTAGTGTAGATGGCCTTTACAATGCTAAGGAACGTTCCCACTATCCCTATTTTTTCTAGTATTTTGAGCATGAAGGGGTGCTGTATTTTATCAAATGCTTTTCCTGCATCTATGGAAATAATCATGTGATTCTTGACTTTAAGTCTGTTGATATGGTGAATTACATTTATTAATTTCCTGATGTTGAACCAACCTTGCATCCCTGGGATGAAACCCACTTGATCGTGGTGCACTATCTTTTTAATATGTTTTTGTATGTGATTTGCTAAAATTTTGTTAAGAATTTTTGCGTCGATGTTCATTAAGGATATTGGTCTAAAATTTTCTTTCCTCGATGTGTCTCTGTCTAGTTTAGGTATCAGGGTGATATTGGCTTCATAGAATGAGTTTGGGAGAGTTCCCTCCTCTTCTATTTCATGGAATACTTTGAAAAGTATTGGTATGAGCTCTTCTTTAAAGCTTTTGTAGAACTCGGCTGAGAACCATCAGGTCCTGAACTTTTCTTTGTTGGTAGGCTTTTGATGACTTCTTCTATTTCATTACTTGAATTGGTCTATTTAAATTGTGTATGTCCTCCTCGTTTAGTTTAGACAATTCATATGTCTGTAGAAACTTGTTGATATCTTCGAAATTTTCTATTTTGTTGGAGTATAGATTTTCAAAATAGCTTCTAATTATGTTTTGTATTTCAATCGTGTCTGTTGTGATATTTCCTTGTTCATGCCGAATTTTGGTGATTTGGGTTTTCTCTTGTCTTCTCTTTGTTAGTGTGGCTAAAGGTTTATCAATTTTGTTTATTTTTTCGAAGAACCAACTATTTATTTTGTCAATTTTTTGTATTGTTTCTTTTGTTTCAATTTCGTTGATTTCAGCTCTGAGTTTAACTATTTCCTGTCTTCTACTACTTTTGGTGTTGGTCTGTTCTTTTTCTAGGGCTTTGAGCTGTAGTGTTAGGTCGTTTATTTGTGAGTTTTACTTCTTTTATTGAATACGCTCCATGAAATAAATTTTCCTCTAAGTTCTGTGAGTTTATTCTTTTTATTGCTGAGTAGTTTTCCCTGGTAAAGGCATGCTATGGTGATTATTAGTTCACCTAATGGCATCTGGTTTGTTTCCAGTTTGGGGCTATTAAAAATAAAGCTTCTATGAACATTCACACAAGAATTTGAGGTGAAAATAAGTTTAAATTTTTCTAGGATAAATATTCAATAGTGAATATGAGTTGTAAGGTAGTTGCATGTTTAATTTTATAAAACACTGCAAAACTATTTTCCAATGTAACTGTATCATTTTACATCCCTATCAACAATAATACAGTTTATCACATACTTGCAGTATTTGGTGTAATCATTATATTTAATTTTAATCATTCTAGTAGACTTATCCTAGTATCTCATTGCGATTTTAATTTGCATTTCTCTAAATGACTAATGATGGCTAGCATTTTCATGTGCTACTGGCCATCTCAATCCTGTTCAGTAAAATTTCTGCCCATGTATTTGTTCATTTTGTAAATTAATTTTTGTGTCTTCCTTGTTATAGTTTTAAATATCTTTGTATGTCTGGATAAAATTTCCTTTTTTGGATAAGTGGGTTGCAAATATTTTCTGCCAGACTATAATTTATGTTTTCTTCTTATTATGGTCTTTCACAAAGCAAACATTCTTAATTTCAATAAGGTTCAAATTATGAATTTTTCTAGTTACAATTCATACTTTTGGTATGAAGTATGAGAATTCTTTGCCTAGCTATTGGCCATAATGATTTTTTTTTCTTATTTTCACTTCTTAATTATTAATGTAGAAGATATGTCAATTTTCTTTTTGCTTTACACTTTACATTTCAGTCTGTGAGCTTTTGTGAGTTAATATTTGAATAAGATATGAAATTTATTTAAGTCTAGTATTAGTTTTTTGCATGGATAGGAAGTTGCTTCAACATTGTTGAAAAAGGCTACACTTCTTCTGTTGAATTGCTTTTGCACTTCTTTTTCAAACTGAGCAGGTTTGTGTAGGTTGATTTCTGCATTCTTTATTCTATACTTAAGACATCAATCCCTCTGCCAATACTATGGTACTTGATTTGTGTAGCTATATGGTAGGCCTAAATATCAAGTGAAGTGAGTCCTCTTTATTTTTCTTCTCAAAGCTACTATAGCTAGTTAACTAATGTGGACTGCTTGTTTTCCTTATAAATTTTATCATAAGCTTATCTATGGTCATATAAACCTAACTGGAATTTCTTTTTGTTTCTTTGTGGCACTGGGGATCCATTGTAGTGCATCTAGGCAAGTGCTCTACCACTAAGCTACATTCTCAGTCCTACCTTATTGGAATTTCAATAATAGTTGCATGAAAGTTATAGATCAATTCAAATAGAACTGATATCTTTATCATGTTGGGTCTCTGAATATATGAACAATTACAACTCTTCATTTATCTAGGATTTTTTCTTTGATTTCTTTCCTTAGCATTTGTAATTATCAGCATAAAAATCCTGTACACATTTTTAAAAATTGATTCCTAAGAATTAATTTCTTTGGAGTATTGGTAAATGGTATTATTGTTTTAATTTTGGTTTCAGCATGAACAGTTTTAGTATATAGAGATATGATAGAATTTGGGGTTTAAGTTAGCAATATCTAAAATCATTTTTTCAAACTATATCTATAATGTGTTCTAGCTAATATCTTGCTCCTTGCCCAATTCTTGAGTTTCTCTTGAGAGATCAAGTAACTTTTGTTTCTCATTGAAAGTACGTATTAAGCATCTATCAAAAAAATACTTAGTGAAATCCATGTATTTATTCATCCATTTAACAGACATCTACTGATCATTCTCTGATAAGTACTATGGTAATGCTAGTATCACAAAGATTTCTAAGATTTTTTTACTCAAGTAGTTTGCATAAGAGAAAATGAATATATAATAAATTGGTATAGATACTATGAATATAGTTTAGAATACAATAGGATCTGCTAAGATGAAGTAGCACTATGCCTCCTAGGTTCTCCCCCTACAACTAAAATTCCTGCATATAACACAAGTCAAAAGAGAAGAGAACTTTCTAGGAATCTCAGGACTTGAGAAATGTCATGGAAATACTCCATATTCTCACAGTCCTGCCTGCTTTTTGTAGATTAATGCATGTATTTTTACGTTTTGTTCTTTTGTCTGAAATTCATTTGTTCATTGCCTACCCTAGTAGTATATATTTATTTCCTGAAGAAAATCTAGTTTGTTTATTTTCTACCTTTCCCAAATTGCTCCAAAGATAATTATTTCAGTGATCAATTGTAGATAGAAAATACCTCAAACTTTAGTGATTTAATACAAAGCCATTTTATTTGCACAGGATTTGCAATGTAGGTTGTAGTCAGCTGGCTGGTTTTTCTATTGATGTTGCCCATGGCCATATGTGGCTGGAATCTACTGGGATGCAGGATTGGCTCAGCCAGTTTCTCTCTCTGTGAACTCTTTGGGCCTCTCTCCTATACTTACTAATGTACCATGAGTCAAATCTAAAGATAATTTGGGAAGAGCCTTTATAAGTACTTGTATTCTGTGAAGTTTGGCCCACTGGTAATGTCACCAAAGTAAAAGTCCAATAGAATCAGCCTTTGTCCCTAATAAACCATGCCCTTACACATGCAAAGTGCATTCATCCCATTCCTAAGACCCCCAAAGTCTTATGTCATCAAGATCAGAATAGTAGTCCACAATCTCATTGTCTAAGTTAGTTCTGGGTACAAATGAAATTCTTCAGAATTAGTTGCCTGATTGCAACTGATCAGGAGTGACTCCTGTTGATTCAAAACTTAACTAAGAAAACAGGTTAGCTGGTCTCACAGCCCCAGTATACAATGGTAATACAGTAATAGTATTACTAAACTAAGTATTCCCATTTGTAATGGGGAATGAGGAGGGAGTTACAGGGCATTTACTGGTCTATAACAATTCTTAAGTCTAGCTGGGCTCAATTCACCGGTTTCTTAACTGGAACCTAATTCTCCTTTTTACAAGTGGTTCTCTGTGGCTCCTGGTTCTAGCTTCTCTATTTCCATTGAAAGGTAAGGACTCAGAGATCATATTAAAATTGAACTTTGTCCATTTTAGTATAAGGTAATATAATTCCTTTAGAAGCTCTGCTGTGAGGCTTTTATGTATTACTTTTTTAACTGATCTATTAAGAAACTACACCCTAACATATTTCCAAGGGAAATTCCTCTCTAACTTGGTTTAAGTCTGGTGTTGCTGGAGGACCATGCACCCACAATTCTTACACACCTTCTTCCTTGCTAGTATTAGATTTTGCCTAATAGTTCATCTTACCTACCTTTGCTGTATCATAGAGAATGTGTTATATCCCAAACACATATCTATCACATTTTTACCCCTCAAAATTAAATATGAGATGTTTGTCAAAAAGAGGCTCTCAATATTTATTGAATAGAATAATAAGTAATTAGGATTAATGTTCTTTAGAATATCCTGTGGAAAACACCACTATGGACAAAATTACCTAATTTTCTCATTTCTATCATTTTCCATGAGAGAATAATGTAATTGTTTTTCTTATAACATCTAATGAAAACTAACACTAGTTATGAACTGTTTATTCTGCATCATGTTTTTTGGTATTCCAGAAGACAGTTTCCTTTTTTTATTCCCCAAATATGCCTTAATTATCAGCAGGTAGAAATAGAAAATAATAAAATGTTAGGTCTAATAGACTGACAATTAGTAAACCATAAACATAGTGTAAACTATTTATTTTAATCTGTATGATAGAAAATAAATTCAGTATTTTTTGTTTTTGTGATTTTTTTTTAAATCAAGTAATTCTTGGATCAAAGAATATATAATGTCAGTGTCAGTTTAAAAAATCTAAAGTATACACACCTCAAGGGGTCTTCATAATTTGTTCAGGGCAATCAATGTCCACATAAATGTTTTATATCCTACCCAGAAATTTTAATGATCTTATGCATATGTGTTTCAAGGACCTAATGTAATTTCACAATCTTGGTTCTCTAATTATTAAACTATCTTTCCTAATTGAAATCAGAGTATACCCTTGAGAACATCAGCTGTAATTTATAGGTTATAAAAAATGCAATTAAATCTATATAAGCTAGTCCTTTAAAAAAGCCATATACAAGTGGAAGTCTTTAAAGTAAGATTTTGAGTCTGGGTTTAGAGTCTTTTATGGTTGATATATTAAAATTATAGTACTATAAATCAGACATTTTTTCTCTATTTTTTCAGGAGAACATCTTTCTTGCCATAATAGGCTTCAATAGGTTTTCCAGACTCGTTATTGATGATGGTTGGACATGGTGCTAAAATGGTAGATCAACCTAGAGCAGATAATAAGTTTTGCCTTTTTGTCACATCTGAGACATGAAGGCATTCTCTAAAGGATCAAACTATTTTTAAATAGGACCATAATTAGCCAATTGTCATCTTTCTGAGTGTTTTCATTTGAAGAACTGCAAACCCAATTGATAGAGTAAAAACCAGATCCTATCTGAATTGCCTATAGGAAATAATGATTTTTTTTAACCATTCAAGTAGTTCATGTCTTCAACATAATAGCCTAATTTCTGTACTAAGAAGATGAAATTAATTCTGCTGAAATAAAATATGGTAGTTTCTTAGGTCACTGAATGAAGAAAATTTAGTCTAATATCCCTAAGTCTGATATAGAAAAATCTTTGAGAATTCTTGAAATCAATGACATGTTCATAGCAGATACAGAATTATGAATTTTCTGCAGAAAACCTCAAATTATTATGGAGTAGATAGACTACTGAAAAAGATGATCCAGTTGTGTCATAATTCAGTGTGTAAAGATTAATTCTGAGATTTTATTTTTTTGCATTTTAGGTAAAATGCATCACTTTGTGCCTTTTTCAATCATGGATAAAAACATACATATTTCATATTTCACAAATATTGAATGTATATGATATGACAAATGGTAGTTTTGAAAATTTTATTCTATATTTATCTGTTTTATTTATTTATTTATTTATTTATTTATTTATTTATTTATTTATTTATTTATTTTTGCAGTATTGGAGATCAAACCCAGGGCCTCATGCATGCTAAGCAATCACTGCACCACCTAGCTACAATTCAGTCTGATGAGGAAATTTTTAACTTGCAAATAATATCTTTCAGGCACACACATCACTTATAATGCAGCAATATTATTGGTGACTATACTTTTTTACTGTGATTATTAACTTTCCTTTACTTGTAAAAACTATTCAAAAAGTTAACTGCTAGTGTTGATGCAATAAGTGAGGGAAAACATCAGTAGACCTGTTAATACTTACTGATGAGCAAAATTTGAGAAGAGTAAAGGAGTTGAAGATGAAGCAGGTAAGATTATCCAAACCTCTTTCTAAAACTAGTTTTGTATGTGATTGTCAGGTAAATAAATGAAAACATAAGCTCAATGAATGTAAAGAAAACAATGAAGGGGCTGATGATTATTAGAAGGGCTTATGTAGGACCTGTGGTTGAACAGAATTTATGGCTAGCCAAAGCATAATTAAGACAGATTTCTTTTTTACAAAGTTTTCATGAGTACATGAGAAATTAAATAATGGTTCAGAATAGGGGCTTTCAAACTTTTTCTAAAAATCGCCAGGTGGTAAAAATGTTAGATTTTGCAGGCCATACAATCCCTGTTGAAACTGTTCAACTCTGCTGTTATAATGAGACAGCATCCATACACAATACATAAATGAATGACTATGACTGTGTTCCAATAAAACTTCATTTAGCCAAAACAGGTGATGGAGTGGATTTGGGATACGGGACATAGTTTTCTGTCCCCTATCTAGAAAGTGCCTTGCAAACTATAACTAGTTAAATCAACAATAGCAGTTGTTACTATTGACAAAGCAAAGCCACAATCTATTCCTGATAGTGTGACAAAATGTTTTGTTGTTGTTGCTTTTGTTTTGTACATGATGGTTAGAAGCATTGTTAATGTATCTTGCAGCAATTGTGTGAATGTTTAGAGAAACTGGAACATGAAAACAAGCATGGAGTTTTACAATAATAGTCATGAAGCAATGAGGACTATGGTTAGCATATTAATGGTAGTAATGGTAAAGAAAAAACAGATTCAAGATTATTTTTGGAAGGAAAAAATCTGTCATTGATGATATTTGATTGCATATATTTTGACCTTGATTAGATGATGCTGTTGGATAGCAAAATATCTTAATGCTTTTCCATACAAACTGAAATATTTTCATCACAGACCTCAGGGTCTTAAGAAATAAAATTGCCTACACTTTACTCCATTGCATTAGGAAACATTTAAATAGTTACCTCATCATTACTTTCCTGTGTACCATTTGAATGAATAAGTGAAGGGGTGTGGGATTCTACATAGTTTCTCTATTTGTTAGTCTCTTCATTAGACCATTCGTTTAAGATCAGAGATGAAACTTTTCATCTTTTCATTTCTGTTTACACATAGATCTGAACAGATCTAAACAGACAAATCTTTCAATCAGTTGTTACAGTTTGGGGACAGATTATTGAATATAGCAATCTTATAAATAACGATGACTTAAGAGAGAAGTTTGTTTCTCAGGAAAAAAATCAATCTGTAAGCATTTCAGAGCTGATATGTTGACTAATTGTCTAGGCCTCAGTATTCTTCTGTATTTCATATCCTGCTCCTTCTAGTCTATGGTCCTCATTGTTTTTTCCAAGATAAAACTCTATGACAGTCATAGTGTTATAAGCAGTAAGATATAGAATGAAAGGTACAAAATACGATCCTTCTTACATTTCAGAACAAGTCCCAGAGGTTTCTTGCATTGTTTATCTTATGTATGATAGGCCAGAACTTGTTCATATAATTATACCAAGCTGCAATAGTGGTTTATATATGAGGTTTTCATTATTAATTACCCATGTGCCTGATATGAATGCTAAAATTACTTAGGATTTTAAATTGATTTCCCCAAAAGCAAAGCCAAAGATAGGAATTCTTGTGCAAGTGATCTACTGAGGGAGTGTTCTTAGGAGAAATCTGCAGAGGCAGAAGCCAGGCAAATATATGTTTTAAAAGTCTAGTCTCTGGCTGATTCCACAGGGAGTTCTGGAGTATAAATTGCATCACAGGATTTATCCTGCCTTGAAGCAAGGGATGTGGGCTGGTACTTGGCAGGCATCTCTAACCAGGTGGCTCCTGTCATGCTAAGGTGATTTTTCACAAAATGATAAAGGTGTGAGCCTTGACCAGCCAACACCCACAGCAGCTGCAGGATGAGGCCAACAGTTGGTGAAGAAATTATAGGTGTAATACCAAATGCATCTGTTGCCCTGAGAAAGAAGGGGACAAATATTGAGGGAAAATTAGTAACTATTTTGTAATAGCTCAAAAGTATCCCTCCACATATATGGAAATGACTCAATATCCTGGTTTTGTTTGATACTTGGTAAGTCCTCCACTAGTATTTCTTGAATGATTAATGCATGCACTTAAAAACCTTCTATTTTCTTAAACTTCACAGTCTGCCTTCTTTTAAAATTTTGACATGGTTAAGGAATGTTAATGTAATCAACACCACCACACCTACCCTAAGGCTCCTGCCCTCAAGAACTATTTCCTCTACTCAGATTCATGTCACATTCACAACCAATTACAGAATTATCTCACCAACATTCCTGAAGAAAAAGTAGCTGGAAAATCCCTGCTCTTTCAAATATCTCTAGTTCTGGTTTCCAGAACATTTCTCATTGACCAGGAATCAGTTATCTGAGTTACTATGATTAGTATATACAAAACCTCCCTATGTTCACCTTCTTTAAATCTTCGTTGATGAATCACTATGGTGTTTCTTATCAGTTTGTTCTGGCCTAGATTTATGCTGGTTTAACAGTGACATTTCAGGCTTTCAGACAGGTCTCCATTTAGTAACTGCTTCAAGATACAAAATCCAGGGCTGGGGAGATAGCTCAGTTGGTAGAGTGCTTGCCTTGCAAACACAAGGCCCTGGGTTTGATTCCTAGCACTGCAAAAAAACCAAAAAGATACAAAATCTGAGGATATAAAATAAAAATTTGAAAGAGGTCATTGAATAAGAATTTAACTGATTTCATTATATCTCACATTTATAGATCTGGAACTATCCATTTTCTCCCTGAGGGTCATAAATGACAGTCCCAAAAAAGTCAAGGTTATGTAGTGAATGAGTAATGTTTGAAATCTGGTCCAGTGATTTCAATGCATTTTCCTAAAACCAACAACAACAACAACAAAAATGCATCATTTGAAAGCAATATCACATCACATTTGATTAGTTAGATTTCATATTTCAGAAAAGTGATCAAAGCAGGATAGTTTATTCTCTCTTATTAAGTAGTTACAAGATAGACATTCCTGGATTTTTATGACGGTTTCAGGATATAGCATGATCCAGGTTCCAAGACTTTATATTCTTCCTTTCTCAACATGTGGTTTCCATTCCCAAGTTCCCTACATGGTCCTAGTGCAACTGAAAAGCTGAATGTTTTAATGTTAGTTAATTTAAAATAGCTACACGTGGATCTTAGCCATCATTTTGAAAGGTTGTTTCAAGCCATTCCTGGCTATTCATTAAAATAGAAACTCTTCTGGATAGCTTTTATTTAGCCTCGACTCAAATGGAATGGATTTTAGAAATGGCCTCATTTTATAGACTAACAACAACAAAAACAGGGCTGGGAAGGTTAATTAGTAGCTTACTAAAATCTCACAGCTAATGATTAGAAGTATTGAAAATAAAGCTGGATGTTCTGATTCCTTAATGAATGCAACTCATAAAAATTTGTATTTTTGTAATTGACTAGTTTCTTAAATAATTCAGGTATATCTTCCTCTATTTGCTCTAAATGATTAAAGCATTTATGCAGTTATCATTTGATTTCCAATGGTTATTTTAATTGAAGAATGATCACAGTATCCTGACACTAAATGTCTACCCCCTTTACCCTAAATACTTGAGGATTAAGTTATCTTTCTGGTCTTTACTCTCTAAATCAGTCCAATAAATGGTAAAGTGGTAATTAATTTACATTAATTTATAGTAAACAAGAATATTTTTTCTATTTCTATGGAACTTTGGAATTAGTTCTAAATTAATGTGATTCAATTGGCTAGAAATTATTTGTACATTTTGTCTGTTTAATTCATTCAAGTAGACTATTAAACATCTCTATATAATTCAATGTCCTACACACTGGGAGTACAGCAGTGAATTAAGCCAAACTAGAATTAAGATAGACTAGAATAGATTCCTATAGTTGGAATGTGTTCTTGAAAAGAGCCTTTGTGCTGTGATATTTAGGAACGGAAAGGTCAGTGTGCCTGCAGATGAGTTAACAGGCTAACTTAGCCACTTGGTGTATATGCTCATCCTCAGACTGTGCTCTTCCAGTTGAAATCTGAGTACTTTTCCTACTGCCAAAGAATTTCCAAAGGATGTGCCACCAGAGAGGTTTGAAAGAAATTCATCTTCAAAACCTCAACTTCCTTGCTTATGCCTCTCTAAAATTCCTGATAACTCACAATAGCACTTTTTCCCATTTAGAGAAGAAAGACTCACTTTTCTCCCTTCCCAATTGTAGCATGATGCAATGACACAGGGTATACAAAGAACCTATGTGCTAAACAAAGGGATAGCCTGAAATAGAGTGTGAAAAACTCGAGGCCTTTAAACTCCGAAATTTTCCCTCCTGCTTGTCTTACGGTAATTTCTAAGTTTGAAACTTAACCCAAGTTTATATATTCTTTATTCAAAAGAACCAAAGCAATATATAGTAGCAATTTTGAATTATTTGAACATAATTGGAATGTTTTATAGGGCTATCATTTTTTAAAGATGTGTTTGATCAAATGCATGGATAAATTTTACTTGTTTTCATTCATATTTGATGTGCATTATCCAAAAAGAAATTAAGTCTGTTTCATTAAATCATATCATGAAATATTATTCTATTGGGTGAATTTTCATTCTATTTATTTTTATTTAATTACAATGTTTTCTCCCTCCTACTAATAAATAAGTTTCTTTAAACTTAGTAGAGGTTAATTTTATTTTTAAATTTTAATTTCATTTTTTATAGATCTTACATATATTAAAAGATATTAAGAGAATTTGTGAATAAAGGGTTTTTCAAAGATTATTAAGGGAAATGTGACCAAAAAAAAAAAAAAGAAAGATTGATCCTGGCAGAGTGGTGCACACCTGTAATCTCAGTGACTCAAGAGGCTGAGGCAGGAGGATTGCATGTTCAAAGCCAGTCTTGGCAACATAAGCCCTAAGCAAGTTAGCAAGACCCTGTCTCAAAAAATAAAGAAGATTAGAGATGTAACTCAGTGGCAAAGTGACCCTAGGTTCAATCCTCAGTACCACAAAATAAAAGAAAAAGTTTGTAAACCACTGTTCATAATTTCTCAAATTATAATCCAATGTATAATTATATTAGAAGTCATTGAGGTGCTAGTTTAAAAAACAGAAACAAAGAAAAAGGTTCCTAGATTCTACCACATACCTATTGAATCAGAATTGCTGAAGAAGCAAGGATCAGGAATCTGATCATTTAGTATGCATATAGATGATTTATATCTATATTAAGAATTAGAACTTAAATTCAGATTATACTGATCCTTATTACAGGATTAAAGCCCATATAATTTCAGGAATAAGTCACCTTATATAATCAAAAGCATTATAGAAGGAGTCTTCTTATGTGGACATTCAGTATCTAATACAGTGCCCAGTACATAGTAGAGTGGTAAGAGTTGATGATTGAAGAATAAAGAAATGTAAAGGCATAACCTTCCTTTTAAAATAGCAGAAGGCTGAGTTAAAAGGTTGCATCACCTTCTAAAATGTGACTATAGTTAATCTTTTGTTCTTTTAGTAAAATCTTTTACCTCTTCATCTAAATTCAATTTACATATGGAATCACAGGTAGTGAAGACATAGCAGGGTGCCTTCCAGATTCCACTGCTGTGATCTTCAAATGAATGAACACTGAAGATTAGTAGACCTTCTGAAAAGTTCTTAATTAAGGAAACCAATAGTGTGCAGTATAATAGCCTGTGTTTTAACCTTGTTGACATAGTAGAGAAATCCCATGTAGATAGCTTGTACAAAAAAAAAATGTTCTAATCCCTAAATTGCAATTTGGGAGTAACTGTCCTTCTAATGAAAATTGCTGCTATGGATGCCTGTTCAAAAGCTTTGATTTACAAAGTAAAGATACAAAAATATCAAACTTTCTTGATCTGGGAATGTTGTTTTCATTAATTAGGTGAATATGACAGCTCTCTCTTTACCCTAATAGCCCCCCTGGAGGAAATAACATTTTTGTTTGTCTAAACAGTACTTAACAACTACTCTAAAATTAGAGTTTAAGACCTTTAACTCTAGAGTGCAAAGCTCTATGTCCTTGACTCTGATGTTTATCATGAATATTAATTTCTGATCTTAAAGTCAAGTCATGAAATTTTTATATATTGTCATGACTTTCCCTTGACAATTTTTGTAATTGCCATAATTTCCTCATCAGCAAGAGCTGTTTGTGGCATCCTTGGTTTAAGCAGGCTATAAAATTCACTGCTCTGAATTTCCCATTTTGTTTCAATGTGAAGCCATTGACTTGTTTACTCTGAACAGTAACTAGACCTTTGATCTTAAAAGAATTATAGTTTTTATTGGTGCCCTTACACGAAAAAGGACTCAATATATTTTTGTCATTACAGGCTTTCATTGTTACCTTTGGGATTACTTTCCTATTAGGGGAGATTTATGTCTGCTGTTTCAGATACTTTCTCTGTTGCTCACATAAAAATATTATTTTCAGCAGGATATTGATCATTTTCTTTAAAAGTGATTCATCAGTATTGTCCAATCATCAAATATCAGGCCATGGATGTACAAATTGTTTACAGGGGTCTAACATTAAAATTATTTAGACCATATATACACATAAACTTACATATAGACACATATATACATATTTAATATGTGCAATTCAATTGAAATACTATTCTCTTTATAATTTTGACAAAGCTATATGGAATACTTACCATACATGAGGTTTAGATTTTTTTCCCCCTGAGGCTACAAAAAATGGGTGAGACACAAATTGGCCTGAAGATGCCACAATGAACCAGAGAAGAGAGACAGGTTCATAAAGAATTATCTATATCTCTATGTGGCAAATGTTGTTAGAGATATGAGGACAAAGTGCTATTGCAACCAGGGAGGCTCAGAGATTGATACACAGAACAGGGGGCACTGAGGTTATAAGAGATGGATTTTTCTTGATAAAGAAGTGGAAGTGACACTTTATTTTACACAGTAGGAGTAGGTTGAAGCCAACCATAGTAATTTGGGAAAAGGGCTTTGAGCAGGGAAGAGCAGTAGATGTGTGTGAATACAGTGAAGAGCACAAGGCAATACCTGGGAAGATACAGAAAAAGCTAGAGAAGAAACTTGCAGTCGATTTGGGAAGTACCCAAGAATAGATTCTTACGTTCCAGTGTTTGAATTTTTTCTTTGCCAATGGACATATTGATTCAGGGCATACTTTTCATAGAGAAAATTACTCTAGATATATACATTCATCCTGACAAATCTTTTTTAGGAGAGTACTTTACCAACTGATGGCCAAGAGATAATGTCAAAATCTCTGTACCCAATAATCTTATTGTATTTCAAGGGAGAAAATTGCCAGTCAGCAATTCATGTCTGGTATGACATAGGTTATGAGAGTGTAAAGAGCAGAGTACAATGGACTCAGAGAAGAGGCATATAATTCAGAATAAAAATCATGAAAAACTTCTTGAAGATGTAAGTATTGAGGTCTGATACAGGAGTAAAGCTTAACTAAGAAGAAAAGAAGGTTTGGAGGAGATCCTGGATGGGGAAATAACATAAGACTGGAATCATTGTATTTGCTTTACAATTGCCTGTGACTATTTGCTTATGTATATGTACAGAATTAGAAAGGAACCAGTTAAACCAGTTAAATATCATGGTAAGCAAAATAAGCCAATCCCAAAAAACCAAAGGCCGAATGTGTTCCTTGATAAGTGGATGATGATATATAATGGGGATAGGGGTGAGAGTAGAATGGAGGAACTTTAGATAAGGTAGAGGGAAATGAGAGGAAGTGGGGGCTGGGTTATGAATGATGGTGGAATGAGACAGACATCATTACCCTATGTACATGTATGATTATACAAATGGTATGAATCTACATCATGCACAACCATAGAAACGAAAAGTTGTACCTCATTTGTGTACGATGAATCAAAATGCAGTCTGTAAAAATAAAAAATAATAAAAATAATAATTGGAAAAAAAGGAACCAGTAAATGGTCTTGGGTGCAAAACTAAAACATTAAAACTTTGCATTAAAAAGGTACTGGGAGAAATGAAGTACATTAATTAGGTGGATGACAAAATAAACTTTGAGTGTCAGGGAACTCATTTGGCAGTAGTGTGTATGTAGGTTGAATAGTGTTTGGAGCAATATCTAACTATAGGGTTGTCTTAGATTGGACTCTTCCACAAGCAAACCCCAAGAAAGCATCACTGGAAGAATGTGGAAATTAGGTGAGCCAGGACAGTAGGCAATATACTATGTATTTGTCTTAATCAACTATTTTTTTGACACTGTGACCAAAAGACCTGACCAGAACAATTATAGAGGAATAGTTTATTTGGAACTCAAGGTTTCAGAGGTCTCAGTTCACAGACAGTCGGCTCCACTGCTCTGGGTCCAAGATGAGGCAGAACATCATGGTGGAAGAGTGTGGCAGAGGAAAGCAGCTCAGAATATGACCACCAGAAAGCACAGAGAGAAAGAAGATTCTGTTCAACAAGGACATGCCCCTAGGGACCCACCACTTACAGTCATACCCTACCTGCTTATAGTTACCAAATACAGTTAATCCTTACCAAAGGATTAATGCACTGATTAGGTTAAAGCTTTGTAAACCAAACATTTCACCTTTAAACATTCTTGCATTTTCTCACACATGAACTTTTGAGGGACAACTTTTACCAAAACCATAGTAGTATTAAAAGACCAGTTAGTGCTCAGTGTGGTGGCATATACCTGTAATCTCACAGACTAGGGAGGCTGAGGCAGGAGGATCACAGTTTCAGTCAATTTAGAAATACCCTATCACAAAATATTAAAAAATAAAAAGGTATGAGCATATATCCCAGTGGTAAAGTGCCCCTGAGTTCAACCCTAATACAAAAAAAATGTCACTTACTCTCATGGACCATGTAAAATTAATTCACTGGAGAACTCTAAAAATATGTAGATATGCCCTCAGAGTTATCAAACCCAAGGGAAGAGGAAGCTAGATTATTTATCTACAACCCTCCCCCAACTGCTACTTATTGAGGGCTTCTAGGAATGATAGATCCTATAGCATTTTTGGTTCGCCTATCATATTGGTCACAAGGCTAGACAAAAGCCATTAGAATGAATGTATCAGATATTTGTAGGAAGCAGCCTTAATATATAGACATATATGAGGATACTGACATCATCAGCTATAAGAACTGACCACTTGAGTAATGTTAAGAATCTGGGCATGAAAATGGGAATCCAGAGAAAGCCAGGAGAGTTACTAGGTCATTGCTTTCATGGGATTTGACCATTGATTCAGTGTTACAAATGAATCATCATCATCAATGATGACTTTTCAGAGAGTAGAGAGATGTTGAGCATGTTGTAAAACATGTGGTTTTTGTTTTGTTTTTGTTGTGTGTGTGTATGGCAGGGTTGACTATGGTGCTGCTAAACCACTGAAAAATACCTAGCCCTTTTAAATTTTTTTTATTTTGAGATAGAGTCTCCTAAATTGCTAAAGGACTACACTAAGTTGTTGAGGCTGACCACTAAATTGCAATCTTCCTGTCTCAACCTCTCTAGTTGCTGGGATACATGTGGTCTTTCTAATTGTAAAAAAGTGTTGTATGTGAAACATATGTTGAAGTCTTTTTGTAACTATAGCTATTATAGGAACATAGTATGATGCAGTAGCATAAAACTGGCTAGGAACCAGGAGACATGGAATAGTTCTTAAATTTTCAAATTTTTAACATCACAAATATTGGATGACCTTAAATCTCTCAGAGCCTCTCATGTAAAATGGTATAAACCTCAAAGTATTTTTGTATAGGTTACATGAACCAAAGTGTCAGCAAGTGTTGTACAAAGATTTCACTTTACTATAGATATCGTATCAAGTATTTTAGCAGTAGGACCTATCAAATGTTTATTATTAATGAATGAGTGAATCTAGTTAAAACCTTTAATCTCTCCCACCATTTATTTAGCACCAAGTGATGGTTTGTTACTATCTATACTTAGAATATATTTCATGTACTTTTTCTTCCTCTACCCAAAACTTTTTCTTTAAACATTTCAATCAATTAAATTACTTAACATTTCTAATGCATATTTTGAGGGAAAATATATTTAGAAGAAGATTTAAATGTATAATTTTATGTCTGCCTCATTAAGCCTCCTCCTTTTCTATGCCAATGAGAAATTATCTTCCTCAATATATAGGCATTTATGAGATACTTGGCTATAAGAAATTCCTTAGGATACTGGAACTGGGTAATAAGTTATATTCCTATTCATCCTCCAATATGTTATGTTGATTATTTTGTTGAAAAATAATGTTTATTCTTTTTTTCCTAAGAAAGTCTTTAGTCTCATCCAGAAGCCAGATTACAATTTGGTCTCTTTTTTCCTTCTCATTGTTTGATTGCCAACTCTTTTTTCCAGTTCTAAAGAAAGAGAATGTGATCTTCATATGAATGTATATAGGACCAGCACTGTCCCTTTATCAGTCAGGAAGAGATTTTTTAATAAACTTTTGCTTTTCTTTCTGGCCTTGGGAGTTCAAGGTTATATAAAATTTAATTTTAATAAAAACTTTTTAAAAATTTTTTATCACTTTAGTCAGTTTCTGTCAGAGCATTGTTTTTTTTTCTTCTTCAAAAGTTTTTTTTTCTGAAATATGTACTTACATTTACTTTGAAAAAGAGACATATGATATTCAGAATTTCCTGCCAAAGAATCTGGTGATTGGGGTGAATGTTACAGATTTGGATGAAATTAAATTAGTAATATATTGATAAAGGTTGAAGTCAGATGATGGTATATAGGAGTCATGTAGTGCTCATGACCTTTACATGTTTGGAAAATTGCTCTACTTTAAACCATTACAGAAAATAAAAAATAATTAAGATGGTACTCACATTTTTGTTTCATTTTATCTCCTACATGATGTTTTAGTCAGCTGTGGCTGGGTAACAAGCCACTTCAAAAGTTAGTAGGTTAAAATGATAAGCAAATATTGATCATGAGCTTACAGATCATCTGAGTTTTTCTCATGCATCTCCTGTCCATTATTCTAAACAGGATATTCTAAACATTTTACTTGGAATTTCCACTTATTTTGTGATTATCTCTATGGACTCTTGCATGTCCTTAGATGGCAAAACTGGGCACTCCTCCACATGGGCTTTAATCCTTCAGAGTAACTTATGTATTTATCATCTAGAAGGGATTGCCCCAAGAAAGATGATATAAGTATACAAGGCCTATGGATATCTAGGCTCAGAATTGGCATACCACCTAAATTTTAGCTACATTTTTTGGTCAATGTATGTCACAAATTCAGTCCACCTTCTAAGGGCAGAAAAATAGGTTGTTTTTTTGTTTGGAGGAGCTTCAAAGTCACATTGTATTGGGAGCATGGTTACAAGGGAAACATAAATTGGAGGGGGAGACTTCAATGTAATCTATCATGTAAACATTTACTGCTTTTAATCAATGTTTACTGATATTCTGATAACTTACAAATTTGTATTTTTAAATTGAACAGGTTTAGCCTGTTTATTAAACACTTACTTATGGACTTCTTATATGCAAGTTAGTAAAAATGGCTAATGTTTACTACTTCTTCCCTACAGTTTTCTACATGGTGTGCGTTTGTGTGTGTATATGTGTGTATGCTTTCAACAGGTGTCATTACCATCCATCCTTCAATCTATTCATTTTTCTATCCATTATTTAATATGGTGAATGTTTACTACACATTTATTATGCACCTTGCACTGTGCTAATCATTGTAGAATATAACATAAGTGAAATAGACATGGCTTCTGCATTCATAGGACTTATAGAAAAATGATCAAGGAACACAATGAGAAATTATGTTCAAAAGGAAAGACACAGCTGAACACAGTGATGCACACTTATAATCCTAGCAACCCAGGAAGCTGTGAAAGTAGGATTGCAAGTTTGAGGTGGGTCTCAGCAAATTAGTGATGCCATGTCTCAAAATAAAAAATAAAAAGTGTTGGAGATGTACTGCAAGAGTAAAACACATTTGGGTTCAATTGTCAATATCTCCCCAAAGAAGGTTTTAATTGAAATTATTATCATGTGATATTAACCTGATGAGGAAGTCAGGGAAGATTTATCTGAGCTTGTGGTGATTTAACTGAAATAAAATCTTCATTTTTGAGTGTTGCAAAATAGAACATAAACCTTTATCAACCCATGGTAGACTTGTGACCTGAGTGAGGAATGAACCTTTATTATTAAGGAGCCACTAAGATTTGTGAGTCATTTGTAATCCAGCATACCCAATGTACATATATGGTATTGTAATGGGACATCTTAAATATCTTGAACATGTCAAGGGGTGATGGCAGAATTTGGTGTGAAGAGAGAATTCATAAAACAGATATCAAATCCTTCTTTGAATGTAGCAGCAAATGAAGTGGAGAGGCCAAAGAGTATAGAAACAAATGCATACATTTTGAAAAGTTAGGATTTTAGAGAAAAGAATGGATGATTTATTGTTTACAAACAGTAATAGGAAGGAAGAACAAAGACCCCAACTCCTATATCTGAAATGCACAATGTTTGAGGAAATAGACATACCTAAGATGGTGTCAGGGCAAGTGATAATCACATATGATGCTGAGGATTTAGGGTGTATTTATGGTTACAGAAATTGTATCAAAAAGTTCAGTGAAAGAGACTGAGATATGGGATGTGCGTGGGCACTCGACATAAATGAATAAATAAATGAAGGCATCAGTGCATTTTCAAGATGATTGTGCAGTAAAGTATGTGCATTTTTTTTTGGTGCTAGGGATTGAACCCAGGGCCTTGTGCTTGCAAGGCAAGCACTCTACCAACTGAACTATGTCCCCAGCCTCAGTATGTGTGTTTTGAAAGAAGGGATGCTTACAATTTTGACATTAATTTTTATAACTAGGGATACAGACAGCATGAACTCAGCTTCACTCTGTCTTTGAGAAGGATTACTCACTTGGCTGGGGTGAAAATAGTTTAAGTAGTCATAGAATTTATATGTTCTTAATGTTGGGTTAATGATGAATCAGAACTTGGGATCCCAATTGTCCATACCTACATTTTATTCTAATCTTTCATTAATACTTACCTGTTTAATTGCCTCCAATCCAGCTGTAGGAATTTTTATTTCCTTCTGCTTAGAAAGGGATATTCATAAAACATAAACCTGAAAAGAATATCTCTTGTTCAGAAATCCTCCAATGATTCCTTAAACTTTCAGAATATTATTTCAAATCTGTTAAGGTACAAAATTTCTTTACCATCAGTATTAGTCAACTTCACATTACTACAGTGAAATAACTGAGAAAATCAACCTACAAAAAGAAAAGCTATATTTTATTCTGGAGGTCCCACTGCTAAAACTTGTGGCCCCATTGCTTTGTACCTCTGATGAGGGCACTGGATAATAATGGTGTAAGGTGTGTGTCAGAGCTAATTGTTTACATCATGAGTGAGGGAGCTGAGTAAAAGAGGATTGCCCAGGGTCCCATGATCTCCTTCAGGGGCATGCCCCCAAAGACCCACAGTCCAACTACTTTACCCCACTTCTCAAAGCTTCCTCCACTACCCAATAGTATTACCCTCTGGACCATGCCTTTAACCCATGGACCTTTGGTAACACTACCCATATTCAAACTATAGCACTTTCTCCTACTTATTTTTCATATTAGCAACACAGAATTGCTTTAAGCTTTTTTTTTTTTTTTTCAGGGCTGGGGTGCTGGGAATTGAAACCAGGGCCTTGTGGTTGCAAGGCAAGCACTATACCAAATGAGCTACATCCCCAGCCCTACTTTAAGTTTCTTAAAGCTTCCTTGTTTCTGTTTTTTTGGTGTCTGAGCTGTTCAAACTTTTTGAAATCATCATCCTTACCTCTTTTTCTATCTCACTACTCTGACTGTGGTCTGAATTAATGACTCATGACGTGTTTTTCTAATATTCCTTTGAAGTAACTCACATTTGCAATTTTCAGAGGCACCTATGGATTACTGATCATGCAGCTTATTTTGCTTTTCATAATTTTGGCTATTTTTCCTGTGCTTTGGGAAGTCCTGACTTCATTTCCTTTGGAAATTTCAATACTTATTTGTGAAAAAAAATTTAAGTTAGTAATGGTGTATACAAACAGCTTAAAAATTTTAAAATGTTTTGATGAATTATGGAGATGAAGGAAACATGATAGAAATAGGGAAACCATTAGCATTAGATAAAAAGGAAAGAAAATTACAAGAAATATGATTTGGAACTGAAAATGAACAATGCATTGCATAAATGGGAAATATAAGAGTATACAATTTAAATCATCATGTGGTCTTAAATTGGATGCACAATTGCAAGTTTATTTGGACAAGTGGAAAGCTTTGTAATCACTTGTGCATTTTTTTCTTTCAATAGCAACCTTCCTAAAATCTCTTCAGGAACTTATCTTATTTCACTGAAAACAATATATCAAATATTATGAGACACAATCAATATCTGGACCAATACACTATGACACAATGCTTTCTTGTCACAACAATTGTAAAAGACATCCCTGATTACAGAGATGATAAAATATGAGGAAGCTGTGTATCTTAGAATCGATGAAATCTAGAGATTAATCAAAAAAGGCAAGTAACTAAGTGATTAAGTATGTGGCATTATAAAGCCTCCAAATTAAATAAAGTCATAAGCTTCCAAACTTTCAGAAAAAGTAATTAAAGAAAGTAAAATTCTCTGAAATGACTTGACCAGTATTTGACAGAGTGTTTCCAAAATCTTAAGAGTGTTAATAGAGTTACTTAAAAACAGCATTACTAGATGAGGATTATTATCCTAGACGCTTTAAAGTGGTATGTTAACTTGTAGAAAACTGCTAAGTTGCAACTTTCTTTTTTCTGTAAAGGGTACAAGTTAATTCCTTTCAGAAGAAATAAATTCTACCAAAATTTGAGGTTTATTGCCCTGTAGGTCATTATCCACTTTGATATCTAACTTTTCAATCTTATTCCAGCATCTTTAATTTAGTTAAAGAGGTACTGCATGGGATACTTGTTAAAAATGGCAAGAAAATTTCATTCAAGTCTATTCAATACAATAGAGGTATGAGAGTAAACTCCATGTCATTGAAACAAAAGGCAAGGGAGATTTGAAACATTAGGATGAGTTAGAGAAAAAGTTCTGGAAGACTTTAGAGGGAAGGTTGGTTAAGGTGACTAGGCCATCTGTGTTTGCTAATTGGTACTTACTAAGTTAGATTCCTACACTTTCATGGAGACTGGAACATAGGGACATTATCTTTATTGATGATTCCCTTTTAAAGGGATCATTTGAATGCTTAAGAAACATATTTTTGGGTTGTAAAAATTCACATCTCTAAGCAGCAGAGAATAAATTTACATCTGGAAATTTTCTAAAATTTATGCTTTAAGGAAAAGAAGGTGAGTGGTGCTTATTATTTGAAAGAAACCTGTGGAAAATTTACTAAAGTTGAGGGGCATATTAAGATCATTTTGGTCAATTACACTGATTTTATATTCTAGTTTTTTGTATTATCTTTAGGACAAGTTTGTTATCTTTCTGGTTCTCTCTAAACACCCTTGACATATGCTCACTCTATATTCATATAAAACTCATAGTTTAATGTTTTTGAAAATCATCTTGTGAATTTTTCTCTGATAATAGTTGTTAAAATGAACAACAAACAAATGAATAAAACAAAGAACAACAATAACAACAACAAAAACACCCTGAAACCAAAAAAGAAAAAAGAAAAAAAATAACAAAGCAAATACCAATGAAAAGACACATTAAAGCAAGAAGTTTGGAAAGGGAAAAAAAATCATTTCTGGAATCTGACTAATGAGACAGCATGGGTAAGACTAATGGGGTAAGGAAAGGAATAAATGGAAATAACTGTCTTTGGAATGTGAACATTAACATAACGGAGAACAATGAATAAGAATCATGGCAATGTTAAGTATTTTATGTCATTGTCCTGAGAGGCACTCTGTTGACAAATTAGACCAAAAGAAAACAACAGCCATAAGAATAGTATTTGGTAACCAAATAATGAGAGAACTCAGAAATCAAAGAATAGTTTACCTCTTAAATAGCTTCTAATCATCTTCCAAAATTTTCCTTGTAAATTTAAATTTTAACTTGAATCCAGATCCAGCCATAAATTATAACTTAAGCATTTATTTCTACATTGTTAAAAGAAATATTTACCTTGATATATTTAAATATTTCCAGGCATTACTATTTATTTAATTTTATAAAAGTGATTTTCTTTTATGTTACTGTAACTTTATCTCTTCCTTGTCTAAGACAATGAACTGAAAAATCTAGTCTCCTTTTATTAAATGAATAGTATTTTCCCTATGAAACTTTTAGGACTACCCATATGATTGTAGTAAAATGGAGTATGACATATTGCCTTCCAGAAGGACACTTCACAATTAGAAATTGCCAAAAGCAGAGATAAAGCAGTATTCAGGGCTTTTTAAAATAGCCCAAGGAAGATGTTGAATGAAAAATTTTCCTTCATTACTTTGATCTCACAATTATTCTTACTAAACTTCAAGTATAAAAGAAATGTAGAAAACAGGGACTCAAGAAATGAACATTAGTCTGCTGTGATCACCTGCAGTCTGCCAGCATATTGACGCTTTTTTTGAGTGCAGATTGCTCACTGTCAGGCGTCTATCATCCACCATTTGCCTGCCTCTTGCCTGTCCATCGCCTGCCTTACACCTATCCATCACCCAACGCACAAGGTTCACCTCCTGATTGTCTGACAACAGTCAGCAAACTGATCGCTGACCACCAGTGGAGCACCAGCTGCCTGCTGTTGCCTGGAAGTTCACTGTTACAGTACCTGCAGGTTTGATTACACGTGACTGCCGCCATTTTGAGACAACAGCCAGACCTGTAGGACCCCTGGCCAGACTGACTGAGCCCCATATCCAGGATCCCTCAGCCCAACCAATCACTCCCTGTCTCTGGGGCCCTCATATCGACTGACTGCTCCCTGCCACCAGGACCCCCAGACTGACTGACTGGGCCCTATCACCGGGACCCCAGACCGACTGATTGCAACCGGCCTCCAGGATCCCACAACCACACCAAAAACACCCGACCTCCAGGACCCCTGCCTGACCAACCACATCCTAACTCCAGGACCTCCTGCCGACCACGGCCACATCTTGACCTGCAGCTTCCCATTTGCCAACACATTTCGAAGCCAGAACGGCCATCTTGGATAATCCTCGAAGCCAGAGCTCCAATCTTTAGGTGGGGCAAATCCCATCGTGAGACACCTGCTGGAGACTTGAAGCTCATTGTCAGGTACATCTCATGCATCAGGCTACTGAAGACTAGGAGGTTTCATTATTATATGACTGTTATAGTGTAGATTTTCTTTTTTCTCCTTATTGAAAAATTTTAAGTTTTTATTTTACTTTTCTTGCTCTCTTTTCCTTTTGTTTACCTGTTCCCTCAGAGTCTCTTTCTCCCTTTTTTGCATGCTAACATCCAATTTCTTTTGATTATACTCTCACCCTTTCTATTATCTAGAACTTCTGTACATTCTTTTCTTATCACATTAACAGTCACTTTCTACATCTCTCTTCATCCTCTTTGTCCTCCATTTGAAACTACAGACCTTATTGCAAATCTGTTTGTTTTACTGAAGATAATATTTGAACTCATTCTGTTAATTATGACAATTTTGTTATTGTCCTCATAGGGGCTATTTGGTCTAGGATTGCCTAGTGTCTGAATTGGGCACTGCTAATATTGATCTCCCCTTAAAGAAAGGGTTTTGGAAACCTATAATGCCACTATAGGCCTATAGGGGGAAATCTGTAATACCCCAGATCTGCACTGCTAGAGGGGAAGATATATGAACAACATGAAAAGACAAGGGAAGAAAATGATCCAAACAAATCTAGTTTCTATATTAATAGAATCCAATGACAGCATGTTAGAAGAAATGTCAGAAAAGGACTTCAGATTATACATGATTAAGATGATTCGCGAAGCAAAGGATGAGATAAGAGAACTAATGCAGGCAATGAATGATAATACCAGTAAGCTGAAAGAGCACCTACAGGAAGTAAAAGATCATTTCAACAAAGAGATAGAGATTCTCAAAAAAAAAACAAATGGAAATCCTTGAAATGAATGAAACAATAAACCAAATAAAAAACTCAATGGAAAGCACCACCAAAAGACTAGACCACTTGGAAGACAGAACCTCAGACAATGAAGACAAAATATTTAATCTTGAAAATAAAGTTGCCCAAACAGAGAAGATGGTAAGAAATCATGAACAGAATCTCCAAGAACTATGGGACATCATGAAAAGACCAAATTTAAGAATTATTGGGATTGAGGAAAGCACAGAGATACAAACCAAAGGAATGAACAAACTATTCAATGAAATAATATCAGAAAATTTCCCAAACCTGAAGAATGAAATGGAAAATCAAATACAAGAGGCTTACAGAACACCAAAAGCACAAAATCACAACAGGTCCACATCAAGGCACATTAAAATGAAAATGCCTAACATTCAAAATAAAGATAGGATTTTGAAGGCTGTGAGAGAAAAGCATCAGATTATGTATAGGGGGAGACCAATATGGATGGCAGCCGACTTCTCAACCCAGACTCTAAAAGCTAGAAGGGCCTGGAACAACATATTTCAAGCTCTGAAAGAACATGGTTGCCAACCAAGAATCCTATACCCAGCAAAACTAACCTTCAGATTTGAAGATGAAATAAAATCCTTCCATGATAAACAAAAGTTAAAAGAATTTACAAATAGAAAGCCTGCACTACAGAATGTTCTCAACAAAATATTCTATGAGGAGGAAAGGAAAAACAACAATGTAGGTCAGCAAATGGAGGTAATACCTTAGAGAAAAACCACTCAAAGGAGAAACCAAGCCAACTTAAAAACCAAAAATAAGCCAAATGACTGGGAATAAAAAATCATATCTCAATAATAACCCTGAACGTTAGTGGCCTAAATTCATCAATCAAAAGACATAGACTTGTGGAATGGATTAAAAAGAAAGACCCAACAATATGCTGCCTGCAAGAGACTCATCTCATAGAAAAAGACATCCACAGACCAAAGGTGAAAGGATGGGAAAAAACATACCACGCCCATGGACTCAGTAAAAAAGCAGGGGTTTTCATCCTTATATCAGATAAAGTGGACTTCAATCCAAAGTTAGTCAGAAAGGATAAAGAAGGACATTTCATACTGCTTAAGGGAACCAAAAATCAGGAAGATATAATGATAGTAAATATTTATGCCCCAAACAATGGTGCATCCCTGTACTTTAAACAAATCCTTCTCAATTTCAGGAATCACATAAACCACAACACAATAATTCTGGGTCACTATAATGCACTGCTGTCACCACTAGGTAGATCTTCCAAACAAAATCCAACCAAAGAAACCATAGAACTCAATAACACAATCAATAACCTTGACTTAATAGACATATATAAAATATTCCATCCATCAACAAGCAGATTCACTTTCCTTTTAGCAGCACATCGAACCGTCTAGAAAATAGACCATATGTTATGCCATGAAGCAGCCTTTAGGAAATGCAAAAAAATAGAGATACTGCCTTGTGTTCTATTAGATCATAATGGACTGAGAGTAGAAATCAATGACAAAATAAAAAACAAATTATTCCAACACCTGGAGACCAAATAATATGCTATTGAATGAAACATGGATAACAGAAAACATCAGGGAGGAGATAAAAAAATTCTTAGAGGTCAATGAGAACGACAATACAACATAGCAAAATCTCTGGGACACTATGAAAGCAGTACTAAGAGGAAAATTCATTGCATGGAGTGCATTCCAGAAAAGAATGAAAAGTCAACAACTAAATGACCTAACATTACAGTTCAAATCCCTAGAAAAAGAACAACACAATTACAGCAAAAGTAGTAGAAAACAGGAAGTAATTAAAATCAGAGCTGAAATCAATGAAATTGAGACAAAAGAAACAATTCAAAAAATTGACAAAACAAAAAGTTGGTTCTTTGAGAAAGTAAACAAAATAGACAAACCCTTAGCCACACTAACAAAGAGAAGGAGAGAGAAAACTCAAATTACTAAAATTCATGATGAAAAAGGAAATATCACGACAGACACCACTGAGATACAGAACATAATGAGAAGCTACTTTGAAAATCTGCATTCCAACAAAATAGAAACTACCGAAGACAGTAACAAATTTCTAGAGACATATGTTCCTCCCAAACTGAACCAGGAGGAAATACACAATTTAAACAGATCAATATCAAGCAATGAAATACAAGATGCCATTAAAAACCTACCATCCAAGAAAAGCCCAGGACCAGACGAATTCTCAGCCAAGTTCTATAAGAGCTTCATAGAAGAACTCATTCCAATACTTCTGAAGGTATTCCAGGAAATAGAAAAGGAGGGTACCCTCCCAAACTCATTCTATGAAGCTAATATCACCCTCATACCCAAACCAGGAAAAGACACATCAAGGAAAGAAAATTTTAGACCAATATCCTTGATGAATATAGATGCAAAGATCCTTAACAAAATATTGGCAAACCGTATCCAAAAACATATTAAGAAAATCGTGCAGCACGATCAAGTGGAGTTCATCCCTGGAATGCAAGGATGGGTTAACATTGGTAAATCAATAAACATAATCCATCATGTCAATAGACTTAAGGATCAGAATCATATGGTTATTTCCATTGATGCAGAAAAAACGTTCGACAAAGTACAACACCTCTTCATGCTGAAAAAAACACTAGAAAAAATAGGGATAGTAGGAACATACCTGAACATTGTAAAGGTTATTTATGCTAAGCCCATGGCTAACATCATTCTTAATGGAGAGAAACTAAAACCATTCTCTTTAAAAATGGGAACAAGACAGGGATGTCCTCTTTCACCACTTCTATTCAACATTGTCCTCGAAACTCTAGCCAGAGCAATTAGGCAGACTAAAGAAATTAAAGGGATGGAAATAGGAAAAGAGGAACTTAAGCTGTCACTATTTGCTGATGGCATGATTCTATATTTAGAGGATCCAAAAACCTCCTCCAGAAAACTTCTAGACCTCATCAATGAATTCAGCAAAATAGCAGGCTATAATATCAACACGCATAAATCTAAAGCATTTTTATACGCAAGTGACGAAACAGCTGAAAGGGAAATTAGAAAAAACAACTCCATTTGCAATAGCCTCAAAAAAAAAATACTTGGAATCAATCTAACCAAAGAGGTAAAAGATCTCTATAATGAAAACTTCAAAACATTGAAGAAAGAAATTGAGGAAGACCTTAGAAGATGGAAAGATCTCCTATGTTCTTGGATAGGCAGAATTAATATTGTCAAAATGGCCATACTACTAAAAGTGCTATACAGATTCAATGCAATTTCAATTAAAATCCCAATGACATACTTTACAGAAATAGAGCAAGCAATCAAGAAATTTATCTGGAAGAATAAGGAACCGAGAATAGCTAAAGCAATCCTTAGCAGGAAGAATGAAACAGGGGGTATCGCAATACCAGAACTTCAACTATATTACAAAGCAATAGTAAAAAAAATGGCATGGTATTGACACCAAAATAGACAGGAAGATCAATGGTATAGAATAGAGGACATGGACAAAAACCCAAATAAATACAATTTTCTCATACTAGACAAAGGTGCCAAAAATATGCAATGGAGAAAAGATAGCCTCTTCAACAAATGGTGCTGGGAAATCTGGAAATCCATATGCAACAGAATGAAACTAAACCCCTATCTCTCACCCTGCACAAAAATCAACTCCCAGTGGATCAAGGACCTTGAAATCAGATCAGAGACCCTGCATCTTATAGAAGAAAAAGTAAGTTCAAATCTTCAACTTTTTGGCTTAGGATCAGACTTCCTTAACAGGACTCCCATAGCGCAAGAAATAAAAGCAAGAATCAATAACTGGGATAGATTCAAACTAAATAGCTTTCTCTCAGCAAAGGAAACTATCAGCAATGTGAAGAAAGAGCCTATAGAGTGGGAGAAAATCTTTGTCATTCATACTTCAGATAGAGTACTAATTTCCATAATATATAAAGAACTCAAAAACTTTACACCAAGAATGCAAATAATCCAGTCAGCAAATGGGCTAAGGAAATGAACAGACACTTCACAGAAGAAGATCTACAAAAAATCAACAGATATATGAAAAAATGCACAACATCTTTAGTAATAATAGAAATATAAATCAAAACTACCCTAAGATTCCATCTCACCCCAATTAGAATGGCGATTATCAAGAATACAAGCAACAATAGGTGTTGGCGAGGATGTGGGGAAAAAGGTACACTCATACATTGCTGGTGGGGTTGCAAATTAGTGCAGCCACTCTGGAAAGCAGTATGGAGATTCCTTAGAAAACTTGGAATGGATCCACCATTTGACCCACCTATCCCACTCCTCGGCCTATACCCAAAGGACTTAAAATCAGCATACTACAGAGATACAGCCACATCAATGTTCATAGCTGCTCAGTTCACAATAGCCAGATTGTGGAACCAACCTAGATGTCCTTCAATTGGTGAATGGATAAAAAAACTGTGGTATATATGTACAATGGAATATTACTCAGCCATAAAGAATGATAAAATTATGGCATTTGCAGGCAAATGGATGAAATTGGAGAATATCATGCTAAGTGAGATAAACCAATCTCAAAAAACCAAAGGACGAATGATCTCGCTGATAAGTGGATGATGACACATAATGGGTGTGGGAGGGGGGCAAGAATGGAGGAAGGAGGGACTGTATAGAGGGAAAAGAGGGGTGGGAGGAGTGGCAGGGAAGGAAAAAATAACAGAATGAATCAAACATCAATACCCTATGTAAATGTATGATTACGCAAATGGTATGCTGTTACTCCATGTACAAACACAAACAACATGTATCCCATTTGTTTACAATTAAAATAAAAAAAAATAAATGAACATTAGATTTGAAAAGCAGCTATCTAGTTTATTTCCAATCTAAATATAATCAATATGAATCAAGCAGTAAAGAATATGGCAAAGTTGTAGTAAAAATCCCCACAAAGAGAAATCTCAGGAACAATGTACTTTACCATGGCTTTCCAAAACTTGTTTTCAGGGATAATGGTCTCTTTAGATCAATGCACTTAATCCTATCTGATAAAGATTTGTGTAATTGTGGAAATATTCTATACTTGTGCTGTGTGCAATTCAATACCCAATAGCCATATGTGCTATTCAGCCTATCAGATGTGACTAATACAATTGAGTAACTGAATTTTCATTTCATTTCATAAAATTGTATTAAATTGCCTTATTTTTCCAGTAGCTACAACACTTGGCAACACAAGTCTACATTCTTCAAGAAAAAGGAATATACTTTTTGGTTTAAAGTATAAAACTTTGCTTAATCTAGTATTTCCCAAATTTACTTGTTCAAGAATCTCTCTTTATAACTGAGTAAGACAATAGAACATACTTTTAAAAAATTGTATATCAATAATAAAAAGGAATAAAAAAATTCAGGCCAGTTGCACATTATTCCCTTTTTTTTCTGGTTCCTTTGTGTATTCACTCACCTAACATCTATTGAACTTGGCTCTGTTGAGATAAAATATCATTTGTTCATTAAGGTAGTTCTAATGAGCTAGGTGTAGTGGCACATGTCTGTAATCCCAGTAGCTTAGGAGGCTAAGGCAGGAGGATCACAAGTTTGAGGCCAATCTCAACAACTTAGCAGGGCCCTGAGCTACTTAATGAGACCCTGTCTCAAATTTAAGAAAATAAAAAAAATAAATAGAAAGGATGTGACTCAGTGGTAAAACATCCTGGGTTCTATTCCTGGTACCAAAAAACGTTCTAATGAGACCAGGTAGACAGGTAGAGACTAATAAAAAGAAAACCTCATGTAGTCTGGTAAATTCTAAGAAGCAGAGTACTATGGGAATACAGAGATTTGCATATAGTTGAGATTTGTCATGGGGAAACTTTTCTTTTTTTAAAATGTTCGTAGTTGTCAATGGACCTTTATTTTATTTATTTATTTATTTATTTATATGTGGTGCCATGAATAGAACCTAGTGTCTCACACATGCCAGGCAAAGACTCTACCACTGAGCCACAACCCCAGTCCCTGTCATAGGGAAACTTTTTAAAGGGAAAATGGAGGATATGTAGGTCAGTTAAAATAGAGGGTCCCTCTTAATTATTGTTTTTCTTGCTCTCTTCCTCAAGGTTTGATACTTACCTTACTCAAGCTAAAAGTTTGAATTGAAATCTATTCTCAGATCTTTGTGTGTTGCTTCCTTATACTATGAAGTCAAAGGCATTAGTCTGAATTTTGCAGAGTGATCTGAGAATTAGATGCCCTTAACATTGTCTACTTCTTTGCTGCCATCCCAATCACATTCCTTGTTCAAACCCCTTCACACTCCAACATACATCACAGAAACAGAAGACATTTTTACCTTTAAACTATTAATATTAATCATAGGAAATTAAAAGACATTATGCAAATGTTACACACAGAGAAATTTAATTTCTTTCTGTATAATCTGCAATGCTTTTTTCTTTTTTTCTTTTGGCATCAGGGATTAAACCCAGGGATACTAATCACTGAGCTACATCCCCAGTCTTTTTTATTTTATTTTATTTTATTGTATTTTATTGTATTTTATTTTATTGAGCAGGGTCTTATTAAGTTGCTCAGGGCCTTGGTAAATTGCTGAGGCTGGTTTTGAACTTGGGATTCTCCTGCTTCAGCCTCAAAAGTCACTTTATTTTTATTATTTATTTATTTATTTATTTTATTGTAAACAAATGGGATACATGTTCTTTCTCTGTACATGGAGTCAAGGCATACCATTTGTGCAATCATACATTTACATAGGGTAATGTTGTTTGATTCATTCTGTTGTTTTTTTCCTTCCCCCCCACCCCTCCCACTCCTCTTTTCCCTCTATACAGTCCTTCCTTCCTCCATTCTTGCCCCCCTCCTTAACCCTAACCCTAAACCTAACCCTAACCCCTCCCACCCCCCATTATATGTCCTCATCCACTTATCAGCAAGATCATTCTTCCTTTAGTTTTTTGAGATTGGCTTATCTCACTTAGCATGATATTCTCTAGTTTCATCCATTTGCCTGCAAATGCCATAATTTTATCATTCTTTATGACTGAGTAATATTCCATTGTATATATATGCCACAGTTTCTTTATCCATTCATCAACTGAAGGGCATCTAGGTTGGTTCCACAATCTGGCTATGGTGAACTGAGCAGCTATGAACATTGATGTGGCTGTATCTCTGTAATATGCTGATTTTAAGTCCTTTGGGTATAGGCTGAGGAGTGGGATAGCTGGGTCAAATGGTGGTTCCATTCCAAGTATGGAGGAATCACCATTTCTACCAATATCTGATTTCCCTGAACCCTCCTTTCTTTCCTAATCCATTCTCAACAAAGTTAGGGATATTCTAAAGTGTATATTTCATTAAACACTTCCTAGATAAAACCTTTCAAGAGTTATTCCAATTCCCTGCTCTAATGGCTGTGGAATTTATCTAGAAGGGAATTGGAATAACTAGCCATTAGAGCAGTTTAAAATTCCCTGGAAGATCCAGTCCTACTTTACTACTTCAATCTCAGAGCTAAATATTCTAGAACAGTATCTAGCATTTAGTAAACCCAATTAAGTGTTTGCTATTATTTTAGTAAATTGTTCTCTTTCCAAGAAGCTTAAAGGATGACAATAAGATACAGAAAGTAACTTATGGTACAGCAAACGTATAAAAGAAAAAGAGGTCCTAGAAATGTTACTAAGAATTCACCATTTCTACCATTAATCTGTTCCCCCAACACTACTCTCAGCCTTCATTCTTTCAAACTTCAAAATATAAAGTTTTCCCATCCATATAAAAAATATATTTTTTCACATATCAATATTCATTTTATATAATTTGAAGGCACAGTTTTATCCTAATGAGTTGGGAAATAATTTTATAAATATTAAAACAAAGGTGCTACAAAACTTATTGGAATCTTAGAACTAATTTTATTTTACTAACAGAGACAGTGTATGATAAGTATCACAAACCCAAATCTAGGGAGGGATTCATTTCTGATTCTAAAAGTGAGTGACATTAATTAATATCAACCTTTACTTTTTCAAAATAACCACCAATCAAGCAAAAGCTGAGTTTATTACTTGGTGCAATAAATTAGACCAACACCTTGACAGGGTCTTATTTATCTGAAGATATAGTCTGAAGTTGAGTATTTACGGGATATTTGATAGTTTTTGGTTCAAGTGGTTCAAAGTAGGTCTTTGCAGAAATCAGATTTGAATTGGGTAAATAAACACACACAAAGATTGGTGGACCCACTGAGTCCTGGGTTTTAGAGTAATTCTTAGTAAATAAATAGTTGCATAAAAGTTGTATAAAAGAAGGGATTTTTCTCTCAGATAACCACCCTTATTGTCTTCAATCAGAGCTGGTTGCTCAATATATATTTCAGTCAGATGTTTTTTTAGGAATTTCCTGAAGTCACCAGTGAAGTTATATTTTAGTTTATAGCAATGTTTCATGAAAAATTATTTCTTACATAAATAGAGTTATATTTAAGTAGGGACTTTGACAATTGAGCTGTCTGAGTGACATTTTCTTTGTGTTTCCTTCCTTGTAGTATACGGACAGCAGTGGCACCATTTCCTTTTGGTCGTTTTGAGGATTCTGTGAAATAACGTGTATAATGTCTCTTGCAGGATGCCTGTCACTTAGTAAAAGTAAAATGACTCTTAAATACTTTCTCTTGTTAATCAAACTATTACTATTGAATCAGCTCATATTTTTTCATTCACTCATTCTAAAGCATTCACCAAAATATTATATATTACATGCTTTTCTCTGTGTTTAAGATCAGAGATGAAAGAGCCAGGCACTCAAATAACTTGTACACTAAGAGACACATTACTCTATGACATAGGAAGTGTTCTGGTGGTAAAAAATAGGAATGGCATGACAAGGCAGCCCAGGAAATTTTAAAAAGTCTGAAAACTTGTCTTAGTGAAGTTGATTTTTTACCTTGACCTTGAAGGATGAAACATTCAAGGGTCAAAAGATCATTCCAACCTAATGGAAAAGTGTATATAAAGGCTACCATCTATTAATTTTCATTCCTGGTTATAAATAGGAAAAATCATGTGATTAAAAAATGTTATTGAGAAATTTAGACTATTATCATTTATTTGATTTAGTAAGATGAGTCTGGATTAAGAATGTTAAAATAATAGATTTCAACATATAGTAATGATCAGTGTTTACAATTAGCATGCATTAATATCAACCAGAAGATCAAGGGTTTTATATCAAGGAAAGCAGCTGGACTTGTGCTTCATACTTTGAAGTTTGAAAGAATGAAGGCTGAGAATAGTGTTGGGAATAGATTAGTGTTAGAAATGGTGAGTTCTTAGTAACATCTCTAGAACCTCTTTTTCTTTTGTGTATTTGCTGTACCCTAAGTCACTTTGCAGATCTTATTGTCTAGTGGTTGTCACTTATTTTTTGAAATTGCCCATGTCCTGCTCAAGCATCCCAGAGATTCTGATTTCATTAATATGGCATGGAGCCTGTAAATCTGTATTTTAAAATATTTTTGTGTTTTTTTTTAAACTCCCCTAGTGATTCTAATGTGTAGGTAGGATACAAAGTTTCTTGCAGAAGTCACAACCGAAGACCAATATTTAGTTATCTGTTATGAATCTTTTAAGCAATATTCTCAAGTTTGACATGCATAATTTTGAAAGTAATGAGTTGAGAGAAGGTATAGAAGGTAATTTTGGAAGGAATGAGAGGAAGAATTAGGATAGGATAGAGTGAGCTTTCAGTTATTCCTACATGTCTGGAACTTGGTTTGCAAGTAAAAAAGGAAAGAGACTATTCAGACATTTTCAGTGATAATGGACTCACAGACTGTGGTTGAGGCCAGGACCTGACATAATACATACTCAAAAGACATTATTGTTGGCATGAATTTGAGTATTTGGATAAAGAGGAAGAGCTTAAAGAACAACCCAAGGTTGGAAGCTATAAGGATAGGAGTAGCATGTATGGGATGGAAATAAAGATAACAAATTTGAAGTGTTGAATAAGGAACTTGCCAATAAATCATGACTACTTCCTGAGTCATTACTTCTGTCACAGCCCCAGGCACAGCTGTGTGGTCTTTCACTTCACTTTCTGATAATCCCTAACAGTCTGCCTTCTCCTCCTTTGTGTGTAACCCTCATGCCCTCAGGCTATTCCCTTGCTACCTTCTCAATTCCAAATTATTCCCTTTTCTCTTATGAATTTTTTTTTGCTAGACTAGGTCTTAGTTTTGACTTGCTATAATGTGCATCCCAGATCCAGAGAAAATGACAGTATTTATGAACTATCTAAGATTAACATTTTAATAGTCAAAATTGGTGAGCTTTAAAGACCTCAAAGTCAGCAAAATTTCATGCTTTCCCATTGCCAAAGGTTGTGGAGCACATTATGAAAAATGAAAAGTAAAGACAGGCAGAAAGCCCAAGTGCAAATAAATTATAAAATTAGAATAACTGGGCAGGATTGATGACTCTGTTTCCTCTGGGACCAAATCATGATTCTCTGAGAAGTTCTTTAAATCTCCTGAAATATTTAGGCCTCTTGTGTCAAAATTGCAGAAACACTGATTCCAAGTTTAAGAGAAGGCTACCTGTCTTCTAGCTTTATACTGATGTCAAGAAAAATGCCCCCAAAATGTGTAAAATGACTGTCAAAGACAACAATGTTATCAGAACAATGAAAGCAAGCTTATTTTTTTTGTTTGTTTGTTTTAATTCCTCATAGGTCAGAGAGCCAATGTTTTCTAATAATTTATTTAGAAAATTGATCCTATTTTTATTATTATTTCAGTTTAAAAATATAGGTTTCTATACAGTTGTTGGTCGGAAAATTTTTTTATAGATAATGGCTTGTTTAGGAGAGCATCAACTGATGTGGGATGGAAGGCTAAAAATTATAGCTGTGACAGCAATTTCAATAGGAAATAAAAACCTTAAGGAACTTAATAAAATTTATAAAAATTTACGTGTCAGATTTCATGCTATGTATTTGCCGATTTGTTCATTCCCTGAGGAATCAGTAGTGAATATGTCAGCAAAGAGGACATGATTGCACATTAAATACAATATGTATTCTGAAAATATAGAGAAATTTTTCAGTCTGAGCAGCATTCATACTAGTGTGTCTGCATGTGTGTGCATGTGTGAATTTATTCAATAATGATACCATTTCCATTTTCATAGTAAAAGATCTTCTTTTTTGCCCTCTTCATATATTCTTTTCAGCCCCCCAATAATCCTACAAGGTAACAATACATATGATACTTTTAACAGAACCCTTTGACAACTTGTGTCTTATTTGAGACAGCAAGCCTGGGAAGTAAATAATGATATTATTTTTATTTAAATAACAATAAAACCAGGCTGGAACAGGGCAAATGACTTAGCAACCAGCACATAGGTATTTGAGATAGAACTGACCTGCAAACGAAGTCCTGTTAACCTAGCACTGTACTTCATTAAAAAAAAAAGTTCAATAAATATCTGAGATTTAATTCTTTCTTCCCATTTTTTACTTTTTAATGTATTCTTTTTAGTATATATGACAGGTAGAATGTATTTGGACATATTGAAATTTAATTCTTAGTGTTTATAGACACACCATCAAATTATCACAAGAAATTTTCGCTTTATTTTTTAAAAATGTGGACTATTATATTTGAAGGGAGATTTTATTTAACTTACTTGAACCACATAGACATCTCCTGAATTTTTGAGAAAGTGAACCATAATATAGTATCGCAAAAGCAGGAGTCATGCATGCTAAATATGTTTTCTTTTCCTGAAGAAAACATTTTAAAACAAAACAGTGCCATGTGAAATTTATAGGCTATTTTCCATATGTTTCTGTTAGTATGAACCTGTCTATCAGAAATAATTATTGGTGGGCATAAACTAACGGGGACTTAGCTCAAAAAATAACAATAACAACCTAAGCATGCATAGAGTTCATTGTTTTATTTCACAGAAAGATGCCTATGCAACTTTTATAAGAAATTGGTAGGTTAAAAGAATAACCTTATGCAAATGCAGAAGGTAATTACCATTTTCACGATTTTGGCACATGTTGGAAATGTCATTTCAATCAGGGCCAATCATAATATGACAGTAATAACTGTGATACCATAAGTGATAATGTTATGCTGCTCACTTTTTCTAAATTTGGTGGCAAAATATGCAAAGATAAAACTTTCAAAGAGCCAGTAAAACACATTCAAGAATTTTCCCACTTTCAAAATTATTTTCAGGGAAATATTCACCAGTACAAAGAAACAATTATTTTGATAATGTAATTGTTTTTACATTCATCCCTTTTTAGAATTTTTGCAATCTTTTGTGGACAATGAAGAAGAATAATGTATCAACTTTTAAGTGATAATAAAACACTTTGATTTTATGTTATTTTTTTCTACATATATATGTTCCATATGTCATACACATGTATTCAATATTCATTCTACATATTTGGACCCACATAGTGATAAAAATGTGCACACATGGTATTTTATATGCATGTGTCTTGAGTTATAAATTTAACTAAAATTTTCTGAATGTTGCCTCTTACATGTTTGTAGTACATGTGCTTCTTATTGATAATGAAATAGAGTAATTAAAAACACAAAATGAGAACTTCAGAATAAAGCTCAATGAATTTTCTAGTTCATTGTATTATGAATTTGATATGAAGGCCATTTTTATTCTTTCTCATTTTCTGATTTCTAATGAAGAAACAGATTAAGAACTAAATTTCTTTCATTACTGCTTTTTATGGTTCTCAAATATTCATATCATTTTTATTTTATTTTAATTTTCTGATCTTTTCTAGGGACTCATCAACTGATGGTTTCTTAGAAATACTTCTCCACTAGGAAGTTGGAATAAATAGAAATTATTAACTTGCTGTGTGTATATTGTTCTAGAGCTAGGAACAGCAGGAGTCAGGAGGGTACCGAAGAAAGGAAGAAGTATGTTTTGTATTTCCATGTGGCTATTATTTAGTATTAAATGCAAAATCACATTGACACAAGATATAAATTAAAGCATTGATTTTTTAATGCTTTAAATAAGGAGGTCTTAACCTGTGGCTCAAAAATCCATAGTGAATTCAGAGGTCACCTAAACTGGATCAAATTTTTATTTACATGTGCCTAAGTCAATTTTAATAGAGAATTGTCAATTTTCATAGAGAATTAACCAGACAACTTTTCTTCAGATTTTTCTAGACATACAAGAACAACTAATAGGTTCAGTACCCCTATGATATGTGTAAATTATAGTTAGGACCCTATGGAAAAAATCTTTATTAAAAAAAAGAATATCATAAGAACCTTCAACAATGAATTAACTCTGGTTTATAAAAATTACATAAAATAATCTTAACTGAAGTGTCTTACAAAACAGCATTATGAGAATCAAGATGATATTATTACTGAAGTATGAGATTAAAGATATATTTCAATGTACTTAGGGTTTCTTACTCATGCAAACAGGTAAATGGCACAACCCACTTTATGATGAGTAATTATTATCATTATCATTAATATTATAAACCATAAAAATTTGGACAAATTGTTATTCTTTTTAAAATTAGAAGTTGAATATGCTTTTATGACTTATACTACATAATGTCTGCCAAAGCAACAATGTTGTTCTTAGGTATAACTTTTCTCAAATATTAGTTTGAAGCAGCAATTTTCTAGTGCCCCCCCCAAAAAAAAAAAAAAAACAATGTGAAAGTAGAAGCTTTCTAAGAGGTTTGGATTACACCTGTACTTAGAAAGTGGAGAATTTAGGAAAGAGATAAGAGAGATGCATTCCTTTAAGCATTCTTTGCAGCCACTTTCAAAAAGTATTTTTGTAGTTTTAAAAGATGCAGAGAGAATTTTATCCATAGACAGGAAAAAAATTTCTTCTAAGAAATGGTTTGAGATGCTGGAGAGATGTACTAAGATGGGTTACACCTTATTTCTTGAGAGGGCCATTAGTAGGGGCTCACCACTAGCTAAAGTGCTGACATCACTTTGGAGCAGCTTAAAATTTCTGAAAAGAAGTAGGCTTCTAATATAAAAGAATGAGCCTGTAACAGGGAAATACTTAGGAAAATATTTATATACACAGGTACAGGAAAAGCTGTAATTTATAATTATTACTTTCATATTTTTTAAATATGAAAATGCATATGTGTAGTCACACAAGGATATTTTAGCATACAGAATTTAGAATTATTGAGAAAAGTATGTTTCTTTAATGTAGGTTATATTATATCATGTTTCTAATTTGGAAAGAGCCACAAATTGAGGCAATAATTCCCTAAATTTGGATTTGATTTAATAACCCACAATTTTATAAGATGCCACTCTACATTTTATTGGAAATTTCATGGAGGGTCATGGAAAAGGTATTTATGTAAATTATAAGAGAGAGCTTTGTGTTGAAATAAAAGTGACAAATGTAAGTATGGGTATGATTCAAAATATAAGCAATATAAATCAATTTTAATCATGTGTTATTAAATAAGACTTTCTAATTAATGTTCTAACCTTTAAAAATATCTGTGTGAACAATCTTCCCTGTTGTGAAACTTAATTTTTATAATAAATATCACACTTTGCAAAAAACTCTTTAATTTTCCAATTACATTATGAAAGAAAATAAATTCAACTGAATTATAAGTCCCCACAATAGGAAAAAAGGTAACAAAAGCCCAGTTCATAAAGTTACTTTCTGTGGATGTTCATGTTTTTGGTCTTTCACAATGAAACTATAACTCAAGTTCAACATATTTCATATTCAATATATTTGTATCAGTTAGCTTTGCTGCATAATAAACTCCTCTCAAGTGTAGTGGCTGAAACAATTTGGTTCCTAATTCTCCCAGGTGTTTCTTTCCCATCTGGGTCAAATTCTCTCATGAATCTGTGGTCACCTCAAGCCATGACCAATTAATGACTTTCCACAGTATTTTAACCCTTCAGAGACTCCATTTTTACATTAAAAATAGATTTGAAAACAGTAACTTGATTGTTGACTCAGAATTTGAGCTACTTCTAAAAGTTCTCTGAGTTCTGCTGTCTATAAAGGACCCTGAAGAAGAATTCCCACACTGGATTATTTTCCTCAAGCCCCCGAGTGGTATCTTACCTGACATGTTTTTAAATATGTGGGACCATGAAACATGAATTCCCCTGCCTTCCCTATATCATAATTATAAATGTGGTCATGACAGAAACTAATCATGTTTTTTTCCTCTTTGATGGGATGAGTGTCTCATTTTCCATTTAAAACTCCTTACCTCACCTCACCCTTCTATCTGTTCTTTCTGTCTTTTAAGACTATGGTCATCTTCATCTCTTCTTCTCTATTTAATTTTTCTTTTTTCTGGATCAATCTCCTCAAGAGAGAATTTTCAATTCTTTACTTCTATGTCCTAAACTCCTACTTCCCCTCATCTACTACAATAAAGACTTTACCTGGTGTGGTCCATTACTTTTTATACTCAACAATGACTTTCATTTTGGTAAATTTAGTAAATATGTGCTAGTTATTTTCTTTCTTTGTCACTCACCATTGTTCACTACTCTGTCCTTAGAAAGTCTCTACACACTTGCCTCCTATGACATCATCCTTTATTCCCCTTCCTTTATGAGCAATTTGTCAGCATTCTTCATGAACTCCTCTTCATGGATTCACCTTTTAGATATAGGTGCCACCCTTCTTTTGTCTCAGTTCCTTTATTCTTCTTACTCTGTTCAGCTTATTGCTATCTTCATCCCCTTTCTAACCCTTGCTTCTTTGTCAGATATTTTTATATAATGGTTCCACAGGCTTACCAAACTCATCATGTCCAAACTCACACTGAATATATCTTCCTCCTCTTATCTTTAGTGTCACCTAAATGAGTAAGCAAGTGTTATTTTATGGACCTGGGATTTCCCCTGTATACTCATATGTAGAAGACTTAGTCCCCAACTGTTGGCAATATTGGGAGGTGTTTGAAACTTTAGAAAGCAGAACTTAGTTAGAAGAAGTAGGTCACTGGGTGTGTGTGTCCCTAGAAGGGTCTGTCTAATCCCCAGGATGTAAAACTATAATATGCTAATAAAAAAAGTATTGGGACATGAATAAAGGGTATCCAGTAATAGAATTACAGAGGATCAATGAAGTTTTTCACTTATTCTCCATATTATTCCTTTTGTATCTATTTAAAACCAATTAGCAAGAATTGCCACTGCCCATTTTTCATGTGCTTGTTTTGAATTCTAAGCTTTGTTGTTTTATTTTGCCATCTATATTCTTTCTACTCATTTGGCAAATTAAAATTGAACTATGTACAGTCAGACACTGTTTCGATTAGTTGAAATGTTTCACAAAGAATCATCCTTATCTCTGTATTCTTGACTATTTAAATGCATATTTGTCTACTTTGCATATTATTTACAAGAATATTGGTATCTTTTTGTAAGCCTTATATGTGTATTTATGTTGAAACACCCTAAATATTCTTTTTTTCTATTTTATGTTTTGAAGGTTAAGATAAGACAATATGATACCTGGTTTCATTTAAGCATTTTGTTAATTCATTGGTGATTGTGTTTGATCAGCATGTCATGTGTATTCTTGTATTTTTCATGTTTTTTTTTTTTGTATATAAAGGCATATTTACAACCCTAGAGCTTCCCAAGGATACTGTCTTTCTATGTCATTCACATGCTATTCCAAGAACTGTCAATTTTTGTACAAAGAGAAAATTTATTGTTGAGTTTGAAATTATATCAAATAGTTGCAGAGTTTCTTGAAGACATTTCACTATCTGTGTAGAAAAATCATATTTTACATTGGGTGCATTGTTCTATTTAGAAGCCATATTTAACTTATAAATGTACTTCTAGTAATACTTGGATAATTTAGAAGTATTGATAATGCATTGCTCTAGGATTAAAGATCTTACTATGATATTAAATGGCTAACCAAAAAGGAGATATTAATTTATATTTTTCATTTATACTGATTTATTTGATGAATAATATGGCCACCATTTATTATAACTTGGGAGTGGTGACTGTACAGTTTTTCTTATTCTCTTCATGGCCCTGCACATAAGCAGACCATTATTATTTTACACTGACGAGTTGAAAATTCAAGGCTCATAGAATTTATGTGAGTTCACATTGTCATTTTGGGGCTGGAATCTGTACCACCTTTGCAGAACTTGAGAATTTATGTCCTTTCCTGTTTAACAGTGATTTTCAGTTTTTTCTTCTGCTTTCCACATGGGCAATTCATCCACATTATTTTACACATATTGTTGTTGTTACTGGGGAGTATTTCTCCAGAAAAAAGGAAACAGGGGTGTACTATATACAATCAGAATTTGCTGTCTTTTATAACACCCTTTCAAAGTCTAGAGGTTTTAATACCCATGATCCTCATTAGAATTTCCACACTGTATAGCAGTGATTGAATGCTGGCTCAAAATTAGAATTTGTAACACTCTGATCTAATTATCTTGAGTACTAGGATATTGGTATATTTAAGAGACCCAGTAGGTAATTTTAATGTGCATCTAAGGTTAAGTACTGCTATATTCACCATCTTGTCAAGGTTTTTGTCCATTGTATTATGTGTAATTACAAAGGTTAAATACAAGGAGTCAATGTATATCAACTGCTGTCAATGACAGAAATGAAATCACCTCACAATTTTAAAAATCAGTATCAAACCAGGTGCAGTGGCATACATCTGTAATTCCAGTGACTCAGGGAGACTGAGGCAAGAAGATAACACATTCAAGGCCAACCTCGGCAATTTTGCAAGACCCTGTCTCAAAAAAAAAATAATAAAAGGGCTGGGGATGTAGCTCATTGGTAAAGTGCCCTGGCTTCAATCCCCAGTAACAACAACAAAAAAATTAATTTTATGATTACATTGACATTTCAAATTTCAAATATGTATCCTTAAAAAATTATTTCCATTTTTTTCCCTCTGATTCTTTTTAGGTACTTCATTAATCCTTTGATCTTGGACAGTTTTCTTTTATAGGTTATTTTCTTTCTAATTTGTAAATTAATATTTTCCAGTAATAACTATTACTTTTCTGAATAGATGACTATTATAATTTTATCTGTTTTTCTAATATTTACATATTGGCCATTACGTACTAGATACTATATGTTATATCTACTATCTGCTTATAAATACAATGATTTGTTTTTTAATTATATATGTAATTTTTAAAATAAATGATATATTTATATAATTTTTAAACAAATAATATATATATGTGTATTCCTATAATTCAAAACCTAAACCATTTGTTTCAGTTCAGAGTGTTTAGTATTAAAATACTCTCTGATGATACCATTATCATCAAGATTTTAGGGGTGGACTAATTCTTTTCTGTAAAAGGCTATAGAGTAAAAATTTTCACTTTATGTTGCAGTTATTCAGTCTGTCACAACTTTTCAAGTGTGTCATTTTGGTGCTAAAGCAACCATAGACAATCAACAAATATGTATAACTGTGCCTGGAAGAAAACTTTGAGAGTACTAGCAGTAGGCTGGATTTTACTTGTGGTCTCTAATTTGCCTACATCTGTTTTTTCATCATGATTGTGATCTCAGGATTTGATTTCCTGTTACACAGAAGATGGTTAATAAGTATTGATTCATGTTAGTATGTTTTAAACAGGTTAATATAATGAACTGATACTTCATATAATATATAAGATAGCTTCTAAATATGATATATGAAAACCATTACATTGATGTGCCGCAGTTCATGCTTTAACAGAAATTTCCCACTTAATCTACTTAATATTTATAGACTTTAAGTTAGTGATCATTGCTACTTCAGTTTATTTTTAGTTTTTTTTTTCCCCATTTTGAATGGGTGAGCAAAATGTGGTACATCCAACTAATAGGCAATACAAAGAAGTGGACTACATGCTCCATGATACAACATGGGTGATCTATGAAAACATTAATATACTGAGTTAAACAAGCCAGTCACAAACAACTCCTTATTATATGATTTCATTTATATTAAATGTTTTGAATAGGCAAATCTATACAGAAAAATTAGGTTGGTCTACTGGTAGAGATGGTAGGGCTATGCAGAAACTGGGGAAAGGATAGAGAACCTTGAGGGGTAAGGAGCTTACATTGGGAATACAAGGTGCTCTAAACATAAATTATAGTATGGTGCACATCCACATGAATATACTAAAATCCAATGAACTGCACACTTTAAATTGATGAATGATTTAGTATACAAATAATATCTCAATAAAGCCATCCTGTACTCTTGTAGGTGATCATTGCACAGAACACAAGCTAAGCCAATGTTGCCTCAATTTTCTTCTGTGTGTTCTGCCCTAGGAAATTCATATATTTTATCATCTAAGCTTAGACACATGTTGAGTGAAAAGGGGTACTAATAAAAATCACAACAGGAAAATAAGCCTAAATTGGGATTGTTTTGAACAAATGAAACTTCTAGATACTCTCAAATTGAAAGTACTAACAGTCATTTTTCCCAGAGTTTAGAGTTTTGGGACATAGAGAGAAATATCCTGCTGTGACAATTCCTTTGCCTCTCTCAGGTATGAGGCATGCCTCATTCTTCCATGCCATCCAACTACAAAGAACACACTCAATAATTTGTAAAGGGGTCCCATATAAGGCCTCTTCACTTGACTGGAGGTGATGGGTGAAAACCTCCAATTCTTCCCCAAGGAGACAAATAACAGCTTTCCAGAAAAAAAAAAAAAGAAACTGTAAAAATTCCTCCCTCTGCATTTTCTTAAACCACTTAAATTCTGAAAGTCAGCAAGGAGTTCAAGAGTGAGGAACAGATGCTTACCCATTTCCTTTGAAAATCTCTATTTAGTGATTTGTAATGCACACTAGTATTTCACATCTGTTATAATGTGGTACCTCATTCCAACTTCAATTTTACCATCTTGTTTCATATATATTCTATTTTTTCTATACAAATGTGAGTGTTATTTTTGGAATATAATGTCAGAAGAGGTGATTTGTCTTAGTGGTTAAGTGTGGCACAGACTTTGAAATCAGAAAGCCATGGTTATTAGATTGGTGCCTTTAGGGAACTGACTTGGCTTCTTGAAGCCTTAACCTCATCTCATGTAAAATGAGGATAATAATAGTATCTACCTCATAAGACTAGTATCATAATCTTAAGAGAGGATATTAATATATGTAAATAAATACAATGAGTGAATTGTAGTTTTGTTCTGATAAATGGATTAGTTTTCTTAGTATTCATATCTATCCATATGAAACCATCAATAGGACAAAAAAAGAAAAAAAGAAAAAAGTGTGAAATGTCACACATTATCTTTGAATACCATTCCAAATTCTTTAGAAGCAGGAAACGACATTGAGATTTCTGCAGAACACTAAAATCACAAAAGTATCCATATAAAGGATAAACCTAGCTTATAGTCAGTGTTCAACTAATGTGGAATAAACCAATTTAAAGAACTCCTTAGCTATTGGGTATCTTCATGAAGTTTATCAAACCATTATATTACACTGTATTAGTTTCCTGAAGCTGTTGTAAAAGAAAAAGAAAACCAGAAAATAATTTTAATCACAGATCTGGAGGCCAGAAATCTGAAATCTTGCAGATTACTACAGATATCAGAGGAAATAAGCTAACCAAAATGCTTGATTTTATGTAGTATTCTAAACTGATAGACTTGATCTAAGGACATTGGCTCCTTGCATTTCTTACAAAACAAATGACAAGCCAGGCACAGTGGTGCATGCCTATAATCCCAGCAGCTCAGGAGGCTAAAACAGGAGAATTGGGAATTCAAAGCCAGCCTCAGCAACTTAGTGAGGCCCTAAGCAACTCATTGAGACTCTGTCTCTAAATAAAATACAAAATAGGACTAGGGATATGGCTCAGTATTTGAGTGCCCCCGAGTTCAGACACGGTTCCAAAAAAAACAAACAAAAAACAAAACAAAACAAAAAACCGGCAACAGCTTTATAACAGTTTTCTTCTACTTTTTACCTATATTTGAATATATATTTCAATTATAGATATTGAATGTGTTAGTAAAGAGTCAGTGATGATTTAACTGTTCAAAAATGCCAATTAAGAAAAAGGATATAGAATTTTTAAAGCACACTTGATTCTTTAGTATTTAAAAACATACATGTGTATGTAAATAGTTCTAAAAGTATTGATCACTATGGAATTGTTGACTATTTATGAAAATATATCTGAATTACAGCTGCTATTTGTTTCAAAATGAACCTGACCCCATAGCCAAATATATAAATACATGTTAACATAAATATACACACACATATATATTCTGCTTTTTGGTATTATCAGTGCGTAAATTTGTGTTCTTTTGTTTTTAAAGGTATACACAAGAACTGTTCAAAATATAAGATGTTAACGGTCACAGGGTTGAAAAAGTACACTGTTTCCTTCATCTATAATAAAGGTTATGGCTGGCAGTCTTATAACAAAAGACAGATTAGGAAGAGAACTAATAACAAATTGGTTTAATCAAAGTTTTACATGACACAATAACTCAGAAACTAAGATGCCCAAACCCAGGGAAACTGTATTATTTAATACTTAGTCCAATAATGCATGAAAAGCCATATAGAAGTGTGATTAACAAAGCTGTACAGAAACATGATTTCAAGAGGAGTTCTAGTTTTTATAATCCATCTGGTATTGAGGGGAAGAATTCTGGTTTTTATAGCAAGCTTTTTGGGAGACAGGGGACAGGGATGAAGGAGGGTGGTATGAGATTAGAGAGTCCTTCTGAAACACTTCCAATCTCTTTTAGTTCAAAGTATTCAGCATGCTAAGGCACCATATTATAAAATGTCTTCAAAAGTTTTACTGTATTAGAACATGGAAGAGATTTGCCAAAGTTTATAGAGTTTATTTGTAAATAATTATACACATTTCTAGTCTACCAGAATGTAGACTAGTACAGCTATTTTCGAAGTTAAAATTCAATTGAACATTGTCAATCTGAAACTGAAATCTGACTGTTTGTACTACCTTGTCATAAAGCATTGTCAAAGTGATAAAAGAACATACATTTATACTATTCTGATCCAAAGTGAATAAAATATCAGTATTCTTAAACTTAAATGAAAGTCAATAACAGTGAGGGAATGTAGTACTGGCTAAAACAGATGTTTTGTAGTTCATTACTCTCAAGTCCATGGTCAATTATGTGTGTAACTTTGGGAAAGTATCTTAACCTCAATTAACCTCAGTGTCCCCATCTGAAAAATGAGAGTTGTGATATATGAAATCATAGGATATTTTGTGGACCAAATAAGATACTGCATACAAATGGCTTAAAACAGTGTCTGAGAAATAGAAAATATTTAGCAAATGTTACCTATTACTACTATGAATTATATTAGAATCTTTTTTTATTTCTTGATATGCCTCTTCCTCTGGACTGAGAGTCTTAAGAACAGAGAAACTATAACATCATCATTATCATTTTTATTGTTTTGTCTTCAGTAGTTTACATGATCCCTATCCTTAAACAATTAGCTCATTGTTTGATGAATACATTAATGTCTGAGTTAACTATAATGTGAATAAAAGGTATATGATTTAAATTTTAGGAAATTTTTACATTTAGTATTATATGGGAATTGGGTGTTCCCAAGCATATAGGCCTATTGCTGAGCCAAAGACATTTAGACAACAATTCTCTATTTAAAATGAATCTAAAAGCGTACAGTTCTGAGTTTGATTCTTTACATGTAGATATTGTTAAAAGTTTGCTTCATGAGGTTGTTAAATATGTACATTTAATTTTCAAAAACTATCACAAAAGAAATGCTTATTAAAATATTGTTTTTTATACACAGTTTCTCTATTACAGTTCTCTATGGGTCAAATGACAGATATATAACTGAAAATTGTTCAAAAGAAATACATTGAATCATTAATAGTGCATTCCGTGGGTTGAACTGTCACTGTCCTCAGATATAGCTAAATCTAGATGTTATTTTGATTACTATCAGTAAATACTCATTTTCTCTCTCCTTCTGTCCTGCTTTTTTCTCCCTGTTCCTTTAGTATCTTTGTCCTTGTCTCTACCTTGCTCTCTCCATCAAAAACTTTTCTCTTAACTGTGTTCCCATGTTGACTTCATTCTCTCATAGTTTCTATCCTTCTTGTGACTAAAATGGTCCCATGGGTGGGCTGAGGTTTTCAGGATCCTTGGTGCTCCTCATTTCAGAAATTCCTGGTTTGTTATTGTTGTTGTTTTCTTTGGTCTGGCTTTGATCATATGTTCCTACTGGAATGAACCTTAATGGCTAAGAAGATGTAGTACTCTGGATTTGTTAGTCTTGGGTCATATGCCCGCCCCTAAGACCAGGGATAATATCAGACCATCTAAACCACATGTATTGAAAATTGTGTTCTATTCTCTAAGTATATACTAGGTAAATGAATGTGTGTATATGTGCATGTGAGCATGTGCATGTGCATGCATGCATACACACACACAATTAGATATAACATTTCACTTTTAACCTGGAGAGAAAATTTTTACAAGATATTTTATGGGACAGGTTGTGTGGCATACTGGAAAGGTCATTTAAGTGGCAGACACCCATTTTATTCTTTTACTTTCCCTTTTTCCTTCCTGAAATACAATCATTATGTTGAGAGCTCTAGACCAAAGGAACATAACTCAGGATACTAGAGTAGAAAGCTGAAAGGAGTTAGAGTCTCTAAAGATAACATGCAACTGCCATTCCATCCCTGTAAACTGTGCTTTAGAATTCTTTCATGTAAAAGAGAAACAAAATATCTAATGTACTTAAGATTATTGGTAGAGTAATACTGATTTTATTATGCATTAAAGATCCTGTTAAAATTAGTGACATTTCCTGACTCAGGGGGTTATTTAGGGGCTGGGGATTGAACTCAGGGGTGTTCCTTCACTGAGCTATATCCCTAGACCTTTTTATTTATTTATTTTTATTTGGAGACAGGATCTCACTAACTTGCCCAACTTGGCCTCAAATTTGTGATTCCCTTGCCTCATCCTCCTGAGTCACTGGGGTTACAAGTTTGCTGTACCACACATGCCTCAGTGAGTTTAGTATAATTCTGAATTAAACTTAGGTAAACGTTAGACTACTCAAAATTTCCACTGAAACAAATGTCTCACTCATTATTGTCATTCTTGTCCTTGACTTAGAATGATTTCTGTACACCTAGTATGGCAGAGTGAAAAACGCAAATACATTATGCCTGAAAATGGATGTTGCTGCACTCTAGAGTGACTTAGATATCAATACACTGATATAGACTCCATCTTAACATATGAGGCCAACCCCTTCCAGAAAATAAATTCATGATGTCCAAGGCACCACTGCAGGCTTGACTAAAATATGAAACTCTGTATTTCCTGCTGATACCCACAAAGTGAAGTGTAATAATTTGTGGAGTATAAAATCTATGACCAAATTATATTGTATGCATATGTTGATATGCTGCAATGAAACCCATTATTCTGTATGATCAATATGTACCCAAAATATTGAAATGCCATTTGTATATACATATATATACACATATATGAGACAAATGAGAGACAGCTATGCAGCACATTTATTTAATATATAAAAAGATAATCTTTATGGAATACATCATAGGATAAGTATTTGAGAACAAATGAAGGAAGAATTCAATACTAGAACTGTAAAGAGATTGGAATAGAGATTACTAACCTTGAAGTTGAAGATGAAAAAAATTAAATCTGAGGATCAAAGAATAGCCAGTGTGGGTTTTGAAAAGAATAACGTGGTTGAAGCAAAAGATTAAAATCTTATTTTTATAGGACGAACATTTACAATTATGTGAAGAAAATAAACTACTGAGGGAATTAGAATATGGAGTATACTGATATATGAATGAAAATAGTGAATACCCTGGGAACAATTTTAAGAGTGAAAGTAAGTTCAAAAAACCTTTAAAGGACATGAAACAATGTATACTTATGCACCACAATTTTTTGTTTTCTATGGTAGTTTATGGATAAATTTTCTGAAACAAAAAAGTAACTGAGCCTTAAAGCTGAGGACCAGAATAAGTCATTCATTTGAATACACATATTGAGAACTTACTGTGTTCCAGGTCTTTCCTAGTCACTGGGACAGAATTCTGAACTAACAATAAGGTTTTTGCCTCCATTAGTATTATGCTATAATGGGGCAAGCCAGTAAACAGAGAAGTTAGCAAGTATTTGAAGAGTAATAGTGTCTCAAAAGAGGTAGTGTAATGGGGCACTATCTCAGGTCATAGGTCCCAATGTTAACGAAAGATTCTACTTGAATAGAATTTCAAGTAGATGAAGATGGAAAAGAATCAACCTTGAACAGCTTAGCCTCATTCTTCTGGAGATCTCTCTCAGTGACTGGTAGAGATGACATTCACTAAAGTGTCAACAAGTATTAATAACTTAGGTGATCAAACCAATATACTTGTTTTTTCCCTTGTATTTAATATTCGAAATAAAATAGCTTTAACTATATTCCTGGCTTTTAAAGGAAAACACAAGCTCATTGGAAAAGCATGGAAAATATGGCCAAATTATTAATAATGACTTTCTCTCATAATGGGATTTTGAATACTTTTATTTGCATTTATTTTCCATATTTTTTCTCAACAGTCTTACAGAGGGAAATAGATATGCTTTGAGAAACTGTATACTTTTTAGTAAATAGACCAGTGACTAAGAAGTGATAAAGGTCTAATGGGTTCCTCTTTTTGGTGGTGCCTAGATATCCTCCTTTCCTTGTGATAAAAAAGGTTAACCTTTTCTTTTCCCCCCAAACAACCTCTGTAAAACTGTGTAAGTCTATTTTCTACACTTGTATTTATTGTCTCTCTTTCTGCAGAATCAAGCACATAGTAGAATCTCAAGAATAAAGTACTATATTGATTTTATTAAATGGTTAATTTTCTGAAAGTAGCAAATAACAATATGTGATAGAGATCAAAATCAATCAAAATTCTATAATTTTAATCAAAATTCTATGATTAATTTCAGGAAAAGGAAACACTCTATTAAGTACAGGTCAGCCTCATTTATTCTATGAGAAAAAATTATTTGTAATTTTTTATACCAGAAAACTCATATGTGTATATATCATGGTATATAATATGTACTTTATTAAATGCTAAACTTTCCTTAAGAATATTACTGAGAAGCTCTTTAAAATTAAACCTCCATTCTTCTTATGTGCACATACACACACACACACACACATACACACACACAGGAGAAGAAGGGAAGAACTCTGCATTAGGACAATCAAAAGTAGGTTAATGCAAATGAACAATATGTCAAGTACAGTATGAAAATTGACATTTATTAGCACACTGTGCATGCAGATATTTTCAAATCATTGTCATGCACATGAAAATATTCAATTTTTGTACTTATGTTTTCATAATTCAATTTTGTGCATTGCTTTCTATTGTTCTCAAATGCAGGTTTTTTACATAAACCTAGAAAATTTCACTGATGTGAGATTCCACTTAGTCTTTTGTAATTTCAACCAGATACTAATTGACAGTAAATAAGTAAGAATAAATAGAAAATCATATATCTTTAAAATTAAAAAATAAATTATTAATTTTAGTGATTCTTTTGCCACATTCAAGTGCATATTTTCACCTACAGAATTAAATTTTATCATAGTAAACATAAAATATATTTTCTGTTCAGAGAAAAGGGGAATTTCACAAGTCCCATTCATTTATTTATTCACTTAGCTATTCATTTTCCATAGAGACTTGCCTTGGTTCACTTTTCTTCTTTAAAGATTCATAAATTCCATGTGATTTAAAATGACAAGTAATGTACAAATCCATTCCTGTTATTGAAAGACAATAAAATGGCATAGAGGGAAGGGAACAGGGGTTTGGAAAAGGGAAGAGGAAGAAGAGTTACTGGGGTCCTAATTAGAATAAGATATATTCCATACTTCCATAATTATATCAAAATGGATTCTTCTGTCATGTATAACTAAAAAGAACCAATAAAATAAAATAAAAATCAGTAAATAAAAATTTAAGAAGACAAAAATAAAACACATACAGGGGACATCTTAGTCACCCTTGCCCTATACTCATCTGTACACTCCACAATTTCTCCAGAGGTGACCATGTTTCAAAGACAGGACACAACCAAACAGACATTTTACTGAGTCTTTATAGATTGTTTTATAGATCATGTTTGTACATCTTAGAGGCTTTTTCTTGTCAGTACTTACAGATTCATTCATTATTTTTGACTGACCTAGAGTAGTTCATAGACTACACAAATATTTTATTAAATCATTTCTTTATTGGTAGATATTTAGGATTGTCCAAATGTTTCACCATTACAAACAATGCTTCAGTTATAGCCCATGGTCCTCGTTGCACACATAAGCAAGTATTTCTCTTACATAGACACTAAAAGTGGAACCGATAGTTATAGGGTACAGGCATCATTAATTTTGGTACTGCCAAATTGCCCTCCAAATGTTGGTACCAATTTATTTTCCAACCAGTAGGATGTAAGAGTTCACAAACTCCCTATCTTTTAAAATCACTGAAAAGAGAAAACAGTATAGACAAGTTATTTTAATATGCATTTCTCTGATTTTTAGTAAGTTCAGGTTTTCATATTCTTACTGGCTATTTTGTCTTCGTTTTTTCTAAAATACCTATTGATAGCCTTTCACTATCCGTGTATTGATTTATTTTATTTTTCTTTGATTTGTAGATGATATTTTGTAAATTGTTCATGGTACTCCTTTGTGAATTTCTAAATTGCAGATGTTCTCTGTATTTTTTAACCTTCTTTGCTTTGCTTAAGTTGTTCAAAAATTTTTTAGAAAATTTTCATAAGTTAAATGTATCAATCTTCATGTCTTTTTTCTTTTTTCACTTGTTATGTGTCATTTAAGAAAGCCGTCACTATTTCAGTGTCAGAATCTAAACTGTCATATAGTCATAGCTTTTTTTAAAAGCAATTTGATTCATAATTATTTTTGAATGGTCTGTGGTAGAAATTTATTTATATATATATGTATATACATATGAATTTATCTGTGTATATGTATGCATAAATACTTGTATACTATATGACAGTGTCTTTGAATTAGTAAATCATATTACAAATCAATCTTTCAGTTATTATTGATTCAATCACTTGGGTAATTAGCTAGAGTTATATGTTCCTTTTCCTCATGCTCTTTAGTATCTTTTATAAAATAGGAAAGTTTATTTCATACTTTGGATCATGTCCAAAATATGATCCTTCTTGTTTAATAAGGCCAGTCAGTTCTTTAATTTAAAGCCCAAAGGCTCCAATAAGGAAGATACTCTTCTTTTTCTGTGCCAGTGTTAATATCTTTATCCAGGTGTAGTTAATAATAATGCATTTTTCTTTCCCTTTTGAGATCCTTTGCAATTATACTGGGACCACCTCAATAAACCTGGATAATGGTCCTACCTGAAAATCCTTAATTTAAACACATCATCAATGTCCTTTTTTCCTTGTAAGGTAGCACATTCACAATATCTGTATTTAGGATATGGACATCTTTGGGGTACCATTATTCTTCCATCCATGGTGCATATCTCTGGTCTGATTCACTTCTCATAGGAGTGTGTGTGTGTGTGTGTGTGTGTGTGTGTGTGTGTGTTACATGATGGCAGGGTAAAAGTGGGAGCATCCTTGACTGCTTTTAGCTGAGTTTGAAAATGTTTTTATAGTGGAACAGTTCCACTTAAAAGTGGATGTGGCTAAGCAGGCTCCATAAAATATAATTCTAGCTTTATCCCTGATTGGAAACAATTTGTATATCAGAGTGCAAGATAAAATTGAATGATGTACATTTATAAATCAGGTAGAACAATGCATGAGCATAGTAGATATTACATATGTATTTGTGTTTTTAAATAAAACAAAAAGTAATGTCTATGATGGAGATTCAAGCAGACAATTGATTTGTAAGTGTGAAATATAATCTTGACCCAGAAAGCTGATAGATTTTAAAAATTACTTTTCTCCACCTATATTAAACCTTGACTATTGACTGTCAGGAAAAAATAGACCTTGATAATTTTTTCAGTGATGGGGATGATTATATATGGACTATACAATTAATTTTCAAATTTTTATGAGAATATCAACTGAGGATCAAGAATGAAATATGTACACTGAAAAAAAAATGACATTTTTAATTAGTCTATCTCATATTTATTGAAACTTACTCTGTATCAGATATTACAGAGCATTAATGATAAATAACAGTCTTGTGCTCAAGGCTTTTGGTGGCTAATAAGGTAAATTCTTCTGACTATGTGAATACTTATAATACAAAGTGAATTACATTGTGGTCTAAAGAAAACATTAAATAAAGGGATATAAAAGATTACAGATGAAGCTATCACACAGGTTAAGGTGTCTTCAAATAAGTAGGTAATATTATAAATGAACTTTGACTAAATAGGTAAAAATTAGATAGTGATACTCCAGGCAAGAGATTAATGTTACCTAAGTTAGAGAGAAATTCCAATAAAATAACATCAAAAACTGGCACATTTAGAGGATGTTCCACCTATGATAATAGTGATAGAGAAAGCAAAATATCTTTTAGGTCATATCCCAGTATGAGAGAGGTTGTTCTTAATACTGTAGGAAGTAATGATTTTTGAAAAGGAAGATGTGTCATCAACCCTACTTTTGAGAAAAATTGATTTGTCTGTCATGTATCAGATAAATAAAATGAAAGTGAGATCAGAGGGAGGAATAACAGTTAACAGCTTGTTAGCAAGTGGTGTAAGTGAGAAACAGTGAAAGCTTTGACTAGCATAGTGAAAATGAACTAGAAAGGAGGGAGTGGTTGTGAGAGACAGAGTATAAAGCAGAACCACATGATTTAGTAACTGATGGAGGGGCAAAGAGGGGCCCATAATGACTGGTTTCCTGCTTGGATGACTAGGATAATGTGGTATCAGAATAGAAACAGGAAATTGGGCAGATGATGTATTCCAGTCTTTAATTGAATGGATTTAAGTTGCTAGAAGAATTTTGAGGGTGACTGTTTCAAACGAGTATTTGAAAATGAGGTTGGAAGTTCTGGAGAGTGATAAAGAAAGAGACTTGAGAGTTTTAATTTAAAATAAGCATGGGGAAGGGTGAACTTTGTAGCTCAATTAGTCCCATGAAGCTCATCATACTTGAGTTTCAGATCTTTCCCCAAATGTGCCAAATGGTTATCTATCCTCTACTTGAACTTTGAGTCCATGACATCCTGAGGCAGGCATTTCTGTTGCTACCATTCACTTAGAAATTTTTTCTTTATTCTGGGGTCTCCAAAGTTCGTTCACTTTGAATATAGAGCCCTACCCAAGGGCAATTATAGCTGTTCTTCCTCACGAAAGCTCTTGTTATATTTTAAGAAAGCTATAACGTCCCAGTTTAGCCTACTCTTTCAGTAACAAAGAGTGTAAATGGTGCTCAGAGGTAATGTAATATCGCTATGCCTTCTTTTGCTGTGCTCCTTGCTAGTTTTCCCAGACATAAATAAATTCATAGAAAATGCAAACAAAAGTTACATAGGTTCTAATCTCAATAAATTAAGCATGCAAAATTGAACTTGAAAATCTCTGATGGAAATCAATAATATGTAACTACAGAAAGATTCCTGGAAGCATGTATGTACCCGTCACCTCTCCCCCTTTTTTATGTTCCTATATTCTTTTAGTGGTTAAGCATCTCTAAATAGCACAGCGGTTCATGTGAAAAAGTTCTCAGGATCATTACTGATTTTATCTAAATAGGGTGGAGAAGATTATGACGTCTCTTTCTATAATTTTTAAAAAATTTATTTCAGCTGAAATAAATTTGAATAAATGACCCAGGTTTCTGTCAATCAGCTCTGTGCCACCGATGTCTGTTGATCTTCTAAAACTGACTTTGTAATCTAGTGGAGGCTCCCCCTTCATTGCTGGTAAATTTCTCCTTTCTGTAGTAGACCAATACCCTAGCAAGATCATTTAATTCTCAAATCAGTCATGTTTATCTGGTTGCCCTTCTTTTCTTGCTCTAATACATTGTTCACAATATATAATTCATACCTTGGATAGTGTTCTAAACCTCACAGTATTCTTTTGTTTTGACAGTAAGTTGTCAAACATCTGGTAAGGTATTTGGGAGGCACTTCATTTAGGCATTATAGGTATAAGAAGTGCTTTTTAAATAAGATGACACTGGTATTTTTTTCTGAATGTATATTTACATAAAATAACATTGTCTCTAATATTCCAAGTGTTGGCTTTCAAATCAGCACACCTGAGTCCAAATCCTGGCCTACCATTTATAACATATTCACCCTCTCTGAATCTATTTCCTTCCATTATAAAAGTGGATATTAATGTCTTCATTATAGGATATTGTGAGGATTGAGAAGATGATGTGCATAAAACATTTTGTACCTTGTTTGGTACATACTAAGTGTTTGGCTGGTGTTTTCCTATGAAAGTCTGATTACAATACAAAAATAACACTTTATGCCCTTTGCATTAATTTTCATATTGAAAAATGATGTAATTACTTGAGAAGAACTATCATATGTTTTCATAATTCTTACTTTTTTTAAAAAATGTGAATTTGATTGTTCTATGCATTCTTCCCATCCTTTATATAAGCAATAATACTTGTTCATTTTAAAGGGGATTGAGGGTAAGGATGTAATCTAGCAATTCATGACCATAGCATCCTTACTTTTATGCTCTTACCAAAGTGGAACTATCATCACCTGTGATCCTCAAGATTCATATTTATTTATAAGGAGTTTTCATTACCTACTTATTATGTCTCACCCTGAGTAAGAAAGGGTTTGGGGCAGATGGTGGACCCTCCCATATTTCAAGAGTTAACCCTCTCCTGTGTACTTGTTCATATGTATGTTTAAAGTTCTATTAAACCTATGCCTGAAGATTGTAATTTTATTATATTTTACATTTTAAGAAGTTCAAGTTATTTGTTTCATACCAGTTACGTAATATTTATAGGCAGATATTGAAATATCTAAATGTGCCTTATTCTTATCTTTCACTTCTTTAACATACTATTTTTTTCCAAATTGCTGGATGATAACTTCAATATCTATAGTTTCACTATAGGGAATGATAGGTGCTCTCTGTTCTTTCTCATGATTCTTGCTTGAGGCACCTTATTTCCTTTTGTGCTTAGATGTTTTGTTTTTATTTCAATGAGCTCATCACTTTCCTTGGAATATTATTTGTGAGCATTCTCTGAGGCCTAGGATGAAGGGGAACTCTGGTAGAGAAGATTTCTATTAGCCTTGGCAGGTGCCTAAGGTGTAACTACTCTGGGATCACTATAAATTAAATGAAATTCATAGCTTGAGGTTTTTGGGACTATCTAAGTAATAAGAATTTGTGCTGTAAATCTACCTTAAGGATGTATAAGGGTTGGAGAATGTCAAATTTAGTTACTTTTCATCATTTTTCTGGAGGATAGAGCCCTCAGCGTTACCAGGTGGAGGTTCTCAGTTTTGACTAAGCCGCTTCCTTACCTTTCTATCCCCATACCTCCACCCCTGTGCTACTATTAAATGCTCAGGCTACTGGAATTACCAGTATCAGGAAATGTTTTCCAGAAAATTGTCTTCCGTGGACCACTTAACTCTTTGAACTCTGGTTTTACTTGGAATTTGGTTTATGAATTCTTATTAAATATTTGATAAGTTGGAGAAAATAATAGTCCTTTATTTTTCCTTATTTTTAGTGGTAGATTTGTTCTAAATAACCTAGCTTATCATATTACTAGAAATAGAATTGCCTTGCCATTTCTCATCTAAGGATTTTCTCAACAAGTTTTCCTATTTACTTTTGAAGATATTTTGGCATAATTCTCATTCTCTGACCCAATTTCTTGCTACTGACAGCTTTATTTCCAATTTCCACTTAATGTTATTTTCCTCTTTTGGATAACATGTAATTCTTCAACACTTTGAAATAGTTAACTCTCATGAGTGTGATAGGAATTTTACAAAAATCTTTATAAAATCTTCAGATTGGTTGTATGATTTAGGAATGGATGTTTCTCTTAGGAGAAAGAGGCAGGACTTGGCACATTGGTTGAAATAAAAGATGTAAAGTGAGAAACTAATGGGTAGAAGGAGACTATTATTGAGATGATTGACAGGACCATTTAGGTTGTCAGGAAGTTAAATAAAGCTAGGAAGGGTTATGGGAAATAAGTTGAATAAAATAGCTAAAACAGAAGTAATGGTGGAGGATAGAAGAAACAGGAGCACCTGTTAATCTGGAAGAATTTTGCCATATATTAATCACATATATGAGAATATTGTCATATATTAATTGATTTAAGAATCAATGAATGTGTGACTATAGATCACATTGAATTTCAGTTGATTTGAGTCTTCCCTTGTCTTGGAACTAATCAGCAGATACTTTGTATGACAAAAGATGTTTTGTCCTTAAAAGATCATTCTTGATACATTTTTTAAAATCAAACCAATAACTAGAAGCAGTAAGCAGTAAAGAAACAAGAAGTTAATAACAGAACACATATAAAACTTTATGATTTTTCTTCCTCTGGAGATATTAGGGAAATATTAAAGAAAATATGAACCTCACTTAACATGATGTTCTACAATTCCACCCATTTATCAGAACATGACATAATTTCATTATTCTTTATGGCTGAGTAAAACTCCAGTGTGTATACATGCCATAGCTCCTTTATCCATTCATCTGTTGATGGACACCTAGGTTGGTTCCCTACTTGGCTATTGTGAATTGTGTTTTTATCAAAATTAGAATGCATATATCACTATAGTATGCTGACTTCAGTTCTTTTGAACAAATATTGAGGAACAGAATAACTGAGTAATATGGTGATTTCATTTCTAGACTTTTGGGGAAGCCCCATACTGATTTCCACAGTGATCGTACTAACTTGCAGTCCCACCAAATATGTTAAAGTGTTCCTTTCTTCCCACATCTTTGATAACACTTATTATTTGTATTCTGGATGATTGCCATTCTAACTAGGGTGAGATGCAGTTTCAATGTAGTTTTAATTAGCATTTCCCTGATTGCCAATGATGTTGAACATTTTCTTTCATATATTTTTTGGCCATTGCATTTCTTCTTTTGAGCAATGTAATCCACTCATTTACTGATGGAAATATAGACTCTTGGCCATATAAGATGAATAATACCATATGATTGCACTTATGTATAAAATCTAAAGAAGTCAAATTCATGGATGTAGAGGGTAGAATGGTGATTACCAGTGGTTGGTGAGCACTAGATGAGAAAAAGGAGAGCTGTTGGTCAATGGGTAGAAAAATAGTTAGAAAAATTAAATACTCAAGTTCTATTGCACAGCAAGAGTGAGTCTAATAATGTATACATTAGCATACATAAAAGATATTCAATGTTATCATAAAGAAATGATAAATTGAGATAATGGACCTGCTAATTACCCTGATTCAATTATTCCACATTATATACATATATCAAAACATTATACTGTATCCCTTAAATATATATATATATATATATATAATTGCTTTTGATTAAAAATAAAACCTAAATGACAATATTCTGTTTTTCCTAAAACACTTTTAATACCAAAAGTTGTGTCTCCATAAACTATATGATAGTATAACTAATATGCAAACTAAAGGTGGTAAGAGCATTAGACTTTGATATTAAATCATATTGATTTTACATTTATTTTAAAAGCAAATAAAAAATAAAAACCACTGACATACTTTTCCACTATTTTTATTTTTTAAATAATACAATGGAGATAAAGATTCAGTCTTTCAACAAACACATAATAGCAGAAATGTGAATTACAACTGTTCTAAATCTGAGTCAACTGTTGACCTAACCTTTGTGAAATGTGCCCAAGAATTTCAGGGTACTGAATAGCAGGAAGATCGTATATTCTATTAAATGAGAAGAAATGAAAAAAACAAAATTCTCTTGCTCTTTACTCCCTCTCTCCCTCTCTCATGTACACACATACGCACAGTAAGAAATATACAAAAATAGTTATAATGTTAATATACATCTAGAGATATAGATAATCTGTAATTTATGATTTGAATTGATAATAATTAGATATATTTAGGGCTACAATGTATTTTGATACATGCATATACTATAACATATCTATCACATTTCCTATTTATTTTCTTGTCGTGAGAACAATTAAAATCTACTTCAGCAATACTGAAATAGACTTCAGAGGTATTCAGTTTCACAAAGTTTATTTCAATAAAATATTGTTACATATTATGATAGACTATTAAAATGGAAATATTTCAGATATTTTCAATATTGGTATTTTTAGAATAAATTCCTTATTTTCACTTCTTCAGCAACACTGAGAATCCAGTCATCCAATCATTCATAATTTGTCTACTCTAGACTGTTCATCAATGCCCAGTTTCTTTTTATTGCTATTCCAGTCACCATCACTCCTCCCAACAGTACAATATAAAATAAAATAAACAACTGCAGGTCAGTAACCTCAAAGTACTATCAGCCCATCATACTGTCAGTGATTTTCAAGAATTTGTGGGAGTGGTTTCCTCAGCCTACCATGTGCCATTTATCTGTCTGAGGAATCCATATTTGGATCATCTATCAAATGATCTCAATATGATGTCCATGCTCTGTTCAATTAGAGGCATCTCCATTTGGTACCCCAAATGTATTTTCTTGTTATTTCATCTCTCAAGTCATTCACTAATAACAGTTTACTCCAATGATGTATGTCTGTCATTTCTTTTTCAAAGTTAATTACTCTTATACTTTTCATAAATTTCTTCTCAACCATTTAAGCTCTCTATCATTAAAAGGGCTTCTCATAAATACAACCTATCCTTTTTTGTAAACTATGGAACTAACTAGAAAATATCAATAAAGTAAATGCTCCAACTTTAGCCCCACAGGGTTCAGAGTCATGTCTGCATGCCTTCTGCCTAAAGATATTGGTGGTTGGGTGCTTCCTACCCCAATGGTATCACTAAATCCTTCTGAGATATTGAGTGGCAAAGTTATTACTGTTCCCTTTCCAAAAGGTGCCTTAAGTGCCAGAACTAATATTCAAACCCAGGGCTGTGGAACTCTAACTACCATATTCATTTCCATGCATGTAGGCCTTCCTAATCCTATGTGCCAAGAAATCATGTTACTAATTTGGTCAATTTTGTTTCATGATTGTTTTCTCTTTAGATAATATTTACATGACTAGTATGTGCCAGACACTGTGCTATCAGTTTAAGTAAATCAATTCATCTTCACAGTTCTATTGAAGTGTGACTTTCTGAATGAGAAAACTAGAAGTTAAAAAAAGAGCTTACATGACTGAGGTCAGGGAGCTTGGATTTATACCTATTCTACCTCACCTCAGCAACCATACATTAAACTTTTATGCACTCCCATCGGGAGATATGGGTTTTGTATAAGCAGAAAGGTGGGCTACTTCCTCACCTATCATAAGGGTCATGGCCAACACTTGTATAACAAATAAATGTTAGCAAGAGAAAAGCATAATAAACTTATTTAATCAAAGTTTTATAGGACATGGGAGTCTTTAGAAATAAAGAACCAAAGACTCAGGGAAAATAGTTTTTATGTTTTGGTTTGATGAAGAATAGAAAGCAGTGTAGAAATGTGATTGGAAATATACCCCCAGTTTGTTCATTTTTATATTGTACTTTTTGGCAACATATTAACAAATAATTCATTCTTTCATGGAGACTGAGCAAAACAGTAGCAGTCTTTGAAGTAGAAATATCTCATAGTATGTACTTTGTGTTTAGAATTTACATGGTATTTATCAAAAAAGTTTGTGTGTGGATATTTTATTTACGAGCCCAGATTTGAAGAAAACCATACGTTTTAAAAATGAAAAATGAGTTGATTATTCTACAAACATTCTAGTTGCCTATTATAATGAAATTGTGTGTTAAGTGTCACTCTTAAAGCAGTAGAGATATTTGCATATCAGTTTAATTGCATTGGATTAAACATTGAAAGATGAGAGCCAAGAGAGCTTATTAAGCTGAAATGAGGGCAAGTAATAAAAAAGTGATATTATGTCAACACTACATCTGGAGGTCTGTCACTATTTCCATTTTAAATACTAAATTGGAATGTTTCTAAAAATGATCATCAAATGCCACACAGTCTTGAAATATAATAAAAAATAAAAAGGATAATGTATGAATTGTGCTTGATAAATTGAATATGATTTGAAAACCAAGCTAGAGTTTTCTCTACTTTGTTAACATTTATTTGTTCTCAATGTACTAGATTGTAGCTTTTGAAAGACAGTATGTTTCATTTACTGCAGTATCTTCAGGACTTTGACATAATCTGCATGTATTAGGTACTCAAAGAATATTTGTAATAAATAAATGAATGTGTAAATGAATGCAAGGTGTGGTACCACCTCCATAGTTACCGTAAAGCATTCTAGGTGAGTGACTGGGAACTGCTGGGTTTTGGTTGGTGCCTGCAAATGCATCTGTAAGCTCCTCACTATTCAGAAACACTGTATGCTCCAGGCCTTCTCACTCTTTGCTTGGAGGTATCAGTCATAGCCACCTGCTTTGAAGTAGGCTATATGGAGTGGGGCAAGTGTGAGGAAACCTGTTTTATAATTCAGAGGATGTTCTGTTGGAATGCTTGATTAAAGATTCTTATTAGAAACCACCATTTGTTTACTATGTTCACAGCCTCACAACACTGGTGTCTCATTTTATAAATCAACAATTATGTAGATACTTCATTCATTTGCATCAGAGAAATTGCACCACTTCTAGGTGGTCCCTGTTGCTCACCATAGTTATATCACATTTACCAGATAGACTATGTTGTGTTAGATCATCTAAAATATATCCTTTAAATTTGGTGAGGATAACCTCTCCTTTGCAGTTATTGTGGAGAATTTACTTTATTGAATATCAAAGTAGCTTATAAATATTATCTTTTTTAGACTTTATAACTGTATGAAAAGGGGTCTATTAAATACTTCACTTTGCACATGAATAAACTGAGACATAGAGAAGAAAAGTGACTCATATAGTCTCAGTTAGTAAGTAACTGAGCCAGGTTTTAGGATTAGTTTGACTCCAGAGAATTTCTTTACTGACTATGCTTTAAGTTTCTCCTTAAGACCTCTGAAAATGAGGTCTTTTGTATGCAAAACCAATTTCCTTCTTGTTGTTGTTTGAGTTTTAATTATGGCTAAAATGATAAAGTAAAATTTATCATCCTAACAATTTTTATATGTGAGTACAGTAGTATTAAGTACATTCACATTTGTACAACAGAGCTCTTGAATTTTTTTTATCTTATAAGATAAAAACTCTACACCCTATATGATTCACAAGCCATATCATACCAAACATAGCATTAGAATATGAAAGGAATCCATTAGACTGTTGTTATATAGTACCTTAACAAAGAGAGATAGGGAGATATTTTATTGGCATAGATTAGTATATTACCAGAATTCAAAACTTAAAAAAATATAAGTTCAGAAGAAAGGGAGAGATTTGAAATAAAAAGCATTATCTTGGACTGGAGATATAACTCAGTGGTAGATCACTTGTGTATCATGTATGAGACCTTGTGTTCAATACCCAGTAATGTGGGAGAAAAAAATGAATGTCTTTTTCTTATTCCTCAGTTTGGTGTTAGATTTTTCAAATAGAAAACTTTCATTTTACAGTTCATGAGAATGACTAATGCTTTTTACATCATAACTTCAGGAACACACTCTTAGTTCAAAGCTAAAAAACAAAAAAAACTTATATTTAATTTTCATGCTTCTTACATACAAAAATATATTTACCTGTTTAAAAATTATATTTGAATATTGATAAAAGTTCTGTTATGATGCACATCCTATTTTTTTGTGATAATAATTCCCATTTTGGATGTTTTAAGAACTTTTGGATGCTTTAAGAATGCATTCATTGTGTAGTGTTTGGGAATATATGAACATATTACATATATTTATACTTATAAATACTTATAAATGTATATACATATATACACTTATGTAGACTAAATATTTAATCCATCAACCCCAATTCTAATGCTTTATAAGTACATTCATTTATATAGTCTATGTTAGAAAACAGATACAGAAAATCATCAAAAGGAGATTTATATTATTCTATTTTTTATAGTGCTGGAGATTGAATTTAATATGCATCCTTAATTTTTATATTTACTACCTTCTATAATCCTCAAAAGAACCCGATGAAATAGTTGGAATTGTGCTGTAATAATGGATGCTATGGAAATGGTCTCAAATTCCAGAGCAGTGGTACTTAGAGAAGGGGAAAGGAGTTCCCAGTTGAAGATCTCCACCAACAAACAGAGGTAAGGAACAATGGAGTACATAGATAACACCAGTAGATACAGAGCCAGAGACATGATGTGAATCTGGAAGTGGTAAGAAATGAGGAAGAGAAATAGGCCAAGTTCAGGTTGAGAAAGATCTCAGATAGCCAAACAAAATAGTTTTAACTTGATTCCACACAGCATTGGGATGCACGGAAGGATATTAATTAAAGGAGAGTGAAATGTTGTGAAATGACACAGTTGAAATGACTTTTAATTATAAATCCCTTTGCTTGTGTCATGACTCACTCTGGCTCCAAACTCCTGATCCTATCTTCTCAGGTTAGGAGGTTTTACAGGTATTAAGAAGAAAGTCTAAAAATTTCTCTAATGAGTACTCAAGTCGACAAGTTGGAATAGGAATAGTTTGGGATGATAGGTGTATGCAGATAGACTGGAATTTATTAAAAATTATTTGAAATGACTTGTTATTAATTAAATTATTTTGTCAATTATTTTAATCTGAGACACTAAAAATTCTGATGGTCTCAGAGAAGTGATGAATGTCATCATATTTGGACATGTTAAGTGAAAGTTGTTTACCAGTCATACAAGGAGATGATTCAAATAGCAAATATTATGATAAAAATAAAGTCTTTCCACAAAACCATTTAACACATATGTTTTATAATATTTTTGATAGCTCATTCTTTCTAAGCAACCTTTAATTCTAGAAAATTGGGGAAATGACATTCTTTAGTGAATACAATTTTTTTAATTTTAATTTTAATTTGTTCTAATTAGTTATACATGACAGAAGAATGCACTTTGATTCATTGTACATGAATGTAGCACAACTATTCATTTCTCTGGTTGTACATGATATGGAGTCCATAGCATTCATGCCATCATACAAGTACCTAGGTTAATGCAATCTCGTTCCACCATCTTTCCCACTCCCCTGCCCCCTTCCCTCCTCTCAGTCCCCTCTGCCCAATACAAAGTTCCTTCATTCATTCCCCACCCCATTTTGGATCAGTATCCACACATCAGAGAAAATATCTGGCCTTTGTTTTTTGGGATTGGCATATTTCACTTAGCATGACTGAGTGAATATAATTCTTTATAATTATATATAAAATATTTTAAAAGTACATTGTACATGTAGGAAGTTATATATGTTTTTTGAGGGGAATAGATCTACTCTTGTAATTCAGATTTTTATCTTACTCTTATTCTAAAATATACTATTTAAGAGCTGCAGAAAAAATTTCATTAGCAGATATATTTAAAGATATTTTATAAAACAATTATTATTTTTTTCTATAATTCCTACAATTTGTTTTATCAGTTCACCTCCGTTTATCATTTTTATTGTACCTATTCACTATAAGTCAAGAAACTTACCTTTTCCTTTTCATGATTATTATCTTGTCTGATAGGGACAAAATAATTGAGACAGAATAGAGGAGCAAGATGAATGGCATATAGCAGGTGCATTTGTATATTATGAAGTGTTTGCAAAATAATAAGCACTACATGAATAATGCATTTGTAGAATATTGTCTGGCAAATAATATTAAGAGTCATATATTCAAATCATTCCTCAATTACTGAAGAATGAAAAACAAAGTGTCTTATGCTCCCAGTTTAGTCAGACACAGAGACAATTCACAATGTAGTACTTCTAGGTAGACTAAATGGGCTTCTGCTTGCTTCTAGAGAATTAAAAATTAATATATATGTATATATATATATATATATACACACACATACATATATGCTCTCTCTCTCTCTATATATATATGTATATATGCCATTATACAAGTACCTAGGTTAATATATATATATATATATATATATAGAGAGAGAGAGAGAGAGAGAGAGAAAGGATAGAGAGAGAGATAAAGAGAGAATACTAAGGCATTCAAACTCCTTCCTTATTTTTAAAAGTCTAGTATGGGATTTTTGAAGAATTGATTTCACAAGGCTTATTAACCATTTATTTTTTCTAAGGTTGATTTTCACACAATGTAATAATATTTGAACTAATATTAATTATAATTCCGTTTCTATTTTCAGTGTAATTATTTGTGTTTATTTCTTTGAAATATTTACATATCAATATTTAAAATATCTTACTTCCATTAATCCTGGGAACAAATTTAAGAAATATCTCTTACTGTTCGAATCACAGATGAGAAAACATACTCAGAGAAGTTAGGAAAAAGGTTAAAGGTTAGTAAATTGCAGAGATAGGATTTTGATATCATGGTACCTTGAACCAAAGTTTGGGCATATGTTTCATCATTAATTCATTTTCCTGTTTTTATTTAATAGGCAAGGACTCCTTATACTGTATGAATTTTATACATTTAACAAAGCAAAATATTGATAGATTTTAAAAAGAGAAAATGAAGTAATAATCCAGAAACTCTTGGATTCAATGATTACATAGGACTCAGGATTTTGGAGTGGTTGCTGTGACTTCTCTTCATTTTACCTTTGAACTACTTTACTGTGTGCCTACTAAGTGAATGTAGTTGAGCAGTTTGTGTTATTAGCATTGCCATAGACACTGGGTGCTGCAAGAATATCAACTATTGTCTGCTGCTACTGTTGAAAAACAGAATTCTTGGAATGTCAACTGAGGAAGGCTTTATTCAGTCTGCTGGGCAGAGCCCGGCTGAGCCAACACAGCTGCCTGGGGCTACAGAAAACTTCTGACTCCTGTAAGGTTAATGACAACAGCTTGGTGAGTGGTTAAGGCACCTTCTTGACTGCTTGAACCTGTGCAGAACCCTGTGACACTGGTGGTGGAGGATGAGAAGGCGTGTGTTGCACAATAATAAGCACCACATGAATAATGCATTTGAAAAATATTGTCATTCCTGTTGCTGAAGTTATTGTTGCAGAATCAACTGATACAGCTGGGGCAACTGATACAGCTGCTGCTCCTGGGGGTTCCGAATGAGGGAACCAGGTTAAAGCTGGAAGAGAATTGAGGGACCCTGAAGTATTATTTAGAATCAGATGCACACCTGCCTGAGCAGGTGGCTGTGTTACACATGGCCGTGCATTGGGCAGCTGACGTCTAGGGGGCACATTCAAATCCAATTGAATGGATTCAACAGGAGCAGGGACACCAATAGAACTGTTTGGCATGGGGTTGGAACCACTTGCCAAAATTTGGGCTCCCTGCACTGGGCCCACTCTATTAATGAGTTTCAGGCCAGTGGAACCAGCATGTCCTGAGTGGACAGTTTTTTTCTGATGAACTGGCAGGGAGCCAGGTGGCCAGAGAAAGCACTGTACTTCCTCTGCTGACACCCATAGGGGACTTCTGAGAAAGGCCACCTGGCTTAGGAGCTGGGGCACGAGGTGGGAATTTGTGCAGGCTGCTTGCCTGCTGTGCAGGAGGACTGTTACCTGACAAGGTCTGTCCTGTGCTGGGGGGAAGTGTCACAGGCAGAGCTCGAGGTTTCATCGCCTTCCCTGGTATGGAGGGTCGCACCCATCTGGCAGTAGGCTGCTTTGGCTTCTTCCCTGGAGAGGGTTGACTGGGATGGGCTGAGCCACTGGAGCCATATGGCACTTTGCCTGCACACTTGACTTTGCTCTGGACTGACTCCTGGCACATTCACTGCCCCTCCATCAGTCTTCGACCCAGCCATGAAGCCATCTGCATGGTCAGCTGGGGATACCAGGGGGGATACATGTGGATCTCACATCTGGCCTCTTGGCATGGGCCTGTTTTGCTAGAGAAAAATGGATCATTAAGAAACTGCATGAGGAGAAGGTTAATTTTGTCATACCAACCACCAATTTTACATTCAAATACATAATCACCTTTTACTTCAGGAGCTGGTCAGAATTTTAGTTTTGAGTCATCAGATCTAACAGTCTTCCCTGTAGTACATTTCTCCACATCTACTTCAGAAGGTATGGCCAAGTCACAGGGTCTCTTCTTTACAAATCTACACAATTTTAAGTTTTACAAATCTTCAGGTCATAGTTCTGACCTCCTGTCTTAGTCCATTTTGGGTTCTTACAACAGAATACCTGAGGCTAGGTAATTTTTAAAGAAAATGTATTTTCTCTTAGTTCTAAAGGCTGGGAAGACCAAGATCAAAACTCAAACATCTGGGGAGGTCCTTTTTGCTGCCTCCTCACATAGCAGAAGGCAGAAGAGAGAAAGGCCACTCCTGTGAGTCCTTTTTGTTGTGGCATGGACCCATTAATGAGAGTGGAACCTTCATGCTTTAAACACCTCTCATTAGGATCCATTTCCCAACATTGTTTCTTTGGGGATTAATTGTCCAACACGTGCATGTGCATGGTGTATCAGGGATATGCACATTCAGAGCATAAAATCTGCTTTATTTTGTAAGAAGACAATCCTCTTGGCTCAGGAGGAAGTGGGCAATGAGACAGTGCCTGCTGCTGATACAGAGAGGGCAGAAAATACCCATAAAGCACCATTTCATTGGTCTGATACTCACCTTTTACTTGCTATAGGATGACTCTTTTAGAATTCTGTCTGCCCAGACTCCTTGTAATTTAGTCCTCATTTATTCCCTGTCTTTTCAGAGATTGACTAGCTCCCTTTAAATATCTTCCTGATATTTGTCATCTTCTATTTGGAGTTTTCTGAATTTATGATTTGTAGTGTTTTTCCAGTTCTACCATTGCTTGTTCAAGTATAAAATTCCTTTCAAGGTATAATTTTTCCTCTGCTTTGTGGATGTGGATGTGTCTGAATGTGTTTTTGCAGTGGTTTTGTCTGCTGAACTGTTACTCAGCTTTCACAGTCTTTTGTTGTTGTTGTTGTTGCCTGTTTTTGGAAAGGCAATAGAAGATACACTTTCAAGGTGGTAGGTAGGGTGAGTATAGAACTACTTGATTTCATAGTCCAAGACCACTTTCTTTTGTTGCCATAATGATATACAGATTTTGTTCTTATTGGTGATGGTGATATTTTAAATGAATGCTATAGTGTTTCATAATTCTGACTTCTGATTCTTTGACATTACCTTGGTTCATTATGTTTCCTTAGCTTCTTTAGTCATTTCCTTTTTCCTCTTAACCACTGTCTTAGTTAGCTTTCCATCACTGTGACAAAATATCTGAGATAAATCAACTTAGAGGAGGAAATATTTCTTTTGGCTCACATCTCTGACGTTTTAGTCCATGGTCCACTGACTCCATTTCTTCTAGACTTGTGGTGAGGCTGAGCATCATGGTGGCAAGCGTGTGGTGGAACAGAGCTGCTTGTAGCATGGCACTCAGGGAGTTAGGAGAGAGAGGGAGAAGGAGAAGAATAGTGAGAGACAGCAAAGCAGAGAGACAGAGAAAATAGAGAAAGAAAGAGAAAGAGAGAAACAGAAAGAAGGAGAGAGCCAGGAACAAAACGAACTCTTCAAAGGCACATCCCAATGACCTACCTCCTCCACTATACCCTACCTCCTAAGTTTCCACCACCTCCCAGTTTCCCATTAACTTGTGAATCTACAAGAGTATTCATCCATTTATATGTATGGATTATTTCTAATCCAATCACATACCAATTCTCTCATCTCTGAACATTTGCTGCATTGGGGATCAAATCTTTATCACATGCACTTTGGGGGGAAACTTAATGGGGGATGTCTGCTTCTGATCCTTTATTTTTCATGTGTTCATTCATTTTATTCCCCAATAACCAGTGATTTAATCTACTTGGTCTCAAAATGTTTCTTAGTATTTCCCAATTTAGTGTTGGGCTTCAGAAACTTCCCACAAATCAATAAGAATGAGAAAACTAACCCAGAAGGAAAAAATGTATCAAAACCACAGTTAAGGAATTCAGATAATATTTGTGTATTTAAAAAAATGAGTAACTTCTTAAAAAAATGAGGAACCCTCATCAACTTAGCAAGATGCTGTCTCAAAATAAAAAATGACTGGGGGTCTGTGGTTGTGGCTCAGTGGTTAAGTGCTTGCCTAGCACCTATGAGGCACTGGGTTCAATCCTCAGCACCACATTAAAAAAATAAACAAATAAAATGAACTTAAACAAAGTGACTAGGGATGCCACCTAGTAGCAAAGTGTCCCTATGTTCACTTCCCAGTACAATAATATAAAATAAAATAAAAATAAATACAAAAACATGTTCAGTCTTATAAATAGTAGAATTGTAAGGCTAAAATAAAACACCACATTTTACCTATTAGATTGCCAAATATCAAAACATTTCATAACTTGTGATGTTAACTAATAATGTGGGGAAACATACACTCTCAAAAATTGTTTATGGTCTTAATTGGTCCAATTCTTATAGATAATACAGGCTGTGGTCATAGAATTTGCCCCAACATTTAACTGTAAGGCAGCTAGGCTGAATAGGTAAGAATTTTCCAACATTGACCTGTGCTCTTATTAAAAGTTTACTTACTTTGTGAAATATACCACATTTATCCTGTTGTTTGTATACTGCCAGCACAGCACTGTTATCCACCAGTGGTGCAGAACTCCTTGATCCTGAGTATAACTTAGTAACATCAGAGTAAGCAACAGGAAATGAAAAGGAAAAAAACAACCTAGGGAAATTTTAGCCTTTAATGTGAAAGAAGAAAATGAATAGTAACCCAGAAGGAAAACCAGGAAAAGTCCATCTAATAAAATCTCAAGTAGAATGGACAATAAATAGTATCAAATGCCATGGAGTACTCAAGTCAGATAAAAATTGAAAGTCAGATGGTTACTGACAACCTTAGTAAAAATATTTTTCTTCAGAGGGTAAGAAAATTTAGACCACAATAAAGAAAGGGATGGGTCTATATTGAGAAATTGAGAATAGTTTAGATACCTGAAAGATTTTTAGGAGTGAAGAGAAAGAGGAATATTACAGGTAGAAATAAAGGATACACTTGTGCACACAAATGAAGAATACTTCTATGCAAATTTTTAGTGATGCAGTTATTAATCAGGTAAATATAGAATACATAATGATATTATCAATAATGTAATTTTGGAATTTTAGGAAAGGACATAAGCTGTTATGTAGATTTTTATTTGACAAGTGGGAAAGTAACATACCCAAAGTCACAATTCATATTAATGACTTATTCATGTTATATGTTATACACAAAATAAATGATAAATAATGACATTAGTAACTACAAAGTCAAATTATGCATCAGTATTTCATATAATTTGGATTCCAAATAAATCTATATTAGTAAAAGAAAGCCAGAAGCAATGTAATGGCTTTTGCAAATTAGCCACCAAGGTAACCAATTACAATTGTATTTATTAGGCCAGTGAACAGAAAGTTTTTCAGAATGGGAATGATTATAATGCTGTTGCATAAAACTGGAACTCTAGGAAAGCACTCAAGAAAAAGGTGTCCTGTTAATCATTGTGATATTCTTCATGTGTGTATGAAGAATAATTTGGGGAAAACCTGCATCCTTGTGAGACAATATAAAAAGTTCTCTTTCTACTTTCTTTTCTTGTTATCATAATGAACTTTTAAGGAAGAAGCAGACATTTTAACTCGAAATCGTAGAGACAATGAAGTTATTTTCAATTCTTTGTAGCAGTTGCTTCATATGAGAAGAACATGAGAAATAATCTTATAGTGTTGACAGGAAAATAGTTTTGACAACTGATTATTGTAGCCTCCTGTGTAATTATTCCACCTCCCCTCTGGCAAGGGATAAGTGTTTTTCAAATGACCCATACTATTGAACATACTGAAATTTAAAATGTCTGTTCCATGTACACATCTGTAGACATCCACAAATATTTAACTATCCAGTTCTAGAATCCCCTTGGTGATTCTTCCATCTAATACTAAGAAAAGAGAGCAGAGCTAATAACAGATAAGCTCTCATTCATTGTGTTTTATTTATTTATTTTTCCTCCTACTGCTGCATCTAGGGATGCCTTCCCTTTATGCCTCTGTGTCAACTGCAGCTCTTTCTGGCAGTAATATGAGACAAGATTAACTGAATTTCAAATGTATGGGACTTCACTCCCAGAAAGGGTATTCTATTCATATTGAATTTTTCTATAAAAATGAAGAGTTGGATCTAGAGAGCGGAAATGGAATGGCTCTGTATTCACAGTAGGATAAGGAGATTAAATAGGAAGAGCTATGTGATTTATCTCTTTTATTAGATGCTGCTGAAAAGGAGATTAAGCTTTTAAAAAGTCGTGACCTTGGTATAAATTCCATATTTAGCCAGTTGTGAAATATTATGAATAGTGAAGGGTATATGCAACAACATTGGTCATGAGGAGATATAAGAGATATAGTGAGGTTGACTGTAATCTAAGGGATTAATCCCTTTCTACAGATAACTGTGATACATAGTGACAGTGATACAGCAATAATACATATTAGGTAGCATTTTATCCATTACAAAGTACATTTATATTGAGATGCAATTTACTTCCCATGACAACTCTGAGGTTAAATTCCTTATAATTTTATGTCCAGGTATCTGGTAGCAAGGAAGAGTAGTTACTTGTCCATGGACACACAGCTTATTAATAAAATCCTTTGCCCAAATCTTCTCAATGCATTCTTTATCACATTTGTATAAAGATTAGACTGATTCATGTTTTATTTATAACACATTTAATCTAACATAACTATGATACTATATTCTGATAATGGGAGTGTAATGTTTTCTCCTTTCAATATCATTGTTGACATGACTCCTTCGTGTAATCATAATGCTTTAAATATGTTTATAGGCATAAAGAAATTCAAATTATTAGACTGTTTCCTTTTTGACACATTATTTTACTAAGTAAAGTTATAGGTTTCTGGTATTTAAACCATTTGTTATTTTAATTTTTATCTTTTTATAATTTCATCAATGGACCTGTATTTTATTTATTTATTTATATGTGGTGCTGAAAATAGAACCACTGCCTCAGAAGTGCTAGGCAAGCACTCTACCACTGAGCTTAGTCAATAATGGGTTATTCCAATTAATGACTTTCCTTTCTAGTCAGAAAAGTCTAAAAATTAGAATGGATTTGAATTGATACCAAAATTATAAAGAAAGGAATTCTTTTGTGAAATATGCTTAAATCACATAGAATAAAAATCATCACTCCCAAAAACCCCAATTCTACTTTTAAATTTAACTAATTCACTGTTCAATTCTGCACTTCCCCGTCCCCTCTTTTTAAACTTTAGATATATAAATACTAGACTTCCAGCATAGAAATAAAAATGCAAATGCACCTTAATTTATTAAATTTGACATGCTTAAATAGTGTTATTTATAATGTTTCCACATAAACAACTATACCACAGGTTTACCTCTTAGTTTTACCTCATAGAGGAAATTTAGAAATTTAGATCTAATAAGAAACACTCAGACATTATTTTCCAAGTTACCATATTGTCCAGGACCTGGTTAGTTAAAGCAAATAGGTTACAAATATTGGTTACAATCATGAGATGGTCCTTAGTTAGCAATATCAGGAAGACGCTACCACCCCTACATTTGGAAGGACAAAGAAAGGAAGGAAGTCGTGGTATCAAATCCAGAAGCTGAAACAATAGTTACTTTCTTAGAAAAGTCCAATCCTAAACCCATTCATGAGAAAAGTGAAGAGATGAAATGACCATGTATGAGATAAAGTGGTGGACAGGGCAGGTAAGACTTCCTTTCCCATAGTATTTAAACTGTTTTGGAAGAGAAAATATATACCTAAATAAAGAAAGAATATCAAGGAAAGATCAAGTAGTGATAATTGATAGAGTAAATATGTAATAGATTATGGTACTAAAGAATTATGAACATTTAGCCAGGCATGGTGGCACATGCCTGTAATGGCAGCAGCTTGGGAGACTGAGGCAAGAGAATCACAAGTTCAAAGGTAGCCTCAACAACTTAGTGAGGCCCTAAGCAACATAGTGATACCCTGTTTCATAAAAATAATATAAGGACAAAGAGGGCCAGGGATGTGGTTCAGTGGTTAAGGGCCCCTGGGTACAATGCTTTGTACCAAAAAAGATACTATGAACCTTTGTTATTATTTGTAAATTTTTAGCATTAATTTGGTTTTTAAAAGTTGTGTTGAATTATTATTTATATTAATTATTGAGTTTGGGGCACACCCTCACTCATCTCATGCTAGATATATGGAGTGAGTTTGTAATGTCTTGAAGAACTTTCAGCCATTTTACTTGAGCAATTGAGTGGATTATGTGGCTTTCAGTCAGCATAGGGTAAGAGTAGATTTGGGAGTAAAAGTAAAGATTTATTTGTGGGGCATGTTAATTCTGAAGTAAGTTTCTTTTAGATTGCAAAATTATATGATAAATATGAACCTGTATATACAAATCTAGAGTTCAAGACTAGAGATACATGCATAGGATATACAACATAGAGATTGTTTTTAAAATCAGAAGTATAAATGAGATTGCAAAGGAGATTAAAGGAGATAATGTGTCTAAAACTTTATAAAATAGAAGCTTTAATGAGATAGAATTCATTACTAAATAATTCACCCATTTAAAGTATACAATTCAGTGTTTTCATTGTGGCAAAATATTTGTAACATAATTTATGATTTAGCCATTTTAATTGCACAACTCTATTCATGAAGATTTGGGTTGATTTTGCCATATGACTATTGTGACTAACACTGCCAGGATCATTGGTGTTCAAGTTTTTTTTTTTTAATCCCATATTTCAATTCTTCTGAATATGTACCTGAGAGAGTGAATTTGTTGGATACTCCATATTCAACATAATTAGGAACTGCCAAACCCTTTGCCATAAGTAGAATACAGAATATCCAAATTTTCTACATCTTGCCAACACTTGTTTTCCACCTATTTTTTAAATGACAGTCATCCCACTAGATGTGAAGGAATATTCTATGAAGTTTTCTGGACAATGTTCTCTCTCTCTCTCTCTCTTTCTCTCTCTCTCTCTCTTTCTCTCTCTCTCTCCCCGTTTCTTCTCAGTAGAATATAAACTATAAAAAAAAAACAGGCCTTTGTTTTCTTTGCTTTAGTCCCAGTGAGGTTGAGCATATAGTTATTGCTCAATAAATGTGTTGACTGAATAAATGAAATTTAAATGCTCAAGATGTGATAGTTATATTATTTTAAGGGATAGTTATAATCATTCTTTTAATGAATGATAGTTATATATTCATTCCTACATTACTCTGTATTTCACCTGCTGGACATAGTCTTTTCTTTTGGTTATAGTTGTGTTTTATGAAACAGCATGCCATTTAAATAAGAAGTTAAAGGGGCAGGGTGCTGAATATACATAGAATGAAAGTATTTTAACCAGAACAGAAGAAAATGTGGTAAAAAGGAGAGCAAAGAGTTGAAAAACATAAAACTAGGAAGTAATGGAAAAAGCAAGCAAGATCTCATTTGTCATCTTCAAAATAGAGCACCAAGCTGGTGCTTTGAACATGTATTTTTAGTGAGGTAGCTGTGATTCTTTTCTTTATGGAGACTTCTGGTTTGCATTTCTTTATTTCAACTTTTGTTGAGTGAGTAATGTTTTGTCTTCCTAGATCCAGATAGTATGTTCTGCTCTCTTTGCAGAGAGAAAGTATTGGAATACTTTCTAAATGTACTAAGTTCAAAGGTGGATCTAGAGAGTATCATGCTAAGTAAAATAAGACAATTCCCCCAACACAAAGGTGAAATGGTCTCTCTAAAAAGTGGATACTAACAAACAACAATGCAGGGGGAATAGAGATTCATTGGATTAGACAAAGTGGAATCAAGGGAGGGGACGGGTAATAGGAATAGGAAAGAGTGGACTGAATGTGACATGAATTTCCTATGTTCATATATAAATACACCACAGTGAATCTTCACATCATGTACTACCACAAGAATGGGGTCCTAATTAGAATAAGATATACTCTGAGTATGCATAATATGTCAAAATATATTATCATATATCTAAGAAGAACAGATCTTAAAAAAAGATGGCACTTTTTATTTTTATTTTGACTGATACATAAAAACATTAAAATCACACATATTAATGGAGTACCATGTAACATTTGATATATGTATACATTGCTTAATGTTTAAGTCATGTTGATTATCTCCTCATTTAACATTTTTAATGGTGAAAAATTTAAAAGTCCTTTTTTCTAGCTATTTGAAATTTAATTTGTTATTTTATATAGACACCATAAAGTACAATAGCACACCAGAAGTTCTCCCTCCTAACTGTAACTTAGTACCCATTGATTAACATTTTCCCAATCCCTTGCTGCCTTCCATACTCTCCCCAGCCTCTGGTAACTGCCATTCTATTATTGACTTCTATGAGATCACATATTTTAGGTTCTGCATGAGTGAGATCATGCAGTACTTGTCTTTCTGTGCCTGATTTATTTCACTTCATATAATCATTTCCAGTGTCATCCATGTTGCCACAAATGTTAAGATTTCATTCACTCTTTTTTGTGTATATACCACATTTTCTTTACCAATCCATCAGTTGATAGAGCATTTCCTGTACTTATTGTCAATTTTCATGTCTTATTTTGAAAAATGCTTCTTGTTTATTGTCCAGTTTTTAATCAAAAGAGGTCACTCTTTTTTAAAACATATTTTTAGTTGTAGATGAATACAATACCTTTATTTTATTTTTTTATTTTTATGTAGTATTGAGGATTGAACCCAGTGCCTCACACATGCTAGACAAAAGCTCTACCACTGAACCACAGCTCCAGTCCAAGGTCACTCTTTACATGAGATTCTGATCATAACTTTTGGTAAACATTATAACTTTAAAAGAACACCAGTCCTCAGAATCTAGAGATATAAAACTCTATCAAATTTATGGAATGAGTCCAATTTCTGTCTTGTATGTGTAATAGGAACATAATATAAATGTCCTTTGCAATGAAAGTTATTTCTCATCTTTACAGTTTATTTTACTTATTGCTCACATATTTTGAAGTTGGAAAACAAAGTTATTCTCAATAAATATTGATGTACAAATAAAACCAAATAAATCATATGCCATTATGACATTTAAAAACATTTAGGGATGTATTAGTAGAAAATAACCTAATTTGGGGTACTGTTTCCTGACCTTGTATAGATTTGGCTTATATGTAGTTGGGAAAGAATTTCAAAAATTAAAATAACTCCGAAAAATATGTTTGTAAATGGGTAACATCTCAGCAACTCTGATAGTTCTGTCTTCTTTAAGGATCAATTTAATTTTTGTTTTACTCCATTGAAGGTTTCTCTGGAATTTGTACTCTAAAGTAATGCAGTGGGTACAGAATGAGCTCAGCATCTGCACCCTAGTTCACTTCTCAACAGTCCATGAGTTGTTCTTCTTCATTTGCAGGATTTAGCAGTGCAAGCACTATTATGATCACCTTAGAAATAGTTGCCTATATAAACATTTGAGAACAAAAATATATTTGTAGTTTATACTGATTAGGTTCCCACACTTATCCTCCTTTTCTCTTATCTTTCACATCAAGAAGGATAGCTATGGTTCTAAGAAGGCCTGTCATGTGTGGGGTGGAATAGAAGTTTGTCAGGTGATTATGTGTAGTTATTCAATACCAGGGAGTCCTTGCAGCTCTATATTCACTATTTTTCCCCAGGCCCAGAAGACATATCTGCTTACCACATCTACTCTCAAGAAGTGTACTATTTCAAAGAATCATAAAACAAAAAAGGGTAGAGTCATAAGTGGGAGCCTAGGTGAGAGTTGTTCATAGAGAGTAAGAAAGAAGACATGTAACCAGAACTATGTTGCCATTAACTATTATTTTATTCATTCATTCATTTAACATATACTTTGAGAGTACATACTAGGCACTTATGGAGGTTATTGAACCTATGGAGTCTCTTCAGATGCAGAAAAACCATTTGACGAAGTACTACACCCATTCATGTTTAAAACACTAGAAAAACTGGGGATAGAAGGAATCTACCTCAGCATTGTTATCCATGTGGCAGCAGAAACTGTATTGTTCAGTAAGGGGGAAAGAGCATATGATATTTAAAGTAAAAGTAAGTTTCTGTTCCTCAAAAATGTTAAGCATAGAATAAACATATGACACAACAATTCAAATCCTGGGTATATACTGAAAATAATAATAATTTTTCAGCAGAGTCTTAACAAACACTTGTATATGAATGTTTATAGTAGCATTATGTAAAATAGCTAAACTCTGGAAACAAACCCAAATGCCATCAGTTTATGATTAGAAAAACAAAATATGGCATATTCAAACAATGGGATATTATTCAGCCAAAAGAAAGAAATGACACACTGATGCATAATACAACATGGATTACCTCGGCAGCATTATACTAAGTGAAAGAAGTCAGATGTCAAAGTTCACATTGTATGATTATGTTCATATCATATATTCAGAGTAAGCATATCCGTGGAGACAAAGAAGATTGGTGGTTTCCAGGAACTGTGAGAAGAGGAGAATGGAGAGTGACTGGTAATGGGTCTGAGGTTCCTTTGGGTAAGATAAAAATGTCTCAGGACTAGATAGAGGTGATGGTTACACAATAGTACATATGTACTAAATACCACTTAATTGTACACTTTTAAATGGTTAATTTTATGTTGTGTAAAGTTTACTTCATTAAAAATATGCCTCTTAGAATTCAAACAGCATGCAACTTGTTCCTTAATTTATGTAAGAAGCATGCATACTAACAGCAGGTGCAGCTAAATAACTGGAAATAAATCAAGTAATTGCAGATTTTGATTGTCATAAAGACACTAAACCAAAGTATAAAATGAATCAAGGTTGAGGACATAAGCCATTAAGCTTCACTGAAGAAATTATTTGTAATGTGTATGACCTTTAACCCATGTTCTGGACCTCAGTTTCCTTCAGTGACATGGTTTTTATTCTCTCTCCCTATTTCCACTCCATTACTCAAGAAGTCTACAGAGATCAGATTTAAAGATCCTCATGCACAAGATAATTCAGAGAAATATTATAGTTGAATTCTATATGCTGGGGCCTCCTTAATTCTAATATTCCAGGAATATTAGGCAAGAATAATAAAAATGGTAACATTATATTGATCACTTTACAACCAAAAAGAGATAATGACTTTAAAATTTACAGTTAGCAGAAGACTATAGATGGAATTCAGTTCACCAGTTAAATAAAAAAAAATAGAATTTTAAATGCAAAGGCAATAAACAAGTATCTTTAGGTCTTATTAGCTGCTCCATGGTTTCACTCTAATCTTTTCACCAAGGACTGATTTCAACCGCAGTTAAATCAATAGGTCCTTCAGAGCTCTTCTGCAAAGAAAAACTAATCCAAACAAATCTTACATTTAGTGTCAGTAGCTACAAGCATAGTGTGTTTAAGAAAGATAAGATATAAGAGAGGGCCATGTGCATAGCTTCAGGCATCACCATAAAACTGATGGAACAATAAAAGGTGGGGGTATTGGAAGGCTTTAAGGTTGAAATAAAGGATCAAAGTACATTTAAGGCTTAGAAAACTTTAAGACACTAACTCCCAATCTAACCTTGACATTTTTTATTCCCACCATTTTGTTTTCACAACTAATAATTAGATCCTATGGTCAAATTTATGGTGAAGAATCTGCCTTCCAGACAGTTCAGTGTTGCTGAGGTATCTGGTAACCAAGTTTCCAACTATGCTGTCCTCCATGCTGCTTTTCAGTACCCAAAGTTTTGTGCCACTTCAAAAATATTACGTTTTTATTTTTATAAAAAGGAAAGATTGGGCTGGGGATATAGCTCAGTTAGTAGAGTGCTTGTCTCACAAGCACAAAGCCCTGGGTTCAATCCCCAGCACCACACACACACACAAAAAAAGTATACAAAAAGTAAAGATTATGACTTGAATACAGACTTAAAAATGTTAAACAATATAAAATGTAGAAACAGACCAATTTAATCATTTAAAAACACTGATCAAATCTGACTTTCTTACACAGCATTTCATGAAGTGAGAAAAGATTGTGAAACATTATGCAAATGTTATTATTTTTCCCTAAGGACCAGAGAATTGACATAATATACGGATCAAGTGTTTAGTGATACTGTTAGAGGACATATTTAAAAATCACACTACTGGTAATTCTGTTAGGGGAAGAGAGAGACACCACACATTATGCATTATCATGCATAGGGGGAGTGATTACAGAATAATTGTAACTGTGCTATACTAAGGTATTTCATAGCATGGCTGTTAATATGCTTTATCAGCTAATCAGATATATACAGAATTTTTCTTCCCACACATAATTTTCTTTGTGACCTCCTGCCTGCACTACCCAAATTTCCACACTGTGATCTGTACTTGTGCAATGTAGTCCTTTTTTAAGAAATGAATTTAAAAATTTCTGATAGCTCCCAAGTCAGGATTGTCCTCTATTTCAAAGTAGCACACTGCCGAGAAACATAGGATCTCAGTGTATTGTACCGACTTCTAGCATCTATACTTACAGCAATTATTTTAAATTTTATGTTTGTGTCACATCGGTTTCTTCATTATGTCTAAAAATAACTGTTAGCTCCCAATATCTGTACCAGATTTCACGTTAGAACTTTTTCTCTTTTATAAGACAGCACTCAGAGCTACTGCTTTCAAAAGTCAATTCTTTTACACATATATAATATTATGTATTAGTGGAAAGAGGTCATGAAATCATGATATTTCATTAACAACTGCCACTTGATCCCTTTTAGCCCTTATTAGATTTTGGGAACTTTAAGGACCTTAAAAGAAATTTGAGCTAGCTTATATTCTTTCTCTTTCTCCTGAAGATACTCATTTTAGAGTATACGATAATATAAAACCAGGGGCTAAGGGTAAGTAACATTTTTTTTAAATTTTTAATCTTAAGTATATAAGTATATTTTCATATATAAAATATGAACAATGAATATTTGTGTGTATGTATATACATACATATACATGCATACACATATAACCCAGTGCTAATTCTTTCCAGTAGCATATAGAAGAAACCAATGAATTCGAAGTTAAGAGATGTGAATTCTGTGGGACTGGGGTTGTGGCTCAGTAGTAGAGCACTTGCCTAGCATGTGTGAGACACTGGGTTCAATCCTCAGTACCACATAAAAATAAATAAATAAAATAAAAATATTGTGTTCATGTACAGCTAAAATTTTTTTTTAAAAATGTGTGAATTCTAATCCTACTTCTGCCACTAACTAGATGATAGATCTTGGACAAGCCATTGACTTCGTTAGTCATTGGGTTCCTCTGCCTCAATGTTAGGCCATTGAAAGAAGTAACTGTATGGGAGTTATTTGTACAATATTTCTGTGTACTTGTTATACACTGTTGGGTTACCCTTGTCAGAGCAAATTAGATTTTTTAAAATCCATATAAATATTTTCTTCATGGGAAACAGTAATTTATTGCCTAGTCTCAGTTATGAATAACACTTTTTTCTGTACACATGCATGTCCTGTCTCACTAGCCATTTTAATAAGCATTGAAATCAGCAGTCATAAGTTTTTGCCTAGACTGCAGCCCATCTATTATAAACAATAAAAGCCAACTGAAATTTTTGCTAATGATTTTACCCTAAGTCCTGCAGGAGCATTCTTCTTACCCCATTTACCCCATTCCACATTATTTCCCTGAAGGCAGTGAGCTGTAGCAATCATGCTGCAAGTTTGATGATGGTGGAATGCTTTCTTTGTTTTGAGAGTGTGCAAATTCCCCTCAGGGGATCACATGTTTATTAATGGGTCACAAGATGCTGACTTCTTGTTAGCTCTTCTCAGTAAATAAGATGGTAGTGTTGATTGAACATTACTTTAGTTTTAGATATTTAAATCAACTTTGGATGAACAGAAATAGTAAACAAGTAATAAAATATTGAAAACAATTTAAAAATAATGCTATCAAGGTGAACATGGAATTCCAGACATTACCAGACAGTTGTAAATCAGCAGTCATCTCACTGAACTACAAAAGTCAAAAAACTGAGAATACCTAAGAATGCTCATGCTCATGTGGTACCACTCAAGATCAGGGGTTAGTTCCATGTATAAAAGAGAAAAGAGGCAATGGCCCACTTGCAGAGTCCATATTTTCCTTCAGCTTCATTCTTGTCCACTCAGATATCCCAAATGAAAACCAGAAAAACTTATCTTTTTTTTATACTTCACACTAATTATACACCAAAGAACTGAAGATATTACATAATGTTATTTTCTAATCTACGTCTTGAACAAAACACTATGTAGCTGTACTGCAAAATGGAAATATAAAGAAAGTGGAAATTAAGAATGCAGTTCTCATAATAAGATCTCACACTTACTGAGTGCTCACTGTAAGACAGGCACTGTTCTAATCTCTTTACATGTTTTAAGGTGTTTGATTCCTACAATAGCTTATGGTGTCTTTAGTATTAATTTCTAGTTATATAGACAAGAAAAAGGAAGCCATAGGATCCAAGTAACATTCCCTAGTTTTCAAGAATAATCAGTGATTAAGCTGGAATCTGAATGCTGCAGTTGTGCTTTGGAGTTCTTCCTGACTCATCCCCACCTATATACAAACATGCCTGGTATTTGATAAAAGAAGGTATGATATGACAGACAAACAAAACTAAGCAGTCATTTGAGGAGAGAGAAAACCTAAGATTTACATGGAAGTTTCCAAATTTGAATATACTTATTTACATATTCAAATGTTTTACAGTTAATAGCTTAACTTAAATAAGTATTGTTTCAGAAAAAGTATAATCTTACAATGAGCTTGGAAAGATTATGCCCTAGTTTGTATTGGAGTAAAATTAATAAATAATGTAGGAGAAATATTGCCAGCAACCCCAGAAGGGATGTATTTTTCAATTGAGTGTGAAGCTTAAACTCAAATTTAGCACTTTCTTTTCTTGTAAAGCTGTTTTTTTCTTAATATTTTCCATGCTCAATGATTGACTCTACCTTTCATTTATTTAACTGAGGAAAATTCTTCATCTTGCATGCCTTTCTGTTTCTTCACAGTCACATTGATTTAATGTCTTAAATATATTTTGAACATGACCCTTCCTATCCCAATGCAAATTGCCTTTTTAAGGGTTGTCATTTTTTTTTCCTAAATGAGTTCATTGTTTTCTAATTAGTCTTACTGCATTTAGTCTTCCTTCCAATCCAATCCATTTTTTTCTCATTATTCAGAGTTTTTTTCAATATCCATATTTCATCATTCCCCCATATAAAGTCCAAACTCTTTGAAGCAGCTTACATGATTTTTAGTCTGGTTCCTGTGCAAGCCTCCAGTCTCAGATCTTTTGTTACTACTTTATACTCCAGCTATACCATGTTATTTGCAACTCCTTAAACATATCAAGTTGTTTCATACCTTCCAGCCTCTGTGAATACTGTTGCCTGAAATAGCCCCCTCAAAATTGCTCAATTCTTATTCATTGTTGAAGACAATCCAAGTATCACCACTTATGAAGTCTTCTTTTTGTTTCCTTGAAACCACTTTGGGTTCCTGAATTCTGAGAGGTTGAGGATAGGAAATGTCTTCTCATTCTAACAAAGTCCCTGAACTCTTAGATTCTCTTTGGACTTCTGAGTGATATTCTTTAATGGTTAATTGTTTCACCTATTAAATACTTGAGATCTACTAGTAGAGTAGAAAGTATAGGAAGATGGAGATGTACACAATCAATAAGAATCTTCTAATTTTTCTAAATATTCTTGGTTAATGTATGTTATTTTCTGGTCATTCTCATTGTATCATACTAGCATTTAAGAAAAGTAAGAATGTAAAGGCAAATGGTTCATCGGCACTAATTTCAAGGTTTATGAAGAAATCTTTTATCTAAGTTGTAATAAACTAGGTTTCCTCTGAAAAAAAAAAAAAAAAAAAGAAAAGTAAGAATGTAAATCAAAGGACTGCTTAAATATCAGAGAATCTTGACTAAGTAAGAAGAGGTTTTGTGGGTTATGATCCATTTACACAGATGCAGAGGAAAAAGGAGCCACCATCACTAAGTACCTATGACAGGGTCAGCAGAGTTCTATTATTATCCTGTGTAATCCTCAAATAGGTGCTGTCCCTTCACCCCATTTCATACTCAAAGGAGTTAGTAAATTACCCACTGTTGCAGAGATAGTAAGCAGCAAAACTCAAATAACAGAAATTTGATGGCCAAGTACATAAAGTAGCAGTTGGACATTTACCAAATCAAAAATTCTCTACCAAACTTTGTACCTCATGTTTGTTTATTTATTTACACTGTCCAGCATGAGGCATAATACATTGTCAGTTGCATTGAATGTCCACAGACTTACATAGCAAGCAGAAGTAGTGCAATTTATACACAAATTTCATTCATTTGTTCCTAACTCTTCAAAAGAGACCTCTGAACATGATTTCTATTCTCACTTATCCAAGTTGTAAACTTGATTTAGGAGCCAGGAAAGGAAAAAAAAAATTGAGGTGCTATTTTAATGACTCAATTCTTTAGAATATGTGTATCAGGAAAGAGTTGTTCTTATAACACTTTAGAATGCTTTTCTCTGACAACATGGACTCCAGATCTCAAGTCAAATGAACATGAATGGGGAACGATTATGATTTTGCAATACATTTTGTTTTGGGAAGTACTGGGGATTGAACCGAAGGATGCTCTACCATGGAGCTACATCTCAAACATATTTTAATTGCTTTTTGAGACAGGGTTTAGCCAAGTTGCCCAGGTGGCCTCTAACTTGCAATCCTCTTTCCTCAGCCTCCTGAGTAACTGACAATACAGGTGTGTACCACCATACCTGGTTAATTTTGTAGGATTTTTAAATCTCAGATTGTTTTCTGCCCAGACTCATCTTAGCAAGATAACCAATAATATAAATCATGAGCAGCATTATTCCTGCCCTTTCATTTTGCTTAACAGGTCTGTTTTCTACTTCTCTGTTGAGTTTGTCAATTTTAGCATAAACCAAAGCATGACTTTCTTCCTGACTTAAATCTTCCTTTATTTCTTTTATTTTTCTGAATAAAAAAATCTCAGTTAAACACTTTTCAGACTGAACCTGGATATGAAACAAAACTTTTTTTCCTGGCAAATACAAACTATGTAGTTAGCATTATAGGACCAAGCATTGTTTAGTTGGGTGAAAAGAGAGAACCCTGCAGAATTTACTAAGAAAAAATAAAATGAGTTGAACAATGGACTTTCTGCTTCTTTGTTTTTTTTTTTCCCCAGTGAAACATTCTGTGTTGGCAGCACTTGATTTTTGTTCATGGTGGGTCACCATGATTATTCTGTTTGTTACAGAAACTCCACTTACTGTATGAAAGTATCCATCTCACTGACAGTGGGCGAAAATGACACTGGACTCTGCTACAATTCCAAAATGAAGTACTTTGAAAAAGCTGAACTTAGCAAAAGCAAGGAAATCTCATGCCGTGACATAGAGGATTTTTTACTACCAACCAGAGAACCTGAAATCCTTTGGTATAAGGTATGGATTATGCATGAATTTATTGCATATAAATAATTTAATGTGTATCTTACTCTGGGTAAAACTGAAAAAAAATTAAAAAGGTATGATATAGTTCAATTCCATTTTCATAGAATGCTACAGCAAGTTGTATTGATCATTGTCTGAGTTTTTAAAACTATGACTTTGATACATAATATTGAGTCAGTATTTGTATTTGCAGTCCATTATAATAAGTTGCTGTGTTTATATCTTACTTATAAAGACAATTCTTTCCAGTCTATTATAATCCAGGTTGGTAAATTCAGGAATTAAAATATGTTGAATATTGATTTCAGTGTGTTTCATATTAGCATTATAAAATTTCCCCAAACAAGAAAAAAAAGAATTGGCATTCTTCTATGATAAAATGGTCCACTAGTTTTTAATTGAATTTTCTATTTAATGGATATAACTTTGTCCAAATTCTAATCCTATCTTATTTTACATATAAGCCTACGTATTTGAAAGAAATGACATGGGAGACATTTTTGTACCATTATGAAAATAGTATTAGACTTATTTTTTCAAAAACAGAAATAATTTAAAATTAAAGAGAATATAGTCCAGTCCCCTTTTCCATATCACATCATTGATGTTCACTGAAGCTCCATAATTGATTGTATTTTTAAGCTTATTTATACAATGTAAGACGTTTTTGCTTTGGATGTACTTTAAAAATTAAGTATTGATGTGAACACTTCTCTGGAATATTTTATCTGTGTATTAAAGATTCCTCATGTTAAATTTGCTTTGTACAACTTTCTATAAGTTCAACTTGAGGAAACTGGGTCTCTTAATAACTAGATTCACAAATGTCAGTCTCAGAATATGAGCCCTCATAACTGATTCCTCATGAATTCAAAATCTGTTAAAAATAAAGCAAGGAAAAAACCTTGAACAATTTCAAAAGGATTTTGCCAAAATTAGCAGTGCTCTTTTCTTAGTAAGATTTAGTTTTGATTCTTTATAATAGGCAATGGAGAACTCAGAAGATCAAGGGAACAGTTGAAAATTTTTTCAATTTGTCCCTTCATTTTCTATTCCTAGATGATGTTAAAAAGCACTCAAAGTTAGAAGCACTGATTTCTGTTCCTGAGAGAATGTGTTTTTCTATTTATTTTTTTATTTTTGCAGTTGAGTATTTCTCATTCTTGATATTCAGAACTTTTCTTGCCTTCCACAGGCAGATTGTGAGCAAGCCCTGATGATTGCTACCAAGGGGAGTGTTATTAGAGAAATTAGACCCAAGGTCTCCAAAACCAAATATTTTTCTAGTACTATGTCTATGTGGTCATTCGGCTGCTAGATACACAACTAATAAATTGATTTTGCAAGTTATGTATCTTTTTTCACTTTCTGTAGAGAGCATCTAAAAATTTGCTGAAAGATAAGAGGCTATATACACTGACACACATTTGATTTAAAACACCACTGGGTTCACATTTTTCCTTAAGTCATGTTTCCACCACGACCACAATCATTTTGACCTCAAGCTGTAAAGACCATCACTAATGGCCTACCCATAGACATGGGATGAGATACAGTTTATGTGGAAATTAAAAGTCTTACATCGTGGATTATATTTCCATAGTTAAGACTAAACATCCATAGTCTAATAGCTGAAATTTAAAGACTATTGCTAAAGTAGTATACTATAAAGTAAGTATTCTGGCTAAATATAGATTCCATAGTTCAGCACAGGATTTATGCAATTTTGACAATTTACATAACTAATATGAACAAATAGAATGAGAATGTACATTTTGGTGTAAAATAGCTAGATAATTGCCTCTCACAAGTACACAGAAGCATTGAGCCACATAAAATCCTGATATGCAAAAATTGATTTGGCAATAAAAATTTTTTACAAATAGTATTTCCTCTCAATAGCATCAAAAGGCTTTAAGCTTTTTTATTTTTTTTAATCCTCATTCCATTGATTTCAAATCTGGCTGGGGAATATGGACTTCTGTTTTGGCAAAAACAGAAATCTCCTGAGCCAATGTCATTATAATCCAAAACTTAATTCAGAAACCATAATTTGGTAGGTCTATCAACAATGAAAATAGATATTTAAGGACTATAAAGCCCTGGCATAAAAATGTTGGCTATTTCTCTCATGGATTTTAGAATATACATGCTATGAAGAGATTTTATTTTTAGGAAATTAAATATCATTTCAAATATTTGTATATTCACATATTTCAAATGTTTTACAGAATTAAATTTTCTACTTTTAATTAAGATAATACATTTTGTGTTTTCTCTTATTAATATCAGTATGATTAATTTCACAAACATCAAATGTTTGCTTTTTGAATTACATTAGGAATAGTGAACATATATGTCTATTATATAAAATAAATCAATACATATTGGATTTAGAGATAGTAACCTTAGAAGTTAATAACATGACTCTTTCTAAAAATACTCTTTTCAAATTGAGGTACCTGATTTCCCAGAGCTTTAAAAAGGGAACGAAATTATTCAGTATTAATTTCAAACACTTTAGTACCTTTAAATTATAACTTCAGAAATTACTGCTATAGTGATTTAAAGAACCTTATTTTTCAATACGACACTTACTACCCAAAGTTTATGTTCTTCATGTAGGAATGTAGGACAAAAATCTGGAGGCCAAGTATTGTATTCAAAAGAGATACCTTGCTTATAAAAGAAGTCAGAGAAGATGACATTGGAAATTATACCTGTGAATTAAAATATGGAGGCTTTGTTGTGAGAAGAACTACTGAATTAACTGTTACAGGTAATCACAGTTTTCAGTATTTCATTTGAGTAATGAAATTACAATTTTAAGTTAAATCTGGGACTGCATATTGATTTTTTTAATCTATGCAATGAAAGAAGCACTCAACCAAATGCTAAGTGGATTCCTATAGGTGAAATTTATTCCTACTTGCTTTTAAATCACCTCATGCTGGAATACATTTGAAAGGTTAAAGAGAATATGTTTAGGGAATTATAGAAATGCTAGCTTTTGAAAGTACTTGAAATAATGAGTTTACAATTTCAGGAAATTATGCTTATATTTTGTAGTGGTATCGTTTTGGGAAACATTTTCTAGAGTGATGAAATTGAATGTATGAAATCTACCTCTGTTTCTGACTTATTCCAAATTAGAAAAAACATTTTTCTCTTTTCTTCATTTATCACTTTATAAATCTGACATATGTGATCTTATGAACTTGAGATTGTAGGTGTAGTCACCAAATAATTATGTGAGAAGTGTTAGAGTCGTTTCCATATCTGGTTGTTAAAGTAGAAAGACACAAGAACATGATTAAGAACACTACCTATAATCATGAATCTACAATTCACTTGTCACATGACCTTGATTTGAATCACTACAACCTTCAGAATATTACTTTTCTTGTGTATAAAATGGTGATGATAACATTTGCCTTATTCATAGGGGTTTCTGCAAGGACCAAAAGAGGTAAGTCAATATGTATAAATTAAGTATGGAAAATGTAGGATTACATCCAAATGTTCACCAGTTTGGTTATGTAAACAATTTTATTAATACCCTGTTTCACTTTATAATAAAATCACTTTCTAAAAGCAGTTCCATATAAAAATGCCTTGGTGGAGGTAATAGGAGCAACATTGGGAAGATATAGACATTTTTTAATATTCTTATTGAGGGAGATAAGTTATGACATTTAAGTGTGGTCATATTTGTGAAACTTATAGAAAAGTTTTAAAAGAATATTAACTAATTTAAATTAAAGAGGCTTTGGTTTGTTTATTGATTCACTTAAAATAATTTTCCTCTATACAAAAATATTTTGCAAGTGATATATATCTCATAATAATCACTTTTTAATCTCCAAGTTAGGATATATTGGCTTAAAACTGTATTTGATTTCATGGAATTTATTTGATGAATAGTAATTATTCTGACAGAAGGAAACCTTAATTAAATAAATAAGGTACTCTTTGGTATTACCTTTGATAAATATTAGATATAGTAAACAACTGACACTTGCAATGTATGATACAGTGGAATACTAAATACATATTTAATTTCTGATTTGTGTTATGTACCTGTCATAAACATGTCCATAATTTTCAATCATTTGATTTTCAGTTTTGTTGTATGAAATAAGTGTCTGTGCAAGAAAATTCAAATCAACACTTTATTATTTTACCTCTGTTTTAATGGTCCAGTAGAAAATATGTCTGGCTATACAATAAGTATTGAAATTCTTTTCTATTCATTATTTTACTCTGTCTATACTGAAGAACTTTTTTCCAAGCAGTAGATATTGAGGCAAACAAATTTAAAAATATTAAGGAAAAGATACATTCTGAATCTAAATAATATGCATTTCTAGTCTTTATTCTTCAGAATGTAGAATTGATGCTTGGTAAGCACATTTTTTCCTTTCTAGAAACACTAGAACTCTGAATTGTTAGCTATATGAGACAAATACAAAGTGGACATTTTGTCACAAGTGGCCAAACAATTTATATAAGGCTATTTGGTAGAACCAAGAATAGAACTCTTGTAGCCTAAATGATATCCAGTAGCATGATACTTTTCTAATCTCTGTTCAAAAATTCATCTTTTTCATCATAAGAAAATAAAGAATATTTAAATCTTGATATCCAAGAGGAAATTTAAAAAGTTATAATGAAAGTTTTCTTTCAAAATATTCATTCAACTTATTACGATAATTCCATCTTATGTGGAAGCTAATTTTGAGTACATATGAATCATTTTGTGAATGGAGAACTGTATGCCATAGAACTAAAAATACTATATATTAAAATGCATTTTAGGAATTAACAAGGACATTAAGATATTTTTGTGCATAATGTTAATTTAAATGGTGTGATAGTATGGCATGTTTACTTTATAACCAAATTATATAATAATTCTTAAGATACAAATTGTATCCTTCAGTAAAGCAACAAACATGGGAAGTTCCTGGATGATGAACAATCAATGTTTTTTATCTTGATTTTCTGTATATCATTATCATATTATTATGTTGTACTTAATATAAATATTATTCAAAGCATATCACTAAGTTTTAGTGGAACTGCCTTAAACTGAAAATAAGCAAATATTTTAAAGTTTGTTGGAACATTTCTTTAAAAATAAAAAAAAATTCTACATGTGCAAAGGAAATTTCTGGCTAAAGATTCTAAATGTGCAGGGTGCAGGCAATATTGTTAGGGTTCGTGGATGAATCTTCCTTTATTGAAAGTGTGTCACATGTAATGGAAAAATAAATCTGCACAACATTTTGGGTATTTTAAATATTTTATATTAAAAAATGAAAGTTTTCTCAGTGTCATCTCTAACCCTCACCATCTTTTCTAAGTCTTAACTACACTCAAGCTCTTACTGTTCTCCAAATATTCTGCGTCTGAACCCTTACTCATAGTGTTTTTCCTCTGAAAGGATTTTTCTTCCATATCATCACATTTTTAGCATCCTACAGTGGTACTTAGCACATTGTTTTACAGCTATTTTTCACATTCCTATTTTTCTTCAGGAATGTGAGCATCTTAGAGTCAAGGGCAATCTCTTTTTAAAAGTTTTTAAAATAAATATTTGATTTTAGAATAGGTTTAGATTTACCAAAAATTACAAAGATAGTAGAGATCCCACATATGCACATCTAATTTCTCCTATTGTTACTATCTAATAGTATGGAACGTTTATTACAACTAAAGAAGTAATGATGGCACATTATTATCAACAGTTCTTAGTTTATTCAGATTTACTTATTTTTCGCCTAATGTCATTTTTCTATTCCATGATCCTTTCCAGGATAGGACTTAACATTTAGCTGTCATGTCTCAGACTCCTCTTGGCTGTATCTTTTTCTCACATTCCTTATTTTTGATGACATTTATATTCTGAGTAGTGACCATGTGGTTTTTTAGAGGGAATCGCATGCTGACTTTTTCATAATTTTGCTAGGGATATGTGTTCTTGGAAAGAAAACCACAGAGATAAAATCACAACATATCATACTATCAACATGACTTACCATTGTTGATACTGACCTTGGTGACCTAACTTATTCTTTCTCAGCTTCTTCCACATAAATTAGACTTCCCTCTTTCCACTATATATTTTAGAAGGAAGTTATTGTATGTAGTCCACACATAAGGAATGAGGAGCTCAAACTCTTTGATAGCAGTGTAGCCATATAAAGTATGTGGAATTAATTCTACACAAGATGTATGTTTATTCTCCAACATAATTATTCAATTATTTTTATCAGTATAAACTCATTAATATTAATTTTATATTTTGGTTTATAATTCATACAGCTTTTTTAATTTTATCCCTCAAATTGTTTCAATCTTGGCCATTAAGAAATTTTAACCCTAACCCTAACCCCATCATTGTATGTGTGTGTGTGTGTGTGTGTGTGTGTGTATGTGTGTGTGTGTGTTTAAGCACTTCCTTAATTTCTGGTTCTAGAAAATGTTCCACACACATACTGTGTCTTTATTGTCCAAGATCCAGTATCAGATATATTTTCCCAGAATTCATGTACCTTTAATTGGTGAAATGTACTGGAATCTAATATCCAATTCTTGAGAATTCTTGGGAATACCCAGCATACTCATTGTTATTCATTGGTTTTAATTGGATATAGTTGCTTCTAAGCCCTTTCTATTGACAGAGTCAGAAAATATTTATGTACAAATCCATATACATGTGCAAATCTATAAGTTTTTAAATATGTAACCATTTGTATTTATAGTAAATTAAACCTGAATTCAAACTCATGATTCTAACTCTAATTCATTACCATATGGATCATTCTAGCCTCTACCCCTTTTCAGCTATAATTTCTCGATCAAATCTTGAGAAAACTGGTTCCTACTATCTTTCATTTAGTTACTTAATTGTTCTCTTCCAACATAGTTGTGTAGTGAGATTGCAATTTTTAACCTGTATCTAATGAGGGAAACAACATTACCCACTAGAGAACAGTACTTATACTTAGCTTATTTTGACTTTTAGTCTTAGAGACTTCACTCATTTCTCATTATTTAGGTCAGCATCTTTTCCCTCAATGACACTGTCTCACAAATTAATAATATAGTTAAATTGTTTTATTATGTTTTGTGTTACATCTGGGGGTCCTCTGATCTCCTGAATGATGTCTTTAGATTTTTGCATTCATTAAAGTTCCCTGTTTGTGCTATAAATTTCTAAAGCTTTAACAGCATAAATGCATAATTTCATGTACCAATGTCAAACGCATAATGTCTTGTATCACACAGAATAATTTCACTGCCCTATAAAGAATCTTTTACTAACCTTATTCAGCCCTTTCCCTCCCTCCTGAAACCTGCAAACCAGCAATCTTTTTTTTAACCATAACTGTAGTTTGCTTTATCAAAATCATTGTATAATTTAAATCACATAATATCACTTAGTAATAAACATTTCCCCACTGTTTTGTACCTTCTCTCATTTTAATTAAATATTTAGTATTTCCATTTTATCTCTTAATTTTTAATTTTCACATTATTTATTGGTAGCCTTCAGTATTCCAATACATGTTTTAAACTGATCTCATTCCACTTGAAAAAAACCATTACATCACCTTATGATAGAATATTCTCAGTTATTCCCTCTCATCCTTTATGATGTTATTTTTTTTACTTATTCATGTGCCACACAATCTATTGTTAGTATTATACTTTAAATAAAGATTCATCTTTTAGAACATGTTGGAATGAGAAAAATAAAATAAATTCTCTTACCCTCATTTCCTCATTTTCTAATACTTTTCTTTATGTAGCTCTATACTTCTATCCTATATACTTTATTTTACCTAAAAACTCTTCCATTTGCTTTTCTCACATTGAAGGTCTAACATGATGAATTCTCTAAGTTCTTTTTGTTTTGTTTTGTCTGACAATGCCTTTATTTCTCTTTCCCTTCTGATTGATGATTTGGGTAGATATAGAATTCTATATTGATAAGGTTTTTGTATGTTTATTTTCATCACTTTCAATATTCCACTTCACCTTTATTGCTTGCATGGTTTTTGATGAGGATTTGGCTTGAATTTTTATCCTGATTGTTCATAGATATTGTATTTTTCTGTCTTTTCAAATTTTTCTCTTTGCTATATTTTATATCCTCTACTTTGAATATGGTATGTAATTTTGGTTTTCAACTCACTTGGTATTTTCTGAGCTTCCTGGATTTCTGACTTGGTGTCTGTCATTAGTTTTGGAAATTCCATGCCCATTATCACTTAAAATGTTTCTTCTATTCCATTCTTTTTTTTAATACTTTTGCTCTTCTAATTTGACATGTTATTCCCTTTAAAATTATCCCCTAGCTTTTAGATGTTCTGTTCTGCCTTTATTATTCTTTTCTTTCTCTTTACATTTCAGTCACTGAAATGTTACTGATCTGTGTTCAGTATCTCTCTTTCCTTGATTATGTCCCACCAAAAGCAATTTTAATTTCTGTTAATATGTTTTTATATTTTAGCATTTAATTTTCCTCTATTTTGGGATTTCAATCTTTCTCCATATATTACTTCTCTGTTCTTTCATTTTATTTTATTTTAGAGCACTTATTATATTAAACAGATTTTTTTTTTCTCTTTTAGTTCTAACATCTGTACCATAATCAATTCTGGTTCTGATGTTTACTTATGTGGTTTGTAGCTCCAGTTGGCTTCTATTCCAAGGAAGTGATCAAATCTGACTTTTAAAAACTCTTTTTTAGTTGTAGATGGTCACAATACCTTTATTTATTTTTCTTTATGTGGTGCTGAGGATTGAACCCAGTGTCTCAAATGTTTGAGGCCAGTGTTCTACCACTGAGCCCCTGAGTAGTGTTCTACACTCCAGCCCCTCAAATGACTTTCTCAATTTACCTGCCTAATAAATTTCGGGATGGTGATTTACTCACAAACCTCAGTTCTCAAGGAAAAAGAATTCACATTTAAAAATTTTTTTGCTGTAACAATGAAATCATGACTCTAAAACTATTTATATAGAGAAGCTAAAATTCATAGTGATAATATAATTTTCATTTTAGGGTTCCCAGTCTCCATAGAATCTAGCATAATGTCTGAGCTATAGTAGACCCTCAAAAGTGAGCATTGCTGAGTAAATTAATTCAATAAAATGATATACTCCAGTTTAAATCAGTTACAATTAAATCGTTTATACCTAGCAAAATAATAGTACTTGTACCTGAAAAGTAGAAAAATAATGGAGGAATAACTCCCTCTATCCAGATCTCACAACTTTTATTAATTTTACTGAACATTACATTCATCTTTTCATTTCCTACATTATCTTGTTGATTTGAATTGAGCTTTAAGTAAAAATACCTCACATTCCTCATAGTAGTTGCTAAGTCAGATGCCTACCCATAGTTGAAATTTTAGATACAAATTTAGGGCTACATTTTTTTAGTATGATGCTCTATGATAGTTTTTAACATATCCCAGTCTATGAAGATATGCCTTATTCTTAAAGAAGTATTCCACATTAGCTACTCTCTCTTGAAAAAGGTCAGTAAAATTTTATTGAAGGATACCTCTTTTTTGCAAGAAACCATTGTTTAAAATGTTATACACAGAAGGCCCTTTATAAAACTGTGTAATATGCTATTACACACTTTTCTTTTTTTGAAATGTATCATTAACCTCTCACCGTGCACAGTTTTTATCCTACTAAGAAACCCCAAATCCAGTTTGTATTTCCTCACTTATTTTAATAGTAAAATACAACAAATTATATACGATATAAACATGGAGCAACTTAGAATATTACCAAAAGTATCCAGTTACTGAAGAAATAAAAGAGTACAGGCACCACAGAAGTCCCTGATGTCCTTCTGATTATAAAACCCTTCCTCCCCAACACTATTGGTACATATATGGCTTTTATGGTATTTGTTTCCTTGTTTTTTTTTTTTTTTGTAAGTTATATTAGCTAGGTAATAGTGCATTGTAGAAGGTCAAATTTTACCTGTTTTGACACAAATTTGAACTTATATGTTGTGTATTCTATTGCGTCTGACATTTTCATCTCTAAATTTGTTTTACATATTCATTTATGCAATTCCATTTATCAGAAGCTTTTTACCTATTTTATTCTATAGTATTCCATTATATGAAAATCTCACAGTTTCTTGGTCTTGTTTTGAGTTTTTGCTAGTGTATTATTGCTATTCTCTCTCTCTTTCTCTCTCACACACACCTACACTTGTGCACACACATGCACACACACACACACACACACACACAAACACACACTTCCTTGAAGACATAAGTAGGCATTTCCAGAGAATTTTTAACTATGAATGGACTTCATTGTTCGGAGTATGTGTATTTTCAAATTTACCAGTTTTTATGTTGTTTTGGGTTAGATGCCTAACTCAAGTAAATGAACTGAGGAGAGATGAATGGTTATTGCAAAGAAAATTGGAGGTACCAAAAGAGGTGAAAATATTTTCTATTGAGCATAAAGACCCATGTCCACTAATTCCAAATTTTATGATTTGATGATGATTCTAAAATGTAACTTTATATGTATCAAATACTTTTTGGAATGTATAATATTTTTATTTCAGTATTGATAAATAAAAGTGTGAAAATCATAAACATCTATATCCTAAGATTCCTTACATTAAACTTAAACTCAATACTGAAACTGTAGTTTTTACTCTAACCTACCAGATTATTTGTGAGAATGTGGGAATGGGAAAATGGTATGTTCAGACAAGACCTAATAATTCCCAAATAAATTAGATTACCTTGCCTTTTCTAATATATCATCTATGTGGACAAAAATGCAGACTTTAGTAATAATATATATTTTGGATATGTTAGACCTAAGGGAAAAAAACTAGTATTATATAGAGTTTCTTTAAAAATACTGATAAATTACATGATATTAATATTGTCCCTTTAATTGCTATTTCCCCTACTGGCAAAAAATATTTTTCTATAATTTTAAAATATAAGATTCAAAATAAAAGTAACAACCACATTTCTGTATTAAAGTTTGAGATCAGTCAGACCAGTTGAAGCTATAAAATTGCAGAGAATGAATTGTGAAAGTGTTTTATCAAGAAAAAACGTTCCCAAATATATGTGAGAGTCATCAAGATTAGTGAGGAAGTAAAGAATGGAAAACTTGAAAAGAAAAAAAAAGCAAAATATGAAGTGGTTGCTACAAGGATATGATAGTTTTAGTGGCATTTTCATACTTGGTACAACATTTTTTAACAGAGTTAATGTAGCAATATATTTAAACTACTTTCCAATCAACCATAGGCTGAATTTATGTTCTCAAAAGGTACATCTTCCTCCTCTTTTTATGGATGAAAAAGCTGAGGCAAAGAAAGGTTAAGTGGCTTTATCAAGGTCACAAAGTATCATGGTGACAAATTTAGGAATAAAATTTAATTCCCTGAACTTCAGTCTATGATTTACTCCACTGGATAATTAATAGTAAGACATTGTAGTTTTCGTATTAGCTCTGCTGATCACTATGAAAGATTTATCTTTTAAGTTCAACTGAAACACATTGTACTGAGACCTTTAATTTTTCTGCTACTGATGTAATTAAATGGTGTATTTCTGGTCTGGCCTGGGGCTGAAGTGACTACTTTTCTTTTTTTTTTCTCTGTTTCTTTGAAAATGGTGTATTTTATCTCCCTATTAAAAAACTATTTTGCTGAATTACTTCAAGGATTCAAGTGTGTCTTACTGAATATAAACTAACAAGATTTGATGAAATTGGTAAAAAGAGCATGCATATCTTTCCAGATTTTGCTTTACATGCTTGTTCACATCCCAGGATCAATGCCCACAATGATCAAGTGTAATATTTTTGATAAAATAGATCACATTAAAATCATCTGTTCTTATAAGTAAAGCGCTATCACATTATAACTCAAAAATCATTTAGATTAATTTAAGCTTTTGAGTTCAAAGAGAATAAACTCATTGATATGGTGAAACTTGAATTTAGTCAATTAGTCAGATATCTTGACTTGGAGTTTAGATCCTTGATCAAAAAGACCTCTCTCATGAGTAATTTCTAATAACTGCTAAAACAACTGATAATTATTACCTTAATTTCTTGTTTAATCTCTCAATACAAAGTGGGCTCTACAGAAATGTATATAGATATTCAATTAAACATTAAATATCAAGGTATGATAATATTGAACAATAAAAAGCATATTTTTATTCTTAGGCAGAAAATAAATACATTTTAGAAGATAATAGCAAAGTTGAGATGTAACATTTGGGGCCATGAGAAAACAAGACATCCTTTACTTGGATGATTTCCATTAATAAATGCAATAATAAGTATTAATGAGAATAATTAATAATTACTGAGTGTCCATGATAGGCTGTAATTTATTCTAAGTTCTTGTTTGTAGCCACTCATTTTATCCATATAACCTCAATTTATTCATTCTAAACTTTTTCCATTTTTTGCTATGTGCCTGGTATTCTAAATTTCATATCTCACATTTTAAAATAATTCATTTTTATTGGTCACTTCATATGAATCTTTGAATTAAAAGAAACCACAATGTATGCAAATTTATAGAAATGTGGCTGATTAGCTTCCCACATTTTCTGTTACGATTCATCTCGATATACTAGATGAAATAAAATATATATAAACTTTTAAATGGTTTATTAAGCTTGAAGAACAGTATAAAAAATCTCTTAGGCAAAAGGAAAGGGAATTTAAACTACAGCAATTAAAATTATTCTACTCTGAGGCCACTGTAGTGGGGTAGGGAAGGGCAGAAGAATGCTGGACTCACCATTTTCAGTAGTCCAAGCACTGGATTTCTTTCTTTCTTTTTTTTTTCTTTTCCACATTACTGGGTGTCTAAACCCAGGACCTCATTCATGCGAGGCAAGTCCTCTACCACTGAACCACATTCCTAGTCCAAGAGTTTGAATTTTAATAGTATTATGGGGGAAATAAGACTAGGATTTGGACTTTAGAAGGTAAGGAGGTGTAACCAAAGGTCCTCCATAAATCAAAGATTCTAGAAGAACTATCATGGAAGTGAAGAAGAAAAATGTGACCACTGGCATAGGAGGAAGATAAACCAGTTTTCCTACTATAATCTGAGTTTGTCCTTTTTTTAAAAAGAATCCCATTAATCCATCACTTTGTGGGTTTGAGTGTTTGAATTTACACATCCATGTGGCCTGGAAGCTCTTAAGTAAAAATTAGCATAAAAATGGAGCCAAACTATTAATATTTCTGAGCAATATAGAGTGAAACATCTATATTGTATTCAACCCATACTTTGCACGAAATTCCCATGGATGAAACCCTACTTGAGATTGCCTGGCCAAAAAGAACATGATTGGCATGGATAAGGAATCTGTGAAAAAATACAGTCGTCAAGGATCCTTGTTTATATATTTAAAGATACTTTTGGTGTGAGAAACAAGAACAAACACTGACATAGATGAAAGGCAAAGTCTGCTATTTACAACTGCAAACCAAAGAAATCTTCCAGGCAGGGACATGCAGGAGGTTATTCTCATGGCTAGCTAACAGGAGCTTTAGGGGGCAGCTTATGTATGACAAGTGGAGTGAGGTTAACTAGGTTTTGGGCGACTCTCTGTGAATTGGCTTAATTGAATAATTTCATGAACTCAAGGTCATAGGAGTTGTCCCTAGTTATCTGGTACCTGGCTCCAGGGCAATATAAATAGGTGTATAATAGCCTCAGAGGGTGAAAACCTGATAAGAGAAGTGACTGGGATGCCATCTTAATTGGCTCCTCAATAAGGCAAACTATCTAGGGCCTAAACTGCATGTTGGTTCAAGATAGCATTTAAAAACTAGGTCAACAGGCAAATATATAGAGACAGAAATTTAGTACACTCTTACTGGGAAATGGGAGATGGAGACAGAGAGTTTAGTTTTGTGGAGGAATAAGAGAAATGAGGAATGAATACTAATTGTTATGAGTTTCTATTTCATGTAATGAAACTCTTCCAATATTGATTGTGGTGATGATTTCACAATTCCATGAACATACCAAAAACCATTCGATGGGACACTTCAAATGAGTCAGTTATATGATATGTGAATTATATCTCAGTAATGATGTTTTTAAAACACTGAGTCAAAACAACATTAATAATACACTATATTTAATCTTAAAGAATTCCAGGTACTAGAATCCTTAAATACAGGCTATCAATTAGCTATGGCTAAAATGAAAGGTGGCACTTTAAAAATCTAAAACACTACTGATTACCAATGCTTCTGTGAAAGTATAAACATTAAGAAGGGCACTTGGTCACTGGATTTCAAAACACAGTCATATAAGCTTTTTAAAATTTTTTAAATTTTATTTCTTCTAATTAGTTGAACATGACAATAGAATGCATTTATACATTTTGATAGATCATACATAAATGGAGTGTAATCTCTTATTTTTCTGATTGTACATATTGCAGGATCACATTGGTCAAGCAGTCATACATGTACATGAGGTAATAATGTCTGTTTCACTCTACTATCATTCCTTCCCCCACAACCCTTCCCCTCCCTTCACTCCCCTCTACCTAATATAAAGTAACTATTCTTCCCGATCCCCCACCCTTATTGTGAATTAGCTTCCACATATCAGAGAAAACATTCGTCCTTTGGGTTTTTGAGTTTGGCTTATTTCACTTAGCATGATATTCTCTAACTCTTATCAATTTACCAGCAAATGCCAGAATTTCATTCTTCTTTAAAGCTGAGAAATATTCCATCACATATATATATGTGTATACATACCACGTTTTCTTTATCCATTCATCTGTTGTAGGGCATCTAGGTTGGTTCCATGGTTTAGCTATTGTGAATTCAGCTGCTATAATCATTGATGTGGCTGTGTTACTGTTGATTTTAAGTTCTTTGGGTATAAACCAAGTACTGGGATAGCTGAGTAAAATGGTGGTTCCATTTCAAGTTTTCTGAGGAATTTCCATACTGCTTTCCAGAATGGTTATACCAATTTGCATTTCCACCAGCAATGTATGAGTGTACCTTTTTCCAATATCCTCTCCAACACCTTTTGTTGGTTGTATTGATAAGTGCTGTTCTGATTGGAGTGAAATTTATTTGATTTGAATGAACTTTTATGGGTTTGCTTTTGGTGTTATATTGCTGTCTGACATGGTTCTTCAGCAAGAACTAGCATTTAAATTCTTGCTGATTTTCTTTGACAATGTTGAATTTTAAGCATACTTAAAATTATTTAAATTTTAGGATAACACTTCTAGTGTCATCCCATGGACTGCTTGCCTCTTACAAATGGCACACTCATCCTTCTTGTCTGAATTATGTCCTAGAGCTCACTTGCTTCTATGTTTGCATACCACCAGTTAACCTCACTGTTAGAGAAACTACTACTGTTTCTTTTACTGCTAACTATGAGACAGGTACTATGTGAAATGATTTATAGACATTATTATCTACATTCACCAAGAAGGAAATTCAAAGTACATTGTGGACATGTATTTATAATTTTAAGTACAAATCACATCATTATTTCTAATGAACTTCTGTTTTGTTTGTTCTCTATCACTTCTGATTCTCTTATCCTCATTTCAATAAACTCAAATGTGAGCATGGAAGACCTATCCAATAAGTACTCTTTGAGGGAATAATTCATTTAGTTAATTACAGAAACAGACAAAATAACTAGAACTCTGCTGTCTAATACAGCAAATTACTAGTAACATGTGCCTATAGAGCTCTGATATTTGGCTATACTGGAATGAGATTTGCTCTTAATTTTAACTTAGATACTTGAGTTCAAACCTTAGTATGACAAAGATAATACAAAGTATTTCTTTAGTAATTGTATATGAATTGCATGTTGAAATGATGATGTTTGTTATGAAATATGTTACAAAATTAACTATTTTCACATTTTAAAATGTGCTACTAGAAAATTTTAAATTTTACATGTGGCTTGACTAATATTTCTGTTGGAAAATATTTTTCTAAAAAGGGAAATTTAGTCTTAATCTCACGAGGCGTAAGGGAAAGACAAAGGACCAAAATTCAGAGGTGTAGTGTCGTTGATGAATCTACTATATCTATACTAGCAAACCTTGACCAAGTTATATATCTTCAATATGTATTGTCTTAATATTGGTATTATGAATACTTATAGTGGTACGATAAGGAGTAAATTAGCAATAAGTTGTACAAAAACAGATTATAAAGGAACATTCAAATGGAAGTGGCTATCACCATGATTTCATCTGATCTGTCAATTTTTACCTTGATTTATTTCAGTTAATATAGTGTCAATACAGGTTGAGTATCCCTTATCAGAAATGCCTGGGAACAGAGTGTTTTGGAGTTCAGGCTTTTTTTAGATTTTGGAATATTTGCACATACATAATGAGGTATCTCAGGGATGTTAGCCCAGGTCTAAACACAAAATTTATATATATTCATATATATACATATATATATGTATATAGTGAACCATGCATTTTGCACAAAAAATATAGTGTACATATATTTTCAATGCAACCCATCATGCGAGGTCAGGTGTGGAATTTTGTGGAATTTCACATTTGTGATGTTAAAGTATTTTGAGTTTTGGAGCATTTTTGATTTGGGATTTTGAATTCAGGATGCTCAACTTATACTATAAATTCAGTCTTTCAAATGTCATTATCATCAATATAAGTAATTTATTAATACTCATTGATCACTAAGTAATGATTTATGTACATGGAGAAATCTCAAAATATCTTTTAGCAACTTACTAGTAAATAAGGTCCAGTATCTACAAATGGGGTAAATAATGAATATATGCATTTTTTACATTTGATCTGATTATATATTATGCACATAGATGCATACATGCATACACATATATGTATCTTTGTGTATATATATATATATAAATTAGCATATACCTTATTTACTCTCAATAATTAAGAGATAGTTTATTTTGTAATTTATGAACATTCCAAAGTTACATTTGAGTATGATTCTACTTAGATGAAGTACCTAAAATAAGCAAATTCAAAGAGACAGAAAGTAGGGGCTGGGGACATAGCGCAGTTGCTTTCCTGGCAAGCAAGATACATTCTTGGTTAGGATAGATGACTATATATCTAAAAATAAAACTTAAGAATAAAAGAAAACATAATAGGATGTAGAATCTTGAAGAAAGACTAACATATTTAATGGCAATTAACTATCAGAGCACCATGAATAATGATGGATGTAACCGCAGTGCTACAAAGCATTTGTAACATTTTTCATCATAAATCTAAAACAAGAAAACTAAATTTATATCTATAAACACACACATACACACACCTATGTATTTTCTTGGACAGAGAATTATCAAACCCATTTTATATTCTTATATTCCAAATTTTGTATTTGGTACTTAATGGCAAGAAATTTGTTAGCTGGGATAAATAAAACCAAGTTGATTTGCTTAAGCAATAGATTCCTACTGGACTTAATGATATTTTATCATTCTAATATTAGTTTGAAAAAATTACTATTGTATTATTTTTCAAAATGGACATTAATGTGTGGAACTGACCATTGAATTGTTGTAAAAGTTGTATAATTATGCCTTACTGCACCATGGGGATTTTGTTAGTAAACTTTGATGGTTTAATATATCCAGAACTAAGAAAAATATTAAAATCACAGGCTAATTTCCTATTATACTTACTTTGTATTTTTTTTTTAATGGGGGTCCAGGTTTTTCTTCTTTCCTAGACAAAAATATTGAGGGGAACAAGGAGAACATGAGAATAAATGTGGTTAAAAGCACACTGGTAGATACATAATACATAAGAAAGTTAAAGGGACTGAGAATATTATTATCAGTTAGATTTAAAAAAAAAAAAACCACTATGATGTGTCATGTGTCATGATAAGATGTTAAAAAATCAGAAGAATTTTAAATAATAGAAAAACAACTACCAATGACTACATTAAAATGTAGCAGGTAATGTGTTTCATCATGATTTAAAAGTGTTTCTGGTTTTTTTTAATAATCTACTGTGTAAGTTGCAATCCGTTTACTTTCTCTAGATCTCTTCTTTCCTGGTCAAATGGGTAGATTACATTTACATCTTTGTGATTTTAGCAATTGACAATGGTTTGTGGAAAAAAAATTGCTCAGTTCTTGGAGAGATTTGTGATACTGCCTACTTTGGAGTATTTTAAAATATGACAGAATCCCACCTGTGGCATATACAGGCTGGAGGAAGGTCACTGAGGCACGAGTGATTTTTTCAGTTATGTTAAATTTTTTATTACTAATTTTTCAAATAAAATTTATATTTTAATAATGGAAAGTAATTAAGAAAAAAGCTAGATTTTGATATAACAGTTTAATAATCACAAAATAGAACTTTAAACAATGGATGATGTCATAAAAATGGTTAACTATTTGAAGGAACAATTATTTTTTACACTATGAAATGGTCCACTAAGTATATTTCTAGGGATTTCACTTGTCTCTCTCAGAAATCTGAAAACACCTTCTTGATGAAGCCAAGCAGTACCTCTATACTTGCAAGTGATGTAGATTTTCTATAATATACATTTAGAAGAATTTTTAAAACTACATTTGAGAAAACTGCATGGAAATATAGTTTTTCTGTTCATGGAAAAATAAAGGAAACTTTAATGTTTTCATTTCTTAAAATAGTTGACCAAGGCTTTTAGTCATTATATTAGCATCTGTTGTTCCATCTGGAGGACAGAAAAAATTCAATGAATTGTAAATGGACAGTTCAACATGAATATGCAAATTTAAAGCATTTTAAAATTATATATAAGATGTAAAGAAGTAACCTATTCTGTGTCTTAATTAGAAAACCTTACTATATATTATTTAATCATCTGTTGGTTTGAGCACTGGGTACCAGTGCAGGACTTCAACCAGGACATTCTGGAATATAAGTAGCAACAAAAAATTTAAGGAATGTCATAGAATTTTTCTCAAATGATATAGTACAATGAATTTTCCAGGTTAAAGAAAAAAATACAAATATTTAAGGGATATTATGTCAAAAATAGGAGCAATATATATATAATCACTGGTATGTTCTGGTGTCAACTATTGACTTTTTTATTTTTTACTTTTTATTTTTGCAGACTGAATTTTGATTCATTGTACACAAATGAGTTACATAATTTCGTTTCTATCGTTGTGCACTATATAGATTCATACAATTGGTGTAAGCATACATGTATATAGGGTGATGATGTCTGTCTCATTCCCCCATCACACCCCCTATCATTTCCCTCTCTGTAATCTAAAGTTCCTCCATTCTTCTCTCTCCCTCCAACCCCCAACTCCCATTACATGTCATCACGCACTTATCAGGGAAAACATTTGGCCTTGAGTTGTTAATGAGCCCTTATTGTTAATGTCCATTAAATAATTATGTTCTATTTTTCATAATGCCATCATGTTAAGAACACATTTTCTTTATTCACTAAACCTTGATGAATATTCTAAGCATGAATTTAAACATTACTATTTCTATCACTTGCTTTCAAAATCTTGGAAATTTTAGTATTTACTGAAGCATTTTGGTTTTCAATACATGAGTTATAATCACGAAGCACTGCTGAACTTTTATTTTAAACTTTTATTTTAAAAGTGGTGTTTTGTCAAATTAAGGATGATGGAATAACACAGAAACTTATATCCTTCTTAAGGAAATAAAAGTAAAAAGATTTTTTTAACTCTTAATGAAAATTATGGTTTCTGGAAGACATTGATGTATCATGTTTCTGTGAATCAACTTTTATGAGTCCCCTACTCACAATGTAACGTGAACATACAATCTTTCTAATTAGATGTTTCTATGGTGTTAGTGAACTACATAATGATATCACTCTTTCCAAATACTGAATTCAATAATAGTTTCCCCACCAAACATGAAAGGAGTGAAGTAGAAAAGATGTGAAAAATATCCATTCATGTTAGAACTATATATTATGGGTGCATCAAACAGTAAGTTATTTACTATTCACTGGTTGATTATGATACTGCTAAAATTAGATTAAAGCAAAAGGCTGAATACAATTATAATGAAATAGCTTTGATGATGTTTTCCATTCAAGTATATAATCAGATCATTTTATGTTAATGTAATTTTCTTTGAGTTAAATAAACCCAAAACTGTTGACCTGGCTTTTCATACACTGTTTTTTCTTCTAACACAATCATTTGATAAGCATTTGGTAAGAAATAAAATTACACTCAGAGCAACCCTTTCACTTACACAAGCAACATATGTGATTGTATAAATGAGTGTGTACTTTAGTTATAAGATCTGCATATGTTTTGTTTAAAGTAATTGACTTACAGTTACTTTTGATGTTATTCAAGGTATAGATGAGAAATAATATAGTTTAGTCGATCTTTATCCATGGTAGTTTGAGAAATACTGTTCTGCATGACAAATTAGAGCTAAAAAGAAAGATAAGGCAGTTAGTATGAAGAAAAGGTAATATACTTAAGAAATATGTAGGAGGTAGGATAAAAGAATTTAAGTGATTAATTATACATGAGCAATGATGAAATAAGAGATGAATTTTGGTTTGGAAGATTTGAATTTCGAAGGGTTTAAAGACAGGCCTGTTTGAAAATGAGGTTATTAAAATGTTTTTATTATTTGTTTATGTCTTTTAGCAGCAGTTAGCTAATGACTGAAATATCAAAGGTATATATTGTGTTATCTAACAAGAATTCTAGAGGAAAGATTGGGCCAGCCTAGGTAATTCAGCATCTAAAGTGGTCCTATTAAAAATCAAAGATGAATTTTCTTTTTGTCTTTTTCCCATTGTCAGTGTGTGACTTATTCTCCTAGACTGGTTGCCCAAAATGGCATGGTATGAAAATACCATGTCTCCAGACAGAAAAAAAAAATTGCCTCATACTTTGCTCCCTAAATAAGAGCAAGTACAGCTTTCTCAGAGATCCCAAGAGTGGTCTTTCACCCATATCCACTGTTCCAACTTGCCTATGAATAAACCAGTCCCTGAAAGGGGCAAAAACATGTCAGTATGACTGGCTTAGACTAGTCAACTTTGACCTGGAAGTCTTTCTGCCTTTCCATGAAACAATTTTTAATCTCAGTTGTAAACTTCTTACTTAATTATAACTTGGAGTAAGGTGAGCAATAATATCAGGGCAGAAAGGAATAAGCAAATAAGGAAATAGAGGATGAATTTTTTACAGATGCAATAAGATTCTGTGCTCAAGGTAGTAGCAGTCAAGGTTTGGTATTAGATTTGGGACGTTTAGGGGCTGTCTGTTGAAGGGTTCCAGGAGACAATTGGAAACGTGGGCCTGAAATATGTTAACAATTTGGGATTAATCTGCACAAAGATAGTATTTAAATGTTTAGTAGCCAACAGCATTAGACATGGGAGTGTATTTAGTGGAATATGAAGCAGAAGCATATAAGAACAAAAAAGTATAAGTGTAGCAAAGACATCAAGAGAACATGATTTTCTAGAAAAACTGAGAACAGGAGAGACTCCATTTTTTTGTCAAATATAATTAAATTCCCAAATACAAATTTGTTATCATAAGAGATTTCCTGCATAAGAGAAGTTCAACTTGGGCACTACCTTAATAATTGATATAAATCCTTTTTAATATTTACAAGATTTACTTGTCTGTTTCTTTAATTTTAAAATGTCTGCAATTAAATATGCTTCTTATTCAAATAAATAATCTCTGGTTATAGATTCCAAACAAATTTACGCTAAGAACAGCTTTGATATGTGCTATTCTTTTTCTAGTGATAGCTCTCAGACTCCTAGAGCATAATAACAGAGTATTTCAATAATACTCCACTAATAATAGTTAAGTCTTTCACTTTACTGTAGCACTTGGAATCAATTATCAGCAGAGATGAAGTTCTGGGTCATGCACATACCAAATGCACCTTCAATTGAAGTTTAAGATATGTTTTTATATGTAGTTCTGTAGTTTGCCAAATAATTTCATAGCAGGTAGTTGTGACAGCAGATTCTTCTTTCTGTAGTATAAAGCTGTTACTGGAAGCAGCTGCACAGCTAGGAATTTCACTTCCGAACCTCTCTTGCTTATAGGTAGAGCCATATGATTAGTTCTCATCAATGTGTGTGAGGGAAAGGATATGATTTCAAGCCAAGAGTGAAAACAATAGGTATGTTTCCTCCCTGGCTTTCTTCCTCCTCATTTGCTGGGTACAGAGAATGCCACATCTCTAACAGATAGAGTGAGTCCAGACCTCTAAATCACATCATGGGGGAGAGCTGGTGACTGACCAGAAAGACTCTTATTGCATCAATTTAATTATACCACTGAAATTGTAGATTTACCTGAATGATTGCTAGCCTTACCCTAAGACATACAGTGAAGCAAGTTCATCAATGCAAACTCAGATGATTTAAAAGGAAAAGTTATTGTCAAGTTAGAAAAGGCTTAAAACTGAAACTGCTAAAGCTACACAGCTTCTACTTTTCTGCCCATAGGCCGCCTTCTACACTATCTCTCTGTCTTTTGCACATGTCCATCAGATCTCGGCATGTTCAAAGTACCTAGCTTTCAAGAACCAGATGAAAAATTGATCTCCTCCACTTGTCCTTCAAATCTCTTTCTTTTGGGGGGGAGCATACCTGGGATTGAACTCAGGGGCACTCAACCACTGAGCCTCATCCCCAGTCCTCTTTTGTATTTTATTTAGAGACAGGGTCTCGCTGAGTTGCTTAGGGCCTCACTAAATTGCTGAGGCTGGCTTTGAACTCAAGATCCTCCTGCCTCAGCCTCCCAAGCTGCTGGGATTATAGGTGTGCACCACCATGCACAGCTTGACTTTTTGACACTGTTTTATACAGTTATTTGGCTATTTGGATGCATTATCACTTTTTCCCATCAGCCCCTAAGTTTCTTGAGACAAGACTTGGTCTTTTTTTATTTTGGTGTTACTATTGTGTTTTGCATTATTTATCATATAATAGAAAGATGATTAAACAGCAGTTTTTGAAATGTTGAATAAACAAAAGCCGAATTAGGTATGTGTTTTAGAAATGTATTCTATTGTAAATAACTCAGCTAAATATTTTTAATCTTAATTGTAAATTTCTCACATAAATAATTACTTGAGAGTTTTCAGTTTATTCATGAAACAGTTTAATATAACTTTTTATAGGTCTTTGTATATTCATTATTCTCAAATTAATATGTATTCATCCCAAAGAGTAATAACAACTTTTGAGTTCTTCACAATAATTCTGATGATATATTTTTAAAGTTAGCACAAAATATATTCCTCTTACAAGGTTAATTGAAGTGTTTTTAAAAGCATATGTAGTCTGGTAATTCATTCATAGAAAACAAAGCAAAATATTTTGAAGTATAATGCTCCAAAAAGTAATGTGAAAAATAAAGAAGAACAGCAAGACGGATTAGAAGGTTAATGCTAACAAAGCACATATAAAAAAGTAAAAGACCAACAGAAAACATACACCAGAAGGAAAGCAGAAGAGGAAGAGACAAAGCCACTACAGTAAAAAGTTCTTAGATTTCTTAATAAGTGTGTAGTATGTAAGAATTCTAATGGCACATCTGTTTGGTGGGTGGGTACTGGGGATTGAACTCAGGGGCGCTTAACCACTGAGCCACATCCTCAGACCTTTTTTCTAATTTATTTAGAGACAGGAAGCCACTGAGTTGCTTAGGGCCTCACTAGGTTGCTGAGGCTATCTTGAACTCACTATCCTCCTGCCTCAGCCTCCTGAGCCATTGGGATTACAGCCATGGGCCACTATGCCCACCTCTAATGGCACTTCTGAGAGTGTCATTAAAGCTGTCCCTTAATGTACTATAGTATTATCTTTAAAAGTACAATATTAGAAACAATTCAAATACCCCAAAATGATGAGGAAAGACTTACAAATTTTGACAAGCAGTGCCATACAGTGAAAAGAGGCTGAGTTAGTTTGAGATGACTTTATTTATCGTCTGATTCAAACTGGTATAGGACTAGAGAAAATACTTCAACCCTTACTTGTACACTAGGAACCTTATGATGCCTTCCAAGAATAAAACTTTCTAATGCAAAAGAATGTTTAAAAATTTACACTATTCTGATTTTAGCAAGCTTTCAGAATAGTGATTTTTTTTAGTGTTCGGGAGAACAGCAGACTGTCCTTGTAAAAGCAAAATCTCTGAAATTTGATAAGCCATTATTTATTCTTTCAAGAAATGCTTATTTGGGCTGGGGTTGTAGCTCAGTGGTAGAATGCTTGCCTAGCACATATGAGGCACTGGGTTCAATCCTCAGCACCACATAAAAACAAATAAATAAAATAAATGTACTTAAAAAAGAAATGCTTTTTAAATGCCTGGGTTCCAATGTAAACTAGATTTTTTTTTTCCTTACCTAAAACAGTTCCATGGGCTAGATAAATTTTCAGAGTAAATTTCCTTCATTTTTATTAAATCAATGAGAATTAAATTATATTTAGGCACCCAGTATAGTATCTAACCTGTAGGTAGACTGTATAAATGCTTGTTTCCTCACTCTGGTGCATGAAACAGCAAGATAAAAAAACAAAGCAACAATAGGTTAGCTACACATCTGTTCTGGTGTCGTGGGGTTGTTTGATACCAGATGAATTTGTCATAGTCAATTTCCATTACTGTGATTTAAACCATGGTAAAATTATAATTAAAAACATTTTACATGAGAGATAAAACAATTCAATTAATATTCCCTGGTTAGTTTCAGCCATAATGATTATATAAGTTGGATGTTCCACATTAAGTGATCATCTCTTTAATGCAGATGAGAAGAAAAGAGAATTCTTATGATTCTAATGATTACCAGCATTTATTGACTGTCTACTGTATGTACTACTCTAAGCACTTTGCATATATTATCTAATTTAAACTGGATCACAGATGATATATCTTAAAATGTCCTTCTTGCTTGCTGCATTTTACCATGTACTTCCATTTTATAGACTCTGAACATGTACTAAGTACATTCTTCACTAATACAAAATTGACTAAGCTATTATTTGTATATTGTGCTCAACACTAGGAGAAATCAAAGTATAGTCCTTAGAGTATGAATGTCACTAGATACTAGTGGGCAGAAGATATGAACTATGCACAGACTAGGATGCAAAATGAGAAGTGATGTAAAAGAAATGGTTGTAAAATAATAATGGGAATTCAGAGATGGTTATAGAACATTTCCTGCAGAAGTGGATTCGAAGTTGTTCTTTTGTAGGTGACTGAGAATCTGGACTAAGGTTGTTATGATTTAGATGTAAAGTGTCCCCCAAAAGCTCAAGTGTGAGACAATGGAAGAATGTTCAGAGGTAAAATAATTAGATTATGAAAACTATAATGTAATCAGTGTATTAAGCCATTGACAGATAAAGTAGGTGGTGACTGTAGGCAGGTAGGGTGTGACTGGAGGATGTAGGTCACTGGGTGAGTACCTTGGGGTTTATAGTTTGTCCCTGGTGAGAGGACCTCTCTCTCTCTGCTTCCTGGTTGCCATGTTCTGAGCTGCTTTCCTCTACTACACACAGAATGCTGTGATGTTCTGCCTCAACTCAGTCCCAGAGCTATGGAGTTTGCCAGCTATGGATTGAACCTATAAAACCATGAGCCAAAATAAACTCTTCCTCCTCTAAGTTGTTCTCGTCAGGACTTTTGATAACAGTGATTCAAAACTGACTAAAACATGTCAAATATATTAAAAAGCAAGCTGGTCTTAGTATGGAGAGACTATTTGAATGGATTGTTGCAAAAAATGGAGGGACTATTGTAATAGGGGTCCCACTCTGACTATAAAATCTGAAAGTCTCTCAAGAATAAGGCAAAAAGCATTTTTCATTTTAGAGAGGAATAAACAAGGATGAAAGATTCAGTTGTGGGAAGTGGGATAAAAGGAAGTAGTTAACAAAGGAATTAGTTAACATGAGACAGTAAATAAGAGAATGTTTTACCCCATGTCCAGACTAGTCTCTGGAAGGGTGTATGCAGATTTAGGCTTAGCTAGATCAAAACTAAGGAACTTGGATAAAGGAGAGAATGTTAACCAGTTTCCTTAAGTTTTTTTGTTCTGATTGATCAATGGGGACAAAGCAGTACAACTAATTGATGAGACAAACAACAAGAATTTTGAGGGTCTATGTCTGCTTGGCCTTTTGATAGGCAAAAAGGGGAGAACACATACATCTTATCTAAGTTACCTGAAGCACAGTGGTTATACGTGGTAAGTCATTTCCCAGAACACAAAAGGAAGAAGAAATTTCTTAAACTTCATCATTTTCCAGGGTTATACATCTTGGGTAAAGTTCAAAATATGCTGGGACATGGGAGGAAAACTCCATAAGTACTTCTAAAGAATAAATGTTTATGGGAAGTATTTCATTTAGCTGTGATGTGGATATTATGAGGGAGTATGCTAATAAATAATGTCAGTAGTTTTTAAAGCCAAGTAATTTTTAAAGCATGTTACATGTACCAACTTGTTTAAAAAACTTCTCACAATCATGCAGTGATGCAGGTAGTTTTATTTCCCCCCATCTTATAGACAAAACATCTGAATTCCTCACGGATTAAGTAACTTGGTCATACTGTTAGTGAGAAATACAACTGGGGCTCTAACTCATGAAACCTATGACTTCAAACAGCTGGACTGGCCTCTTTTCATGACTTCAAACATTCCCTTTGTCAAACTGCCTGAGTGAAAGAGAGAGAGAGAGAGAGAGAGAGAGAGAGAGAGAGAGAGAGAGAGAGAGAACGAACATACATAACATTTCTATCTCCCAAAATAAAAAAAATGGAATTCAACAAGTACACATGACGGAAGGGGTAGGGCACAGAAGAATGTACCAAACCAGAAAGTCTAAGTTCCAATATGATGTACTAGTGGAACATGACAAAAGAGAAAAATAGATACCTTAGGAGGAAAGGTTCTGGAGGCAGGAGCTCAACTGCTTTCTGTTTATGAAAGAATGGGGTTGGGTGGGGATGAGAGTCAATCTTAACACTTTCACCTTGGAAGGCTAGGTTTCTGGGCTTCATTTGACTGTGAATGAGACAATGGACAGTCACCAAGGTATGAGAGGGGGTGTGTATAGTACCTGACAGATTAATCTTTTTGAAGCATTTCTGAGCCACCTTAAGACATTAGCACTAATAGAGTTTAACCCTCCTTAGTAAAAGACAAGATTACAAATGACATACATTTAACTCTCCTTTCCTTTACCAGCTAAATTTGTACTTGCTTGTACAGATCACAACTACTGTTGTTCTTCCTAATAATTACCTTATGATTCAATACACTACGTCTAATGAGCCCAGGAGCACATGGTTGTAAATTTTATTAAAAATATTCTCTCTGTAGAGCATGATGGCACATGCCTTGCTAATTGCAGTGACTTTTGAGACTCATGCAAGAGGTTGCAAGTTCAAGGCCAGATTCAGCAAATTAATGAGCCTAGGAATTTGGCTCAGTTGTAGAGTGTCCTTGGGTTCAATGCTCAGTGCAGAAGAATAAATTCTCTCTGGTATGTATGTGCCTACAATCCCAGCAATGCAGGAGGTTGAGGCAGGAGGATCACAAGTTTAAGGCCAGTGATGGCAACATATCCATATCATCTCAAGAAAAAGTAAAAGGGGCTGGAGATATAGCTTACTGGTAAAGTGCTTACCTAGCATGTGAGGCCCTGCATTCAATCCCTGAATTTACACACACACACACACACACACACACACACGCATATGTGTATGTATACACACATATATATATACACACATATATATATACATACACATATTCTCAACTATTTGTTGTGTGAAGAAAGAAATGAACAAAATTAATTTTGAAATCAGTTTGAGATTTCACAGGAAATGATGTAATAATCAAAGCAATTAACTTTTATTTATTTTTATGTGGTGCTGAGAATAGAACCCAGTGCCTCACACATGCTAGGCAAGCTGTTTACCACTGAGCTACAACCCCAGCAATTAACATTTATGAGCCCATTCTATGTCCCTGGACTGATTATAGGCAATTTCACCTTTTTTTCATCTTCCCCGGAAATTACTAGTACATATATGGTTTCTACTTTATGGATGAGCAAATTAAAGTTTGGAGAACTTAATCACTTTGTCGAAGCCAAGTTTGAATTCAAATCTTTCTAATTTTAGAAGTCCTGTAAACCATTTCACTTTGAATTACTCATATTTTCAAGACTATTCAATAACAGTTCTACTATCTAATAGTGGTACAACCTTAGGGACATTTTTAACTGGTCTTTGACTTTATTTCTTCATTTGAAAAGTAAGGACAATCCTACTTCCCTCCTAGGATAATTAGAAAGATTAAATAAATATGTGTATGCTATTTAGAAGACAGACACAGCTAGTATTTTCTATGTAGTATCTATGATGATTGATGTTTATTTTGATTATAATGACATCATGCTCTCTTTCTTAAGTAAAAAACCAAAATCAAGATCTCAATATAACTTTGTATGCTAAAAGAACTACAGTAACAAAGGAACATTAGTTTATTCTTAATTTAATGCACAGGCTAAATTTCTTTTAATCATAAGAATAGAAACATCTCATGTGTCTGTCATAAATCATCTTGAAATTTGTAAAATAAATTTTGAATTTTATTTAAGAGCACAGGAAGCAAGCTTTGACAATTGGATTTTGAGACTTTTAAAGGAATCTTCATATCATTTCCCTGATAGAGTCTGGATTGATTTAATATTAAAAAACATTTTCTTGGCTGGGCAGGGTGGCTCATGCCTGTAATCTCAGCAGCTTGGGAGTCTGAGGCAAGAGGACCACAATTGCGAAGCCAGCCTCAGCAACTTGACCAGAATCTGTAAGAAAATAAAAGGGGGGTGCAAATTAGTTCAGTGGTGGAGCACTTGTTTATCATGTGTGATAACCTAGGACTTTAGGTTCAATCTCTAGTACCACAAAAACAGAAAAGTAAAAAAGAAACATTTTTATGCATGACAGTAGAGTACATTTTGACATATTATACATACGTGGAGTATAACTTATTGTAATTAGGATCCCATTCTTGTCGTTGTACGTGTGGTGGAGTCATACTATTCTTGTATTTCTATACAAGTGTAGGAAAGTTATGTCTGTTTTATTCTACTGTCTTTCCTATTCCCATTCCCCATTCTTTCTCTTCATTCCCCTTTGTTCAATCAAAGAACTTCTATTTCCCCCCAACCCCTTGTTGTGTGTTAGCATCGCGTGTTAGAGAGAATATTTGACTTTTGTTTTTTTGTGATTGGCTTATTTCACTTAGTATGGTAGTCTCTAGTCCCATCTATTTACCAGCAAATGCCATAATTTCATTCTTCTTTTTGTCTGAATTATATTCCATTGTGTGTATATATATATATATATATATATATATATATATATACACACCACGTTTTCTTTATCCATTCATCCTTTGAAGGACACCTATGTTGTTTCAATAGCTTGGCTATTGTGAGTTGAGCTGCTATAAACATTGATGTGGCTGTGTTACTATAGTATGCTAATTTTAAGTCCTTTGGGTATAGACTGAGGAGTGGGATAACTGAGTCAAATGGTGGTTCTATTCCAAGTTTTCTAAGAAATCTCTGTACTGCTTTCCAGAATGGTTGTACCAATTTGTAGTCTCACCAGCAATGTGTGAGTGAACCTTTTTCCCCACATCTTTGCCAATAGTAGAAACATTTTCTAGTATTTCCCATTGTGTAGAATATATGTTAACATTATCTTGACTTACTTGCTCATTGTGGTAGTTGGGTTCTATGAAACCTGAGCCAATACTGAATTTTCCTCTTTGAAATATCTATTTTGAGGTGTGTGACCTAGGTTAAGAGATCAAAAATCTATAAAAAGTAAAAGGTGAAAGACTGAGATAAAAAACAAGGATGGTTCCCATCACCATTATGTAGGGACAGTCCAGAGTTAAGAATTTCAGGACAGAAGCAATCATCCATGAATTCAAATCTTTATTGAATTAAAAAATATTTTAAAGCCTGCAAGGCTGAAATGCATTTAGGCAACAATGGTTGCACTCATTTACCTCAGCAAAGGCTGTAAACAGTCGTAAAGTCATGGGTGTTTATGGCAGCTTTATGTGATTTGTAGCTAAAGAAGCTTACATTTAAAGGTTTACAGCAGGGATTTCATAGAATATTGTGAAAATTATATTGAAACTGATCTTGAATATCTTAAATATAAAGGATTACACTATGCTAATCTAGAAGCTCCACTTTGTCTTTTATGTACCTGGGCTTTTATCTATTTTTGCTTTGAAGTTGAGGAGAAAGGGGCAAATAGTGGTCACTTTCTGTAGTCCTTGATAACTAATAAAATGATCCCACAAATTACTACTAATATTTGTGTTATTTAAAATATGTATTTTTCATTCTAGAACAAACAATGAATAAAAAAAATCTAAGACAATTTCAGGATTATGTTGATTTTTTCTGTAACTTTGAAATAAGAAGGAACTAAAACAGTCCATACAACCCTAGGCCTGAAGACATTGGGTCCATGGACAGTGATTAAGGCATTTTTCTGCTACCACCTAACCTGCTTCAAAACTATTCTCTGAATTTTATAAGCCAGATGCTTACAACCCATCTGTCACTCACTCCACATTACCAAAGGATACAGTTCCAAATTTTTAGCTGGTTTATCAAAACATCAAGCATCAGTCTTCATTCACACCCATTACCATCATCAATCTCCATTTGCCTTACTATGATTTGACTTCTCCAAACTGAAATTTCTTGAGAGAATTTCTTGAAGAATATTCCCTCTGCCTAGAATAATATTCAAATTTGCCATATACATTCACTTGGTTAAATCCAATATGTTCTTCAGTTCTAATTTATAACTCCAAGGTGAAGTCTTCCCTTAACCCTCAAAGGTTTTTGAGGGTTTTTTCTCTTGTAGTGTCAGAGCACATTTGTTTTTAAAACTTTTATAGTGATTTACTTAAAGAAAAGGTTTCAAACTTACACTTAGGAGCTATAATCCCGGCAGTTCAGGAGACTGAGGCAGGAGGGTCACAAGTTCAAATCCAGTCTCAGCAACTTAGTGAGGCCCTAAGAAACTCAATGAGACCCAGTTTCAAAATAAATATAAAAAAGGGCTGGGGATGTGGCTCAGTGCTTAAGTGCCCCTGGGTTCAATCCCTGATACAAAAAAAAAAAAATCAAACTTATACTAATATAGAAATTATCTACATTGGAAGAATGCAGATTCAGATTCTGGGTGATGTCAAAGCTTTCACTGGTACCCAGACTACAAACTGAGTAGTGGTACATCTGGTCCATTAGACCCAAAAGCAAGGTCCTCCCTGCCAGACATATACTAAACCCTGAATGAATAACTACTTAAAAAGGATCTTGGCAGTGCAAAAATATCATTTTGAAATAAAAGTAGTACTCACAAATAGTCACTTGAGAAGAAATTTGTTAACTTCCTTCCCTCCTTCTATAGCTTGGTATTTTCACTGATTCATTTTTCTCTTCCTAAAGTTCATGAGTATCTGGAATTCCTCCCTCAATTCCCTTGTGAATCTTCCATCCCTTTCTTGCCCTGGAGGTATTTACAATAATAGCACCTCTCAAAATCAAAAGTAAAGAGCTAGAGTGGCAAGATAAAGAAAATGAACCTCTGTTCTTTTCTTTAGTTGTCAGTGAGTAACTTTCTTCTTTCTCCAGATCTTCCTTCCTTGGACTTCATCAGTGTATTTGTCAAACAATCCCAAACACATCTCTGTATTCCTCTTTAGTGTAGCATTTCTCAGAAAATCATTGTCTGGGTATCCTCATGTGCAAATGAACTTTACATCATTTATTGGTTTTCACAAAAGACTTGTATTTTGACATCTGTGTAGAAACTTGATCTTGTTTTAAGTCTGTCTCTGTCTATCTCTGTGTATCTCTCTCTCTCTCTCTCTCTCTCTCTATATATATATATATATATATATATATATATTCATGCATGTCTAGGGTTTATGGAGAGAAAACATGTAGCCATTTAATCCCAATGTATATCACTGGTTGGATTATGCAAATGCAAAAATGAAAACACAAACTCTCTTTGGTCCTCTTAACCACCCATACTTCCAGACTGTGTCTCACCTATTATAAGTAAACAGAAACTTGGATATCAAGTGCTGTCGGTCACTGTACTCAAGTTAGAAATTGGTAAAAGAATGTTTCACCAAAGAATAATTTTCTTAATGGTCGAATAAGGCTTTTAATGGTATAGGCAGTACTATTCACCATTAGGTTTAAGTGTATTATTTTAGCAGAAGAATAATGAAGAAAAACATTGATAGAGTAAAACGTATCCTCAGATTTCTAAAACCAAGGTCAATTGCAGTATGAGTAGATTAGTAGCTTTGTTAAATTCAAAGTTTCTATATTGACCAAAGTCACAAAATAAGGAAGAGAGTGAATTTTGATGGTATATGTAATCATAACCCAATATGATTGGCATAGACTATATCTACATGACATACAAGATATATATATAAAATACATAATTATATATAAATTTAATGCATACTTTTAATCTCTGTATACACATTTTGAATGTGGGCGATTATATGTGTGTGTATAAAATACATATATTTTTCTTTCCATGAAACAGCTAATGTTTAAATGAATTCAGAAGAGAAACCCTTGGTAAAAGTGTAGATTTGTCTATTAACAGATTGTTAGAAATGCCATAGATTTCTTAGTAATTATAACATCCCTCAAATACCAAGAGAATAGAACAATTATACTAGGCTGTGAATTCTAGCAAATTAAAAGAAATATCTGCATGATCCATGTTTCTAATTATCTGACAGAGTGTTTGTTGTTAATAACTTTTCTAGAAGCCACAAACACAGCAGTAGTACTTAATTACGTTGCAGTCTACAGTGTAACACAATGCAGTTTTTCTACTGCCTTCAAGATCACATTGGCAGCAGAGTCTACCATAATGAACTGTGGTGAAGCCTCAGACTGCTGTATTCAGCAATTTTGCATTTGAATATTCATATTTTACATTGTATGAATTCTGACTTGAATGTACTCTACCACAGTAATTCTTATATCAAAGTTTTATATTTTCCTTTTTTCAATGGAAGACCATGTTAATTAAAAAACAGAATATTGAGAACTTAATAGTCAGAGAGAACTAAGAAGTACATATATCTCTAAGATTCTTGAAGGTAACCTAATTATATTTTGTCCAGTAGATTTCTTGTGCTGCAAAATACATGTAAATAAGTACTCCACGATTTCCCAAGGTGCAGGGTGGTGAACACATGAGCCCAGAATTATAGGCACATGTTCATTAAATTATCCTTTTGGAATCAAGAAAATATATCATTCCTTTTCTCTTTATATTTTTGTTCACATCATCTAAGTTATGTCCAAAATATTAATAAAATTATAATTCAGACATTCCATGCTTAAATAGGAGAAAATCCTTTAAAGGTTCTCAAAATGTCTGAGATTTTCTTCCCTTTGTCAATATTATTCCCCTTTGCTACTAGATTTATCATAATTAGAAATAATAGCAGAAGGCTTGGAAGATGAAAAAGGAAAAATATAGTTTAGGTTTTCCTAGTAAGAAATATTGTGCATAGTGTAAGCACAACAAATTACCAGTAGTGGGAATTAGGAGTCCCCTTAACTGTGCATACTATGCTATTTTTAAAAGACTAAAATATTTTACTTCAAGTCTTAATTCAATAGTATCTTGTGTTACTCTTTAAAAATCATAGGAACTTTTACAGTTTAGTTTTGTTTTGTATTTATATCAAATGAGAGCTCTTTTGGAGTTGCCGTGGGATATTGCGCTAATTGTGAGCACTAATGAAAAAAAGTGTATTTTAGCTGACTCATGAATAAAAGCAGTTCACAGAAGTGCTTATTGACCAAGAGAGCCTTAACATCCCCATCAGTTTCAGTAACTTTATTTATTTGTTTACTGCAGTGCTTGGTATTGAATCCAGGAGCTCACAATGCCAGGTGAGTACTCTACTACTGAGTCCCAGCCCCAGCCTCCAGCTTTACAAACTCGTGATAAGTTTCTTCCTAAGTATAGTTCTATGTCCTTCCACTTTTTAAAAGCATTCACTTTCTTGGTGCAGTGGCACATGCCTATAATCCCAGCAACTGGGGAGGCTGAGGCAGGAGGATCACAAGTTCAAAGCTGGCTTCAGTAACTTAACAAGGACCTAAGCAACTTAGTGAGAACCTGTCTCAAAAAAAAAAAAAAAGGCTGGGGATGTGGCTCATTGGTTAAGCATCCCTGGGTTCAATCACTAGTATCCACCACCGGCAGAAAAAAATTTCAGTTTAGAAAACTTGCAATTATAAATTCTTTCTCTGTTTCTTTGAGGTATAAGTCTTCCAGGTTCTTGTCAGTTTGACATTCCAGAAATGTCTTTCTCAAATACCTGGGAGAAACTCTTTGAAATGTACTCATTAAGCAACATACTATATCTCCCAGTAACTACAGGATGGAAGGCTAACTTTGATAGATATGTCATAATTTGGGAATACAGATGACCTAATCACATTGACTTAGTCTTCCACCCTTGGCCCCCACAATTTCATCTAGTAGTTTTCCACCAGCTCAATCCAACACTTAAAAATTCTACCACCTTTTGCTTTAGTAGTTTAGTTCTCTGTCCTCTATTGCAGGTCTTTAGTAAAGTATTTTTCACATATTTAATTTTTTACCCATTTAAATTTTTCTGTGATATTATTTAGATTTCAAGGTTACTGTATGAAGTAAAGCAATCTTGTTTAATGGAGATAGATTTTTGTAAAGAATTTTCAGAACTATTTGAAGATATAGCATTGTCTTATTTATTTGCCATCATGACCTTTACTCTTTTAAGCCATACCCCCCACATTTTTATCATTCAGGATGAAAATATTTCTACAATGTACTAATACCACTTCTGTTTTCTTTCTTTCATAATGAAGAAATATTTGTTTCCCAAATGGAAAATAGTTGTGTATGTGTATATAATTAAAAATGCACATGGAGAAATATCAAACACTGAAGAGCATAGATTGAAGCAGCGTTTTTCAATCTTTTCACAATCATTATTAATGCCCCAAAAGACTTTTTAGATGATTTTCCTACTCACTCCTTCCATGAGATTTTTTTCTTTTTCAATTTCTGCACTTATTCAATTTTATTTTGAAAACTCTGTTGCCATTTTTATTATAAATACATTGGATTTATAGATTTATATGTTGCAGAATTTTTTTAAAAAACAATGTTTTCTCTTCATCCACTAATGTACTCTTCACTTCTTTATGTCATCTTCTGTGTCCTTGAGTGTTTTAAATTTTTTCTTGACATCATCTTTTTTTATTGTAAACAAATGGGATACATGCTGTTTCTCTGTACATGGTGTAAGGCATACCATTTGTGTAATCATAAATTTACATAGGGTAATGTTGTTTGATTCATTCTGTTATTTTTCCCTTCCCCCCACCCCTCCCACCCCTCTATATAGTCCTTCCTTCCTCCATTCTTGCCCCCCCAATCCTAACCCTAAACCTAACCCTAACCCTAACACTAACCCCTCCCAACCCCCATTATGTGTCATCATCCACTTATCAGGGATATCATTCGTCCTTTGGTTTTATGAGATTGGCTTATCTCACTTAGCATGATATTCTCCAATTTCATCCATTTGCCTGCAAATGCCATAATTTTATTATTATTTATGGCTGAGTAATATTCCATTGTATATATATATATATATACCACAGTTTCTTTATCCATTCATCAATTGAAGGACATCTAGGTTGGTTCTACAATCTGGCTATTGTGAATTGAGCTGCTATGAACATTGATGTGGTGGCTGTATCTCTGTAGTATGCTGATGTTAAGTCCTTTGGGTATAGGCCAAGGAGTGGGATAGCTGGGTCAAATGGTGGTTCCATTCCAAGCTTTCTGAGGAATCTCCATACTTCTTTCCAGAGTGGCTGCACTAATTTGCAGCCCCATCAGCAATGTATGAGTGTACCTTTTTCCCCACATCCTTGCCAACACTTATTGTTGCTTGTGTTCTTGATAATCGCCATTCTAATTGGGGTGAGATGGAATCTTAGGGTAGTTTTGATTTGCATTTCTCTTATTACTAGAGATGTCAAACATTTTTTCATATATCCGTTGAATGCTTGTACATCTTCTGTGAAGTGTCTGTTCATTTCCTTAGCCCATTTGTTGATTGGGTTATTTGTATTCTTGGTGTAGAGTTTTTGAGTTCTTTATAGATTCAGGAAATTAATACACTATCTGAAGTATGAGTGGCAAAGATTTTTTCCCACTCTGTAGGATCTCTATTCACATTGCTGATAGTTTCCTTTGCTGAGAGAAAGCTTTTTAGTTTGAATCTATCCCAGTTGTTGATTCTTGCTTTTATTTCTTGTGCTCTGGGAGTCCTGTTAAGGAAGTCTGATCCTAAGCCGACATGTTGAAGATTTGGACCTACTTTTTCTTCTATAAGATGCAGGGTCTCTGGTCTGATTCTGAGGTCCTTGATCCATTTTGTTGAGTTTTGTGTAGGGTGAGAGATAGGGGTTTAATTTAATTCCCTTGCATATGGATTTCCTGTTCTCCCAGTACCATTTATTGAAGAGGCTATCTTTTCTCCATTGCATATTTTTGGCCTCTTTGTCTAATATGAGAAAATTGTATTTATTTGGGTTTGTGTCCATGTCCTCTATTCTGTACCATTGAACTACCTGTCTATTTTGGTACCAATACCATGCCGTTTTTGTTACAATTACTTTGTAGTAGAGTTGAAGATCTGATATGATGATACCCCCTGCTTTGCTCTTTCTGCTAAGGATTGCGTTAGCTATTCTGGGTTTCTTATTCTTCCAGATGAATTTCAAAATTGCTTGCTCTATTTCTGTAAGGTATGTCATTGGGATTTTAATTGGTATTGCATTGAATCTGTATAGCACTTTTGGAAGTATGGCCATTTTGATAATATTAATTTTACCTGTCCAAGAACATGGGAGATCTTTCCACCTTCTAAGATTTTCTTTAATTTCTTTCTTTAGTGTTCTGTAGTTTGCATTGTAGATGTCTTTCACCTCTTTCGTGAGATTGATTCCCAAGTATTTTAATTTTTTCAAGACTTTTGTGAATGGGATAGTTTTCCTAATTTCTCTTTCTGAAGATTCATCACTTATGTATAAAAATGCATTGGATTTATGAGCATTGATCTTGTAACCTGCTACTTTACTGAATTCATTATGAGCTCTAAAAGTTTTCTGGTGGAATTTCTGGGTTCCTCTAAATATATAATCATGTCATCAGCAAACAGGGATAGTTTGCGTTCTTCTTTTCCTATTCGTATCCCTTTAATTTCTTTGGTTTGTCTAATTGCTCTGGCTAGAGTTTCAAGGACAATGTTGAAGAGAAGTGGTGAAAGAGGGCATCCCTGCCTTGTTCCAGTTTTTAGGGGGAATGCTTTCAGTTTTTCACCATTTAGGATGATATTGGCCATGGGCTTAGCGTAGATGGCCTTTACAATGTTAAGGAATGTTCCCACTATCCCTATTTTTTCTACTGTTTTGAGCAAGAGGGGGTGCTGTATTTTATCGAATATTTTTTCTGCATTTATCGAAATAATCATGTGATTGTTAACTTTAAGTCTGTTGATATGGTGAATGACATTTATTAATTTCCGGATGTTGAACAAACCTTGCATCCCTGGGATAAAGCCCACTTGATTGTGGTGCACTGTCTTTTTAATATACTTTTGTTTGCGATTTGCTAAAATTTTGTTGAGAATTTTTGCATCAATGTTCATTAAGGATATTGGTCTGAAATTTTCTTTCCTGGATGTGTCTCTGTCTGGTTTCGGTATCAGGGTGATATTGGCTTCATAGAATGAGTTTGGGAGGGTTCCCTCCTCTTCTATTTCATGGAATAGTTTGAGGAGTATTGGAATGAGCTCTTCTTTAAAGGTTTTGTAGAACTCAGCTGAGAACCCATCTGGTCCAGGACTTTTCTTTGTTGGTAGGCTTTTGATGACCTCTTCTATTTCACTGCTTGAAATTGATTTATTTAAGTTGTGTATATCCTCCTGGTTCAGTTTAGGTAATTCATATGTCTCTAGAAACTTGGTGATGTCTTCAAGTTTTCTGTTTTGTTGGAATATAGATTTTCAAAATAGCTTCTAATTATGTTTTGTATTTCACTCATGTCTGTAGTGATATTTCCTTGTTCATTCCGAATTTTAGTAATTTGAGTTTTCTCCCTCTTTCTCTTTGTTAGTGTGGCTAAGGGTTTATCAATTTTGCTTATTTTTTCAAAGAACCAACTCTTTATTTTGTTAATTTTTTCAATTGTTTCTTTTGTTTCTATTTTGTTGATTTCAGCTCTGATTTTAACTATTTCCTGTCTTCTACTACTTTTGGTGTTGCTCTGTTCTTTTTCTAGGGCTTTGAGCTGTAGTATTAATTCGTTTATTTGTTGATTTCTATTTCTTTTGTTGAATGCACCCCATGAAATAAATCTTCCTGTAAGTACTGCTTTCATAGTGTCCCAGAGATATTGATATGATGTGTCTTTGTTCTCATTTACTTCTAAAATTTTTTTTATTTCCCTCCTGATGTCTTCTGTTATCCATTCATCATATAATAGAATATTATTTAATCTCCAGGTATTGGAGAAGTTTCTGTTTTTTATTCTGTCATTTATTTCTAATTTCAATCCATTATGATCTGATAGAATACAAGGTAGTATCTCTATCTTCTTGTATTTGCTAACAGTAGCTTTGTGGCATAAAATATGGTCTATTTTAGAGAAGGATCCATGTGCTGCTGAGAAGAATGTGTATTTGTTCTTTGTTGGATGGTATATTCTATATATGTCTGTTAAGTCTAAATTGTTGATTGTGTCATTGAGATCTAAGTTTTCTTTATTCAATTTTTGTTTGGAAGATCTATCCAGTGGTAAGAGAGGCGTGTTATAATCACCTAGTATTATTGTGTTGTGGCCTATTTGATTTCTGGAATTGAGAAGGATTTGTTTGGCGTACATGGATGAGCCAATGTTCGGGGCATAGATATGTATGATTCTTATGTCTTGCTGATTTATGATTCCCATAAGCAGTATCCAATGTCCTTCCTTATCCCTTCTGACTAACTTTGGCTTGAAGTCCACATTATCTGAAATGAGGATGGCTACTCCAGCTTTTTTGCTGTGTCTGTGTGCATGGTATGTTTTTTCCCATCATTTCTCCTTTAGTCTTTGTTATCTCTTTCTATGAGATGAATCTCTTGCAGGCAGCATATTGTTGGATTTTTCTTTTTAATCCAATCTGCCAGTCTATGTCTTTTGATTGATGAGTTCAGGCCATTAACATTCAGGGTTATTATTGTGATATGATTTATATTCCCAGTCATTTGACTCATTTTTGTTTTTTGACATGATTTGGTTTCTCTTTTATTTGGCTATTCCTTTAGGCTAGTTCCTCCCATTGCTGATTTGCATCATTGTTTTTCATCTCTTCTTCATGGAATATTTTGCTGAGAATGTTCTGTAATGCGGCTTTCTTTCTGTAAATTCTTTTAGCTTTTGTTTATCATGGAAGGATTTTATTTCATCGTCAAATCTGAAAGTAAGTTTTGCTGGGTATAAGATTCTTGGTTGGCATCCATTTTCTTTCAGGGCTTGTTAAATGTTGTTCCAGGTCCTTCTAGCTTTTAGGGTCTGGATTGAAAAATCTACTGATATTCTTATTGGTTTCCCCCTGAATGTAATTTGATTCTTTTCTCTCGCAGCCTTTAAAATTCTGTCTTTATTTTGTATGTTAGGTATTTTCCTAATAATGTGCCTTGGCGTGGGTCTGTTGTAATTTTGTATATTTGGAGTCCTATAAGCCTCTTGTACCTGGTTTTCCATTTCATTCTTCAGATTTGGGGGATTTTCTGATATTATTTTATTGAATAGATTGTTCATTCCTTTGGTTTGTTTCTCTAAGCCTTCCTCAATCCCAAAAATTCTTAAATTTGGCCTTTTGTGATATCCCATAATTCTTGTAGATTCTGTTCATGATTTCTTACCATCTTCTCTGTTTGGTCAATTTTGTTTTCAAGATTAAATATTTTGTCTTCAATGTCTGAGGTTCTGTCTTCCAGGTGTTCTATCCTATTGGTTATGCTTTCTATGGAGTTTTTAACTTGGTTTATTGTTTCCTTCATTTCAAGGATTTCTGTTTTTTTTTTCAGTATCTCTAACTCTTTATTGAAATGCTCTTTTGCTTCCCGTATTTGCTCTTTTAACTGTTGATTGGGGTGATCATTTAATGCCTGCATTTGCTCTTTCATCTCCTCCTTCAATGCCTGCACTTGCTCTTTCATCTCCTCATTTGCTTCCCTGATAGTTTTAATTATGTACATTCTGAACTCCCTTTCTGACATTTCTTCTGCTGTGCTGTCATTGGGTTTTATTGATATAGTATCTAGGTTTGTTTGGGACATTTTCTTCCCTTGTTTTCTCATATTGGTCAGATGTCAGTGGGACTCTGAGATATTGCAGATTTCCTCTATTGGCTTATAGTGTCCCTGTAGATTTCTAGTATATCACCTGCCAGCCCTTAGTAGCCTGAAGTCTTGGAGGAACTTGATAATGCAGTGCTTCTGAAGAAAGCTGCCCCTAGCCCACTACTGGGTCCAGGGCTGGGGTCTGGTTCTGCGTGGAAATCCTCTCACTTGGTGGTCCTGCTCCTAGAAGCTGGCTATAGACAAGGCCTGCCCCTGCCTGAGGGAGCCAGGCTGCTCAGGGAAAGCCTCTCCCTGTCCTGCCTTGGTCCCAGAAGCCGCCTGTGTGCTGGGGCCCGCCGTTGGGTTCAGGGCTTGGGGTTGGCTCTGTGCAAAAAAGCTCTCACTGGGTGGGCCTGCTCTGAGAACCTGTCTGTGGACCAGGCCTGCTGTGGGAGGGAGCAGGGCTGCTTGGAAAAGACTCTTACTGCCCTGCCCTGCTCCGAGAAGCTGCCCCCTGTCCGGGCCTGCTGCCTGGACTGAGCTTCACCTGGTGGGAGAGACTCATCCTGCGGCTCTATATTGGTCCGAGTCTCTCAATACCTCCCCTTCTTGAAACCTGAGTTCTGGAGTGAAGGAAAATGCAGTCACCCTCTAGTCTGCCATCTTGGATCTCCCTTGACTCCATGAGATTTTAATATCAGGAATATATATACAGTATATCTGTTTTCGAACTGTGGTCCTTTAAGGTGCCATAAGCCATTGCAATATTTTAAGTTGTTTGCTTCCCCTCCAAGAACCAATTTTTGCACCCTAAGGATGATATTCCCCTATTCAAAATGCATGGATTAGACACAAAGTAAAAATCACCTAAAATCCCACACCACAGGTGACTGGTGTTTACTTTTAAACAAACCATCTTTTCTTATATTTTATGTGCTTTATTTATTCTCCTGCATAAATAGCATTTAAAATCATAATATAGAAATATTTTCATATTAATATAAAAAGGAATCATACTTTTGAGGAGCATACCATAGTTTATCTATAAAGGTTCCCTTGGTATATGTTCTTTCTAATTCTCTTTTGTAATTTAAATAATGTTATGATGAATATCATGCTATATCCTATTTGTACATTGGATGGAATATGTTTTGAAAGAATATTTCAAAATGTACTTTGTGGACAAAGAGGCATGTCCATTTAATTTTTTAGGTAAAATTTCAAGACTTTCTTCTAAAAAGACCTGTCCAACTCACATTCTTTCATATTCTGCTTGAAAATACCTGTTTACAACACAGGACACGGGGTGTTACTAATTTGTCTTATCTTGGTCACATACATAGACAAAGCAAATCTTCAGTGCTGTTTTATTTATTTATTCTTCAATAACTAATTGGGTTGAAAGCTGAATAAGAACATTGACTATTTGCATACTTAAGAAAAATTTCTCTCATCTTGTAAGTTTTACTCATTTTTCAACTTTTTTCTTTTGAATTTCTGATTAAAAATGTTGCTGAGCATGTAATTATCATGTAAATTTATTAGTGTATTATTCAGCCTTTGGGAACTATATAGGACTATATGCCTGTTCAACTATATAGAACTCTGAACCTGTTCATTTCACAAACTATTTTTGTTTTCTTCTGAAATGACTCTGTATAATGATGATTATTATAACCATAGATATATTATTTTAGATAAACTCATTATTTGTATATATGTTATGATTCATAAAATATATTTATAATAATTTTATGTTTGCCTGTTTCTAAAAAAGATTTAAAATCATAGAAGAACCTTAATTATCATTGATAAGATGATTCTGTTTATGTTTAAATGTAAAACCTTTTCAGTTTCCTTCATTTCTCAATTAGTACCCCTTTATAGTCTTTGAACTGACATAATTCATCTCTTTTCATCTTTATCTTTATTTTAAAATTAAAAATATGAGACTGAGAAAAATATAGCATGTTTTCATGAAGAGTTACTTCTTTAAAAATAGAGGGTTTTATGGAATGAAAATCAAGGAGAAAACAAGGAGAGTCTGAACACATCAGATGAATATCATCATTGCTGTAGTTGCTTTATATTCTTTCAAAATATTTGGAGTGCTTGGATATGTGAAGCAACACTTGTTCTCATAGTTATCACATTATTTCATGTGATCTATTGTCTTTCTTCAAATTTATTCATGAGAGTTGTTATTTATACATTCTATTACTTTGTCCACATAAATGCCAACATTTTCTCAATATTTTGGATATATCAATCCACATTTGGAAAGAAAAATGAAAGCTAATAATTATGCTTTGGGTTTGATTACTTTTTGTTTAGACTTATCCAAACAAAATTTGACAATACTTTATGAAATTTTGCAAAGTTTAACTGAAAATAAATCCCTCTATTTTTAAATTTATACATTAGGTTCACAAATGCATTTGTTTTAAAATTTCAGATAGAATTCACCTAACATGAAATTTACCAACTTAGCAATTTTAAATTGTGCAATTTAGTGAATTTTAATGTAATCATCATGTTCTATAACCGTCACTGTCCAAATCTAGAATATTTCTAATACTCCAAAAAGAAATTCCCAAACCTCCCAATTTCACTCTGACAACCCCATTTCCTGGGAAAAACTAACCTACTTTTTGTCTTTGTGGATGTGCCTATTCTGAATATTTAATATAAATAGAATGCTATAATAGGTTGTCTTTTGTTACTGGCTGCTTTCATTAGTATAATGTTCTCAAGGTTCTTTCATGCTGTGTCCTGTGTAAGTGCTCCATTCCTTTACATGGATAAACAATATTCCATTGTAAGAATGTTCCATTTTATTTATCTATTCATCAGTTCATGAGTATTTATTTTGCTTCCATTTGGGGGCCATTACATATCATGCTGCTATGAACATTTGCATACAATTTTCTTCATGAACTTGCTTTGAACTCAGTTGAGTATTTACTTACTACATTTGTTATATCAAAAGATCTCTGTTTATTTTTGTGGGACACTCCCAAATTCTCCACAACAGCAGCAACATTTTATATTCATTCAAACAGAAGAAACCATGTTTGTAGTACATGATGGTTCCAGTTACTCCATATCCTCAAAAAACTTCTGGTTTTCTGTTGATTGTACTTATTGTTGTAGCCATCCTAATAAGTAAAAAATGGTATTTTATTGTGGTTTTCTGCATTTATTTTTAAATTGTTCAATTTATAAATGTATCTGTGGCTTTATGAATGAAATTGGTAACATCAATATCATTTTCCTATTTCAAAATATGCTAATGTTTTTTGTGGTATACTACAAGGAGCTGGTAATGGTTCTGTATTGCCATTATGAAAGAAAAAAATATTTTGATATAATTGAGTATCTGATTAAACTTTGATCTCACTCACTATTTACAGCAGAATATTTCAACCTCAAGAGACCTGTCATTACCACTTTTACAAAAGTATTTTTTAAAGAATCATGTTAATTAATGTCCACATTAATGGAATGGACATTCTGGCTTTTGAAGTTGATTTTCCAAAGTGCCCAGAAAAGGGAAAAAAAGACTGTGCTTATTTATAACCTTCTTGGTCTGAACTTCCTTTGGGGAGAAAATATGACATGTCATTGAAAAACATATTTACATACTACCTGTATATAAACCATTGATTCAGGGTTAGATACACACATCAACCTATTCTATTAACTCTATTTGACTGATGGTCATTAAATCAAATATATTGTTATGAACATTTCCCTCCCCTGTAAACAACAGAATAAAACAGGTAAAACTAATTAGAACAATATAGGGGATGAGGGAAAAGGAAAGTCACACCAAAAGCGTGTATTTTAGATTTTTCTTACTGATTAACAAAAATGACTTCTTTGATTTGGTTTACATTATGGTGATTTAAATTTTTTCTCAAATGCCTTATTCAAGGTTGTTTACTTTCAATAACAAAAGGGACCCTCTCCCTGCCATTTTCTTAGGAATTCTCCTACTGGGGCATTTTTCAAAAGTTTTAAGTGCAGCTTTGATTTTGCTAAGTAGAATTATTTTCCCTGCATTTTGAAATAGCCAGCAAAAATTTTGAGAACTTCTGAGGGAGAAGTACAAAATAACATAAAAATTTTAATATAAAAATTTTATAATAATTCTTATTCATCCCTTTTTCCTTTCACTTTCATAAAAGACAAGGATGGACAGGAGCAGGTACCCCCACTTCATTATTAGTTGAGAAGAGAGCCATCTTCTAAGGAATGTTTACATTTCTTAGTGCTGAAAGATGTTGATTTAAGCTTCTTAAATGAAATTAAGATTTTTCTAGAATAAGTGAAGGTACAATAAAGATAATTAAAAATGGGAAATATATAGATTACACAAAATGTCCTAAATGAAATTATATTTATAATATTACTTTATCAAACTATGTTATTTAAAATTACCTTTATGTTTGACTATTTTTATAAAGTGTATAGTTTATGTATGTTATAGTTCATTGAAGATTCTCGGTCTCAATTTTTGACATCTTGTGTTAAAGCAATTTATACTATGGAAATTGTGCAGAAATTTCTCTGAGCAGCAAGGAGAATATATCACAATGACATTTTAGAATATGAATACTTATATTAAAATGGGTCTGCAAATGCAGAAATTTAAAGTAATAACAAATAATTGAATTATTTACTCTTCATTCTTTCTTCCATGAACAGGCAGGGTTTTCTTTGACGGTTTGTTTATGAACTTGGTTCTGCCTTTCTACACACCACATCATTGTGTCTTAACTTTCACAAGTCTAGATATAATTAATTAGTTCATTCTTATTCTTAGAGATTTTTCAGTTTCTAACTCTTCTTTTCAAAGTATCAGCTCATTGTTTCATTGATTTTTCTCTGTTGTCTCTTTCTTTTCAACCTCATTAATTGATTTCTGCTCTTCATTGTTTTCTCCATTCACCTTGTTTTGTGCTCATTTTGTTCTTTTTCTAGGTTCTTGAGGTAGGAGGTTATTGATTTGAGATTTCTTTATTGTCTTGGCTAACATACATTTGGTGCTGCTAAATATTCTCTTAGTACTGATTTGGCTGCATTCCATAAATTTTGATTTATTTCTTCATTTTCACTCTTTTTGGTGTCTTTTTTATGTTCCTTGAGACTTATATTTTGATTCATAGATCATTGGCTTGTTGTTCAGTCTCCAAATATTTCTTATTTTTCTATTATCTTTTTGTTATTGATTTCTAATGTGATCCTATTTTGGTTTGAGAACACATGTTATGAGATTTCAATGATTTTGAATCTGTTGAAATTTATTTTATGGTCCAAGATACTGTTTATCATGGTATGTTCATGGTAACTCAAAAATAATGAACTTTTTATGGGTAGCTTATTCTATATGTGAAGATTAGATACTGTCGACCCTTGATGTTGTATTTAGTCAGTAGGTTTGGATCTATAGTTCCTGGAGATCATAGCCCTGTATGCAGCTTGTGGTTGTCAAGGGTTTGATGGAATATTTGGACCTGCCATATTGCTGCCCTCATTCCTGTTCCCTCATGTACCACTCCTGTGGTATGCCAAAATTTCCAAGAAAAAGGCAAGAAACCTTGAAGGACTTAATTAGATAGGCTAGTGTTTGACTGCATTTTAAGTGATCTTGATGGTACTTACCTATGTTGTACTGGGCTGTGTTAGATTCCAGGTCTTGAATTATACTAATATCTATTCCCTATGTTTTCATTTTTATCTCTATTCTAAAGGAGCAATAGCTATGTGAAGCACATTGTTCCCGTAGCAAACAGTGTAAACTCCAGGAAAGCTGACAGGAACTTGGGATATCTCTTAAAGTCTCAACTCATAAGACACAGTGTTATTTTCACCCATGTAACAGTGTCCAAAGCCAGTCATAGCAATGTCCAAAGGTAATACATTGCAGATGTATATTCTGCCTATTCCAATAACAGGAACTTCAAATTTTCATGACAAAAGGCATGGATGTTTATGTCTCTTACAGTGTGGGGATAAAGAATTAGAAGTGGTAATCCAAGTTTTCTCTGACTTACTTTCCAAATCCATTTTACTTTCTATTCTACACAGTTGTGAAGAACATGGAAGTTTACATGAAATTCCTTATTTGAACTGAAAACTCTAAAGGATATTCCTCTTAACAAAAGCTAAGATTTACACATTGTACTTTAGATATTTTGAAGAAATAGTTTTAATAAACAATGAAAAAATGCTTCAAAATGTACTTCATAATATATCAAGTGCAGTGTTTTAAAATTCAGGCTGTATTCTGATTCTTTTTGTTTGAATTATACATAGGTATTTGGTTTGGGAGGATATTGTAGGAATTCTTTGTATGCCTTCCCAGTTAAGCTAAAAACAGACTTAAAATAGTGCCCACACACAGAAATCTGATGTGTGTGTGTGTGTGTGTGTGTGTGTGTGTACTGAACCATTTCTATTTGTCATTTACCTTTGTAAATCTTCAAAATTTTCTTTGTGAATTAGAATTCTATAAATTATTTCATACACATTATGTAATTATGACAGTATCCTATTGGATGATAAAATATCTATGATGTTTCAGGGTACAACTTGAATTTTATTTGAAGCAAAACAAGAGTCATTAAAATATACAAAAAAAAACTTTGGAACAGAATTTTAATTTAAATTAAGAATAGACTTGTAAGACCTGATATTCCATGTATTCACAGGGTAACAGAAAACTATCTTTATATGCACAGAATTATGGCAATAGTTATTCAGAGTTAATTCAAGATACTAATTTGTTGCAATTGATGTGGAGGTTTTAATAAAATGGACAGAAGTTCCATAAGAATTGATCTGGAGCCACCAACACATTAAATAGACTGCTTAGTGCCAAGGGAGCCAGTGATGACTTTCAGTCACTCCTTGTCAGATTGATTTGAAATCAAACAATAATCCAGAAGAGAGAAGCAACCTCATTAATAGTTTTCTTAGGTCAAGATCAAGAAAAATTAAGAGCCATATTAAAAATTATTTGTGTTTTGAAGCATTCATGTGAATGACATTTGAAACACAATTACCAAAACAAAATAAGAGCAGCTAACTTAGAATTCAATTAGTGCCTTTTCAATATTTGTCAAATAAAAAGGAACAAATTTCACTGAAGAAAATCAATGAAGGAAACAATTCAGTGCTTCTCTATTGCTATTTGACTTCTGTCAGTTTCAGGAATGGGAAATAGTTGAAATATTGACAATAAATCAGCCTTAACATTGTTATATTTTCAACTTTTTTCTTCCTTACTGAATTCTGATTCCCAGTACTATGGCAATAAACACTTTATGGGTTGATCAGTATTGAATGTGGCTAATGTCTGCTTTCATTGCTATTGTACATTCTTCTCTACTGATATCTGTCTCATGGTTCTTCTCCTTAACTATCTTCCTTTAATGTTGATTTGCCTCCTATTTCCTGATAGTGATTGCATCACTCAGGCAACTCCCAGATTGGAGTTGGTTGGACCTGTGGCCTCTCATACTCCAGCATTCAAACTCAGACAATTTTCATCTTTTCCTCAGTAAAGCAAGCTGCTTGTTTTCATCCTGTGTAACTCATTCTCTAGTCCCTCATGTTGGTAGAAGGCTTTTTGCCTAGTCATTTATGACAAGTGGATGCTACACATGATTCATGTGTCCATTTGTGTTAGCATTTTACTGCATGTGTAAGATGCGCCTATGCCAACAAAGGGAAAAAACGCACTTGCCGCCTTAGAAGCCAGAACTGCTTCTGCTTCTGGTTGTCTCAAATGGATGGCTGGTAGTCAAAGATGGGAAAGTCTCGTGTGGCTGACATATCAACCTAAGACAGGAGCCAAGACTACAGCTTCTTGGTAATCCGATGACGGGTAAGAATGTCAGTAGGACATGTGGACGCCTAAGATAGGCACAGTCGATCCAGATGTAGTGATAGCCATCACGCATTCGTTACTTTTCTTCACCTTTTTAAAACTAAAAAAGGGGGAGATGCAGAAGACATGTTTGGGTAACCCTAAGATGGCAGCTGGCGTTGAGCCAAGAGGTGGCGCATAGTTAGTGTTAACACGGCGTGATCTACTTTTGCCTGATTAGTTAATGTCTCCTCTGTGCCAGTGGTCAACAGATATTCCTCATTCTTTCTTGATTGGTACCGAGGGGTGTGCCTCAATTGTGCTAATCCTAAGCTGATTGGCTGCATTAGGTATATAAGACACGCACCTATAGGAAACACCTCGGATAAGCAGCACCTCTGATAGATTGCTGGGCGGAGGACTAAGCAGACACCTCTAGGTTACGGGTTGATGATGGATGGCACATTGCAGAATGCAGGTTGCAGCTCGCAGAATGAAGATTGCAGGATGCAGGACACACCTCTAAGAAGAAACAGAAGACCTTTAAGAAATAGCTCCTCTGATAATAGTAGCCTTTCTGAAAGTGTAGCAAGTCTCTTTTCCTCTAAGCTCTAAGCAAAGCCTGTCATTCTCTAAAACTTCCTCTAAAAGCAAGTAAGCCTCTCTTCCTCTATAAACTAGGAAAGAGAATAGAAGTAGCTCAGTTTCCAGTCCACCTCCGATAAATACCCGCGCAATTGTTGCTGCAGGCGGTAACAAATATCCGCGGAATTGTTGCTGCGGGCGGCGACACCAAATCTTGTACTTTCTTTATTTACTTATTAGCTAAATTGGGACTTAAGCCAAAATTTCCATTATCTTAGCTTTTCACCTCTCAAAATCTTATTTGTTGTTAGACCAGACCAGGGAAGAGAAATTGACATCCATGATGGTTTTCCAGAGTGTTTAATCTTTCATCAGTAATTATGTTCTTAGTTTTCATTATCTCCTTCATGATTCCACCAATTCCACCTGCTTCAAATTATTACTGCCCAATGCCTAGGTAAAAAGTGGCAAGTACAGGACATACTCTCCTTGGCAAATATTGTTTTGACCTTGGCATTCTGATGGTATTTCTAGAAATGACTTTGGAATTCAATAGAATGTCTCAGAAAGTAAAAATCTTTAGCAGCTAATAAAATACATTTCTAATCTTGGTTTATATTATTGTAACCCCCTGTAAAAAATTCTTCTTGCTTGCAGATACTTCTACTCTAAATTGTACCAATGTTCATCAGGTAGATTTACCTGAAGGACCCATATCATATCATTTTACCATTCCACATGAATGTTTTCATTGTCTATGTAAGCAGGGACATCGAAATTGTTGATCAATGCTGGCTAATTAACTGACATGATTATTGCTTCATGACTGTGTCCCTGCACTCATTAGTACTAGTTTTGGAAGGGGGGGGTCCCAGTAATCTGGTGGGAAGAATACCTTTTCCCTATCTAACAAACAAACTTCTCCCTCTTCTCTTTGGGGTGGATATTTTCTCAATTCTAGTTCATCAGACTAATGATACCACTTGCTTACACCTATCCATAAAGTTCTCAAACTTTCTAGTTAGCTGATAGCACTCCATTATTTTATTTTATTGCAAGAATGTAAAGATTATTTCTCTTATATAGTTTCTGTCTTTTCAGTGGGATTTGGAATGGGGGAGAAAGTAAAGTAAATCAGTGTTCTTATTCTAGTATTTTATATATTTTAATACATTTAGTTTAAAATAATTTTCAATTAGAAATAAATTCCAAAATGCTACAAAGAGTTCCTGTGTACCTTTGTCCACCTTCTCCAAATATTTTAACAACTTATACATTTGTACTGCAATTATTGAAATCAGGATATTAGCACTGATTCCATACTATTAATTAATCTGAAGGTTAGTCCTGCTTTATAAAGTGTAATATTCAATTATTAGTATATTGACAATATTTATCAATAGTTTTGTTTTTCATTTAATTTGTTTTACAAGGAAATTGTATGATGAAACTATTGATCTTAATATTACCAAGTAAAAGTTTTTTTCTACTCTTTTCCCATTCAGAATTGTTCTAGCATGTTATCTCTTATTACCTAATTAATATTTGTCCTAGTTGATTACTTTAATTGCAAAGAATAATCTCTATCCATATATTATCTGAATTTTTGCAAGGTTTTGTTCTTTGAAACCCCAAGACTCAGAATTCTTAGCAGAATTTCATAGAAATCCATTCACAGGAACTAAAATGCAATGCCCTTAATTTGTAGGGGAGCTGGTGTCAAGAAACTTGCAAAGAAGAGATGCATGCTCTCCGTCTCTATCTCACTCTATTCCCCCCCTTTTCCTTTCTCTGTCTCTCTCTCTCTTTCTCTCACTCTCGCTCTCACTCTTGCTCTTAACCTCAACTCAGTAGTCCACAAATAGTCTTATTCAATACTCATTAGGAATTTATTCATCTGTTGTGAATATATGTTTTTTCTAGTTCAAAATTTTTTCTGTCATTATAAATGACCACATAATAGTCACCAAAACTAAAGTAGATGATCTTTCAGCTCTATTATTTAATGTAGCCTGAAAACTTCTTTTTGTGACTCTGATCAAAATACAAGAGAAATTAATGAAACTGACTTGTTTGTGGAGGGCAGGCCACAGGCATTGTATCACTGACTTGTGAACAAATGTCCCTCTCCCTCTTATGTCAGGTCCTTAGTTCTGACTAAACCAAACTAACTATATCATTTAGTCTTTGATACATAACAACTAAATATATCCACCTCCAAATATAGTGACTTTTATAATAATCATTCATTTGCTCAGTGTTCTGTGTGATTATCAGTTTGGGCTTGGCTCAACAAGAACAGTTTCTCTATGCTCTGCTTGAAATCATCTGGGCTCTTTTGTATGTCTGAAACATCAGCTAACATGGCTGAACTTGTCTTCTTATATGTTCCCTCATTCTCAATGAGTCTAGCCCAGCCTCAGTCATACACTGACAAAAGAGGCCCCAGAAACAAGAGAGTGTTCCCTAATACACATGTATTTTTCACATTTCTCCTTGAGTCACTTTTGCTGATGCACCTTGACAAAAACAAGTTATATGGTAAAGCCCAGATCCATGAGGAATTATGTTTTACCTTGTTTTATGAGAAGTTTCAGCATCCTAATGAACAGAGACATACATGCGAACATGGAAGAATTGTAGCTTCTTCAAAAATCTATTAGACTAAGCTAGAGAACTGGCTTGTTATTTTATGTATATATTTAAGATAAAAGGGATAAGCATTTATACAGCCAGGTTTGTGGAAGAATAGCTCTAGTATATGGCTGACACAATGAGTCCAGTAGGGTACCATACTTCATTTATTTAGATGCAGTTTAACTTATTAATAGCCATAATGATCTTGACAAGAGAGTCATGAAAAGGATTGATGAAAGTCTATAAGTAAAAAGCATACCACCTACCTGTAGTGAAACATTTGATTGCAGTCTAAGATTAGATAACAATAACTGAAAACCATTGTCCCTGATGACTGTTCTGTAGTATGGACATAATAAAAAGGTTATGTACTTCCTGGTGTAAAGAACACACACTGGTAAAGGAGACAGAAACACTATCACAATTAACAGTAATTGGCATTGATACTGAAAAAATAGGAAGTTATTCTAGCTTTCCTTTCTTCAGAGTGGCCCTTTTGTTCTGATATTATATAGTTACTGAAGTTACATAGTTATTGAATTTATATAGTTACTTTTGTGCTGAAGTTATATAGTTAAAAAATTCCACAGGTACTGCCTATAAGGTATTCTTATAGTAGGTAAACAGAAAGAGTAATTTTCTAGTAACTAATGTTTTGATGTGTTAAGGGTGAACATCCATTTAAAAATAATCATGTGAAACTCTATTTTTCTGGAATGATCCTAAGATATAAATATTAGAATTGGACACATCTGTGAAACATAGTTCATTATGGGGTCAGCAGGATGCGATACTTCTCTCTGTGCACTAAAAGGTATACTTTGGTTCTCAAAGGCTTAATAGTCTTTCAAAAAGTGAACACTCTATTCTTTACTCTGCTTACATTCTCTCTCAGGGGGAGAAGGGATCCCACTAGTGAGCAGAAAATCAATTGGTGACTTTTGTGTAGCTGCATTAAGTTTTACTTACCAGTAGGACACCATTATCTCTTTTAGAATCCTGCTGGCCTAACCATTTAGCTCCCTTTTCAACTGCAGGGTCAAACCCTTGCTGTTTCTGAGTTAGAAGTTTTATACATTATACAGGAATGTCTTTATTTTTAAAAATAGAATTGCATGTAGAAATTTGTTGGTATTCCTTAGAGATTGTTGTTACCAGAGAAAACATATAACCGAGTAGACCATCATTAACCTCTGCCTGACCCATTATTTGACTGTTTAGATTCTAGTTTATATAAAATTGTTGCAATGGTTTTGAGTGTTAAAATAACTATTTAAGTTCATTTGAGTGAGATACTTCAGTTATTCCCCATTCTGATTCTGCCCTATGAGCTTTCAAAACTACGTGACATAATGATTTTGAGTTCTGAGTAAAAAAGAGGCAATTCTCTGTTGATTTAAAGGGGGAAAAATGTGGTCCTGTACCGTGCTAAAAATTTTATAATGAAGTTGTTGTTTTTACAAGTATCATTTATTAATTACAAAGTCAATCACTTGAATACTTTTTAAAATTATTTGAATACATAAATACTATGAAAAATTGTTTCAATTGAGAGAAAATTGAACTAGAAGTCAAGATTAGTTGAATGAGTAGTACTTTTACATTGAGATAATAGTTGAAAGCAGTATAGCGGTCCAAAATTTATAATACATTAGCAAATAGTTCTCAATATTTTCCCTGTATATCTTGTAACATTTAAAGCAGTCCTGGTGAACATGAACCTCCTTTTATTACATCTGTGATGAAAACACACAAACAAAAATGCTGCTAGAAATTTTTTATAACTTATTTTTAATAAGTAATACTGTATATTCTTTCCTTTAAATTAGAGTGTATTAGGTAATTCTTAGACTATTATGTTTAGAAACTATTTTAGGGGAAAAAATAAATTATAGGTTAATCATTCAAAACTAAGAGCTAGTCTTAGTTCTGATATTTCTAAGAATTGATTAAGCCATATGTAGCCAAAATAATATAGTGGCTATGGAATGACACTTGTCCTGATTTCAGGTAGCAATTTTCTCTGTGAGAGATGACAGAGATAATGCTTCTTTAGGGTTAATGGTACACCTGACAATCCATTGTAATGACATATTAATCATAATTTAGCAATACACAATTGGTTGTACATATAGATTCTCTGAGAGAATCTAATTATACTTTCATGGTATAGTAAAGAGCTTTTTTCAAGAAAGAATGCTAAGTCTAATTTGTAATAGTCTCAGAACATTTACGCCAGTGTTTTGCTAAAGCTGCTTTGTATTAGCTTTCAAGAATCTGGCAAATGATACAAGACACCCTCCTCACCAAAGAATTGTTAAAAATTCACAAGTCAATCATTGAATTTCAAATTATACATAGTATTAAAATAATTAGATTCTACATGATCACACTTTGAATGAATATTTATCTTTTCTTGTTCTTAGCATGGTCTCTCACTTCAAGTTATCAAAATAAACTAAGCACTTAAAATTGTTTAGTATAAAAACAATTTCCATATGTACCTGTGCTTATTTGCTACTATGTCACACTGCATCTCCTAGATAGAGTCCCCATTATTGTAAATGTACTTTCCACATTCAGCATACATGGAAACCCTTTTAGTCCCTCAAAGATAGATCCTTTGTCTTGCCTACAAACACAGAATTTCCAGTGGATTAATTTTTATTGCAACGACTACCTTTAACACTTTAATATTGAGACAAATATATATTGAGATTTTCGTTTTTAAAAGAAAGCAAAATATTTTTTCTCTAATGAGATACATGAATTTCAGTGTTTATCTTCCAAGTTTACAGTGTGCCTATGTGTGTGCATATATATGCACATACATGCATATATGTACATGTTTACATATCACTTTTCCTGCCATGAGGTAAATAGGTCCATTCTGCCATGTGCTTCTGCCCTGATGTATCACAGCTCAAAGCAACAGGGTCAAGTGATAATGGACTGAAACCTCTAAAACTATGAACAAAAATAACCTTTATGACATAGTCTTCTTTTCCAAATTTTCAAGATACTCATAAGGCAAGATGATTTCCAATTGATAATTGTTTAGACCATTTTTCCAGGAAAAATTATTCTAAATTCTATATCTGTATTATAGAAGTTGAGTGTAGTGAAAACTCTCAATTTAATCAGCTTTGAAACCAAAATTGAATTGTTAAAAACATGTTGAATTAGATTCCAAATGAATTTAAATATATGTTATTATTTACTATTAATTCTGGTGAAATACAGAATCAGAGATCTAAAAGTTAATACCAAAGAGAAGGAAACTATACAATGATACAATGAGTGACTGTGAAGTATGAAGACTTTTTAAAAATGCTTCAAGTTCTCTTAGAGAAATGGGAATGGCTAACATTTAGCACTACAACACTAGGTGTAGAATTTGTCATTTATGAGTGTCTTAGGTAGGATTGCTGTAAGAATACCATAGATTGAGTGGTATAAACAAAAGTGATTTATTTCTCACAGTTTTGGAGGCTGAGAAGTCTAAGATCAAGATGCTAGTAGATACTTTCTATTTGGGGCCAGCTTCCTGACTGGTAGAGAGATGCCCTCTTTCTGTGTCCTTCCATGGAAGAAAGGGAGAGCTTTAGTGTCTTTTCTCTTATATGGACACTAATCCCATCATGAGGGCCTACCTACACTTGTGGTCTCATCTAAACCTAATTATCTCCCAAAGGCCCCACATTAATACCATTGCATTGAGGACAAGTTAGATTTTCAATACATGAATTTTGAGGGAACATAAACATTCACTCTATTTTATCTAATATTTGCAACAATCCACTGAGAGATGCTATTTTTTTTTGTATTTTTTAAATAAGACAACCAAAATGCAAACAAGTAAAAAAAAAAAAAAATCCAAGATTAATGGCTATGGGGTGGCCAGGGTGGTGTAAGTAGCTAGGATGTGAACCAAGACAGATTCCTAGGAATGATGCTCTTAACCCATTCTCTGGATAAAAGTAGAGTATTGGCAGTTTAATGTTGATGGGGTTGCAGTTATGTGTAAGTATGAGTGTGTGAATGTGTTTGTCTGAGAGAATGAAAGAGTGAGAAGGAGGGAGGAAATAATAATTGACACAATGTTCATTCTCCACTCTCACTGTGAGGATGATTGTGCTGTTCCTGAGGTGTAACTAAAAGGAGTAATTTTAATCTGATTCTTTAAACCTGCCCAGAGGTGGTCATTTTGTAAACTCCCACAACTCTTGCAACAGTGTATCCAGACAATGAAAAATGTCTTGCTAAATCTAAATTGGGCTCCATGGGCAAAGTAGTACTAGTAATGCATCCCTTTTCTTCCAGGAATCTCTCCCTAATAGCAAAGAAACATTTCACAATGTTGACCAATATAGGCTTGATTTAAACCAGAGTAACTTATGCAAACATGTACACACACACACACACACACACACACACACACCACATTTTATAAAATATTTTAGTTGTGTTCCAGTGTTCTAGCTGTTGAAATTTAGAAATATTTTATAAATTATAAATACTTTAATGAAAATTTAAAAAGAGGAAAGAAATAATAAAAATGAAAACAGAAAATAAGATGAGAAAACTCTAGTCAGGGGATTGGCTTGACAGCCAAAAAAGCTTTCCTAATTCTACTTCCTTGATAATATCAGCAGTTTTACTATCATAAGATTAATGACTTGGGAAATGAAAACTGAATAGAAAGTGTCAATGTAAAAAGGAAAATTTCCCAATTTTTAGCTTTGTAATGAGAATTTAATTTGACAGATCTAAGTCCATTTTAGCATAATGAAAAGCTACGTTATCAATTGGGAACATTTAGCTAATGTTGGAGTAAAAAATTTCAATAATTTACAAACTAATAAATTCAGATATGACTATAGTATGCTGACAGGTCTGGAAAAGTATGATAGGTCTTTTAAAGATTCCAAGATGGAACATACACACACACACACACACACACACACACACACACACACACACGATTCTAGTTATTTGCAAAGGGTCAGAAAGCAAACATTTCAGGCTTTTTCAGGTCACATGATCTATTTCAGCCACTCATCTCTGTTGTTATAGCATGAGAGCAGTCATGGACAATATAAAATAAAAAGAGCATGGCTGAGTCCCCGTAAATTTTTATTTATAGAAACAAACAAGGAACTAGATTTTGCCCATAGGTTGCTTTCCTCTATTCTTATAAATATTCATATATTAGATACAAAGAAATAGCTTCTAGTTGCAAACAGAAGTAATGGAGTGTGCATAGTTTTAAGCCATATATCTTAATATCAAATCATCCAAACATTTAAAAACTGAATATGTATATATTTTATATTTCATTTGATGCAACTATTTTATCAATGATTAACTCAAATGAAAATTGTTAAAATGAAGTGGCATCTTTATATTAAAATTTGCTCTAAGTGGATTCATTCTGCTCAGTGCCATGAAAGGATTCTATAAGGAATTATAAAAAAAGACCCTAAAATATGCCAAATATATTTGAAAAGTATTTGCCAAAAATTTATGACTTTCTTTACATGATTTCATAGATATTAGTGCATGATAACAAATGTGGTAGTAAGGAGTTGATATTACCTTAAGAAATCACACTGACATTAATAACTGATAATAAGTAATTAAGTTCAAAGGAAAAGTGCAAAAGATAGGCAAAATTTATTTAGATACACAATACAAAGTTGTTGAGTTTACCTATGTCTTAAGGAATAAAAGAGCTATATTAGATTTTTAAAAAGCACTTTAATCAGTAATTTTGCAGTGATTTAAAATGTAGAACTGAATTATTTTATGAATTAACCTCTGAGGGACATTTCTCCTTATTTAGGAATTTAAATTTGTTTTCTCTTTCTCTCTCTGTACACACACACACACAAACACACACACACACACACACACATGCACACACATACACGAGATGGATTAGATACCCTAGAAAACATGGCTGTTAAAAAATTATGTAATGTGACACACATTAAAAATATTTTTCATTTTTATTTCTAATTACTCAGAACAAAACGGTATTTGGAGCTAAAACAAAGCAGAAAATTAATTTTAATAAAGAACATAATTTAATAAATATGGTTTTTCCATTAGCTCTGTAATTTATTTCAATGAGAAACAAGTATGGGTGTGTATATATATATATATATATATATATATATATACCCATACATATATATATATATATATATATATATATCTTCTTATACAAGACCTAGTTTTGTTAACATTGAGTTTTAAGATGTTTTAGGGATGGAGAACATCTTTTGTAGCTAAATGAGGACATGCTTTTTTGTCTTTTTCACTCTCAGACATATCACAAGTGCTTAGAATAGTGCCAAACCCACAGCAGGCCCTATTCAATAAGTGATATTTATCAGGGAGGTATAGTATGTGAGGATCCTCTCTCTTCCACTTAAAAAAATGTCTGCTCTTCAAGGTAGGAGCAACTGCTCATAGTAGATGTACATCTGCAGGCAAAAGAATCTGGTAGTTCCTTCTTTTTTTTCTTGGTGAGAGAGTAGAAGGCAGGAAAAAGGGTGTAGATCCTACCATCTGAATTTGAATCATGACGAGGATATGGGAAATTTACTGCTCTTCACTGAAAGGCCACACAGAATCCAAATTGTAGACAACATCATTTGGAAATATATGACCATAGCTAATAAAATCTTTCATAGATCTTGTTTTCTTCGAGCTATTTTAAAACAATCTTTTACAAAGACTTTTCCTTTTCAATAAATTTGCTTGATTCTTCTTTTAACCCAGAGTTTTAACAGTTGTTGTCTCTCAAATAACTGAAAGCATCTCTTAAGTTGCAAGTGCTACTTGAAATTTGAAAAGATAGATTTTTTTTCAACTCACTGAGATGGTAATATATACTTCAATGACTTTTTCAAAAGACAAAAAAGTAGAGTGTTGATTGTTAATTATATGAAAGTGTTGAAGCACTGCAACTTTTACCTTGAAGACTTTTACTTAAAATAAATGAGATAAAGGTCCTGTGGTATTTAGGGAAGGTTATTTTAAATGGCACTTACCCAGGAAATCTGGATAAGGGTTAGTGGGGAAAAAACAAAATATTAATTTAATTAAGTAGTTATCCAAAGGGTTATAACAAATACATAATACGCGTTCAGACTTGAGGCCCTTAAATTTTTATATTGCATGGCATTTGCCTTTTTAATTAAGAAAAAACACATTTCTCTTTCATTGCCTTGGGGTTCTTCATTTAATTTCCTATTTAAAAGTAATTTCATTTCTCTTTTTAATTTAATTAAAATGTGAAAATTATTAGAGGAAAAAAAGTTAAAGAAAATCCTGATTCATCACTCTTTTCTTTCCTAAGTACTCAAATCACTGATGAAGATCTACCAAGACTAAAGCATTAATAATACTTACTGGATAATAAGTCTCTCCAAAATTATAGATTAGATATGAAATGATATTTATTTATTTTCTTGAAATATAGTGGAATACTGTGTAAAGTGAGGTTTACTTACTTTGAGGAAACTAATAGAAAACAACCAAAATATGCCTTTCCTTTTTAAAAAAAAATTTAAAAATTAGTGTTATTCTCTGATTAGAACCTCATGTCCAAAACAAAAAGAGAAGAAAATGTTTTAATATAACCCTGGAGTTGGAATTCCTTACCACCTCTACTCCAAATTGAGTTCCATTAGTGTTTCTTTTTGCAGTTTTGAAGTACCATAATGTCTTACTTTTTGGAAATTCCAGCCTTAAGAAATGAAATATATAAGTAGTATTTTAATTATAATCATTTTCCAAGCCTGGGCAAGTTTTCTGGGGGTAGAAGTACTTGGAGATGTCTGGGCTTGTGTAATGGCTAACTACAAAAACTTACAAGGATGCCACTCTGTTGAGTGACATGTAATTGCATTCGGGTTAAGACTTGGGTTGAGGAAAAGTTGTTTGCTTGGAAGTGCTCCAACAGGAATTTGCCAATCACAGAATAGAAAAAGGAAGAAATGGTTCAACCATTTATTTTTTAAAATATTTATTGAATAGTTACTTAAGACTGTGATTTGTGCTAGATGCAGAGGGTAAATAATGACAACAGTCAAAAATACAACCCTCATGGTCAATGGACTGGAAAGGTGCTTGGCTCAAAGTCTCTAATACTACCCAGTTTTATTGACCTTTTATTGACCCATTTTTATTAACAAAGAGGGAAAGAATATTTACACACATAGTTTTACCACTATTTACATAGGATAAAATATTTTCTGATAACACTTAAAATTGTATTAAAATCTGTTCTATGGAAGAATCCTGAGTCCAGTCATTCCAGTAATATAAATTGTTATTATTCAATTTATGACAATTTAATCTGCCTCTCTTTTGAAATATTCATAATAGATGACTACTTTGAATATTTAATTTCAGTAAGTTAGGTAACATGTGAATAATTTACTCAACACCTGGGAGTATGTATCACTGCCAAATTGATAGAAGAATATGTTCAAAGGGATTTGTACTACTGGGACAATCAACTTACACATGTGTGGTATTCAGATGGGTGCTTGGACCACATCAGATAACATTGAAGTGAACAGTAGTTGGTGATTATATGATGGTAAATTTGTGTAAAAAAAATTCATATTTTAAATAATTTCTTTTTTTAAGACATTTAGATATAATAATATCTCTTTGATCAGATTGGTTTAAATCAGGGATCAGAACACTTTTTTATGTAAAGGGCTAGATAGTAATTGTTTTCAGTCTTATGAGATATATATCACCTCTATAGGAGCTATAGTTGGTCCTACATATGCACAGGTTCCATGTCTGTGAATTCAGCTAACAATAGATGGAAAATATTTGAAAAAATTGTATCTGTATTGAACACATTCAAATTTTTTTCCTTGATATTATTTCATAGACAATAAAAATAACAATTTGCATAGCATTTATCTTGTATTAGGTATTATAAGTAATCTAGGTATGATTTGAAGCATAAGGAAGGATATGCATATATGAAAATACCATGTAATTTTACACAGTGATTTGAGCATCCACAGATTTTGGGATCTGTGGGGGTGTTGTAATCAATACCCTGCAGGCACTAAGGCATGCCCATATTCACAATCATGCCATTGTAGCATGAAAGCAGTCATGGATACTAAATTAGTGAATAAGCATGGTTGTCATGTAATAAAACATGAATTTGTCATGTGGGTCATAATTTACAAACTACTGATCTTGACAACATAAAAAAAGGAAAGTATAGTATTAAATTTGTGCAATAGGAAAATATTTCATTCAAGAGGTAGAATTTGGGGCATTCTTGAAGGTGGGGGTAATTTTGGCAAACTAAGAATATAGAGTGATTTCTGGTGAAATAAATGTGCATAATTTAAGAATCAGAATTGTTACAAACATCAAGATGTTTGTTGAGGAAGAAATCTAGGCTCTGTGTAGACAGGTAACTCTGGATAAGGCAGGAATGACTGTGACTGGTTTTGGAGTTTTCAGTGCAAGGATGAAGAATTTGTACCTAATTGACAAGCAATGATAAACCATTAAATAGTTTATAGTAGGATCTACTAGAAATCATTTGTTTCAATTTCATTGATTTCAGCTCTGATTTTAATTATTTCCTGTCTTCTACTACTTTTGCTGTTATTCTGTTCTTCTTTTTCTAGGGATTTGAGCTGTAATGTTAGGTCATTTAGTTGTTCACTTTTCATTCTTTTCTGGAATGCGCTCCATGCAATGAATTTTCCTCTTAGTACTGATTTCATAGTGTCCCAGAGATTTTGATATGTTCTATCATCCTTCTCATTGACCTCTAAGAATTTTTTTATCTCCTCCCTGATGTTTTCTGTTATCCATGTTTTATTCAATAGCATAATATTTAGTCTCCAGGTGTTGGAGTAATTTCTGTTTTTTATTTTGTCATTGATTTCTACTCTCAGTCCATTATGATCTAGTAAAACACAAGGCAGTATCTCTATTTTTTTGCATTTCCTAAGGGCTGCTTTGTGGCATAACATATGGTCTGTTTCCTAGAAGGTTCAATGTGCTGCTGAGAAGAAAGTGAATCCGCTCGTTGATGGATGGAATACTCTATATATGTCTATTAAGTCAAGGTTATTGATTGTGTTATTGAGTTCTATGGTTTCTTTGGTTGGTTTTTGTTTGGAAGATCTATCTAGTAGTGACAGCGGTGCGTTAAAGTCACCCAGAATTATTGTGTTGTGGTCTATGTGATTCCTGAAATTGAGAAGGATTTGTTTGATGTACAGGGATGCACCATTGTTTGGGGCATAAATATTTACTATCGTTATGTCTTCCTGATTTATGGTTCCCTTAAGCAGTATGAAATGTCCTTCTGACTAACTTTGGCTTGAAGTCCACTTTATCTGATATAAGGATGGAAACCCCACTTTTTTACTGAGTCCATGGGCGTGGTAGGTTTTTTCCCATCCTTTCACCTTTAGTCTGTGGATGTCTTTTTCTATGAGATGAGTCTCTTGCAGGCAGCATATTGTTGGGTCTTTCTTTTTAATCCATTCTGCCAGTCTATGTCTTTTGATTGATCAGTTTAGGCCATTAACATTCAGGGTTATTTTTGAGATATGATTTGCATTCCCAGTCATTTGACTTATTTTTGGTTTTTAAGTTGGCTTGGTTTTTCTCTAAGGTAGTTTCTCCCTTTGCTGACCTACATTGTTGTTTTTCATTTCCTCCTCATGGAATATTTTGTTGAGAACATTCTGTAGCGCAGACTTTCTCTTTGTAAATTCTTTTAACTTTTGTTTATCATGGAAGGATTTTATTTCATCTTCAAATCTGAAGGTTAGTTTTGCTGGGTATAGGATTCTTGGTTGGCAACCATGTTCTTTCAGAGCTTGAAATATGTTGTTCCAGGCACTTCTAGCTTTAGAGTCTGGGTTGAGAAGTCGGCTGCTATCTGTATTGTTCTCCCCTATATGTAATCTGATGCTTTTCTCTCGTGGCCTTCAAAATCCTATCTTTATTTTGAATGTTAGGCATTTTCATTAAAATGTGCTTTGGTGTGGATCTGTTGTGATTTGTGCATTTGGTGTTCTGTAAGCCTCTTGTATTTGATTTTCCATTTCATTCTTCAGGTTTGGGAAATTTTCTGATATTATTTCATTGAATAGGTTGTTCATTCCTTTGGTTTGTATCTCTGTGCCTTCCTCAATCCCAATAATTCTTAAATTTGGTCTTTTCATGATGTCCCATAGTTCTTGGAAATTCTGTTCATGATTTCTCACCATCTTCTCTGTTTGGGCAACTTTATTTTCAAGATTAAATATTTTGTCTTCATTGTCTGAGGTTCTATCTTCCAAGTGGTCTAGTCTTTTGGTGATGCTTTCCATTGAGTTTTTTATTTGGCTTATTGTTTCATTCATTTCAAGGATTTCTGTTTGTTTTTTTTTTTTTTTTTTTTTGAGAATCTCTATCTCTTTGTTGAAATGATCTTTTGCTTCCTGCAGTTGCTCTTTCAGCTTATTGGTATTATCATTCATTGCCTGCATTAGTTCTCTTATCTCATCCTTTGCTTCACAAATCATCTTAATCACGTATAATCTGAAGTCCTTTTCTGATATTTCTTCTAACATACTGTCATCAGATTCTACTAATATAGAATCTAGATTTGTTTGGATCATTTTCTTCCCTTGTTTTTTCATGTTGTTCATGTATCTTCCCCTCTAGTGGTGCAGATCTGGGGTATTGCAGATTTCCCCCTATAGGCTTATAGTGGCCTTATAGGTTTCCAAAACCTTTTCTTTAAGGGGAGATCGATATTAGCAGTGCCCAAATCAGACACTATGCAATCCTAGACCAAATAGCCCCTATGAGGACAATAACAAAATTGTCATAATTAACAGAATGAGATCAAATGTTATCTTCAGTAAAACAAACAGATTTACAGTAAGGTCTGCAGTTTCAAATGGAGGACAAAGAGGATGCAGAGGGATGTAGAATGTGGCTGTTAATGGGAAAAGAAAAGAATATACAGATGTTCTAGATAATAGAAAGTGTGAGAGTGTAATCAAAAGAAATTGAATGTCAGCATGCAAAAAAGGGAGAAAAATACCTGAGGAAACAGGTAAACAAAAGGAAAAGAGAGCAAGAAAAGTAAAGAAATAAAAACTTAAAATTTTTCAATAAGGAGGAAAAAGAAAATCTACACTATAACAGTCATATAATAATGAAACCTCCTAGTCTTCAGTAGCCTGATGCATGAGAGGTGCCTGACAATGAGCTTCCAGTCTCCAGCAGGCACCTCACGATGGGATTTGCCCCACCTAAGTATCGGAGCTACAGTTTCCAGGATTATCCAAGCTGGCCACTCTGGCTTCCAAATGTGTTGGCAAATGGGGAGCTGCAGCTCAGGATGTGGACGTGGTCGGCTGGAGGTCCTGGAGGTCGGGTGTGTTTGGTGTGGTTGCGGGATCCTGGAGGCCGGGTGGAATCAGTTGGTCTGGGGTCCCAGTGATAGGACGCAGTCAGTTGGTCTGGGAGTCCTGGTGGCAGGGAGCAGTCAGTAGATGTGAGAGTCCCAGAGGCAGGGAGTGATCAGTCGGGCTGGCAGCTCCTGGTGACAGGACTCAGTCAGTCTGGCCAGGGGTCCTATGGGGCCTGGCTGTTGTCTCAAAATGGCCAGGATCTAGTAGAAATCCTATCAGAGGAGATTCATTCTTGAAGTGTTATATGGAACAAATTAGAGAAGTGAGGAGCTCTAAACAAGGGAACATATTAAAAGGGTATGATAATTTAGAAAGGATATAATGTATCAGGCATGATGACACACACCTGTAATCCCATTGGCTCTGGAGGCTGAGGCAGAGGATCACAATTTCAAGGCTAGCCTCAGCAATTTATTGAGGCCCTAAGCAATTTATTGAGACCCTGTCTCAAAACAAAACAAAAAAAATAAAAATAAAAAGGCTAGAGATGTAGCTCAGTGATAAAGTATTCCTGGGTTCAATACCCAGTACCAAAAAAAATAAAGAAAGAAAGAAGAAGAGAAAAGAAATAATGAAGGATCCAACTTACTGCAAACAGAGAAATTGGAAATAAGAGGTTATTTAGGTGAATTATAATTTTTCCAATTTATTTTTTAAATATTTTAACCTTTCTTTTACTTATTTACTTTTATGTGGTTCTGAGGATTGAACCCAGTGCGTCACATGTCCTAGGCAAGTGCTTTACCACTGAGTTACACTCTAGCCTCCAATTAATTTATTTTAACTAACAAAATATGTATGACTTTTGGCTAAAATATAGTCAAAGAACTTATGAATTAACACCTACTTATTTTTGTGGTGAGAAAATGTAAAATCTACTCTTAGGGATTTCCAAGTATAAAACACATCCTTATTAATTATAATCACCTGTTCTACAATAGATCTCTTGAATTTATACCTTCTACCTGTAATTTTGTATGCTTTAATACCTCTACAAACTCTCCCCCAGCCCCTGGCAACCACCACTATAATCGTTTCTATGAATTCAACTTTTCTAGATTCCAAATATGGGTAAGATTGTGTGGTATTTGTCTTTTTGTGCCTGTAACATTTTAATGATTAAAAACTAGGAACCTAAATTATTCCCAAATAGTAGTTCATATGTACCAATCCCTTCAACTAGGCTTACCTAGTTCCTGTTTTGAGAAAACTATTCAATAGAAAATGGCAGTCTATGAAGTTGCCATTTCCCTGTCTAGGTTTCTGGAGCTTAGAATCAAATTGAAAATGTTTTTCACAGCCAAAGAAACAACTAAAAACTTGAAGAGAGAACTTAGAGTTTGGGGGACAATCTTTGCAAACTACTCTGTTGACCGGGAATTAATATATAAATATCCAGAATATATAAAGAACTCAAAAAGCTTAACAACAAAATAAATCAATAAATTGACAAAAGAACTAAACACACATTTCTCAAAAGAAGAAATGCAAACGACCAACAAATTTAGGAAAAAAACAATGTTCAACATCTCTAGCAATCAGGGAAATGCAAATAAAAACTGCACTAAGATTTCATTCCACCCCAGTCAGAATGGCAATCATCAAACCTGCTATCTTTTAATATTTGCCTCTTTGGATTTTTAAATAGCAGATTCAGCTCCCCTGACATTAATTTATATCTTCCCACTTGGAGCCTTCTGCATCTTGAGACTGTTTTAAATATCACTAGATATGTTCATATTCTCCAAGCAGCATTGTAGTGACTATTCATATTGATTCTTAATCAGGCCTGTGGTTGGGTAACTTCTTCCTGCAAATATTGTGTCCGACTATGTTAAACAAGTGTCAGGTCTCATTTCTACTTACTTGTGGCTTCTATAAGCAACTACCCATACCACAGACCTTAATACTGATAGATGTCATAAATTAATCCTTTTCTAAAACTCTGAAGAGTTACAGACATTTGAACTATTTCCATTTATATGTATAAAATGGTTAATAGCTAATACTGCCTCAACACCAACTCATCAAAAACAGTTGCCAGGCCCAGCACAGTGGCACACGCCTGTAATCCCAGTGGCTCAGGAGGCTGAGGCAGGAGGATCAGGAGTTCAAAGCCAGCCTCAGCAACTTAGCAAGGCTCTAAGCAACTCAGCAAGACACTGTCTCTAAATAAAATACAAAACAGGGCTGGGGATGTGACTCAGTGGTTAAGTGACCCTGGGTTCAAACTCTGGTTAAAAAAATACAAAATAAACAAAAAAGAACAGTTGCCAGATGCTGGGTGCCATGGTGCATGCCTATAATCCCAGCCATATGGGAGGTTGAGGCAGAATGATGGCAAGTTATAGGACAGCCTGGGCAACTTAGCAAGCCTCTCTCTTAAAATAAAGACAAAAAGGGCTGGGACTGAAGTTTAGTAGTATAGTGGCAGGGGTTTAATCCCTAGTATCCCACACACAAAAACTAACCAACCAAAAAACAAAAGAACAGTTGCTAGACATAATTAACTGCTTGCCTACCAGCCAGAAATATTAGCCCTACCAATTACACATAAGTAAATCTTCACAGAAAGAATAGATATAAACGTTAAACCTATAAACTGTTTAGAAGAAAACGTAAGAGATTATCTCTGTGACCATGGAGTAGACCAAGATTTATTAAAGATAACACAAAAACACAAATGATAAAATAAAATATTAATAATTACACTTTATAAAATTAGGTAGAATTTGTCTTCAGGAGATATCTAAAGCAATGAAAAGTCAAGCTACAGACTTGAAAAAAGTATTTGCAAATTGGATCAGTTAAAGAAATTTTATCTAGAACATAGAAAATGTATACTACTCAACTAAAAAAACTCTTAGAAATTAGGCAAAATACCTGAATAGATACTTTGTCAAAGAAGATAAACAAATGGCAAATAAGCACATGAAAAGATATTCAAAATCATTAGTCATTAGGAAAATACAAATTAAAAACAGAAATATCACATGGCACAAACTAGAATGGCTAAAATTCAAAAGACAATAATAATTTTGGCAAAAAGGTAGAGAAGTGAATTGTCACACATTGCTGGTGTGAATGTAAATGGATATTGCTATATTGTAATACTTTTGTGGTATTTTTTAATTAAATGAACTAAACATAGTATATATACATAAGGGTATGTGAATATATGTACATGTATATACACATATATACACACACATATATATGTAGGTATATGTAATCCATAGATATATTATAAAACCCAGTAAGTTCACAACAACCCAAGAGAAAACATATGTCCTCATGAACACTTAAAATTAATTTAATATTCAGACTAGAATTATTCAGAACAACCCCAAATTGGAAGTTATCCAAATGTCTATCAACTAGTGAATGGATAAGCAAAATATGGAATATGTGTACAATGAAATGCTACTCTTAAACTTATGGATAAACTACTGATACATGTAACAACATGAATGTAACTCAGAGGCATTATACTGAGTGAAAGAATCCAAACAGAAGAGTACAAAGTATATTATTACATTTATAGGAAGTATCCAGAGAAGGCAAAACTATGGAGTCAGAGGCCAGAAGAATATATGCTTGGAGCCATGAATAGAAGCTGTGATTGGCTACAAATTTGTATAAAGAAACTTTGGGATTAAGGACGTGTTATGAAACTGGGTTGTGATGATGATTGCGCAAATAGATAAACTTACTGAAACTCATTGTACTGAATACTTAAAGTGGGTGAATTTTATTGTATATAAATTATACTTCAGGAAAACCACCAAAGTGTAGAATATAGAATATTGTTATGTGAGGATACATTTTCATTTAAATGATGATTTTGTATAAAAAGGAAGTTGTTGAAAGAATGTCATCACAAAGGTCTTAGAATGTCTAAAATATAAAATAGGCATATAATAGAATTAGTACATATAGGTAGAACTTTTTTTTTCCCACAGGCATATGTATTGTAAAATTGTATGGTTCTGTTTACGACCAACAAAATAGAACTTTTTACGGTGAAGCTATATTCATAGTCAGTTTTGAAGGAAGAAACAGCTTCGTGAAATAAAATATTGCTTGGGGATTTCTTTCATACTGCTTGTCACCAGCATTCTCACTGGCTTATAAGTTATAATTGCTCTGTGATAAAGGCATGTGCTTTTCCTCCTCTCTTATAAAAATTTTAATGAGAACTTGAAGTGAACTCTCAGTGAACCTATTTTCATTCCAAAATCTTATGATTTCAATCTTATGATCCTCTGGAGACCTGGCACTGTGGTCTGTGACAGCATGAATACTTCATAATTATTCCTCCTGTTTGTAGAAAACACCATGAGCATCCATCATTCCCTCTCTCCCTTGCTGCCTCCAGGGAGCCACAGCCTCTAGCAAGGTCAGTAATTGCAGTTTTGGTTGACAGTTCCAGGCCAGCTGAAGCACACCCAGCTGGTGAAAACCAGCCACAAAGGGGTATCGACTGCCTTCCCTTCAATCTCTTTCCTCCTAGTTAGTTTGGCCTTAAAATTCTTCCTTAGCAATATGATAGATGGACTTGAATGATCTCACAGGAGATTCCTCAGTACAGAGAAAATAAATGGTTTCTCTATAGTCAAGTATATATGTGTCCATTGGTATTTGGAGGACAATTGATCTAACAGTCCTGGGGTAAATTAAAGGTCTTTCCCTTGGGGATAAAGAGAAGGCTATACTGGAGGCTGACATTTAATATTAAGTTTGGCATCTCACACCACTGCAGATAACCTGCATGAAATAAAAGATTCAGCCATGTGGATGAAGATGGTGTTTCGGGAATCAATACGCTTCCTTATGCTAATGTTTAACATTTTAAATACAGCTTTGGCCTGTGCTTAGAAAAATAAATGGGGGGGTGAATCCAATAATTAAGCACTCGTTTTCAACTTTATTTCATGGCAAGTGGATGAAGAGAGTCACATAAGTAATACTCAAGGAAGGCCATATACTTTATGAAAAGAACCATGTAATCAATACAAAGAGGGCTAGACAAAATATGTACCACATTGACTGATGTAGATTTAGGAAAATAAAATGAAACTTTTATGTTAAATCTGATGAATTTGAGAAAAATATGTGACTTTAAAAAGTGTTATAATGTTCTAATATTTTATTAGTCCATTATAGTTATGCATAATATCAGAGTTTGATATAATCATACATGCATGAAATACGATTTGCTCCACTTTAGTCCCCAGTACTTCCTGTTTCCCTCCCCTTCTCCCTATGCTTATTCCCCTACCTCTACTGTTCTTCCTCTTATTTATTATAGTTTTTTTTAATTGGAAAAGTGATATCATATTTTAACTCTTCAAATTCTCACTGTATGATTTACTCATTGAGCATGTGTGAAAATAGTGACTGAAGCAGACTCAATTAAGGAGAGTCTCTTGTTACCAGATACTAGAGTAGTATCTCCAGATTTCAAGTACATCAGATATTTCCTTTCTGTGTTTGTTTGTTTGTAATTTTTGTTCTTTCTTTTTCTTTTTGGTCCCTTCTTCTGTGGCTTCCTTCGGACTTTAATAATCCATTTGTATCAACTGTATATGGTAGCTCATGCCTATAATCCCAGTGGCTCTGGAGGCTGAGGCAGGAGGATTACAAGCTCAAAGCCAGCCTCAGCAACTTAGTGAGGTCCTAAGCAACTTAACAAGACCCTTTCTCAAAATTAAAAATAAAATAAAATGAAAAGGGCTGGGGATGTGGCTCAGGGTTGAGCATTCCTGGGTTCAATCCCCAGTACCAAAAGAAAAAAAAATCATTTGCATGAGAATACTTTAATTTCTCATCCTGGAGAATATTTAACCAAATTATCCAAAGGCTTAAATTAAATATTAACTGAATTATAATCATGACCCTGAAACCATTTGACAAACTTCCTATTAAGACAAGGAGTCTAAACAAGCATGTGGTTTCATCAATCAATAAAATACGGCAGAAGCAATGCTATCTAAGATTAAAGGTTAAGTTAGAAAAAATCATTTAACTTCTTCCTGGTTCTCTGGCAGATTCTTACTTTGCAGGAAAGCGGTCACTATGCAAAAGAGGTATCTTGAGACTACCATATTGGGGAGGCTTCATAAACATTCAACTTAGCTGCACCAACCAAGTTCCATCCTTGTGATAGAGTCATCGTTGAGGTCCTGCCCAGCCCAGGCTTTAAATAACTGCCTTTTTATGTGATATTTGAATACAATCCCATGAGAGGTGCCAAGTGAGAACTACTCAGCCAATTCCTTCCCAAATACTTGTCCAACAAAATTTTGAAATATTTTCAATATGTTTAATATCTTTAATATATTTCAATGGTGAAACTTTTACACTTTAATTTTGATATTACCTATATATTAGTTTGTATATTTAGTTCTTCATGAATCTATTTAAATAACCATTAAGTATCTATTATAAACACATGTTCTACCTATCTACTATGAGACTTAAGAGACCTAATTCACAGTCCTTGTCTCAGATGAACATTATTATTAATGGAATAGAAGCAATGTCTCCAAGTACCAAAATCCTGAGGTACTTGCTTCACATCATGTTTTATGTAAATGTCGCCCCCCCCTTGAGTTGTACAATGGAGTCTCACTGAGTATATAAAACAAATAATTATTTTAACAATATATACTCTTATTGGTATGAAATTCATACCAATACATGAAAGTGGCAGGGGATTTCTTATACGTTTTCAGCTTTCTTCCTAGTATTCTGAAGGTATTACTTTAATAAAAAATTAGACTATGAAAGTAACCAGGAATTTTTTTAAACTTAGAAAATGAAAGTTTTATATTGCATTCAATGCAATAATTTCTAAGTGTGTGTTCTACTCTTCTAATGCTTCTGGATAACTTTAATATGTCTCATGAGAATACATCGAGTTGACTATAAACTAATGGTTCCCAGTCTTGGCCATACATTAGAATCACCTGGCATATTTTAACAATCAACAGATACCTGAGTCCCACTCCCAAGGAAGCCAGTTTAATGGATCTTGAGTACAGACTACAAATTGGAATTTTTAAATTTTTCCAGGTTATCTAGTGTTAGCCATAGTTAAGAATCACTGATATAAGTTTCTTCTTTTATTTCAATAGTACAACTACCTACAAGAATAATCTGTGGAGCTTTTAAAACTATCAATGACTCATTTTCATTTCAAGATATTCTGATTTAATTACTTTGAGGAGAATCTGCTTTTCGGTACTCTTAAAAATGTTCCCTGGGTGATCATGATTTGAGATTCACCAATAGATTGCTCATCATGAATTTACAGATGAATGTTTTTCTGTATATATACATGTCTTTAAGCCACAGTTACCACATCATTAGTAATGGGGTACAGCAAATAAAATATAGAATACTATTTGAATTTCAGAAAAACAACAAATACTTTTAAGTATGGCTCATGAAATATTTGGGACACATACTAAACAAAATCAGTTTTTAAAATTTTAAAAATTTTTAAAAATTTGTTCTAGTTATACATGATAATAGAATGCATTTTGACACGTCATATATAAATGGAGTTTAACTTCTCATTCTTCTGGTTGTAAATGATGTAGGATTACAACAGTCATGTAATCATGTATGCACATAGGGTAGTAACATCTGATTCATTCCATTATCATTCCTACCCTCCCTTCACTCCCCTCTGTCTAATCCAAAGGGAAGAATAGAGGTACTTTGGATTAGACAAGATCAGATTTTTAATTGGAATTAAAATTTTGTGAGGCAACATCTATTTTAACTGGAAATTCTAGACATTGTAGAATTTAGGAAAGAGACAGAACTAGCTCCAAACAATGTATTAAGTGATATGTCACCACAGTGGAGTTCAATACATTTTCAGAACAGTATTAAAATGCTCTCATTCACTCTTATAGAACAAGAACTCTATCCCATAAAGCTACTTCTAGTTGAGCTAATCTGTAGCACAGCCATTACATTTTAAAATTTACCAATTTTATTAGTTCATTTTAGTTATGTATAACATTAGGGTTCATTTTGACAATTATACAACATGAAACATAATTTGCTCTAATTCAATCTCCAGTGCTTCCCCTCCTATCTTATCTTCTACTGTTCCCCTTTCTCTACTGTACTGATCATATATATATATATATATATATTAGTGTATTATAGATATACATAAAGGTGAAATTCTCTGTGGTATATTCATATATGTACATAGGAAAATTTGGTCAGATTCATTCCACTGTTCCTCCCTTTTCCCATCCCTTCTCCCTCCCCCTCAATCCCTTCTGTACTCCACTGATCCCTCTTCTGTCTTCATGGAATCCCCCCTTTTTTTCTTTTCTCTCCTCCTCCTCCTTTCTCTCCTCTCCCCTCCCCTTTGCTTCCCTTCCCTCTCTCTCTGCCTTATTTTGTTATATCCACAATTTACTGAGCAAAAGCAATAGGCAGGTGTAGGAAAGAAAGAGAGAGAAAGTAGATGAAACCTCTCCCCATGATTATTAAATCTATTGGCAACAGAAAATGGGTAAGGTGAAATGGTGAGACTGAACTTTATAACTTAAAAGCAAACAAAAATCCTATGGGTTTCAATTGCTATTACTTATGCAATTTGTGAAATACTTTCATTTAATTATAGAGGAGAAAAGAAGATTAATGTTCAAATTCTAGTCACTGAACTTCATAGTCTTAGCAGCACTGTTAAATTTAGAGATTCTCTATCACTTTTATAGTGACATCCAGTTAGTTTCCTCAAATTTACACTGCATTTGATGACAAAAATAATCTCCTGTTTAGCATGCTTTCATTTCCCAAGCTCATTTTCTCATTGGTTCTGCTGTGATGTAGGCAGGGAACTTACTGACATCCTTTCTATAAATATGGAAAATAAGACTGAAGAATTATTGCCTTTTCCTAGAGCAGTAGCTCCCAAAATGTTACCCCTAGACCAATAGCCACAATATTGCCTGGAAACTTGTCAGATATAAAAAAAAAAATTGAGGCTCCATTGCAGACCTATTGATCAGAAACTGTGGGGTGGGTCTAACAATTTATGTTTTAACAAAACTTCAGGTAATTCTATTGCACATTCAAGCAACTCTGCCTCTGAATCTGTGGTTCTGGTACAAACATTGCTATTACTAATATCTTACTTAAATTCTTACTTTAATTCGTGTTTAATCATGCCCCTACTGGATTTTCTAAACTTTGAAGTCAGGGATAGTGTCACACTACCTGGACATATCATAAGTGTGCAATATATATTTCAAAATAATGAAAACTAGAATGAATGAATGCATTCCACATATACAAGTCTTTCTTACCAGATATATCCTATGCTTAGAAAAGTCTATTGCATTGCCATCATCAGAATGCTAATTCTCTTTGGAAGAATCTCAAGACAATGAAAGAAAAATGGTTGACTGCGTGTGCATTTACCCAAAGGCAAAGGCAGAGTACATTAGCTCTTTATAAGTATTTAACAATGAGATTCTTGAATTGTTTTAATATGAAGAAATGAAAAATAAGCTTTTGAATGCTTTTGTAACATGGTGAAATTTTTATGATATATTAAGTGAAAGAAACTGAAAAAAATTGGAATACAGAAGTATCCATACAGAAGTATGTTGTGATTGTTTCAAAGTATATAAATAAAGGAGCCTCATAAATATGTTAAAAAGTACTTTCCTAATCTATAAAGTGGGGGGGTGATAATATTTGTACATATCTCATAGGAATGATTTGAAAATCGAATGCCTTATGAAAAGTCTAAAGACAGCCCTGGGCACAGTCGGACATGCTGCTGATTATTATGGTTCACATCATTATTGTGTATGGATGGAGAAATTATAGGCAATTTTCTTTTGATTGATTGCTTTTTTTCTAATCTCTAAAACTTTGACAAAGCTGTGCTGTATTCGTAATTGGATAAAAAGAATTTTTAAAGGAAACTTCCTTGGTTTAAAGAAATGTCTAACCCTAAGAAATTTTCTGAAGGATACCATTTTGACTCATTTTCTATTTCCTCACTTTTCAAAAGTCCTGGGGTTGCCCTTGTCTACCTGCTTCCCAGTGTCTCTTCTAACTAGCTATTAAGCAATTTCTACTAAATGTTTTTCTGAGATCGAAGTTAGTTGTCAGCTCTATCAAGGGTTTTCACTCTCATAAAGATGATCTGGGAAGAAAATGTACCACATATTACCTGGAAGACACCTTATATTTATCTAATTCAGTTCTCCAATTGTTCACATAAAGAAGCTAAATTTGCAAGAGGTGAAGTCTTTCCATAATATCCATAATAAAGTACCTTAATATCTGGGCTTAAAACTCTGGTGTCTTTTTTCCCCTCAGTGTTTAATACTCAAAAAAGTGTGAGCCTGATGTAGATTCATATAATAACAAAGCATTATTCAAAAAAAATGTGTGAGTCCAGCATCTTATAAAGCATGTTAAAAATCTCACTCTGAGTACTGTCACAAGTTCCTGTCTGCTGTCTTTATTTTTACTTATTCATTAATTTTAATGTTATTTTTACTAAATTTCAGTTTCATATTGAGTGATTATTGTAAAGAAGGAATTCTGTGTGGATGGAAGAAGTGCATTTTTAAGGAATCTGATTTATTACTAATAGAAATTGTCAGTTACTTTTTCCTTCTGAACAGGAAAAGGAATGTAACAACATTATACCAATATATAAATGAAGAAAAAATCCAAGAAAACCCATTATTTAAGTATTTACATTAATGTTGTTTGGTGGATGAAATACTTCTATAATTTTCTAATATTAGTCTATCCTTCTTTATTCTGTCACCAAAGGTACAACACTGATTACAGTACGTCTCTGGGAAAACAATCCTCATAGGCATAAGGGCAACAATTCTTCCACTTCTTTATATGCTGTCTAGGCTCATCACAGTGACCTTTAATTCATTTTCTCTTGTCTGGTCTGCTTTGCAGACACTATGAAACCACTCTGTGGTGTCTATTGAGCTGAAGTCAATTAATCACAGGGTGACTTTTAAAATCAAGATTAATAATAGGTTATTTCATAGCCAGAATACTTGATTAAGATGGGCACATTTGTGGTTCCCCTCATGTCCAGAAATAATTTAGCTGAGTTCCTACATCTCAGACAACTTTTGCTCTAATGTGATTTTCCCAGTATGAGCTGTTCAGCTTAAATGCACTTTCCTAAGCTTCCATCAGGGGTTCCCAGAAGGGTTGTACCAAATCACTTTTCCTGGCTATCAGAACCCCTAGATTGCAACCTCCTTGAAAGCCTCATGGTATTGGCACCTCCTCAGAAAAGGTAGGGAGAAAAAGTGAAAAAAAAAAAAAAGAAAGCTCTGTCTAAAAAGATAATTACATCTACCATCAACATTTTCCACATCAGTCTTTCTCCTATAGTTGGAAAAAAAAGGTTATTTTTTCTCTCTAGTCCTGTGCCATTTTTTCTTGTTTTCTGTCTGTCTAAATCCACAAATGTCATCGGTATTTCTGGGTGTATTAGAAGATGCAAAGCTTTTCATATTCACATGATGGTGACAATGTGAAGGTACACCTTAGCAGTTTAGCAAAATGGTAAATCTGATTGTTTCATACAGTGTGCTGCATCATCAGTGTGAGTTTGCCTGATGAACTAAGAAAACTAGCCAGTACCAATGAAGTTGAGTTTTAAAGGTCAATGCATCACCCATATTAAGGAATTCTGGGACAACTAGGTGCATATGTAGCAGCTAGGGGCTGAATACATTTTTTACAATATTTAATTTGCTATTATAAAGAAAAAATATGAAGCTTGGGTACAGTTACCATAGAAATCAATTTTTAAGTTTTATTTTATTACTGCCTTACTGTTCCCCAGGTGTGCCTTTCCAAGCATCTCCATCCTAAACACAATTGCCTCTGAAGCACCAATATATCTCTGAGTGGATGACAGTTTCCAAACTCTGCTCAGAAAATGCAGTGCAAATCCTGATATAGTATAATGCAACTACTAGGAGTTTTGAATGTGGTCAGACACATTCTGCTCTCTACTCTCCCCTTTCTTATAGCCTTGGCTTATTGAAAAGTGGTAGTTTATTTGGTATTAATGAGAAGCTGTAAAATATCTATCAGCTCAAGTCTCTCAAACTGTGCACTTTAAAAAGATTATTTTGTTTTTTGGTACCAGGGGTGCTTAACCACTGAGCAACACCCCCAGCCATTTTTATTTTTATTTTTGAGACAGGGTCTCAATAAGTTGCTTAGGGCCTCACTCAGTTATTGAGTGAACTTTCAATCCTTCTGCCTCAGCCTCCCAAGCCACTGGAATACAGGTATGCACCGCTGTGTCATGCTAAATTTTTAATCCACTGAAAACAGAGGGTGGCTTCATTTTATAATAGTAATATAATTCATGATATGAAGGCCACAGAAAGAATATAAAGCTGTGTTCCACTGTAAGAAAATGGTTACCTCTCCAGGATTTTTTTTTGAGGGGGAGAGTATCATTGTTTGTTTTATTGGTATTAGTTATTTCATCTCTTGAAATGTGGCACCATCCAAGTTTGACTGGACTGTTTAGAACAAAGAACTGTGAAGATGTGAAGTCTTGTCAAGTACAGTTTTGTGCCGCAGTCACTGTTTTCAGGAAGACACATCAATAGAGCATTGTTTCTCATAGTTAGTTTAGTCACATGAAAGAGAACACCTCCAGTTGGTACAAGTTATCTCCCCATCATCTTGCTAAACAGTCTCTGAAGTATTATTATTGTCTAGATTGCATATACTGTTTTAGGTTTGACACTCATGACCTTGTAAAGTCAGGGATTTTCACTCCTTCCTTATAATGCCCCCTCATCATTGCAAACCATAAACTGATACAAAAAGGGAAAGTACATATAATGATTGTAGCTCATGTAACTGATCTTTCTCAATTGTTATTAATGCCAAATCAATATCTCAGTAACAGTTAGATTCCTTGGTAGAATCCAAGGAATCCAAACTGTTTATGATATTTTGGCCATATCTTTTCAAAACACAGATCTGACAACATAAAAAACTCTCCAACACCTGGAAATGTAGTTAAGAGGTAGATGTTTGCCTAGCATGCATAAGGTCCTGGGTTCAATTCCAGGCATCATTAAAAAAATAACTCCCAACAAACACATTGGTAGGCATACATACGCGTGCACATAACACATATTCACGCACGTGTGCACGCGCGCACATACACACACAGACACAGACACAGACACACACACACACACACACAGAGTTTCCTACTGATTTAAAAATAAAGACAAAAATCCATAGCTTTGTCTCATGTATTAGTCTTCTAGGCCTGTCATAACAGTGTGCCATAGACCAAATGACTTAAGAAAGAAATTATTTTTCTTATTATTCTGAAACTTAGAAGTCTGAAATTGGATAGGTTTGATTCCTTCTGAAAGTTGAAAGGTAAGGAAATGCTCTGGGTTATCTCTTTGACTTACAGAGTGATCATCCTCTTACTATATCTATTCATATTGTCTTTTCTATATGTGTCCCTGTGTCCAAATTTTCCCTTTTTGTGAGATACAAATCATACTGGGTGAGGAGTACACCCTACTTTAGTATGACTTCATCTTAATTAGTTACATCTACAATGGTCTTATATCCACATTATGTCACAGTATAAGTCCTAAGTCAAATTCAACCTATGAATTTGAGAGGGGAGGACACAATTCAACCCATAACATCTAGTCTATCTCTTCAGTCGTTTTCATATTCCATGATTTCTTAGTCATTACTTGCCATCCATACGCTGACCTTTTAAAAAATGGGCCATGGTCTTTGCACGCTCCTACAATCATTTCTAGAACATATTTCTAAAGGTGGAACACTCTTCATTCCCATCCCCCCATATACACAAACTATCTTGCATGGCTTATTCATGTTCACCATTCAGATATCAGGTCAAGATCACTAACTTTGACTTAGTCAGTTGGATTATGAATTCATCATAAAATTTGTCCCTCTTAAAACACTTTTTCTTGATTTGTAATCATATATTATATGTCTTTTCTTATCTTTTCCTCTTCAGTAATGTCTACATCACGCTGAGTCCCTTGTCTCATCCTTTTCTGTGCAGATCATGTTGAGCATATAATAGGAACACAAAAAATTTCTTAAATTCAAATATTACTTAAATATTATTGTTTTGACAAATCAAGATTTTTTGTACTATTCACTGTAAATAGCTACTTCTTTCCTGATGTTTTAACATTGCATTCCCTCTAATAATATTGTATGCACCTTGAAATCCTTTCGCTTGACTGCATCCTTTGCTTCAGGGAAGGTTTGAGAAAGGACGAACTTTGCATCATATGATATATTCCCAATACAGAAGTTGATTGAATGATTCTTCTTTGTTAGGTATTTATAATGTGCACTGATTATTATGTTCAAGGTGATTTTTGAGAATAACAGACAATTTGAGTCAAATCCATTATTTCTATCTTCTAGAATCTCGAACATGTATGTGATGGCTAGTGTGTGTGTGTGTGTGTGTGTGTGTGTGTGTGTGTACATAATAACATTCTCAGAGATATATAATTCAGTCCCCAAAACCACAATTGAATGTGAGATTTGTAACTGGAACCAGAAAGCCTGAGTTAAAATTTTAATTCTTATGTTTACCAGCAATATAAGCTGCAGTTAACTCCCTGATGAACTAAGAAAATTTCCCTCTTAGTGTTACCATAAGAATTAAATGAGCTAATACTTCTGCCTGGCATGTGGTCAGAATCAAATAAATGATACTTAGTTAAGGAGGAACAAGAGGAGAAACAGAGGAGAAGGATTCCTAAGATTAGGAGTCGTGATAATTCTAAAGAAGTATCCCTCCAGCTTGAGTGACAAGTTTCACTCTTCAATATGCTTCATGAGAAAGAATTTTCTTTGGGTTACCTTTAGATCTCAGGACTTGGCACAATGTCTGACACAAGGTAGCTGCTCAATAAAAATTTCTTGAATGAATATCATTTCATTCATCTACTCTTTCATTTCTTAATTCATCTACAAAGAGTGGCCTTCATTTTTTATGTTCAGTTGTTCATGCATGTATTGGTGACTATTGGTAGTGTACTGCAGGTCAGGAAGAACATGACACTTTAAATTTAATTTGGTTATAGATTTGTCATCAAAACTTACTGAGTCTTTTAATAAATGCCTGCTTGAGACAAGTATGTAGGGTGTTCATTAGCACTAAAATTCAGTGGATGTATATTTTATAACTTGACGTACCCCTGCTTTGTGGCATCTATGTGTGAATTAGCAAATAATGATATGAGTAATTGTTTTAATGATAGTCTCACCTCTGTATTACTCTACCCTCACTTCCTTGTGGATGTAGTTAGGTTTGCCGTAGCCTTCTCCCTGTGAGTTTGTAGATAATACAGGGAAAAATTGTGTCTTACTATAATCCTCCTGCTTAAATATGATAGGAAAGCACCAATGAATTTAATACCATTAGTGTTCTCTCTGAACTGGAACTCTTTAAATCTTAATGTCTTTTTATGAAAATATGACATTATTTTAAAATGTGCATTTTAGAACAAGTTTCAAATGAATTCTTACAACATATGGACATATTGTTTTTGTCTTTCAATTAACATGATGATAAAGACAAATGCTTATTTCTACTTCAGATGTGTTATGTCCCTACCACTAGACACATTTTTCTTATAATTCATCACACATTCTGCAGTGTTGATTTATGTAAATAGTCTCCTTTAAAAATTTCTTACATTATACATCTGATAATGAACACCTATATAAAAAAGAGGAGTTTTCTTTTGCAAACTGATTATGACTATATTTTAGTTTCATTAGAAAGAAAGAAAATTAAAGGATGGATTTTAAGAATGATTCGTTTTATTGTTGCTTTGTTGCTATACTTAAATAGTGAAGCACATTAGGATTCGAATGGACATTTATGTCTTGCATAATGAAGCAACAGAGAATAAAACATAAAAGGAAACACCAAGGTCAATATATGATCTGGATGGATTAGCCATTCAACTGCCTGAAGGTCAGGAACTGAACAAGGTTTCTCAAGATATCCATAAGCCCTCTGATTCAGTGTTTATGAGGTTATTTAAGAAAACAAGAAAGAAAATGGTCATGTGATTGAAATCACTTAGAATTAAAGACTAGCGCATAATAAAGGCAAAACAATATGTGGGTTAAAAATTTAATAATGAGTAAGAGAGAGCTAAAGGTACTTTTTGAATGGTACAATTCCATCTTTTATAAGCTCACCCTGTACATGTTTCTCTATTTACTTCTATTGTAAATGTATGGTTCTATTAGCACACTTGGCATGTTACATTATTGTCATGTTTTTAATGTGACATAAATTGTTGTAGGTAAGTATTTTCCATCTGCTATCTATAGGAACTAGCAGGGTATCTAGTACAGTATATATCAATAATCATTACGTTAATGAAGTAATCATTTAAAAGTGTTATACCACATTGAAAGCAAATAACAAGCCCCAAAAGATCATTTTATTCAAAGCATTTGATACCTTCATATTAACTGATTTTTACAGTTCATTAAGTTCCAGAGAAGGCAAGTTCCAATAACTTCTCAGAGGACAAACACCATATTGAACCGCATCCTTGAACTTAACTCTTTACCTGCCACATAGTAGGTACTCAAAACACTTGTTGAAATCAAACCAATAATTGCAATAATAGCTGTCATTTATACAGCACTTCCTATATACCACACATTGTTCTAGACACTTTAAAGTCTTTGACTTATTTAATTTTTACAACTTCTCTTAAATAATACATAATATGAGCTGTCTACATCGTATAGATCAGTCACACTTTCAATGAATCTGTAACTTCATTTGAAAGGAGAAAATAGGGCTGACTTACTAGGATGTTTTGTGAAATATGGATGGGGTGATGATTGCAACATGCTAGTCAGGCATAGCAGATGTGCTCAAAATATTTTTACCATCACAACTAATATCGTTGCTACTATTACCATTTCCTCCAACAGTGGGCATAAGTCTGGTAGTAAAATTCAGAGTCAGAATACAGAAAAGTCATACCATAGAAGTTATCAGCTTGGGTGCACTTATGTTTCTGCCCTTTATGTAAGCACAGTTCATCGTCAATGTATTCCTATGTCAGATAGCATTTATCTATCATTTTGTATATGTAGCCACTGCAGATTAGATTCTATTTAAAACATAAAGAGTGATAATAGCTAATACTTCTTTAATTCATCAATATGCCAGTCACATTTCTAAGTACTCTCTATAGAGGAACACAAAAACCCAATGTGATAAGTGCACTATTATTACTCTCTTTTTATAGACAAGGAAATTGAGGTAGTAAGAATTTACAAGAAGTTATATAACTTGTCCTGGGCCAACAAGCCTGTAATTGGTGCATCAGGTAGGTGAACTTAAGCAATGTAGTTACAGAGTAACTCTTCCATGTTGCTCATTACTTTAAAATTTTCTGTACCATAAAAGAAACTATAAACAAAATTTAAGAACAGGCTGCTGAGTGGGAAATAGAATTCAGCAGAAAATATAATTTCTATCTGAAATACATACATAATTTCAAGAAATTAGTATAACATGACAAAAAATGAGTACTATGCAGAAAAATACAATGGGTTAAAAATAACATGAGAACTCAAACTAGTGTTTAGAGATATACTTTTTGAGGGGGTGATGAAAGTGGAACCCAGAACTTCACACAGGCTCAACAATTTCTGTACCACTGAGCTTTATCAAAATACTATCATTCTGCACTCAGAATATATTCAAAAATAAAAAAATGAAAACAAAACAAAGAAAAGACAGCACAAAAGGAAACTATGGTTAGTATTACTCTATGTATGCCTGATATCTCCACCAGAACACCCAATAGTTACCCTAATTTTTAAATGCCCTGAGCTGATTTCCCTTACACACCTGATCCTCTTGCAGACCTCTTCCTTTTAGAAAATGTCAGCTCCATTCCACTAGTTGCTTAAGTCACAGTTTTTAGAACCATTCTTGACTCTTCTCTTCATACCTCAAATGAACACATAAGCAAATCCTCTCAATTCTGTTTTCAAAATTTTTCAGAAGCCTCCCACTACTCACCACCTTTACTCTTGCCTCTGTGATCATGTGCCTGTATGGCTTCACCCCTGCCCCTATATGTCTCTCCCTGCCTTGGCCCTTGCCTTCCTGAAGTCTATTTTTCAGGAAGTAACCAGTCATTCTTTCATAACACACAGCAGATCATTTCTCATCTCTGCTCAGAGAACTCCCATGGGCTTTCTATCTCATTTAAAGTAAATTTAGATTCTTTACTGTGGTCTCTGGGACTCTGCAAACTTGGAGTCTGTTTCCTCTGGTCCTATCCTCTACTTCTCTGAACATGTACTCCATGGTTCTTCTCCCAGGTTCTTTCCTCCAGGTACACTGACTCACTTTCTTCTGGACGTCTTCTCATCTGCTACAGAGTGTTCTATTTAGAGGTCTATAAAGTTCTCATCACTGGCTTCTGTCTCAGATGCTTTAAAGTGTTACCACCTCAGCAGGGCTTTCCCTGTTGACTCTACCTAAGATAACATCCTGTCCTCACATCTTTTGCTCTCTATAAGCCTTCCTCTGCAGTGTTTTGCTTCATCCTACCTTTGTATATATTTGTTATTGATTTGCTTATTCTATGCTTCCCCCTTAGATTATAATATCTGACACCAGGAAGTTGTTTGTTTGGTTTGCTCTCTAATGTATTCTGAGCATTAGTCCTTAGCACACTGTATCTTTTAAATGAACAAAATAATATTCAACATCACAAATGTTGCAAAATGTATATGAGACTGAATTTGCACAACCTTCTTAGGATTATTTGATACTATCCATAACAATGTAAAATACATATAACTTTTACCCAAATATTCCACTTATGAAATATTCAGAAAACAAAATATACAGAGGGTAGAAAATGAATGCAGAAGATTAACCTTTGGCATTGTTTTCAGTAGGAAAATTCTGATGAATGGCTAAAAAAGAAATGATTATTTATTCTACAGAATATTTTGCTTTAATATTAAAAAAAGAGACATATCTCTGTACTTTTATAAAAAGAATTCCTAAAATATATTTTAGGTTAAAAATGTAAGCTGCAAAACTAATGTGCATGGAATAATCTCCCCTGCCCCAACCTCATACTGCACTCTTCCCCCAGAACATTTCCACATTTGCCAAGTGATTTTCCTCCTGTCTGCTCTCAGGTACTCATTGGACTCCATTATTATCTATTCACAAATCTTTACACTAATGACAGCCCCATTTCTCTTTCAGTTCTTAAAGCAGTTTTATTATTTTTGCTATAGATCCTATCTGACTTACCTCTTTACTGTCTATAGTTTGGCTCTAATCCAATCACTTCACAGAAATTATTCTTTCTTTGTTCTTCTATTCTCTCTCAATCCTAAACAAATTTTCAGTGGCCACTTCTTGTCCAAATTCAATTGCTTCATTTATGTACTATATATTTCTGACCTTGAAACATTACTTGGTAGTGTTGAACACCATCTTTATTTTCTGAGTAGTAATGTTCTAGAAAGTTTACTGAATAGATAATTGAAGCATGACTACAGATATGCATGTATGCCTTTATATGAATGGATCTATGCACAAACTATCTATAGAACCCACATCTGCAAAATTACTTAAGACCAAAGGAATTTGTCACTCTGGCCTCATCGCCTCCTTTCTTGGTGTCTTTCTATGTCTATCTCTATATAAAAAGTAAAATTATTTTAAAAGATAAAATTTCACTCATTTTGTCACTTTACATGATCTTTGTTTTAGCACTTTTTCCTTTCATGGATATAATTTCAACCATAATAATATATATATAATTACAATTTTTACCTTTTCAGAACCACCTATTTTGGAGGTGGGGACTTTATTTTTAATAAAGTCAATCCGTATTTTATGTGTAAGACTAAACAAAAAGAAGTAAATTTTGAAACATCAATTATAATCTCAATTTTTACACATTCATTAACAGTTTGATGTATGTTGTCTATCTGCTTTCCTTCTATCCCCTAATGTAAACTATGTTACAACCTGACTTTTTAAACAGTGCATAATAGTTAATGTCATTAACATAATAGTTTGTTGTTATATATACTTTCATGGTATCACTTGATGGCTGAATGATAATGTCATTTTTAATCTGGAAACATTTTTATTTGTTCCACCAGCTTTCTTAGTTTTGTATATATATATACATTGGGGTTTTTTTTGTCACTAAAGTACATGTTAATAGAATCCATCCTTAAAACAAATAATAAGTAGCTCAGTCTATTTTATACATAATCCACTTTCAAAATTTAGTTATATTGAATTTTTAGATATTTAATATTCAGAAATCAGTCAATAATGCAAATTTGTTTTTACATCCTCTACTTATTTGGCCAAAATGAATGCATCTTTAATAACTAGATTAAATGATAGTCATTTATCAATTAATGGTAACCTTTTCAGCTTGGTATAGAAGAGGTATTGACAATTGGGAGGTATATGCCTAAATTTTTTGAATTAATTGCATCAGTATGATGAATTTAATCATGGAATTTAATTGAAGGAAATTTAGGCACTTCCTTCAGCATTCATTCACACGTGCCAATAAATGTTCAGTCATAAAAAATAAGCATAACACCAGGTAGTCCAAGCAATCCATGCATCACCTGTAAGAGAGAGGGTGTTCTAAGATCTTTGGCAAAGACTTGCAGTTGAGGACAAGAGCACTAAGGGCATTTGAAGCAGTTGTCAGCTTAGCTGAAATAAAGGTGCCAGACTGGTGAATCTGTCCAAAGTCCTAATACCCTGCGCAGCCTGTTTCCAAAGACTGGAAATTATCTAGGGGCCTTTTGGGGGATGTGGTATTTGTCAAGAGAGGTCATCTTGTCTCCAATTTACCTTCCATGTAGGATAAAAAGCAGTGTTTTATGGGCATGGCTATTAACTGGCCTGGTTGCTCCTGCTTCCTGCTGATGTGAGAAACCTGCTCATGTCATCATGACAATAGATAACTGAATCACACATCCTTGTCAATTATCACATTATGCCCTCTATTCTTGGCAGGCAAATTGACTTGAAAAAATGCTAGTCTCCTGGGACATAGAGACACCAAGAGAAAGGGAAGGAAGGGAAAAACATGTTATATGTACACACTTCACCTTAAAAAGCAATAACCAAGAATTCATCTAACATTCATTTTATACTTTGAAAACATTATTTTCCCAATTATATTAGTAATACATGGTGCATATGGAACAATTAGAAATAAACATAAACAAAAATATTTTAAGACCCAGCCATGTTCTCTCAACACATAATTAACCACTGTGAACTTGGAATATAACCTTCAAGTGTCTTTCTGCTCAATTATCTATAAATATATCTTTTCACACTTATGTGATTAACAGTGCCAGCATGGCATAAAGAAGACAAAGGCTCTGGAACCAAATTGTTGGTTCAAATCCCAGGATCTTCCACATACAATCCCATCCCAGATGTGTGAGCTTGGCTAATTTTCTTAACCTCCTTGAGCCTTAAACAGAAGGATAAAATACTGGTATTATCAGTCATGAGCTTGTTAGGAGCATCTATAATCACTTAGACTTAAAGTTTCTAAAGAACTTAAAATATGCCTGGTATATGGTATGTACAAATTTAGCATTTATCAACTATGATAATCACAGTTAAAAAGACAAAACAAATGGCCATATTTATGGCATTATAAAACAGATTTCCTTCACTTAAGATATAGGATATTTCTCATCAAAAAATATACATCTATAGTTAATTTTTGAAAACTACATAGAATTCCAGTATATGGATATAGCATGGTTTTCTAATTTCAGACATTTGTTTCATTTAAGTTTTTGCTTATAGAGCATTTTAATTTTTATTTGAGAGTTTTCAAACATACAAAGGTAGATTGAGCAGTATAATGAGCCCTTGTGTACCAATCACAGTTAAAAAAATTATTGACACTCATCCATTCTTTAAAACTTATTTTGAATACTCATTTTAAACCATTGATTCTGATATCACTGATCCTGTCTTAAAGTGCAGGATCCTTTATGTCTTAAGCAAATAATATTTGGTATTTGTGTTTACATTAGAAAGACACACCGTACTGTGTCCTCAATGAACTAGCCTTTATCTGATGCCAAAAATGTCAGTTCCTCTTATTCAACTCTAGTTAACATCCTTCATTTTATCTTGTTTCCTTCTGATATATATGAGAAGAAAATGGAATAATTTAGGATATGTCAGTGGGATAAAACACTATATTCCTAAATATAGTGCAATTTTCAGAGCTATTTTAGCCAGTGTAATTGAAACCCCTTTGTTCTCCACTGACATATTTTGGAAGCCCATATGCTTAGAGTCTGAAATTCCTTTCCAAAAATGATAGAAAGCCTCTTGAACTCAGTGGAGAGTTACTGAATTGAATTAAAATGGGTAAAGGCTTCAGTGAACTTACGGAAGCATGCATGCTCTTCCACTGGATTAATTTCACTATCTATCCTAGAAAGTATGGCATGCAGGTAGCCAGTGTGAAAAATATTATGACAGTGACTTTCATGTGCTATCACATTAGAGTTGAAGCCATAAATCCTGAGATGCTATTTCCTAGGTAAATGTGTTTCTTTGGAGTTATAGTTGTATGTGCAGTACCACACCAAAAGATTTTAAGTTAAAGGAGGTAAGTAAGCTCTTCTTGTCCGACCACAACTGGGAAGCTATAAATAAAGACTATTAGTTTTAAAAATAAAATTTTTAAAACTAAATTGTATATAGTCTTATGACAGAATGTAAGCATGTAGTAATTTTGTGGGTTCGAGCTGAGAGGATTGCATTAGTCTATTTAAAAATAGTTATTGAGCAACAATTTTGTAAAAGACACCATTTTACATTCTTTGTATAAAAGAAATGCATGTTTTTCCCACTGGTTCTTATTTTCCATGAAGAAAGACATATGCAATAAACATGCAACCACATAAATATTACATCAGATCATAATAAGTACAATGAAGAATAATGAAGCAACATAAGGAACTAAGAGGTATCAGAGGGAAAGGATGGATATTGTTATTTTAGATGCAGTGTTCCAGGAATAGACTGGTATCTGAGGAAGAATTTAAGTGAAATGAGCAAGTGAGCCATGTGGAAATTAGAGGCAGAGGAAAACACAAGTGTATATGTCCTGAGGCAAAAAGATACCATAACATATTCCTGATAGGGACTCTGATTTCATGGCACTTCCTTTATTTTGTGGGAGAGAAAGAACACAAGGAAATATAAAATAAATAAAATTTGATCAGGTTGAAGCAAGTGCTGTGGAAAAAAGTGAGAAAGGGGGTGAGAAATAACATTAGGTAGGATAATCAGGAGGCATCTCTGGGAGATGACCCTCAAACTTAAAACTAAATAATTTGGGACTGTGGTTGTTGCTCAGTGGTAGAGCACTTGCCTAGCACCTGTTAGGCACTGGGTTTGCTCCTCAGTACCACATAAAAATAAATAAATAAAATAGAGGTATTGTGTCCATCCAAAACTAAAAATTATTAAAAGAACTAAATGATTAGCTGCAGAATAAATGTGTATGGAATCACTGAAGGACTAACCCACATTAAACAGAAGAACCATTGTATGATCTTTGTACTGAATTTGAAAATTCAATTTTTATTCTGAAGTTACTTTGATTATTGGAAAAACCTTGTAAGAATTTTTCCAACCATGACCAAATAATGTTTTCTGACAAGTTGTAATAAAGATTTATCTAAAGTGCAATGCAGAATATTTTAATTTAATATGGTAAATATTATTATATGCATCATGAAATTCAGAAAAAATATACCTTTGCCTATAGTTTTGGCTTCATTCTCCTCAAATGAGTGTAAATGATGCAATTGGAAATGTCCATAGAACTTTAAGAGATGTCTGTTAATACTTGTTGCATGAATAATAATACCTACAATGTCTTTGAGTGCTTGATGTGTGTCAGGTAGGGCACTAGGAATTTTTTAATATATATTTTTAGTTGCCAATGGATCTTTTGTTAAATTTTTTATGTATTTTTAATAAATATAAGTAATCCAGGGCCTCAAACATGCCAGCCAAGCGCTCTACCACTGAGCCACAACTCCAACCTGGGTATTAGGAATTTTACAAATATTAATTTATTTAATATCACACACCTCTGCAATGTAGATAATATTATCCTTACTTTTAAATAGCCTAAGTAAATGTCTATGATAATTCTTTCTTATGTCTATGTAATTTCAATCCTTATATTTTCTAACCCTGACTCTTAATTGTGGAAATCTGTATCAGAGTGTCCTTTCCATTCTTATAATTCCCTTTCTTCATGGCACCCACTGCCTTACACGTACTAAATAAATCTGCTTTCTACTCTTACAGCCTTTTTAAAATTGATGCTTGCAACTTTTACCCTTTGATTCTAGTAGTCAGTGTCTGTTCTTGTCAAAATCATGAATTAGGGCAAGTTTCTTCTTGATATTGGCCCACTTCCTTTAAGTCATCAAGCCTTTAGTTCTCATTAGGCAGACTAGGTTATGACTACTCAAAGTGTGAGCAAGGGTCAGCTGTCAGCAGCATTCCCATTTCTACAGAATAAGAATCTGGATGTTAACAAGATCCCCAAGGGTTCTATAAGCACATTTAAGTTTGAGAAGCCTTGCATTAGGCCAGCGTCAGTATCACTAGGGACCTTGCTAAAAATGCATTATTTGTACCAGAATCTCTGGCAGTGTAGCCTACCAATCTGTGTTTTAACATGTCCTCTAGTAATTTTGATTCATAATCCAAGAAAGTTGTTCTCTGGGGATTCAATCAGCATGACCAACCTGTTGAAATTGATCACTGGTTCTCAATCTTTTATGCATTGGAGAAACATCTGGAAAACTTGTAGATCTATCTGTATGTGCAGGTTCTGCTCTGTACCAACTACATCCCAATCTCAGAGCTCCCAAGTATTGAAAATCACTGATGGAATTAAAATAGCAATGTTTTACTACTTTCATGATATTTAATTTTTAGTAGGAATTGAATCCTCCCCCAAAAAGGAGCAATTTTAAAACATGAGTAATCTTCATTTTTGCTATATAACCGCCACCTCTGCATTCTAGCATGACCCTACATCTCTCTGATTCTATTTCCTCATCTAAAAAAATAATACAAAGAAAAGTAATAACCTCTCTATTCTCCTTGGATCATTGTTGGGATGAACAAATGAATGTGAAAGTAAGTACTTTGAGAATTCTCAAGTGCTATGAAAATAGAGTTTCCACTTTATTATGTCTAATACTGCACTTTCTTGAACAGTTGAGACATATCTGAGGTTGGTATGCAGCTCTTCTGAGGCTTGTAATTATGAACATGTGACCCAACACCCCCAGATTTCATGTAGACTGTATCTTTCATTTGTTCAAGGAATCAGGTGAAAACTTTCTAATGAGATACACTGGGGACAGTCCATGCAAAAACTGTCTATGAAATTTTATAAAAAGGGTCTATCTGTTGTGACAAAGGCATGCTTCTCAAACTTCAGTAAGTCTGGAGTAAAGAATGAGATTCTATGTATTTCCACCAAGCCCCAGGTTGATGACAATACTGATCCTTCCATCACACTTTGAACAGTGAAGGACTACAACATCCCAACTATTAGGCCTGTTATTTTGCTGATGCAATTATGGTTAATGTGTCCTACCTGTATTAATATAAAGAGTTTACTCTAAATATTTTTCTATTCCTTTTTTTTTCTGGTACTGGGATTGAACCCAGGATTGCTTTACCACCTGAGCTATATCCCTAGTCCCTCCTCTTTTTTAGAAATTTTGAGACAGGGTTTCATTAAGTAGCTGAGATTGGTTTCATACTTGAAATTCTCCTTCTTCAGTCTCCCAAGTCATTGGGATTACAGGTGTGCACCACCATGCCTACCTATTTTCTACTCTTATGACCTTTATTTTCTTTGCCATGTAGCTCACATGTGACTTGTAGTTATTTTTTTCTTGACTATTTGTAACAGACTACATTTTTAATGCCCATTTCTGACTGTACATCTTTAACTACAAGTGATTGTTTTTTCAAGTTTTGATGTCAGTATTCATATCATAAACAAATATAAATTGCCTCTCACAGCCTTTTTTCATCTCTGTATTGCCTTTCACCCTTCTCTTTTGAATTGGCCTGTTAACATTCTATTCTTGCCAGATCCAATGAATCAATCAAAGGAAATGTATAAATGTACTGAATTATATATGTATGAGTGTTGCTCATGAGGAAAAAGAAAACAAAATTCAGACTGCATGCTATTGATGGATGTAGTCACAGAGAAACACTGATCAATACAATACAAATTATTCACAACTGTGATAGTGCTGGGCTTAGAACTAAGAATAGACTGAGTTGGGTACCATTGTAAAGTAACCATTTTCTGCTTGCTGTTAGACTTTGCATAGGGTAAAATCATTCAGCATGTTGTAGGTTAGCAAGAGAACACTAAAGAACATTCCCATGTGATATTTGAAGGAGGAATCCAATCCATCTAGTCTACAGCACTAAAGTAACTAAGAAGGACATATGATATCCTGGTGCCCACTACAAAAGAAACCCTCTCTTCTGGATAGATGTAACTCATTGAGTAGGGCATAGGATGGATTTTCATCCTGATCAATCTGGCTATATTTCTTGAGCATGACTTGGCATACACATCTGAAACTGAATGCTATCTCTTTACAGATGACTCTGGCTTTTCCTTTTGCAGTCATCCATTTTTCCCTTTTCTTTTTAATTCTACCTTAACTTTATAAGGGTATGTAGGTAGAAGCCAAGTCCTTCCCTAGTCCTTCTCTATCACATAATTCAAAAGAGAGACACTGCAAATTACATAAATATATATATATGTGTATATATATATATATATATATAGATATATATATATCCAGACAACAAAATTTAAGAAAATGATTTTATTTCTATTAGTCCTTCATATAATGATTTTACAAAATTACAAATTTGATGTTTGTTGGGACTAATGACACGTTAACTAACTCAGGCTGACTCCTTACTTCCTGACGGGTGAGCAAGATCAAGGCCTCAAAGGCAGTTTCAAAGGTTAATGACAATAAATCAGGCCACCGTCAGGGATTGGTTAACAACAGTTCCAGGAACGTGATCAGCTCGTGCTTGCCATATAGGACTCTCACCTGCATGAAGCCCCCCTGCCTTGCTGACCTTTAAGCTGATTGGTTCCCACCTAGCCTTCACCCTACATAAAAGCTGTGTGACTTCCTCAGTAAACAAGTTCCTACTGTGACTGGTCTCCTTGAGGAGTCTGATTGTCCTCTGCCCAGACGGCTGGGAGCGGGCGGTCAGTCGGCCCTACCTTTCCCAGTCTGGCCTTGTTGGGGAGTGCTCCCTTCCCTTGTTGCTGGTTGAGAAGAGCAAGGGGGCTAAAGACCCAACAGATGTTCAGTTTATTTTACCCCAATGAAAAACATATTCACTTTATTTTCTTTGAGTCATCTTGTTACAAAAATATATGGATTTATTTTAATTAATTATTCACCAGAGCTGGAATATAGTTTATTTGTATAGAAGTTTATCTGTATGGTACTTGACTCACATGAGTGAGAACCTGGGATGGATTCCTAGCACTTCAGTAATAATAGTAATTCATCTAATTATATCACCATAATCTTACTAATAAGGAACTTTGTTTTCTATTATGTAAATTCCTCTGATAATTTTTTTTCATTCTGATAGCTGCTATTGAAATTTCATAGTGAAGATAGTACATGAAATAATGGTTGTACAGATACTTACTGGAATAGACTTAATATTGTGCAACAGAAGATATTTTTATAAGCCTACTATTTTTCATATGTTGCACCTGAATTGTCACCTTGCTAGAGAGAACTTCCCCAGCCTCTGAAGTTAAGGAAGTTCAGAGTTTACCTCATTTAATTCTCTGTATAGCACTTGGTAGTGTCTGATGCCTTATGGTTGATTCCTTGTTTAACTATTTTTCTGATTCATCTTCAAGAAGGCAGGAGAATTTGCAATAATTTATTGTTGTAGCCCCATTATCTAGAATAGTTTCAGGTATGTTATATGGGAATTCAATAAAAATTGTTGAATAAATGTACAAATTGATGGTCATTATATTAAAATTAAATGAAAACTTGTAAAGAAAGCAACTTCTAATTTAAATAATATGAAAAATGGAAGTAGCTCACCAAATATTGTGAGTGATATGCTTGATATGATTTTGTATTTCAAGATGCAAAATAGATGAAGCATTTTTCTTCATGATTTTTCTTTCTTTCTTCATATATTCCTTTTTTTATTCAATAGAGTAAAAATATTTTCTTAAGTAAAGGGAGTGTTTTTGCACCCTTCTTAAAAGCTGTACATATTTACACATATGCATGTACACATATACACACCCCTACTTCCATGTATATGTATTTATATTTTATAGCTATAGTTGTTTATGAATGTATTTATAATATGCCACTTATATTCATTTTTATGTGCTTACCATTGTTGTAAGTGGTTATAAATAAGTATGTGGTTGTTATCATTAGGTTGCAAATTCCTTGTGGGCAATAAACATCTTGTAATGAAGAAATTAAAGAAGTCAGATCTATTATATTAAAAGCATGATACTTTTAATATACTTTTGAATGTTCACCTCAGTGTTCTAATTAAATTTTAATTTTGGTATGCACATCTCCTTATCTGAATGCCTTTAGCAATTTGAAATGACTTATTGAGTATTCTAACTCATCCCATATTGAATGGAAGCATATCAAAATTGATATTTGAATGTGCTATCACAAACTATAAATAGAATATTACTCTTCTGAAGGTGAGTTAATTATGGAGCTATTTTGATAAAAGTTGTTCCTCACTTAAGGAATCTATGTGGTATCTGATTTATGTCTACAACGGTTATTTTAAAAGTTATATATTTAATATAAAACTTAAATTTCAGTATGTCACCACAATATTTTTAGAGAAAGAGGGAGACCTCTGCATTTGATTAGCTGCAAGTGATGGTTCATTGATGAATGCAAATAATTCAATAAAGAGGCTAATTGTATAGAACAAGTAAATATTATGCATACAGTACTCATTTGCCTACAATTACACAGGTAATGTCTCTACTTAGTTTCTTAATTTCTAGTTATAAGACTTGCATCTCATCTAGCACTTCTTAATTGCATTGTTTCTATTGCTAAAATAATAGCATGTTCCTTTTTTAAGATTTGGAATGACAAATAAATTTAGATTGTAATCACTTATTATCCTTCTCTAAGCAAAACCACTCAAGAGTTTCAGTTGCAATGAAAAATCTGATTTCCTTCTAATGATGGCCTAATGGGAGCATTCTAAATAAGTCTGTATTCTGTCTATAATCTCCTTCAGTTGTAGTCATGGCCATTATCTTAATAAGTCTATCCAGCTAATAATGGTAGTGCTTTCTAAAAGTGTCACTATAAAATCTTATCATATTTACCCTTACATCCTAAACTCTTATAAAAGTTTTTGTTTCTATTTCTAACCTTACATGTCTCCATTGATGTGCTTTAGTTTGTATCTGCATTGTCTCCTGAAGGCTCCTGCAAATCAATGCAATGGGTTTAGAGCCCAGCTTCTAGCACTATTGGGAATTGATGGAACTTTTAAGATATGTGTCCCAATGGGAAGAAGTTAGTTCTTTGGGAATGTGCTCTTGAAGAGGATATTGGAACCCTCACCCCTTCTTCTCTCTCTTACAATTTGGCCATGAGGTGAGAGCCTTTAGCTGGGCCTCCTGCTTCCTCTCATGATGTACTGCCTCACCCAAAGGTATCAAAGCCAATGAACCAAGACTGGAAACTCTGAAACTGTAAACCAAAATAAACCTTTTCTTTTATTAAGTTTATTATCTCCGGTATTTGGTAAAGTAATGGAAAACAAGTCATATGTGGTGAATGGCAGGTATACTTAGAATGACAAACATGCTTCACACTGAGTCTGGTTCATAGAATTTTATCCAAGTTCTCATTCTGACCTTAATATAAATTTCTATGAGACAAGAATATTAGGTAAAACTACAACATAGCTTCTAATGTAATAATAGGTGGAGTCTTATTCACAATGAGTTATTCCATGTGTTTTTTATTCTGGATTTACCTTCTAAATGTTTCACCTGCTCTTATCTTTTTGCAAAGTATAATGTTTTCTTATTACTGATGTAATTAATACCACACACTTAGTGGATTTAAACAGCAAAAATTTATTATCTTACATTCTATAGATTGTAAATCTGAAACTTGTATCATTTGACTAAAATCAATGGGTTTAGAGGGCTTCATTTCTTTCTCTAAGCTCTAAGGAAGTCTTACCTTTTCCAGATTCTAGAAGCTGCCCACATTTCATTGCTCATGTATGGCCCCTTTCTCCATTTTCAAAGCCATCAATGGCCATTCTAGTCCTTCTAGCATATATCACTCTGACCCCTCTTCTATTGTCATATTTCTCTCTGACCATAGCCAGAAAATATTTCATACATTAAAGGACTTGAATGATTAGGTTGGACTCACCTTGACAATCCAGGATAACTTACCCATTTTAAGGTCTCTACCCTGAATCATACCTGCAGATTCTTGTTTGCCATATAAGACATATTCACAGGTTCCAGGAATGAAGGCATGGATATCTTGGAGGGACATTATTCTGCAAGCTCTATGCAATCTCTTATTATTCAGCATATAGTAGTGTTCTTCCTATGGATGTGGATAGTGAACTTCTTAAAATGTGCCTTTAGGCTAATGAAATCAAGCATTACAGACATGGCTTGTTGGCTTTGGAAAAAGCTGATAATAATCAGCTTCATCTTCAACCTTAGTTTTCTCTTGTTCTTCTCTCCACATTTTAAAATTTTCTTTCTTTTACTTTCTTTTTTGGCACTAGGAATTAAATGGAAGGATGCTTAACCACTGAGTCACATTCCTGTCCCACCCCCTTTTATATTTTTCATTTGCAAGGACTCACTAAGTTTCTGAGGGTGACCTCAAACTTGCGATCCTCCTGCCTCAGCCTCCAGAGTTGCTAGGATTACAGGCATGCACCATGCCTGGCCACATTCATTCTTATTTCTCAATGAGAACTGATGGCACTGCCATTGTTTTTTTTATAGTCATTGTTATTTTTGTACTGACATTGTTGCAGTGTAGCACTGAAAGAATCACAAATTCTGTTGACTTTGTAGAGAAAAACTAAGTGTCCACTTAAAGAACTCTATTATTTCTTAGATTAGAAGTCTCCCTCATCATTGATTCTACTCAGGTAAAACCAGGAGTTATGATAGGATCATAGTTTTACCTTGTGATAATATAACTCAGATATCTAAGCAACTCTTGTCACCTAGTATTGAGGATACCAACAATATTGTTTAGGGAGCTTTTAGAAATTGATATGAAGTTTAATTTATATAACATTCCTAATTGACATGATGTGTGGATACATAATTGAAATATAAATGTAATTTATCCAGCATCATTTAATAATTGACACTCATTAAAGAATATCTCTACCTTATTTTGCAGCATTTTCCTTTTTTCTGTTCTCTCAATGGTTTTGTGCATTTGGTAAACCAAATCAGGATGAGACATATGTAATTTATATTTAAACTATAATAATCTACCTGGGGGAAAATGTTTGTTGGATAACCTTAGAAAACATAATATGTGTGTGCATTTATGAGTTAAAACAATAACTTTTAAAATCATAGTAAAATTATGGGCCTTGCTTAGGTTTTAAATGATCCATTTTGATATGTATATTATAAGGTTTCATTAATCCTTCGATTGATGGTTTTTGTGAAAAAAATTAGTGCTAGTTTGGTTGATGTACTATTAAAATTACACATGTAGGTTTCCCTTGTTATTCTAATGTTTATATGTGACTATTCCCATATAAGACAAAGTTAATGAGTTCCTTACTTTGATTCTTCTCAATATCTAGACCAACTAGTGCCTTCAGGAGAGTATCAGAGTGTTTTGTGTCTCTTCAGTGAATTCCCTTTTGATAGGCTCAAGATAGCCATATGGTGCTAAACTTACTAAGTGCAGAAAATTTAACTTAGCTTTTCTTCTTTCATCCATAGGAAAACAATCTTCATTTTGTTGTTTAACTTTCTTTTAAATGCTTATTTTATACTGTCTTTATTTGGACTATGCTTCATTAAGCCTCAATTTCCATTTAAGTTTGCTTATGTCTTATTGCTCAAGTTCCTGTGTCTCAGTTCACTAATGAAATGTTTTCTAACCTGTGAAAATTCAGAAGAGCTCAGAGATCCAAATAAAATTACATTTTGGTTTCTAACAGAAAAATTCAGGTCTTCTGGGGCTATGGTACGCTGCAAAACATAAACATTATTCTTACTCCAAATAATAGTCATTGAAATATTTCAATTCCCAGTTCACATATGTTACATCTACCTACCTGGTAGAGACATCAATTTCAAATGCCCTATTACTTCTCTTTGTATCCTGTTTCAGTAGTTATGCCTTGCAACCTGATTTTAAATTTCCAAGTTCAGTTTGAAAATGTAACTAAATTTTACATTTATGGAAAGTTAATATGAAATGATGTCATATACATTTAGGTAAAATAAGTGGTGAATGCTCAGGTGCAGAAAAAACCTAACATTTATTATGTATTTATTTGCTTAATTCAAAAAGTATAAAAATTCAGGTCATTATGTAGTTTATGACAAAGAAAGCAGAAATGAAAACATAGAAGATAAGTCAGTTTTGTGCATCTATTCCCTAATCCTTTATCCTAGCTAATGGGACTTTACATTTAATTAACCCTCCAAACCAGGACTCCAGACCCAGCCAAAGTTGCTGTTTATACCATTCATGCTTTATTTTGCTGATCTCCAAGCCACCGTTTAAGTGATAGAGATAAGGTGTGACAGGCCAGTAACCAGTGATGGTTAATTCTTATTGCCCTATTTATACACTTGAGACCTGCTTGTTTATTCTGATTTGGTGCTCTTAGACACGTTCTCAGAATCACCAATCATCTAGCTGCTGTCTGTGGCCAACCTACGTGATTGAATCATTTAAATTGATAAATGCACTATTGCACTCTTTCCCCTTCCCTACACTGTCTCCCTACTACTCTTTCTCCGCCTAAAAGATTTGACCCTTGATTCTATATCTTCCCCCCTCCTTTCTCTCTCTCCCCCTCCTTCCCTCTCCCTACTTCTCTATTTTTTTTTCCTGTAGCACCTCACTAGGCAGATGTAAAGAATTCCTACTGTTGAACATCTAGCAGGTTTTTTAGGGGATCCTACTCCAGCTGTGATCATGCATAAGCTTTATTTGACCTCTGTCGGAAGCTATATTTTAATATACTCTTTTTTATTGTAGATAACAATTTTCATATATTCAATATTCCTAAATTTACCTTTTACTTGTGTATGTTCTAGCTACCTACTTGTATCTTATTAAAGTTAACTATACTAAAATGTATTCTTCTATTTAAACAACCACAGTTTGATAAAATTAAATTGCATGCTTTAGTTTAGTGGTTAACTCTTTTACTCATTTTTGTGCAAAAGCCTTCATTTTATTCATTCATTTATAAAACTTTCATTGAGAAAATACCAAATGAGTTTTCATGAATATGATTTTGGAAAGCAGTGTCCATTGGTAAAAAATCTTGAGCCTCCACAAGGTTGCATTCTAATGGGTGAAAAAAAAAAAAAAAACATAAGCAGATCTCCTAACTTGGTCCTGCAAACAGAATTCCGCTTAAAAAAGTAACCTAGATTTAATAAAGTTTGGAAAATACTTGTATTTTTAAATGACAGTCCCTCCAATATTTGTAAGGCAATATAACCTTTATAGTATGAGTAATTTATATGCCCCCATATTTAGAATTAAATTATGTATCCTAATCACAAATTCCATAATTTTAATATTGAGTTTCTTCACATGCTTTGGAAAAAAGCCCCTCAGGCCTCTTTGCTTATTTACATGCAATTTGTCAGTTAGATGTAGAATTTCCTGTGTATTGATCACATATTTGTTTATCCTGTTTGTGTATTTTTGTCTTAGATAATTTTCAAATCCAGATTTTACAAACATATCTAGTTTAGTACATGTTTATAGCAATTCAACAATTTCCAAGATCTGGAAACATCATTTATTTTACTCATTAAGAATTACTACTTCCTAAAGTTAATGAAAAGATTGAGGAAAGAATAGCTTTTGACAGTAATTAATATTCTGCATGTAGCAACTACATAGCAATTAATTATTTTTTCGGGGGATTCTTTTCAGCATTATTTTGTTAAGAATATTTCATTATATTTTTTCAGCACTGCCAGTTTGCTAACATTGATATAGCTATTAATTTATTCATAACCTGAATTCATTTTCAGTGTTGTTTATGCAGTCTTTGTTTTTCTTCTACGTGGTTATTTTATTCTCCATATGAAAAATAGATAACTGTCTCTTTGACTAATTTTCATAAAAAAAAACTGTGTAGCAGTCTTTTTTTGAGTCTGGGGAAATGTAATAATTTAAGAAGACATATTATGCCATTGGTTTTAGTGTACTTTAAAATAGTCTCAGATTTACATTATATAAACTGCTAACTGGTTCATCTGAAATTTGGTGACTCTCTGTAGTTTAATATTTCCCAGAGCAGTTTTTGAGTAAACAAGTATAGAACTATTAGAATGTTTTGACATGGGCCATCTCTCAAAAATCTTAAAATAAGAGAAAGGGGGACTGAGGTTTAGTGAGATGTCACTGGAAAAATTCTTACTAGGTACTTGGCAGGCAATAAGGTTGCCCTTGCCAATGGTGCTAACCATGCTGACATGTTCAATCAAGAATTGATCATGTATATCAATAAAGATTGAGTTTCTGTATTATTTCTCCTTTGACAGATATGATTTTTTTCTATCAGTTCACATCACTATTACTTCAAGAGATGAGGCTCCATCGATTCTTTTTGTAGCATACACAGGTTCAATCCTTCCACACACAGGGAGACTGCAAATAATGCCCCTGCTTCTTGTCACATGTCATGGAAGGGTGACGAAGGATGGGATACAATTCCTATGAAGGCGTTTGATGTTTATTTCCCCTATTAAATTGTCTGATGTTTGCATCACTTCTATTTTATTTTTTCCATTGCTTTCTCATTTCTCTTTCATGTTTTCTTAATCTTTATTGATTTCTTTCTTTATGCCATTATTTAAGTTTAGTACTCTTCTTTTGTCATTTACAATGAACCCATTTATTTCCATTTTGTCCATTTCTGTTTTGTTTTACTATTTGTGACTTTCTTGTTCTCTTTTAAACCTTCTCTTTAGTTTCAAATGTGAAAAACAATTAGTACAGATGGAATAATCCTTAAATTAGTTTCACAAAAAGAATTATGTTGTACTAATTAACATCATGAGATCCTCTTCCATATACTTTTAATAAAAAGTCTATTTTTATTTGTTTGTGTATATAAACCCATGTTATAAATTGCACTCTGGATAGGCCTAGGTTGTATAATTTAGTATTAAGAATATTTTAGAAACAAATATTTTCCTGAGAACCTGTTTAATGTTGAGAAGAAAAAATAAAGCTTATTGAATTTACATCAAATACATGATAATTAAATAGTTGAGAACCAGTGGTAAATTCAGATCCTTAATAATCACATCACAAGAGTTCTTTTTGTCAGAAACATTAAGTAATTTGGGGATAGAAAACTATTTGTGCATTGCTTTTATTTCTGTTGAAGTGTTATTCTAAATAAGAATTATTAGAGATAATATCTGACATCCCAAAAATATCATGCTTTGAAAATTATTTGTCACAGCTAGCTGAATTTTATGTTAATGTAATGCATATCTATACAAATAGTGTCCATTCTAATTGAAATTCGGAGAATTTGTATATGGTTTCTTCTTAGGTCAGATTGCTGACATTTAATCAAGAAATGGACATTTACATAAAAGAATTATGCTTTATATTAATAGCTAAAGATTCAAATGTTCATGAAATACTTTGACTCTATGAGTTTTAAGAAGACTTTCTTTTCACAAGTTTCTTTTTTTTTCTCTTTTACTTAAGAAGTGTTAGTATAGCATGCTTTTGAGTCTTGTGAATTTGTCAAGGATACTGTTTATGTTTTATTCATCTTGGATCCTTTCCTAGAACTGTTATTCACTTTTTCTGCTGTTACACACACATCAGATGGGATTCATTGCAGCATACACTACTTTAGGCTACAGGTCAAATACAAATATGAAATACAAATACAAATATATAGGTTAGCCCTACTAACATTCACATTTAACAATGGAAGCCTTAATCCAATCAATTCTACAGTCCCTATACAACTGTCCCCCAAACTGCATTGAGCCCAGGTCTTATTTTTGGTTCCCAAAAGTAACGTAGAAGACTTTTAACACCTAAATTACATAGACCAACAGAAAGGCTCATTCTACTATGTCTGTTGAAGTATAATTTCTAGTTATTCTTAAGAAAGAATAACATGTATAATACTCATGGAAGGGCTCAGAACATATAATTTCCATTCAAGTTCCTCAAAAACTTCCATTCTAGATAAATGTACCACTGGTACATTTAACAGGACAGCTAGCATTTTGTTTCTTCACTCAGAAACTTAAGGAGAGCTTCTAAATATGGTGTTTATATGAGGAACAAGTTAGGCTTTAGGTATAGTTGGTCTAATACCAATAACAATATCTTTAAAATATCATTTAAAATTCTACTGAGAATATTAGTTAGGGTTTTCATTTATTTGTTTTTAGACTTAGCTTCTTTGGCATGAACTACTTGGCAATTAGCCTGCACAACATCAAGGTAAACCCTACAATTTGGACTTGAAAAGAATTTGTTTCCTAAGACATGCTATAAAATGCAAGGCCTGTAAGAATCATTTTCCCACATAACAGATAATTTTAGTGACAGATATATTTTGTATTCTGCAACCAACCACTTCTCTTCCCTGAGTTTTTACTTTTGTTTTTAGTATTTAAAAATTAGCTATTTGGGTTGTTAGCCAAGATTGCAAATAATAAATGTACATAAGTGTTTTTGAGACACAGTTCTAATGAACTGAATCAGAGAATTCGATATTAGTCTCCAGGATTGTTAATGCTTTTTCCAGTTTGTGGGTTTGATTCTCATATCAACTATTAGATAAGAATCATCGTGACCTAAGTCATGGTATGGATACTGTACTGAAATAGAAGGATATCCATCTGAAGGGTTAACTTAACTTCAATGATTGTAAACTGAAAATAATTATTTTTATAAGATATTGTCTAAAATGAAATGGTCAATTTCTATCAATACAGCATATGATAGGCTATCTGAGACTAAAAAGTAGAGCTGCATATTTGGTTTTGAGTCTTCTAGTAGCCAAAGAAAGAAAGGAAACTAAATGAATGTACAAGATCATACTGTTTGTGTAAAATTTTGAAAAAGTCCAAAATTGTTTTAAATATCTCCAGGAATATTGAGCCCTCAGAAATTTGAAAACTGGAATATTAGAGATGAATCACCTCTCACTAATCCTGTAAAATCCAACAATATGATATTAAATAGAACTTTCTAGGAGGAAAATAACAAAAGAATTCATAGAAGACCAGAGATTTTGAATCTGTAATTTCTTAATAATGTCTACCTGTTTCTGGACACTCTCATGCCTTTTAATATATGTTAATCCCAATGACTTTTTTTAGTATAGAGAACTTAACAATTGTTACTCCATGAATTATAAGATTAACTTGCATTTTAAAAAATCTTTAACATTTTCATTCTGTTAAAATAGTATCTATTAAGTACTTGCCTACCACTTTATGCCAGTCACTTGGTTAATAGTCTCATTCAAATGCTATAGCACAGCATGAGTCAGGGTTCTACCAGAGAAGTTGAATATCTAGGAGATATATATATATATTAAAAGATTTTCTTCAAGGAATTGACTTATGCAACCTTGTTGACTGAGAAAACAGGTCCAAAATCTGTACACTGACAGAAAAGGTAGGTACATCATGAAGAAGCAGTCCACAAACAGAATGTCTACTTGATCATGGAAGTAAGGTTCAACTCTGATCTTAAGACCTTTCATCTACATCAGTTTAATGCAGATTATTCAGGATAATTTTCCTGAACTCAACTGGTTATGGACTTTAATAACATATATAAAATACATTCACAACAGCACATAGGTTAGTGTCTGTTTAACTGGGGAACTATAGCTTAACCACTTTGACACATAAAACTGATCATCATAGGCATATGCTTTATTCTAATTTTTTAGAATCAGAAATTTGACTTTTACAAAGTTAAAAGTAAATTGCTATTGCTAAAAATTGGTGGATCATGATTTGAACAGAAGTGTGTCTAATCCCAGAGCCCATATTATAAAATCAAAATGTTAAACAGGGAAACTGACAGTTGGCCATTTTCCTGTTAAAAAAATGAATGCTGCAAACACACACATGCGTACAACTAACAACCACTATAATACAGATCTTCAGCTAAAACTTATAAAGGATTATGCAGGACATCAATACATATATTTGTATTGTGGAGATTGGCCAGTATTTTCATTAAGTCAGTTAGGTTAATTTTCTTCTTGGAAACCATGAAAAATGATCTGTCCATTATAAATTAGAGTAATCTTGGAAATAATTTGACAGTCAATCATCATTTAATAAAACTGAAACAAAATGTCAAGAGTAAACTATTAAAGACAGTGGGATCACTCACAGTAATTACTGTCAGTTTAAACTGAGGAAAACAGAATCTGATTTCTACCAGTATCAGAATTAAGTAGTAAATGAACCACAAATGGGAATTTGTAAGTGTGACATTTAATTCATTGGATTCTGCATATTGGATTAAGGGATGAATGGCAGAAATTTGTAAAACACTTACATTAGACAATAGCACTAAGGAAATATTTAATATTCTATTATTACTGATTGGATCTGTGATATATTTTATTCTACTGTGTATATTCACAGGCAGTACTCTAATTTATCTAGCTCTGAAGTAGGTATCTATGAGAAAAAGCAAGGGAGGCTAGATGAAGGACATTGGTCCCTACAGGGTGCTGGAATAGAGGAGGAAAAAAAAAAAAAAAACAGAGGTACAAACACCAAAATCTTTTCTAGATTTCACATTTTGCAATGATCCTAATTTAACTTGCCCCTAAAGCTTAAATCATTTGTATATGTTTTTGTAAAAATATTGGGATATTCCTCAATTAGACCAAACCTTTACTCAAATACCATTCCTGCTTTCCTTATTTTCTTTGTACAATCAACTTCAGGTGATAAGCAAGAGAATACACTTCCTTGAAAACATTCACTTTCCTTATATAGTACTGAGTCTCTTCTCAAAATGGGATGTTACCTATAGCCTGAAGCAATTTTTTTTCAGCAAGATGATGAGCAAATTTTTTCAGCAAGATGATGAAGCTGTGAAAGATTAGAAAATGTGAACATACTCTTTATATTCTTGCCGAAAAAATTCTGCTTATATTCAAACCCAAACTCAACTACTGTTATTACTTCTACTCCTTTTTCTTATTGTTATCCGAAACCATATGCCTTGTACCGTCTATTTAACATTTGTGTTTTGAAATCCAAGTCTAAAATGTTTCTTTCTTATGAAATGCATGTTATTATATTAACTTTCTGATTCTTTCCATCAAGATTCTTTTTGAATTTTTACTCTGTTATTCCACATTCAGTAACTAGCCAGATTCTCATTACTGAAAAATGACATAATTATTTTTATGAGGCTTTTTATATCACTGACTTAACTTATTGAATACAACATAAGACTAGAGACTTAGCAGAAGTCAGTCTCTCAGTTTTCTCTCTCTCTCTCTCTCTCTCAATGGATCCACTAACCTGTACCATTTTTATCATAGTCTTCTATGCAGTTCCTAACACATAAATAATAACTAGAGTAGGATGAGATTCATCATGAAACAACATGCACTGTTCAAAAAAATATATTGGAGGTACTGGGGATTTAGCTCAGTTGGTAGAGTGCTTGGCTAGCATGAAAAAGGCCTTAGGTTTAATCCCCAGCACCACCAAAAAAAAAAAAGAAAGAGAGAAAATCTACATAGATAGATAATAGAAATGTAGCAAGGTTAGTATAATCATATAACATTTGGGGAGGCTCTTAGCAGATGCATATTGAAATTGTAATTTCTTAATGTATATTCTTTTTCAATTTAGCTTGTTAATTATTTAATTAGAAAACTGAGTCTTTTGTTAATCTGTATATATTAATATATAACAGTGTATCCATGCATAACAGGTAACCATCTGATTGTCATTTAACATGAAAGGAGTCAGGGGCAAAAAAGAAGTTGTTCATCTCGTTTTTCCTGGAATAACTTCCAAGAAAGGAAAAATATGTAACAAAAGTGCTAAGAACTACTTTGTAAATTTGAGTAAAAGCTTTCAAGTAAAAATTTCAAAACAAGTATTAATTAATCCTTTATTCTAAAATATTGAATATAATGTAAAGTAATTAAGTTGCTGGTGAACATTCACCTCAAGAAATAGCAAATGAAATAACAATGATAAATAATCTCTAATATTTGCATAATTCTGTCACTTCTCCTTAAAAGTACTTAGATGTGCTATGCTGGGCTATTGTTGAGGTTATTTGTCTTGGACAAACCTAAACACTGTGTAGATGGTTAACTTGGCAAATTCATGGACAGTTATGCAAGTTTGTGTAGTGATGTTGTTAAACATCAGATAAGGCTAAAACAAGAGAAAGTATCAATTTTTACTCATTCTCTCCTTGTGATCAGGTGAGCAACATTGCATATTGCCAAAATAAATGATTCTACACTTCATGGATCAGGAAAATAATCATAATTTGTAGGGATGTATATAAGCACTGTCTTATAAACTGTAATACAAGGGAATATTTATGATATCTTTTAAATACAGTTTTATACTCTCTGAATGATTTTTATCTATTAGAAATTCTATAATGTTTTCCTGACTTAATGATTCATGAAAATGTAACCTAAAAGAGAAAGCATTGAGAACATAATGAAATTAAAAATGGCATTAAATCACTAGTGATATGGTCAATTTGTATTTATAGTCTGGACTCATAGACAAGTAACTATATTCTCTTGTTTTAATTTAGTTACCAATGTTATTATCCAATTTCAGCAGAAAATGTCAAATTTTAAATATGTTTTCTTTTTTATTACAAAGGAATAATTTTCAGTAAGGAAAAAAAGTAAAGCCATAGAGAATCATGAAAAGTCACAGGGAAAAATTTGTTGTCATTCCATCACCTAGAGCCACCAAATGTTAAAAAAAGTGTCAGTATCTATTGTTTTACTAAATTTTGTTTATAATATATGTACTATTTGGTAACATTGACTTTCTTTGCTGTTGCTTAAAATATTTTTATTTCTATTATTTTGAAATTGAATTTTCTTTATTTTTTATTTATATAATTTATCGGTGTGCTATAATTACACATAACTGTGGAATTTGTTGTTACATTCTCATACAAGTACACAATTTTATCTTAACAATGCATACTGAACATTTTCTTTATCAGTAAGTATTCTTTTAACACATCATGTTAAAGGAATAAAACTCTATGCTATAGAATTTATTTAATCATTCCTCTGTTGATGAACATTTAAGTGAATTTTGATCAATTAATGAAAATAGAAAGCTTGATATTTCTAAAATATCTCTTTAAAACGAATATGTAAATTTCAGAGTCTGTTTTTTTATAAGGAGTATGTATTTGTTTTATGCAACTTATAAAGAGCCCATCTTATTTTCTCTATTTAGAATTATAGAATCATGTTTATGTAATGAAACAAATAGTTAGCTAGAATAATTTTTGAATGCACTGTAATGGAAACTTACATATGCTAGCATTAAATCCTAAATTTGAACTTTGAAGTAATTGCTATTGCATATGGCTAATACTCCTTAGTATGCAAGCTGGATCTCTTCATTGATTCATTTATAAAGAACCAAGTACCTTAAAAGTGCATCAAGTAACTATTTCCTTCAAATAATTGTAACAATATTTTACATGATTTATTCAAAAAGAATCTACAGGAATTATAAAGAAACAGTGGCTATCATTAACTAAACTTCTTTAAGTCTAATATAATTAATCCTCCATAACTTCTGAAAGCTTCTTTAAATTGTGATCTACCCTTCCTGATTTGACCTGATATTTATTATATTTCTACATATTTTTCCTATTCTTTGGACAAAGATGTCCGAAGTCCATAATACTATCAACATTTTAATGAAACACAATTAATTGTAAGAAACAATTTGATAATGATCATGTTTACATTATATTGTAAGAACTTCATATATGTGTACCATATTTGATAAATATGGTTTCATTCCAGCAAACTACAAATATTAGATTGAAACAGCTTGCTGATATATGAAATATTTGTTCTGACTTGTCTTGAAGTGCAGAAATTAAGTATACTAAAATAAATGTCTTCAAGATTTTCTTCACTCATTTCTCAGACTTTATTTTAAATGAGACACTTTCAGATAACATATTTAGCTTGAAACAAAATTATGTGCTGAGTTTTCATTTTTAAAATGTTTTGCTGGTCATGGTGGCACATGCCTGTAATCCCAGTGGCTCTCAGGAAACTGAGGCAGGAGGACGGAAAGTTCAAAGCCAGGCTCAAAACTTGGCAAGGTCCTAAGTAACTTAGTGAAATCCTGTCTCAAAATAAAATATAAAAAGGGCTGGGAAATGTGGCTCAGTGGTTAAAAGCCCCTGTGTTCAATCCCCCCCCCAAATGTTTTTCCTTTACAAAATAAAAGAACAAATAGATACTCAAATTGCAGTATTATATGCAGCTATATTTATACAAGTGCACATTTCATATAATCAAAATTTAATTTTTTGAAAAGGTCAAAGTTTATATGTAAAACTTGAATTGCAGTAAAATCAGTCACATTGATTGATATTAACTGGACTTCTTTGTTTTCATGCTCCTAACACATACTATTTGCTATAAAACAGAATACTCTCTTTTGCTTTATTTATGAAAATATCATGCCAATGTAGTGGATGTTGTCACCTACATGCATTTATAGACATATAACGTTTTCAGTTATAAAAGTTCTTATTTACCCATTTTGGTCCTTAGTTGCTCTCAATTTTTCCTCTGTATGAACATGAATCTGATGAAACAATAACAGCAGCATTATTGTTTGGACCACTCTTCAATTTTTTTGTTGGTTTGCTATTTTTGACAATTATTTTCTTGTTCTTAGAGACATTCCATTCAAATTTAATAATACTGTTGTTGACACAATATTGATTTTACCAAAGAAAGGTTTTCTGTAAAATTTAAATCAGGTAGCATGTTTAGATTAAATGCATGCTAATCATGGTAGATATTTGCCAATTGAATGACTGATATTCCAAAATCATTTTCTACCTAAGTTTTTTTGTGTGTCACTCACAAGAAAGTAGAATATTCAGTGACTTTGGATATTCTAATGATCGTTTTTGATAAAAAAGAACTAGGGTACTCACTTTGACAAAAAACTATATGTAAATACTGTTCCAAAAGTCTCTATGTCCCATCTTAAGTTAAATCACCTTAAGGTTCCATTTTTTATTTACTTGATTAAGTTATTTATACAAACTCACTGTAATATAAAATCATTTCTTAGATTTCCAAAGTTATTTCTGTATTGGGGAAAAGGGAGAGTAAAACTCCTGCAGACATATTTTAAAGATCAAAAGAAATTTCTGCAGAAGTATCAAATAATGTGCATATGTTGTAGTTTTTGGATTTTTGAAGCAAATATAAAAAATTTGAAACTTAAGTTTTATCAAAAGTTTTATGTCAAAATTTAAATGAGATATTATTCCCAGGAAAACTGGAGAATTTATTGCTGTTTTCCTAAGAAATATAACTTTAAAATTTGTTAGTATGAAATATAAATACAGATATGAACAAAAAGTAAGACTTTACCATATACATGTATATAACTGTCCAGCTTGTATCCCTGAAGTACAATTTGAGTGGATCTGTCTGGGTTATTTGAGGTGAAATCTTTGGTGAAGTTAGGTAACTGAGTTATAATCTCCTTCACTGTCTTTGTGAAAGTCAAGATGGCAAATCTGAACTAAACTATTTTAAATTCTTAACGATCTCTTATTTAACATCATCTTCCACAGCAAACTATACAGATATCTATAGAACTTATGCAGAATTAAAATATAGCATAAGCTTTGAAGTGGTAGGGAGAATGAAGTTGTAATGTCAAGGTTATTTCCTATTAAGAAACAAGGGACATTTCTCAGTTCAAAGAAGTCATAGAATTGCATAAACAACAAATATTAAAATATTTACTAGATAACTATCTCAAAGATCCATTTTAGGAATAATTAAAACTACAAATTTTAAATTCTGGCACTTCAGATTTCTAGTAATTTATTAATTGATTTTAGTTGTTTTTGTGAATTAATTTTGTAGTATGTACAATATGAAGTATAACACAGATCTTTGAAAAAGGCCATGCCTAAATTCCACTGTAGGAAATATCTACTTGCTATGTTTTGCAAAAATAATGGTTACTAGGAAATGTAGAGATATTAATGAATTGATTGTGGGAAATTTTTATGTTGATTTTTTGGATTGCCTTTTGTTTATCTATTTAAACTACATTGTGTACAACAATAGAAATGAAAAGTTGTACCCCATTTGTGTACAGTGAATCAAAATGTAGTCTGTAAAAATAAAAAAAAATATATAAAATATTTATCCTCGTAAAACAAAAAAAAATATTTAAAGAATTCTAAAATATGTTACGGATAGAAGACAGTGTATAGGCCATATATAGGGAGTTTATAGAAAAAGAACCAAAATGAACTTCTTTGTATCTACCATAAGTTTTGAGAATAGAGCTAACTTCCCTGGGAAATGCCCTTCTGGATCTCCTATCCCATTTTCTCAGCAGAGCTGACCACTATCCTCAATGTTATTTTGTTCATTTCCTTCCATTTCTATATAATTATATTGTAAGTTTTGCATGTATAATTAAGATAGATATGTTTCAGTTTTGCCTAATTTTGTTACATATATTCATTTGAATATATGAAAGTTTGTGATTTTTTTTACTAAATATTAATTTTTACACAATACCCTGATGGAAGCAGCATCAGTATATATTCATTCCCACTGATGTATATTTCATTGCATGAGTGTACATAGTTTGATTTATCCATTTTACTCTTGAAGGACATTATGGATGTTTTTAGTTCTTTGCTATTATTAACAGAGCTGCTATGATTATTTGTATACTATCTCCTGGTATAAATAAGGAAAAACATATCTAGTGCCAATATTTAACTGAGAGTTCAATTTCCACGTCTGTAAGTATATTTTAAATAATAATGGGCAAGGCCAAATTCTTCTCCAAATGTGATGTACCAGTTTATAAACTCATCAGTATGTGTTCAAGTGATTTGTACTCAGGAGTGCTGTATTTGTTTTCTCAATTTTCTTGTATGTTATTCGTCTTAAGCTTATTTATTCAAAGGAGAATTTTACATCTTAGGGATACTAGGTATTTGCCAGTAATATGTATTGTAAATGTCTTCTCTTAGTTTGTGGCTTACATTTTTACTCTCTTTATAGTAACAGATCAAAAGTACTCCTTAATTTTAATCTAAGCAAATTCATCATCCTTTTCCTTTCCTGTTTGCACTTTGGAAATTTAAAAAATTTTGCCATTGCTAGGATTATGGTTTAAGTTTTCTATCCATAAAATACTTACCAGATCTCAAATGGTAATTTGCCGTTATTAAAAAAATTATTAGGGCTTATATATATATAATACTGATAATTTTAGATATTTTATACAAATAATTCATGCATACACATAAATATATATGTAACAAAGTTTCTCTTAAGGTTTTACATTAATTTTAAGATACAGTTGTATACCTTGTCATGTATAAAGTATCTTTTCCTTTAATATCATAGTCAGCACTTGAAAGCAATTCTGTTTTGCAGAATGGGTGATGGTTGTGAATTTTTACCCATTTGTCTTTGAATATCATCTTCCATAGACACAGTGATTTTATTCAGTTGCATGAGAGAAACTATGGAATTTTAACTTTACAAGACATTACCACGTTCATGATTTATTTTTATTTGAACAACTGATTCCAATCCAAATGTCACATGAAATACAATAATACATTCAGTGCAATTAGTATTGCTAATTATTGTGTGTAGCAAAAACTTGACTGTAGACATCAACTTTTACTTTTTAAAGGCTCTTTCCAAGACAGTGGAATGAATTTGACACATTTGTATGTACATATATGAATACACCACAGTGAATCTCAACATTGTGTATATTCACTAGACTGGAATCCTAAATAGAATTAGTTGTACTCCATGTTTGTATAAATATGTCAAAATAGAATCTCTGTCATGTATAACTCAAAAGAACAAACAAAAAAAAGAAAAAAGCTCTTTCCATTATTGCTAATGTGTATCCCCTTTTTTATAAAAGTTGGTGGCCAGTGCAGTGCCACACACTTGTAATCCCAGCAATTTAGGAGGCCAAGGCAAGAAGATCACAAGTTCAAGATCAGCCTCATCAATTTCGCAAGGCCTTGAGCAATTTAATGAGACCCTGTCTCAAAAATTAAAACAAATAAATAAAAAGGACTATGGATGTAGCTCAGAAGTAAAGCACCCCTGGTTCAATCCTCAGTACTGAAATAAATAAATCTGGTAATCATTGGGTAGTTGGTCACAAGGAACATATTGTAAGGTCATTCAGTTATATTTTCAAAGTTACATAATAGAGAGTCTACGTTTAATGAACTTTTGTTTGTTGATGTCTTGCAAATACATTCTTAAATGTTAAAAGGTTGAAGAGTTGCTAAGCATAGTGGTGTATACCTGTAATAACAGCTGAGGCAGAAGAATCTCCACTTTGGAGTCAGTCTCAGCAACATAGTGAGATCCTATCTCAAAAGATAGAATACAAAGAGCTGGGGATGTAACTCAGTGGTAATACCATCCCTGGGTTCAGTTCCCGGTGCATAAAAATGAGGAGTTCACTAGCTATTAACTAATTTGTTAAAGGAAAAGAGGAAGAGGAACCATAATCAGTTAAGCAGTTAATATAGTTTGGGTAATGTTCTGTATATATATCTTTTTATATTCTTAATTAATTCATTCAATAAATATTTATATTTAGTATGTGTCATGTGCCAAACTCTATTCTAGGAATTGAGATCAAGCAGTGAACAAAACAGACAAAAAGACAAAAATCCTCATCTTGATGTAATTTAAGCAATAAATATGGTATTTTACTGTCTTAACAATATCTAAAAATTGAGAAATGCTATATGAAAGAACACAGGGCCCTGCATCTCAAACTTAGACAAACTAATTACCCGTGGATCATGGTACAATGCAGATTGTGGTTAAGTAGGTCTTGTGTAGAGGCCTGAAATTCTGCATTTATAGCAAGGTCCTCATTGATGCCAGTGCTGCTATTTTGGAAATATACTGAGTAACAAAGATTGTGCAATCAATAACGTGTGATTCAATAGTGAAGAATGGGAGGCAGAATAACTACAATTTCAAATAGATTGATTAGAGTGGATCTTTCTTAGAAGGTGATAATTAGACAAAGATATGAAGAAGATGAAGAATTTTAGCTATACACTCATCAAGGGAAATAAAACCAACTAGTGCAGAGGTCTTTAGATGGAACTATGCATGCCAAAGAGGCCACTGGGGATGGAGTGGGATGAACAATAAGAAAAGTAGGAAATCACATTTGAGAGGCAATAGACTGTGGGGAGCATATGTTGCAAGGCATTATTTTGGGGAGGTACCAGGGAATGCACTGAGGGGCACTTGACCACTAAGCCATATCCTCAGCCCTATTTTTGTATTTTATTTAGAGACAGGATATCTCTGAGTTGTTTAGCACCTCACTTTTGCTGAGGCTGGCTTTGAACTCTTGATCCTCCTGCCTCAGCCTCCAGAGCCACTGGGATTACAGGCGTGTACAACAGGGCTGGCTGCAAGGCATTATTACCACTATAAATGTCTTGGTTTTTACTCTGAGATGAGTAACTGCTCTAGGATTTTGAACAGGGGAGTGACATGATCTGACTTATGCATTTAGGTGTTCATTCTTGCTGCTGTGTAGACCATCAACTTGAAGGCCCAGGGTAGTAACAGTGAGACCATTTAGGAGTCTGCAAAATAAATGTTGGTTCAGAATAAGTTTCTAATACAAGAGCTGGTGACAAGTGATCAGAGTCAAGCAAACTATTGATGTCTTAGGTATAGTACATGAGAGAAAGAAGAAAAATTAAGAATGACTGCAGAGTTTTTGACTGAGCTTCTGGAAAGGTGGATTGGCCATCAACCAAAATACGGGAGAACAAGGTTGTCAGAAGCGTATCAGAAGTTCAGTCATTGTATGTGTTGAGTCTCACTTTTTCTATTAGACTTCCAAGAGGAAATGTGGAGTAGGCAATTGGATATAAGAACCTGGAGTTCTGCAGATAGCATTGGAAGTTGAAATTTGCTCTCTCATAACAATCCTCTGCTGTTCATCTTTTATCCTCATTGTATAGTTGGAGGAACATGATTAGAGGATATACCTGATTCAGTTGGTAAGTAGGAGAAAGCAGAGAAATTCCAGACAATATATGTTTGTCTCTGAAGGTCACACTTTTGCCTTGCTTTAGTAGTAAGAGAATCAACAGTGGTCACTGTAACTGGTTATGTATTTACTCAGAGTAAGCAAAAAATATTTTTAGGCAGGGAAATTGAGTTGGCAGTTCATCTTTTTAGCTGCCTTGCTTGGCTAGTATAGACAGATTTTTTAAGTCAATACTTGGCAGCTTTCCATATGTTCTAGAAAGGCATGTTCATCTGGCTGTGACTGTTTTTCCTCTATCTGCTATGGCTTATTAGAGGTTACAAAACCATGTGGTGAGTGACTGTGGTCATAGGGAAGAAATTCGAGCTTTCTCAGAATTGGAAGCACAGGGAAGTAATAAGATGAACATTGTAGCCTCTCGTCTTCCAGTGGAATAATTAGAAGACATGTTCTCGGTGATTTCTCAGAGGCTCAACAGGATCATGTAGTATTTGCTCATAGCAATAACCTGCTATTAATACCATTTATTGGTTTTCCTTGTATTGCTGTCTAATTTTCCCAATTCTTCGCCTCTTCCTTTTGAAATCATCTCTCAAGTAAGGTATCTGCACCCAAGTTTATGCCTCTGGTTAATCTAAGAAAGAAGGTGATACTGCAAAATGTGCTTAATTGTAGGAATTTTAAAGAATTGTCCTAGATAGATCATTTAAGTACCTTTTGTATTATCACTTCTCTTAGATTAGCCAGTGCCTCAGCTTTCTGCATTGTTTGTATTTTGGCTGCACCATCAAACCCAGCTGCATGTGTTATTTTCACATATACTTAAATCACATTATTTTATACATGTAATTGTGTAACTTGTTTTCTTTTCCACTCAAATTTATGATTTTGAGCTCTATCTATGCGGTGTATTTCCTGTCTTCTATTTAATCAAATTATTCCAATTATTTTCTTCCTCTATCAGATTTGAAAATTTCAAATTCCATTTTTAATACTTCTCCATAGATCTTTAACAAACACATGTGTATTTTATGTTAGGAGTTATTATAAGTAATGAACTAAGATTTTTAATACTGATAAAATTAATGAGTCTGTTCTTATACCAAAAGTGGGTCATAGTTTACCTGGTATCTTATCTATTATGTGTTTACTTATATTTTAGTGTTTTCTAGAATTTTACTTTTATTGTTCCTAAACAATAAAAGACTTTTTATTGTTATTCTCTTTATTGGAGCTTATTTAAGTTAATGCAATTTTCATTATTTTATTGACTTACTGATCCCATTTATTTCTTTAAGTGCACTTTTCTTATCAGCAAGCATTCTTCTTTAGCATTCTGCTTTACAAGACTGCAGTAGTTAATCTCGGTCTCAACAAGTACAGTTTTGCCATGGAGAGGGAGAAGCATGATGTCTGCAATGCAGTAGTATCTGGATTTCCATCACATGTGCTAGAATATCCGAACACTGCTTTGTGTTGCTTTGATAGTTTGCAATGTAATCTGTGATATGACAAATATATACATTAAAAATAACTTGCACAAACATCTCATTAAAAAGTGACTCAAAAGAAAGTGTTATCCCAGGCAGTACATTTAATATGTTAAACAAGATTTATTTGAAAATATTGCTCATATTTCTTTAGAACCTCATCCAATGCCAGCATAAACAAATATAATGAACTAGTTTTAAATTAAATTAAAAGACACAATTTTTACATACCATTAACTTTTAGTAGGTAGGTTTTATGGCTGAAATTCTCAATGTTGATAGAATGTAGATCTTTCTTTTTACTCCTGAAGTCATTCTAAACTGCTAGAAAAACCCTGATTCCCAGTCTTTCCTTAACATTGACATGATTATATGCCTTAATTAGTTCTCTAACTGTAAAGTTATACAACCTCACCTCAGCCTGTGTTTCTTTATTAGTACCTCAGTCCTCCTGTTAACATTCTTACCTAAAATTTATCAGCAAACCAGTGTACATAAAAACATGTATAAAACATAAATGAATGAAAGAGGGAAACACTTGCACTGCTAAAATTCTACCTATATGACTTTCAGATCACTTATGATATCAGAATCAGCAGCCACCATTCCCTCAGCTCTAATTTGTTCTTTATACTTGATGTTATAGTCATGAGTATTGGCTTTTGGAGTGTGTTATCAATATTATCAACTGTATTCCCAGGACCTCCCAAAAATTTCAGCCATTTTGATCCAACCATAAACCATATTTTTGGCTCTTCATAATATTTTAAATTATGTTGTACAGTCCACAGTGCCTGAGAATATTAAAGAGGGAGAGATATATATATTTTTCTTCTCTCAGTACATCATCTTGTATGTATGTGTGTGTGTGTGTGTGTGTGTGTGTGTGTGTACAGGGAATTGAACTCAGGGGCACTCGACCACTGAGCCACAACCCCTGCCCTATATTGTATTTTATTTAGAGACAGGGTCTCACTGAGTTGATTAGTGCTTTGCTTTTGCTGAGGCTATCTTTGAACTAGTGATCCTCCTGCCTTAGCCTCCCAAGCCACTGGAATTGCATGTATGCACCACCACTGGGTACATCATCTTTTCAAAAAAATCTATTTTCCTTGATGTCTCTTTCTAATTGCCTACAAGTTTGCTTTTACCACAGAGTTTCCTGTGTGTCTTATTTCTTCTAAAAGAAGTAGACAAGCTGACAGTTTGCTAATATTAACACCATCTAATTACAACTCTGTTATGTCTGTACAACAGAACTACATACTCTTTAAGACACTACTACAACATTTATCAGTCTTAGTGGATTCTAGACTAATTTGACCATTCATTTAGATTTGCAGTCCACGCCACAGGCAATCCAAAACCAGTACCATAACAAATTAATTCTCTGTCATAAACATAGCTGTTGTTGCTTTATATCTGAAGACCCTCAGAGCAGTGTTAAATATTACTTCTAATTGCCCAATGGAGATAATCACATATATCCATGAAGAATTCAGTTTCAATTTTACAGTTCCCTGTTCACTATCTATAATTTCCTCAAAGGAACCAATCATAATGAAGGGATTCAAGTCTGTTGGGCTTCTGATAATCGATTTTCATGAAAGCACCTACTTATTGTAATACATTTGTGGTATTTAGCTTTGTACACATGTAGATTCTGTTTTAGCTTTCATTAAGATTACCAACAGCCACATGAACAACTATGTTTTAACTTTTCATCTCTCTCTCTACACACACACACACACACACAACACATACAGAGCAGATATTATCAAAATATTCACTTATGCTACAGGTCCCTGTAGTGAAAATTTCAGAGTCTGGTAAGTTTATTTATGGAACCACCATTTGACCCAGCTATCCCACTCCTTGGCCTATACCCAAAGGACTTAAAATCAGCATACTACAGAGATACAGCCACATCAATGTTCATAGCTGCTCAATTCACAATAGCCAGATTGTGGAACCAACCTAGATGTCCTTCAATTGATGAATGGATAAAGAAACTGTGGTATATATATACAATGGAATATTACTCCGCAATGAAGAATGATAAAATTATGGCATTTGCAGGCAAATGGATGAAACTGGAGAATATCATGCTAAGTGAGATAAGCCAATCTCAAAAAACCAATGGATGAATGATATCACTAATAAGTGGATGATGACACATAATGGGGGGTGGGAGGGGTTAGTGTTAGGGTTAGAGTTAGGGTTAGGGAGGGGGTCAAGAATGGAGGAAGGAAGGACTGTATAGAGGGAAAAGAGGGGTGGGAGGGGTGGGGGGAAGGGGAAAAATAACAGAATGAATCAAACAACATTACCCTATGTAAATTTATGATTACACAAATGGTATGCCTTTACGCCATGTACAAACAGAGAAACAACATGTATCCCATTTGTTTACAATAATAAAAAAAAAGAAAAATATAATTGATACCTTTTTTAGAATTGGAAGTTTTCTTTAGTCATTAAAACACCTAATCCATACTAAACCTTATTAAAATAGCCATTTCTCATGTTTATAGTACTGTAACTGGAATTTCTAAACCAATTCTAAATATTCCTTCTAATTACTGTTTTATATGTCATTTTCTTATTCCACTCTTAAGGAAACTTTTGACTCCATAATATTTTTGTGGTGTCATAATTTGAGTTTTAAGTCCACTGAAATATGCTTTCTGTATAACAGTAAATGGTTAACATGCCATGGTCACCTGAAAATACAAGTTCACTTGTTTTTTAGTGAGCCAGATTTTCAGTAATTCAGCAATGTTTTACTACTGAATTTACTTTCTCACTGTGAAGCCTGACTTCTAATGTTTCATTTCAAAGAACACTGCCCATTTTTCAAGTACTACATTTTATCTGAAATATATATGAGAAAATAGTAAGATGCTTGAGCCAAAAAACATTTAAATTTAATTATTCTCAAAGTTTGATAAGTCATTTCAGTCTGAAATTGAAAATAAAATTAATTACCAAACAGTAAAATAATAAATAAGACTAAATTTGTTATTACCAAGAAAATTAGACCATCTTTAATTATATCTTTAAAAAAACACATTGAACATAATTTTCAGTGGTTATATCCACTTTAAAGGGGCGATGTTTTTCTTCCACATGCTAGGCGGAAAAATGGAACTTGAGAAAAATTGAAATGGAACATAGTAAATCACGTTTGAATCTAAGTTTTAAATTATCTGACCAATATCTCCTTAGATTGGTCCTGAATATATTTTTCTTAGTCACTCATTAGGTATCATGCATTTCTAACATTCCAGTTGATTTTGACAATTGAATTTACTAGACACTGTTGTTCTTCCAACTGTGCATGTTATAAAGAATAGTTATCCTTTGTTTCTTTGGTAAATATATATATATTCCTGTTGGTATTTGTTCATGTGCTGTTTCATATAAGTATCCTATCTTCCCTTGCTGTTTTTTACATGGTTGAAAATAAAGACAAGTCCATAAATCCAATGAGAAAGTAAAAGATATATATCTTAACAATAATACTTCATAATCTTTTGTGTCAATCTAGTCACCCTTAAAATGTAGCAAACTGCTTCCCGTATGCTTTTCTCATTTAATTTAACTTTGTTCTTGGATAACTGGAGTATTTATTCTTCAGAATTTTATCAAAATAATTTATAAGTTCCATGCAATAAGTAAGTACTCAATATTTTAAGAGAATTATTTATTTCATAACATGAGGTATATGGGTGAATCTGTATACATACAAGCAAATATTTATTAAATTTCCAGAGACATATATGGTATGGATTTTAATCTGATTGAAATTCTCTATACTGTACAATCACACACACATCTTATACAGGTTTAAGTTTTTTTCAATTACAAGTTTCCCATGTAATTTGTCTCCAAAATACACTTTTATTATGGTCATAGTAAATCTTATATTCCTTGACAATAGCTTTTGTTTATTATCACTAGAAACACTTCTCTTGGGCTAGGTTGTTAATTAACTGTCATTTTTGTACTGGGCGTAAAGAGAGAAATGAAGACGAGAATATATGAGCAAATGGAATTTCACACACTATTGACTGTTATAGTGTCTTCAAACTTCAAAAATATGTATTGATGTTTTCATCCTATATAAGTTCATCAGAAGCAAGACTTTAATCTCTGATTCATTACACTAGAGAATTGTAAAGAAGTAGTTTAATATTGAATGAGAGCATCTTAATGTAGCTTTCAAAGAAGCCATTAAAGACAGATTTCTGCTTTTCGATTTGTGCATTTTCTAAGATGACTATCATTACCATTGTAACCAGCTTTGTGCACATTTATGTGGTTTCTAGTATAACCCTCAAAACATTGAGCACTGTGAAGAATAATATCAGTAAATATTTTACTTTGGACTGTTATTGCAAATTGACAAATGCTATTATTACTTTTAGATTTTTAAAATAAACACACTATCTTGAACATATGTATCCTAATCAGTAGTGTCATCTCAAAGAAGTCAGAGTCCTTTGTTTCAATGATTCATTAGCTCAAGTACACTTCAAGTTCCCTTTTAGAATTGATTTCCCAGGCCAGTTTGTGAAGCAGAAAATAAAGACTCATTTCTTCTTGGTTAAAACCTCATTTATAGCCAAAAGTGATCCTGCCCATGTACCACTTTATCTTGTGCTGAACCTCTTAGTGCATTTTGTTTCTAAAATTCAAAGTAGCCTTCAGAAGAATGAAAACTTTTAACCACTGAAATGACAGTCTGAACTATGATATTTGACATGGAAATGACAGATGTAAAAAGTCTAATGAATGAGAAAGATACTAAATGAAGCTTCACAAAACAATGTTAAAGGACAAATGATAAAACAGGATTAATAACAAAGAATAATTAAAATAGAATTCATAGCTCTACATATTTGCCTCATAGTTTGTATAGAGTTCAATGAGCTCTTCATTAAGATATATCTTCACTGAGGACTTAAAATATGCTGTGTTGAAAAATAATCCAAAAATAAAATTAATTAAATACATTCCAACACCATATTATGAAAATAATTGAATGCAATTATGGTTTGTTCTGGAAAATCTTCATATCATCCATTTGTATTAATAGACCTAAGAAAAAGCATATACACTTACTCCATAGATGCTAAAGTAAGTAATAAGACAGAAATTAAATTGGACAAGATGAATTAGCGACAGAAAAATAAAAAGTAAAACTCCCTCTATTTGTAGTTGCCATTACAGTGTATCTGAAAAACCCTAGAGAATAAATAGCAAATCTAACTCAATGAAATAGTTCAAGTTAGCAATTTATAAATGTGACAAGCTAAAGTTGACAGTCATTATATGCCACTACAAGACAAAAGAAAAAAACAGCCAGAAGAGCTTGAAATTAGTTGGAATAAGTTATAAAACATCATTTTTACAAGCATCAAAATGATGAAATAAGAATACACTTGAAAGATAATGTATGAAACCTGTAAGAAATAAACTAAAAAGCCCTTATGAGCTGGTTGAAGTGGCGCACACCTGTAATTCCAGTGACTTTGGAGGCTGAGACAGGAGGATCACAAGTTCAAAGCCAGCCTCAGCAACTTAGTGAGACCTTCAGCAATTTAGTGAGACCCTGTCTCAAAATAAGCAAATAAAAAAGCTTGGGTTTACCATCCCCAGGTTCAATCCTTGGTACAAACAAAACAAAACAAAGGCCCTTGAGAAAGGCACACACAAAGTAGACTTAAACAATTAGAAAAACATCCTTATTATTTGGTAGGACAGCTCCACATCATTAAGATTTCAGCTCTCTCTAAATTTACTTATAATTTAATATAAAGCCAATAAAAGTAAAAAACATGCTTTGTTTTATAGGGTCATGCAAGTTAAAACTGAGGTTAATATGGAAAGGTGTAATGTAAAAATATCTATTTAAACTCAAAGAAGGAAAAGCGTTGAGAGTGACTAACCCTACAATATATTAAAAGACAGTATCAAGTCTTACAAATTAACAGTGTTAACAGCACATGAATAGACAGAACAATGGAATTAAATAAAAGATCCTGAAATAGACCAGAGCATATATGGAATTCTATAATAAAGTATCTCAAACAACTGGGGGCAAAGGTGAACATAAGTGTTTTGCATAAAAGAGGAAATAAAATATTTTCCTCAACTCATACACAACAATAAGCCCCAAGTTAATCACAAAAGTAAATTTATAAAATAACTTGTGCTTCCAAATGCAATGTTCTTAAAAATAGTTAACACCATTGAAATAATATAATACCACTTATGCAGTATTCCTACTTGAATTTGATACTAAGGAAACAGTAGATAAACCAACACTAGAATACATTTTATAACATCATTGCTGTGCAGATTTTTCAAATGTTCTGGTTATGAAAGATGAAGAATGAGAAGGTATTCCGGATGAAAAGTGACTTAAAGAAACAATACCTAAATATAGTGCATGAAGTTCATATTCTGAATTGGATCCTGTACTGGAACATTATCTGACTAATTAACAATATTGGATTATGGACTACAATTTATTATATCAATGTTCCATCCATTTCCTAAATTGGATAACTACACTATGGATATGAAAGAAAATATCCCTGTTCTCTAGAAATATACAATAAAATATTAAGAATAAAGGAGCATTTATATATGTGCATATGAATATATATGTTATATAAATATATAGTCACATCTCATATCATTTAGAAAAATAGCATATGTATGGAAAGAAAAAGAAGAGTCTATGATGTGGAAAATGGATAATAATGTTAAAACTGATGACTCTTGAAAGTATTCTTTGAATTATTCTTCTCATTTCTGCGATTTAGAAATTATTTCAAATTTAAAAATTAATCTAGCAGAAGACAACAAAAATAAATGACATCTAAACATCCTAGCAAGGAGTTTGGCTGGTTCATAGTATGTTCCCAATAAATGGGAGTTTATAATATCACTATCTAATTATTGCTTAAAATATGTGCATAGTCAACTGAACCTATTTATTGTCAATACCTTGGGATTTTTGTTGAATTCAGACAGTGTGCAATATTGCATAGCAACTTTATGAGAAAACTAGACAAACTGTTATAAGAATACTTAATATTTCTTGTGGAAAGACTAATATTTCTTGTTTATAGATATAACATAAATGTGTTGAGTGTTGACCAGAATTCCAGCAAATGTAGTGTTAATACATTAATTAATTTAGTTTTCATTCTTCCAGAAGGTTACCCTAGATGCTGAGACAAGAATTCAAGTGTGCTTTAGCTAACTTTTGCATCACTGTGACTGACATACCAGACAAGCACAACTTAGAGGATGAAAGTTTAGTTGGGAGGGATATCAGGAAATAGTAGGTGTGGGGAGATGAGAGAGGGAAGGGCAAACATTCAACAGAGGGTGCATTATCAACCAAGTTACCACTATCAGCAACTGGATCTCATTCCTGGTGAGGAAATCTGGGGAACAGAGTAGTACATGGCATGTTAGTTAGCCTACCCCAAGGAAGGATTTAGCCTGTGTATTTGTACACTCACTTCCATTAGTCATTGAATGACAGCTTCTGGGGGATGTGAATTAATTCTAGGCACTTCCAAACTGCTCCAGTGCCCTACCACATTCCTTTAGTCAAGAGTTAACATTTGGGAGAAAGGGCTGCATGCATGCAAATGTAGAACTGAAGGGTTGGGGGAATATTGTTATTAAGTGCCTTGTGGAATCTGCTGCTTTGCAGAAGAAGAAAGCTGATGAATCAGTGTCCCTGGTATTCCTGGCAGCACTCAAAGAGTAGTTGCAGTCATAATCACTAAGAGGTCTTCACTGGAACTCTGTTTCTACGGTCAAACAGATGTAAAGTGGATTATTTCTTCCAATCACTAGTTGAGCAACTTTGGATGAGTTATTTATTTAAAAGCTTAGTATCCTCATCTGTGAAATATGGTCAATTAATAGTTTGCCTGCATAGGATTGCTCTCATCATTTGAAGGCTTGACACTAGAAAATACTCAGTGTTAGTTTTAATTATATATGCATCCCTTATAGTTACTATTACTTTTCATTTTTAATCAGTGTGTTAGAGATGATTATTCTTATCTTCAATTCTAAGATGCAACTAAGTCTGCTAGATTAATTTGTACCTTAGCTTTAATGAACCTGAATTTTTTATCGTCATTGAGAACTCAGGACTACAGGGACTCCTATTTGCCATCTGTTCTTGAAAATGGCAATCAGTTACTTGGAAAGTGACATTGAAAAATACAAAGGAAAGTCAGAGAGATTGGAACCAAATAATGAAGCTCAAACATCATCAAAAACAGAAGTTGGGAAAAAAAACACACACAAGTTGTCAGTGACACATAAAGGAAAGAAAATAAATATTATGAGGATTGAATCAGCCATGCTCAGCATGTTTTGGATATATTTACTGAATAGTAACAGTTTAAATTTTTAATTGAGTGTGATAGTATTGATTGGGTACAAGCAGAAAAATTTCCTTTTGAATCCAGTGTCAAGGTCTTGTCCTTCCCTACCCCTGAATGAAACTTCAAAGAAAAAAAATCCCATAGCTTAACAGTCTCATAGTATATTAGATCCCTAACAAAATGCCACACCAAACCATGTGATTTTTAAATGGTCAAAAATTATTCTCACAATTGTGGAAGTCCAGAAGTTCAAAATCAAGGTGTTGGCAAGGTCATAATCTCCCTTAAACGATTAGGGAATAATCCTTCCTTGCCTTAATTTTTGGTAGTTGCCAGCAATTCATGGCCCTCCTTGTCTTATAGATACCTAACTCCAATTTCTGCCTCCATCTTCACATATATTTTCCTGTGTGTCTCTGTGTCTATATGGTTGTCTTCTTATGAGAACAACAGTCATGTGGATTGGGGCCTGCTTCACTCCACTGTGATGTCATCATAATTTAATTATCTATATCCTCCAATGACACTAATACCAAATAAGGTCATATTCTGAGGTTTCATGTTTTAGGGCTTCAGAATATCCTTTGGGGGGAGGACATAATTCAACCCATCACACATAGATAATTACAATCAAAGCCCATCACTAATCAAACCCCAAATCTCACTGAACATCTCATTGCCTGAGCTTTAGACCATTTTCTATGTGAAAACTGCACTGTAATGTGAGTGACATGCTTCCCCAACTTGTTCTGTCCCTTTTTCCTTTCTCTCCGATGAGGGTACACATTGAATCATCCAAGATGGGATCAAGTAGACAAGGTTAGTGTACTAGGTTAGGAGGAGAAAAAAAAAGGATGAAGAAAACTTTTCTTTGGGCAATAGAATTATTTCAGCCTCAGTGTCCTCTGAGTTAGCAGATTCTATATTCTGATCTTTATTCTCATTTAATTATTTTCTTGTTTATTCAGAAACTCACTGGTCCTTATCTCTAGGCATCTCTTACTTATAGCTAAATTTGTACAGGTAGTACCTGCAGCACCAATCACTGACTCTCCAGACCCCTGGTGTCTCATAATACTCTTTAGTTGGGATCTATGTGTCCTCTAGGCAGTCATTTTGGGTGAAGCTTCTCTTGAAATCACCTGGGTTTCCTGCTCCAGAATTGGCTTTGGTCCAATAATAAATGCATAATCCTTGTTCCATGCAGCTGAGTCTATTTCCTCAGACATTGACTGGCAAAACTCCAACCTCAGACACAACTCTTGAATTTCCAAGACTTATTTACCAGTCCTTATGGCCTTCAGGGATACATTTGAAGATCTCCAAATATTTCTTATGGAGGGTCTCTTACTTAGCTTGCATTCCTCTTCCCTGTCCTATTAGGCAGCTAAGACAATAATTGCAGACAGCAGGAGGGGATTGTTAGTATTGCAGACACAAAGCACAATAACAAATTTCTCCAAAGAAAGCCATCCTAATGAACCTCTTCATCCATCCAAATATTCTTAACCTTCTATAAATAGCTTAAAGTAAAATACCAGTGTAATCAAATCCTGCCAGAACTTGTCTTAATGTGTCCTTAATATTTTCTCAAATTTTTTCATTTTAAACTGCTTTACTGAGATAAAATTCCTACACCATACCATGTACCCACTTAAAGCACACAATCTAGTGTTTTTAGTATATTCACGGGGAATTACAAACATCCCTGCAACCCAATTTTATATTATTTTCATCACAATAAATAAAGAAACTTCATGACTGTTGTCTGTCACTCCTCATATCTCCCTCTTCCCAGCCTGGGTAAATACTAATCTAATTTCTGTAGTTATATATTTGTTTTTTCTGGACATTTCACATAAATTTTAATTATAAAATATGTGGTTATTTGTAACTAGTTTATCAAAATAATATTTTTAAGAGTTATCTATTGATTTGTAGCATGTACCAATATTTAATTTCTTTTATATCTAAATAATGTTCTAGTGCATAAATATCATATTTTATTTATCCAATCATAAGTTGATAGACATGTGTGTTTCTACTTTTGACTATTATAAATAATTTTGCTATGAATGTTTGTATACAGTTTTTGTGTGGACATATTTATCATTTTTCTATGCTATATACCTGAGTGGAATTGCATGGTCATATGGTAATTGCATACCTAACATTTGAGGAGCTACTAAACTGTATTCTAAAGTGACTGCTACTTTTAATTCTCATCATAAGTCACATGTGAAATTTCTTGCTTTTCTGTATTCTCACTGACACTTGTGATTGCGTGTGGATTTTTTTTATCACAGCCATGTTAGCAGTTGAGAAGTGATTGTTTTATATCATCTTAGCTTATTTTTATAGATAAAACATTGCTAGATGTTCAAGTAGTTCATGTTTACTATATTTTCTGACTTGTGAGCCTTCTGCTAAGCCTCCCAAATGACAAGAAGAGTGAAATTTTATATTCAGTTAAAATTACAGCAATTTGAATAAGAGGCATTAGTAGAGATCTATGCCTAAAGTTAGTATTATACCAAATGTACAATGAAGTAAGCATGTTATAAGAAAGATGGAATAAATATGAAATAATCTTATTACATTCTGATTACTAAACATCTATGAGATCCTTCAGAACAGATACTACGTTTACTTTACAATAACATTCACAACACTAATGATAATGATGATAATTCATAGCCTATTTTGAACTCTTCTTATGTTTTTGCCAGGCACTCTACTACATGCATTTTACATATATTATTCCCAACACAACAATGTTTTGGTCTACAATGGACTGCATGTACATTGGTGGTTCTATAAGATTATTTCACCTAGCGACATCATAGGCTTCTAAGTTTTTGTAAGTACACTCATGATGATTATAGAATTACAATTCACTTAACCACACTGTTAGCTTTCCATCACTGTGACAAAATACCTTAGAAAATCAAGTTAGAGGAAGAAAAGTTTAATTCAGCTTATGGGTTCTCAGATTTTGTTCCATACATGGCCCAGGTACTTTTAGTCCTCTGATCAGGCAATGCATCATGGTGGCGAGAGCACATGGTGAAGAATACTCACCTCTTGGTGACCAAGAAACAAAGGGAGGAAGGGGCCATCATCCTAATAACCACTCCAAGAGCAAGCAGCCATTGACTTTACTTCCTTCTACTAGGCTCTACTTCTTAACTTTCCACCACCACCAGAGAGTGCCATGGGCTGACAACCAAGTCTTTAACACATGGCCTTTGAGGGACATTTAAGTCCCTAAGCATAACAGGCACATTTTTCCGAATGCATTCCCATCCTTAAGAAAATCATGACTTTATTAACTCCCTTAGTTCCTGTGAGAACTCCACTAAATAGACACTATTATCATTTTTAATTTTAAGATGAGCTAACCTCCTCAGATGATAAATTAAATTACTATGTCTTTACAGGTTAAAGTGAAGGTAGGGTAAGAAAAGACATTAAAAATAGCTAATTCATTTGGTCAATATCTGCTCAAATCTTCTCAGATCATTTTAAAAGAATTTTGTTTCTATGAGAGATTTTTTTTCAAGCTACTGAAACCTGTACCAACACCCCAAGTGGAAGAGGCCAAATACTGGGACATTCCTGTGAAGTTTTGGAAATTTCCCTACAAAAAAAAAAACAAAAAACAACATTTCTTATCCTTCTATCCCCACTCCCTTACTGGTTTGCCCTGGAAGCATTTATTTTGTTTTGTTTTGAATTGATCATTTGTGCACAAATCTTCATCCCAGAGCCTGCTTTAGCAAAACACAAGACATACAGAGAAACAAGGATTTTGATGAGATATTTAAATAGCACTGAGTATGTGAGGAAGAAGAGTGATCATTACCAAGGTAAAATAAGAATAATAGAAAACACTCTTCTACCAGGAAGAATTTAAAATAAATGAAATGTCAGAATTTGAAAATGTTAGGTTATTTACTCAGAAAAAAAACTGTGATCTTGTTTTCTGCAAAGATAATTTACGTGTGTGGCCACTTTCCGAGGTTCATTTCTATGTATCATAGTCCTTCTGGAATTAAATGGCTAACTCAGTAGTTTCCCAGAACTCCTTTGGCTGTGACAATTGTAGAGGACAATAGCATTTTCATTAACCTAAGCAGTAAAGCCTTTTTGATTAGGCAGTATGGAAAAGGATTTATATTGATAGTTGAATGGATTCAGTCCTGCTTTTTAGGAACTTAAAAGAGCTAACTTTCAGAAAGAAATGAAAGAAATCTACTGTTTATGGTATACTGCAAAGAAGCATTAAAATAAACGTGATTGAAGATCATTTCAAGGATACATTAATGGATTATAAATATTAGTATTTCAGAAAAATAATATTTAGTAGTAACATAAAGTTTGCTTTTACAAATGAGGTATAGAGAAGAAAAATGAATTCATGATGTGTCTGCTTCAAATAGACCACTTGTATTTTTCAGGAGAAAAGAAGTAACATAATGAAAAAATTTTATCATCACATAATATTGGGACAAAAGATAAGGAAATAAGTTTGCCAGGAATTGTGAAGGTGTGATACATATTTGAGCAGTACCTTATAATGAAATGATGATGAAAGAACAATGTTAGTGGTCAGGATATTAAAAAACACTTTTATAGGATAAAATCCCATTTTATCATTGGGGAAGCAAATTAATAATTCCTGGTACAGTGCCACATGTTAGGATCTAATATCAGAAATTTTTTCTTAAAAAATCAAACACTTTCCTCATCTAGAATCTCTGAACATCTTTTTAATTTAGCAAATTTGTTATAATTTTAATTGATACATATGAAATTTGTACTTATCAATTGAGTACCATGTAATATAATATATGATACATACTTTGTGTAATGTTTAAATTGGAGTAAACATTTATCTCCATGAATATTTATCAATTCTTTGTGGAGAAAATTTTCGAAATATTTTCTTCTAGCTTTTTTTGAAAAATGTATAGATGTAATTGTTAAATTAAGCAATTTTGAAACATATTCTTTAAGTGTCTTATAATGATAAAGGCAATCATAAGTATGAAAATGGCTGATGGTCTAGGAAGAGATTTGAATAGGTGGACAGGAGTCAGAGGAAAGCAGGAAAGATATGTAATATGCACTCTTCATATAATTTTATTATATAAGCAATTTCATACAGTTTATAAAATTGTCATTTGGAGTACAGAGTTTTCCTAAAACTCTTTTTTATTATGTTTCCTCAATCTCATATATTATATAGTTGTTTTTGGCTTTTTAAGCAGACTATGGTAAAAATGTATGCAGAGATTAAAAATTAAATCCAAACATATTGTTTTCATACTAAACCTGTATATGAATATAGAAGACACAATATTGAACATGCAAAACCACAGAATATTTTCTTTTATGGCATCCCTTCTTAGAATATTATTTAAAGATGCCCATCCAAACCAGACAGTAAATTTTAAAAAGAGGTAGGGCCCAATACTGAGCAATCTGTTCAAATTTTAAAAAGCATAGAGTGTTTCCAAATAGAAATATATGAGGAAGTGATTTTTCTCCTGCCCTTTAAAATTTGGAACAATATAAGAAAACAAAAGGATAATACAGCAACAAGTATATAAAAACCTTAGTTTCCTTTTTATAGGAGTGAAAGGACTACTTGAAGTTAAAATCTGAACAAATTAAAAGAAGGCAAATCAATACAAATTAAAAGAAGGCAAATCAATACAAAAAGCTCAAAAATGTTGAATATATGGAAAGAAAATTAATGAAGAGCTTTCAATACAAATAAACGTGCACCTGAAAAAAGAGAGTCATAGTTGTAGAACAGAATGTAAATGTTGTAAAGTTTGAAAAATGAATTCATATAATATAATAAAATTGTATTAACTATAATAAAATTATATTAAAATGAGGAGAAAAAAGTACTAATTTTCTCATATTTCATAGCAGGAAATAAATCAGGCTGGCTTAAAATTGAAACACTTGCCAGCTGTAATCCCATCTACTTGGGAGGCTGAGGAAGAAGTATGGCAAGTGTGAGTCTAACCTCAGCAAGTTAGTGATACCCTATCTCAAAATAAAAGAAAGGCTGACATCATAATTATGGTGAAGTCATCATCCTAATTCCAGTTCATGTCAAGTTTTCTTAATTTTCTAAAACATGTTGATAGATCATTAAGAAACTATTAATTGTTTCACTTCATATTATTTCTTCATTTATTACCAAATAGCATTAACTATATTTCATTCCAAATATAGGATCACTTTTAATATAATCCTTCTTATAAAATCATATCTATCTTTATTTCTATAAATGGATTAGAGAGACAAAGGGGTGATCGTTCCTGACATTCATTTTTACTATTTTTTATCTGTGGTTTTTAATATTGTTTGATTTTTAATATTGAAAAGATTATTTTATAAAATAATAAGCCTTTCCAAGAATAAGCCAATTAGTAAAAGTAACTTGAAAATCAATTCAGTTTTATATCAGGTAATTTATAACCCCACAGTTGAAGTAAATTTTATTTACGTTATAGTAAAATACATACTGTATAAAGGTAAACGAAGATTTTTTTTAAAACAACTTAGTTACGTCCCAAATCATTACTATTCTTATACAAATATATAGCCTTGACCTCTGTTAAACTGGAAAACACTTTACCTCCTGGGTATAACTGATTTTACAAATCTTAGCTGATTCGTGATACTTTAACTTTAAAAACACAAGATACATTTTGGCAAATTGTAGGTCATTGTGGGGGATAAAGTGAACCCAAATAGCTGTCTTTCTTTTGTAATATGCTTTAAATTTTGTTAATTCTTTTCCTCTTCATAAGTATCTGGAAATGTATTAAGTTTGCTTTTGATAGATATGGACAAAAGTAAACAATGATCTCTAGTAAAGTTATTAAGTACAATATGCTTACTGATTTGGATGAGAACATGTAAAAGAAGTAATAACATTTAAAATACCCTCACACAAAACACAACAGCCATCTAGATACTTTAATATTCAGAATGTATTAGAAAGAGATAACTAAGCCTAAATCAAGTATTCTACATGCCTTTCATTCACCAGTGAAATTAGCCCAAATAGTGTGAGACTAGAACCCAGGATACCAGCTTTTATCAGCCTGGGAAAGCTAGCTCAACTTTGCTTCCTTCTACTTCTTGCTCTCCTGCCAGGTCTCTGGTTAGCAGTCCTTGCAGCCCATAATTACGATCAGGGTTGCTAAGAATGAGTTTTTCATTGTCAGTAGGAATGCACTTTACAGTAAGCACTTCTGAGTTTATTATTCAAAAATATATAATAAAACCTATGCTTGGGCTAATTAGTCTGTGGAATATTTTGTGCTCAGATAAAACTAATGAGTTCTTGAAAGGTTTGCAAAGTTATATTTTTATCCAGTTTTCTCTCTTGCTTCATGATAGTTATTTGAATTAAGGAGTTGTTATCTATCCTCCTGTCACCAGGTTTCCATATTTGTTCTATATTAATGCCTCTAATGCCTAACTTATTTCTAGCATCTCAGGAGCACTCCTCCTTCTATTGGATTTTAATCACTCATGTATACTTATTTTACATTCAAATAATTCCTTTATTATTTATCTCATGGTTCCTGTCCCTGAAATTCCTTTTCTTCTCACTTTTTTCCATCCAACTATACTTCAGGATGTGTAGTCCAACAAAAGTTTCCTGATTGTCTAAATCTGTATGGAAAGTAGAAAACATTCTCTAATGTTCCTTACACAATAATTTTATATCTGTAACTGAAATGTAAACTCTTGTGTACAGTCACATACCCTAATCTTTATTCAACACTACCCTAAACAGTACTAAGCATATTTCACAGCTGTTAAATGGTTGTTAGTGATTATTTGTTATTAAGACTTAATCTCCTGATTATAGGCTGCTTTGGTTAAAAACAAACAATCACACAATTTCAAAAAACCTAGCATCTTTTTGAAACATTTCTAGACTATTCCCGAGGCTCCTCTGAATCTTTTTAACTGTTTTGATTATAATGACTCAAATTAGAACATATTAAAAGGAAACTACAGTTTTAAATCTCTATTGGAATGACTCATGATGAATAAAGAAAGAAGTGATTTATGGGATGAACTAGAAGTTAAAACTCAAGAGTTCGTATTGTCAAACATTAGCCTATCTTTTCTTGAATCTAGCTGTTAGCTAATTGCTAACTATAAACCTTTGTGTTTACTTATGGCAATCTGTTCATTTAGGTCCATTCCTGTTTTTTAGTATTTATACATTACTGTAAATATCTTTATATATATATTTCACTCTTATTTGAATCTTTAGTGTCCCTTATGATGCCCAACAACTCTCTTTTTTTCCATAGTATTAACGCTGAACACAGTTCCTAGATTTCAGTGCTTAAAATACACGTTGGAGGAATGAATGATTGGGTGGGTGGTTTAATGGACTGCTGAATGGATAAGAGTTAAAAGTACTTTCTGGGTCATGAACGAATGTATTCCTCCTCACTAAAATAAGTAATCATTCTTTGTCAGATTGTCTGATACCCAAAAATGTTACACAGGGATATATTAAAGATTAAACTTAATTTAGGCTCTCTCTATATATGACCAAAAGAATTGAAATACCTGACTGTACAGAATAAAATGTGAGTATCTGCCTTAATAATTTCAAGTTGGCATTTAATATCTCCTTTAAGCAAAAAACACCTTTATAATTCAAAAATCATTTAAATTTTTTTCTCAGTTTTTTTTTAATCTGTAAGACTGTGAGAATAATTTTTTCTTTAGGCCTACCCCCACAGTTGGATCAAAATATTAAATTCTGCCTTATAATTCCATAGCCCTTCTACACCTTTCTATGGATATGAAAATAAGGTTGAAAGGTAAGGAAAAGGACAATTATAGTGACCAGTGATGTATCAACAATGACACAGTAAGTAATAGACTACATAAAAAATCCATGCTAGGGATTTAGGGTGGGAATCTAAAGAAATTAGTATAGATCTCAAGGAAGAAGAGTCAAAATGATTAATGTTAGTATTCAAAATCTACACTAAAATGATTTTTAAAAATTGATTCTTTTTTCACATATAACATATATGCTTACATAACATAAGCATTTGAAGGAATTTTGGGTCTTATACTCACATAGGTATTTTTACATAATTTTTTCCTGTAGGGAGGGTTCAGGGACTTGACTAATTTAATATTTTTCAGGTTGTCACCCAGCCCTTTGGGACGTGCAGAAGGATTCTAAAACCCATTCCTTCCAAACAGTTATCTTTCATGAGAATTTGGTTTAAACCAGCTCTGTTGCTATGGTACCTAGTTTCCAGTCAATGGAAAAACAGAATCAAAATAATACTAAATATGCAGTGTACATGTACCTACTCACTTTATATTGACTTACTCATGTCAACTGAAAATTCAAATGGTCAAAAGTTGCTCACTGGTACAAAAAAGCACCTAATCTATTTATAATTAACATACTTTTAAACTGTGTGTATATGTCTGAGTGGTTAAAGAGATGGCATGATTCAGTCAAGTTTGGGGAGATATATAGACCTGAGATTGAATCCCATCTTCACTAAAAGCTAGTTGACATGGGGTAAGTCACTTATTACTTTGCATCAGTTTTCCCATCTGCAAGTAGTTATTAGTAATAATAGCTAATTTTTAGGGATGTTATTAAAATTAAAACAGTATGTTTTAATTGTCTATGATGGCAACTGGAAGTTAAAAGACTTGCCTAGACCTACTATGGTTTTAAAATATGGAGGTGATATGTGTAATGTGTATGTGTGTGTGTGTATTTCACATATATCAAATATGTATATACATACACATGACATAAATGCTAGGATGAATTGTGTCCTTTTAAGATTTGTAATGCCAAAGACCTAACCCCTAGTACCTCAGAATATGACTATATTGGAGACAGGGCATTTAAAGAAATAAGTATAAATGAGATTATTAATATGGATCCAAATCCAGTCTGACTAATGTCCTTATAGGAAGAGGAAATTAAGACAGAGACACCAAGAGAGCATGCACAGAGGAATGACTATGTGAAGACACAGCAGATAGGTGACCATCTGCAAGCCAAGGAGAGAGACTTCAGAAGAGACTTATTGACCCCTTGGTATTGAACTTCTAAACTGAAGAACTATGCTAATTAAATTTATTTTGATTAAGTTACCCAGTCTGTGGTACATAGTTACTGTAGCCCTAACAAACTCACTCCCTTCCTTCCTTCCTTCCTTCCTTCCTTCCTTCCTTCCTTCCTTCCTTCCTTCCTTCCTTCCTTCCCTTCCCTTCCCTTCCCTTCCCTTCCTTCCTTCTTTCCTTCCTCCTTTCATTCCTCCCTCCCCTCCTCCTCCTCCTCCTCCTTCTTTTTCTTCTCTCTCTCTCTCTCTCACTCACACACACACACACATACACACACACACATCTTTCTATCATCTATCATCTCTATTTTCTATTGAAGGTACACCCACAAATGGTCATAAAATAGAAGTAGCAATGAAATGCTAAGTTTTTCTGAGTCCTTTTTCTCTTCATTCATTGCCTACAGTATATAGATATTCTTTATTCTTTACTTATCATTGACTAATATCTTACAGGGTATGAAGAGCACATATCTTAAATGCATATCCCAATGTATGTGTAAATATGAATACATAAGTGCATTCACTAACCAAACCAAATCATAGAACACTTTTAGATTCTTAGAAATATACCCTATGCCCCACCAAGTCAATAACCATTCCTGCTCCTCAGAGTATCTACCCAAAACTTCTAGTGTGTGCATTTTGAAAATTGTATAAATAAAATTATACATTACTATTTTGATTCTACTTGTTTTACATACCATTGCACATGTGAAATCTATCCATGCTAAAAAAATCTATCCATGTTAAATAGTTTTTTTTTATTATTGAGAGTAGTATTCCATTGTATGCAAATACCCCATTATATTTATCTGTTTTGTTGTGACTGAGAATTTGAATAGTTTCCACTTTTGATAATTATGCATAAAGTTGCTGTGAACTTAAGATGGAGACATTTTATAGAATAGCTATATATTTATTATGGAAAGGAGTGATTTTTGTCTGCTAAAATAAAGCTGTTATTCTTTTTAATAATAAATACATAGCAATTCTACAAAATGTCTCCATCTTAAGTTTATTCACCATACATTGTCAGTATTTTTCTGTCTTCTCAGTATTGCTTTTTACTCTCTTCACTAGATATTTCCAGTGTTTCTGAACAAGGTTTGTACAATTTTGCTCCTCAGGAGGAAACTGTCAATGTAGGGAGATACTTTTGGTTGTCACAACTGGGGAAAGGTTGCTGTTGGGATCTAGTGCATAGAACTAGGATTGATGCAATATCATTCAATGCACAAGAAAGTCCCTGAAAAGAATTATCTGACCCAAATTGTCAGTAGTTCTACTATTGAGAAACCATGAATCTAGACCAATAGTATTTAATTTTATATTTTTGCCTTACATGTATTCATTCCCATTAGTTTTTGCGGTGCTGGGGATTGAACCAGGGCTTTACCAAATGAGCTATATACCCAGACCCTCCCATAAGTTTTTGATAGATAGATAGATAGATAGATAGATAGATAGATAGATAGAAATATATAGGTCTATCTCTGTCTACTTATCTAACTTTAGTTAGGACTCTAAAAGGAAAGAGTCATGGCAGAGGCAACTTCCACCCTTAACTTTCATCCTATATGGTCTAACTTTAGTGAAATAAAAGCATATGAGTTTATCATTGTTAATAAATATTTCCAGGCAAGGGAAATAGCATGATTCCTCTATAAGCTGGTGATATAGCATTCTCTAAAATATGTGTATATAGTATGTATGTATGTGTGTGTGTATATATATATATATATACATAGGTACATACACATATATAAATATGATATAAAATGTATAATGCACATATATACAAATGCAACCCCCGACTCTATTTGAATCAGCTAAGATATTCTATTTGACCAACATGAACACTTGTTCTATTTTTTTATTTTTTACAGAATATTCTAAAAATTCTCCTGTCAGTCTCTAAAACCTGTGATTAATCCATTTCCTTGACCAAATGCCATTCACTGTTTTTTCAGTCAACCTCTTCTCACCTTCAAAGTAACTAAAGGTATATTGTATTTGTTCAAGTTATCAGAAATACATAAAACAAAAGAAATGAACATGTTATTTCCATTTCCATATGTCTGAGCCTTCTCCTCTCCTATAATCCTGTCAATCCTTGCCTCTGAAACCTGAGCTTAAGGGCAATACTGTAACTTACACTTCTGACTGATTTTATATCATCCATCTAGCTATAGGTCTGACAGAGGTGATTGCTTAGCTCCTCAAATAGGCATAGAGTTTCCACCTGATGTGATTTTCTTCATTTATTTTAGTGACATTGAAATGGAGGAATGGTGTTTGTTGGCTCTGGGCTTTAAACACATGTGATCTGCTTTATTTTTGGCTGACAGCTAGAATCAGTAGGGCCTGACACTGGAAAACCAGAAAGTTATTATTTGCTCTTTTCATTAACAAAAAATTGGAAAATAACAGATAATAGTACTAAATGTGAATATATTCCAATTCAGTGCTACATAATCTTCTCAGATTTAAAAACTTTACTATAAATAATTTTTTTCTGTATAATCTTCGACAATGTAAATTTTTGTGAGTTATTTTGTAACATCAATATCAATGTGTTTTAGTCAATGGCTCTTTAACTGTAAAACACATCATTACTGGTATATGATGTCTAAGGTTATAATATTATATTTGAAAGAATATAGTAAAATGGATTTTTTAAGTGACAATAATGACCTCACTGACAATCAGTGACATCAAGAAATATAATAAGTAATTGTTCAAAATTATTCTCAAAGAAAAATTCTAAAATCATGGGAAAACTGTAGAAAATTTTTACCCTATGATCTCACAAAATATTTTATTTAAGCTATTAACCACAAGTATAAAGAAATGACTGGGGTAATTTTTAAAATAGATGCTTTTCTTTTCATCTTCAGCAGTGTCACCTAAACTCTAACCTATGATATTTCCCAGAGAACAGAAAGGGTTGCCTGGTCCAACAACTTAATGAAATACTTCATACCACTTCCATCAACTTCCCACATATCTACCCTAGGTTACACACCTGGATTAGCATATTAAAAGTTTTCAGAAATACTGTTTGATGAATGTTTAACTCGTTTCTTAAATGTATAGGACCGTAGGATACATTTTACATTTAACATTAAGTAATATCTTGTGAACTAACTGTTCTGTGGCACTCACTTTGGAAAGTGACCATGGAAAGAAATTCTTATTCTGGCATAATTTTATTTTTTATTTATTTATTCATTCATTCATTCATTCTTTCATTTTGACACTGGGTATTGAACTCAGGGGTGCTTAATCACTGAGCCTCATCCCCAGCCCTTTTAATATTTTTATTTAGAGACAGGATCTTGCTGACTTGCTTAGGGCCTCACTAAATTGCTGAGGTTGGCTTGAATTCACCATCCTCCTGCCTCAGCCTCCCATGCCATTGGAATTACAGGCATGTGCCACTGTGCCCAGCTTTGGCATAAATTTAAAAGTAATATTCAAAAGTCAGTTATTGAACTGGGGATGTACCTCAGAGGTAGAGTGCTTGCCTAACATGCACAAGGAACTGGGCTCAATTCTCAGTACCACAAAAATAGTCAATTATTTTATTACCTATAGTAAAAATCTTTAGTGATTTGCTGAACACTGAAAGGCACTCTAGTTTCATCTTCCTTCTTGAATCTATATTTTAAATTATCTGATGAATCCAAAGAGTCTCCAACATTATCTTCTCTTTGTTAAGGCCATCATCATACTTGTTTTGTATTTGTCATTTGTTTTTAATTGTGATCAATAATCTGGGTAGAGAATTGTTCTGTTTTGTTTTGTTTTTTTTCTGTTTTTTTTTTTTTGCTTCAGAAAGAAGATATGACAGACAAGTTGTATTTTAAAATTAGAGAAACAAATTCAATTCCATATTCACAGTTGCTGTGTATGACATTCTTCTAAAGAAAAAAATCTCAGAATAAATGCTGCAAATTTTCAGGATAAAAATAGAGCATTATCATTAATCATTCATGTTCATTTTCCTCTCCATATCCTACAAAAAATATTTTCTCCACCTTTCCCTTTTACAATCTTTGGTTATACAAGTGATATACTTGTTCCATTTCAACTCAAATGACACCATTAGTTCATTTAATGTTACAAGTCTGGTGAATGAGATCTGAAACAAAACATCTGCCCTTTGATCCTAACTTGTTCCTGGTTTGTGCAAATGTAGAAAATGTAGAGTGGCCCAAGCATTTTAAATGTTGTATTTTTCATATTATGCTTTGAGTTTTATTCCTCTAAGGGACACTTAATGAGTGTGAAACTAGTTTTCATAATCTGGTTTAAGCTTTTCACTTCTGGAACAGGTTTTCAATGCTGTCAATTTCTTTTTGACTGAACATCACATGGAGGTTGCACAAGTTTACAGTTGCACATAAGAACAAATTGGGTTCATGTTTAGCAGTTTGAATAACTTTACAAAATAAATTAAAGATGTATCTGATATATTTACCCACATGTTAAAATGGTTGATGCTTTATAACTATAATATGCTATGCCAATATATGAATATTTCTACAACTCATATAACTATTATAAAACTTTTAAAAAAGCTTTTCATGTGAAATGTTTATCAGCATGAAACTTTGTTTCATTTAGCACCCATTTAATAAGTGTATTGATTTTAATGGTCACAGTTTCTTTGTTAAAGTTCTCAATAATGATCCCTGGACATAAAAATAAATCCACCCATTATTTGTAAGCAATTCAAATAAAATAAAATTCTTTGGGGTAGGTTGTATAGCTGAACTTTTGTGATGACTTATTTCAACATAAATAGAAAAGGTTATTACTATGCAGATAAGGTGGCAATGGAAGTCCAATGAGAAATAAAGACTATGGATGTTGAATGCAATAATCTGTTTCCCTTTCAAGGGGTTCCTAAAAAGTTATTGTGAAGTTCTTATTTTCAATAAATCACATCATAGATGAAACTTTTCAAAAATGAATAGACAATTATACCCCTAGAAAACATCTATTGGAATTCTTGGCAGGAAAGAGAAAACAGTTATTTGTTTATAGGTTTTTCTGTCCATATATGAGAAATGGAAATATCCTTTTGTATTAGAAAAATTTTAACAAAAGGAAAGCAAATTATTTCTTGTAACAATGGAAAACTTGTTTTTCATGTGTCTTTCTAGATATAAGGAATGCCTTTGGGGAGATTTTAAACATATAAGGAACAAATCATGACTTCTTTCAGTATAAATGGTGCTTTAATTTTTTCTGTTTTAGGTTTTATGACCCCAACTGAATAAAGCAAATAACTTTGAAATCCTATTTTTCAGCTTATTAGAAGTATTGAAAACATTCAACCTGCTCTTTTAAAATCATTATATACACAATCATGCATTATGTAATAATTCCTTCTAAGAAGCTTAATTCCTCTAGATACTTCTACCACATTAAAGAGTCCAAGAAATTCCAAGTTATAATTTTCTAATGCCACACATTTCAGCATTATGTATTTCAGTATCTAAAAATCTTTATTAATAACAATGTATAAAATATTTGTGCCATACCAAGATGTAAAAATTTCTCTTCACTTTACCAAGTTATATTTTTATAACTTCCTTTAATGTAGTAAACTTGATTGTCTATAAAAGCATCATTAATTTAGTGTTTAAAATTTTCAATCCAAATAAAATATATGTATTCCAGACCTCTGCCCTATTAAAAATGGAAAACTATATTCTCATTGTTTAAAAATTATAAGCACAAATTTTTCTTTAAAGATTCTTAACTTTCTCCTTTACTTGTGTTTCTTCTTCTCTTACTTGAATAATATCAATTAAAAGTTTACCATCACATCAGTGTAGAATTGATGAGTCAAGCATGAGTGTAAGGGAAACATTTCAGTGGTCCTACCAAAAGACAATAATCACTTAGATTTAGACAGTATTAAAGGAAGAAAAGAGAAATGGGAAGATGTTTTACGTGTTTGTGGGTTGGTTAGCTTTTTCTTATTAGAACAACTTCCTGAGATAAATAAGCTTAAAAGAGGCAAGGTTTATTTTGATTCATAGTTTAAAAGATTCCAGGCCGTGATTCATTGGCTCTGTTTCTTTAGGCATGTGGCAGGTAGTATGTCATGGTGTGGAATACATGGTAGAACAACCTGCTCACCTTATAATGACCTTGAAATGAAGAGAGAAAGAGGAAAGGCCAGAATCCCAATATTACCTTAAAGGGCACACCCCCATATGATTGAAAGTCTTCCAAATAGGTCCCACTTCTTAAAGTTTCTACCATCTCCCAGTAGCACCAGAGTCTGAGGACAAAGTCTTTAACCCATAGGTCTTTGAGGGACATTCATCCAAACTATAGCAATTTTTATGGTAAACAATATATAAAATTTATCATTTAAGGCATTTCTAGTGCATAGCTCAGTAGTGTTCAGTAATTCAAATTATTATGCTACTGCTACCATCACCACCATCCTATCTCTACAAATTTTTTAATCTAAAACTCTCTACACATTAAACAATATTTTTCCACTCTCCCCTCAACCAGCCCCTGACAACAACTCTTCTACTGTCTGTTTCTCTCAATTTGACTACTTTAGGTGCTTCATGAAAGTGGAATCATGCACTATCTGACTTTTTGTGACTATTTTATTTAACCTAATGTTCTCAAGGTTCATTTATGGTGTAGCATGTGTCAAAATCCCCTTCCTTATAAGGGGATACATAATATTTCTACATAATATTTCTTTGTATGGACACCTCATATTTCATATATCAATTCATCCCTTGATGGACACTTGTATGGTTTCCACCTCTTGACTGTTGTGAAATGGAAGACATGAACAAAGTTAAAAAATATTTTTTCATGGGTCAATGACTTGGATCTGAAGAGTAAATAATAAATTGTCAAAAAAACCCTATCCAAATGGAATCATCAAACTAATAAGCTTCTGTACATCAAAGAAAACAATAAAGAGTAAAAAGACAACCTACGGAATGAAAAATTATTTTCTAACTATACATCTGACAAGTTGTTGATATCCAGAATATATAAGGAACTCCAAAATCTCAACAACAACAACAACAAAAACACAATTTTAAAAATGAGTAATAGACCTAAGTAGACACTTCTCAAGAAAAGACATGCAAATGTCTGACAGGTACATGAAAATACTCTTAAAAATACAAACCATCAGGTAAATGCAAATCAAAATCACAGTGAGATAGCTCCTCACCCCAGTAAGATTGTCTCTTTTCAAAAAGCCTAAAGATAATAAGTTCTGGCAAGGGTATATAAGAAAAGGAACCCTTGCACACTATTATATTATAATTTAATAAAATGATTATGGAAGAAAATATATGGAGAATTTTGAAAAATAAGGTAAATCTAGAACAACTACATGAGGCAGCCATTTCATGACTGGATGTATATTCAAGAGAAATAACATCATTATGTTGGACAGACATCTGCACTCCCATGTTCATTGCAGCACTAGTCATAATAGACAGAAAAGGAAAAAAAACTTAAGTGTCCAGCAACTGATGAATGAATAAAAAATGTGGTACATATGCACAATGTAATACTATTGATTCATAATAAGGAATGAAATCCTGTCACATCCTACAACATGGATCAAACTAGAGGTCATCATTTTCGGTGAAATAAACCAGGCATGGAAAGAAAAGTACCATGTTATCTGACTCATATGTGGAATCTAAAAAAGTTGATCTCATAGAAATTGAGTGTATATTGGTGGTTAACAGAGACTAGAGAGAGTAAATGGAGGAAAGGATGGGGAGAGGTTGAGCAATGGGGGTACTAAGTTACAGTTAGATACAAGCAAGAAATTATGATGTGCTATTGTATGTTGGTTGGCTATACATAACAATAATGCACTGTATATTTTAAAAAGTTAGAAGAAAAAATTTTGAAAATTTTTACCAAAACTAAAGAATAAATGTTTGAGGAAATAAATATACCTAACTTTATTTAAGCATTATATAATATATACATATGTATCAAAACATTAAATGTTAACTCATTAAGATGTACAATTTAATGTTTTTGTGTATCAAATAATTTAATTTAAAAAAAAGAAAAATACCTATCCAACAAAATAGAATGTAATTTAAAAATATTTTCTTCTAAATATTATATGATAATCTATTAGGAAGTGACTATCACTTAATAGAGGCTCAATGAATATAATTTTCTGAATTAATCTATGAAAGAAATCTTTAGGAAGTGCTCTAAATATCAGTTAATACCTGGGGATACCCATTTTACTTTCTTATTTCAATGTACAATTTCAAATCTGCATCAAGTATATCCACAAAACACTAATTTAAGAAAGTATATGTAAATTGCAGAAAGATCAGTAGAGTGGAGGGAGGAGGTTGGGGGGAGGGAGGACTCATGTTGGGGAAGACCTAGGGACTAAATAAGAGCAAATTATATTCCATGCTTTTGTGATTATGTCAAAATGTATCTTAATGTTATATATAAATAAAAAGAATCAATAAAACCAAATTTGCTTTATTTATAGAAAAATTTGTGGGTGTTGGGGATCAAACCCAGGGCCTTGAGCGTGCTAAACACATGTTCTATCACTGAGCTGTACTCCATCTCTGATTTTTCAATTGAAATCATATGCATTTAAGGTGTATATAAGGTATATATCATGATGTTTCAATACATATATAATGAACAAATGTCTGCAGTCAAGCTAATTAACATATTCATTAGAATTAAATGTGCTTTAGCTTACATTTTAGAGACACACATTGGTTTATTTGTGTCTGGATGTATAGGTCTGGTGACGATTTTAATAAATGGGACCGTTATATCAATGCATATGATGATTTCTCTCAATTTTTAAAATAAATTATTTTAATGTGCTTATACATAAATAACACACAATGTGCCTCTTTAACCATGATTAAGTGTACAGTTCTGTGACTTTAATTACAGTCACATTGTTGGTCAATGGTCTTTTTTTTTCCGTTTTTTTTTTTTTTTTTTTTTTTTGCTTGTTTACTCACAGGTGCCTACACAAAGTTGGAAGCACTGTTGTATATCTTTATTTATTTATTTGCAGTGCTAGGGATCCAATCCAAGGTTTTTGCATGCCAGGCAGATACTCTACCACTGAGCCACATCCTCAGCCCAACAAAGGTCTTATTTTATTGCCAAATAGAATCTTGGTCTGCTGGCCAGGATTTATTGATTTGTTGTGATGAATCTTTTCAGTCTTTTTTAGCAATTCTTTTTTTAATGTTATAAATTTGTACATACTATATAATTAAATCCCTTAGCAAATCATTGTAAACTGAAAATCATGGTGTTCTAAGTTCATTCAATTTTTAAGTTATTTTCCCTTGTTTTGCATTATTGGAAGTTTCTATGTGAGAGTCAATAGACTTTCCTTGACTGCTTCAAGTCTACTGTTGAGCTCATCAATGCCTTCTTCATTTCTATTACAGTATTTCTGATTTCTAGCATTTTATTTAGATTCTTTTCCTAGAATTTTCATCTTTCTGTTTACATTACTTATCTGTTCTTGAATGTTGTCTACTTTTTCAACAAAAGTTCCTAACATACTAATACTAATACTAATCATAGTTATTTTAAATTCTCTCTGGTAATTCCAACATCTGTGTCACATGAGAGTCTGGTTCTGATGCTTGTTTTTTCTTTTCAGACTGTGTTTTATCTTCCCTTTTAGCATGCCTTGAAATTTTATTGTAAAAGTCAGATATTGTATATTAGGCCTTTACTGTGAGGACTTATGCTTATGTGGCTAGGAATTGGTTTGTGTTTAATATTTTCTGTAGCTGTAGTTGCTGGAGTCTTCAGTTTCCTCTAGTGTCCTTGTTTTTAACTCTCCATTTTTCTTCAGTCTTTCCTAAGACCTCATCAGATAGTCTGCACCTATTACTTCTTTCAGATATAATCCACTGTAATTTTACCAAAGTTCTGTTGCTGTGGTGTTCAAGTGTAGGTAGGGGAGGAGAAACATTTTGTTATCTTAAATTAAATCTCAGTCTTTTTGTGGACTTGTGTCCCTGGGCTGTGACATTCACAAGTGCCTCTTAGCTTTTTTAGTTACCATTAGGCCAGACAGGAAGGATTGGGAGCTAAAGCTAGGAAAATGACCTTCTTGCTGATAGGATAAAGTACTATTAAAGCTTTTTCCCTCCCTTTTTTGCCCTGGAGAGCAGGCCTTTTTTATGGAGAACATTCAGGGTAGATTTCACAAAGTTTACACTTCCCTTTCCCCTCTTAGTATCTCCAGGGGCTCTATCTGGGTTCTTCTCTGTAAGTACTGGTGGAATCCAGGAAACTGTTTAGGTGCCCCAGAAGTATCCACATTCAGCCTTCAGAAGTTCATCAGAATTACTAATCACACATTCCTACAAGTTTGAGGCATCAGTGGCTTCTCTTTTAGGTAAACAAATCTCCTGGACTATGACTCTAGGTTTGGTTGTCTCACCACGTTTCAGAGTGGACATTTGTCTTGCAACTTCAGTTCTCTGATGGACCCAGGAAAAGTCAATGATTTTTAGTTTGGCTTTTTCTTGTAAGGATTGTTTTCAAACTCTACATGTTGAAACTCTTGGGTGCCTTTTTAACTACTGACTAGTAGAGTGGGATGCAGTAAAACTAACAAAAAGAATCAAGTAACAGAGCTTGGTCCATTAACCTAGCCATTCCATTGAGAGTAGGAAAAGCAATGTTAATTAGAGGAGTTACTGAAACAAATATGGTACCTATCCCTGAAAACTTTGGGGGAAAATGATTCAAAAGTATAATAAATAAAATACATGCAAATGGAGGTCTTCAACTGAAGTGAGACCAAAGGCTTGACTTAAGAGCTTTCTTCATGCAGTGTCAAATTAGTATCTCCTTGGCTAATATCCATAGTAGCTGAACCTGTCAGCCAGAAGGGAAACTCTACCAGCCTTCTAAGCCCTCATTAGAAAGGTTACCTTATACTGACTGCTAGCCAAGGCCTTCGACAACTCACCTGAGAGAAAGTAGTGCAGTATGCACTCTCAGGTAGTAGCACATGTTTATGTACCCATTCCTCTTAGAATTCTAACTTCTACCTTGAGATCTGTATAATTCTCCTAAAGGCTACAATTTTTAGCCTTAGATAGCATTAACTTTGTCCCTCTAATACTCTGTTGATGCATAATGGCAGGCCTTAGGCTTTCTTCAAATGATGCCTCAAAAATTAAAGATGTGAATTTGAACTAAACATAAAACTGTGGTTTCTAAGAGGAGACCATATGTATACTCATGTACACAAGCATACTTACACATCCCTAGCTTTAATGTTCACTACTCTAGTCCATTGTTTTCAATAGTGATTTTTCCTTCTCCCCTCAATTGTTTTTAAATCTTTATAAAACAATGGAAACAACCCTTTCAAACAGATATTAGGGAATCCAGGTGGGCCTGAAAATCTACCCAGAGGTCACCCCCTCTGGCAGTGAGACTGAGAAACCCCCTTAACTAAGCCAGACCACCTGTTACACTTGGATAATTCAGAAACAGCTTTCCCTATTAATTCATGCCAGGCATGAATCTAAACCTAAATGAGGCATGTTATAAAACATTTGGATTAGAAATAAAGCCATTATAACCATATGCCTGCATTTTTTATGTACTTTCAGACAACATTGTAGTACCATTCCAAATTTTTTTCTGCCACTATTTGACCCATTGTGCTTTTTTTACAGCTCTAAATGAAGGGAAAAATCTGAGAGTCCTATTTTCAAGTACTTACAAATTTGAAGAACCTTGAACTTATAGGTGTCTAATGTCCCACTTGTAGGTGCATCTGTTTCAAGGGAAAGAATTGTCTTCCTTTAGCCCAAAGTCAGAAAATGATGAGGACAGTTTTTTATGTTTATCCTCAATTCATGTACATGCTTCGAGTCATTCTTGCCATACACTTCTGAAATCGTGAAGAAATGGGTGTGTCTTCTTTGATGTCTCAAACATGCTTCAAACTTTGGTATTGTCCTTATCACAATAAACCTAGCTGTGTGCACATCTGTCCCTTTCAGTGCTTCCAGTGGCATGAGAACATGTTGAGATCAGTCCTACAATGAGTCATTACTGCATCCCTGAGAGCCCTGGTATTGAGCCTGACATATAATTGATATTTGATGGGGTTATTCAGTCAGTAATTGAAAATTTCAATGACCCATGTATATGATACACTTCAAATTTCTTTAAGGAAAAGCATTTAGGATGGGTAAAGAATGTTGGGGGAAAGGGCAAAAGTAACTTAACCATGCTGAGAACTCCAGGAATGTGTCCTCTACAAGCAAATTAAATAAGGTCAGTCCCTTCCTTCATCAAGGAACTTGCTTTGTTAGAAAGCAAAAAGCAAAGTCTGGACCCTGTATTTCATTTGCATAGTTTGTACACATTTTGTCTTAGCCACATAAATGGAGAGCCTTTCTTCCCCTAGTAATCCCTAAAGCACAGTAATCTACCTACCTCATGAGTAATAATATGGGGCAGACTGCAAGGTACATCTGAGGGCCCTAGTGTGTCCAGTCAGGTAACATGGAGATAATGTATCCATTCACTGCCATCAGCACTTCCCTCCATGAGGTAGAGGTGAACAGTGAGTATCTGATTGAAGTGACTCAGGAAAGCAAGGCTGATTTTCTTTTTATATGGTTTTCATCGACAATCAAACAAGTTACAAATTAAAGTAGGTTAATTGCAACTGATAAACTCTTAAGAATCATAGTCTAAGATCAGAGCTTAATGCATATTGTGATTAGTCTATATTGTGGGAACTAGATGCTGAAAGTTTAATAGGTTTAAAAAGGGAAGAAAATGGCTTAATTTTTAAAATAACATCTATTTTGCAAGGAAATACACTCCGTATTGCTTAGAGCAATGATTCTCATTTCAGACCATGCATCAGAATTAATTGTAGAGATTTCAAATAATGCATATAAATGCCTAAACCCAAACCCTAATTCTAGTTTATTTACTCTGAAGTAATCATGAGCATTTTTAAATGATTTTCTTGGTATAGGTTTGAGTATCACTGCCCAGATTTACCAAGAAATTCATAACTATCCTAAGGAAAATTATGATCTTTTCAACTCCCTATTTAAGATACATAGTAATTTTTGTAAGTAGCAAGTAATCAGAATCCAAAGGAAATGCATTGTGTATTTATGGCACCATCTTGTTCAAATGAAGTTGATGGCAAATAAATTTGTGGCTTCAAAATACAGATGATCACTGAATGATGGTTCCACTTCAGATTTTTCAACTTTATGATGGTAGAAAAGCAATATGCAATCAATAGAAACCACGGTTTGTATGTTGAATTTTGATCTTTCCCTGGCCTAGCACTTTGTGGTAGGATATTCTCTATTGATGCTGAACAGTAGCAGCAAACTGCAATTAAAATGGGCATTGTGAGCCCTTGCCATTTTCTCTGTTCCTCCCTGTCCCCAGATTATTCAGCTGAGCCAGTTGCCTCAGCAATCTGGTTGAGATGAAATAAAGTGAACCCCTTGGGCAACACTCTACATGGCTAGGTACCTACTCTGTTCTCACTTTGCCTCATGGGAAAAATCATGGCCTGAGGTGGTCCCCCTTGTCACTGAGGTGTGCTGCCTTGGGGAAGGGGTGATGCAGGTAAGGTGAAAATATTTTTTTCTTACTCTCTTCAGTGTAGATTAAAGAGGTTTTTTTGTTTTTGTTTTTGTTTTTTCCCTCTCTGAAGCGGTTCTGGGATTTCTTTGCTGGACCCCCTGGTCTCCTATAAAAGTACTCCTATTTATGGATGACTGTCAAAATTAGCGCTACTCTGGGGAACAAGAGATGAAAAACTCCTATCCCACCATCTTGATAAGGTCACACTCCTCTGAGTGAAATGCTTTAGAAAGAAACAAAGACTTTTTTGGGGGAGTGCTGGGGATTGAACTCAGGACCTTGTGCTTGCGAGGCAAGCTATCTACCAACTGAGCTATATCCCCAGCCCAGAAACAAAGATTTTTGATTACATGGTTTATAATGTCTCTATCTCCGGGAGAGAGAATTATGTTTTCATCAATTCCAAGGCAAGAGGTTTGATATGATTTCCTTTTCTGAAGAGTCTGATAGAAGGGAATCTGTTTTAGTCAGCTTTTTTGCCACTGTGACCAAAGGACCTGAACAATTTTAAAGAGGAAATTTTTATTTGGGGCCCATAGTTTCAGAGGTCTCTGTCCATAGGTAGCTGACTCCATTCCTCAGGGCCTGTGTAAGGCAGGACATCATGGTGGAAGGATGTGGTGGAGGAAAGCATCTGGGAACATAGAACCAGGAAGGAGAGAGAGAGAGAGAAAGAGAGAGAGAGAGAGAGAGAGAGAGAGAGAGAGAGAGAGAGAGAGAGAGAGAGACAGACTCATGAAGGACAAAATATATACCCCAAAGGTGTACCCCAATTACCCACCTTCTCCAACCACAACCTTCCTGCATTTCAGTTAATCCCTAACAGGAAATTAATTCACTCTTTGGGTTAAGGCTCTTATAATTCAGTAAATTAACCTCTAAACCTTCTTGCATTTTTTGCACATGAGCTTTTGAGGGATATCTCAAACTTAATCGTAACTGATTCATAGACTATTCAAGGAATTCTAGCTTTCAGGGGTAAATGGAAGGTATTCTGCCAGGTAAGAGATATACAGAAAAGATAAGGAAAGGATTGGCTTTTTGTGGTATTAGGGATGAAACCCAGGGCCTTATGTATACTAGGAAGTGCTCCATCCCCAGCCCAAGGATGGGTAATAGGGGATGATTATCAAGTCTCTCATTTAAGAGCCTAAGAATCAAAGTGTTGAACTTCAGAACAGGGGAAATAAAATCATATTCACATTTAATTAATGACATATTATTAGAAGACAAATTTCAAGAAAGTATACCTATTACTCATACATGAATATTTACCCTTACATGTTGTCAGGGAGTACAGTTGTCCCTAGGTATCACTGGGGATTGGTTTCAGGACCCCTTACAGATACCAAAATCTACAGATGCTAAGGTCACTTATGTAACATGGCACAATATTTGTATATAATCTGTGTACCTCATCTTGTATACATTAGACCATTTCTAAATTATAATATTTCATACAATGTAATTCTATGTAAACAGTTGTACTATATTATTTAGGGAATAATGGCAGGAAAATAAATCTGTATATGTTCAGTACAAGATGAAATTTTTTCTCAATATTCTTGACTTCTGATTTATTGAATCCATGGATGTAGAAATTGTTGGTACAGAGAGCCAAATATATTTGTACCTGTTTGTGCTTCTAATTTGGTTATTAGAGTTAAGTTGACTCTTCCTTGTGGTCATTCTATTTCGCTCTCCCATTCTTTCTATCGTTAAACCAGCCAAACCCTATGAGGTTATAGACCTCATTTTCTGGTTAATGGCAATCAGAAAAGCAGATGGAAGGACAATCATTATTAGAACTGGCATGTATGAAGTAATTGATCCTATTGGAAAGATAGAACATGACAGAGAGTACATGACCATCACATCAATTATAATGTACCATATGGTAAGTGAAATAATGCATCAGACAAGATACTCTATCTTATAATGACACATTAAATGACCCTACTTTTTAAAAAGTTAGTTATTTGAATATTTGAAACAGTTAAGAATCATGATAGCATGATAAATATTTATAAGAATATGGCACTCTACATATAAATCCAAAATAAATACATAAAGATGAAGTACAGGCAGATTGAGAGATAATAAATTCTGCTATTATTTAATGTTCTCATATATAGTTTTATTTATTACAAATGTGTTTTCTAAATGAGAACCTATTCATGCATTTATATCTGGGCAATTCAATTTCTTTTGGTTCCCCAAATAAGTTAACTCTGGTCCCACAAGAATTTTAAGAATATAGTAAAATTGAAATTGTTACTCTGAGCTATTTTCCCAATTCTGGGTTAATAAAGGGTTCCTCAGAGATTATATATTCAGTTTTCTGGAAATAATATCTATTTTCTAAATAATCTACCAGTTAGATTTTAGGCAGTAAATGCTTAAAGTTTAGGACACTCATTTCCATTTTTTGAAGCAACTGTACCAATATAGGTGTGTGCAATGCCAAAAACTTTTTGAGTTCAGAGGCAGGAGTCATTATTAAAACCTGGACTCATCAGGGATTTTAACCTGGGACCTCCCATACCCTAAGTGAGAATCATACTTCCAGACTAATGAGCTGCTCCTCTGCAAATTTTTAAATTGGTAAAGTTCTAGTGCAGTTCACTGAAGTTAGCTATTAATCATACAATATTATTCTTCAAATACAAATTGAGTATCACTAATTTGAAAATCTGAAATTCAAAATGCTCTAAAATCTGAAACTTCTCGGGTACCAATGTGACATCACAAATGGAAACTGTCTCACCTGACCTCATGTGACACAGTAAACTAATGTATAAAATGATCCTCAAGGCTTTGTATGTATAAAACACAAATAAATTAGTTTTTTGAACTCATGTCTCCTCCCCAGGAGATATAGATGTGTGTGTATGTGTGTGTACATACATCTGGTCCTGAGGAATTAATATAAGGGATACTCAACCTATATAACTTAGATCGAGATTACTGATTAAATACTGACTTATGAAATTTCTTCTTTAATAAACTTATTTTATGAGACCTCTGAATGACAAGTAGTATTTCAGCTCCAAAGTCTTGGCTATTTGTTTTCATTACTTTTCCCAAAAGCTTCATCTCTGAACAAAAGCTACCTTATTCAGAGTTAATATCAACTTACTTGCTTTTAGTGCTGACAAGGTTGATGCATTCAAAACAATGAATCTGGCAATGCCATATTTAATTCTAGTGACTCCAAAATAATAAAGGTAATTTCAAAGTTAGGGTAAAATTGAAAACACATATACCTCAAATATGCATATATATATGAAGGCCATGTTATTTATATATACATATATACACATATAGAAAGGCAATTTACTTTCCTTAAACATTTGGATTTCTTTAAAAATTAATGTTCTTATCAAGAGTCAGTCTCTTCTAAAACTGATCAGAGTTAACATATTGAAATTGTGAGAAAGAGATGTTACAACACTTGGGCACAGAGGGAGAATCAATGACCTAGAACTTGCTGATGGCAACTTCAAAGGTGACTCTGATGGCCAGAAAGTGTTGATTTCCACTTTGTGATTTTTAAAATATATGACAATCAAAAGGTATTTCAAGACTGGGTGGGAATGGAAGTGGTAAATAAGCACAATGATTGCCAAAGCTTACTAGATCGAATAAAAGGAATATGCACTGCTGTCAAAAAGTTGAAATGTGAAATAACCAAACCCTCTGCTCTGGTTCTGATGATAGCAATCAAGGAATCAAGGAAGATGCTGTGGTGGGATTCGGAATCTGACTGAGGAGTACTAACAGAAAGAATTCTCATGTCCTTGGCTTTATAGTCAAATAAATTGGCAATGTGGGCCCAATCTTTTGTGAACATAAAAAATAAGAAAGTTAGAGCAGAATTTATATTACCACTATAAGTTTTAAAAGAGATATTTTGGTCTCTTTCTTGCTACAATGAATGGAGCCATAATTGAGTTAATGGTGATTGGCATTAAAGGCCCATAGAAAACTGAGGGTGACAGGCAATTACCTTAGAAGCCCCCTGGTCAGTGTCTATGGAAATGGAGTGGGCACTGCTTATGCTACTTCTGGAGGTCTTATATCATCTCCTCTCAGGGAGTGGCATACCTTGGTTTGTTTTTGTGATTCTAATAAGATTAGTACACTAAATTTCCTACTACTGTTGCTACTGCTTACTATATTTTCCCTCTTTCCTCTTTTTTTTAATCCACTTGCTCTTGCTTGTGACTTCAGCTTGCTACTTGATCGTATCCCTTTTCTGCCATTCTGTTATTATCTGACCCTTCTGTTTGCCTTACTGTTGAGCTGTCAGAGAGATTTCCAAGATCAATCAATCACTATTCAAAATGATTGTCCATTTTGGAGTAGGTTGTTATGCCAAACCAAGTGGTTGCCTTTGGTAAGTGCCTGGCCTGAGTTCAATTTCCATGGCCACAGTTTGGGTGAAAAACATCCATTTGTTAAATCAGTGTACATTAGTTAAACTCCTGTTTTGTGTCCTGCAGAGTACTAGATTCTGGGGTCATACCAGTGAACAAATAGGAATCATGAATCATGAATATTAAGTTTTAATAAGAAGAGAACAATTGCACCAACAATAAACTCAACAAAAATAAATGTACATATAAAACAACACAGAATTGAAAGAAACCCCTCAGAACGAGGCTGTTATCATGACAATCCTGATGAGGCTCTTCCAGAGAGAACTTAGAGTCTAACAGGTACCTGTTCAGGTAATTTTGATCAAGATTATTCACACATATGTGCTGGAGAAATTAAATAAAGGAGAGAAAATGGAAGCAGAAAGTATAAACAATATGCAGTTCATGTATTTTCCTGATGTTAGCATCAACAAAATGAGTAGTAGTTAAATGCCTTTAAGAATAAAAAATAAAATAATAGAAGTAGCATGGTTTACATGTTGCTTTATAGTTGACCATATAGTTTGAAGGAAGATAGTGTGAAATTATTTAATTATTTAGGACTTTGAGAATCAAATATACATTGAATCAAATATGAATATCTTTCCTCAAGATTGTGCTCATAAACGTTTTATTGTTAATTTGTCACTAAAAAGTGTCATCTTTACAATGTTGAAGAAAATATAAAGTTCTAATGTATGTTTGAAAATGCTTATAGCAAATTTCATGCAGTTTTGTCTAGATTATCTTACTTCTGATGGTTATAATTTATCTCCTTTGAGACATCAGAAAATGATACTAGATTTGAGGGAGGCATCTTTTTCCATAGGCCCTATGCAGTGATTCAATTGTACATTCAAAGATGGCATCCATGGATTCTTATACTAAACCAAATTTGCAATAAACAAGATTAGAGGTTTTTTTTAAAATTCTAACTTCTTGTTTTATAGTTCTTTTTTATAGGTCCTTAGTCTTTCCCAAAACTCTTGACCTGAAAAAAAAATTGTAACATTTTTAACACATTATTTTCTATTTTTTTACTAATGTATTTTTAAAGATGTATTTATATTAACTTTGGGGATGGGAGCCTTGTAGTTGATTTCTCCCTTCCAATTTTTCACTTATGGTCTCTCCAACTAGACATCCTCTGGAAAAAAACTGCAGTAGTAAACAGACTTACAGAGTAAAGAGGAAGCTTTGGAAAATATGGGGCTCAACATGTTGACATTCTTCAGAGTATTCTCTGTGTTTTCTAATCCCCAAGGTCAGGTGAAGGGAAGATCAAAGTAATATTTTGAAGACTTGTGTGTAAGAGTGAGAAACAGGAATGGAAGAGAGCAAAAGAGCAGGAAAGAAAAGAACTTGAAATTATAAATAAATGGACTGATTTCTATTAGATTAGTAGTGCACTTTCAAGCATCAATTGACAAAGTTATCTTTCCCAAAATATCAAAAAATGGTATCATTACTGTTTTACTACCATTGGTGGTTGAAATTTTTAAAAGAACTTATAGAAAACATATTCCAACAAATAAACATCATCAGACAAGACAAAAAACAGAAATACAATTATGCATACCTAAAGTCATAGCGTGCTGGAATAAATGTTTGTAAGCAGGAATAGGTGTCCTAGAATTTATATACTGTAAATCTATAGAACTATCATTGCTCTTTCTAAGGGATGTAACTGTAATAGGCTCACTGTGCAAACAAGTGAGTAAGATAGAGAATGATTTTTTTAAAAAAAATTGTTTCTCTTGTTAGGCTCTTACTTTTAGGAGACTAAATAAGAAAGTGTTTTAGTTTCATATTTCTGCTGTAATAAATTATCATAAATTTAAGGGACTAAAACAAATATAGTTCTGTGTGCTATAAGTTCGGCATGGGTCTCTTTGGGCTAAATCAAGGTGTTGACAAGGCTACCTCCCTTCTGGAGAATCATTCCATTTATTTACTTTTATCACCTTCTAGAAATTTGGATCATGGTCCTAATCTCTTCTCATTTTGAAGCAGCAGTGTAGCATATCAACATATCTACTTCACTGACAGCTTCTGTAATAACAAAAACATTAACACTGCCCTCTCTTTTGTGTGACTTATGACCCTCATGTATTCTTCTTTATATTTATTGAAAGAGCATTGTCTGTAACGTACCTGAAGATACTTGACCTTGTTTCTTAAAAGAATAGTGATTTCAATTTATCAGAAATGTCAATAAATTTAAAAATTTAAAAGAAAACAGAATCAACTTTCAGAATTTGAAATTACAATAGATATAATAAACAGAATGGAAAAAGTGATTTAAAATCATTATTTCCCAAGAGATAAGAAGATAACTATTATTGAAACAACAATTACCAAGGAAACAAAAAAAGTCCCTGAAAAGCCAAAAGAACAGAACTATTTGATGTATAAAAGAAATGTTATTATGAAAGAAAAATTTGCAAGATTTATTCTGAACTTTTATTTATTAATCAGAAACAACCTAATAGAAAAGTAGAAAAATATTTAAGCAAATAGTCAATGCAGCAAATAAAAACATGAAGAATTATTCAGTTTCACTCCTGTCAGGAAAATGCTAGTTGAACAGCATGTATGTATTATTTTCTACCCACCAGATTGGGGTAATTTAAAATTATTTTATCACACAATTGCAATATTGATTCAAAATGACTACAATTTTGCATTCAAACATACATTTGAATTTCTAGAGGGTAATGTCTTAGATAAAATTATTGCTGAGAAATTCAAGTTTTTGATATTTGTTCTAGAGAAATACATATACAATAAAATACATCAATATTATTTATTTTCATTGTTTTTGAGGTAGACAAAAGTCAATATAAAAAAGGGAAAAGCCACAAAAAGGAAGTAAATAAGTAACATGACAAAGCATATAAAAAAATAGTATACTGAAATTAAATTAACTGTACTAAACTTATGTGCTTCAACATGTAAAAAATGTTTTAAAACTTTTGTGAGTATATAATAAAAATAGCAAGAAATATTTATTTGAATCAAAACATGAAATAACATTGGAGAATTTACAGGTTTACATATTCATATATGCAAAAGTATAAAGTTGGTTGAGGACTATAAAACAATAATGTTTATCTCAGAAGAGAGAAAGAGTGGATCAGCAATGAAGGTGGTGATTAAAGAGGACCTAGCTTCAGAGTGATGTCTATAATTATTTTCATTCAAAATATGTCTGTATTCATACTTCTAGTGGTTTGTTCAATATAAATGTGGGCTATAGGTTTTCATGAGGAAACTAAATCATGAAAAGTGGTTAATTCTGGAAGTGGCTAAATAGGTGATTTTTAGTTTCAGTTCCCATTTTATGCTTCTAATCTTATAAACATTTCTATCAGGCTAATCATATCAAGAAAATAATTATTTTAAAAAAGCCCAGGCCAAGTCATGTGAGGTGGCGCTTACCTGCAATCCCAGCAGTTTGGGAGGCTGAGACAGGAGAATGGAGAGTTCAAAGTCAGCCTCAGAAAAAGGGAGGTGCTGAGCAACTCAGTGAAACCCTGTTTCTAAATAAAATACAAAATAGGGATGGGGATGTGGCTCAGTGGTCATGTGCCCCTGAGTTCAATCCCCAGTAAACCCCAAACCCCCCCCCCCCCCCCCGCCAAAGAAAAAAAAAATAGCTCAGGCTAGAGAAGTAGTTCACTGGTACAGTTTGAATTTAGAAAGCACAGAGTCACTGTGTAAATTAGTGAGTCAAAGAATTTTCACCACTGGAAGAATAAGGAGAAAAGCAGTTTTCAAAAGGCATATTAAGGAGCAATTAAGATATGAGTATGGTTTTTGAGGCTCCATCATAGAAATGATAGACTATTCATGGGCAATGAATAAAAGAAAATTTCAAAGAAGCAATATTTGATATGATAATGTTGAAGTATTTCACAGAACTGAAAAATACATGAGTCTACTCATTAAAAATATACATAGAGCTGAGTGTGGGGGTATACACCTTTAATCCCAGTGACTTGGGAGTCTGAGGCAGGAGAACTGCAAGTTCAAGATCAGCCTCAGCAACTTAACAAGTCCCTGTCCCAAAATAAAAAATAAAATAAAGTCTGGGGGTATAACTCAGTGGTAAAGTGTCTCTTTATTCAATCCCTAGTACCAAAAATATTGCACATTGACTGCCCAGTAGAATAAATAAAAATAAATCTTCACTTAAGTACATCCAGGTTAATGGTAACATCTTATTAGCTACCAGAAAGTAAAGACCAATTATCTAAAAAACAGAAAGGCAATTACAATGACATCAGATTTCTCACCAGCAGGAACCGATGATTGAAAACAACAGAGATTTCATGAAAGCACTCAGGATAAAACCTGTTAGCTTCAAATTCTATGCCTAGCTAAACTACTACAAAGAGGACAAAATAAAGAAATTTTCTAGCATTGAAGGACTAAGATGATTTCTGTTTACAAATTTACTGATGGGTAAGAAGAATTTTTGAAAGAAGCAAAAAGTAAAGCAAAAGTACAAGAATAGAATTCAAGTAATCCATTCCATGCCTCCTGCGAAAGAAAATAAAACTCCTGCTTAAGAGTTAATCATGTTTGGAAACATGATTAGAAAACAAGCAAACTAAGGACAAACTCCATATTTTGCTTCTATTTCTTTTTTTAAAAACTGAGGATTGAACCCCAGGGCACCTTACCACTGAGCTACACTCGCCAATCCTTTTTCCTTTTTATTTTTTATTTTGAGCTTTGCTAAGTTGCTTTAGGGCTTAGCTAAGTTGCTAAAGCTGGCCTTGAACTTATGATCCTCCTGTCTCAGCTTCCCAAGTCAGGGGCATTATAGGAATGTGCTACTGCACCCTGCTGCTTCCTTTCCTTAATAAAACTCTGTGAAAAGTCAGAATAGGTCAAATCTTTTTCTGATGGAGTTGGTGCAGTTCATCACAGTATCCATCAATTGTCAGCCTTTGATCCCATTATAGGCCAACCTAGTAAACAATGCAAAAATCACATGTAAATTTTTTCTTCTTTGCAAAAGAGAAGAATTAGATATTTAGAGAGGTATGCAGGCATTCTCTGTGTGTATTACCAAGGTTACCAAGATTTTCTTTTTCTTGAAGTTTTGCTTAGCAAACATCTATCTTATTTTGAAATGGGAGAGTTGTGGAGGTTTCAAAGGATCTTCTGAGGAAAAACTAGTGAACAGAATCAACTGGCTGCATTGACAGGTGTCATTATTTTCATACAAATGCGTTTTGAAGAGGAATAGAATAGCTCTTAATTCCAACAATATCTGTTTCAAATTACTTAAAGAAATATATTGTGTGATACATAATAAGCACTCAACAATTTGGTGTTGAACTCATACAATTTTCTTTCCCTTCTGACCTACACTTCAGGAATAATGGATTATTCATTCCATTAATCTAATAGAAAATGAATACAGATAAATTTAAGTGTATGAAATAGAATAAAAGGGAAATGTGTATGGATCAGGGATGTTAAAATACCACAACCAAGGATAACAATTATACCAATTCTGTACACAGGAGAAAAGATATTTTAAGATGTTTAAGTAAAATATTTTAAATAAAACATTTAGGAAAAATAATGAATTTTGTATTCTATTGAAACTCTAAAGTTTGATATAAATATAAGAAAATTTATTATTCTTTCAACAATATTGAAACAGTGATTTACAGGGAAAAATCTTCCATACTATTTTAAACTTAATTGTATACAGAAATAAAATGAACTGTCAATTGGATCTATTTATTTTGAACAAATAGTATTTATAATTTGAAGGTATTATTAAGACAAATAGGATTTAGGACTAGATCAAGTTAATAATTTCAACCAGGATAATTTCATAAGACCAAAGAGAGAATAGTATTTTTCATAACTAAATACAGTATGATAGAGAATAAGAGTTTTCTGATCACTCAAAAACAAGAAGATTTTAATTAGATTGAAAAGAGAAAAAAAGAAAAAAATCAGCGGAATATGAAACCAAATATTTATTCAGCTCTATATCACTTTGTTAAAATAGAGATATTACAGTCCTTGGCAATCTCCATGGAGACAACTAAAACTGACCTTGAGGAAGCAAACACTATAGGCTTTCTTGTCATTGAGCCATTTTGTTGTCATTAAATCCATTATGATACAATTTATATTCTCCCTTCTGCATCAAAGCTGAAAACTTTTTTACTAGACAATATAGAAACACACCTTATTCTTCCACATTCTAGTAGCTGAATACCTTATATCGCCTAGTCAGGTGATTCCAACTATTCATGGATATAGATTTTGAAGCATTGTAGGTTTTGGAATGGAACCTCAAATACAATGCAGAAATATACTATAAATATTCTGACTAGTGTTTGGGGGAAATGCAGCTAGTGTGGTTTTCTCTTATCTGTAGACTATTTTCTCTATGTACCTCTTAATATGATCATGACTCTCATCTCAGAAAGCCTGAGGATCTTGCCCAAGATAACAAGTTTAAAACATGACATACCCAGGGTATGTTAACATTAATGATCATTTTTCAGAGTGAGAATAAGAAATGCACTACATTTTGAGCATATTCACATAAAGTACAATATGGAAAAAATACTATATGATTTCAAGATCTCTCTTCATTTTATCACATTGTCTCAACTCTAGAAAGGGCAATGGGATGATCAGATTAATATTCTTATAATTATTGATGACTATAAATATAATTCAAAAATAATGACAGATGCCATATTTTTCCTTTTTGTTTTTATAATTAGAAATCAAGTATCTAAAAAGAAAATTCATGATTGCCTTGCAACTACTTCCAGTTATGTTAAAATATTTATCCATGTAGAATAAATGGAAACATGCTATGATTTGATTATTAATCTTTGCCTAATTAATATATTCCCAGGAAAATATCAAACTACTACTTTTTTGCTACAAATAACACTACAAATATAGGTTTCTAATTTAGAAACTGTTAGTCTGATAAATCATTGTATGTTACTATGAATATCTGAATCTATTTAACTAGTCTGAATACTATCCATTATATGGAAATATGTGAAGCAGTTCTAGTCTTTAATAATAACATAGTAATGTCACTCATAGAGAAAGATGGGAGGACTATCATTTGGTCCATCAGACAGACATATTATTAATGGAAGATAAGTTAGAAGGAATCCTTAAAATATATAGTTTATGTTCAAATTGTGATATTTACATTATAGAGGATTCCCTCAATACATAATAGGAAAATTTGTTATCAAATGAATTTTTATCATCAAAAGCTAGCTAAGAACTGTGTGTTCATCTATATGTGTTCACATTCCTTAATTTCAGTTTTGCTCCAGAAACAGCAGTCACTAATTTAAGAAACAAACATAACATTGCAAAAATATTTTCAATGTATATAAACTAATTCTTATTTTAGTACCAATGAACAAAAGATGCTTTCTTAGAAAGAGACTTGTAGATGAAAAGCTAAATAGTTAAACCTCAGCTCTAATACTTACTCTACTGTGAGTCTACTATAATATTTTTTCTTACCCCACATTACTACTTAAATGTTAGAGGGATTTGATAACTTGGACCAAGTCGTATAACCTTTTTATTTTAGCTTTGGGTGGTTTCCTTTGTTCTAGATCTCAGTTAAAAAAGAACTTTAATAATATGAAAACATCTAAGATTTCTGCTTTATTTACTAAATGCTAGGTTGATTTAATACTAAATCTTCCTAAGATCATAGTCTTGAACAAAGACAATAGATGATTATCATGGAATTCCAGGAGGGGATTCCACTCCTGTACCACTTGGACCTCCTTTGACAAATGACATTGAGCACTACATCACACTGTGTTACTTAGCCACAAAAGGTTGCGATAAGAGCTTCTAATCTTATACTTGAATTGCTTGATTGTGTATGTAGTAATGAAAGCAGGAGAAAATGTATGAAAAAAGATTGCGTATCTTACTTGTCTTTTGTCCAAAGGATACATTTTAAATCTCTTGTCTGTACAGAGTTCCTCTTGAATGTGCTCTTCACATTGTAATACTGATTTGAAACCCCTTAGTATTCCAAAATTGGAATTTAAAGATTACATGTTAAAACAAGGATCCTCAAATTATATAGAAACATAATCCTAATGTCCTTAGCCTAGAATGAAACAAAATAAGATTAGTTCCTAGTCATTAATGTTTATGATAAATTTGTCAAGAGAGATCTGAGAACATTTGATATCAAGAAAAATATAACAGCTTATTTTAAGATAGAAAGTTTTGCCTGTTTTTCTAAATATCTTTTGAATATCATTTCTGTAATTTTTGGATATCATCCTGCATTTTTTTTCTCTGATATGTTTCCCTTGCCTAATACATAATACACATAATTTATGGAGAGACATAGGCATAAAAACAATATAGAGCATTCCAAGTTGCATTTCAGTATTTGTTTTGTAGGATGCATTTATGTATTTCTGCGAGAGGGAGAGGTAAAGGAAATGAATGGAAAAAAGTGATCATTTAAAAGCACATGATCTTAGCATAAGTCTCTTCTCACTGCCTTTCCACCACCTCTGTAATACTTGCCTCAGAATTAAGAGCCCCTGAAATTCTGAACTTAATGATATATGTTTTGTTTATTAGGTCGTTTAACAAATAGCTATTGAGCAACTGTAAGAGAAGGACTATTGATTATGAAATCTGGCAAGATTCTTTAAGTTCTCTCACATGACCATTTTTCTTAAAAATAGTCAAAAATGCTTAATGATAATTTTTTTTAAGTTTCCATCAGGATAATACAGGGTTAAAACTTTTATTATTACAAAATTATTTTTTTTCCTTATTCTTGGTGACTTCTTGTTTCATTTTATTTTCATTCTCAAACCAGTTTGAGACTAAAGGACTTTATATTTGTTTCACACATAACTTTTCATTTTGTGACAGTTGAAATTTTTCACAGTCACTATGCTCATGAATGAAAATTGAAGTATATAATCATTCATCTCAAATGTGTAGCTGGTATTCCTAAATCTAGTTTAGGAAGTAAAATATTATTTATGAATGTCAAAGTCAACAGTGTTTTACATAGCTTGTATTTGTATTGGATACTCTCCAAAGTCATTTTCTGATTAATGGAGACCATCTTAATATATGGATAGCAATATTAAAAGGAATAGCCCTCACATTTTACTTTCTTTTGCTTTAATTTCACATTAGGAGAATGTTGTCATATAAAAATTGTTGACATTTTTAAATTCAGTAATTCTTGACACATTCACACAATAAAATTAAAACACTTTTCCAAAAATATTCAGTGTTTAGAGGCACTTCAAATATCTGTTCTAGCCTTTTCCAAATTTTATACCAAGTGAGTGTTCTGTTAAAGGAGGGACTCCATGGTCGAACAAATAAGTTTAGCAAATGTCACATGTTTTAATCTCTCACAGAAATGTATAATGTCAAAGCAATCCTAAAGAATTTTGCTTATCTTAGTCTCTATTTAGAAAATGAAAACTATTTCAAACATTTTTCATTCATATGTGAATAATACTATGACTACTTAAGTTCACTTATCTATCTTTGAAATGTAACCAAATGACAATACATTCTAATGTGATAACTTTTCTTAAATTTCTTGGAGTTAATTCATAAAAATTTCAGGAAAGTAGTGTTAACTTAGGCTACTTAGGCTGCTATATAAGAATGTATTACACTAAGAAATTTATAAACAACAGAAATTTATTTCTCAAAGTTCTGGAGGTCTAGAGGTTCAAGATCAAGGCACTAGCAGATTAAGTGTCTAGTAAGAACTTTCTGCTTCCTAGAGGATATCCTGTTACTGTGTCCTCATTTGGGAGAAGGGCAAACAAGCCATCTCAGGTTATTTGTAAAAGCACTGACTCCATTGACAAAGGCCCTGCCCTCATGATATAACCATCTTCCCAAAGTCCTGCCTCTTATAGCACCATGTTGAAGGTTTGATTTCAACTTATGATTTTTAATAAATAAAAATATTCAGACTATAAGAAGTGTAAACTTGAATTTGGGGAAAATTCAAAAGAGAAAGTAGGAAATACAATTGACTTGCCCAAGCTCCTGGTTAGTTTCCATGTTTCCACAGCTCAAATAAATTTGTACATAAAGATTCATTTGTTTTCCTTAGTTTGTATTTTTATTAAGATTCATTTCTTATTGTATTTCTTACTATTGTCTGTCTCTTTAAAAATTGTCATAATGGAATGAGACTTCTATTTGGAAAGATAAGAGAAAAGCAAGGCAAATATGAGAGTACATAATAAATTGTGTTTAATTTTGTCAATAAATTACCTTTTTGTGGTGCTGGGGAAGGAACCCAGGACCTTGTGCATATTAGCCAAGTACTCCACCACTGATCTAAAATCACAGGCCTAAGTTACCTAGTTTTGTGTGTGTGCTTTGCTGGCATTTCTTGTAAAAGTAAGATGGCATCCCTGAGACCCCTTTAGGTAAATTCATGTAAAGATTTTGATAAATGTAATTATGATTACTAGTGTTGTTAAAAAAATTGCAAGTGAAATTGACTTTTGCCTAACTACCTAGCTTTATTTTTCTAGAAATCATATAAGATGGTATATGTCAACTATCCAATTATAAATATGCTTCCCTATGAAAAATGTGTCTGGACTGGAGAAAACATTTGATGGGACGCCATGGTATGGAGATTTCCTGGATATGGGGACTCTTGATATGGAGTATGTCTTTGTTTGGGGATATTTGGAAGGTATGCCACTGGAATTATTCCAAATGGCAATTGTGTCTGTGAAGGTTAGTTCCCCCACCTGCCTGAGGTGGATCTGTTCCCTTGAAATTAAGTTCTGTCACCTAGGAATAGGGTAGCTTCCAGAGTTGTCATTCACATGAACTTCTGCAAAGGACCTCATGGAGAATACCTCTATCACCTGACTTATATCTTTGGGTAGGCTCATGGCAACTGAAGCACTTAGTCTTCAGAATCTGAATGTTTAGTTAAAATCTAAGAAGATCCCTGAAAGGCATTAAATGGTATTTTTTTAACTCTCCAAATACGTAGTTTCATTCTTACTGTCTATATCATTATTTATAAAAATGAAAAGCAGGGTTTTTTCAAGCGTGGATCTCAGATACCCTTCAACAGAATAATTTGGGATACAGACTCCCAGGTCCCAATCTAGAGTAGTTAAGCCAGAATCTCTGGGTATATGTTTCCATATTCTTCTTTTTAATAATTTCTCTTCCCCCTGGTACTTGAATAGACAGCTGGGTCACATGTTCTTTACATTACTTTCTAATACCAGCTGTTAACTTTATAATTTTTGTAATTAGATGACCTTATGATATTAATGGTTTATTCATTCCATTCTGTATAATGTCTTAATGCAATTAAAATCCACATTTCTTCAGTAGACATTCAAGGGATAAATAACTGAGAATCTCAGAAATGGTAATTGACTAAGGAAGATCTTTATATTTAAGTCAGGTTTGTGGAACCTCTGGAATAGTTTGTCATAATTGTCCACCTCTTTCAAGGTCTTCTTTGTCCCCTGTGATCTTTATAATTACTGAGACATACAGTTTCATAGTATCATATGATAATTTTGTTTGAACTGTTGACTTGTCTTTTTTCAACACACTGTCAGCATTGTCACTATTGCCTTGATTGTAAGGTAGTGACTATTGCTAGGTCAGAGATTGTATTAGGTCTTACCAAACAAATGAAAATCAATATTTTCACTCTCTTTAGGAGAATGAGTTTCATATATCCTTGAGATGAAAGAAAAATTCCCTTTGTTGTTCTGCTGAAGTTGTCAAGCCTTCCATTAGTCTGGGTTAAGTTTCTGGGGTTACGAATTTACTTTTGGTTTCTAATATTGATTTATATTTCATAAGGACTTTGTTGGTTACCAAAAATAAGCCCCTCAGTAAATTCTTCTACTTCAAGGGCACTGCTTTAGTTCAGAATGAGATATGTTTCTCAGTGATTTGTTTTCATTTCAAGACTTAAAATAATCAGTGAAATATCAAATTTCTGTGAATTATGAAAGGTTATTAGACAGTAATCCCTGGCCACCCAATGATATGCATTCATTTTAGGCTCTTGAACTTATGAAATTGAATGACATCCAATCCTGTTTTCTCACAATGTTATTGAAAGTTTTAAGATTTTATTCTCCTCCAAGGCACATATCTTTGACATCTTTGTATTTTCAATAGTGGTTTTTATACTGCAGATATTTTTATGCATATTTCATAAATGAGTGAGCAAATAGATGTTATAAAAAGAAAAAAATTAAAGTACTATTATCAGACTCCAGGATGAAGTAAAAAGCCACCTTTAGCAATCTTCCATATACTACAACACTTTAGTCTGCTAGCCACATTCCTTATCCCACCTGTAATAAATTCTTTGAGATGTCTTCATACGTCTTTATTTTTTTTTGTTCTTTTTAGTTATACATGACAGAATATATTTTGACATATCATACATACATGTCATATAACTTCCCATTCTTGGGGTTGTACATGTTATGGAGTTACACTGTTTGTGCATTCACATATGAAGATAGGAAAGTTATGTCCAATTCATTCTACTGTCTTTCCCATTCCCATACCCCCTCCCTTGTCCTCAGATTTCTTTGTTATGTTCTTAGCTTGGCTCAAATTTTGATGATCCAAAAATAAACTTCCCTTTCCACAATAATCTGATTTAATTTTCCTCTAAGTTCCCCAATCTCAGCTCATCCTGTAGAGAAGTGATGTGGGAAATGAAGAAACACAGCTGTAAGACATACATGAATGGGTTTACCTTCACTGGGAATATTTGTGTTGTAAAAGACTCTGATGGAAATCTAAAGTGACATAATCATTAATTTTTTTCCAGCATTTGAATTTCAGTTAGGGTGGCATATGGGAATCACATTTTTGGATAGTACCCTAAAATCATGGCTTCCTTTTTTGCCTCTAGGTATTGCTGGTTCTGCTATAACTGGATTTGATTTTTTTTTATTTAAAAGGTGCTTTTTATACAAACCCTTCAGAAAATATAAGAGAGTAGAAGGAGAAATTAACAATCTTTAATTTTTTATACCAGTTATTCTCAAAGTACCTGTAGGAGTTTGAAAAAATTCTGATGACCAGGCCATATGCCAAACCAATTAAATCAGAATCTTAGGAGATAGAACTCAGGCCTTAGTATACTTAAAGCCCTCAGGTAATAAAAGCATGAGAGCTACTAATCTAAACAAGAATAGGGAATGAAGTATATTTCCAGTGCTTCAGCAGATAGTAGTTTAAGAAACCATGTGAAAAATATTGGAATTGGTGGACTCTGGGAACTAGACTGCAAAGATGATGGCCAACTCACTGCTAAAGCATGGGAGGGAAGGAGCAGTAGAGTAAGAGTATGGGCTTTAGTGGGAGATTCTGAGGCTAAAGCACATTTCTGCCCTTCCTTGTTTGAGCTTGAGCAAGTGACTTCTTTATGCTTGAGTTTTCTCATTAGTAAAATGAGGATGATAATTATACCTATCTCCTAAGGTAGTGAGGATTAAATGAAGTCATAAGCATAAAGCACTTAGCCTTATGTTAGGCACATTATAAGCATATTCTTCACATTTGTGCTGTTATATTATGATGATGAGCCCTACAATACTAGAGTTCACTTGTCTTCTTTTCAGTGGGGTGTTGGTTTCCAATCAAGGGAGAGGAAATCAAGAACAAGAAAGAGCTAAAGAGATGGAAATCAGAAAGTTCTGAGAATGATCTTTGTATTTTTCAATTATTTTTCTACAACCTTGTTCCCACCCTCAGATGCAATAATGTTTTGCTATTTTTATCTCCTGACTTTTCTTGCTCTGTTATACTCTTGTACCTCCAGTTTCTTGATGCACCCAACACATTGGCAGTGGCAGGCTAACAAAAATGAATGAATTAGCTATATCTGTTTAGATACTGTGTAGCAAATTCCTCAGAAAATAAGTATTTTGTGGTTTAAACAAATATTTTTATTTTACCTCATAATTCTTTGATTTGCACTGTGCTCTGCTGGTTGGTTGTTTTGCTGGACTCACTCATTCGTCTGGATCACCTCTTGGTCATCAGGGCAATGTTTCAGGGTTGGTTGGCTGAGGTTAGGGCAATAAGAATGACTGAGCCATTTGTCTGTCATTATCTGCAAGTTTTCCTGGGCTTACTTATGTTATGGAAGTGATTTCCAGGAGTGAAAAACTAGAAGCTATTAAGGTCAAGGCTTGGAGAAAACACCCATATACTTCTGCCACATTTATTTCATCAAAGGAAAATAAGGCCAGGCCATATCTAAGGTATAGGGAAATAGCCTTTACTTTTCATAGATGTTGTGTAAAAGTATTTTAAAAATATTGAATCTTTCACAATAGCATGTTGAAATAGAGAAAATAAGAATAAATGAATTCAGAGTAAAGTTGATGCCATTGGATATGTAAAAGGCTTATGGGATTTAGGTTTTGATGAATGATTAGGTGTATATGGTGAAGGACAGAAAGGATTTGGTAGAAGCTATAGCCTCAGTAATTATTAGAATTGAACTTTGATAAATTGAAAAAGGAAAGGTAGAAGGCGGCAAAGGAGCACAGGGCCTTAATTTCATATTCTCTAACAGAAAACTCTGGCCTATACTCCGTTTTCTGAAATTGCTTTTTTTTTTTTTTTTCTAAAACCACTTTCTCCCAAGGACAGGATATATTTCTAAATTCATTAATTAGTCTCAAATGACCAACTGGACTCTTTATTTCTTATGTGATTCCTATATAAACTCCTGGGATGCCAACAAAATACATAAATGATATATGCAGTTTATAGTTCAGAAGAATGTTCCTCTAAACTGCAAAAGTAAAGTTCAAAAATTCAAAATTCAAAATTTCAAAACCAAAATACCTAACTCTAGGGCAGGAATAAAATCTGTGTAACATCTTAAGATAACCCGAGAGGAATTTATAAAAATAAAAATACACAAAGACATTTAGCCAATATATTTAGCTAATTTATTTATTGAATATATATATATATATATAATTCTTCAGAATTCTAGACTTACTTATTGTAGATTTCTCTCATTAATATAATATGAAATATCCTTATTCTTATACAGTCATATTATATAGGCCAATAGACTGAGAAATAAAATTAGACAAAGATAGTCACCCCACATTTGGTATTGATGATGATTTTGCTGTAGTAAAATGGTCTCTGCTTTTCCAAGTTTGTGATTTTATGCCCCAAATAGTCTTTTTTCACTTTGATGTCCATTATTTCAGGTACTTTTAAAATGGTTTATTTTCATGAGTTAAAATTATTTAATTTTAGCTTAGGAATTCCCAGTACCTCTTAACCCATTGCTTATCATCAATTTGTTAAAATTATTAATTATTATTACCATTACTTAAAATATTCTTCTAAAGGTTTGAATAAATAAAGGTTTTCTACCAGCCACCTAAACTTGAGCACATATTACCAGCCCTGATTGGTAGAATTATTTCCTATGCAGCACTAGCTCTACAGGACAGGACAGCTGTGTTACTCAAGCATGAAGAAATATTAATTATCAGTATTTTGTCAATCTATTACTTAGCTACTTCCACATTACTGCTGCATTATAAACCATATGAAAACTTAATGACTCCAAATGACAACACAATTCCCATTCAGGCATCTGTGGATCTGCTGGGCATAGGTTGATCTATACTAGGCTCAGCTGATTTAAACTTCAAACTATAGTTTGGGTCTGCATTTATGGCATGTATCTGTCATTCTTCCTGGATTCAGCATACGTTTTTGGCATGGAAACTGACTCTGACATCAATTTTTCTCTTTGCAAATTTGAATGCAGAAGACTAGGTGTCTCAATATATAAAATGTGAAACAGGAAATAACATGCAAGTATACCTTTATTGACTTATAACAGATGACAAGCAATTCCATTTCCCTTTACTATTGAATTCTCCATTCTATTTGTGAATGTAAGCTTTCCTCATCAATTTATAGAATCCACATATGACTCATTCTGTCTTAATCTAAGTCTGAAATAACTTTATATTACAGAAATAAAACATCTTCCATCTCAATGTAGCTCAAAATAGGTTAAATGAGACGGTTTTCCTGAGCAAGCAGAGCAGATCTGCAATACATCTTCTTTCTCCATATACATTATATCAAGTCTTCCTTTAGCATTTATATGAGTTATATATATTACATGGATATGCCTCTATAAATGCAAACAGAGCAAAGATACTAGCACGATACATGATTTAAACTTGGTTTATTGCCTTTGGGTTTCACTTGTACTGATTTAAAAGGAAATATGGCAATATTTTTATTTAAATAAAAGATATGAGGTAGATTTCTAGACTACTAACAATGAAAGTGATTTTAGAGATGGCATAATCCAACTCTCACATTTTTCATATTAAGGAATATGACTTGGATGTGTCATGTAGCATCTTAGAGATTGCACTGTGAGTAAGCAGAAGAAATGGAAATGAAGTCCAGCTCTCCTGCCTACTGATTGGATTTTTCCACCTTACTCCCATGACTTTTAGGCCCCTGCCTGGACAAAATGCCAACAGATTGAAAAATGGGTCAATGTGTCTTTATTCTATTATTATGGAGATGTTTTATCCCTTAGAATAGCTTTGTAGGTGCCTCAAAATTCATAGCATGTCATTCTGTAACTTTCCCTGAAATGCTGTGTTGACACTGATCTTTATTATTTTAGAATTCTTATGGCACTTAACTATTTTGGAATGAAGATAGTCATCAATGAGAATAGGAACCATATTTATTGCTCCCTTTTCATCCTCTGAAAGATTAGGGCAATAAGGCTGTTTAAAATGGTTGACTTTCAACTCCCAGAAAACATGAGCAGCCTAAACTGTTGATTGAACAAAGCTAAGTTTACTAGATCTAATGCAGTGAGGAAAAGTACTATCTTAACAAAGATTTGAAATGTGTCTAAAGGGGATATTTTAATGCTCTCAAACTAGATGGAGTAATTTTGAATCATCTCCCTGTTGCAAACCTATTAAAATTGGTATGAATAGATGAGCACAATAGTACAAGGACTGTTAATATGAGTATTGATGAGTTATTGGTCTTGATAAATAGCATATTTGGATGATTCAGTCTTTTTGTTGAAGAGAAGAATTTTCTTGGAATAACTTGTTATGTTATATTGTCTAATTCCGGTATTTTTATTGCAAAAAGAAAAAAGCATGCTTCTTTCCAGGAATTATTTAGCATAGGAAAATTCATTGGTATCTGTTTTCAGTAGTTCCTTATTGACTGATCATCATTGTATTATCCTAAAAGTGAAACTAGATAAACGCCAAGTTATATACAAGGAGCATTTGTAACACTCAAATTGTAAACCACTTATTTATTTACAAATAAGAAAATTAATGATAAAGGCAATATTTTAAAAAGGATATTTAGGCCATCCAATTTAGGAACCAGAAGAAGGAAATCCATGGGACAGGGTTTCAGAACCTCAAGAAGAATCTTGGCACAACAAAATACTATCTGTACAATATCATTGCTCTTATCATGCATGCTTTCTAATTTCCTTTGCCTTGATGTCAGAGTAACCTCCTATATGATTCAGGTTGCTCCTTTAACACTTGTCTTCCTGTTTGCTTGTCTGGAGTACTTGGTCTCAGACTTGGTCTCTGATCCTTGCCTTTACTTTACATCCTTTAGTAGTTTAATAACTGGTTTATGTGTTGTTTCAGAACAACCCATACATAAATTCATTGTAAGAGAATTTGTTCCAAGGTGCCATGACACCAAAGGAGAGACCAAAAGATCCAGAATTGCACAGACTATAATTTATTGGGATCGAGGGTGGGGTCTTACTGACAGAAGTATGGTCCTGGGAGACAGAAGATCAAGGGGATCTCTGTAATTTGGGTAAGAATTAGGGTTGTATATATTAATTAGGACAAAAGTAACTTCATCCATTTTGGAATGTATCTGGTTTATCTCAAAATAATATCAAACCATCAGGTACATTCTGGTGCTGTTTTCCAGTAATAAAGCCATACATATCATTCTAATGTTCTTGTTTATTTATACTGTGCTTGGAAACTATGTGGGAAAAAACAACTATGGTTATTCTGGGGTAATCATGGTAGTCATTTTACAAGATGGCTATAGTTATGTCAAATTGAATCCATACATTTGACCTTTCTAGCACTTGACCGTTGTCTGCCCATATCACTGTTCTCAGGTGACTTATGTGAATATATTCCCTAATACACACTCAAGGACATTATTCCTGCAATTCTCCCCCTCTCTTCCATCATCAATTTTCTTCTCTGTACTGAATATACCTAAAAGCATGCTAATAGTCCATTGTTTCTCCCATCCAAAAAGAAAGAAATCCTCTCTTGACTCCAAGTCCCATTATAGTTAACTCTATTTTCTCTTGCCATTAGTGCAACATACCTTAAATTTCTTTAATTACTTTAATTTCTCTCCCCTTTTCTCACGTGAATATACCCGAATCAAGCCTTAACCCCCACTACTCTGCTGATAGTGTACTGGTCAAGGTCACCCTTGATTTCCATGTTGCTAAATCCAATATTAATTCCCAATCTTCATCTTATTTAAAATCTGAATAACACTTCACACTTCACTGAACAATCTGTTCTCTGTGAAACTTTTTCTCTTCTTGGTTTCTAAGATACCAAGGTTGCCCATTTTCCTTCTATCTTTCTAAATTCTCCTATCAAGTCTTTTCTTTTTCCTGGTTTCTCTTCATTTCCCCATCTTAATTTTTCAAGTTGTATTTTATTAGGTTATAAGAACATTTGACATGACATCTACCCTGTAAACAAAAAGTTTAAAGGCATAGTCAACTACTGTTGACTACAGGTACAATGTTATGTAGCAGATCTTTAGAAACTATTCATCATGCTTAAATGAACCTTTATGCATATTCATTAGTAACTTCTAATTTCCCACTCTTCTTGGTCCCTGGAAACAAACTTTCTATTCTAATTCTATGACTTTCACTATTTTATATACCTCATGTAGGTAGAATTATTTAGTATTTGCTTTTCTTTTTTTTTTATTATTGTAAACAAATGGGATACATGTTGTTTCTCTGTTTGTACATGGCGTAAAGGCATACCATTTGTGTAATCATAAAATTACATAGGGTAATGTTGTTTGATTCATTCTGTTATTTTTTTCCCTTTCCCCCCCCACCCCTCCCACCCCTCTTTGCCCTCTCTACAGTCCTTCCTTCTTCCATTCTTGCCCCCCTCCCTAACCCTAACTCTAACCCTAACACTAACCCCTCCCACCCCCCATTATGTGTCATCATCCACTTATTAGCGATATCATTCTTCCTTTGGTTTTTTGAGATTGGCTTATCTCACTTAGCATGATATTCTCCAGTTTCATCCATTTGCCTGCAAATGCCATAATTTTATCATTCTTTATGGCTGAGTAATATACCATTGTATATATATACCACAGTTTCTTTATCCATTCATCAATTGAAGGACATCTAGGTTGTTTCCACAATCTGGCTATTGTGAACTGAGCAGCTATGAACATTGATGTGGCTGTATCTCTGTAATATGCTGATTTTAAATCCTTTGGGTATAGGCCAAGGAGTGGAATAGCTGGGTCAAATGGTGGTTCAATTCCAAGTTTTCTAAGGAGTCTCCACACTGCTTTCCAGAGTGGCTGCACTAATTTGCAGCCCCACCAGCAATGTAAGAGTGTACCTTTCTCCCCACATCCTCGCCAACACCTGTTGTTGCTTGTATTCTTGATAATCGCCATTCTAATTGGGGTGAGATGGAATCTTAGGGTGGTTTAGATTTGCATTTCTCTTATTACTAGAGATGTTGAACATTTTTCCATATGTTTGTTGATTGCTTGTAGATCTTCTTCTGTGAAGTGTCTATTCATTTCCTTAGCCCATTTGTCAATTGGATTATTTGCATTCTTGGTGTAGAGTTTTTTGAGTTCTTTATAGATTCTGGAGATTAGCGCTCTATCTGAAGTATGATTGGCAAAGATTTTCTCCCACTCTGTAGGCTCTTTCTTCGCATTGCTGATAGTTTCCTTTGCTGAGAGAAACCTTTTTAGTTTGAATCTATCCCAGTTATTAATTCTTGCTTTTATTTCTTGTGCTATGGGAGTCCTGTTGAGGAAGTCTGGTCATAAGCCGACATGTTGAAGCTCTGGACCTACTTTTTCTTCTATAAGATGCAAGGTCTCTGGTCTGATTCTGAGATCCTTAATCCATCTTGAGTTTAGTTTCATGCATGGTGAGAGATATGGGTTTAGTTTCATTCTGTTGCATATGGATTTCCAATTCTCCCAGCATCATTTGTTGAAGAGACTATCTTTTCTTCATTGCATATTTTTGGCCCCTTTGTCTAGTATGAGAAAATTGTATTTATTTGGGTTTGTGTCCGTGTCCTCTATTCTGTACCATTGATCCACCTTTCTATTTTGGTACCAATACCATGCCGTTTTTGTTACTATTGCTTTGTAGTAGAATTGAAGATCTGGTATTGCGATACCCCCTGCTTCACTCTTTCTGCCAAGGATTGCTTTAGCTATTCTGGGTTTTTTATTCTTCCAGATGAATTTCATAATTTCTTGCTCTATTTCTGTAAGGTACATCATTGGGATTTTAATTGGAATTGCATTGAATCTGTATAGCACTTTTGGTAGTATGGCCATTTTGACAATATTAATTCTTCCTATCCAAGAACATGGGAGATCTTTCCATCTTCTGAGGTTTTCTTTAATTTCTTTCTTTAGTGTTCTGTAGTTCTCATTGTAGAGGTCTTTCACCTCTTTTGTGAGATTGATTCCCAAGTATTTTATTTTTTTTGAAGCTATTGTGAATGGGGTAGTTTTCCTGATTTCTCTTTCTGAAGATTCATCGCTCATGTATAAAAATGCCTTAGATTTATGTGCATTGATCTTATATCCCACTACTTTACTGAATTCACTTATGAGATCTAAAAGTTTTCTGGTGGAATTTCCTGGTTCCTCCAAGTATACAATCATATCATCAGCAAATAGGGATAGTTTGAGTTCTTCTTTTCCTATTCATATCCCTTTAATTTCTTTGGTCTGTCTAATTGCTCTGGCTAGAGTTTCAAGGATGATATTGAATAGAAGTGGTGAAAGAGGGCATCCCTGCCTTGTTCCAGTTTTTAGAGGGAATGCTTTCAGTTTTTCACCATTCAGAATAATATTAGCCATGGGCTTAGCGTAGATGGCCTTTACAATGTTAAGGAATGTTCCCACTATCCCTATTTTTTCTAGTGTTTTGAACATGAAGGGGTGCTGTATTTTATCAAATGCTTTTTCTGCATCTATCGAAATAATCATGTGATTCTTGACTTTAAGTCTATTGATATGGTGAATTACATTTATTGATTTCCTGATGTTGAACCAACCTTGCATCCCTGGGATGAAACCCACTTGATCATGGTGCACTATCTTTTTAATATGTTTTTGTATGTGATTTGCTAAAATTTTGTTGAGAATTTTTGCGTCGATGTTCATTAAGGATATTGGTCTGAAATTTTCTTTCCTCGATGTGTCTCTGTCTGGTTTAGGTATCAGGGTAATATTGGCTTCATAGAATGAGTTTGGGAGGGTTCCCTCCTCTTCTATTTTATGGACTACTTTAAGAAGTATTGGAAAGAGTTCTTCTTTAAAGGTTTTGTAGAACTCGGCTGAGAACCCTTCTGGTCCTGGACTTTTCTTTGTTGGTAGGCTATTGAGGACTTCTTCTATTTCATTACTTGAAATTGGTCTATTTAAATTGTATATGTCCTCCTCGTTCAGTTTAGGCAATTCATATGTCTCTAGAAACGTGTTGATGTCTTCGAAATTTTCTATTTTGTTGGAGTATAGATTTTCAAAATAGCTTCTAATTATGTTTTATATTTCAGTCGTGTCTGTTGTGATATTTCCTTGTTCATTCCGAAATTTAGTGATTTGGGTTTTCTCTCTCCTTTGTTAGTGTGGTTAAAGGTTTATCAATTTTGTTTATTTTTTCGAAGAACCAACTATTTAGTCAATTTTTTGTATTGTTTCTTTTGTTTCAATTTCGTTGATTTCAGCTCTGAGTTTAACTATTTCCTGTCTTCTACTGCTTTTGGTGTTGGTCTGTTCTTCTTTTTCTAGGGCTTTGAGCTGTAGTGTTAGCTTGTTTATTTTTTGAGTTTTACTTCTTTTATTAAATGCGCTCCATGAAATAAATCTTCCTCTAAGTACTGCTTTCATAGTGTCCCTGAGATTTTGATATGACGTTTCTTTGTGCTCGTTTACCTCTAAGAATTTTTAAATTTCCTTCCTAATATCTTCTGTTATCCATTCATCATATAATAGCATATTGTTTAATCTCCAGGTGTTGGAGTAGTTTCTGTTTTTTACTCTTTCATTTATTTCTAACTTCAATCCATTATGATCTGATAGAATACAAGGTAGTGTCTCTATCTTCTTGTATTTGCTGACATTAGCTTTGTGGCATAATATATGGTCTATTTTAGAGAAGGATCCATGTGCTGCTGAGAAGAAAGTGTATTCGCTCTTGGTTGGATGGTATATTCTATAAATGTCTGTTAAGTCTAAATTATTGATTGTGTTATTGAGATCTATGGTTTCTTTGTTCAATTTTTGTTTGGAAGATCTGTCCAGTGGTGAGAGAGGCATGTTAAAATCACCTAGTATTATTGTGTTATGGTCTATTTGGTTTCTAAAATTGAGAAGGATTTGTTTAACATACATGGATGAGCCACTGTTTGGGGCATAGATGTTTATGATTGTTATATCTTGCTGATTTATGCTTCCCTTAAGCAGTATGAAATGTCCTTCTTTATCCTTTCTGACTAACATTGGCTTGAAGTCCACATTATCTGAAATGAGGATGGATACTCCAGCTTTTTTGCTGAGTCCATGTGCATGGTATGTTTTTCCCCATCCTTTCACTTTTAGTCTATGTGTATCTCTTTCTATGAGGTGAGTCTCTTGCAGGCAACATATTGTTGGATCTTTCTTTTTAATCCAATCTGCCAGTCTATGTCTTTTGATTGATGAATTCAGGCCATTAACATTCAGGGTTATTATTAAGATATGATTTGTATTCCCGGTCATTTGGTTCATATTTAAAATTTTATTTATTTATTCATTTATTTTTTGACACATCTTGGTTCCTCCTTTATTTGACAGTTCCTTTAGGGTAATTCCTCCCTTTGCTGATATGCTTCTTTGTTTTTTATCTCTTCCTCATGAAATATTTTGCTGAGAATGTTCTGTAATGCTGGCTTTCTTTTTGTAAATTCTTTCAGCTTTTGTTTATCATGGAATGATTTTATTTCATCATCAAATTTGAAGGTAAGTTTTGCTGGGTGTAAGATTCTTGGTTGGCATCCATTTTCTTTCAGAGCTTAAAAAATGTTATTCCAGGCCCTTCTAGCTTTTAGGGTCTGGATTGAAAAATCTGCTGATATCCGTATTGGTTTCCCCCTGAATGTAATTTGGTTCTTTTCTCTCACAGCCTTTAAAATTCTGTCTTTATTTTGTATGTTAGGTATTTTCATTATAATGTGCCTTGGTGTGGTTCTGTTGTAATTTTGTGTATTTGGAGTCCTATAAGCCTCTTGAACTTGATTTTCCATTTCATTCTTCAGATTTGGGAAATTTTCTGATATTATTTCATTGAATAGATTGTTCATTCCTTTGGTTTGTTTCTCTAAGCCTTCCTCAATCCCAATAATTCTCAAATTTGGCCTTTTCATGATATCCCATAGTTCTTGCAGATTCTGTTCATGATTTCTTACCATCTTCTCTGTTTGTTCAACTTTGCTTTCGAGGTTAAATATTTTGTCTTCAATATCTGAAGTTCTGTCTTCCAGGTGTTTTATCCTATTGTTTATGCTTTCTATGGAGTTCTTAATTTGGTTTATTGTTTCCTTCATTTCAAGGATTTCTGTTTGGTTTTTTTTCAATATCTCTAACTCTTTATTGAAATGATCTTTTGCTTCCTGTATTTGCTCTTTTAACTGTCGATTGGTGCTATCATTAAATGCCTGCATTTGCTCTTTCATCTCATCATTCAATGCCTGCATTTGCTCTTTCATCTCATCATTCAATGCCTGCATTTGCTCTTTCATCTCATCGTTTGCTTCCCTAATCATTTTAATTATGTACATTCTGAACTCCCTTTCTGTCATTTCTTCTGCCATGCTGTCATTGGATTCTATTGATGTATCATCTAGATTTGTTTGGGGCATTTTCTTCCCTTGTTTTCTCATATTGTTCAGGAATCAGTGGGTCATTAAGATATTGCAGATTTCCTCTATCGACTTATAATGTCCCTGAAGATTGCTAGTATATCCCCTCTTATCCTTCAGTAGCCTGAAGTCTTGGAGGAAGTTGATAATGCGGAGCTCCACGAAGAAGCTGCCTCTCTAGGGGTGGTGACCCTCAGGTGGCGTATATTCCCTGCTAGTGGTCAGAGGTGCCTCCGCTTGTTGACCAATGGTCATCCAACGGGGAACTAGGCTGCGGGCTGAGGCAAGTCCTGTTTGTGCCTGCGTCTCTGGTTTTACCGTCCCTGTGGGAAAACCTCACCTGGCAGGGAAGGCTCACTCGGTGGGGACGTCGTGCTGATCAGTTCCCCTCCTAGAGGTTCCCCTCAATCTACAACTACTGCCAGGGCTGGGCTGTCTTCCTCTGCAACGTTCCCAGGGGCCCGGACCTACCTCCTGGGCCTGGGAGCCTCACCCTTCGCAGGCGAGTCTCCTTAGGCTGCCTCTCCCAGAGAATCTGCCCGCAGTCCTGGAAACTTCGCTCCGCCCCTAGGCGTGTCTCTGTGCGGCTCTTACAGCAAGAAGCCACCTAGCTCCTGGGACCCTGCTCTGCACCTAATCGCCTGGCTCTGCGGCCCCTCCTCTGAGCCACCACCTGGAGCCCCGTACAATAGCTTCGATACCCAGAGACCTGCCACACACCTCCTCCTCCGGACAGTGGCCGGGTTTCCGACGCAGTCACTAGGAGCCCAAGCAATTCACTTCACGTCTCCTCCTCCCGCCAACCGCCTGCAGCCCTAGGCAGTCACTCCAAGTCCAAGTGACCCGCCCTGTTTCTCCTCCTCCTCCTCGGGTTAGCCCCCCGGGTGTTCAGGAGCGGTGGCTCCGAGACCAAGTGACCCACCACGCTCCTCCTCCAGGCAGGCCACCGGTGTTCAGGAGCGGTCGCTTTTAGTCCAATCAACTCACCACTCGCCTCCTCCTCTGGCAACCGCCTGTGGCTCTGATGCAGTCACTCCTAGACCAAGTGACCCACCACGCTCCTCCTCCAGGCAGGTCACCGGTGTTCAGGAGCGGTCGTTCTGAGTTCAAACAGCTCGCCATGCAGCTCCTCCTCTGGCAACCGCCCGCAGCTCCGATGCAGTCACTCCCAGACCAAGCAACCCACCTCGCTCCTCCTCCAGGCAGGCCACCAGTGTTAAGGAGTGGTCGTTCTGAGTTCAAACAGCTCGCCCCACAGCTCCTCCTCTGGCAACTGCCTGTGGCTCTGATGCAGTCAGTCCTAGGTCAAGCGACCCGCTGTGCTCCTCCTCTTCCTCCGGGCAGCCCCCCAGTGTTCAGAAGCGGTCGTTCTGAGTCCAAACAGCTCACCACGCAGCTCCTCCTCAGGCAGCCACCCGGAGCCCCAGTGGTTGCTCTGAGTCCAAGCGCTGTGCTGAGCCGCCTCCTCTAGGATGATCCCAGTGGTCCGTGTTTACCGCTCCAGTTGGGGGAGGGGCGTCTCCCCGAGCATCTCTACTTCACAAAGTTCCCTGCATTCTGGGGCTACCACCCCATCCGTGATGCCTCCCCAATGGGAGAGACTCAGCCGGCGGCTTTGAGTTGGTCCCAAATCTCTCACTATCTCCTCTTTTGAATCTTGCATCCTGGAGCAACGTGAAATGCAGCCGCCTCTAGTTCGCCATCTTGAAACTCCCTCTAGTATTTGCTTTTCTTTTACTGATTTAGTTCATTTAACATAGTGTACTCAAGGTTCATGACTTTTGGAACTATATCTGTCCCTGCCCCACTACTCTCTCTGCTTCTTGTCTGCCATGAACTCAACATCTTTCTTCCACCTATGCACTTCGCCATGATGTTCTGCCTTACCTCAAGCCCAGGGCAAAAGAGTTGGCCAACCGTGAGGCAAAATATATTTTTTTTCTTCATGTAAGTTGTTCTTGTCAGGTATTTTGGTCACAGCAATGTAAAGATGACTAATGCACGTACCCACAGTCCTCTTCTCAAAACTGTCTTCCTCCAATATTCCACCAACTGCAACAGTGTTCTTGAGTCATACACATATATTCCATTGAATGCCAAATAATGACTTCATTTCCTTTGATATTTCTCTATTCAAACTACTTTGCAAACTGCACTTGCACTTGCACATATTCTTTGGTTTTACCCACCAATACTACTATTTGGTTCCAATTTAACCATACGCACAGATGCATCACCTCAACTAAAATCTTGTAGCAATGATTAGTCATGTAGCATCTACTGTTTTTCAATTATCTCCAAAAGGAAAGTAAAATATTTTAAAATTTCTCTTGAAAACTTTTCAAACTTGTTTGAAAACTACTGCCCAAGATATCTACTAGCATAAGTATGTTTTTCTTTTTAATATGTAGACATTTATTCATTCTGTAGATACTTATTGAGCATCTATTATGAGTCAGGGACTATGCTGGACACTGAAGATTCAAGGGTGAACAATGATAGGTAAGGCCTCTGCCCCTATGAATTTGCCATGTAATGGATGAAGCTGTGTTTGAATGAGCCAGAATTATAATAAACCAGGCAGCTGGGGGCATAATCATATTTGCATATAGTATGGAGAAATGTAGTACTGAAAACTGATGGAAGCTATGAGTCATATGCAACTTACAGTGAAGTATTTTAACTACTGAAATCATATACTAAAATCTGTATATGAGAGCTTAAGTTATTTAGCATTATCATCACCTTATAATTATGAGTAGTAAGTGGAGTTTGTGTTTTATCAATATAGAACACATTTTGAGAGGTAGTCTTTGAACTACACTGTAAGGAAGAGAGGGTACCAAGAAATAGAAGAGGAAAACAAAGAATGTATTAGGAGAACAAAAACATAGACACGGCCCTGTCCTTTTTTCTACTGGTAACGGCCTGGGGATCATCTAAGTGAAGTTCTAGCAGATGGTCAGAAGTTGCTGATGTCTGGTGAATTATGTTAAAGTAAAAACCAGGTGCCAGCTGTGTTAAAACATAAAACATACATAATTCAATAGAACACTTGTATATGTCAATCACTAACATCAGGTCTCATTGTTTATGCTACTTGTATTCAATGTTGCTTCAAGCAAGCCAGATTCTAGGAGATAACCTGAAGAATAACTTATGCTGCCCAGGACAGGCCATTTCTGCTACTCATATGGTCCTTGAGTCAGCAACAACAGCATCATCTTCAGGCTAGATAAGAAAGCAGAATTTTAAACCGTACCTACTGTGAATTGTAGTCTGCATTATAGCAAGATTCCCAGGTACTTGGAAGAACATTAAAATTTGAGAAGCACAGATTGGTTAACCTGACTCTTAGTTTTCACATTGCACTTTCCAAGTCATTGATTCTAATATCAAATGGTACATTTTTAAAATTCAGTTTATAGCCTTCTCTGGAATTATTGCGCTTACCTGACTCAAAGTAAGCCTTTAGATTAATTAATTCATCCTTTCACTCCTTCAACCTACTCAGAGTTATTGAGCATCTTCTATGCATCAGTCACTGCTCTATGTGCTGGGGATAGAGTAGTTATTCAAACAGGCCATTTCACTGACTCTTTAAAGCTTTTGATTTAGTGTGTTTTCCATGTCCTATTTTCAGATATTCTTTTGCTTTCAGACCATTGGTCCTAATTTTGGGTAAAATATTATGCAGTACATAACTCACTGTACCGAGGCCTAAGGAATAGAATGTTCTGAGTTAGACAGTAAATACAGTCTTGGATATACTATGGTTCACAATCTCATGGTCATGGGAATGTTGCTTAATCTCTTTGAGTCAATATAAAGTAAGGGCATTTGGTAAGGTGCTGGATTAGACTGATGCTATACTGGTCATACCCTCGTGTTTCCTTTGAAACCTACCAGCACAGTGCATAAAGGGATAACAGTTTCCCTGGTAATCCTCCCAGCCCCATTGACTCTGCAAGCACTCTGCAGTTCAGGTCAGCTAATCACTCCTGAAATGAGCCTAGCTCTTTCAGATTATGGTATTTGAGGTGGAGTTTGGAGACTCATTTCAGGAGTCACAGTGACCACTGTGTGGACTATAAGGTGTTTACCTGTCCTCACAAAACTGCTCACCTGACATGGTTAACCCATCTACTATAGCTCCTCCTACCCTGAATGAATTCCCCAGCAATGCTGTCCTGTGAAGTACCTATAAATTATGTTTTGTGATATAACATGCCATAGCCATAGCCAAAGTAAAGTTTTTAAAAATCAGACAGGTATGCAATTAACCTGTCAAGGTTTTGCATAATGGTTAGTTCTTCAACCTTATGTATGCTTGAGGCATTTGTTTTAGTCTAAAGGGCACTGAAATATGAAATACCAATAGCCTGGACAAATAGATACTTTTACTTTAGGGCACAGGCAGGAAGAGAAAATTGAAAAGTTGTATGCTCTCTGATCACCTGAAAGTGGCTTTTAACCTGCTATTGCTGGGAGAAGCCTGCTTGCTACTCAAATAAACAGGAGAATAAGAAAAAAACTTAGCTAATACTACAGTGTTTCATCACTTTCTATAACAAATTACAAACTTGTGGTGTGGACATCTTAATAATGAGGTTTCTGTAAGTACGAAGTTCACTGGGTATTACATGAATATTGGCAAGCTCATCTTCCAAAGAGCCCTAAACACAACTCCCAAATATCCTTCATTTTCAGGACACTCCCATGAAACCAAAGGTCAAGCCAGGTCCTTAGACAGAGGCAGAGACAGAGTGAATTACTAGGCAGAAGAAACTAGAGGGTGGCCTGCTGGGGATGTCCATCTCCCTCTGCCTCCCTCTCTGCAATGTTCAACTATTGATAACACTATAAGATACATGATTTTTAGATAGATTATGTGTGTCATTGGAAATAGATTGGTAATTAAATTTGCAAATGAGTACCTTCTTTAATAACTAAAAACATTTAGGATTGCTTGGATTTCATATTTTAGGCCAGATAGTAGTTTAGATGTAGTATTACTATTATTATTTGACTTACCAATGTCCACAGAGAGGACAAAATAAAATCCACAGAAAGAATCAAAACACTAGCTTATAATCCCTGCTTCAAGTATTTTTTCATGATGAGGCAGGGAATAAATAAATATCAAATACAGTCAACATGGCCACATAACTCCTTGTTTTTGTATATTTCTTTGTTGATTCCCCTATCACTCCTCAGTTGTCATGTAATTACTTCTGCTCCATTAAAACAATGTAAAACGCAGTGTCATGTTCTCCTTCCCACATTTGTTGCCACCACCTATGACTTAGACCTTCCTTATCATTAATAAAAACTTTAGTGTGTAAGTCATGGTTTTCAGCTTCATTCCAACTACCAGAATCATTCTGAGACTAGGAGGCCCCCTAACCAACTTCCTGGTCTCACAAGGTCTTGATTCTTCAAAGCCAATGAACACATCTTCTCCCTCACTGCTCCCTGCACCAGTTTCTCCCACCAGGGCTACTGCTAGCACCATCACCATTGGAAACTGCTTCCCTGAAACCACTGAGTCAAACATCCTACACTGACCCATCTTCTTTCCCTCTAGGAACATTGGGTATAAAACTCCTCCAGAGGAAAGTGATACACACTGCCGACGGAGAACTTAGAGCTAAACTCTTCCAAAGTAGAATCAAGTTGGTTTCCTAAGTCTTTTGGAGCTCTATTGCTTCTTTTCCCCAATCATTGTTAGGTTTTGCTCTGATGAACTCCTTCTCGATTGTCCCCATTGACCTGAATATCTAAAGTTACAAGTGCTCATTCCTGTCTACTCTATCCCATTATCCAACCTCTTATTAGTCAGGGATCCACTATTTTTATTCTAAATATTTATAATGTCATTAGTCTCACTGGGCATTGATCTGGTTGGGACGTATAAAATTTCACAATAGGATACTAGTCAAGTTAATGACTGACCCTTTTATTGAGGAAACTCTTCACTTTCAATTTGACTTTAAGATTGTAGAAAAACAAATGTGGGTTTCAATGGAAAGCTTTGCCTTGTCTAGAGGACACCTAAGTTTTCTGATACTAACCTCGCAGTTGTCCTTGAGCTTATTTAAAATACTTTATAGGGCTGGGATATAGCTCAGTTGGTAGAGTGCCTGCCTTACAAGCACAAGGCCCTGGGTTCAATCCCCAGCACTGTAAAAAAAAAAAAAAGAAAAAAGAAAAAAGAAATACTTTATAAGTTTGTTGGTTACTGGTAGACATGCTCAATATCTTGTCCAGTAGATGATCAGTTATCTGTCCTCTCACATGATAATAGGATGAGTTTACCTCCATTTACACATTCATTTAAGTATCCCTAATTAATATTCCATTCCAGTATTTATTCTTTGGATCATTTTTTGAACCCATTGTAACATCTATTCATTTATTCATGAATTAAATAGACTCTTTTAACTTGTGTTCACTTCATATCTGTATGAATGTCATTATTTTACCCAGTTTAAAAAGTATCTTTGTTTTGGAAGTCACAACACAATACCCAATAGTTTCAACTGTCAGATCCAGGTAAACATTGATGACAGGGAAGTGTACCTCATAAGTGGTTAAATCTGGGATTTTTCTTTTTTCTTGTCTCTCCTTAGGTGAATCCAAAGCACCAAGAGAACTTCGTTGGCTTTCTACTTTTCTAGTTTTAATTTTCCTCTCTACTAATTTTGTGTTTCTCTTTTGTTTTGGTTCATTTACAGCCAATAAGTTATTCCCCTTTGTTGGTAGCAATGGTTAGGAACTTGATTTTAGGGTCTGATAATTTGAAAATTTATCTAAATGGATTAATAGGTTATAGAAATTCAATTTCTGTTGAGTAAGAGACAAGAAAGAATCTGGTTCATCAGGGTTTTCTGTGTCTATTTTTGAGTTCAAATCAATGAAGAATCTCATTCCCTCTGATAGAACAGCTCCTTCCTTCCTTTGCACCAGGGAGTTTTTCTGCTTCTACATTGACTCTTGACCCACAGCTAAAATTGTAGAATTGAAGTTTTAAGTTCTATTTCTTTGAGTTTGTATGTCTGTGTCTGTAATGCAGAAATGCTTCTGCTTCTGATTGTATGAATACTTTATATTTTCCTATACCCAGATGCTATTAACATAATAGATTATAAAGTCTCTTAAAGGAGTTCTTTAATTCCTTTCACCATATCTAAATAGTTGCTTATATTAATTAAATTTGCTTGAAATTTCCTGAGACTAGGAAACCCAACTATTGACCTTTAAATGTATGAAATTATAAATATATATTCTCCAAGAAGTCAGAACCATAATAAAAATTCAACTTCACATAATTTAGATAAATATTTGACATGAAAATACATTAATCTTTAGGATTTAATAACACAGCTATATCTTTTCTGAGTTGTCAATGTATGTATCCCAGGTAGATAAATGTATGCAGATTTATCACCTAAACTACCATTGTTCTTTAAGATTTTAAATATTTTAATCTTAATATTTAATTTTAAAGTTATTATTTACTATTATTAAAATATAAATTATTGCTAACCAAATTTAATCAATTGCCCAATAAACTTTTGTTTCCACAGTAATAAGATTTAGTAGTTTCTAAGATAGTTACATAAGCATTTTTTTTTTTTTTTTTTTTTTTTTTTGTCGCTTAAACAACACACGTTTATTTTCTTATAATTCTGAGAGCAGAAAGTCTGACATCAGGGTGTCAGCATGGTTGATCTTCTCATAAGGCCTCTCCTCCTGGCTTGTAGATAGCTGCTGACTTACTGTGTGCACACATGGCTCTTTCTATGTGCATGAGGAGTCTCATGTACACTCTCTGGTTTCTCTTCTCATAAGGGCAAGGATGCCTTGGATCAGGCCCTCACCCTTCTGACCGCATTTAACCTTTTTTATTTTCTTTTTTTTTTTATTATTGTACACCAATGGGATACATGTTGTTTCTCTGTTTGTACATGGCGTAAAGGCATACCATTTGTGTAATCATAGATTTACATAGGGTAATGTTTGATTCATTCTGTTATTTTTTTCCCTTCCTCCAACCCCTCCCACCCCTCTTTTCCCTCTATACAGTCCTTCCTTCCTCCATTCTTACCCCCTTCCTAACCCTAACTCTAACCCTAACACTAACCCCTCCCACCCCCCATTATGTGTCATCATCCACTTATTAGCGATATCATTCTTCCATTGGTTTTTTGAGATTGGCTTATCTCACTTAGCATGATATTCTCCAGTTTCATCCATTTGCCTGCAAATGCCATAATTTTATCATTCTTTATGGCAGAGTAATATTCCATTATATATATACCACAGTTTCTTTATCCATTCATCAATTGAAGGACATCTAGGTTGCTTCCACAATCTAGCTATTGTGAACTGAGCAGCTATGAACATTGAAGTGGCTGTATCTCTGTAATATGCTGATTTTAAATCCTTTAGGTATAGGCCAAGGAGTGGGATAGCTGGGTCAAATGGTAGTTCCATTCCAAGTTTTCTAAGGAGTCTCCATACTGCTTTCCAGAGTGGCTGCATTGATTTGCAGCCCCACCAGCAATGTATGAGTGTACCTTTCTCCCCACATCCTCGCCAACACCTGTTGTTGCTTGTATTCTTGATAATCGCCATTCTAATTGGGGTGAGATGGAATCTTAGGGTGGTTTTGATTTGCATTTCTCTTATTACTAGAGATGTTGAACATTTTTCCATATGTTTGTTGATTGCTTGTAGATCTTCTTCTGTGAAGTGTCTATATATTTCCTTAGCCCATTTGTCAATTGGATTACTTGCATTCTTGGTGTAGAGTTTTTTGAGTTCTTTATAGATTCTGGAGATTAGTGCTCTATCTGAAGTATGATTGGCAAAGATTTTCTCCCACTCTGTAGGCTCTTTCTTCGCATTGCTGATAGTTTCCTTTGCTGAGAGAAACCTTTTTAGTTTGAATCTATCCCAGTTATTAATTCTTGCTTTTATTTCTTGTGCTATGGGAGTCCTGTTGAGGAAGTCTGGTCCTAAGCCAACATATTGAAGCTCTGGACCTACTTTTTCTTCTATAAGATGCAAGGTCTCTGGTCTGATTCTGAGATCCTTAATCCATTTTGAGTTTAGTTTCGTGCATGGTGAGAGATATGGGTTTAGTTTCATTCTGTTGCATATGGATTTCCAATTCTCCCAGCACCATTTGTTGAAGAGGCTATCTTTTCTTCATTGCATATTTTTGGCCCCTTTGTCTAGTATGAGAAAATTGTATTTATTTGGGTTTGTGTCCGTGTCCTCTATTCTGTACCATTGATCCACCTTTCTATTTTGGTACCAATACCATGCCGTTTTTGTTACTATTGCTTTGTAGTAGAATTGAAGATCTGGTATTGCGATACCCCCTGCTTCACTCTTTCTGCCAAGGATTGCTTTAGCTATTCTGGGTTTTTTATTCTTCCAGATGAATTTCATAATTTCTTGCTCTATTTCTGTAAGGTACATCATTGAGATTTTAATTGGAATTGCATTGAATCTGTATAGCACTTTTGGTAGTATGGCCATTTTGACAATATTAATTCTTCCTATCCAAGAACATGGGAGATCTTTCCATCTTCTGAGGTTTTCTTTAATTTCTTTCTTTAGTGTTCTGTAGTTCTCATTGTAGAGGTCTTTCACCTCTTTTGTGAGATTGATTCCCAAGTATTTTATTTTTTTTGAAGCTATTGTGAATGGGGTAGTTTTCCTGATTTCTCTTTCTGAAGATTCATCGCTTATGTATAGAAATGCCTTAGATTTATGTGCATTGATCTTATATCCTGCTACTTTACTGAATTCACTTATGAGATCTAACAGTTTTCTGGTGGAATTTCCTGGTCCCTCCAAGTATACAATCATATCATCAGCAAATAGGGATAGTTTGAGTTCTTCTTTTCCTATTCATATCCCTTTAATTTCTTTGGTCTGTCTAATTGCTCTGGCTAGAGTTTCAAGGATGATATTGAATAGAAGTGGTGAAAGAGGGCATCCCTGCCTTGTTCCAGTTTTTAGAGGGAATGCTTTCAGTTTTTCACCATTCAGAATAATATTAGCCATGGGCTTAGCGTAGATGGCCTTTACAATGTTAAGGAATGTTCCCACTATCCCTATTTTTTCTAGTGTTTTGAGCATGAAGGGATGCTGTATTTTATCAAATGCTTTTTCTGCATCTATCGAAATAATCATGTGATTCTTGACTTTAAGTCTATTGATATGGTGAATTACATTTATTGATTTCCTGATGTTGAACCATCTTTGCATCCCTGAGATGAAACCCAGTTGATCATGGTGCACTATCTTTTTAATATGTTTTTGTATGTGATTTGCTAAAATTTTGTTGAGAATTTCTGCATCGATGTTCATTAAGGATATTGGTCTGAAATTTTCTTTCCTCGATGTGTCTCTGTCTGGTTTAGGTATCAGGGTAATATTGGCTTCATAGAATGAGTTTGGGAGGGTTCCCTTCTCTTCTATTTTATGGGATACTTTGAGAAGTATTGGAATGAGCTCTTCTTTAAAAGTTTAGTAGAACTCGCCTGAGAACCCATCTGGTCCTGGACTTTTCTTTGTTGGTAGGCTTTTGATGTCTTCTTCTATTTCATTACTTGAAATTGGTCTATTTAAATTGTGTATGTCCTCCTCGTTCAGTTTAGGCAATTCATGTGTCTCTAGAAACATGTTGATGTCCTCGAAATTTTCTATTTTGTTGGAGTATAGATTTTCAAAATAGCTTCTAATTATGTTTTGTATTTCAGTCGTGTCTGTTGTGATATTTCCTTGTTCATTCCGAATTTTAGTGATTTGGGTTTTCTCTCATCTTTTCTTTGTTAGTGTGGCTAAAGGTTTATCAATTTTGTTTATTTTTTCGAAGAACCAACTATTTATTTTGTCAATTTTTGTATTGTTTCTTTTGTTTCAATTTCGTTGATTTCAGCTCTGAGTTTGACTATTTCCTGTCTTCTAATACTTTTGGTATTGGTCTGTTCTTTTTCTACGGCTTTGAGCTGTAGTGTTAGCTCGTTTATTTTTTGAGTTTTACTTCTTTTATTAAATGCGCTCCATGAAATAAATCTTCCTCTAAGTACCGCTTTCATAGTGTCCCAGAGATTTTGATATGATGTTTCTTTGTTCTCGTTTACCTCTAAGAATTTTTAAATTTCCTTCCTAATATCTTTTGTTATCCATTCATCATATAATAGCATATTGTTTAATCTCCAGGTGTTGGAGTAGTTTCTGTTTTTTACTCTTTCATTTATTTCTAACTTCAATCCATTATGATCTGATAGAATACAAGGTAGTGTCTCTATCTTCTTGTATTTGCTGACATTAGCTTTGTGGCATAATATATGGTCTATTTTAGAGAAGGATCCATGTGCTGCTGAGAAGAAAGTGTATTCGCTCTTGGTTGGATGGTATATTCTATAAATGTCTGTTAAGTCTAAATTATTGATTGTGTTATTGAGATCTATGGTTTCTTTGTTCAATTTTTGTTTGGAAGATCTGTCCAGTGGTGAGAGAGGCATGTTAAAATCACCTAGAATTATTGTGTTATGGTCTATTTGGTTTCTAAAATTGAGAAGGATTTGTTTAACATACATGGATGAGCCACTGTTTGGGGCATAGATGTTTATGATTGTTATATCTTGCTGATTTATGCTTCCCTTAAGCAGTATGAAATGTCCTTCCTTATCCCTTCTGACTAACATTGGCTTGAAGTCCACATTATCTGAAATGAGGATGGATACTCCAGCTTTTTTGCTGAGTCCATGTGCATGGTATGTTTTTCCCCATCCTTTCACTTTTAGTCTATGGGTATCTCTTTCTATGAGGTGAGTCTCTTGCAGGCAACATATTGTTGGATCTTTCTTTTTAATCCAATCCGCCAGTCTATGTCTTTTGGTTGATGAATTCAGGCCAATAACATTCAGGGTTATTATTGAGATATGATTTGTATTCCCGGTCATTTGGTTCATATTTAAAATTTTATTTATTTATTTATTTATTTTTTGACACATCTTGGTTCCTCCTTTATTTGACAGTTCCTTTAGGGTAATTCCTCCCTTTGCTGATTTGCTTCTTTTTTGTTTATTTCTTCCTCCTGAAATATTTTGCCGAGAATATTCTGTAATGCTGGCTTTCTTTTTGTAAATTCTTTTAGCTTTTGTTTATCATGGAATGATTTTATTTCATCGTCAAATTTGAAGGTAAGCTTTGCTGGGTATAAGATTCTTGGTTGGCATCCATTTTCTTTCAGAGCTTGAAAAATGTTGTTCCAGGCCCTTCTAGCTTTTAGGGTCTGGATTGAAAAATCTGCTGATATCCGTATTGTTTTCCCCCTGAATGTAATTTGGTTCTTTTCTCTCACAGCCTTTAAAATTCTGTCTTTATTTTGTATGTTAGGTATTTTCATTATAATGTGCCTTGGTGTGGTTCTGTTGTAATTTTGTGTATTTGGAGTCCTATAAGCCTCTTGAACTTGATTTTCCATTTCATTCTTCAGATTTGGGAAATTTTCTGATATTATTTCATTGAATAGATTGTTCATTCCTTTGGTTTGTTTCTCTAAGCCTTCCTCAATCCCAATAATTCTCAAATTTGGCCTTTTCATGATATCCCATAGTTCTTGCAGATTCTGTTCATGATTTCTTACCATCTTCTCTGTTTGTTCAACTTTGCTTTCGAGGTTAAATATTTTGTCTTCAATATCTGAAGTTCTGTCTTCCAGGTGTTCTATCCTATTGGTTATGCTTTCTATGGAGTTCTTAATTTGGTTTATTGTTTCCTTCATTTCAAGGATTTCTGTTTGGTTTTTTTTCAATATCTCTAACTCTTTATTGAAATGATCTTTTGTTTCCTGAATTTGCTCTTTTAACTGTTGATTGGTGCGATCAATCAATGCCTGCATTTGCTCTTTCATCTCATCATTCAATGCCTGCATTTGCTCTTTCATCTCATCGTTTGCTTCCCTAATCATTTTAATTATGTACATTCTGAACTCCCTTTCTGTCATTTCTTCTGCCATGCTGTCATTGGATTCTATTGATGTAACATCTAGATTTGTTTGGGGCATTTTCTTCCCTTGTTTTCTCATATTGTTCAGGAATCAGTGGGTCATTAAGATATTGCAGATTTCCTCTATCGACTTATAATGTCCCTGAAGATTTCTAGTATATCCCCTCTTATCCTTCAGTAGCCTGAAGTCTTGGATGAAGTTGATAATGCGGAGCTCCACGAAGAAGCTGCCTCTCTAGGGTGGTGACCGTCAGGTGGCGTATATTCCCTGCTAGTGGTCAGAGGTGTCTCCACTTGTTGACCAATGGTCATCCAATGGGGAACTAGGCTGCGGGCTGAGGCAAGTCCTGTTTGTGCCTGTGTCTCTGGTTTTACCATCCCTGTGGGAAAACCTCTCCCGGTAGGGAAGACTCACTCGGTGGGAACGTCTCGCTGGTCAGTTCCCCTCCTAGAGGTTCCCCTCAATCTACAACTACCGCCTGGGCTGGGCTGTCTTCCTCTGCAACGTTCCCAGGGGCCTGGACCTACCTCCTGGGCCTGGGAGCCTCACCCTTCGCAGGCGAGTCTCCTTAGGCTGCCTCTCCCAGAGAATCTGCCCGCAGTCCTGGAAACTTCGCTCCGCCCCTAGGCGTGTCTCTGTGCAGCTCTTCCAGCAAGAAGCCACCTCTAGTTACATAATCTTTAGATTGATAATACATTGAGTTAATTGAGCATTCATGTGATGTTTAGATCACTTCTATATAAGATAGAATACTGAAATATTGACTATTAAACATACTTTGAACTTTATATACTTTAGCATCTTACTTGTATATGCTACACAGAGGCTGTTTCTTTGGGTCTGTCAATTTATTTCTGCCGCATTGAAAAATTATGTAAGGGAATTATACTGCTGTAGAAATATGGGTTGTGTGCATTCCAAGCTCTTCTAGTACACCAAATTTACAAACAATACAAAATTTACCACCATTTAGGATTTTGGGGGAAATAGATGGGATTTTGCATTAAAGTTATATTTAATATATCTGAAGAAGACTCTCCTAGGGGTCTTGAGGTAAGAAGATGTGCTTTGGTCAATTATGGGCACATACTTATGGAAGCATTTTTTTTTTTGCCCATAATCATCCATTGTTATTTGGAACATCGTTCCAAAATTGATGAAAGTTCAATACTGAAAATATTGAGAGTTGGAGATATTTCACAAAAAGTGAATCTGGAAAGAAACACAAATGTATTTTAAAATTTTTGCCAAACTGCCTTAATTTTGATGAGTTCATTCACATGACTTCCATTTAAAATCAAATATTATAGTGATGCAAAACTAGAATTTGATTTATTCTCTTGTAAAAATAATAGCTTTCTTAAAGCATTATTCTGTTCTTGATGAAAGCTTTTAAAATTTCGTTCTTTACCTTAGAGATTAATTTGCCCAAATAGTACAGATTATGCATCTTACCAGAATGACACTCTACACTGTATTTATGACTTTTTTATGCCCTTCAATTATCCTCCTTAAAATAGAAAATTATAAAGAACATGAAAAAAAATTCATCATTTTTGAGCATTAAAGATTTTCATGGTTGTAAATATTGGTTTTGTCACTTTGATTAATAATTATCCCAGCCACAACTTTTCATGTTCTTAGATATTCAGACATTCATTTCTTTTTTTCTGATTTTTTTTTTTTTTTGGTACCAGGCATTGAACCCAGGGTGCTCAACCACTGAGCCTCATCTCTAGCTCCCTTTTTATATTTTACTTAGAGACAGGGTCTTTCTGAGTTTCTTAGGGCCATGCTAAATTGCTGAGGTTGGCTTTGAACTTGTAATCCTCCTGCCTCAGCCTCCTGAGCCTCTGGGATTATAGGTGTGCACCACCAAGCCCTGCAGACATTCATTTTTTTTCCTTTTATTGAGATGAGGTCTCCTATATTATCCAGGTTGGCCTCAAATTTTTGTTCTCAAGTAATCCTCCTGGCTTATCTTCCCAAATGCTGGGACTGGAGGTGTATACCACCACACCTGCCCCTTTATTGTAACTTAAGTGTTCACTTCTCTTGTCAAATTTCAATTTTTGCCTTTCTCAAATCAAATTTCCACTGGAAAATAGAACAAATAATGTAAAACTTTCACAATGTTTTTGATACCTGAGTTTCTTTAAGAGTTTCCAGAGGATCTTAAATATTTCTTTCTGGAAAGTGAAAAAAATATTCTTTCACCTGATGGAATGAGATGTGATAGAAACAAATATGTTTATGTGCTATGTTACCAATGGTTGGTTGCCTAATTGTCAAATAAAAGTACTTAGAACTACTGTGAATTTGAATATGTAATGTAGTCATCATTTATGAATGAATGAGAAAGATTATTGTGTTTTTTGATATTTTGGTTCAATAGTTATAACCACGTTTTCAGATATAATAAAAATTAGTTGTATATCACTAGTGTGATTCCAAGAAGCTATTATTTATGGAGATTTTATTTTGCCAGAACATTATGAAACAAGGATCCCAAATAAATACATTCAATTAATAAGGGCATGAGCAGTACTGAAGAGACCATGAAAGGAATTTCAATTACATTTTCCAGTGTGTTAATTTGTTTGTTGAAATTTGACTAATAAATTTCCATTTTTCAAGTCAACCAGTTGTTCTTGCAATCTAATTATTTGCTTGATTTTTATGTATTTTACAAAACACTCTGAAATTTTCTTGTAGAGGAATTTTTCACAGTTGAAAATTCATGAATTATTTCCAAATGTTTAAGTGTATGTGTGTGTACAAATTCATATACATATGAATTTTAGAAGATTACAAAGATCTTTTTTGGCAGCCAAATCACATAATAATAATGAAAACATTTCCAAACATGGCATTTTCAAAATTTCCTCTCCATTGTAAAGTTTATTTTTTAAAAGAAGTTATTGTCTAATTGTTAAAGTGAAAATCTCTATTTTGAATACACAGAGTATATATCACTAATTTATTAATTTAGTAAATCAATATTAATTCAATAAATCAATATTTAATATCTTCTATGTGGTAAATTACCGACACAAATGGCAAATTTTGAACACTCATCTTTTTTTCATTAAAAGAAAAAATACATAACATGTTTAAGCTTGACAACTCTTTGAAGTACTTTGCAGTGAAATAACGAATAAACTTTCATATGGCCTAAGGGATTTCCATGGTCACTGTTCATTTCATTGCAGAGTATTTTAAAGATTTCACAGATTTTATGGTAATGAAATCCATAAATCCCCTTACCTGGACCATATTTCAAAATATGCCAAAGATACACAAATGATTGAAGGTGTCACTTTCAACCTTTTCCCTCTTTCAAACTTCTACTTTCCCTCAGGATGGCTGGTGTGATCTGAGTATCAAATAAGTATCTTAGAAGAACTGAGGAAGGATCAAAGGATCAGGATGGTTTTATATATATATATACACACACACATATATAAACACATACCTACATATATTTCATATATAATATTAAAACTTTAAATATTTTTATAAAAATGAGTAAAATGTTCTACTGTTTTTCTTCTTATCTACCAATGGATTGATTATGTGCCTCATTTTTCAAAGTCAGTGGAATGAATTATTATTTGCAGATGCTCAGGTTTCACTTCATGCTTGTGGCAAATGAATAAGTAAGAGTTTCTAATACAATAGTATATGTAGCATACAAGTCTATTTTTTATTATTCCAGTAACCTAAACTATTCAGACCATAAACTCAAAGTAATAATGAAATGAAAAGTAGCTTTTGAACAAAGTTGCCGAGTTTTCTATAGATGATACTGCCAGTCACCTATCAAATTCCCCAGCTTTTTCTGTTTTAATGCATCCCATATTTTGTTCTAAATCTATTCTCCTGTGATTGCCCATGTACTTTCAAGATGGGCTATCCCTTCTTCACACCAAGGCTAACATGGTCTACACCAACCATGGTGGACTAATTCTGAATGTCACTGATTCATTTTGGAATAGATACATATTGCAATGTGGCTAATGAAATGAGAGATAGGATTTGGTTGAGATACTTCTGTGTAAAAATACACACACATGTGTATTGAATAGTAAGGGCCATTTTACTCTTTTGTGTGATCAGAAATATGTGATATCTGGCAATGCAGTAGCCATCCTGAAACTCGGGGCAAAATAACAGTTGAATTAAGATCAGAGATTGGAAAGAAGGAGCTATCATGTCTTTAGACCTTTAATTATGCATGCTTATAGCTTCCCTTAGTTTACTAGTTGAATCTGATATTTTCTGTCTCTTATAATTTATAACCTGCTGCCATATGTCTACTTATACATTGATCATATATTATTATACAGTGGGACTTCATTCATTTTCATTGACTATTGTTCACCAAAATATTTTTTTTTAAGTTAGCTTGTCTGGTTTTCCTGTTCATAGCAATTTCAAGCCAGGAATCTTTAAGATTAATGTCAGATAAGAGGCTATTAGAAGCAAGCAAATGACAGTGGGAGATGTGAAAGCTGACAGGCTAACATTGAAGGAAGAGGAGACAAAAAAGGCAAAGAGTTAGGAGATGTAAAATCATATCATAATACACAAAGTGGATAGTCATTATTATGACTTTGAGACAATAAGAGAAATGTTGAATTATCCTTTCTATATGAGAACTTAGAAGTATATATTTTATGAAGCCTTCTATCACAAATCTTAACATGTATTCAAAGTCTAACATTGTTTGAAGGGATAAGTTAAACACAGAACATCAATTGGCAGGATATGACTTATTTTTCTTAACACCTATCATACAGAAAGGCATGAAAGAAATATTTAACATTTTGTTCAGTGTATAAATAAATGGTCTTGAAAGAAAGACCATATATAATTAAAACCAACTCTATTTTGCATGGTTCTTTTATTATATATTTTTTTAATTTCAGGTGGACACAATATTTTATTTTTATGTGGTACTGAGGATCGAACCCACGGCTTCACACATACTAGGGGAGTGCTCTACCACTGAGTCACAACCCCAGCCCTTTTGCCTGGTTTCAAAACTCATCAGATATTTAAATGATCACTTCTAAATATGTTTTCCCCTTAATTTTACATTATATTATATATATATAATGTATCAATGTATATATATCATTATATTATATATATATCATTATATTATGTCTATCCCCTCAATTTATCTTTTTTGTGTGTTTATGAAATATTGCAAAAAAGTTCTGAAGACTTTCTCCTATAAGTTATGCAAAGATCTATACCTACAAAATTTTGAAATTCTGGTCAAATTTCATTCATGTAACAAGATAACATTTAGGGTCAAAATCAAAGTCTAGAAATACATGTTAAGGTTATATCACTGAAAGAGAAATCAGGAAAACTATTCCTTTTACAATAGCCTCAAAAAATAAAATATTTGGGAATCGACCTAACAAAAGAGATTAAAGATCCCTACAATGCAAACTATAGAACATACACACGAAAAAAGAAATTGAAAAAGACTTCAGAAAATGGAAAGATCTCCCATATTTCTAGATAGGCAGAATTAATATTATCAAATTGACCATACTATATCTGTATGTGGTCAATAATGAAATTTCAAGATACATAAGACAAATAAACAGCATTACTGGTATGAGCATCTTCATATCCAGAAATGCTGAGTGCTTTAGTTTGTACTCTGAACTTAATAAAAATAAACTAACTGGTTTTTGTCCTTGTTTTTTGGGGGGATAATGTTTTTCTTATACTGTTTCATCTTTTTACTTTCAAATTTTGTATGTCTCTCTTTTTAAGATTTAATACTTTAAGCAGTATAAAATTTGTGAAGCTTGAAAAAGATGGCCATACTACAAAAAGTGCTCTACAGATGTAAGGCAATTCCTATTAATAACCCAATGACATTCTTCACAAACATAGAAAAAGCAATCGTGAAATTCATTTGGAAAAATAGGAGACTCACAATAGTCAAAGCAATCCTTAGTGCAAAAAGAGATGCAGATCAGAATACTAGACCTTAAACTGTGCTACAGAGTTATACTAACAAAAACAGCATGATATTGTCACCAAAATAGACATGAAAGACCAACGGAACAGAATAGAAGACACAGAGGCACACCCACATAAATACAGATATCTCATCTAGAAAAAGAAGATCTGAGGATCCAGGTTCCAAAAACCTTCCATTCTTCTCAGGGATTGAACCACTAGGATGAATGGAAATCTTAACAATTTTTGTTTTTATGAAACACTTTGTAAACATTCAATTTGAAGACAGAATCTGATTGTCACAGCTTAATCCACACGCTTTCTTTAAAAGAATGGGGTGGAGGAGGAATCTGGTGGGAACTTGAATGACTTCATATCAAGATTATGTAGTATGAGAGAGGTAATTTCCTAAAGCAGATTAGAGAGCTATTATTAGAGAAAAGGGAGCAAGCATTGGTAGACATATAATTTTTCCTTTTATGAAATCATGATTTATCATTATTTAATATATTCAGAGCCTGACAATGATAGGGACTTCTTCAGAAAACAAGAAAGCTTGTACTAGCAGGAAAACTGATAATTAATTTGGTTGAGAGGGTTGGAAGTAGGGACAGAGGAAGAATTTAAAAGATATTCAAGATTCAGTTTTAAAATCTTCATGATGACCTAAATTGCTTTCAAAAAATCCATATTTCCAGTACACAATAAATTGATTTGCTTTTTAAGCATTTTTGTAACTTAAATTATTTTGTCTTGAATAGGCTATTTTACAGTTTTAAAATGGTAGCTTGTTCTCATGAATCCCTTAAGATCTAAAAATAAAACCTCTTGAGTAATGTGTAAATAATAGAAAAAAATTCAATGTTTTCCAAACAAAAGATAATTTATCCATAGTGCTTAAGATCAAGGAAAGATGTCATCATTTTATTGTTAACTTGAGCCTATTGATATTTACAATAGGGTAGTGACTACATAATAGTTATTAAGTCAATGAACCACTTTGAAAAACTGATAATAGTCACAGAACTCTCTCCCTAAACATATATTTGCAAAAATACACAATTTTCCGCACAATTTTTAGAGCATTCATGTGTCCCTAAAGTCCATGTATGACACCATATTTAGAATCTTTTTTTAATTTATTTTTTTAGAATATCAACTACATACAAATACATGTAAAATACATATAAAAGAGCACAGAAGAAGGTATAACTATCTGTCCTCATAATATGCAATTTTCACCTTTTCACTTTTGGCCACATTTCTCTAACATGTATAAGGATTCCATATATTGTCACTCCTCTTCTACCCATCTCTCTTCTGTAGTATGTGTTAAATAAGAAAATCCCTAGTAAGTTTCTAAGAATTATTCCTGATTTGACTGTATCTTACCAATTCTGATCCTTAACTTTTACTTATGAATTGCTGTATGAATTGGGAATTTTTAGGAATCTAAACTACAGGTTATTTTTTTCTTATTTTGATGATACAGTACCTAACACTTCCTCTGCTTATTTCATAATTACAATTCAAGAGTTTGGCTTCTAATTATCCAATAATTCTAATTATTTACTGAACATTCAATGCCAGAAACTTTGGTAGGTACTGAAAACAAAACACATAAGATACCTGCTCTCAGGGAATTTCTATCCTTGTTTTGCTGACTTTTAAATTAATCACATAATTCTACAAATTTGACACTACTTTAAACCATTGATTAACTAGCTTAAAATTTCCTTTATTCATTATTCCTGAGGTGGATCTTCTAAATCAGCACTATCAAACAGATATATAATGCCAAACACACACATGATTTTAAATATTCTTGTAGGCATATTAAAAACCATGTACTAATTAACAGGTAAAATTAATTTAATAATTTGTTTTAACACAATATTTATAATATTATTATTTCAATGTGTAATCAATAAAAAAATTTTGCTTATGAGACATTTACATGTTTTTGTAACATCTTAAAAAATCCAGCCATATTTCATGTGTACAACAGCTGTATGTTGCTAATGATTGCCCTCTTAGATATATCAGACCAAAATATTTGACTCCAGTTATATGCTCTATTTCCAAGGGATTTAATAACTCAGACATTGCCTATGCAGAGTTATTTGACTTCTTCTCAGATTCTTTTTAAATATTTTTATGTGACATACAATTGCACATATGTGCTGCTTCAATACCTGCATACATTGTGTGACAATTAAATCAGGGCAATCAGCATACTCATTACCTCTAAAATGTATCATTTATTCATAATGACAATGGCTAAAATCTTCTCTTCTAGCTATTTTGAAATATACTATATATAATTGCTAAATCTAGTTATCCAAATATACAATATAATATTAGAAATTATGTCTAATTATAACTTTGTGTACATTAACCAAACCCTCATCATCCTCCCACCATTCACAGTCTCTGGTAATCAATCACTCTTCTGTTCTCTAGTTCTATGAGAACAACTTTTTCAAATTCTACAAATGAGTATGATCATATAGTATTTGTTCTCTGTATTTATTCAATTTGCAATTCTTAGTTCACAAAACAAATGCATTGCAGGTGTATCCATGTCACAAATGACAGGATTTCATGCTGTTTCAGGCTAAGTTATATTCCACTGTGAATATATCTCTCAGCGTACATGACAATGAATCCAAATATGTGAAATCCTACAAAAAATTATAGAGTAAATATTCTGTGACATAGGACTTGCTAAGAATTTCTTGGACAAAACCCCCAAAATGCAGGCAACAAAAGGAAAAAATAGATAAATAGGGTTACATCAAACTAAAATGATTCTGTACCCAAGCAACAGAATGTAGCAACAATATATAGAATGAGACAAAATACTTCCTATTAATCTGACTTGTAGTTGATATCCAGAGTATACAAGAATCTTAAACAGTTTGATAGGAAACCCCCAAATAATTCAATTTAAAAATGGCAAAAGAACTTAAAAGACACTTCTCAAAAGATGACATACAAAGGTACAATTGATATATGAAAAAAATGCTGAACATTACTGATCCATGGGTAAATACAACCAAAAACACAATGAAATAACCCTCACTCCAAGCAGAATGTGCCTGTTGTCAAAAATATATATATATAACAAGTGCTGGCGAGGATGTGGAGAAAAAGGAACCCTTGTGCATTGTTGATGGGAATGTATATTGGTGCAGCCATTATGGAAAATAGAATAGAGCTTACTCAGTAAATTAAAAATAGAGCTCCCATATGATCCAACAATCCCACACTTGGTTATATATCTGAAGAAAAAATGAATTGGTATTTTCAAGTGACATCTTCACCCCCATGTTTATTGCAGCACTCTTCACAATATCCAAGGTATGGAATCAACCTCACATTTTGTCTGTTTTTAAAATTTAATAGCTATTTTCTTCTTCCCCAAACTGCATGATAATACCTTAATTGCTTAAATAAACTCTCTTAGTATAAACAGCCTGCAAAGGCAATGAAAGGTTATAAATTCAACAGCAACAAAACTTTGCTATGTACAATAGGTCTGATAGGAAAAAAATGAACTTGGTTCAGTGAAATTTTGGGTTTGGTAGGACAGTTAGGAGAAGCTGATTTTTAATGTACAGTCACTATGTTTGTCATCTGCCATATCCAAAATCAGGACCAAGGATCTTTAACTTGCCTGAAATAATTATATCAGGAGACAAATGCAAATAGAGTGTTAGTGGTGTACTTGCCTTCTTCCAATTCTCAGACAAATTGCTAAATTCTCAAGGTAATATCTATGTCCCAGTTGAGAATCTGGTTTCAACAAATTTTTATTGTGACAGCTCCCTTTGGTACTTGTGTGACCCAATGAAATGGAAATAAGAATGAAACATTTTAAGATTTTGAAAAGAATTTCTAATTATTAAAATATGTCACTGTTCCAAAATGATTTCTGTTTTACAGCATTTAGGGCTTATAGATGTGTATAAATATTCTGTAAACTATTTAATTAATTGAACATCATTTTGTGAATTCTTTTAAAATATTTTTTAGTTGTAGATGTGCACAATATCTTTATTTAATTTATTTATTTTTATGTGGCACTGAGGATTGAACCCAATGCCTCATATGTGCCAGGTGAATGTTCTATCACTGAGCTACAACCCCAGCCCCCTTCTGTGGATTCTTAAGAGACAACGTCACTTAACTAGATTACAAAGAGACATTGAGTCACATTCTCTTTCTTTAGTAAAACTAAAAAATCCAACGCAAAAATCACTTTTATTACACATATGGTTAATATTAGTATATGGTAAAGTTTCTTCATGTACAAAATAATGCATTATTCCCTTCTAAAGCTGCCTGAACACATAATTGATATTCTTCTGAAGAATCATGTCTGCACAGCCAAAATACTTATTTTTAGCAAGTAAAAGAAAAAAACCAGAATAGATTATGGCTGTTATTTAAATTGATAGAATATGTTTTAGGAAACAAAGGAAATATGTTCTCAAAAATATTCTGCACAGTAATATCATTTTCAGTGTTTGCAAAATTCCAAAATACTTGCTGCAGTATTGTACACTCCCATATACATACATATGTGTATGCACATATACTCAAAAGTACTGTGCTAACTTAATCACTACCTCCAAATATCTAAGGACTACCACTTTATGGTAGGCTTTTTTATATGAATTGTGCAAAATCTAGTTGTATATACAAAAAGCATATATTATAGAGCTCTTCAAAATGTGTCTGTGCAGGGAAAAAAAGGGAAAGCAATGTAAATGTAAATTCTGCCAGAGAAAAAATGTAGTGTGAGCTTGTTTGAAGTTATGACTTTTCCAAGGAGTTACACTATATGGTTTAGCAGAATACCATTTCCACCAAAAATACGTTCTACTTGCAAATCTTAAGAACCAGAAAAAAGGAGGTGCTGAGAGTGTAACTCAGCAGTACAGTGCATGCCTATAATGCCTGAGAACCTGGGTACAGTCCCCAGCAGCACCAAACAACAACAAAAAGAACCAGGAATTTTTCAATTCAAATAAAGCTGAATAAAAGCAATGAATAAACATAAATAGTACATTGCCAACATGGTATGTAGCATAGCATCATAACCATACAAAAATAATATGGGTCTATTTTTGTTTCTCATAGTCAAATGTGTAAAAAGGAAAATTCTGAGAGTTCTTGAAGTAGAGGCGGGAAAAGGCAGCATAGGAATTATATCTGCAAAATGTGTTGTTTCAACATTCTAACTCTGCCCCAGGTCTCTTTGCTAAATTGTGGGCTATGAGTGATGTGCCTTGAATAGATGAATATTAAAAGTACTCTCCACTGTATGAGACTCACTGGAGTTTGCAGAGATCATCTAATGCTAGGGGATCACACATGCAAATATTTTCAGTAGGAACAGGAAACACTCTCTCCAAATGTTTCACTGTGGATACTGGAACAGAAGGAGAGAAAACACCATTTTGTGAATGAATCCATGATTAACAAAGAGTTTTCAAGATTTCTGATTTGTTTTTACAGTATGGTTCTTAATATTAGTGTCATAATATGTTATGCCCTTAGAGGTTCATCACAGTCCTGATTTGGAGGGAACTGGATGAATGAACACAACTTAAAGATTCAGGAGGGATTATATAGGAAAGTCAGGGAAATTGGAGTAGATATGTAAAAGGATCATCCACCCCAGAGCCCCTGATAAGTGTGCACTAAACTTAACACAGGAGGTAATGCTAGGGAACCACATTTGGGTTGTAAAACCCAAAATTTAGGTGGGAAATCACCTGAAAGTATAATGACCTGTTGCATTTTTCACTTTTACCTCTCCATTGTTTGCAACAAGGGCTAATTTTTTCATTTCTTAATTGTAGTTCTCTCCATTTACAAATATGTCCTTTAAGCTTAGTCATCCATTGGATACCCTTTGATACATTCAGAGCTTATTTTTTCCATCATATTCTAAATACTAGTCACTATATTGGCGTTCAAGATAGAAGAATTAGTAGGCCAAGTTGCCTGTGGAAGAGACAGATAAAGTGCTTTTATGCTTAATATAAGGAATATTCAGGGCTAGATAGAGTATTCTGGGAACAGAGGAAACAAGGATCCTCATGTTAAGAAGCACTGGTGAGTCACTGAATCTCTAGCAGTTCATTTGGTTCAGGAGCTATTAGTTATCCTGCATTAGAAAGCCCAGTTTAGCAGCTTGAGTTCCTTCCTTTCAAAGCAAGGCATCAAAGAAAGTTTCATTAGAACCTTGATGTGTTAGACTTCCAACTACATCCCTCTTGCTCCATTAGTATTTTCTTTTTCTAAAAATCAAGTTCACATCTCTGCAATGGAAAACCCTGCTTTAGTCCCTTGAAAAGCAGACCAGGATTACTCCATGGTTATGAAAAGTTGATTTGTTTCTTCTGAGTTCTTAGAGTTTGTTGCATCCGTTACTTAAGGAATAATATGTAATATAGTCTACTTCACTCCCTTTATTGCTGCTAACATAGTATTTACAGTTGAAAAACTGTCATCCTTTGCCTATTCAAGGCTCCCAACATTCAGGTAAATATGAACCACCTACTGCTGTTTCAGTAGCACTACAAACCAGAGATTATACAAATTACAAATAAATTCCAATATTTTACCCTGAAGAAAGAAAAGAATCTATTTTTCCCACTGATTCTTTTATATTCTAGAGTCAGTCACTTAGTTTCCCAAATAATATTTCAAGAGAATACTGAAAGTGTTATCTAAAATTCAATAAGAAAATTGTATCAATATCATCTAAAATATAAGAAAAGGAAAAAGAATTTATAACTAGCCCTGAATTATTATTTTATGATTTTAATATTAGATATGAAAATGTTGATTAGGCTTTCAAGCTTTTCCCTCCCCAAGCACTCAGCAATTGATTTCCTTGCATATTGGGTGAGTACAAAATGACATATGAGATTTTATAATATTTTACTTTTGGTAAAATCATATTTTTTCATGTAATCCTACATGAATTAATGTGGCACCATCCTTGAAGAGGAAAATGGAGTCGCTCTGTGGCAAGTACTTTGCATTGAACCTCCTCTCTATTAGTTACCTATGGTTGTTGCAATACATATTTATCCACTTTCATTTGGGGAGTTAAGAAGTTATAATTAGTTTGGACCAAAATCAAGTGTCAGCAGGGCTATGATCATTCTGAAGATCCTAGGGGAGAATCCATTTTCTTACATTCTATTGCTTCTAGGGCTACATTCCTTATCTCATCTTCCACCTTCAACATAGCATCCTGCTTTAGTTGTTATATTGCCTTCTGTCTCGGTAGTCAGATATCTCCCTGCTTCTATCTCATAAGGATATCTGTTATTAAATTTAGGCCTCGCCCCCCATACAATCCAGGGAAATATTCCCATCTCATAATCTTTAACTCAGTAGTGTCTAAAATGATCCTTTTAACTGTGTAAAGTGACACTCTCAAGTTCTCAGGATTAGTACCTTAATATTTTAGGAAGCCATTATTCAGGCTACCACAATAGAAAGTTAAGCTGTTATACTAATCAGAAATATTCATCTCCTATAATGCAACATCTTTGGTCTCTCCAGGTTGTTTTGATTTTTTTCGAAAGTACATTAACAGTCCAGTTTATAAATCATTGAAGATGGAATTACTGTAGATCTATAATATACAGCTTGTTTATCTACAATAAACAGTATCCCCTTTAACTTTTTATCAATGTTTGGCATACAAAATGGCCAATTGAAGAATGTGTCAATGACTTCGGTAAAACACTCTTGAATATTTAAAATGTCATCCATTACATTGTTTTTTTTTTTAATTTCATTACATTGTTGAGTGAAAAAAATCATGTATTTTTTAAAACACATACCCCTTAGATTTGGTGATTAAAGTTATCTGTCCTCACGAACTAATATGCAACTTAGAACCATATAACTAGTCATGATTTTTTAAATAATTGTACTGGCTTCCAGGAAGTATAAATTTAGTATGTAATTACAGTAACTATTCTTAGCTAGTATTTCTTGTGTAATTACATATTCTTCACCCCAACCCCAACAACCATTTCTTTTACTTGTTACTATGATGCTGTTGATAATTTATCTTCATTTTAATAAACCTATTGCATGGGTCTTTTAATTATAATCTTTCTCAAAATCTTTTTTTTTGAAAAGAGACATGAAATAAAACAAGCAAACAAACTTGCAAGGCATATGGACTCAATGTATTATGGCTCATCTGCATCTTTTTTGAGTGCAAAAGGCATAAATTCAACTGTGAATATATTTTGTTGCTATAGATGCATTTTATAATTTTGTTTTTATGCATTATATAGCTTATTAGAATAGATAGATAACTTTAGATGGGAAGGATATGCTAATCAATGCCACTACAGCCTGTAGTTTTTTATTTCATTCAATTTTTTCTACTTTTAATAATTTATAATTGATATCAATGGCATTAATAATATTAAAAATGGAAATAAGTGAGATGATTTTTGTTAATACCTCCTGCATTAAAGAGGTATAAATTGTGTTTCTTGAAATCATAAGTACATTTTCTATAAGGTTTTACACAGGACAAGGGCATCATATTGGAACTCTTTTATTAAAATTTCCCCCATCCCATACAGTTAGAATTGAACATATTATCTGATACACATGAATAGAATAAAGGCTAAATAATCTGTGTATATCAGAGTTCAACCACTTTATCTACTGTGGAAATTTTCCAACCCTATCTTAGTGAAAAATATAAGAAAAAATAAGGGTGTAAATTGAATGGGTTCCTTTATCATTTTTTCTCTGAGTCCAGTTTCTGATGGTTACTCATCAAGATCTCTTATTACATTTTTAGACATCTCCAACAAACCTAAATGATAAACAGCTTTTAAAAACAAGGTATATACATATACATATACATATATATACACACATGTATGTATGCATGTGTGTGTGTGTGTATAGCTTTAATTCAAATACTGCAAAATAGATATATTAGAATTAGATTAAGAATTAAGATTTACTTTAAAAAGTTTGGTATTTAATTTTATTTTATTTTTATTTATTTATTTATTTGGCACTGGGGATTGAACCCAGGAGTACTTTACCACTGAGCTACATCCCCACCCCCACCTTTTAATTTATTATTTATTTTGATACAAGATGTTGCTAAGTTGCTTAGGGCCTTGCTAAAATGTTGAGACTAGCTTTGAACTTAAAATCCTCCTTCCTGTACCTCCCAAGTCACTGGTATTACAGGCCTATGCCACTATGCCTGGCAAAGTTTAGTGTTTTAAAAAACAATTTAACTCAAAATAGTAAGCACTGAATTATAGTTCAGACTAAGAATTCAAATTCCATATTCACTGAGCCTTCTACCCTGTTGAGATGCCAATATTTTTAAAAATGTATTGAACTTTGTGATTCTTTTTGTGTTTTTATGTTTTCTATGTTTTTCTTTGATGTAGTTGTCTAAAAATACATAATATAATATTTTCAAGTAATGGTGTTTTAAATTTAAAAACATGAAATACTTTAAATGATAAAACAGTAGACAATAACAAAACACCTTAAAATATTTTATCCAAATGCAGATTTTAAAAATATTTTGTCACATTCAAGTACATACATAAATATATAAATAAAGGAATCAAATGATTCACAATCTCTGTTTAGATGGACTGTAGCATACAATGACATTTTCTATTTTTGTTGTTTTCTTATTAATACATTAGCTATACATACTGTTGGGGTTCATTTTGATGAAATTATCCAAGCATAATTTGCTCCAATTCAGTCCCCAGTACTTTTGCTTTCCCTTCCCTCCTCCTCCTCCAATCCTTTTCCTCTACTGGTCTTCCTTCTTTTTATTTATTTTAATGATATTTCCTATTTTGTTTTAATTTATACTATTTTAGTATTGTTCACAATCTTTTAGAATGAGATTAGATTCACAGTTTGGGTATTGTGCCACAATTTGAGACAATGAAAAATATACTGTTAACATTTGTATATCTACCACACATTCAACTTTATAAAATGTTAACATTTTGGCATATTGGCTTTAAGTAAAAAGAAAATAAAACATTAGATAAATTCAAAGTCCTCTCTGTACTCTTTTTTTATCCCTATCCCCTTCTTTCATCCCTAGAAGTAACTGATATTTTAAGTTTGGTATATATTTTCAGGCTTTTTTAACAGCTTTACTTCATATGGATATATCCATATAAAATATAGTATAATTTTGCATATTTTAAACTTTATATAAAGGTATTTACATGTTCTTCTGTAACTTTTTGGGTTCATCTTTATGCCTTGATTATGTCTTGCTTAATAACTGTAGCTGAAGTTTATCCATTTTAACTTATCTATCATATCTCATTGAATGTATGTTCCTCATTTTGTATTAATCTATCTACTGCGCTTACTATTTAGATTTTATTGCTGTTGTGGATGTGATGAATCACACTGTAATGAAAATGTGTGTACAACTGAAGAATTGTTTTTCACTATGGTCTACAACTGAAAATGAAAATATGAGACTATAAAGCTAGCACATCTTTGACTTTCTAATGTATTGCCAGATTGTTCTTCAGAATAATTGTTCTAATTTGTACATGTAACAGCATTGCAGAAGAATTTCTATTTCTTCACATTCTTGAGAAGTCTAAGTATGATAAGAATAATCAAAAGTGAATGAAATCTTCCTCATATAATTCACATTTTTTGGATTAATAGTGAGATAGAATATTTTCACAATTTTTGGTCATTTGCATTTCCTCTTCTGCATTTTTTATACTTTTTATCTCTTTTTTTAACTTTTGTTTATGGTTCTAAGGAGTTGTTTTATTATTCTGCAATTTCCCCTAGACTGAGTCTTCTTTTACTGTCTCTTGGTTTTCTTTGCTGTGTGTAAAAAAGCTTTTAATTATATTGTCAAATTAGTATTTTTAAATTTTATATTTTTGTTTATGTTAGTCCTAAAATACCTAATATTTTATGTTTTAAAGTTTTATTTTTATTTTTAATGTTTTTGTTAGTGCATTATATATATATATGTGTATATATATATATATATATATATGTATTAGTGGAGTTCACTTTGACATAATCATACATGCATAGAACATAATTTGCTCCATTTCATTCCCTAGTGATTTGTGCTTCCTCTTCCCCTCCCTGTTTCACTCCCCTTATTCCCCTTCCTCTAATCTACTGGTCTTTCTTCTATTTATTTTTGTTTTATTTGGTGGGGGGGGGGTACCAGGGATTGAACTCAGGGGCACTTGACCACTGAGTCTCATCCCCAGCCCTATTTTGTATTTTCTTTAGAGACAGGATCTCATTGAGTTGCTTAACCCCTCGCTTTTGCTGAGACTGGCTTTGAACTCATGATCCTGCCTCAACTTCCAGAGCCACTGTGATTACAGGCATGTGCCCCTGCACCCAGCTTATTATTCATTTTAAATTGGTGCATTTTATATATATATATATATATATATATATATATATATATATACACATACACACACATATGTGCACATATGTACACATACACACACATATACATAAAGATGAAATTCGTTTTGGTATATTCATATACCTATGTAGCATAATATTTTCAGTTTAGACTTAACTTGGAAATATGTGCTTTTATGTTTGTAATCCCAAGATTGTGTGTGTGTGCGAGTGCACCTGCACACATGCATGTGTGCATAGTCCTTTTGCAATTGCTTGGTAGAAAATAAGAATCTAAGTTTATTGCCATTATGTTACAATTAAACCATTGCCATTTTTTCAGTAGTTCATTCTTTATCTCCTTACTTGTAATACTGTTTCCATCGTATACCAGGTTGCCATATTTATGAGTCTGTATTTCTATTTCTGTTAATTATTTCTTTATTCCTTATAATATATCTTTTCAACTGTAAAAATGTCCCATAACTGTAAGGTCAGATGCGGGTGACCAGAAAGGAGTCAGACCAAAAGCGGCTGAACAAGGCTTTATTGGGGTTTGACCCTCAGGCAAGATTCACCAGTCCTCCGGGGTGAAAGGCCAGGGTGGAGGGCTGGCCAGGGTCATTATAGTCTGGAATTGGTAGGGGCAGGCTTGAGGGTTTAGTGTCCCCCTGGGGTTGACTGGGGACTCCGCTGATTGACAGACGGTTGCAAGACACCATTAGGGTTTATCTGCCAGTGTCTGACTAGTTGTTCTTTGCCGCTCATAGGCTGCCTGATGCCCCGCCCCCATACAGCTGCTCAGACCTCACTAACAATAACATGGTCTTTTTTCTTCAGAATTGCCTTGGTTCTTGCTGGAGCTTTGCTCTTCTGTATTAATTTTAGAATAATCAGCTTAACTAATTTTGTAACAAGGTCTGTTGAATATTGGTCATAATTTTAAGAAATTTAATAATTAACAAATGTCTCTAAAACACTGAATCCTTATCTAAGGATTTTATCTTTTACATATTATATATTGTATATATTTATATAATTCTTATCTATACCTATATGTTACTGCCAATGTATTTTTTTTTAATTTCTATTTTTTTCTTCATAAACATTTCCATGTTGTTACCTTTGTATTTTGCATTCTATTTCTTCACTCTGAAGTTCTTAGAATATAAATTTTCTGGGTACTGTATGTATTGAATCATTCAAAGTAGAAATATTTCCCCTTTTTAAAGATTTTAGATTGGAAAGAATTTTAAACTTTCAGAAATGTTTTTCTTTGTCTTATTTTATAGAAAACTTGCAAAAAACACCAAAAAAAATCTCTATTTCCTTTACCTACATTTTACTACCCCATCTGTATTTTCTACATTTGCTTTCATTATCTTCTCAATACAGATACTCTCATTTGTTTCTAACTTTTTGAGAATTTGTTACAGATTAATGGCCTTGTCCCTCTAAATGCTTCACTGTGTATTTTCTAAAACTATTAACATTTTCTTGTCTGATCACAGTTTATTTATCAAAATCAGGAAATTGATATTGGCACAATATCACTACCAATTTTACTGATCTTATCCAAAAAAATTTTAATGCAGAGTCTCACTATATTACCCAGGCTGGTTTGGAACTCATGAGCTCCAGTGACCCTCCCATTTAAGCCCCTGAGTAACTAGGACCACAGGTTACACCACCATGACTAGTTCCTAAAAAGCTGGTGTGTGTGTGTATTTTTAAATTACAAATGTTTTCTGAATTGGTGTCTTGCTATGATGCCCAGGCTAGTCTTAAATTCCTAGATATAACTGACCCTGCCACCTCGGGCTTCAGAATAGTTGGGACTACAGACATGTAGCATCTTGGTCTGCTTTATACAAATTTAACTATTTGTCCCAATAACATACTTTATGGAAACGAAAAGAAAATTTCTTGACCAGAATTCAATCCATGATCATAGGTACCCACTAGTAGCCATGGCATTTTAGTGTCTTTTAATCTGGAACAATTCCTTGGCTATATATTTTATGACCTTGCCATATTTTATACATCGTAGCATAGTAATTTTTTAAACTGTTACTCTGTTTTGAGTGATAAGTTTTTTCACTTTTGCTAGGACCCACATAAGTAAGTTGGTGTCCTTTGTGATGCATTTCAAGCGATACATTACGTCTTTTTGTGCTGATACTAGTGATAACTTAGATCACTTGATTAAAGTGAAAAATGTCAGGTTGCTCTGATGGTGTATGTGTTTGTTTCAGTTTTGGTTTTAAGTTTACTTTGGTGGAAATTCTCTACCCTGAGTTGAGTATGTTTCCTGTACATAAATTTTGCTTTGCTACTGACAGATATTTAAAATATATAACACTGAGACTATTTTTATGTTGATGTCTTAGCTTTAGACTTTCTAGACATTCAGTGGTATAAAATTTAGCCCCAACTTCTTCAGATACCAGCTCCATATCTATCAATTTTTCAGAATTGGTGCCATAGTTAACAATTTTAGGAAACTGGAAAGTGCTAATCTTTCTTGGGTTGCTGCATTTGTGATCATCTATTTACTCACCCATTTATCAAACACTTTTTAAGAGTCCTCCATAAGTCAAACAATATGCATTATACCTTCTCTATCTAAAAGTTCCACATCTATGGATCAGTCAATCTCCAAAATTATTTTCAAAAATTAAATCTGAACTGAACATGTACAGACTTTTTCTTATGATTATTGTCTCAACAATATGATGTAATAGATATTTGTACAGAATTTACATTTTTTTAAATATCATAGTAATCTAGAGATTATTTGAGTATACAGGAGGATGTCTGTAAGTTATATGTGAATAATTTGCAATTTTACATAGGGACTTGATATATAACAATGGAGGAAAAGAGTCCGAGAGGCAAATATTCATGTGAAAAATCAAATTTATGATACGTTACTGCCTAGAAGTTTAAAATGGTAATTCTGCATATATATGTACACATATATCTATCTATATAAATTTATAAATATATATGCATAAATGCATGGATATAGATGTATTTATGCACACATACATGTAGAATACACATACACAAATATAAAAATATATATTATTTAATTAGACATTATATATAATGTGCATTTTATATTTGTATATTATGAATACTTTTCTAATTGTTGAGAGTAAGGTCCTGTATATAGTACTGATAAGCACTTGAAAGAAAATTCATTGTCAAAGTGAACATAAGAAAACTTTCAGATTACTTCTGTTCATCCTTGGATGAAAGTGCAGTTTATTTGTGTATTTGCTTTGTTTTTGATAGTTTATTCTGTCATAACTTAAAGTAGGATTTCAGGCATGGGCTGACTTAAATTAAGCTCATAATAGCTTTTCCACCTGTGGTAATATATAGCACAGGCCTAAAGACGTTCTTGTATTTCTCTTTTACTAAAACTATAACTAAATCAAATCTCTGTGGTTTGAATATTTTGCTACTGACAATTAAGTTTTTTTGTCTAAATTTAAGTGATTTTAGATGCTTTGCTGTTATTCCAGGTTATTGGTAAATTTAATTACAAGGTGATTGAACCAAGCTTCCATTTAATATATAACCACTGTGTGCTGTATATTCTACTGGAATGATGACTAACTATCAGTATATAAAATATAAACTCTTAATTCTACCAAAATATATTTTCACTAGGGTCCTAACGCCAGTATATGTAAATACAGGGACCACATGTTAGCTTTAATTTGATTCTAGGGCATTAGTTCCGACCCTGTTCCTTCATGGTCATGTCAGGTAAACATGTTATTTTCCTGATGCACCCTTGACAGTTGGATAATGCAAAACCACTTCTGTTTTTTAAAATAGTTTTAAAGTGGCATCCCAAGTCAATACTACAAATTGTATTTATACTGGTTCTGAGTAACTTAAGTTCTTCACCATAAAATGGCACGTTATATTGAGATATATTGACATGTCTTCTACATGTATTGTACAAGATATTTGTGAGTTTCATTTATCTGTTCATTATACCACACATTTGTAGTGTGCTTGTAGTTGAACACAAGTATAAAGAATATGACTCTCCTTTTTTTGTTTTAAAATAAGCAATCTTAAATCTAAATTTGAAGAATCATTGAATTTAAAGAATGACCAAGGAGTACATTTCTGCTTCTCATCCTTTTCCAAAACCCATGGAACTGACTCTGACCTCACCTCAGTTTACTTATGCTTCTAAAACTATAAAATGATTTGTAACATCCTATTCAGACCTAGTGTCCTATGTTAGTTACTTGTTATATTACATACATAAGATTAGTTTTTTTGGGTCAAAACTGTCCTATGGTGATCTTTATGTGTCATTTGATGTTGGAAATATAGCAACTCTTCTGCTCGGTTGTGTTTTAACAGTAAAGATTCAGAGAAAACAGATTTCCATATTATTCCAAACTCTTCAATACAGGGTTATCAATATTTTTAATTCTTCAAGATGTTAAAATTTTACGTATTTTGGTGCCAAGAAGTATTTTGCAATAAAACAAACACCAGGTTTACTAGAAAATATTGCTCTTTTATAAAAATGAATTCATTAGAGAGAAATTTCAAATGCATTGCATTTGAACTACAGGTCCTGTGAACTGTGCTAAAGTGTCAAAGTTCTTAGGAAATGGAATTGTCAAAACTTCAAAATAGAGATAATGTATCTTTTCCTCATAATAGAGATCAGTAAGTATATTGAAGGACTGGTACGTAAGTCATTAACTTTCAAACCCATGTCATTTGGATAACAAATGGTTTTATTCCATTGTTCATCTAGATAGGTATGTGGACAATAGATATTTTTACCTTTGCTTTATATTCCTTCAGAGCTAATGCAGACTAAAGTATTTTTTACAGGGGGAGTGCAACAACTTCAAAAACATTTTTTGTTAATGCTTCACATGTGTAATTATTTGCTGAACATTATCAGGGCCAAGGCAACTGCCTAAGGAATTCATATTCCTTGTCGATTCCTATTACTTGTATGTTCTAAGTGCCGCCTACAGGATTATTTCTTTATACAAGAAAACTTGACTGTTTTTATTACGTGATACCCATGTCACATGTAACCCAACATTAAATTATGAATGAATTTTAGAATAATTAAGGAACATTAATTTATAGTCATACTTATGGAATAATTATGAATAATGCAAGATAACCATTTGGAAACAGGGATTTCCAAACTTTTTGGAAAAGAGACTACATCATACATATTTTAGGATTGTGGAATATACAGTTTCAGTGCAATTACTCAACTCTCCCTTGGTAGTATGCAAACCATAGACAGTGTTGAATGCATAAGAATGTACATGGATGAGTTCTAATGAAACTGTAACTTTGGTCCACTTCACCTTTTGAATATAGCTCTGAGGCTCATTTTTAAAAGGACCTGTTTTCCTTTTCCTCTTCTCCCTCTCCTGCTCCATAACCTGAGGGCAGGCAATAATATTACCTTGAGTTATCTCTGCTCCACAGGAAGGCAATATCTGCCTGAGGATCTAGGAAGTGAATATCTCCCAAATTAACAAGTGAAGGTTAACACACAATCAAGGCACCCTGGGACCCCCTGTCAGGGCACACCTGGAATGTAGCCATTGAAGAGCTCCTTTAAAATCCTCCTGTTCTCCTGGTGGGCAGAATCACAGCCTCTGGGACAGGAATCCCCTGTGTTTCTCCTTTGCTACAAAGCAATAAAACGGAATTTTCCTTTTTCTCAAAACTATGTCCTCATTATTAAATTGGCATTAATTGGCATTGGGGACAAGGACCAAGTTTTTGGTTACAAAACTACTTCCAAAAACAGGCACAGGTAATAGTTTGCTGACTCCTATCCCCCCCCAAAAAAAAAAAAAAATCCATGGAATAGATTGTATTTTCAGAATTAGAAAATTTAGTAAAAATCTGTTATATTTCTTCCTACAACTTGGAAGATCATTAATATTTTAAATAAAATATAATTAAATTTAGCAGGGCAAGGTGGTACACATCTGTGTTCTCAGTGATTGTGGATGCTGAGGCAGGAGGATTGCAAGTTCAAAAGCCAACCTCAGCAATTTAGCAAGGCCCTGAGCAACTTAGTGAGACCCTATCTCAAAATAAAATTAAATGGGCTGGGAATGTGGCCCAGTGGTTAAATGCCCCTGGGTTCAATCCCTAGTTCAAAAAAAAAGAAAAAAATATACATATATAATAATCTAAGTAAATTTCATGTCATTCTTTGCATGAGAACACAAGGTGATTTTTATTATATTGCACTTTAAATGTTTTGAGTTAAACCCTCTTGCTCTTACCAAATAAGAGCTATTATTAAAGCTAATTCACAATAAGTGGGGATAGGGAAGAATAGAGTTACTTTATTTTAGGTAGAGGCGAGTGAAGGGAGGGGAAGGGGTTTGGGGGAAGGAATGATAATAGAGTGAAACAGACATTATTACCTCATGTACATGTACGACTGCATGACTGATGTGATCCTGCAATATGTATGATTAAAAGAATGGGAGATTATACTCTATTTATATATGATCTATCAAAATGTATAAATGTGTTCTCCTGTCATGTACAACTAATTAGAACAAATAAAACTTTAAAAAAATTTTAAAAGATATTTAGGCAATATTTTTTAGAGTGGTGTTCATAGAATGTCCTGAACTCTTATACCAATATCTTCTTATCATTATGCATTAGATCTAATATCTACAAAATAAAGATTTTGTCTTGATTTATCTAAGATATCTTCAATTAAGCATTTTCATATTTCTATGAGTATCCTCATTTACCAGTAGGAAGTGTGCCCTTGTTTATAATGTTCTTTTAAAACTCCTTTATTAAGAATGTCATTTCTCCAAGAGATTGTATTCTCTTTGAAAGTGACTTCTAGTTTCTATATGAAAAATGTCTTCTAAAATCAATACCAGTGAAAGTTAATCAGTGATAGAATGATTACAGGATGCCTTGGTTATCATTGGAAAACTAAGATAGTTATCTCTGTGATGATCCTCACATCTGATTTGAAAGGACAAAGGGGCAGCTTTTTCTGGTGATGCCACTTCTAATTTGTGAAGTTATAGCCCCTTTGTAAGATGACAACCTGTTTTTATAGCCATATTCCAAAGAAATATCAATATTATACCCAAGTACCCAGAATTTCATCAGTTTTGTTCTCATTTTAAATTTATCATAGATTCAACATTTTTATTTTTTTTTATTTTACAGACAGCATTTTGATTCATTGTACACAAATAGGGTACAACTTTTTGCTTCTATGGTTGTACACAATGTAGATTCACACCATTCATGTAATCATACATGTGCATAGGGTAATGATGTCTGTCTCATTCCACCATTTTTCATACCCCCGCCCTGTACCCCATATCATTTCCCTCTACGTAATCCAAAGTTCCTCCATTCTTCTCTTACCCCCCACCCCTTACCCCCATTATGTATCATCATCCACTTTTCAGGGAAAACATTTAGCCTTTCCTTTTGGGGGATTGGCTTATTTCACTTAGCATAATATTCTCCAACTTCATCCATTTACCTGCAAATGCCATTATTTTATTCTTCTTTTTGGCTAAATAATATCCCATTGTGTATATATGCCATAGTTTCTTTATCCATGCATCTGTTGAAGGGCATCTAGGTTGGTTCTACAATCTAGCTATTGTGAGCTGAGCTGCTATAAACAATGATGTGGCTGCGTTACTGTAGTATGCTGATTTTAAGTCCTTTGGGTATAAACCAAAGAGTGGGATACCTGGGTCAAAATGTGGGTCCATTTCAAGTTTTCTGAGGAATCTCCATACTGTTTTCCAGAGTGGCTGCACCAATTTGCAACTCCACCAGCAATGTACAAGTGTGCCTTTATCCCCACATCCACACCAATGCCTAATAGAAGATACAGAGACAAACCCACATAAATACAGTTACCTCATACTAGACAGATGAGCTAAAAACATACAATGGAGAAAAGATAACCTGTTCAACAAATGGTACTAGGAAAACTGGAAATCCATATGTAGTAAATTGAAATTAAACCTCTCTCACTCTGCATGAAACTTAACTCAAAATAGATCAAGGACCTAGGAATTGACCAGAGACACTGAACCAAATAGAATAAAAAGTAAGCCCAAATCTTCATCATTGTGGCTTAGAACCAGACTTTCTTAACAAAACTCCTAAAACCCAAGAAATAAAAGCAAGAATCAATAAATGGGATGAATTCAAATGGAAAAGTTTTTTCTCAGCAAAGGATACCATCAATAATGTGAAAAGAGAGCCTCCAGAGTGGGAGAAAATCTTTTCTACATGCACTTCAGATAGAGCACTAATCTCCAAAATCTATAAAGAACTTACAAAACTTTATAACAAAAATGTAAGGAACCCAATCAATAAATGGGCCAAGGAACTGGACACTTTACAGAAGGAGATACACAGGTGATTAACAAATATGTGAACAAGTGTTAAACATCTCTAGGAGTTAGAGAAATGCAAATTAAAACAACCCTAAGATTTCATCTTACTCCAATTAGATTCAACATTTTTTTAAAGGGAATAATCACAAAAATCTCTTTCATTCCATCTCATTATATAATTGTATATAAGGAAAAATAGTTTCAAAATAAAGAGGAGAAAGAATTGGGTCATGCATCTGCTTCCCAAAAGTTAAATTTGTTCCCATTGCATCCATTTTTTTGTCACCAAAATGTAAATATTACTCATCTTGAGCTACAACTATCTCCCCTCCCCCAACAAAGTTTTCAAGGCCTGCTATTTCATTAATCCATAATAAGAGATGATTGAAATGATGTCAGTGCCATTTGCTGCACAATTCACCAGGCTTATTCTTCATAAACCCATTTGCAGAGCATGCTTATGTTTCTGTGAATGGACTTTTCCTTCTTCTTCCTCCCCTCAAGTGGTTACAGTAGAAGCAACCATATTTTTCCAAGGCGACCACACATTATCTGTAGAAAGACAGTGGTTGTTTCTGACACAGCTGAATTAATCTGAGTCCATTCTCAGGATTTTAAAGTTGGAACTCGGAAATGTTCATGCATTAAAAGTCTTGAGCTCTTGAATAGAAATGATGCAAACTTACAAGCTGTTGGCAGGAGCTATTTTCTGATATGTGGTTTTAAAAATAGAAAAGCTATTCTACAGAGGGAGAGAAAAAATAATGAAATAAATACATGGAGAGAGGCAGAGTTGCAATATGAAGAGCATCTTCTGTTCTTCACACTGTTTGGATCAGTGGTTCCAGTTCACCCTGTCACTCAGCTGGAATTCTGACCTTGGGTTTTGTGAGAGAACCATGCATATATTTAGTGAGCTCTCTTTTGCTAAATTTAGATCAAATGGATTTCCATAACTTAAAACCCAAATAACTTATCATGAAGTTTATTTATTTCATGGTCTATGCATTCTAAAATTATATAATATAAATATAATACCTTCATAATATTCTTTTACAAAGTATGGTTCTAAATTATTGAATGGAATTAATTGTCCAAGAGAAACCACAAAAATGCTTGTGTGTGTGTGTGTATGCAAATTTGTATACATTCAATTATTTTTTAAAATAACTTTTGAGTGATTTCTATGAGTCAGACAACAATGAATAAGTACCAAAATGAGTGTTCAGTCTATTGAGGGAAAACATATTAAATAAATAATGCTCAAAATTAGTAGATGATTTGAAAATGAGGAAAATGCTATGAAGGAGAACAAGGAGAACGCCATATGTGAAGGCCCTGTGGCTGATTCAAACAAAATATTTCAGTGCTGATAGTCTATAAGGGTTTTTTTTTTTTCAGAAAGTCATTTATTAATTAGGTCCTAGCATTATTTCTGTTTCCTGAAGACCATATTTAGCTTTCTAGTAGGAAAGACATGTTTATGTTTCAAATTATTTTAAAGCCATTACAATATATCATTATTGACATCATCAGTTTTTTTCAGCAAACTTTTTGTACTGGATGCAAAAGAAAATTTCATCTCAGGCATTTGGTTTCACAATTAATTTATGAAGTCCTACTTAGAGCAGTGTGACTGTGGTGGTGTTTCAGCATATTATTTTGAGCCACTGTCAATTCTAATTCATGGAGATAGGACCTGACAAAGTATGTGGGCCAGACCCATGGAATGTTCATCTCTGTCAGGATTAGTAGGGAAGTACACTATCTTTAAAAGATACACTTAGAGGAGCAGCAAGAAATAATCTCTTAGGCTAGCTCTCCCTGTTTTTACCACAGCCAATAATATTGTAACATTTTAGTCATATTCTAACAAACAGGGTTAAGAATGTAAGAGAGAAAAATTAAACGTTTATGACTTCTCCAGGTTTCTGTGTGAGGCATGAACTACTTAGCCACTGTAAAAGAACTGTGCATTAAGTTGCCATGGCATTGCTTATCTGTTGCCTTTACAGGGAACGAAATGGTACTTTAACCACAGTGTGACTCATCCCCTGATGTAAGATTGATAAAGCTGTCTTTCTTAACTGTGAGCCAAAATGCTTCCATTGGCAGAGATGTTTTGTTGTTATAGAAAAGAAACTTGTTGCCAAACCCAGGTTTAACCCCTGTTCTCAATAATTTAAAGCCTTGATCAAAGATGAAGTTTTCCTTGATCTAAATGTAATAATTCACACAGAAAAATGGACAACAAATTGAATAACCATTAGCTGTACAGGTTTTCTTTATTTGTATTTTCTTGGATTATATCTGAGCATTATGGAATACATGGCACTAATAACTCCTGGCATAATTGATGAGGGACTATCAGTGATCTGATGCATAGTATGCCCCTCAAAAGAAATCTTTATTTTTCTTCGGGACATGGTCAGTTGAAAGAATTCATCAAGTATTAGGTATGTGAGCTTAAGTATTCCCCAGTCACTATGCACCTTGATGATGGAAAGAAAGTGTAATTCTAGGACAAACTTGAGAATCCACATATGTGCCTATAGAAGTGACACCTCAGCAAAATTATTAAGAGCCTCCTCTGTGCTTCTGCAGCTCTGTCTCTATACCTCCAATTGGTAATTTTCACTTGTTTCATAATTTTCTTTCTTAATCATTCAGTTAACAGATGTTGAAATAGATGATGCCATTATTATGATTATTATTATGATTAATCATGAAGTGCATAAGAAGGAAAGGCTCAATACATGCTCATTGAAGAGTGTCTAAGAAAGCTGTGTTCATTCATCTTTTTAAATTTTTATTTGTTCTTTTTAGTTATACATGAGAGTAGAATCCATTTTTATATAATTATACAAGCATGGAATATATGTTATTCTAATTAGGATCCAAGTCTTGCGGATGTACATGATGGTGAGGTTCACTATGGTGTATTCATGCATATACATAGGAAAGTTATATCAGATTCATTTTGCTGTCTTTCTTATTCCTATCCTCCTCCCTTCCCTTCACTCCCCTTTGTCTTCTCCACTGAACTTATATTCTTCCCCTACCACTTGTTATGAGTTAGCAGCCACATATTAGAGAAAACAGTTTTAACATTCTTCAAATGATAGAAAGAGAAGGAAATAAATCTGGGAAACATTAGATGACTGGATGCCCAAGATCTATTCTCTTCTAGGGAAATGCTCTGATTTGTGCCTAGCCTTGTAATAATAACTCTGATTTCACCTTATCTAGAAAAGTTTAGAAAAAAATATCCTAGGGCTTAGAAAGCTCCTTTCCTGTTTTATTAGATAATTGATGCCTTTGAAAAGGCTCCAGAAACTATACTTTTGGAAGTCCTTAGGAACAAAGATTACTTATTTCCTGGACCTGGCATATGTTAATGAGTGAAACAAATGAAATATCCTAGATCTTAACCAATTGTCACAAATCAAATAGCTCTGACAGAAATGAGGCACATTTTAAGCATTAATACAACTTTTGCAATAAAATTCTTTAGAAAGAAGTTAATTTGGAAATGACAAAAATATTCTACAGCAGCAACATGGAAAATACAGTGAACTAAGTGTTATAAAATAGAAAGTATGCATTTTCTTAACTTTAATATATTTTTATTAGAAAAATTTCATGAAAAAATGCACTCATTATTATAGGTTATAAGAAAAATTTTGTGAAATGAAAATGTGATGAAGCAGAAAAGATTATGAAGTTTGTATTCTGTGAAATTTTGTTAATACTCTTCTTTACATGTACAAAAATCAAATATTGACATCTTAAAGAAATTTCAGATAGTAATATGTAATGTATTTGGAAAACTGAATTTGAAGTTACCACACACAAGCATTATCTCTGTTTAACAAATCAAGTGGAACATTGCAATAATTTAAAGGTTGGTGTTCTGAAGTAATACATTAAATTCCTATATTCTTATATGACAACCGCTAGTTTATCATACCTACTTTGTGGCAAAGTGCTCACCTCATTAGTATCTCTAATAACAGCTAATTTTATTTCCTTTAAAAAATAAAGACAGACAATGATCAAATACCTTTCTGTTCTAGACTGTGGACCTTTTGGTACTTTGGGTGGCCATCCCAAAATAATTTATGTATCTTCTTCTTCCAGTGGTCTAGGATAGTCAACTGGAATCCATTTGATCCTGGCTGTATATAGCAGAATTCAATCTATTAGGGAAATTTTTTCATCTCCTTTCTTTTTTTTTTTTGTTTGTTTTTTGGGAATTGAACTCAGGGGGCTCTCAACTGCTCAGTCACATCCCCAGCCCTAACTTGTTTTTTATTTAGAGACTGAGTTGCTTAGCACCTTCCCATTGCTGAGACTGGCTTTGAACTCATGATCCTCCTGTCTCAGCCTCCCAAGTTGATGAGATTACAGACATATGCCACTGTGCCCAGCTCATCTGCTTTCTTCTAACATATTTTTATGTACCCAAATGATGGTCCTAGTGGATTAGGCTACTATAACAAAATACCACAAACTGAATAACTTATAAATAGCAAAAGCTTATTTCTCATATTTCTGCAGCCCAAGAAGTACAAAATCAAAATGGTGAGAGATTCGGTATCTGATGAGGATTAACTTCCTCATAGATAATCATCTCACTCTCATTTTACATGGCAGAAGGGTTCTCTCTGGGGCCTTTTTTGTAAAAGCAAGAATCCCATCCATGAAGTTTTGGTCTCTATGACCTCCTAATACTTTTACATTGGGGGTGAGGATTTCAATACATGGATTTGCAGAAGACATCAATATTCAGACCATAGCAATTTCTGTGTGGTAAAATTTCATTGATTCACAGTAACTAAGGAGCAGGTGGTTTATTTTGGGGAAGGAGTTTGTTGTTGTGGTTGTCTTGTTACATAATTCAACCTTAATGTTTCTACTTATATTGATATTCTAAGTTAAGAGCTGTTGAATGGCTTTCTTTAGTGAGACTTCCTGTATAGTAGGTAATCTGGTATTTAAATATAAAGAGGGACCTGCCATAAGGTAGAAAATATTTGTTGTTAGTAAGTTGAACATTTTCTGAAATCCTTTATTCTCTAAAGTCATATTAAACTTTGTATTAGGAAAAAGCAAACCATCAGTAACCTGTTTACATGACTCAAACAAAACATTATTATTTTTACCTCTTTTATAAGCAAACTCAAACAGAATAATATGATATGTGGAAATTCCATAAATTTAGGCCTTTTTACACAGAAATGTTAAGAATCATTAATACAGCAAACCAATAAACTCTTTCACTTAAAATCCATAGAATGTAGATTCTCCAGATATTTGATACCAGGATTAAATATCTAACTTTTCTTTTAACTTATTACTCAATCTGTATTTTGACTTCTAAAAATGTTAATGGTGCATCAAAGTTATTTATTTCAAGTTTAAATCATTGAATCATAGGTGATCAAGCACTGAAAATATATTCCCATTGTTGTGCTTTTTATAATGACAGAAATAATAAAATAAAATGGAAATATTATAGTGTGACCTTTAACTAAACAAGCCTCTTTTTTTTGTAATTTTAATTGCCTTGGAAGGAGTGTATGTGACCATTACATTTGTTTTCAACATCATTTTATACCTATTTAAAAAACCATGCCATATGTCACAGGTATTCATTTATAATAATGTGGTGTGATTATAGCTAATTAAATCACACAGGACCACAGAACTTTACTTAAGTAATAGTAAAACTAATGCATACAAAAAGGAGTAAAATTAAGTGTTAAGGGTCAGATAGCTCTGCCCTTGATCTTTCCAAGGAACTCTAATAATTGTCAACTGAAGTTCTAAGTGTTAATTAATGTGACAGAAAAAATCAAGCCCTCTCTCACCTTAATTTGACTAATTATATATTTATGTGAGTTCTGAGCTACTTCTATTCATCCTCAAAATGGTGCCTCAAGCTTATGAAATCCCTCAAAAGCTTAAGGATAGGGCAGATGTAGTTTTGGTTGTAAGTTTTAATGAACTATTTCACTGAATTCTATGCCCCTGCAGCTATAAATTCTGGTTTGTGGGCAGTTGAAAAATATACACTTAAAATGTGTAGTTATTCATGTTTTACGATCATAAAAACGTTATTACTCTGGTGATATTGAGGTCAAATAGACCTGGAATAGAATTCTTCATCTTATGCCAACAATGTCTGTCTGCTAGTTTTGTCAACTGTGTAGACAAGGAGGTGCCTTATAGTCACTTTAATAAATCTAATCTTTAGTGAGTGAGAGTTTCAGTTTTAAATATGAATCATGTCCTTTTCATCCTTTTACAAACATTTAAGTTGATGCAATTGAACAAATGTCCAGGTACTGATGATTTCATGTTTCTCAATCTCATCCACAAACCTCTGGTTGCTACACAAAGCCTATTCTTAGTGATAGCACCAGGAGGATACCTAAAGCTTCATGAATACTCTCATGCACTACAAATAAAACTGTACATTAGTAAGTTGTTTGTGAGGTGTCCCCCAAAAGCTCATGTGTGAGACAAGCAAGAAGGTACAGAGAATAACCTAATCAGGTAATTGACCCCCCCCAATGGGATTAACTGAGTGGTAACTTGAGGCAGGAGAAGTGTGGCTGGAGGAGGCGTGGCATTGGAGGAGTTGCTTAGGGGTATATAATTTACATCTGGCTAGTGGAGAGTCTCAATCTGCTTTCTCATCATAACGTAAGCTGCTTCCCTCTGTCACATTTTTGTCATGTTATTCTACCTCACCTGGAGACCTGGTTGGGTCCTTTTAGTCACAGCAGAAAAAAAAAAAAAAAAACGACTAAAACATTGTTTTTATTTATTTATTTACTTTTTTGTGTCTCAATCCCCATTGAGCAAGAGGTGTTTAACCACTGAGAAACTCTACCACCCTTTAAAAAAAATACATGTTTTATTTAGAGACAGGGTTTTGCTGAGTTGCTGATACTGGCTTTGAACTTGTAATATTCCTGCCTCACTCTCCCAAGGTGCTGGGATTACAGGCATGCAACACTGTGCTTGGCTAATAAGTTATTTTTAAAAGCTGTTTTTCACTAACTAACACAACTGAATACATACAACCTATCCCTTTCCTTTCTGGATATATTTTCAATAGAAATATACAAGAGAAACTCAAATTACTAAAATTCGGAATGAACAAGGAAACATCACAACAGACACGAGTGAAATACAAAACATAATTAGAAGCTATTTCGAAAATCTATACTCCAACAAAACAGAAAACCTTGAAGACATCAACAAATTTCTAGAGACATATGAACTACCTAAACTGAACGAGGAGGACATACACAACTTAAATAAACCAATTTCAAGCAATGAAATAGAAGAGGTCATCAAAAGCCTACCAACAAAGAAAAGTCCAGGACCAGATGGGTTCTCAGCCGAGTTCTACAAAACCTTTAAAGAAGAGCTCATTCCAATACTCCTCAAACTATTCCATGAAATAGAAGAGGAGGGAACCCTACCAAACTCGTTCTATGAAGCCAATATCACCCTGATACCTAAACCAGACAGAGACACATCAAGGAAAGAAAATTTCAGACCAATATCCTTAATGAACATCGATGCAAAAATTCTCAACAAAATTTTAGCAAATCGCATACAAATATATATTAAAAAGATAGTGCACCACGATCAAGTGGGTTTTATCCCAGGGATGCAAGGTTGGTTCAACATTCGGAAATCAATAAATGTCATTCACCATATCAACAGACTTAAAGTTAAGAATCACATGATTATTTCAATAGATGCAGAAAAAGCATTTGATAAAATACAGCATCCCTTCATGCTCAAAACACTAGAAAAAATTGGGGTAATGGGAACATTCCTAAACATTATAAAGGCCATCTACACTAAGCCCATGGCTAATATCATTCTAAATGGTGAAAAAACTGAAAGCGTTCCCCCTAAAAACTGGAACAAGGCAGGGATGCCCTCTTTCACCGCTTCTATTCAACATCGTCCTTGAGACTCTAGCCAGAGCAATCAGACAAACCAAAGAAATTAAAGGGATACGAATAGGAAAAGTAGAACTCAAACTATCCCTGTTCGCTGATGACATGATTATATATTTAGAGGAACCTGGAAATTCCACCAGAAAACTTTTAGAACTCATAAGTGAATTCAGTAAAGTAGCAGGTTACAAGATCAATGCTCATAAATCCAATGCATTTTTATACATAAGTGATGACTCTTCAGAAAGAGAAATTAGGAAAACTACTCCATTCACAATAGCATCGAAAAAAATAAAATACTTGGGAATCAATCTCACAAAAGAGGTGAAAGACCTCTACAATGAGAACTACAGAACACTAAAGAAAGAAATTCAAGAAAACCTTAGAAGATGGAAAGATCTCCCATGTTCCTGGATAGGCAGAATTAATATCGTCAAAATGGCTATACTACCTAAAGTTCTATACAGATTCAATGCAATTCCAATTAAAATCCCAATGATGTACCTCGCAGAAATAGAGCAAGCAATTATGAAATTCATCTGGAAGAATAAAAAACCTAGAATAGCTAAAGCAATCCTCAGTAGCAAGAGCGAAGCAGGGGGTATTGCAATACCAGATCTTCAACTCTACTACAAAGCAATAGTAACAAAAACGGCATGGTATTGGTACCAAAATAGACAGGTAGATCAATGGTACAGAATAGAGGACATGGACACAAACCCAAATAAATACAATTTTCTCATACTAGACAAAGGTTCCAACAATATGCAATGGAGAAAAGATAGCCTCTTCAACAAATGGTGCTGGGAAAACTGGAAAACTATATGCAATAGAATGAAACTAAACCCCTATCTCTCACCCTACACAAAACTCAACTCAAAATGGATCAAGGACCTCGGAATCAGACCAGAGACCCTGCATCTTATAGAAGAAAAAGTAGGTCCAAATCTTCAACTTGTTGGCTCAGGATCAGATTTCCTTAACAGGACTCCCATAGCACAAGAAATAAAAGCAAGAATAAACAACTGGGATAGATTCAAACTAAAAAGCTTTCTCTCAGCAAAGGAAACTATCAGAAATGTGAAGAGAGAGCCTACAGAGTGGGAGAATATCTTTGCCAACCATACCTCAGATAGAGCGCTAATTTCCAGAATCTATAAAGAACTCAAAAAACTCTACACGAAGAATACAAATAATCCAATCAACAAATGGGCTAAGGAAATGAACAGACACTTCACAGAAGAAGATGTACAAGTAATCACCAGATATATGAAAAAATGTTCAACATCCCTAGTAATAAGGGAAATGCAAATCAAAACCACCCTAAGATTTCATCTCACCCCAATTAGAATGGCGATTATCAAGAATACAAGCAACAATAGGTGTTGGCGAGGATGTGGTGAAAAAGGAACACTCATACATTGCTGGTGGGGTTGCAAATTAGTGCAACCACTCTGGAAAGCAGTGTGGAGATTCCTCAGAAAGCTTGGAATGGAAACACCATTTGACCCAGCTATCCCACTCCTTGGCCTATACCCAAAGGACTTAAAATCAGCATACTACAGAGATACAGCCACATCAATGTTCATTGCTGCTCAATTCACCATAGCCAGATTGTGGAACCAACCTAGATGCCCTTCAGTTGATGAATGGATAAAGAAACTGTGGCATATTTATACAATGGAATATTACTCCGCAATGAAGAATGATAAAATTATGGCATTTGTAGGCAAATGGTCGAAATTGGAGAATATCATGCTAAGTGAGATAAGCCAATCTCAAAAAACTAAAGGACAAATGATCTCGCTGATAAGCGGATGAGGACATATAATGGGGGGTGGGAGGGGCTAGCATTAGGTTTAGGGTTAGGTTTAGAGTTAGGCTAAGGAGAGCAGTAAGAATGAAGGAAAGAAGGACTGTGTAGAGGGAAAAGAGGGGTGGGAGGGGTGGGAGGGGTGGGAGGGGTGGGGGGGAGGGGAAAAATATAATAAACATCATTACCCTATGTAAACGTAAAAAAAATAAGTAAATAAAAAAAAAAAAGAAATATACAAGAGACATACAAGAATATTCAAAGAAGCACTATGAATAATACCCTAAAACCAAAAACTCCTTAAATGTCCATCAAGAGTACAATGAATAGATATGATCACCTAATAGAATAACTTACATTAATAAAAATGAATGAACTTTAATTATACATGATAATGTGAAAGAAGCCAGACCAAAGGAGTACAAAATATGTGCTTTCACTTATCTAAATTTTCAAAAAAAGTAACATTAATATTAAAAATTAATTAGGTTAGTGGTTACCTTTACTGAAGGGAGAAGTGATGGGAAAAGACATGAGAAGGGCTTCTGGGATATTGATATGATGTTCTATTTCTTAATTTGGTAGCTGATTATGTGCATATGTTCGGTTTATGATGATTCATCGAAATATGTACTTACGTACTTTCCTGTAAAGTTATTGAAAAGTCATGAGGTAAAATATGATAAATTGAACTCAACTGTCTCTATGTACTTGCATTAGATTCCTAAAGTCGATATAACAAGTTAGCACTACTTAGGTGGCATGAAACAAAAGAAATGTATTCTCCCTTGGAGCTGAAAGCTAGAAATCTGAAATCAAGGTATTGGTAAGTTGTTTAATTCTGGATGTGTTAGAATCTGTTCCATGTCTGTTACTAGCTTTTAGTCTCTGACAGCAATCTTCGTTGTTCATTGGTTTATAAAAACATTGCTCCTATTTCTTCTTCCTTCTTTACATGATCTTGTCCCCTGTGTTTCTTCTCTTCTTTCTTTGATAAAGACACTGGACTTTGAATTAACTGGTCCTTATGGGTAATTGAGAATTATAACTTAATTACATCTGATATGCAAGGACACCTTTTCCAAATAAAGTCACACTCAGAGGTTACTGGGTGACATTGTAATTTGAGGGTCGGTATTATTCAATTCATTACAGTATTCATTCCACAAAATCCATGGTAAATGAAATATAAAAATAATATAAATATGAGAAAATATAAGAAGTGTGAAAAGCAAATAAGTGATAGTTTCAAAAGTTTGGAAAATTAAGAGTACTAGTTGACACAGTAGAATGCAGGAATTCAAAAAGCAACTGATAAAAAGCAACTCTAGACTGGCTCAGGAATTGGAGATGCTGTGTACTTTTGGATGCAGAGATAAATGATGGGATTTAAGTCTATATAAGAAATTCACAACCAAAGACAGTTTCCCCACTTTGGGCATCAAAGTGCCTTAATCATCCCATACTGAGTCAGGAAGAAAAGATACAACTTTATTGAAGGAAAGAACAAGGATAAGAAAGAGAAGAATTAATACTGTATGCATGTATAAATGTATAACACTAAATCCCATCATTATGTACAAGTATAATAATGTACCAATAAAAATATGAATAGAATAAAAGCATATAAAAAGAAAGAGAAGAATTGAAGTGACAGGGCTTGTGGACATGAAGAATTGCTTAGGAAAGGGGTGAGGCACTGTACTGAAACAAGGGGATTAAGAATCAGGCTATAAGTTTGAATGATACAAAATCTCCCTTACTACCCTGCTATACTTATCTATTAGGACACTGGCTGATAGAGTAGTCAGGAGATTGGAGGAATCTTATGTGCAGAAAATTCTCAAACCTAGTAGAAAAATGCTTGCCTTTTGCTTCTACATATTTATAATTGGTGGTGTGGGGAAGTTGTGTATATGAAAGGATCAGTATTTCCCTGATGACATACACTGAAATCCAGGTGGCAATTGCCCTATCTGTGTGAAGCTTTCTTTACTTTTTAATGCCTCACTTATATGTAGCAATGGTCAGTCAAGTGTTACAAATATTTGACTAAAGTTCACAATACACAAGAGATTTTAAAAAATAAGCTTATAGATAGAACTGTGAGAAAACAAACTATTCAGGAAAATGAAAGTTTCAAAAATATAATAAATATTCTCAAGTATTAAAGAAGCATTTTATAGCATCTAAGTTGCTGTAGCAATGGACACTCAGGTAACTAATAAAAACTCTTGAGAGATTAAATTATCATACCACAAATCTCCCAGAAGGCAAAACAAATTTTCAAGAAGATGAGAAGATATTTTTTTCCCAAAGGAGAATCAACATACACAAAAAAACTGAAAAATAGAGAAAAATAGTGAAAAAGAAATTATCAAGTATGTAATACAAGAAAATTCTCCTAAATTGGTGAGTTTGATTTTCCATATTTTAAGGTTCAATAAGTGACCAGCAAAAGAACACCAGGGTAGCCCACACTGAGGCATTATCAGTCAGGAATTTTAGAACACCAAGGATAAAGATTGTAAGTTTTCCAATTTGGAGTAGTGTGAGATTGTATATAATATAACAGATATTGGATGTCATTGACTTCTTCCAGAGCAGTGCTTGAGAATAAAAGTCAATAAGTGAATGTTTTCAAATTATTTATGAAAATTAGTTAATTGCCTTCTTTTTAATAATTCTACATACAACCAATTTATCAAGAAGTTAATCTTCAAGAAAAGACATAGACATTTTTATAAGTTCTCAAAAATATGTCTATAGTGTACCCATTCACAAGAAATTTCTGAATGATAGTAAGTAAACTGACAAAAATAGTTGGGAACAAGATTGAGAACACACTGATTTTTTAAAAAGTAATTAAATAGAAAACCTCTTGAGAGAAATGTATGGATTATAAGTAACAGAAAAATAGAAACCTAAGTACATAGAAGAAAGTTATTTTTGTGAAAAAATTCAATAGGAAATTTAGTTGATATACATGTATGTGGGATGCTCCCAGAAAAACAAAGTACTCAAAATCTCTGAACAACGTACTGTTTCTGCCTGGTTATTTCTTCACTGGATATGTCCTTTCTCCATCTTCATTCTTTTTCTGCAGGTATTCTATCAACTGAGCTACATCTCCAGCCTTCTGTCATTTTTTTTGTTTGTACTATTTAGTTATATGTGACAGCAGAATGTATTTTGATTCATTGTACACAAATGGAGTACAACTTTTCATGTCTCTGGTTGTACTAGATGTAGAGTCACACCATTCCTGTATTCTTACATGTACACAGGGTAATGATGCTGTCTAGTTCCACCAACTTTCCTTTCCCCAAATCCCTCCTATCCCCTCATTTTCCTCTACACAATCCAAAATTCCTCCATTCTTCCCTTACCAACCCCTGTTATGTATCAGCATCTACTTATCGGAGGAAACATTCGACCCTCCATCTTCATTATAGATACACTCGTCCTTCAAAGATCCAACTCCAAATGCAATTCCATAGAAAAACATAGAATGGTATCTATCTGTCCTTGGCCAAGAAGAACTTTATTAGCATAGACACACAATATAGCCATACACATTAAAAACTGAAATCTGATCACATTATAATGCTAAACTCTTATAAAATAAGCAAAAGAATAAGGAAAAAAGGAAAAGAAAGAAAGGAAAGAGAAACCATAAGTATGTTCAAGAAGTAAATGTCAGATTGGAAAATTGTTGTTTCCACTAGATATTATGACAAAATGAAACATAAAATCTATAAAGAATTCTAAGTTAACAAGAAAGATAAAAATATAATGAAGTGAGTACACAGAAAAAGGTCAAAGTTATTGCATAAAATTCTTACAAGATAAAATCCAAATATGAGAGGTTAGTCAACTTCACTTTTATCAGTGAAAAATAAATTAAAACAAGTTACTATTTTCACCCACCAGCTAGATACAAAATCTACTAATCAAGTGTTAGGAAAAATATGAAGGAAATTTGTATTCTCAGAGCTGTATTGTTGCAAACATTTGGTAGGAGTATTTAGCCAAACCTATAAAATCAAAAGAATTGATGCCTTATTATTAGAAAGAATGTATTTTTATTGCTCAATCTGGGAGACCTCTGAACATGAAAGTCAGAAATATTAAAATGTATACCACAACAAAGGTTTAAACTGGAATTATCACAGGCCAGTCTGGTTGCTGTCACTCTATCTATGATCTACTTGAGGTATAGACCCTAGAAAATATCTTGTCCACACATGCTATGAGTCTGTAAAGCTACTTTTTGAAGCATAGTTTACAGGAGCAAAAATATAGAAAAATTTGTTCAAAAGGGTATTTTATAAATGTAAAGCAAAGAGTACAAAACAGGAAAGAAAACAGATGAACTAGTTTTCTCTATACAAATATTATTATTTATCCAAAACATTAACATCAAGTATAAATTGAAAACTCAAAAATTTAGAAAGTTATATGTAAAGATATATAACATTATAGAAAATACTAATTGATGTAAGTATAAGTATAAAAATGGAATGGAATAATATGACCCAAGTTATACTTGTTATCTTTGAAAAGGGATATCTGGTCATGGTTTAAGAAGAATTAAGTTATATCAGTAATATTTTATTTCCTTAAAAATAATTTGAAGCAAATATGGAAAATTTTAAAATTGATAGGTCTGAATTGGGAGGTTTTATGTATTTCTAAACATATTTTTGTATTTTATATTTATGAAAATGAAAACAGAATGACTCTTTTTCCATGAAATCTTCCTTGATCTCTTTAAACCAACATTATCTTTGTGTCTCCAATTTGTGAATGTAACATTATACCTCTCATGTAAGAGTTCTGCTATTCTGTTTATTGAATTTATCTTTCCCATTAAATTGAAAAATTCTTAATGGAATGGGCAGTGACCTGTCCTTTGTGTATCCCTCCATAACACCTGACCAAATATGTTCCACAGGAAATGCCCAATATGATTTTATTAAACTCGCTAGCAAAATAATATGATGGTTTACATAGAAATACTTGCCTGTTTTTAGGTAACTCTAAAAAATTATTAAAATTTCCATTTTTCCATGCTTTTATTTTTTTCACCATGGAACTATGTTCCGTTTCTATTAACATACTCTTTTGGAATTTGTAAGCTCATGGCCCACGAATGACAGAGGCAGGAGACGGGAAGCAAACCTTGGAACAGCAAGCTTTCCTTCATTCTGCAGTAAAGTCAATCAGTCAGGCACAGGAGAGCTCATTTTCTGGGTATAGAGATGGCCCCCAGGTTACAGAAGGAGTCTGGGTTTTATAGTTTACAATGAGGGTGAATTAATCACTGGAGAGTACGGACATGCAGTTTAGACAGTCAGGGACCTAGTTGTGCAGGTTGAAATTTTAACTCAGGAAGATAGTTGTAAAAAGGTTAAAACTCATTGTCACTGGGCAAAGCTCACAACTCTGTGTTCACTGCTTATCTTCCTCTGGGACCCATTGTTACCTAGAGCTTCACTCTTTGCTTTTCTCCTTCCAGAACTCATCTGCAATGGGGAAGGGTAGAAGTCCAGGGTCCAGCATTTCAATAATTGCCTCCTTCCTTCAAGATCCCTTGGGGTTGGGAAGGGGTAAATGTTTGCTGTTGATGGAGATGCTGGGGGTGAAGCTAGGAAGGGATGAAAGTTTACTATTCCCATTAGGGCCCTTGTTTTTGGGAAAGGATGTACTGGGAGAGGTTTAATGTTTGACTAATTCCCCTCCCTCCTCCCAAGTCACACTGTTCCTCCGTTTTTCTTGGGGAACTGTCTTGTAGGAATATTATTTTTCATAACCCTTCAGAATGAATCCCTAATAATAGTAAAACTATAGTGCTTTATGCTATGTATTCCTAATCTGTTAAAAACGTTCCATACTCTAATTACCAAACCAAGTCTAGTTTTAGATTGGTGGCCAAAGGGCCCTGTTTCAATTTCTCCTCTCTCATAAATATTCATTATTTGTCCTAAATCTGAGTTCTAGACTGTTGAATGAACTGTGACATTTTTCTCAGTTACTCCACTGTGTCATTTTGGCACTCTAGTAATGTTAACTTCTGTCTGTCAACACCAATTAACATTTTTTGACCATCTACTGGGTCCATACCAGAATTTCAGTTATCTTTTGCTCATTTATAATCTAGTTGTTAAGCAAAGCTTGAAGATACTATATCATTTGCTTTGAGTGTTTATTTTTTATTTCAAATTTCATGACCAGTTTTTCCACTGGCATAAATAAAACATATGCTTTTATTTTATGAAAGTATTAAGAGTTTGTTCAGTTGAACAGTACCCAACTCACAAATGAATACTTTTGCAAACAATATAGTGGATATATAAGTACATATGTGAATTCATTTGGCCCCAATGTGAATTTAATATGCTACATTGAGCTATCATTTATCAAGAGCTATTAGTAAGGGAGGACATCAAGTATGCTTGCTTATACACACATAAAATGCTAAATTTGGGTTTTAATGCTAGCTTTTAAAATGTGTTCATTGTATGCTTCTTATACTGAAAGAGCTTCTTTGTTCTTGAAAGTGAAATATATTTTTTAAGAATAGTTTTCTCAAAAATATTTAGATAATTTTTTTGTTTTGTTTTCAGTTTTTTTCTGCTGTTTCAGACTCGGAGCCAGGCCTACCTGGCTGCATTTAGACCCTTAGATTGTTATCCAGCTTTCATTTGAAACAATGCTTTGCTTGCAGTGTGTTTATTTAGCTGGCTGATTCCTGTGATTGCTGGATGCTATGCATAGTGTGATTTGTTTCACAATTAGATCTGATGAATTATGCTGGCACACTTAAAAAGTGTTGCTTTCAGGTACCCTTTCACGCATACATTCAAAAGTGGCACTGATGTTAGCACTGACTTTTTAGAGTGATTTTATATCCAAATTAGAAAAATTTTAAAAACCCTCTGTTGAAATATACAGTGCCTGCATGGCTTTGATGCTTCTGTAGTTAAGAAGGGCAGGAACAGCCTTGGGGAACACTTGCTGACTTGGCAGCATGAAGCAAGTCTCATGCACCTCTGGATGAGCAAAAAAGGAGCTGATTTCATTCATCTTGCCCCTGCCAGACCACATTGACTGCCTGGTTAGTTACTTGCTCATGTTGTCAAACAATTCAACTGGCTGAAATTCAAATACCTTGAATACCTCAAATACCTTGAAGACAATTCAACTGGCTGAATTTCAAATACCTTATTCCCAATGTAGGAAAGTGTGCATCAGAGGTGACTGGGATTTGGAGAGGCAGGAGCTGTATTACAGGTGCTTGGTATTTTGTAGCCTCTCCTGAGTACACTGTTAGGCATTCAGGTATTAAAAATGTTTTGGAAATCCTGCTCAGCCCCTGGCATCTTTTCAGCCCTCTCTTGATCTCTGGTCCAGCTGTTCAGTAAAAAGAAATGAAACTGAAGAGGCATGAGCCTGGCTACAGCTGGAGTTACAGAGGTTGGCCTTATGCTACCGGATAGCACATGCATTATTTTTACTCATGTGGAAGGCTGCCTTACTGTGCATTTCTACTGCTGTCAGAAAGATTGATTCATGAAATATTTTGAAAAAAAGTGCTAAGTACTAGCTACTTTGGATATTTACCCAGGGGCATTGCAGCTGCCTGGCATTGCAGTGTGGCAGCTGAGCAGTAATCGCTGCTATTTCACTGATTTGTTTGTGTCTTTTTCAGCAACTGAGCTCAGGAGGTTCAAGCCCGTGGAGCCCTCACTCCCTGGTGATCTCATCCCGCCCACAGCTTTAAATACTCTCTGTGATGCTTATGACTCCCAAATTTATATCTGTGGCCCTGATGTCATCCCTGCATCCCAGACTCATATATCGGACTGCTTACTAAATAGCTCCACTTTGATATCTATGAGATATCTCAAATTTAACATGTACAAAACTAAATTCCTGACCTGTCCATCCATATGCACCTCCAACTGCTCACTCTACCATCTTCCCATAGCAATAAATGGTAATTTCTTTCTTGTGGTTGCTCCAAGCTAAAACCTTGCAGTCACCCTTGACCCCTCCTTTACCTTGTATCACACATCACATGGAATCTACCTTGAAAATAAATTCAGTACTTGAATATCTCTCTGCTGCTGCCAACTTAATCCAAGCCAACAACTCATTTCATCTAGACTATTATCACTGCTTCCATGTCAACCTGCTTCTCTAGTTCCAACAGTATATTTTTCTACAGCAGTAAAAGTGAATCCTGAAACAAATATCACATCATTTTATCCTCTGTTTAGAAATCACCAGTGGCTCTTAATTCCAAAGTCCAAACCAGACCTACAAAGTCATAGGCTTTCTGCCTCTCTGATATTTCTCTAACATTTTATCCTTCCACTCTTTCCTCAGTTCACATCCTCAACTCATAAACCTGAATATACAATGACCTTTTAACTACTCTTCAAATTTTCCAGGCATGATCTGGCTTTTGAACTTTTCTTCTATGCATGGAATGATCTTCTGTCAGATATCTTTCTTTAGTTGTAGATGGACACAATACCTTTATTTTATTTTTATGCAGTGCTGAGGATTGAACCCAGTGCCTCACATGTGCCAGGTAAGTGCTTTATCACTGAGCTACATTCCCAGTCCTTCTGTGAGGTACTTACAGAGCCTAGTTCATCACCTTCTTTAGGTTTCCACTTAAATGCCTCATTATTAGTAAGGTTTTCTGTTATCAACCTTTATAAAAGATAGCACTGTTGGAAATGGTCTCTTGCCTTGTTGTATTTTCTTAATGATTTATATAATACCCTGATATCTTTTGCTCCTGCATGCAGGCTTTGTTTGGTTCACTACCGGTTCTCCACTAACAAGAGGAGCCGTCCCTAAGAAGCATTTGTGGAAAATACAAACATTCACCTGACTCTTTATTTAACTGTAAAATCATGCTTAGAGTACCAGGATCATTTTCTATTTTTATTATAATAGCTCTGTAGTATGTTTAGCTCTTTAGTGGAAAAGTTCTTGTAAATCCAAAACTTCACGGAGTTCATTTTTCCATCTCTGACTTGAATAGTCTATAAAATACACAGTTCCTGAAATGGGTCTTGTATTCTTTTGATGGCCTAACTTCACAAACACAGTAATGCTGACAATTACCTAGACATGGCATTTGCTTCCACTTTTCAAATGACCGTGACATCCAGATCTCAACATTTTTCCCCCCAACTTGCAATTCCTATTCCTCCCTGTCTTCTTATTTCAATAAGTGAGAATTGAGATATCTTATTCTTCTTTTGTCTTAAAACCCCATCCTAATACTTCCAGGATCACAATGAGATTTCAGAAATGAGAGGGATAATTTTGTTTTGCAACACTAAGGAGTTTCTAGTTATTTTGAAAACAGGGATCTTGAAATTCTATATTAGCATTTGTCATAGAACTCAGAAAAATCTTTGCGTATGGTATTGCTTCATATTGTCTGCTATTTTGGATTTTAGCTTTTTTTCAGATCTCTTTGATGTTATGATTATCCTTTTAATTAGAAATATAAACCTGATTAGCAAGTGTTTTTCAAGAGGAAAAATCACTACACTTCTCTCATGGTATTGAACTAGATATCAACTAAACCATAGCTTTCCAATTGATCCGCACTGGCATACAGTTATACTCCAAGTCAATTTCAATTGTTCTAAGATAACAATTCTCCTAGGCTCTAAGATGCAGCTGCTGCCCCTAGACCAATCACTTCTGATCACAAGGATGTTTGTCTCTGACTGCCCTACAAATATTTTAATATTTATTATGTGCCATGACAAAAAGTTGAGAATAACTCTAATATGGCAGAAATTTCTAGGAAATTATCTAAATGTTCTAGATATGACTTCGGTAAATACTGGATATATGTGGTTATTGAGCTCTTGAAATATGACTAGTGTGTTCTGGGCTAAGTGGTACATGCCTGTAATTCCAGCAAATCAAGAGTGTGAGGCAGAAATATTGGAAATTTGAGGTCAATCTCAGCAACTTAGTGAGACCCTGTCTCAAAATAAAAATAAAAATATAGAAAGGGCTGGATGTGCAGCTCAGTGACCAAAAAAAAAAAAAAAAAAAAAAAAAAAGCAAAAGAAGAAAAGAGAGAGAAATATGGCTAGTGTGACTGAGTCCAAAGTCTATCCAGTAGCTACCATGTTGAATGGTATAGTACAAGTTTATAGTCTTAACCAAATAATCCATTGGGAAATAAAGATGAAAATAAGCACAGTTAAGCATTTTATCAGGCTCAACAAATAACAACCCATAGTGGAAGCAGCAGGGAGAAATTAAATTAATAGACCCCTAACTTGAGAATAAAGGCATCAAAGCAAACCCAATCTTTTAATGTGGCTAACATTGTTGGATACTAGCTGACTGACTCTGTGTTTGCTCTCATTTCCGTTGTCTTCTTTTTGTTTGATGATGTGGCAAATGACAGTGCTGTTGCCTGAAAGTGACTTCAAAGTCATACCTGCAGGCTTTACCCTATTGAGTCCAGGTGAATTCTGGCATCTGCATTGTTCTTCTAATAGGGCCTGGAGCAATGTATTAATTTGCCTTTGGGTCCCGACCATGTGGTGTTTACTTCCCACCTCTCCATTTTAGATAATCTGACAGTCATTCCTGAAGCCAGTGTTCCCGGTTTAACAATGCTTTTATGGTAGGTTAATCCTTATAGAATTAACTATTGCTTGCAGCCATTTTCTTTGAAGAATTGTTTAATGCAAGCCACAGCATTCTTGAGTCTGAAGATTTGTGAGTCACAATTTACAACCTAATGTTAATTTACAATGAGAAAAAGCATGTTAGACAAACTTTTGTTTATTCATAAATTATGCTGAGATAATTAGTGTCTGACCTTCACCTCATGTTTCCTGTGCTTATTAATTCTCTTAATAAAATGTTTATGAAAATGCCCATTTGTCCATATTTCTCAAGATGACCCTGATCCAGTGTGTCCCACAGCCTAAATATCTTCTGCCCACTGGCTTTACCAAGTTCAGTTCTGTTTTTTATTCATGCTGCTCCCTTTTACTGGAATGTTCAGAAATTTTCTCTCAAGTACAATTTAGCCTTGCTTCTGGAGGCATTTGTATCCCCAATACTGATATTAACACACACCAGCATTTATGAAACACATTTTATGTGCATAATACCACCTACCTTTACTAGGTATCTCATTTCAATTTCACAGCAAACCTAGAGATATTTTTCAAATTTTTGCAAATGAGAAAACTAAGCTTCAAACATGTAAAGCAATTTGCATAAAACAACTTTAATGCAGCAGAGTAAATATTTGAACCTAGGACTTCCTGACACTAAAGGTTCTATTCCTTCCATTGCAGACAAAGGAGAAAAGGATCAAATAAGGGGTCTATGAACCATTGAGTTTGTACTTGTTTGCTCTAACTTTGTAGCTTTCATGTTTGGTTTATTGTTTTCCAAGACTTGTCTTCCTTATTCTCTCATCTTTCTTCCTATTTCATAGTATGGTTCCACACCAATGGAATACTACTTTGTTGAGTATGGGCAAGAGATTATGGTAGATGGGGAATGTCAAGCTTCTTCCTGAGTAACCTGGTATAGGTACATTGTCTGATGCACCTTTTACATGTTTCTCATCCATGAATTTCTCTCTCATTAATATCCTATCCCCTCTGAAATAACCAGGAAAATATGTTTTATCTCACAAATATTATTTTTCATTTGTTGTTGAATTATTGGTCATGTACATTCAACTAGAGTAAAAATTACTTGTTATTATTTTATTTTGTACTTACTTTTGGTTAATCATTAGTAGTTCTTACATATTATCAATTAATTTAGTGCCTTCACATTAAAAATGGACAAAAAGAAAAGCAGAAAAACTAAATATCTCCCCAGAAATGAATGAAATAGTTGAGTATACTAGTTCCTAGTCATACATTATTTAAAGAAGGATAATGTATATCTCATATAAATATACATATGACCAGTACTTCTCATTATTCTAGTTGTGTTAATAGCCATTTTCTAGATATTGTAATATGTTTTCTAGATGAGTAAGTTTTCTAAAGTAACTAAAGCATAACCCATTATCTGTAAAAATGTATTGTGTAATGAACAGTTTTAATGCAAATCTTTAAAAAATAAGCACACAGTTACTGCCTTTTAAAACAGCACATATAAAATACAGTTAAATCTTTCCTTGACCAATCATTCCACAAATGTTTTTTGAGCATCTGCTATATTTTACCTTAGAAAACACTAAAAATGTTAGGGAAATGAAAGTTAAAAGTTTTAAGTAAAAAATAGCATTCTTAGTTTCAATGGGAAGTCAGATTTATGGAAGGTAAAGTTACAACCCAACTTCTTAAAGACTAGACAGAGGTATAAGGAGGTCGAGTTTAGGTACCCCAGCAAGAGTTAACATTTAGCCAAAAAAGTTGACATCTGTGGAATTATGGAAGAGTGGGTTAAGATTTAAGGTGTGATATAGTATTCTAGGAGCAAAGGAAGGACATTTGAAAAAAAAAAAAACAAGAGAATGCTGACTGGAGAACTGATATAATATTTCCTGTGCTTGATGTGAATGAAACACCTTGAGGATAATTCCAGACTTTAAAGAAACATGGAAAAAAATCACACTGGTTCATGTCACTTCCTTGTTAGCAAACCTTCAGTGACCCACTATCAGTTACTGAGGAAAGGTCTTGACTTGATAAAATTGAGGAAATATGAGTAAGCCCAATAGGGAGGAGTGAAGTCACATGCTTGACATGCAATTGAGAACAAATTTATAATGAGTCATGCAAAAATCATTCAAGTCTGATCCAGATTAGCAGAACTCCAAAGTGTTCTACAGATTCACAAATAAAAATAAATGGCCAACATTTTAAGCTACTAAGTTTTGGGGTATTTTGTAACTCAGAAATATTTAAATGATGCATTTTATTAGCATTTTATATTTTTTTTCTAAAGTAAAAATGTTTTTGCTCTATTTATTATAAACAAGGATGTGAAAATATAATAGAAACAAATTTTGCTGAGCAAAGAGAGCTGGGGTATTGCTTTGAGCTGGCGTAGATACAATTCAATTTATTTTCCTTTCTTGTTATAAACTTGGCTCTAAATTTATAATTTATACTTCAACATAAAGACATATGTACTTGTAGATATATAAATGTATGAACCATATATTATAACACTGAAAATAATTACTAAACACTGAAATTTTCATATCCAAATCATTTTTTAAATAATTACTTTTCTTATGAACAATTTTAATCAAAATAGATAGAAAACGTGTGCAAATAGTTTCCTAAAACCCAATGTACCCCCTTACCTAACTTTAGTAATTTTCAACATGTTGTACAAATTGTTGCATGCTGATTTTTGTGCATGTGTTTGTTTTCTTTTGATGATCTGAGTGGTGTTCAATGCAACCAAGAACAGATTTGCAGTTTGTTCCTGCATTGCTGCAAAGAAAATGCTTAAAATGACTAACCTCTGTTTGTTGCCAAGTAACTCTTGGCTATGTGCTGATAGCAAATGTAATATAACAGCATTTGCAGCATAATTAGATTTGAGTAGCAAGTTTTATTTAAAGGGTGCCTGATTTTATTGCTCATAGGCATATTTTTCTTTCTTTTGCTTCTGGGTTGCATTTTTGTTGTGTTTTTGTGCTTCGCCTTTTTTCTTGGTAGTAATCACGTTTTTAATGACTTGAGATCGACTTACTTTTTATGAAACAATACAAAGCCACCATTGGAACTCTTTATTAAGCTCCTAGACAGGGGTGAAGTGCTTGAAATCCTCCTTGGTGGGAGATTATTTGTTAAAGAGTCATTTTTAATAAAATGGCTTCTCTGACAATGTTGGATGAATGATGACAATTAATGGGACAGCCTGAGGGTGGTCGAGACAAGTAAGTTCTAGCTGTTCTGTTTGTGAAAAAAATGAACGAGTGTAAAATTAGAGTTCTTTTCACTTTACCCACGTTAAAGTAAGATTATATATTTTTCTTCTGTCTGATTTGAAAGGAAGAGTGAAAGAAAAGGAGGTACAGATGGATGTAAGGAGGATAGAAAGAAGGTAGGGAGAGAAGGAATGAGCAAAAACAAAGGAAGGGAGGCTAATTATTTGGAAGTATATTACTTTAAGCAGTAAAACCACCAAATATCACAGTCAGCCTGCATTTTAGTGCACAATATTATACTATTATAGTGGTATTTCATAGTTCTGAGTACACAGAAGTTAGCTTAGATTCACAGAATATCATAATAACCTGTGCTATCACCTCATTATTGGTAGAGGTCAAGAAAGTTAAACCAAGTGCAAAAGTTGAATTTTTCAATATTTAATAAATATACTATTATTGTCCCTAAAGCAGCTGAACATTGGTGAAATTTAATTTCTCAAGAGGAATGCCATGCAACAGTAGAATAAATTGGTTAAATTTAGGTTCCCAAATTTTATACAAAAATGAAGTTATTTTTCTTTTTGGGCTGCTCTAAAATATTATTCTAAAGGACATCCCTAATATTATGTATAATTAATACAACTGTAAACTATTTTTCATTTGTATTTATAAACCTTGAAGTTCAATGCAGAGCTTGCTTATTAAAGTTTGTTTTGGTAACTGTTAATGGGATTTCTAGAATGCCTATCTTTCTTTTGGGTCCAGACTCAAACTATATGTCATCATCAAGTTCTATAATCATTAAAGAATTCTGCTTATAAGAGCTTATGACAGACATAATCTTCTTATACAGTGTTTTCAAGACAGCAGAATCAAACTTATTCAAATCCCACAGTGAAATTTTCATCATTGTCAAAATTAGTTGAGTTCCAAAGAGCTCTGTAAAATTTATAGGGTACTTTCCATCCCTACTTCCAATCTCCATCAAAATCATTTCCCACCTGTACGATTCATATCATCAGAGTTGAGTAAAAACAAGGTATCTACTAAACACCACATTAGAAAACAAAAATGACGAAAGGTCATCCACAGAAATGGAAAACATGTGACTATTGAAATGAGATGAGATAGGTTCAAATCCTGACTTTTGTCCTCATTTGGTAGAAGTTTCTGTTTATTTGTAGCAAACAAATGGTCAAATTCAATAGTGTAACCACATGCCCCAAGTAACAAGGTTTAATTTTTCTTGTATATAGCTTATTTGAGATGTTTTATTTATGTTGTTATGTCTTACAAGCCTTAAATTTGTACTGTGAGTCCCAGCTAACAACACACCCCCTTAATGTTTTGGCAATAAAATAAAGCACAAAGTGCTATATCAATATTTAATGATAACCTGAGATTTTACATGAGATACTTTGTTTTCAATTCCTGACCAGGTCCACTGAATATGGTTTTCTATTTACCAAACAAATTATTTTTAATTTACCTTCTTTTGCTTTTTGGTGTGTATGTGTGTGTATGTTTTCAGTGATTGCAAATAATTTCCATACTAAGGTATAATAATATTCGGAAACTTGCTGTGAAATAGTTGTATAATATTTCAAAAGCTAAGTGTTTAAAAATACATTAGAATTCTTTTTTAAGTTCTGGAATGCTTCTATTCTTCTGTGTTGGATAATCAATTTCATGTCTTTAGAAAAGAGCCGCTTGATTTTTAACCGTTTGGCTGTGAGGAAGTGACCTTGGTGTTGGTTATTATTCCTATGAAAATATGGAAGGGGGAAGAGTAGATTACTGATTCTCTATACTCATTCTTGGTTAATTCTTCTCCTCTGTTGAGTTGTATCTTTCCCCTGTACCATGTCATTCCTGATCTTTCTGAATACTAAGCCTCTGCAGTATTTCAAATGCCCATCATAGCCATGGTCCACTTTATAATGGCCTGTGCTACAGCTTCCACCACCCCATTTCATCAGTCTCTTAAGTTTTATACAGTTTTCTGTTTATAAGAAAATGTAAGTCTCTTGCACAATTCAGGTTTGTAATATAGATTTAAAAAATCACATTTAACATAGGGTTATCACAGGGCAAGACTTTTCAACCTCAGCAATATTGAGCATTATTAACATCAGGGACCAACGGCCTGATCCACCTTGTGGGAAGGTTTCCTGTGCATTCTAAGATATTTAGCAGCATCCATTTCAAGTAAAACCACACACTCGGACAACCCCAGTTGAGAACCACTATCATAGAACCATATTGGTGAGTAATCATCCAAGATTCTATATCAAGAAATATAAAAAGCTTTTACAGAAATACAACTCTAAATAAACCAATTCAATATAAACGGAATGAGCATTAAATTATAGTGTACTATACAATGGAAATGTAATGTCTTGTTGTATTATCCCAAGCCAAAAAGAGAATTTAAAATGTTCTGATTCATATGGTAACATAGTGACTTTTTGTCTATTCCACAATTTTCTCTTAATAGCATTTCTAAATGACTTGAATTTTATCATTTTTCATTTCTAGAAGGTCTTTTATATGCTAGTAGAAAAAGAAAATGATATGCTATGAAAATTTTGCATACTTTCTCACTGCTAGAGAAGAGATACTTTCCCTTATAGGACATATAATTTCTTGGAATTGACTATTGTCCCTAGAAACTAATTAGTGGCAGTTAATTTTTTCTTTCCTGTCAACAGAAGTGAAAACAGTAGTTGGCATGCTCACCTACTTGATTATAGCTGTTACATCAATCAGCATCCTTTTCTTAGAATTTATCATAATTTCTCTCAATAATTATGTATTGTTTCTTTTTTCTCATCATTTTTTAAACTTTTGCTTTCAGCACAGACACACATTTATTTTAAATGGTTAAAATCAGATATGCAATCAGTTAGAATTCATTCCCATCATATTTATGCAAAATCCACTGCAGCATTTTTTAAAAAATCAAATTTAAAATATTAAAACAACTTTATTCTCCATCTACCCATGGTCTCCACTGTTTACTCTCCATGTTTTTCTCAACTAATTTGGTCAAAATTAGGGTTTATTGGATGATTGAATGAGTTTGGCAATCTGCTGTGAGTCTGGTGAGTCAAGCAGGGATGCAGATAATGGGAGATGGAGTTTAAGAGACAAATTGAGAAGATGAAAAATGAATAAGGACCCTGAAACCTAACATGAGCTCCATATTAACTAACTTTACATTTGATATTGAGTGATTCTTTTTGAAACCAATTAATATAATATTTTCCTTGTTTATTATTTTCAGAAGCTTATCAAGATATTAGAAAGGGAGCATAGATTCCATCACTCCTATGTTAGAACAGAACTTCATAATAAATGTCAAATGAGAAAAAAACTGAATAAACATGATGATATTCAATTTGCCAGTTGAATATGTTCCACATTACAGTGAACAAAGGGAATACTTTAGAACTTTTGTAATATCTTGGATAAGCATTGCTCTGATTCTATTAGTCAAGAAGAATTTTGGGGATATACATTTTATTAGGAATTATGTTAAAGCAAAGGGGAGTTGAGATTAGCCCAGTTTGTCTCATAACAAATGAATATGACATTAACTTAAAACATGAAACTTTTAAAGACCATTTTCTTAAACTTTTGGGGGACCACAAGGAGAAAATGAATCAGTGACTCAATTTTTCAATAACAAAATTAATGATCAATGGTAAAATTGGTCTTTCTGAATAAAGAGAGGTAACTAAACTGAATAAAAATCTCTTGATATCTACTTGTCCATAAACACATATCTTTTATACTGAATCCCAAGCTCCTATGTGGGTATCTCCCTTAATACATGAACATTCATTAACATTCCACATCTAATCAATCAGTAAATCTGTCATCTCTACCTACCAAATAGTAGTAGATACTTAACAGATAAGATACTTATTACCCCTTCTACCACCAATACCTTGTTACCATCACTTCCTAATGAATTTCTTCAATGTCTGCCTTCCTGCCTTCACTGCACTTCACTACTTCCACACCACTCCATCCTCCAAGGTGACTCAAATACCAAGGTGCCAGAGATGTTGGACTTTAATTTCTTCCAGGGGCTCTCTCTTCACAAAACCCTTAAAAGAAGTCCCATAACGTTTAGAATAAAAAGCAAGTCTTTTCCATGTTTTATAAGGCCATGCATGTATGGGCCCATGGTGGTCTCTGAACTGTTTGTCACTCTTTTCTTACATGAGTAGGTTTACAATAGACTTTTTTACTATTCCCCAAACATGCTGAATATATTCCCATCCTGGAACCTTTGCACTTGCTCTTCCCTCTACTGGACATACATTTCTTCCAGACATTCACATGGAGCATTTCCTTCCTTTACACAGATATGTTTCAAGTGGTCTGAGCAAATGTTCCCGGCAATCTTCTCTAAAATAGCACCTGCATTAGTCTCTCTTTAGCTGTTTCATTTTTATGGTATTTACAATCACCTAATATGTTACATATGTATTTATTTACATGTCTATTTCACATCTTAGTTTCTGGAATACATGCTCTGTGAAAGCAAAAATCTTGTCTCTCTTTGTTCTAGTGACTAGAACAGTGCCCAACAGAGAGATGTTTTAGCATATTTGTCAAAAGAATGAATGAGTGAACATGTTTATTTTCATTACAGGCAGTATTTATCCAATTAAATGAATAAAATATTAACTATCAAACCTAGTCACATGAATTTGTTTATTTTCCTCAATACATATATTTTGATAAATATATTAATAATTATGACCTTTGACATTACTCCTATATCTGTTATCTTGTGTGTGGTATTTATTTATTCATTAACTCCTCTCCCTGTACCTTTCTGCCTGGTTGCTTTGCTATTCTTCACTCTGAGGTTTCTGAGGTCCATGACTACTATGAGTCACCACAATTATTTTTAGCAAATAGGAGAGATTTTGCCAACTTCAAAGCATTAGACATAAGTGAAAAATAAGGCACCCTTTTTACCCTAAATGGATTCATCTTGGATCCATTAATATTTTCTCCTGTCCATTACTTCCTTCTCCAAGGACCATGATATTGTGTCTACATGCTACAGCACTCATAAGATCTATGCTGTATTGTTAGAAAATAATTTTAAAACATTCCAGGCCAAAGAAAGCAGAACTGAAATCACACTCTGAGTCATTCAGAGGTTGAAACTCTCTGGGTGATCCAAGTTCCCTTGATTTGCTAGGAAAACAGGCAATTGTTTGTCAGTTCTTTTAAGTTTAAAGGAAAGCATGCACAAATGACCCATTGTAAAATGGAGTGAGTCAGTGGAATTGCCACAAAGCATGTTTTATTGTCACCTCTGTAAATCTGTGGATATTATTTTGTGACCAGTTTTAGTTGGTGAATTTAAATGGGGTTATAAAGAAATTACCCCTTAGTGTAGGACTCACCACAGTGCATCATAAATAAGCTCTCATCTATGAACAACCCTTTGAATGATTCATTCTTTTATTTCTAATTTAACACATACTATTTTAGTCACTTGACAAATGCTCTTAAAATTGAATTATGGAGGTATTTATAATTACAGAGATTATAAGCTCTGTGAAGTTTTACAACCTTTAAAATTTGTAGTTTGTTTGAATCCTTTGCAATCCCAGCACATTGTCTGGTATATTTAAAGTTATTCAAAATGTTTTTTTAAATTCTGTTCTTGTAGATCAGTTCCCCTAATGTGAGAAATATTAGTGATTCTTCCATTCATGGTCTAAACCCCTCTAAACCTCAGTTTATCTCAGGTTAAATATTGAGTTCATTATTTCACAAATAGTAATATTGTTCTTACCAAGATACACTCAATGCTGCATTTAGCATATGTTAAATGCTGTTGTCCCAAACTTCAGTGGAAATCATTAGACAGATTTATTTTTCATCTACTGTATGCTGGTACTTAATTCATTAACTTATTGAAGCCTCACACTGTTGAATCAATGTGGGAAAATATTTATGTCACATGTTACTTATAAGAAGGCTAAGAGATATTAAATGGCTCCTTCAAATTGCCAAACCAACAGAGTTAGAGATTATTAAATCCATGTCTCCCTGAAAGCTAAGTGTGTAATCTCCCCTTACATAAGACTTCTAAGAAACACAGTAGAGACAGGAAGTAGTTAAAATACATTAGAAAAATACTTATGGTTTTGAAAGAACAAATTTTGTGGTAGGGTAAGTATACAGAAAATATTGAGTATTCTCAATAGTGTTGGAGGGATTAGTGTGGGAGGGTTCAAATTTAGATTTTAAAGGTGATGAGTGATAAGCAGAGAAATGTGTATTTGTCTTAGATACCTCACAATTCTCTCCTCTTTAAGAACATTAGAAAGACTGAAAAATCCTGGCCTCTTTCACCCAACTTTTTTTCTTTTTTGTTTTAAGAAGATAAGACCCTACTTCTTACTGTTCTGTATATCAACTGCACAAGAAATGGGAAAAAGAGAGAAAGACTGCATCTCTTCATAAATAATTAGGAAATGTCAACATAGATAATGGATCAATCTTATAGACATCTTTATGTATACTGACTTCTAGATGTTTCTCTAATTGGCAGCTAGTGAGCAAAATGAATGTCTTTAAAATTCTTCCCTTCTGTTGTGCAGAAGGGTTTTGTCAATTGGGACTTATTTAAAACTCTGTAAGAGAGGCCTGTTATTATTTTAAATGACTGTATCAGCTTTAATGCTTCTAATAAGATGTTCTGAAAAATAAAATGAGAGCTTAAAAATACTTTGGTAGATACAAAGCTGTATTTAACGTGAGGTCAGTGAGAGAAATCACTCTAATTGTGCTTTTTTGTGGATAAAATATGATTATTATTCAAAATCACTGTGTTTCATGTTACTACTGTTGAACATTCTTTAGTTTTTCAGTGATTTCAGCATCTGTATGTTTTAGTGAGAGAAAGAAGTATCCCCAAGTTGTTTCCTTGACATAAACTGTCAGATGGTCTAGTCAAGGTCTGATTCTAATAATTTTGCTTTTTTAAATTATAAGTAATATTTTTCATTTTCTTTCCAGTTCTACCTTTACAAATTCAAAAATAAAAAAATGAAGGAACACTTTTCTCTTTGCATGTTTGTTTATTTTGATTGGTCATTACTATTCCTGCATTTGTTTTCTACTTCTGTCTTCTGTCAGTTCAAATCAACTAAATATATTAAATACCATAATGTGCCAAAAACATTCAAATAATGGATAAGTCTATGCATGCCCTTCTTTTGTGGCAGCAAAATTTGTCAGTCTCAAATGACTGTAAAACTGAGCTACATCTTAGTGTTAGTGATCACTTCTTTTCACAGTCATTTTGCCAATGTGTCAAATCAGTAGTTTAGCCTTTGTGTTATCTGGGATTTTCTTATCACTTTTATCAAAGGAAAGCAAATCATATGAGAAATGTACCAAACTGATATCCATCATAGCATAATAGCAAAACATGACACTTACAGATGATGACAGATTGCATTGCTATAGCTCTGCTCTAGGTTATGATGATTTAATTGTATATTTTCACTCTTTTAACAGATTGTACATACCTTGAGGGAATCTTTGTACAGGACTATGCAGAAGTTGCTTCACAGAATTTTCAAAGTACATTTTATTAAGAAATGGGTGGAAAAATCTAGCAAAGATTCTTACTTGAATTTTCTTTGTTATCTTTTGCAAACTATCGCTTTGTACCTCAGATCCTTGGTCTCTAAAAGAAAGGGATTTTTATCAGTTTAGAATGTTTATTTTTATTATTAAATCACAAATCACTGTAAAGTATAAGGACAAAAAACAGAGTCATTCCAAACTACCTATCAGAGTGTCTGGCACATTATAGTGTTTAATATATACAAGCTGAACTGAATTGAATTTGATCTATCAGAATTGTGTGTGAAATATTGATGAATAGAGAGCTACTTTTGTCAAAGCAGAGCTACATTTGTCAAAGAGGAGTGGATGGCATCCCAAGGCTTGGAGACATGTCCAGTGGGCCAGTCCTTATCTCCTCTTTTACTTTATCTGCCCAGAGGGGCTCAGTGCAAATAGCATGACCTTAGAGAACATAGTTTTAAAAATTCAAAGTAACTTATTAAGCACTGAACTCTCTCTAGCTCCAACATCTTATGAGTTCATGATTTAGATTTGAAGAATTCCTATGTTAACATGGAGTTTGTCAAATGACAGAATATGAAAGTTCTTAAGGATGTAACATTATGTTACAGAGTGGGTGGTAAGTTAGGGCAGAGAAACAAAAACCCATTTTATATTTCTGAACAAATGTGATACATATGGATTGTATTATCTTTCTATATAGATTTTTTCCCCCTCATCACAGGCTAGTGTGGGAAGTGTTTGAACAGGGAACCTTTTCTCAACCGCTTTCTAAAACAAAAGGTCAAATTATCTACTAGTAACTACACAATCGCAAGATTTTTAAACTGAATAAATTTATTAAAATAAACCAGTTATTTTGTCACCATCACTGCTTGTTAAGTTCACTAAAATTCATTTGATAACCAGAGTTGAAGAATGTAACTTTTTAACCTATTAATGTTGAACTGTTTTGCCAACATTCAGTGAATGAATAAGCTGATTTTTTTAAATAAGAGAATTAAATCAATTAAGATCATTTTAAGCATGAAATAAGAGTATTTAAGGTTAATCAGTGATGTTATATTTTTGAGAATTTCAGAGCAATTAATCTCACCCTATTACCTAAACTTTTTTTCACTTTTATTCCCATATTCTTGTGAATAGTAATAAAGGCAATGAATAATGCATTCATTAGTTATAAACACAGCAATCAGTCCTATATGAGGTTGGTCTCCCCACAAGACTCTCATTTTACTTAACTTTTACTCTCTGTAACCAGAATACCTGACTAGAACATTTTAGAGGAGGAACATTTTATTTTAGTTCATGGTTTCAGAGATTCAGTAATGGTCAGCTGACTCCATTGTTCTGGGCCTGAAGTGGAAGAAAACAGCTCAGAACATGGCAACCAGGAAGCAGAGAGAGAAAAAGAAAGAGTTCCACTCACCAAGGACAAAATATGAAAGGCAAAGGCATACCACCAGTGACATTCTTCCTCCAGTCACACCCTATCAGCCTATGTTTACTACCCAGTCAACCCATATCAGAGGATTAATCCACTGATGAGGCTATGACTCTCACAATCATTTCACCTCTGAACATACTTGCATTGCCTCACACATAGGCTTTTGGGGGACAACTCATATATTAAACCATAGTGATACTCAGAACTCGTCCCTGTTTTTCTAACTTGGAATGCACCATCCCTATGCACTGACTGTGTTTTCTGTTAAAGAGAGATGGAGGCAAGCCACTGAAGCAGTTTGAATTCTTGAATTCTCTGGTGATAAGTACATGTAGCCAACACCTGGCAGTTCTGTCTAGATCTACCTTCCAGTTATCAACCAAACTGGCATGTCCTCCTGGCAAGGAAGAAAGAAAGCCCTCAAAGCAAAAACATTTAGTTCAGTGACCCTTAACTGATCATGTCTGTTCTTTATACAGAGTAGAAGTTGCAGTGACAGATTTCGAGGGACCTAGACAATTCAATCAGAGAGGGTTGGCGGGGGAGGATTAATGAAGAACTATTTGTCTAAAGTGCAGAAAATCTAGTTTACTAGGAATGAAGTATGCAATAGGATACCCATCTTCACAATGTCTAGTAGCAAACAGACTTGTAGCTGATAAATGAAATTGATGAGAGCACAGAGCAGAAATGTGTGGAAGCTTAAAATCAAAAAAAGGATATCATGCAAATTGGCAATAAATACTACAAAATGTAACAGATAATAGTAATACAGGTTTAGACTAAATGAAAAATACCATTTTAAAATATCCCCTTGGTATGGGTATGCATATTTGTACTTATACTAATTTAATGTCACATTTCTAACTCATTTGGAGTATATGTATCTAGGAAACATTTACTGCAATTAGTAGATTGTGTGTTTTGAGGGAATGTGATCCAGTATATGGAAAACATGAAGGGAACTAAGAAAAATGACACAACTCTATACTGAATATTTTTTTTAATTCATGCCACATATATATGTGTAGCTTTAATACTAAAAAAAGGAGGGCATTCCTTTAAAAGAAAAATAAGATATAAAGTGAAAATATTTCATGAAACACAGATTTTTTAAGAACTGACCAATCCTGATTCTGTAATTCAATGGTGTCATGTGACTGTTGATCTGGAAATGTTATATTTTACTCTTGTACAATCTAATAGCTTTTCAGCTTGCCGGAAGGTACCACCTGCAATATGAAAGTCATTACTTGGTAGAGTGCTTTGACACTACTTTGAGAATGAAAAATCTTTGGGAAAATAAACTGTATGCTATCATTCAGTTCATGTAGCATAACTATAAGTCTCTACTATTATTGTTGTTTTTCAGCTCCTCTGACTGATAAGCCACCCAAGCTTTTGTATCCTATGGAAAGTAAACTGACAATTCAGGAGACCCAGCTGGGTGAGTACTTCCTTAATTCTAGTTAATACATTTTTAAATACATTCTGACAGTTAATAAGTCTACATTGTAACCGTGTGATACTCTAAGCTAAACTCATGGGTATTTAAAGAGGGCAGAATTAGGAAATACCAGCATACCTGACATTCTGTTCCCTGCAATGTACACCTTGGGACCAAAGTGGACATATGCTATTTAGATGTTTATTGGGAAATGAAATAGGCTGATGATTTTAGCAATGGAAGTATAGTGTAATGTTATAATGTTTGAATTGTTTTTAAAAAAGGTAATATGGAACTATTTCATAATATCTGTTAATACATTAAAATGAAATTTCTGAAATCTTGGGGAAAGGATGGAAGGTCATTAAAATAAATGTTACCATTATGACGAAAAAGCATTTTAAAAATCTAATGCAACATAACAGACATTGTGGTAATTGTTTTAGACAATATATTACTAAAATTTGATCAAGTGGCATTTGGTTAAGGAACTAGGGGACTTAGACATAAGGTCATGGACAAAATACTCTGTGATAAAAATATTCAGAATTATAAAATACTTAGAAGGACAGGATTTTTTCATCTTATTTAGCTATATTCAGTTATACTAAATTGAGGAAATTTTTCTTTCTTAATTATAAATATCCATTATATTCTCTTAGGTTTTATTTTAATTTGAAATGTAGTGTATGTATGTGTGAGTGTGTGTGTATATATGTGTATGTGTATACCTATTCACATATATACAAACATATAATCTCCACAAACATCCAAGAAATTTTTTACATTAATCTTTCAAAAATTAAAATGTATTTAACATAGCTTGTCCATTAAATTACAATGTCATTAGTGTTTATATAGTGAGAAGTTGGATGACATGAACATGTTTTCCAAATGAAGATTACAAGATTATGAATGTGAAAATCTTTAGTAAAAACATATCTAAGTTATATTGCACAAAGATATGATGATAGTTTTAGAACTTGTAAGCCTATATTATCACATTCAACAGAGCTTGAACACTGGAAATATCTATATTTGCTAATTTTGAGGGATGAACATATGCAAGATTTATACAGAGTATTAATATACTTTTTTGATAGCAAATTCAAGTCTTTTGAGTAAATGTCATAAACATGCAAGTAGTAGTATTCTTGATATTTTGTGATGGAAGACTACAGGTAGCATTAAAGCAATGTCCTATATAAAACAAATATATTAAAATTGTATCTTACACTTTACTCACACTGTGATGTTGAATTTTATTAGAATTTATTAGTATTTTATAAAAAATGAAATATAAATTTTCATGAGTGACCATGTTTATATAGTAATTTCAACAACCCTTAGGAAGATATATTTCTAAGGAGCTATGTAAAACTTTAAACATCTTAGGCAAAGAAGAGAGGAAGTTAGGGTAGTAGTTATCTGTAACGGACTTGATAAGATAATTCTAAGAATTTCATGGTTGATGGTTGCCCATTGGGTTTCTTTTTATTGTCCCTGAATTTTTAAAATTTTTTATTTTTACAGACTGCATTTTGATTCATTGTACACAAATGGGGTGAATTTTGAATACTACAGTGCTATACAAAATATAAATTGTAAAGTTGTTTTTTTAAATATTACCTTTTCTTAAACAAAATCATAATGACTAACAGCATATTGAACATATGAAAATTTGTTATGCAAATTGAATGATTCTACTATGTATTCATTTGAAGATATATGGGAATGTCTGTGAACAAAATGTTAAAGAAATATTCTAACTTCTTCATTGTCACTGAACAAAGGAATGTGAGTTATCTTTAACCACCAGCTAAAGACATTAACCTGGCATCTTGATTCTTTTTTTTTTTTTTTGAGGGAGTGTTTGTGAATTGAACCCAGGGGCACTTAATCACTGACCCACATCCCCAGCCTTTTTTATTTTTTGAGACAGGATCTTGCTAAATTTCTTAGGGCCTCACTAAGTTGCTGAGGCTGACGTTGGACTTATAATTTTCTTGCCTTAGCTTCCTGAGCTGCTAGAAGTATAGGCATGCACCACAACACTTGGCACACCTTGATTGCTTTAAACGTTTGTTTTGTTTCATTTTCTGATACCAGTTCATAGTGCATCATCAGAGACATCATTTGCTAGTTAGAGAAATTTAACCATTATTAATCCTTGGATTTTTGAGTGACAGCTGATTTGAAATAACAGTCATGCTAGTGTTGCTAGTAGATGAATTAACAACGTAAAGGTAAGTCAAAATAAGGAAAGAAAATTAATGATAAAAAGACTTGAGGTACCTAAAATATACTTGTTTTCTACAGTATATACCTTGACTTTTCACTTCCTTGAGGATAAAATTTTGCCCTTTCCAGATGTGAAAAATCTATTAATTCTGGCAGGTTTAATATGTGATATCGAATCCTTAGAAAGGGGGACTGGGTGCATAGTCATGGGGTGGCAGTAGGAGGATGTCATGTGTCAGTGATGAAGGACCTGTAAACCCTGTCTCCCTTATGAGAAGGTGAGAATCTCCAAGAGAATTTCATTGGCTAAGAAACCAGCCTCCCAAACAGCTGAGATTGCAGGTGTGCTCCAACCAAGCCAGGTTCACATTCACTTTTTACTGCCATCTGCTGACCATGGCTGCCTTTTCTTTTCTGTATCACTTGTGTTTTCCTGCTCTAATTCCTTCATCTTCTCAAACTGGAATAGTCTGGTAGTATCATTTAAACTATTTCATTGTAGAAAGCAAATGGCAGTAAAAGGCCAAGTACTTAGGAAACAATGTAGTGGTAACTAAATTTATATAAAATATGTAAAATTGTTGAGTTTGAATTGCAGTCAGTATATGGTCACAACCTGGCATTTTCACTTTAAGTGGCATCTGTGTGTTATTTATAAATGTGAAAAAAAAAAGAACTTTGTTCCTTTTAAGTAACTTTCAGGCATCAGCAAATATATGGACAGCACTTTCTCGGGCAAAAGGCCCAGAAATCACATTGTACAATTCTGAAGGTCAATCCAGGATGTAAATCTGACAGTATTTTCAGGCTGCTGTATTCAAGAGAGTCAAAAGACAGACACAATTGACTTGCTGAGTGTGAGCCCTGTAGATGTCATTCAGAGATATGGTCTGAATGTTATGTCCAGGAGCCCATTTTCACAAGCTTCCAGATCAGAGAAAAGCATATTCCATTGCTACCAGTCTTTGAAAGTGTAGAAATCCATCTTAGCCTTGACCTAATAAGACTAATTATATTTTACAACTCAGAATTTACTGAGAATTATAAGTAGATATCAAACTTCGCTTATTTTTTTTTTGCTTGAAAAATAATTATGCAGGTTAACAGTAGAAATTTGGGGAAGTAGAGAAAAGGATCTTGTTTCTTACATTGTAAATTGCATGCACATGTGGCTGCTTTCAACATTCTCAGAAAACATCCTTTTAATGGCTATATAATATCCAGAAGAAAATCCTATAATTTCATATATATTGCTGGACATCTTTTCAATTCTCATTATCACAAATAATGATGTGATGATCCTTACTTATGTATTACCCCCTTCACTTTATTTCAACAGTAAAGATTTCTAAAGAAATAAGATAATAAAAAAAGGAATAATATTGTTAAAGGCTCTCACTACATGATTTTGGAATTCTTGCCAGAGAAAATTGTACGAACTTTGCTAAAAGTATATAATTTGTATAGTAATATTTTAATAATTAATGAAATACCTTTATAACACAGTTCTCTTTTCTTTGATATCAACATTGCTGTTCCCGCTTTTACCATTTTTCTATCTTTACTCATTCTCTTTTCACTCATTGAATATAAGCAAGCTCACCATTTTTTGAGTTTACCCATATTTGGATGGTTTCAAATAAATCTAATTGATTTATGAAAATGTCTGTGGTTGATGAATTACAGAAACTTAATTGCACATCTAAAATTCCTATCCATTTTCTTCTCCTGGTTATCCTAATGTTCAGCTGGGAACTTCCTCTAGATTCTATGTTTCAATGCACTCTGGGCACATGGAATGTCAATAAATACTAATGTATAATAAGGTATACAAAAGGCACATGTAATTAGGAGACTAGACTGAAGAAGATGGCCAGCAGCACTCTTATTTTCCTTTATTCATTTGTTAAATTCAATAAAAAGCAAAATCTTGGAGTATCTGAATAGGTGACAAGGATTTACCAGACATTAACATTTAGAGGAAAATAGCTGACAACAAAATTTAATCTACAAAATGTTCTGTACATAGATGTTGGACATATATGTACATCTTTATCCAATATAACTGTAGTCTATTTTTTAAATTCCATACTGGAAATTAACTGACACTCTGCCTTGTTTCACCATACTGTAGTTGAAAAAATGCTAAATTTACTTGTATTGAGGGAAAATGTCCATACATTATATAATAGACCCTGTTAGATATTTTTATAGGAAACTTGTGAAAATTATATGTTAGTTAACCATTTTGCTAAAGTAATCATTTTAGGAACTTCTATGTTCTACTTCTATGTAGTAAGTGTTCTGTAAATATGAATATGAATATATTGCCTATGGAATCTGTTCTGTTACAAACATACTATTGAGTTTTTTAATCCAGTGAAACCCTATAGGAAATTATTTTATGGAGAGAAAAATAGCCCTGTAACATACTCTCTAGTCCTATATTTTCATAGCTGCTATTGTCTTGAAATGAAACACACTCTTCTGAATAGTTACAACTCTCTCTTAATAAACTTAGGAAACGTTTTTGTTTTCCTTTCTAGGGTAGGTAAATACTTAATGTCAATGCACTACAAACATAATTATTCACGTGATAAATTTGGTACTCAGTTCTGAAAGGGCAGGTAATATTGTTGATTCTAAAAAAATACTATGTTGCTGAATTGTGTAAGTGATTCAAAGAAGACCTCTCTTCCCACGAACAGGAAACGTATTGATGGTTTGGGTTTTTCCATCTATAATTATTCTACCAGTTGACATGAGCAAATGCAGTGCTGTTGACTTGATTTTATTTCTCCATGAAGAATATACCAGACATATTTTCACAGACAAAGTCAAGTAAAGAAAGCATAAAACTTTCCTTTTTACTATGGAAAAAATAATATCCAAAGTCTAAACTTTTGATAAATGATGATGTGCTTTTCACACACTTAAGAAAGACATCCAGATCAGCATAATTCTACTTCTTCACATAAACTTTGTCATACATATATTAGAGTTTCTGGGCAAATAGATATCATAATTAAAACATTGGAGACAAATGCAGACTGATAGCATTTAGTTCTACTCAATCCAAATGTATTGTGTCATGATAAATGGCACTAATGACTCTTAACATCTGTTTTAGTCTGATATGCTACTTTCAAAACTGAAAAGGATCTTAAATATTGTGATTCTGATCTGAAAGGTAATCTTTGTCATACCAGCTTTTAGGTTAATATTTCATATCTTTAAGTTATAAATCAATAAATTAAAGACACTATTCTTCAGTTGTTATATGACCTACTTTATATGACTCTCACAGATTTTCAAATTTAAAATCCTTCTTTGGTGATAGAGAGGAGGAATAGATTGGAGAAAAAGATGCAGTTTTTCATGTGTGCTTTAAAACCTGCTATCTAAGCAGAAGTCTGACTTCCTTTTTAAGGGTTATGTGCTCAAGGCCCAGTACTAAGTTTGAAACTCAAAAAAGACATGCAGGTTAGAACAATTTCTATGGGCCATTGATATCTAAAAATTTGGAAGCCAGTTAAAGCATTTGTTAAAAGACTTTAAAAAGGGATACAAAGAAAATTTAAATGAGTCTGCTTGTTCTCTTACCTTGAGAAAGGGTCAAAAATGAGAGAAGTGAGAAGAAAGAAAAGGTCCAAGAAAGTGTGCTGTCGCAAAAGCAATGCAGAGTCCATTGAAATTCCCAAGTTCCAGTCTAGTCCCTGGCACATATTATGTATATTGCTCTTTTATAGCAGCACTAAAAGTACTATTTTATTTACCACTGGCCAGTTAAGTAACTATATAGGTATAACTCATCACAATTCCAGAATAGGAAACAGGAGTTGAAGGGATCTTGGAAGTTATCAAGTACTTTTAATTTTACTGATGAGAAAACTGGAACCCAATGGCTATACACTTTTTACATGAAAATTTTACAAAAACTCATCATTGCTATTTTCATCATCATCTTGTCAATATTATTGTTGTTAATATTCTTTCTACAACATCTTTTTGTGGTGACAGATATGGACTTCATTGGATCATGGGTAAAAATTTAGAAAATTAATTTCCACCTCCCTCTAAGAACCCAATATGCATACGAAGATTTTGTTCTTAAATATGACTTTATCTTATAGAAATCATTGATTTTAGATTACTTAATTCATAACAAATTTATCCAAGTGCATATATTAAGTCCATAAACAATGAAATTATCCCTATTCATATTTTTACAAATACAATTTAATGTACACTACAGCTTCTAAATGACTATCAAGATGAAAGTAAAAGTGAAAAATTCTTTTTCTAAGCAAAAGAAATTCAGGCATAATATTTCTTAAGACAAGGAACATGGAGAATAATTTTACGAAACAAAGCATCAAACCATTATGCCTGTCAAGTTCCTCATGAAGGCTTTGGCATTAGTCATATTCACTTTATAGAAAAACACTGTTTTTCCCATGACAAGCACTGTTATCACAAAGCTTTCTAAGTCATTCTTAATGATTGAAGCTTACTAGCACAGAAAAATGCATTGAGTATCCTGTATTAACAAGAACCGCTCCTGAATTTGCAAATGCCAATTTGTCAAAAATAAACCTATCAAAGAATATTATGCTGTAGAATATTGAAAGAGGTTTCAGAATAAGAGTATGTACCACATGAGTGATGTCCATTGAAATAGAAACTATAAAAAGACTCAGATCATTTCAAGTTTGAATATAAAGATAGATGTTCATCCATAAATTTCCTCTTGAATTTTGGCTAAATAACTGAGCACTCCTAAATTACACTCAGACTTTCCATGAAAAATAACTACTGCTTAAATACGATTATAAAAATAAGATACCAGTATTTTATAGTTTAATGCTAAAACACTTAGCATTCCAAACTTTTTCAACTTCATATGGATTTGCAGGTAAATTAAATCATCATAATTTCAGAGAAGTGTTCCCTTCATTTTTGATTGATATTTAACTAGTACTGACTTAACATATCAGCTTTAAGAGGCTCTGTCCCCCAGTTTCTTTTAAGGAGCTTATGATCAATGAAAGATTAATATGCACAAGGAAAATGTGCTATTTAAAGAAACTCATTTGTGAATAATTGTATATAAGAACCCTTTTGTAATTGAATAATCACCTCCATAACTTTTCTCTATGATAATGCAGATTTTTTACATTTTCATAAGATGAGGTTCATCAATAAGAAACTCCAAGTGACATTTCTAACTGACCCAGACAAACGATTATCCACCCATAAAGTTATATAGCTTCCCCTTGTCTATCAGTAGAAACAAATGTCCCCATTGTCACTTTGCCTCCTCATAGAAAACAGTAAATTTTATTCACCAACTTCAGAACTAACTATTTCATTTTAATATAATTCTTTGAAAATCGATGTGGTAGGGTAGACCATTTAAGTAAACAATATCTCATATTCAACAAACAGTTTTATATTCACAAAGGATACACTTTGGAGGTTATCCTGCTATCTTACCTACCTTGGTTTTGTTGAAATGTATACCAATAAAATAACTGCCCATGATTTTTCTAAGTCTAAAATGTGCATTTTGTATTTTGATTCTTCTGGAATTTATGTCTCTTTTTGTGACATCTTTCTTCCAATCACTTCTTTTTAACTCAATGTGTTCATATATATTTAGTAATGCATTTCTTTTTAGTATAAAATGCATACAATGCAGTTTAACTTATAGCTGTATGAATAAAATTAGTGACAAGATTGACCTAAGCATATCCTCCAAAATATGCCAGATGCTTACATGAATCCAATGTATAGAGCATCCATAAATATTAAAACCTAAACCCCACAACAAAATCTTGTGAAGGAGCCTCTTTACAATTCACTACATGAAATCCCAGTTATGCTTTCTCAGGAACACTAAAGATCTTTTTAAAAATTTTATAATTAAAATTTATAATAATTCATTTATAACTTATAGTGCTAATTGAACAATTAAAAAACTAAAGAAAAGAAAAAGACCTGATGAAGATTTTTTTTTTTTTTGGTGTCCAAAATTCATCTGTCTTAAGGTAAATTTTGGATCAGTAGTCTTGTCAGAAGATACCTCCTACTGCCACATCTGGTCCACATGAAGCATTAGAGAAAGCCTTGAACTTGCATAAGACTCCAAGAAAATAAATAATTCCCTTTCCCTCCCACTTCTCCCCAGTGGCCTTCTCCTCAAATGTACAGGCAAGCTATCGGCATTCTCACTCTATGAATGATTTTGTTTCTAGTTTAATAAAAGCAAGGTACCCACCTCTGACTTGCCTATGAAGAACTGTGTTTACATAATGTTGGCAGTTCTTTGAGTAGGAAGAGAGTAAAAGAAAGTGCATTACTTTTCTGTAAAAGTGAAATTGAGTGCATCCTGTCACATCAAGCCATCAACAGAAATAGGATACTTACAATATGACAAATCATGGGAAATTTAAGATTATTACCACAAATATTCAGTAAAAAGCTATTTTGTAAAATAGCTTAGGGAAAGTTCAGTAAAAAGTATTTTTGTTTTCTTCAAAGAAAAACTTTAAGTGTTTCTGATGAACATGCATTTTTGAGATGATAATATAATTATCTTCTCATCTTTAGGACTTTTAATTAATTAAAAATTTTAATGTTTTCAGTAAATGGATTATTTTGACTAAAATTAATGCAGGTACAATTAGCTTATTCTTTTGTGATCTGCTTATGGTGTGCAGCCTGTTTATAAGTCATATGAAAATTTATTTCCAAATTATATATCACATATTCTATTTATTTTTGGTTTACAGAAAAATATTCTTCTTAGGCAGTAATGTTATTTTTAATGATTTTAAAATTCACATGAATAATGTGTTTACAAAGATGTTTATTATGTTTTGCTACTAATTAGAGAGTGGGAGTAATATTTACACATAATGGGAGATAAATAAAAGAAAGTGAGACTTACATTAAACTGATAAGTGAGATTTTGGCTTCAGGTGAAATTAAGTGTCACAGAGAATATCAGTGACTATATATGAAAGAAATGTTCAATCAAGAGGGAGTCTTACTGTTACAAATTCCAGGATAGAAAGGACAGGATTTCATTTTCTTTTAGTTACTCTTTAAGTGTACAAAATAAAATGGGGAAATGAGGCAACCCATTAATTATTTAGAATTCAAATAATTTAAAATGTTTATTTTCATCCCAAATATATAGCTACTTTAAGCAAAAGTGAATTTGGAATTTTTTTTCCTATTGGTTGACTTCCAAGGCGTAGACAATAGTTTCTTCCTTCCTTTCTTTTATTCTTTCTTTGTTCCTACCTACCTTCCTTCCTTCCTTCCTTCCTTCTTCTTTCTTTTTCTTTTTTCTTTCTTTCTTTGTCTTTCTTTCTTTCTTTCTTTCTCTTTCTTTCTCTCTCTCTCTCTCTCTCTCTTTCTTTCTTTCCTCCCTTCCTTCCCTCCTTCCTTCCTTCTTTATGTCTTTATTCTTTATTCATTCATTCATTCATTCATTCATTCATTCTTTCTTTTTTTCCAGTGAATTTTACCATGGCTGGCCTGGTACTGGACTTTAAGTCTAAGGCCTGATCTAAATTTTCTCTCCCTCCCTCAAGTGAAAGACCTCTGTCTCTACACTAGCTGCTTGAAATCAAGGAGTGGTGATACAGGCAACTTTCTCTTTCCTTCCTTCTTTGATGGTTTTTTTGTTGTTGTTGTTTTGTTTTATTATACCAAAAGCAGGCAATATGGTCTCTCACCTTAAGGGCCTTGCTTACCTCTTGTGAAGGTAGTTTGTTGTGTGAATAGCTATTCAGTTTGTTTTATCTCTGGGGAGAGATCTCTGGAGGATTTTACTTAGCTGCCATCTTATTCTGCTTCCCCTGCATAGGCAATTAAAATTTGAAAAATTATAGGTTCTGATATTTTATAGTCAGGGCTCTATTCAGAAGTGACAAATCACTTAAAAGACATGAGGTGTACTGGCCTCAAGGAAGATCGAAATAATGCTAAAACTTTTCTTTATTTCTTCTCACGTTTCTGTATGTCATCCTGTTTATAGAGGTGGAGAGTGGTGGTGTTGGGGTAGAAATGTGTACTGTATGAGAACATTGCTTTGCTCAGTGTTTATAGCTCTAGACCTACATTCTTCTCTCTGCAGGCTTTAACCTGTGTAGTATGTTATCTCTCAACCTTGACCTTACTGTCAACTGAAAACTAAATGTTAGATTCTCAGCTGCTGAAGATATTTTCCAGGAAAATAAATGTTTCCTGAAAGATGGAAATGCTAGAGTATGGATCATAAACACAAGTTCATCTAATCTAAATGAGTAAAGTAAAGCCAGAAGTAATGCAACAAAGAGTGATGGAGACCATTGGTGATGGGAGAAAAATATGTGTTACGTAAAGGACTTCAAATTCATTTTTTAATACCATATCAGCAAAATAGAGCATGTCCAGAGGATAATTTAAGTTCAGTGACCTGAGTATTTGATTCCTCAATGGTGGCAAATCCTGTGCTCATAGCACCAAATATATCTGCACTGTGGAGCCATCTTTAAAATGATGCAAGTTTATAGTAAGATTCAGAATGGCTCTCATGGATTATGAATCTGTTCCATTAAGTTAAGGATTGGAACATGGTATACATTGTTCTTTAATGTGTTTGGCACAACTAATGTAATAACATCTATCATCCCATAATCAGAGTTAAAAAAAAAACTCACTAAATTATAGAAGGAGAATTGCCCACATCAGATGATATAAGAATCATGGATGGTAAAATCAAATGAGCAAATTCTCTAGAAATCTGACTCCACAGAGAAGTAGACTTGTCTATTTTGTTATTGCAGACTTGTGATCAAAAATAGACATACTTGTTAAGTATTCCAGCAGAAATTTGCACTTACTCTTCTGTATGAGATTCTCCATGGATTTATTTTTGCTCCTAATATCCGTTACTTGAGATTTGGCATTAAGTAATTTACTTGTGAGGATGTGTCAAAAAAGGATAAGTAAATATCCATGTCTTATTAGTCAAAGCCTACATGGAGTGGTTTGTATGAATTTAATGTAATCATCATTCCTATGTATGGTCATCAGAATCAAGAGTTAGGACAACAGAAAGTAATGTTCATATAATAAGCATTAGGACTTTTAGTTCACAATAGCAAAATTGAACAGGTTAGTATATCAGACTCTGATTTTGTAAGAAAGTCCTGTTTGTAAATTGAAGTAATACCAGAGTCCCTGTTTAAAAATATAATGTTTGTCTGTTATCTAGAAGATAAAGGCCAGCCCCTTCACAATCTGACCCCATTTGTTCTTATAGTTTCATTCACCCTGCTATTAAGCCTGCACCTCTGTCCAGGCACTCCTGACTTTACTCTTGACCTGCACAATTTTATCTTTCATTCTTCATCTGAAATTCCCTTGCATACCTCTATCCTTGTGCCTACCTATTCAAATTTTAACATATACCTCATTGTCACCTTTGTGAATCCTTCCCAGGCTTTACTCTCACTAAGCAGTATTAAATATTCTCTCTCGTTTTCTCTCTCTCTCTCTCTCTCTTTCTCTCTCTCTCTTTCTCTGTATGTGTTTTCCTCATCTTGGAGCATTTCTCTCATCATTTTGTGGATACATCTTTGTGTTTCTCTAATTGTGCTCAGGACTCTTAAAGAATGGAATATAATATTTCCCTCCCTAATATTTAGTTTAGTACCTGATGAACAGAAATATATGAATGAACAATTCATATAGCACTCATTCACCTTTAATGCTCAAATAAGAAACAACATTTATAACTTACTCACTTCAATAGCTGTATACTACAGAATAATGGAGTTTCCACACTAAAAATGTTAGTTTTGATTCAATTGCCTGGTAAGATTGATGATTCTCTTTCATAGATGAGGGAAACACATAGACAGGGAAAGGCTCAGGAGTCTGGCTATGGAAGCCCAAGCAATAAATCAAATCCAGATAAGACAGAGGAAGAAAGATCAGCTGGATATTGAAGGTCACAACTGAGCATTAGGTTGACTTTGGAGAAATAAATAGGGGTTAAAGTTCAGCTAGGAAACTGGTCAAGGGTAAAGACTTAACTTGCACCTTGAGTTTGGGGCAGATCTCTTAAAGTTTAGTCAAATGGATTCTATAGTCTTAGGGCCTTGACTAAGAAATGTGTTCACTAGTCTCATTTCCTGCTTTGTTATTAAGTGGACACAAGGTCTGGTTAAAGCTACATATATAGATAGATAGGTAAATAGGTAGGTATATAAGTAGATAGAGAGACATATGCCCTTCCACAAAGACTTTCCATCTCAGTTAACCTCAATGTCATCTTCTGTTGCTCAAGAGGAAGCCATAACATCATATCCTCTCTTACAGTTTCAGCCATGATTATCTACTTTCATTCAAAAGAGATTTTTGTTCAATCAGTCCAGGCTCTGTAGGTGTAACTTTTCTCGACTGATGATCATAATTTCTCTTTGACTCTGGAAAATTTTACACTTGGATGGCATTTTCAAACATTGGGTCATTTTGTCTTTTCAACAGCTGTGTCTCCATTTTATAGACTATGAGTGTGCTGTGATTCTTGGGACATTTCTATATGTTTCTATATTTTGATTGTAGTTTCCTTCTACATCTATTTGTTGAGTACTAATGGTTAGCACTACTCTCTTTAATGGATGATTTTCCTATAATATTTTAAATGGTCTCTATTTTTATATACTACTTGACTTCTTGATTTTTATTTTATTTCACCATTAAAAAATTCTATATCTCATCAAATAAGACATTGAGTAGTAGTTAATTTGAATTTTAACACGACTTTGAAATATTTCTGTCTTAGCCAGTTTGGACTACGTAAACAAGGACCTTATACTGGATGATTTGTAAATAATAGAAATTCATTTCTCACAGATTCACTAGGTAGAAACTCCAACAGTAAAGTATCAGTAGATTTGTGTCTCTGGTAAGGAAACTCTGCTTCACAGACTAGTGGTGTCCTCATATGGCAGAAGAATCAGTACAGCTCTTTGAGTCCCACTGACAAAGGTGTGTGCAGCCCTTATGACATAATTACCTCCCAATGACTCACACTGGTGATTAAAATTCAACATGTAGCCGAGCATGGTGGCACATACCTGTAATCCCAGCAGCTCTGGAGGCTGAGGCAGGAGAATTGTGAGTTTAATGCCAGCCTCATCAAGTTAGTGAGGCCCTAAGCAACTCAGTAATACCCTGTCTTTAAATAAAATATAAAAAGGGACTGGAGATGTGGCTCAGTGGTAAAGTGCCCCTGGGTTCAATCTCAGGTACCAAAAAAAAAAGGATTCAACATGTGAATTTGTGAATTTTAGGGGGACACATTGAGATCATACCATTTAAATCATAGCAGTTCCTCAAGTTTTGGTGTGGGGATTGGGTTTTCCCCTATTCAGTTGCTTGTTTCTTTTTTTTTTTTTATTTTTATTTTTTTTACATTTACATAGGGTAATGATGTTTATTTTATTTTTCCCCTCCCCCACCCCTCCCACCCCTCTTTTCCCTCTACACAGTCCTTCTTTCCTTCATTCTTGCCGCTGTCCTTAGCCTAACTCTAAACCTAACCCTAAACCTAATGCTAGCCCCTCCCACCCCCCATTATATGTCCTCATCCGCTTATCAGCGAGATCATTCGACCTTTAGTTTTTTGAGATTGGCTTATCTCACTTAGCATGATATTCTCCAATTTCGACCATTTGCCTACAAATGCCATAATTTTATCATTCTTCATTGCGGAGTAATATTCCATTGTATAAATATGCCACAGTTTCTTTATCCATTCATCAACTGAAGGGCATCTAGGTTGGTTCCACAATCTGACTATGGTGAATTGAGCAGCAATGAACATTGATGTGGCTGTATCTCTGTAGTATGCTGATTTTAAGTCCTTTGGGTATAGGCCAAGGAGTGGGATAGCTGGGTCAAATGGTGTTTCCATTCCAAGCTTTCTGAGGAATCTCCACACTGCTTTCCAGAGTGGCTGCACTAATTTGCAACCCCACCAGCAATGTATGAGTGTTCCTTTTTCACCACATCCTCGCCAACACCTATTGTTGCTTGTATTCTTGATAATCGCCATTCTAATTGGGGTGAGATGAAATCTTAGGGTAGTTTTGATTTGCATTTCCCTTATTACTAGGGATGTTGAACATTTTTTCATATATCTGTTGATTACTTGTACATCTTCTTCTGTGAAGTGTCTGTTCATTTCCTTAGCCCATTTGTTGATTGGATTATTTGTATTCTTCGTGTAGAGTTTTTTGAGTTCTTTATAGATTCTGGAAATTAGCGCTCTATCTGAGGTATGGTTGGCAAAGATATTCTCCCACTCTGTAGGCTCTCTCTTCACATTTCTGATAGTTTCCTTTGCTGAGAGAAAGCTTTTAAGTTTGAATCTATCCCAGTTGTTGATTCTTGCTTTTATTTCTTGTGCTATGGGTGTCCTGTTAAGGAAATCTGATCCTGAGCCAACAAGTTGAAGATTTGGACCTACTTTTTCTTCTATAAGATGCAGGGTCTCTGGTCTGATTCCGAGGTCCTTGATCCATTTTGAGTTGAGTTTTGTGTAGGGTGAGAGATAGGGGTTTAATTTCATTCTATTGCATATGGTTTTCCAGTTTTCCCAGCACCATTTGTTGAAGAGGCTATCTTTTCTCCATTGCATATTGTTGGAACCTTTGTCTAGTATGAGAAAATTGTATTTATTTGGGTTTGTGTCCATGTCCTCTATTCTGTACCATTGATCTACCTGTCTATTTTGGTACCAATACCATGCCGTTTTTGTTACTATTGCTTTGTAGTAGAGTTGAAGATCTGGTATTGCAATACCCCCTGCTTCGCTCTTGCTACTGAGGATTGCTTTAGCTATTCTAGGTTTTTTATTCTTCCAGATGAATTTCATAATTGCTTGCTCTATTTCTGCAAGGTACATCATTGGGATTTTAATTGGAATTGCATTGAATCTGTATAGCACTTTAGGTAGTATAGCCATTTTGACGATATTAATTCTGCCTATCCAGGAACACGGGAGATCTTTCCATCTTCTAAGGTTTTCTTGAATTTCTTTCTTTAGTGTTCTGTAGTTCTCATTGTAGAGGTCTTTCACCTCTTTTGTGAGATTGATTCCCAAGTATTTTATTTTTTTTGATGCTATTGTGAATGGGGTAGTTTTCCTAATTTCTCTTTCTGAAGATTCATCACTTATGTATAAAAATGCATTGGATTTATGAGCATTGATCTTGTAACCTGCTACTTTACTGAATTCACTTATGAGATCTAAAAGTTTTCTGGTGGAATTTCCAGGTTCCTCTATTCAAAAAAAAGAAGTAGAAATCAACAAATAAACGACTTAACACTACAGCTCAAAGCACTAGAAAAAGAAGAGCAGACCAGTACCAAAAGTAGTAGAAGACAGGAAATAGTTAAAATCAGAGCCGAAATCAACGAAATCGAAACAAAAGAAACAATTGGAAAAATTAACAAAATAAATAGTTGGTTCTTTGAAAAAATAAATAAAATTGATAAACCCTTAGCCACACTAACAAAGAGAAAGAGGGAGAAAACTCAAATTACTAAAATACGGAATGAACAAGGAAACATCACAACAGACACGAGTGAAATACAAAACATAATTAGAAGCTATTTCGAAAATCTATACTCCAACAAAACAGAAAACCTCGAAGACTTCAACAAATTTCTAGAGACATATGAACTACCTAAACTGAACGAGGAGGACATAGACAACTTAAATAAACCAATTTCAAGCAATGAAATAGAAGAGGTCATCAAAAGCCTACCAACAAAGAAAAGTCCAGGACCAGATGGGTTCTCAGCCGAGTTCTACAAAACCTTTAAAGAAGAGCTCATTCCAATACTCCTCAAACTATTCCATGAAATAGAAGAGGAGGGAACCCTCCCAAACTCGTTCTATGAAGCCAATATCACCCTGATACCTAAACCAGACAGAGACACATCGAGGAAAGAAAATTTCAGACCAATATCCTTAATGAATATCGATGCAAAAATTCTCAACAAAATTTTAGCAAATCGCATACAAATATATATTAAAAAGATAGTGCACCACGATCAAGTGGGTTTTATCCGAGGGATGCAAGGTTGGTTCAACATTCGGAAATCAATAAATGTCATTCACCATATCAATAGACTTAAAGTTAAGAATCACATGATTATTTCAATAGATGCAGAAAAAGCATTTGATAAAATACAGCATCCCTTCATGCTCAAAACACTAGAAAAAATTGGGGTAGTGGGAACATTCCTAAACATTATAAAGGCAATCTACGCTAAGCCCATGGCTAATATCATTCTAAATGGTGAAAAACTGAAAGCGTTCCCCCTAAAAACTGGAACAAGGCAGGGATGCCCTCTTTCACCGCTTCTATTCAACATCGTCCTTGAGACTCTAGCCAGAGCAATCAGACAAACCAAAGAAATTAAAGGGATACGAATAGGAAAAGAAGAACTCAAACTATCCCTGTTCGCTGATGACATGATTATATATTTAGAGTTGCTTGTTTCTTAGATCTACTTCTGTTCACCTTTGCCTCCAATTATTTTGTACTTCTGTTTTCTCAAGTACATTTTAACACACACTTTCTTCTTCCACTGATCTTCAAGCATGAAATTTCTTTTCAAGGCACTTAGGAAAATGGAAGTACTTAGAAGGTTCATGAACAGAATGTCTCATAAGCTGCAAAAGTTAATGTGAGAAAAGCTGATAGAAGAGGAGGCTAGTTCATCAGAGTTTTTACTCTTTAAAAAGCAGCAAGTTATAATCCCTTCTTAAATAGCAAGCAAAAAGCAAGTGGTCTCATTTCACTTCTTAAAATAGGCAAAGTGAAACTAATAATTGACTTGTCAATTTACTGTGACTATTAATTCCCTGCACACAAAGTTGGGCTTTGTTAATTTAGGATTCACATTTTCTTTTCGAATATAATTATCTAACTATATATAGATAAGTAATTTAAAGCCAGCTAATGATTGTTTGAGCATTTAAACTTAAAAACTATGTAGACATTAGTAAATTATCCATTTAGAAAACCTGAAACAATTGGATCAAAATTAATGTTAACTGAGAACTTAAATTGGGCTTATGGCATTTTTATGACATTTATAGTACACTTTGTCCATGGCTTGTAAATATGTTATTGTTAACCTGATAAGGTATACTTTCATTATGTAAATGTATGCTGCATTAACCTAAGAAAGTTATTTGCAAGTTTTTCTATGTGGTGAAATTTACTATGTGGAAAGCTCTATAAATACTAGTATCAGAAAACATACACCAATTGTGAAAATGATTGTAAGATTGAAACTGTTAGGGGTGTAGTTCAGTGGTAGAGTGCTTGCCAGCATGTGTGTTTAGGCCTTGGGTTCAATCCCCTTTACCACAAAAGATCTAGAACAGAGGGTGCCAATCACACTTCTCTGTGGTGTTTGGGATTTTTAATATTTACATTAATTAGTGAACTTTCATATATATTTATTGTATATTTAAATATATATGATTTCTTAGACCATATCTTCCTATTTAGTGGGTCTGATGTTTTCTTAGACATTATCATGATCTATATTTTTTCTGGAACTCAATGCTATGCATGCAAGAGAGCTAATAGAGAAACCTGGGTTATCTTATCAATATAGGCTACTACTGTCAAGAAAGGAAGACTGTAGGGCTAGGTTTGTGGCTTGGTGATAGAGCACTTACCTAGTACAGGTGAGACACTGGGTTCAATCCTCAGCACCACATAAAAATAACTAAATAAAATTAAAAAGGAAGACTCTATAACCCAGACATAGAGTGTCCAAGTGAGAATCTGAAGAGCTTTCCAAGTAGAAGCTTATAAGATACTATATTGGGGAATAGGAATGGGAATGAAGTGAAAAAAGAAGTGACATCTCAATTTATAGTAGAAATTTAGCAACAATCTGATCCCTTTGTCTTACTGAAAAATTATCATTGTGTTTATATTGGTTTCCTGTGATTACTATATAGAAAATTGTTACAAATCTGGGGCCTTCAGATTACAGGTATTTATTCTCCCATAGTTTTAGAGGAAAGAAGTTTAAAATCAATGACTATATTACCTCTGAAGACTCCAGTGGAGAATCTTTGCCTCTTCCAGCATTTGGTGGTTATCAGTTTTTCTTGGCACCATTCCAATTTCAGCCTTTATACGTAACATTGCATCCTTATCTTCACTATTTTTTCCTCTTTGTCTCAAATTTCCCTCTGTCATTCTTATAAAGTCACGTGCCATTGGATTTAGGGCCCACTTGGATACTGAGAATGATCTTCTCATGGCAAGATGCTTAAATTTTATTATATCTTCCAAGACTCTTTCCAAATAAGGTAACATTTATAGATTCCAGAGATTAGGACATGGACATACCTTTTTGGGGGATGGAGTACCATTTAACCTACTATAGTATCTCTCACATGTTTATAAAAGCTAATGTTGATACTGAGTAAAAATTCACAGGAAGAGAACATGGTGAAGTGTCAGTGAGAGCCCTCATTCAATAATTCTCAGGAACTGTCCCTCAGCGTGTATGCCTATATTTCCCCATGTGTGTATGTGTATTGTGTTTTGTGGCCCCATTTTTTTACTTGAAAGGTATTTTTTCCAGTTATTCATTGAGATTACTAAATGGGGAAGACATTATCAGAAGTTATCCTTAGCACCAGAATTTGTTTGTTTTGGTACTGTAGTACTTTACTACTGAGCCATATCCCCAGCCCCTTTTATTTTATTCATTTAAATTTTGAGACAGGGTCTCACGAAATTGCTTAGAGCCTCACTAAATTGCTGAGGCTAGCCTTGAACTTGTGATCATCCTGTCTCATACTTCTGAGCTGCTGGAATTATGGGCATGTCCCACCATGCCCAGTTGTACCAGAGATTTTAAAAGCCTCCCTCTGAAGCAAAGGGAAACATCTCTCTAAACCTTTTTGAAAAAGGAAAAAACAGGATAAACCTGGTGGATCTTAAAGAGCAAGTAAACTTACAGTCTAATTTTTCATAGGTGAATTTAGAAATATTCAGTTGTTCTATTAAGATTTGGCAAGAGTTTATTCACTTTGCTATAGAAAAGTACTTCTGTTTATAAGGGAAGCTGTGATGACATCTACTAATGAAAAGTGTTATTCCCAAAGTTTTCACAAGCAAAATGTTGGGAATAATATGTCTTTCTCCATTGGTAGACATGTCCTAGCAGTTTTTTATTTTTTTATTAATTTATTTTTATTGTAAACAAATGGAATATATGTTGATTCTCTGTACATGGAGTAACAGCATACCATTTGTGTAATCATACATTTACACAGCGTAATGGTGTTTGATTCATTCTATTATTTTTTCCATTCCCTCCCACCCCTACCACCCCTCTTTTCCCTCTATACAGTCCTTCCCTCCCCCATTCTTGCCCCCTCCCCCCCCATTATGTGTCATCATACGCTTATCAGCAAGATCATTCGTCCTTTGGTTTTTTGAGATTGGCTTATCTCAGTATGATATTCTCCAATTTCATCCATTTGTCTGCAAATGCCATAATTTTATCATTCTTTATGGCTGAGTAATATTCCATTGTGTATATATATATATATATATATATATATATACACCACAGTTTCTTTATCCATTCATCAATTGAAGGGCATCTAGGTTGGTTCTACAATCTGGCTATTGTGAATTGAGCAGCTATGAACACTGATGTGGCTGCATCTTTGTAGTATTCTGCTTTTAAGTCCTTTGGGTATAGCCTGAGGAGTGGGATACTGGGTCAAATGGTGGTTTCATTCCAAGCTTCCTGAGGAATCTCCACACTGCTTTCCAGAGTGACTGCACAAATTTGGAACCCCACCAGCAATGTATGAGTGTACCTTTTTCCCCATATCCTCACCAACACCTATTGTTGCTTGTATTCTTTTTTTTTTTTTTTTTTTGTGGTGCCGGGGATTTGAACCCAGGGCCTTGTGCTTGCAAGACAAGCACTCTACCAACTGAGCTATATCCCCAGCCCTTGTATTCTTGATAATTGCCATTCTAATTGGAGTGAGATGGAATCTTAGGGTAGTTTCAATTTGCATTTCTCTTACTACTAGAGAAGTTGAATATTTTTTTCATATGTCTGTTGATTGCCTGTAGATCTTCTTCTGTGAAGTGTCTGTTCATTTCCTTAGCCCATTTGTTGATTGGATTATTTGTATTCTTGGTATAGAGTTTTTTGAGTTCTTTATAGATTCTGGAAATTAGTGTTCTATCTGAAGTATGGGTGGCAAAGATTTTCTCCCACTCTGTAGGCTCTCTCTTCACATTACTGATAGTTTCCTTTGCTGAGAGAAAGTTTTTTAGTTTGAATCTACCCCAGTTATTGATTATTGCTTTTATTTCTTGGGCTTTGGGAGTCCTGTTAAGGATCCTGGGCCAACATGTTGATGGTTTGGACCTACTTTTTCTTCTATAAGATGAAGGATCTCTGGTCTGATTCTGAGGTCCTTGATCCATTTTGAGTTGAGTTTTGTGCAGGTTGAAAGATAGGGGTTTAGTTTCATTCTGCTGCATATGGATTTCCAGTTTTCCCAGCACCATTTGTTGAAGAGGCTATCTTTTCTCCATTGCATATTTTTGGAACCTTTGTCTAGTATGAGAAAATTGTATTTATTTGGATTTGTGTCCATGTCCTCTATTCTGTACCATTGATCTACCTGTCTATTTTGGTACCAATCCCATGCTGTTTTTGTTACTATTGCTTTGTAGTATAGTTGAAGATCTGGTATTGCAATACCCCTGCTTCACTCTTCCTGCTAAGGATTGCTTTAGTTATTCTAGGTTTCTTATTCTTCCAGATGAATTTCATGATTGCTTGTTCTATTTCTGTATGGTACATCATTGGGATTTTAATTGGAATTGCATTGAATCTGTATGGCACTTTTGGTAGGGACATGTCCTAGCATTTAACCATTACAATTAGAGGAATAACTTTTTAAAACTGTGGAGATAGTTACTTATATTGTTTAGCATTTTATGATTTATGATTAATCAGCTGTTATGATATTAAAAGTTTTCTAGTTAGTTTAGTGGTATGCACAAGGCCCTGGGTTTGATTCCTAACATTGCAAGAAATGATTTTTCAAAGCTCTAATAGGGACTCATTCATTTTCTAAAGCACATGTTGAATTTTGCTCTTTGTCCAGCATACTGTCAGGCAAAGTGGTAAGAAAATACCAAAATACATTCATTTTGGTCAGTTTAGGGAGGATGAACTATTTCAAAGGTAAGGTCAAGCAAGGTCTCATGGTAAAAGTATTATGTAAGCTGTGCTTTAACTAAGGATTAGGATTTAGGCAAACAAAGATGAAGTAGAAAGGTATTGCTGACTGATCAGCATTAGGAGAGACCTGGAGAAGAGAAAACCTGTTAGCTTTGGGAGCTGGACAGCATTACAACCAACTGAAGCAGAAGTGTAGCCAAATGAACTGATGAAAAAAAAAAGCAGTGTCAGAAAAATTAGTCAAGCCAGATTATTCATTTATAGACACTGTCATACATATGAAGATTTAATTAAAAAAATGAAAGGAAGAATGTTCAATTAGTAAGGTAGTCTCATAGTTGAATGAATTAAAGAAAGTAAAGGCAACAGAGGCCAGAAAATCCATTGGAAAGATAATTTTCTAGGTGAGAAGTAATAGATTATAATTTGAAAAAGGTTAGATTTTAGGGTGGTCACACATCAGGGGTAATCAGAAGTATATAAATATTTTCAATGTGTATACTAATAGGAAATTTGGCAGATAGGAATCAAATAAAGTAGGTATGGGTAAATGGGTGGAAGGTAATGCCAATAATAAAAAATGTAAAAAGAAAGAAATATTTGGTGGAAATACTGTAAGTCAAATTATGTTTATAGGTTTTTGGTAGGTTTCTGTATAGGGTCTCCCACAATTAGAAATATGTACATAGCTTGGGTGAAGTGTTTGGACAGGATGTGTGTTTGAGAAATCTTTTGAGAGACAGAACATAGGAAGTCAGATACTAATGGGTATGAGGGATGACATTTTTCTTATTCTGTTTCAAATTATTGTTAGAATCATTTGGTATGTTAATTTCTGAATGCTTTATTTTTCTCTTAGGTATACATGATGAAGATGTACTTTATATACCTCTGAGTAACCAACTGATAGATTGTCTTAAATAAGTTCCTGTTCAGTGACTGAAATTTGGGTTGCAATGTTTTTTTTAATCTTGGTTATCCAGGTTTAGTGGATTTTTTTTAAAAAATACATTAACTATTGTGTCCTGAAAACAAAACATTTTAGGAATTTTTCTTGAATCATATTATTATATCATCATCCACTCTTTTGAGTTTCCAAATATTTTAAAATTTATTTTATTTAAAACTTAAGTATGAGATGTGACTAAAACACTGCAGATTATAGTAACAAAAGTTATGTAACTTCAAATTCAGTCATTGACAAGTATATCTTATCAGATTATGCAGTAGTAGAGACATCATGAATTATGTTTCTATTTTTCCACTGTGCTTTCATTTTCTTTTCCTTTTGCCCTGAAAAAGAAAGTACTACATGTACATGCCATTAAAATACCTTGTGACTTCAAATTAATACGATTTTTTAAAAAACTGAGGCTATGGGAGAAAATAGAAAAGTTAATTGATTCAATCATTTCCCAACAATTTCTTTAAAATATATAGACATATATTTGATTTGTATTTATTATTAAGTGTGTGTTTGTTTGCATTTAAGTACCTGTGACCTCCTTACCAATTTGGGATTTTGTATTGTTTTCTTTTTCTTTGTCTGTCTTTCCATGCTATATTGATTCCTGAGTGTTTGAGAGACTTCTATTTTCCAGCTCATTTAAGTGCATTTCATCCTGCTGTGTTGGTCATCAGCTAGTCACAAAAATGGTACTCAAATGGCCACATAATGCAATGTGATTTGAAACAAACAGGGATTGCACTTGTCTGCGGGCATGGGGATTTTATCCTGGATTGCTCAATGTATTTTGAAAGTAAAGAATTATGTGGGTTTTTTTCCATAAAGGTAAAGGGAATATTGAATGTCAGTGGTTCCAACACACTTGGATTTTAGAAACCACATGAATTATTTAAATAAACAAAGAAAAAATGAATAAGTGGATTATCATAAAGTGCCAATGTATTCAGTTTGCCAAATGATATTATTTTCAAAATACACTGGCATCTGCTATCAATGTAATATGTAATTGTTTAAAGGAATAGTTTAAATCCAAAACTTGAAAATTTTCTTAGAGGAAATGGTGGCCTTATTTATAGAACATATTTATTTATATCTACTTATTTATACAACATACTCAATTTTATATTTGTTTTGAAAACCCACTATAATGTCCCCCTCAAGCTTCTCCCATCCAATATTATATGTAAGAGCATCTGATACCTAACACACTTATTACTGATCACATCCTGCCTCTAGGGAAAAAAAAACTATAAAACTTTTTGTTTTCTCCACACTAAAATGAAATAGTTGACAATGAAAACTAATTGAAATATGCAACTATATTTTCCCTTTATTTGGGAGTGGAATGTCTTCACTGATATGTGTGTTGTAAATTTGATTTATGAAGCAAGTGACACAAATGATTATTTTCATCAGAATTACATACACCTGTACTTTGGAGTAATATTGCAAAAGCTGTCTTACATAAAATACAAACTTCCCCTTTTAACCCCACCCACTACATTACCCTATTTCCCAGGGGCAACCACCAACAAATTTTATAGCTGACATTCGGTATTTACTTCCATGTCTCTAAGTAGCATGAACATACTATGAAATCATTTTCTATTCTTTATTGAAATTGATCTATTGATACCATATTTTCATATCTAATTATTATAGATAAAGATATAATTATCATCCAATTTCTCACCCCTAGTACATAGTCTGGCAAACCGCATTTCCCAAGTTCCCATTCCTCTATATAGTAATTTTTGTTCCAATACTATCTATTGGTTGCTTGTGACTATAGAAACACTAGTAAAAGCTAAGTCATGTGATACAGAAATATTCTGTCTTTCTCTTTTTGCTTTGTTTTTGAGGATATTTCCTAAACTTTATCTTCCAATTCTTTTACCAATTATTTTCTGGTTTTGATATGCATTTGTCATTATTAAAAAGTTTTTCATTTTCCTGCATATCCTTTTTTCTATAGCATCCTGTTCTTGTCTCAGGGGAGTAATAACATTTCTTCTTTGTGTGTGGACACCTGAATTAGTTCTGTTGCTTTGTTTCATTTTGTTTTTTGTTTTAGGTTGTTTTTCTCTATATATAATCTTTGTTTTTCCCAAGTTCCTGTTGTCTGTTCAGTTGCAGGTTTAAGTCTCACTCATGAGCAAGTCTTTCCTCTAATTTTTTGGTGGTCTTTGATTCTCTGCTCATTACTAAGTATAGAGCAGTAAAAAGATGTCTGGCAGCTCTTCATAGCCTAACGAGTACATACTTCATGTTTTGGTTGTCTGGCTAGTTGGGAAGTTCTTGCTATCAGTATCTTTGGGGCCATTTATGTTGCCTGGACAGATTCATAGAAAAGTGTCCTCTATTATTTTCCCTGACTGCATCTCAGGGATGCATGGGATGCACATGCAGCATAAAAGTGTAGTTTCAGCTTTGTCTTGTGCCCTACTGTGCAAGGACTCTCATTCAACCTCTCCTGATAATAAATGTATAGTCCCTGCCATGTCAGAGAAGGGAATCAACATCTAACTGATTTTTAAACAGAACTTTGATTGCTCTCTACTTTTATTCCTCCTTCTATAGATATCTGCTGTCATCAATTCCAGTGCCTTGAGGAGTTCTGCATTTGTTATCAAGTTGTTTGCTTCATATTTTTGGGGTTAGGGTTCAGTTTTTCAGGTCTTTTAAGTGAATTACTACAGGTTTATTAATTCTAACTTCTACATTTATGTTGCTATAGTTTCCTGTCCTATTTGTCATTAATGGATTTATGCCCAAATAAAAATCACTTCATTTATATTTCCATGTGTTTTCAAAAGGAAAAATCCCCTATATTTCTGTGTTAAGTCCACCACCATTACATGATAGTCTGCATTTGACATCAGGAAATTGGTTCCTGACATTTTGTAAGATAATAGCATAAAAGTAAACTGTCAACAAGCCTTTGTATAGGACATATGAACTTAAGCAATAATTGTGATACTCAATTAGCTAATCTGCCACAACTCTAAATTAAAGTGAACCTTGTCATGTTTGCTATTGTTGATATGCTATGGACAATGTAACTGACAGTCTTTTTTAATTAGTCTATGGATAATTGCAGTTATATACTTAAATCCTGTTAATTGGTCATGTTTTAACACCAATAGCGTGGAAGTTCTAAAATGACTCATTTCCATTTTTTTTGACATAGTGGAGACAGTCAACCATGTTTTTAGGTAAGAATTATTGATAGAATACTTTTATTTAGCTTAGCATTTTCATATCATTTTAGCTCAACTTTTCAGTGCATGACTAAGCTTATTAATGTCATGTAAGGTTTGGTAAGCAGCACTATTCATATCTAAAATCTACCATGTAGAGTGATTTATCTTTGTTTCAGAAAACCAATGCATCAGATATAATAAGCAACTATTCTTGTTTAACCTTTTTATACATATTATGGACAGCAGAAACAAAACACAATCTATTCTGTCATCTTTGGAACTTGGACATTTTCTGTATACTTGGAACAAGACTACCCTGGAACTAGCTATAAATGGATCTTGCTGAGATCTGCTTTTTCTCAATCATCTTATCCTGTCAAACAAGAGACTTTTCTCCTTTTCAAGTTTCATCCATTTATAAAGATTTAATTTGATCTTACAAATTCAATTTTATCCTTTATTGCTGGAGCAAGAGATTTCCTAGTTTTGATCCAGTTTTCACTTGTATAAAGGGCCCAATTTGAATATGACACACTTACAGTTATTAATCAGGAAAGCATGCCATTCTAGCCAGCAAGGCTGATGTGTGTGCATATATGTATGTATGAATGATAGCATCATGTGATGGTGCCTCAGCCTGTTCATTAGCATTCTGTAGTAAAATATCATAAGTTGGTGGGTTGTAAACAACTGTACTTTATTTCTCACAGTTCTGTTGGCTAGGTATTCCTAGATTAAGTGTCTGGCTTATTTGGTGTCTTGTGAGAGTCTACTTCCTGGCACATAAAGAACACCTTCTTTCTGTGTCTTCATTTGGTAGAAGGAACAAGGGTTCCCTCTTGGAGCACTTTTATAAAGGGCACTAATTCCATTCATGAGGGTTCTGCCCCAGGGACCTAATCACCTCTCCAAAGCCCCATCTTGAAATACTGTAACCATTGGATTTAGGATTTCAACGTGAATTTTGAAATACAAACTTTCAAATGAGAGGAAATGGATGTGTACATATCTTTAAATTATGATATGGATAGAGATCTTTAGGGACACCATAGTTGGGATAGTTACATCTGCTTAGAGGGCCTGGACAAGGAGAGCTAGTTCAGTGAGTGTCAACTTTGACATTCAAAGGGTGAATATTTGGAGGATTGCATACTAGACCAAAAAAATGATATCAGCAAAAACTTATAAGCAGCAATAAGTCTGAGTGTTTCTGATAATGAAATGTCCTAAAATAAAATTAATGAAAATTCACCCTTAGGTCTAACTATAGCTATAACTAGCATTGACTAAGCACTATGTATGTGCCAAACACCATACTAACAGCTTTTCTTATGTGATCTCATTTGAAACACAGATTAGATTATCAATCACATTTTACAGATAAGAAAGTTGAGGCACAGAGAGGTTTTTAAGTTTACAGAGTTATTGGTAAAAATAAGACAAACCTAAGAAATCTGATACCAAACTCATAGTATACATTGATGTACTAACAACTGATACAAATAGTACCTTGTATCAACTATAATTGCTCATTGGTTTCCAATTACATAATTGGAGTATTCTTAAAATTAGTTCAGTCTTACTTCAGGCTGCTCTAACAAATTACCATAGACAAGGTGACTTAAACAACAAATATTTATTTCTAATGGTTCTAGAGACTGGAAGTCTGGGAACACAGTGTCAGCATGATTTAGTTCTTTGTGTGTGCTTTTTTCCTGGTTTGGTCCTCATATGATCTTTCCTTAAGTGGTTGCAGAAAGAAAAAGAGAAAGAGTTCCTTTGTCTCTTGCTCTTTTTTTAAAAGGGGATTAAGTCTATCAAGAGGTATGCAATCTCATGTCCTAATCATTGGAGATTAGGGTTTTAAATAAAAATTCTGCAGGGAATTGAAGTGTTATATGAAGATTATACAGCTAAATAGTAGCATAATTTTGATTAGCATTCCAGTTTCCTGATTTCAAACCTATATTTCACATACAACAAATTGCTTAAGGCAGTGTCCTCTATCTAAAGCAATGCTTCACAACATATGGTTTAAAAAATGCTCATATATTGTCCATAACAGCTCAGAACAATATGACATGCAGGTATTATAAACCCAATTTATTATTGAAAATGCATAATAAGAAAGTTATGATTTGTTCAAGGTGGCTGACCCAAGAAATAAGACAACCCGAAAACAAGAATTCCTGATGATACCTCTGTGTGCTCTTTACAAAACTGGCGCTTACCACAGTTGGTTGGCATGGGTTTCTTTGAGGAAGAATCAACCGAAAAACTCTCAGGGAGCATTTCTACATCTTGACTTTTACTCTCAGTACTCTGATCTTATACGTTTTGTAGGCAGAACAATACCAATAGCCTTTTAAAATTGATAGGAGATGAACACAGTGACTCATGCCTGTAATCCAAGCAACTCAGGAGACTGAGGCAGGAGGATTACAACTTCAAGACCAGTCTCAGCAATTTAGTGAGACTCTCAACAATTTAGCAAGGTCCTAAGCAACTTAGTAAGACCCTATCTCAAAATGAAAAATAAAAACTTCTGGGGATGTAGGTCAGTGGCAAACTACCCCTGGGTTAAATCCCCAGGACCTCCAAAAAGATAAATAAAATAAAATGAAATAAAACAAAATTGGTGGGAAGAAAGGAGCCATAATCTCCATGGATACTTGCTGTTTGCTTACATGTGCCTAGCTGTAATTTTCTTGTATATGGATGATTAGAGAATCTCAAAAGATACAATGGAAAATTAAATTATTTTATATTTATAGATGCCTCAACTATTAGAGACCTGACTACTGATGATTTCTAAAGACTTAAAGAGAGGTATGAAGGAAGTCAAATTCCAAAACCTTAGCTGTCTTGGGTTTTGCTAAAGGTCTCTGTCATGTAGGGAAGTAAAATCTAAATAGTTAACTACCCACCTCTTTCCATTTGTCACTGTGCTGCTAGAAAAGAGACCTGTACAGAGATAAACAATCTGGTCTTGTCCCAGTACCTACCAGGTAACAATGGTAAAGTAGCAACTGTTTATGAGGAGTGAAGAGTAATCAGTTTTGAGCAGGGCTCACACCTATCTTGCATATTTGGTTATTTCTGTTTTAAAAATAAACCCAGTCTGAAGGTTTAAATTATCTTTCATTTCTACAGTGGCTTGCATTAAACTGTAAGAATAAGAAAAAACAGCAAAGATTATTTATTTGCATATCAGTGTTTCAATTTTTTTTAAAGTTGCCCTAAGCTAACACAAGACTTTGCTGCTCTTTTTAACTTACTGCATTCTGTGGGCAAAAGTGTGTGGGGGGGCAGGGGGTGTATTACCTTCAACCAAAACTGATCTAATCAAATGAAACTAGAATATGTAAATATTTGGGATAAATTCAGTAATGTTCTTCATATAATCTGGGTAGTTAAATGAAGGGATTTTTAAGTCCTTCCTGCAATTACCAATTCTGAAACCAGTGGAACATGATGTACATTTGACCCATTACGTCTAATGAATCACCAAGTTCTATTGACAGTACTTCCTAAATATATTCTAAACCTGCTCACTGCTCTCCTTCACGGCCGACATGAGCACATTATCCACTGTCAGCATCTCATTAGGAGTATTGAAGTTGCTTTTTAATTGTTCTTGCACATCTACACCCTCCCCCTCCTAATTAATTTGGCCCTAAGCAAATGGAATGACCTTTATAAAATGTAATATAGACCAAAGCATCATTCTTCTTAAATCCTTTCATGACTTTCCATTGTACTTGGAATAAATTTTAAATTCTTAACAGAACATAAGATCTGGTATAACTTGTCTCCCCCAATCTCTGTTTTGACCACTTTTCTCCATCCTCACAAAGTTCCATGCATACTTTACCATGCATCATGTGGGCCCCCGAACTAAACCCTTCACACGTGCTCTTTCTTGTTGCTGGAATGGTCTTTTCAGTTACCCATTATCATAGAACCCTGTCTCTTGTCAGTACAATCAAAATCTTATGTGACTATAGGATTATTTATATAATGCCTGTCTTTATCAGTAGACCTTACGCTGTAAGCTTCAGGATGATGAAGTCCTAAGTCTGTTTTGCCCATACTGCATCCCTAGTAGCCAGCTTGGTGCCAAGGAAAGAAGGAAGAAAGAGAGGGAAGGAGGAAGGAAGAGGAAAGTAAAGTTAGGATTGGGAAATGATTGAATTTAGGAATCTAATTCTAAACTTTTAAATTTGATTACTTTTCCATATAGACTGAAGCACTGTATACAATGAATGTTCTTGATAACTAAAAGTGACCTTAATAAAACAGGTCAAAAGTTTTGAGTTTTGAATGTAAAGTTAAGGTAAATATTGTGTGTGCATGTGTGTGTGTATGTGTGTGTGTGTGTCCCCATAGGATTTACGAATTTGTTTCAATTTTTTAAAAATCAATTCATTTTTTGAATATATAATGCTTTTTAATGGAACATAATAAAAAATGATGAAGGATACACAATCAAATTTTTATATAAAAAACTCACCAAGTCTTTCTCCCCCAAAGCAATTGGGATTTCCATTTATATACAAACAATTGATTTTGATTTAATGATTTTCGAATTGATTTTACCATTTGGTTACCATTTTTTAAAATTTTTTCAAAAAAATTATTAATAACAGTGACACTATCATCAAAGTCAAAAATTTAACATTGAAAAATATTAACATATAATCTAATTTCCTTATTGTTATACCACCTACTAACCCAATAATGCCTTCTTTGTAGGAAAAGAGATTCCAAGGTCACACATTGCATTTTCCTGTCATACATACAGCATGACTTCGTTTAATTCGAAAGCATTCCTGCATCTTTCTTCCTGTTTTCTGACATTGCCATTTTTGTAGAGTTCAAATCTGTTATTTTGTTGAAGATCTTATTGATTCCTATTTGGGTTTGTTCACTGTTTCTTTATGTTTTGATTCAGCTTATGACTTTGGCTGAAATATCTTGCTTTAATCCACACTGGAGTAGTTGCCTTAATAGTAACTATTATTATATAACTCAGGTGAGTGTAATGTGTATATATAAGTATCTTCCACCATGCTGGATTCTGTTATGCACTTATTTTTTTTCAAAATACTTATGTTTTTTGTAAAATAGTAGTTTATCAAATTACTTTCCATTTCTAGTCAAAAGTGAGATAGAACTTGGATTTCAAGAATATTATTATGATTGCTCAAGACATTTGCAAGAAAAATTCGAGCTTTTATTGTAAAAAAAAAAATCCTATTCCTTATATAAATTCTAGCCAGAAATAGTGAATTTCCAAGTGCATAAGTCTTGTCACAGCAAATTAGGACTTAACTTTCTGGTCTCTGTAAAAAGTGACTAACTTCCTAATCAAGACTTTTTTTTTCTGATGTTTTGATTGGTCTGACCTTTTCAAGTAGACTAAATGTTATTGATTTTTAAAATAGCTTTCAACAGATTGCCTGTGATTGGCTATAACTAGACTGGCCTAGAAGGAAAGGATGACTTCACTCAAAAGTTCATAAAATGAGAATACTGATAGCCATTTCTGTAAGTTGATTTTTTTAAATTGAAATATGGTGGAACAACTTGCTACATTATTTCTTTCTACTCCAAAAACAAGAAACAAGTTTCTTTTCTTTCTTTGGATAGAGATCCAGTTGTCTACTGAGTTCCTCGATTTTCTCTTCTTTAAAAGGGTAGGCATGAACTAGATTGTCTTTAAGAAATTTAAGATTTAAATTATGTTGAATAAAAAGTGAAATAAATGAAATAAAGTAAAAAATTACAGTGAATTTGAGGTCAAAGACTGGTTTCCTTATTTGTTAGTTGTTATAAAATATATATCACACAATATGTACTTATATCTCACTAGAGTCTATTAAAATGAAAGTATCACATCACATCAAACATAAAATCTTGGTTTAACACTAATCCATACATTGTACAACATTTCTAATATTTGTGCTTATCTCTGGCACATTGGATATATATTTTACTTCAAAAGTCATTTATTTTTATAGGCAGAGATCAAATTATAGATTTAATTTTCAATCAAAAAGATTCTTACATAAAAACTTACTTAATTCCCTCCCTTTTAAGACACTAAATAATAACTTTTCTTGAGATTATTAAGCTCTTATTTTTCTGCTTTCATTATAAAATCAGTGGATGTGGATAATAAAAGTACAATGAAAAGTCACAATCTTTAAAAAGCCTTCAGAATTATTTAACTGTCATTTCATTGAAGTTTTCCACAAATATTTTTTCTTTCTCACCAGAGTAACAATATTACATCTCTGCAAGAAGTTTATGTTAAAAGAGTAATGAGATAATTCTCACATGACATATCCATAAAGGAAGAATATGTGAATATTTTTTTTTGCCTACATAAAATTACCATTTAAAAAGTGTTCACAGGAAAAAAATAAAGACAGTTTGTAGATTCATATCACAAGATATTGTACCTTATTATAAAAATTAACTGAACTTTAACATGATGGACTATTCCATTATTTTCCATTAATGTATGATTCATCTATAGAAATAATTTCATTTGAATATAGTTAAAAATACTTAGCTGAGTGTGCCAAATCAAAAAAATGAAAAGAACAACAAAAAAAAACATTCTAGGAAATTTAATTATGAAGAATACCAAAGAAAGAAGAACTGAATTTTCATGTTACAAAATTGTTCTACCAAAACATTCAATCAATTTTTAGAATAAGGCAAATATAGGGTCAGTTTTTACTTCCCAATTCAAGAAAAATAAGCATTCGATGAGTCATGTAAGAGGGCATAATATCAGAGTGGTTAAGAAGATGGTAAACATCACCTGGTTTCAAAAATCTGGCACTGTGTCTTAGGAAATTACCTAGTGCCTTGTGAGGGTTCAATTCCTCTATCATGAAAATATTGATAAATTTCATGTTTAGGTTATAGGATGTTGAAAAGATAATTATCAGATATTCAAGTGAGTGTGAGACTGAACACCAGGGAGGAATCTTCAAAGTGGGTGATATAAAAGAGTTTCCATGCCCCCTTAAACCTTCATCTACTTTGAGAATATAAAAGAATCTAGAATGCAGAGGCAGAGAGGGGCTGGTAAGACTTCTTTAGAGAGAAGAGGTGTAATGTGTCATTTTATTGGGAGGGTGTGTGAGCAGGTTACCTTCTTCACTTCAACTCTCAAGGGTATAAGCTTCAGTGGGATCACTCAGAGAGGTTAATGAGCAGAGTATGGATGCTTCATTCACACATATGAAAGTATGTGTTATGGTTTGGATATGAGGTGTTCTCCAAAACCACATGTGTGAGACAATGCAAGTGATTTTAAAGGTGAAATGATTGGGTTGTGAGAGCCTTAACCTAATGAGTGCATTAACCCATTTGAATGGATTAACGGGGTTGTATCTGCAGACATGTAGGATATGGCTAGAGGAGGTGGGTCCTGGGGGTGTGCCTTTGGGGTATATATTTTGTTCCTTTGGGGTATATGTTTTTTTCCTGGTAAGCAGAGTGTTCTCTCTGCTTCCTGGTGTCATATTCTGAGCTGCTTTTCTCTGGCACACCATTCCACCATGGTGTCCTGTCTCATCTCAGGCCCAGAGCAATGGAGTTGGCTCTATGGACTAAGGCCTCTGAATCCATGTGCACCAAATTAACTTTTTCTCCTCTAAAATTGTTCTTGTCAAGTCTCTTGGTCAAGTAGTGAAAAGTTGACTAAAACAACATGTATAACTAAGGGAAGGGAGGGAGAGAGAAAAGAGAGAGGGAAAGAGCAAGTATACACTATAAAAGAAACTCCTGTGGAACTGGGATGGCTGAAGAAGAGAAGAATAAAAGGAAGAGTGAGTGTTTTCCACAGAACACATATGGGCCACATTAGAATGAAAGCCTGTCTGGAGAGATTTTAAGTCCTGCTTTTGAAGAGCTTCTCTAGGTAATGTGGGTGCTCAGAGACACCTTTTTTCTGAGGTGACACTCACTAACCCAAAGGGAGACTCCCATCATCTCATGAGCTGAGTTCAAGTTGGGGACCAATGACAAATCCAAAGAAGTGCCAGCATTGAAGGCTTTGTTTTTACACATGTTCCATTAGCAACCAAATAAGAAAAAATGCTGCCCTATTTCTATATTCCTTTTTGTTCCTTTGTTCCTAGGTGTAAATATGACAAGGAAGGCAGGGAAGTTGGCCATGTGGGTCACCCATTATAAATAGGAACAGAAGCAAGCATTTACCTTTGATTGAAACTAAGTGTTGATTAGTGTCTTAGACTAGACACTTAAAAAGTGTCTAGTAACTTTAACTTGTAACTTAAAATGACTGTAGTATCATACATTTCTTTTTTTTTTTTTGTAAGAGCACAGAATTATGGGAATCTCTGAGTTTCCAATCAGTAGTAGAGAAAATTATTCCCCATTGCTAAAAGAAAGAAGTCAAGGGTTCCTCTAAGGTTAAAATGTTTATACTGTTCTACTGGTTTGTTACAATATAAAAGTAAATCAGAAACTGTATACATAAAGAGAACATGAGTGAATGGAAAGGGTAATGGCCTCATACAGCATTGATAGGTGGAATGTGTACATGATTCAATGCCTAGACTACCACATGAATTAAAAATGACTTTATATAATGAATTAATTTTAAACATAGATTAGAAGGAAGAAAAAGAAAACCTTAGCATCCTCCTACCTTAAATAAGTGCAGAAAAGGTCAATAAGACATGTCATTGCTTCTAAATTATTAAAATGTTTTAAAAATATGGAACATAAATTATGAGTAATAATGATTATATGTATGTATACTGCATTAATCATTTTAATTATTATTTCCCTCTATTTTTGAGAGTTTGAACCTAAAGCAGCATATTGATTTAGACAAAATTAAGTGAAAAATGTTTATTGATTGATAATATTTAGCACAGGAAGAAATATTTTAATACTACATTTTGAACTATTTTTACTTGATTTTGTATGATACAGGTAAGTGGAACTTATATACTTGCTTATGGATGAAAATATTTTTTACCTAAAGTCATGAAACAAGTTTATTTTCTTTTGGGATATTTCAGTATCAAACCTAAAAACTCTAAACTCTAAGAACCATGAATATTTGCCTTATAAATAATTATTGCCATAATTATAAATATCAGACTTAAAAAAAACTCACTATGCTAATTTTACAATGTCCAATTTTTCTTTAAATTTTAATAATAGATCTCTTAAAAGTTTTCAGTTATATTTTTAATACAATACATATTTATTAATTAGTATTCAAGGGATGAGATATTAATATTGTCTACTAGAAAATCTAGGGGTGAGAGAAGAATGGAGGAACTTTAGATTATATAGAGGCAAATGAGGGGGGTATGAAAATGGTGTAATGAGACAGACATCATTACCCTATGTACACATATGATTACACGAATGGTATGAATCTACATAGTGCACAACCATAGAAATGAAATGATGTACCCCGTTTGTGTATAATGAATCAAAATGCAGTCTGTAAAAAATAAAAAAAAATATAAAGTAGAAGAATAGGAGTCAACCTAAAAAACAAAACAAAACAAAAAACCAAAAATCTATAAACATGTTGAAAGATAAAAGGCTATAGAAACATTTTAGGACTAGAAATTTGAACCAGGTTGAACTAAGTCTGATTTACTTTTCTTTAATGTTCCATAAGAGTTTGGCTATCATCACTTATCTTCAAAATTATTTTATTTTTTATCATATATTGTCCAAAAATAATATGTTCTGTGATATAATTTTATTATAACTGTAATTTCAATTAAATCATATTGCAGCCCTGTAATCAAAGAATTCTGTCCTTCTAATATTGAACTGTTAGTTCAAATTTAATAAATTTACTGATAGGTTTTTAATTGATATTAGAACAAATATTAGACAATTCAACTGTAAGGAATGATAAAGTTATGGAGCAATAACATTGAACACATGTGCTTTACACTATATTTTATGTCTGTTATTTTATTTGATCAGTTTTAGCCCAGAGCAACCTATATGACTGATATTTTCATAATCTCATTTTACAATGAAGAAACTAACATTCAGAAGTGTTGAGGTATTTGCCCAAAGCTGTGTACCTAGTGGGTGGTAGAGCACAGGTTTAGACTTCAGTTTCTGGAAATTTACACATTCCCCCACTACCCCTTCCCCCACCACATACACACACACACACACACACACACACACACACACACACATAAAAAACTTACTCTCTAGTACTATTTGTAATTAGAAAACAGGAGCTTGAACTTCAAATTGGGTACTTGATACCTAGGTAGAATTGGAGCTACATTTTTAACTTTAGTTTCTCCCCATTTAATATGGGCATGAGATATGATTTCTCAGGGTTTATGCTAAAGAATAAACAAGTTAATATATTTTTTAAAATATTTCATACCCTGAAAGTAGCATTTCCTAAATTGCTTTCCATAGACAGCTTGAAGTGCTTCTTCACAAGGACTTCAATAAACAAGTGTAAGAAGTGATACACATAATATGTCTGACTCAGATCATAATTTTAGGTGATTAAACAGTGAAACCTATTTAATTTCATGAATGGTGACAATTCCCAGCATACTTGACTAAAAAATCTGCCCTGTCCTTTTTGTTATATTTATTGTCTGGTTCACAGAGCTGAATTTCCCTAAGAGAGACTGATACACTACTCTGCAAATTTGCATCATCCCATTATAGCAGGATTCACGAGTATGGCTCTTTTTATCTATATAACTTCATGTAGATTTCACAGATGTTAACATTTGACCTTATTTTTTCCAGCTTACTCTCTCTCTCACTATTTCATATTTTTAAAGACAAAATGTTACAGATCCAGCTTAGACATAAGATTTTTAAATATAATAATTGTGCTACAACTAATTATAGTTCATGCATAATATGTATATGTATTTGTAAACTATTCCATTGTATGAATAGACCACAGCTTAGTTATCCTTTCCCCTACTGAGAAATGTTAAGTTCTTTTGCTATTATGAAGTATTCACTCTGAATATATTTATATCTGTAATTTTATTACATGTGGAAAGGTTTCCAAGGATGAATATTTAGAAGTTAAATTCCTGAGGTAGGGGTACTTTCATTCATATATATATGTATATTATATACAATATATGTGTATATATATAATATACATGAATTTACTAGTTGTAAATATATATGCATATATATTTACTAGTCGTTATCAATTTGTTTTCCAAAGTGAGTGAACCAAATTACTGTCCCATGAGTTCTGTTTATCAAATTCCTCAGTAAAACCTGTTTTTTTTTAATGATTGAATGTTCGAATGTTTGTTAAAATTAAAATAGCATTTTGCAGTTGTTTTATTCCTCTAACTACTCAAGATAAACATATTTCATTTGTTCACATTATCTATACCTATATTCTTCTTTGTATTTTCATCTTCAACTAATTTTCCTCCTTCTCCTCCCCTTTATCCTCCAGTTTCATCTCTATCTCTATCTCCACTTCCTTTTCCACATCCATCTTCATCTCCATCTCATCTGGGCAGAACTTTTACTGATAGTAAAGAGCAGAAACCCAGGTAGAACTGAATTGGAATCAGGAATGTAAGTTTACTGACTTTGCAAGCTATTATAGTGCATGCACATAAAACAAACAAAAACAAAGGCATATGATATAAATATATATATATATCATATTTGAAAGAGTTCTTTAATATATCAGGCATTAAATATTTCTCCTTTATTGGTTACAAGAGATTAAAGTGTCATATTATATTGTTTATTTTTCACATAGAGTCAAGTGGCTTTTATTATGCTGAAGGTTAATTCATGTATCTTTTTTGTTCATGCCTTTTCATCTTTAAGAAATAAAATCTTCAAATACATCAATCAATACATATATATTTTGAGACTATAAAACTTTCTTTTCCCTGTAAACTTTTTCTTTGTGAGATGTGTTTTTGTATCTAGTGTACAGTGGGAGTATCCTTTTCTATTTTTCATATATATGGTTGCTCATTTCAGTATATATATACATATAAAATTAATATGTATATTATGAATATATATAAATAGTATAGATAGTGTACATACTTATACTATAGGTAGTGTGTGTATGTATAAATATACTATTTAATATGCTATTTTTAGTTAGTTTTTTTTTTTTTTTTTTTTTTTGAGACAGGATCTCACTAAGTTCCTTAGGGCCTTACTAAGTTGCTGAGGCTGTCCTTGAACTTGCAATACAGCTGCCTCAGCTTCCCCAGCTGCTGGGATTACAGGCATCTTCTCCAAACCCAGCTGCTAATGAATATACTATTTAATCTTTGCTATATCATGTAATATATTTTTTAGAAATTTAGATCTCTGTTCAGTTATTCAGATCCAAGATTCCTCATGTGTAAATTGGAAATATTTATTTTTCTCTCACTACGTTTCAGATGTATGTTTAGGATAAAATGAAATGATACTTAAAATACACTTTTATAAATGATAAGTCCTTGTGTTTTTTTAAAAATCATTTCTGAACAGCAGTGGGGAGTATTATATACTTAATGATACTTGAAAGATTTTTTGAGATTATATTTAGTTATTCTGTTTCTCTTCTAATTTAAATATTAAGATCCTATAAGTGTTCAAAGTAATTGTTATTTTTCAACATTAATAGTTATTGTTGTGTTCAATGATGTCTGCAATGCCTAGTGAACCATGACTTTTTATTAACCCTGTGAAGTCTTCAATTAATGGGGAATATAAAAGATCTTTTTGTCAATCATTTATTATATTACCTAATATGTTGTTAGCGCTGAATCAGTTTTGAGATATTTGTTCTTCTTTTAGGGAAGAAAATAAAATGCATTAAAATGTTTTGAGGGCATGTTACTGATAATGTTTTTAAGTTGAGCAGTATAGAAACTTTACTAAAAACAAGCACTTTTTAAAGTATTTTTATTGGTGCATTGTGGTAATACATAATACTGGCATTCTTTTTGATATATTCGTAAGTGCATTTGAAGCTATTTGGTCCATTTCAATCCCCAGTACTACTTCCCCTTTCCCTCTTCTCCCACCTCCTTATTTCTTCCCTCTACTCTATTGGTCTTTTTTCTATGTATTTATTACTTTATGATTGTTATATTATGATTATATCTAAAACTAAAATTTGTTGTGATACATTTATACATACACATAGTTTAATTTGGTAAACTACATTCTGCAGGCTCCCCCGTTTTCCAGCCCTTCCTCATTGCTACCATTCTCCCTTCTATTTTCATGAGACTCCTTCTTTTATTCCTTATTTCTCTCAGACTTCCATATATGAGACAAAAAATTGAACCCTTGACTTTCTGAGTCTGACTTATTTTACTTAGCACAATGTTCTCCAGTTCCATCTATTTATGAGAAAATGCTATGATTCCATTCTTCTTTATGTCTGTATAAAACTACATTTAATATGACATATATGAAAATGAAAAATAAATAAATAAGTAAAAATTTGTTTATTCATTTTTGTATCCGTTAGGTACCTTGGCTAGTTACATAACTTGGCTATTGTGAATTGCACTGCTGTAAACATTGAAATGCAGGTTATCTCTGTAGTATGCTTATTTTAGTCCTTTGAATAAATACTAAGGAGTGGGATATCTGGATCATATAATGGTTCCATTCCTAGTCTTTTGAGGAATTTCCATAGTGCTTTCTAGAGTGGTGTAGTAATCTGAAGTCTCCTCAAAAGGCATAAGTACCTTTTTCCCCACATCCTTACTAGAAATTATTTTTATTTTTTATGAATGCATTTCTAATTAGATTGAGATGAAATCTCAGTGTAGTTTTGATTTGCATTTTCATGATTGCTAAGGCTGTTGACTATTTTATCATATGTTTGTTGGGTATTTGTATTTCTTCATTTAAGTAGTTTCTGTTTAGATCATCTGCCAATTATTGATTGGATTATATATGTTTTTTTTTTTTAATGCTAGATTGAGTTCCTTATCTATTTCACCAAAGATTTTCTCCCATTCTGTAGGCTCTCTTCTTACTCTTTGTTTTTTTTATAGTGCAGAAGCTCTTTAATTTGAGGTCACCCCACTAATTATTTTTTATTTTATTTCTTAGCTTTAGGAACCTTATTAAGGAAGTTAGTGCCTGAACCAATATGTTGGAGTGTTGTCCCTATATTTTCTTTTAGCAGTTGCAGCATTTCTGATCTGATTACTAGGTCTTAGATCCACTTTGAGTTGATTTTTATGCAGAGTGAGAGAGAGGGATCTAGTTTCACTCTGCATATGGGTATCTAGTTTTATCGGTACCATTTGTTAAAAAACGTTGTCTTTTCTCCAATGTACAGTTTTGGAACATTTGTTGGGGATCAAATGACTATAAATATGTGGGTTTATCTCTGTATTCTATTACTTTGATCTTCATGTCTATTTTGATGACAATACCATGCTATTTTTTTTTTTACTATAGCTCTGTAGTATAATTTGAGATCAGGTATTGTGATGACTATAGCATTGTTCTTTTTGTTCAGTATTGCTTTAGATAATTCTGGGTATTTTACTCTTTTGTATGAATTTATTATTACTATATTTAGGGTGAAAATGATCCCAATATTCTTCCATAAAGTGTAAATATAAAGTTGTTTTCATTTTGGCTTATTTAATCATTTCAATAATATTTTGATAACATGTACTATCTAATACTTGCCAAATAAATGCGATCACCTCTTCCTTCTGTTTTTATCTTATATTATCTGAAAATTAAGGTTACATGAGAAAACATTTACTTGAAAGACTAAAATATAATTAATAAACAATGGTAACATGAGTATATAAATTTCAATAGTAAATTTGTAAAGAAAATATAACCTCTAGTAATGACACTATATACAGCCAGCATCATAAATAAATACTTTTTATATAGGATAAGAAACTTCTTATATTAGAGAATGGTACCAAGATAATATTTTAATAGATTATAAAAAGTTGTTACATTTCCTAAAATGATATTTATGTAATCCAAATATGAAATTGTACATTCAGGTTTTAAAAATCCTATATTATATAAAAGTAAACATAAGTATATTAATATTGTTAGGAGTTAGTTGATAATGATCATATATAATTGTGCTGTTTTGACTTAAATATTTAATGAATTCTTAGCCTACATAAATAGAAGACATTTATATTAAAAGGATAGAGTATTTCTTCTGGACTCTTCATTGGTATATTGTATAAAATATGGGAATCAGTTTTAAGAGGGTCATCAATGAATCAAACTGTATTCTGATATAAGTAACTAGGTTGATGAAAGATATGAAAACTTTCACCTGAGAAAGGTTGAGGGTAGAAGATATACAGTGAAAAGTGGAAGTAAATGTAATGCACAAATGAGTTCAAATACTTGAACTGTTATAGAGAACCAAATTAAGTTTAATTTACTCTGGAATTAAAACCAGTGAACTTTTAAAGGGCAGGTTTTATTTTGACCAAAATTAATTTTTAGATAATCAAATTATCTAAACATGATAAGGTCTCAATCATAATTAGTAGAGGAGATTCCTGATCTGAGTAGAGAACTGAACTTGATGACTCTGTCAGCCATTTATTTAACAAATATTTATTAAGTAACTACAATATACTAGGTGTTGAAATTTTTAAAAATACTATTGATCATTAATTGTATATGATTCTATTTTTAATATATAAGGAAAGTGTTACTAATGGTCATTTCATATGTACAAACTTTATAAGAAAATTGTAATAATTATTATGGCATGACATATATTAAATAGTGCTGAACGTGTACCTGGTCTACATTTCTATTTCAAGTGTATTAGGTAATCTGAAAATACCCAGATTAAAGACAAAACTTGATGGAATTTTAAGAATGGCTCCGGTATTTGTATTAATTTCTCTAAAACAGTGGATTTTCATGGGAGAGGAGTGATAAAAGTGATCTGATGAAGTGATGATTGAAGAGAAGTAAAGAATGAAATAGGTGGTGCAGGGATCCCCAAATGTGGTGCCTGGACCAGCAGCATGAACATCACCTAGGAACTTGTTAAAAATGCATATTCCAGGGTCCTACTCCAGAGCTCTTCAATCAGAAACGTGGTGAGGGTTAGGGGAGAGGGTAACAGGTTATGCTTTAATAAGCCCTACAGGTAATACTAATCCATGCACAATTTGAGGACCACTGATGTAGACTGCTGGAATGAAGAGGAGTTTACATATGATTTGTTTAGATATGATTTAGAAAGCAATTCATGGTCACTACACATCAGTGAAAATAAAGGACACAGATCCCATAGCTTCTAGTAGTAATATGATTTATTGACTAATGTAATGCATAACCCCAGAGAGCACTTAAAATAGCCAGTGTTGAAACTTGCTTTGAAAAGTAGTATTGAGATATATATAGATATAGATATCATATATATATATGATAAAATTTACATCTACCATTTCATATGAAAGAGCCGGGTATAGTTATCAGCCAAAAAAAAAGAAACAAGGCCTGTTTATTTTGTTTCACAGAGAATGAATTCTTTCTTCCTCTAAACAGTGTTGGGTAATGTTCCAAAAAAGTAATTACAGGCCAGTTAGTAAATATATGCTGAGACAGTAGAGTGCCAGATAGCAACAGCTATATGTCTACCACTGCTGATTAATCAGCTAGAGAACAGACTGATTTTTTGACTTAATATGGAATTGGGACTCCATTAAGCACAGAATCGGCATCTCAGTTACAAAAATATTCCCCCATTGTTTTTCTCTGGATTTATGTATATTTTCTTTTCTTTTGTTGTCTAGTTAGAATGACAATCAGGACTGTACATTTTTTACGAATTGCTTCTTCACCTCCTGTCTTTCTTATTTATTCAGTACACTTGTCAAGCTGTGAGAGATTATGAAAGTTGAGGGAGTTAGAAATCACAGCCAATTCAGTCTCATTTTCAAATAAACCTAATAGTAAATTATTTTGTTGTAAAAGCTTATCACTTTGGACCTAAATTACAGAAAAGTAGTTCAGAGATCCCATAACAAAGATAGAATAGCCCATTTGTGTAGGCATGTTTCTTACAGTTTGCTATAACTCTCAGCTCTAGCACATTTTATATAACATTTTAATATATTGGTTTAGAAGAAGACAGTCATGATCTGTGCTGGGCTCTCTAATTTTTTTCTCTGTCCTTAATTGTTTAAGGTAGTTAAAAACACATTTTATATTCAGCTGCCTTAGATTCTAGGATTATTTCTGTTTTAGATCAGGAAAAATATAAAAAAGCGTATGTCTGGAAATGGAAGAGATTGCTATTGAGTCAACTTTGCTTCTTATCCTCTTTTTACATTGTATTTTTGTTCTGATAATTAGATTTTTACCTTTTTTACTTGTGATCAAGACTTTTTCTCATATTCCATAATTGGTCTAGAGCTTTGATTTGATCTGTAGTCTTGCTCTCTGTTCATTTTTAAAAAGTACAAGGAATTATTTTCATTATTTCCAATCTTGCTACCTCCCTAGACTCTGACTTCCGTCTACCCAAACAGATATCAGATCATTGTCTTTCTAGGCAACCTGATTTGATTCTTCTCACACATTAAAACATTCTACTTTGTGATTTAAAGGATTTGTGCAAACATCTTTTGTTGACTGTTAGAAAATCCCTTCATCATCAATTGTAGGGGATACTGTGGGGTACCCTACCCAGATGTTTTTAACCTGCAAGCACACACATTTTCCAGCTGCTAGAAGTATTAAGTTATAACTCACAGCTACTCCCATCAAAACCCCTCTTCTTTGGAAAATTGTCTTGGGCTAAATATTACCTTCCACCTGAATCATCCTGAAGATGCATTAAATAGTTAGCCTCAGTCTATATACTTTATGATTCAGTAAGTCTATGGTAGGGCCTAATTCGTATTTCTAACAACTCAAAGTGGTGCTAATGATATCGATCAGGATAATACATCCTGAAAACACACAGTAGTTAGCCCAAATGGAGCTGCTATTTCCTTGAAAGTTATGTGTTCAATTTCTTCTCCTCAGTGCAGACCACTGTCAGTGGCAGATTGCCACCTTATTATAAAAGGTTGGCCCTGTTAAGGTGGGAATATATGTGTTGTTCCATCCATACTCCAGAGATACCTAATAGCATCAGAATTAAATAGTCCCCATTGGAAATGATATGCTGGCTTGGCCTTCTTTTCTACTTTATTCTACTCCATTCACTCTCCTTCATCTCTAAGTGTACTCTGAGTAACTTACTTGAACAAACTCCTCATGTCAGATTATATTTCTAGGTGACATGATCCTTATACCTGTGGATCACTTGTTTCCATTCTCTTTTGTTCGAATTATTCAACAAACCAGTTTGAATGCCATTGATTGCCACAGGTAGAATATTGTATATGGAAGATAATTACTAGTTTGATTAAGATATCTTGATAGAAACTTGGATCATTTAGTTAAAAGAGTAGGAAAGTAAATGTGTGATTAGAGCAGAATAATCAATGCTATATCAGTGTTGAGAATTTGAGGCCATAAAAGTTTTCATCTGATCCTTAGAGGGTATTATAAGTTGAATTCTCTGGGACAAAGCCTCTGAGATGGAGCTTTATGGGTAAGAGGTATATTACGGGTGTGGCCTTTAGAATATCCTTGAAGAAGTAAGGTAAACGTAGTTGTACAGATGAAGACGTTGAGCAAAGTCTCAGGTGAACCCACTGGAATTTCTGGAGAAGGAATGTCCCTTGAGAGTTTTCCAGAATTAAGGAAAAAAATCAATCACTTGATTCAGGCTGCCCAGCAAGAGCATAACATTTGGAGAAATAGCTCTCTTTGGATGAGGGATGCTTGAAGAGGATACATACAATATACATACAATAAATTGGTCCCTGGAAACCTTTGCTTTTGATCATCTCAGTAATATATATGGCTTCCTGATATTCAACCATTGATCCTAGTATACCCAACAGGAACTTTAATTGAGTTTACTTTAAAATACTAAATTTCTCTACTATCACAAATGCTAAATCAAGGTAAAACTGTAATTTCCTCAAAATGTGTCCTGTAGAACAACATGAAAGAGCTCCAAACCTTGTTGAAATGACTCTGAGGAGAATTGCATCAGGTAACAAATCTGCTGACAAGAAGCAATCTTCAGAATAAACATATGTGGGCCTGGAGTTCAGAGGCTAAAGTCAATTTAATGAGAAAGCTGTCGCTATTCTTTTTTACATGAATTAAATGTATTCCAAGTAGCCAAAGTCACAGCCTAACACTAAATAGTCTGACTGCACAGCTGAACATTTGTTTTATGCTGTTCTCAGGGTCACCTAAAGATGAATGTGAGTTACCTGGTTTGAACAGAATTCTATCCAGTGTGTTGTAATGTGTGATGATAAAACTCAAGAACCTAATTAAAAAACTGATTCAAATGGAAATTGTTTATATTGCAGTACATTTATGCCTGACATTGAAGTTTTCCATTAATATAATAATAGCATATAGTTTGTGAAGAGGAATTTTAAATCTTAAGAAATAAATGAAAGGCTATTAATTAGCCTTCGTGAAGTTAATTGTCTTCTACAATATCATACCAGATATCCACTCTCCCCACACTGTACACACAAGAATAAAATATGTCCACATCTCTCTTTGCAGTAGTTAAAACCTGTCCTGATTGTCCTGATGGAATGGCCTTTGGCAGTATTATGAATCAGCATGAAAGAATAGGAGACGTGGCCTCTGGAAACTATCTCCCCTCTGAAATGCATGTTTATATTACCTCATGGCAAGGCCAGTGACATTTAAGTATTGGGAATGAGGTTAGAAAAATGTAAATGTGTTTCTACTTCTGGGAAGGTCTTTTGCCTGATCAACATTATGTAAAAACTTTGCCGAAGAAAGCATAATATCAAACTTAACAGCCAAATTGTTACAAGCCAACAAACCACATTTTTGTCACCTGTGCTCTAGTTCGAGGTTTGACAAATTGTGGTCCTTGGGCCAAATCCAGCCACTCATTTTTTTAAATACAGTTGAATTGGGACATAGTTATGCTCATTTTTTTACATGTTGTCAATGGCTATTTCTGAGCTATAATGGCAGGCCCACAAAACCTCAAATACTTACTATCTAGCCAAGCTCTATTGTATTGTAGTTTATTGCATCCAAGATTTGCTGATGATGAAAATCACCTTGAGTAGTTGTTAAACCCACAGCTTTTCAATCCCTTCCGTGGAGGGTCTGGTTCAGTAAAGCTGGAGAGATCCAGAAATTTGTATGTTTAAGAAGCACTGGAAACATCACTCTGGTAATTAGAATTGCTGATTCTCTGGTGATCAACAAATATGTGAAAAAATGTCCAACATCTCTAGAAATTAGAGAAAAACAAATCAAAACTACTCTAAGATTCCATCTCACTCTAGTCAGAATGACAATTATCAAGAATACTGGCAACAATAAGTGTTGGAGAGGCTGTGGGGAAAAGGAACACACATACATTACTGGTGGAACTGCAAATTGGTGCAGCCTCTCTAGATATGGAGATTCCTTAGAAAACATGGAGTGGAACCACCATTTGACCCAGCTATTCCACTCCTCAATCTATACCCGAAGGACTTAAAATCAGCATATTACAATGATACAGCCACATCATTGTTTATAGCAGCACAATTAACAATAGCTAAACTGTGGAACCAATCTAGATGCCCTTCAATAGATGAATGAATAAAGAAATTGTGGTATATATACACAATGGAATATTACTCAGCCTTAAAGAAGAATGAAATTATGGCATTTACAGGTAAAAGGATGGAGTTGGAGAATATCATGCTAAGTGAAAAGAACCTATCCCCAAAAACCAAAGGACAAATGTTTCCTCTTGCATACAAATTTTATGTTCATCAAATCCACATTTTTCTTCAAATTCTTTCTCATCTCCCCAAGTGAAAGCTACAGACCAATGTGTTCTGTGAAATTGTCATGCATTGGGTTGGCTGAGAGGAGAACTTGTGGCAATGATGTTAGCAGGCATACTCTCGGGTGTAAGGAAGTTAAGGAAGCAGAATAGGGCAGGGGCAAAAACTGAGCAGGGGCAAAAACTGAGCATCTCAACTGGAGATGTATTTCAGTCTAATCTTGTGGGGACCTCTGCAGCATGAATTGAACCACAAAGTTGAGGCAAAGGGGCTCACTGTGGTATCTTTCACCCAAAGTCATTAGTTGGTCACTTGGAGGTAGATTTCCTTGAATGGGGGACAGCTGGGACCTGTTGGTAGCAATAACTGGGGCACCTGTACACCTGTAGTAAAGGTGATTGGGGGAGATGCATCGCATTCTGTTTAGAAGGTAAGCCTCCCAATCAATGAAATTTACCTAGACTTGGAATGTGCCATCCAGGAAGTCATATTGGCAGTAGTTTTTAAAAGGCAATTTAAAATGTGTTTTCAAATTAGTAAACCTTTAGGCATAGTAGATACATTTGCTAGGATGATAATCTTTTGCATTCTATCATCTTTGACAAGTGAGAGGAAAGTATGTGTCAGAAAAAATGTGAATTTTGAAGTAAGTAACCATTGTTAGTTGGTCAATGTCTTTTATAAGATATTTGATATAATTTTTTGGTTATGGTTATCTTTGTCAGAATGAAAAGAGGTTTCTTTGAATTTGAATGTCTATGAACATTTCAGAGACCACACAGAATGGTACTACTGTCAGAGGACATATCTTTTCTAGTTTCTAATATTTCATGGTAGATCCACTAGCATTTTTTATGAATCCTTTAATAACAGTTACACTAAAGATATGCAAAAATGTTAAGCTAAATAATTATGATGCACTTTCCAACGAATAATTGCTATCACTAGTTGCTAATGCTCCCAACTTGCAAGTTGTCAGTTACCCTACCCTTAGCTGAAGTGACACAGCTAGTCAGTGATAGAGTTGAATCTTCTTGAGTTTATTTCTATTCAATTAAGAACTTTGTTAAAGTTGTAAATAATTTTTGAATCACATTTGTAACTATTATTACTGGGTATATAAGAAAGTTATTGATATGTACATACATATATATATATATACATATAGTATTTATTTTAGAGCATTTCATTGGACTGAGTGGAATGAGGATCTTATCAATTTCAATGTGGCTATAAATAGAACATCAGCATACTCCTATATTATCAAGCAATTTTAAAACAATATTTCCTTTGACAGTTTGTTACAGTAGTGCCCTCTTATTTACAGTTTTGCTTTTCAGAGTTTCAGTTACCTTCAATCAGACATTATTACATATATGAAAATAATTTTTTAAAAGATATTTATCACTGTCAAAAAGCTAATGAAAATAAATATAACTTTAAAAAAATAAAGTGTTTTCTTTAAGAAACAAGTTAAAGTTCTAAACTTAATAAGATAAAAATGTATGCTGAGATTGCTGCTAAGATATGTGGTGAGTTATTGTTGCTAATCCCTTACTGTGCCTAATTTAGAAGTTGAACTTTATCATATATATGTATTTATAGGTGAAAACATACTATGTATAGGGTTTGGTACTACCCAAGGTTTCAGGACACGTACTGGGGGTCTTGGCATGTATCCCCCATGGTTGAAGGAGCTACTTGTATTCCTGAGAGCTTTACATATAACTTTACATTTCCTTTTGTGAATGATTTATTTTACTTCCCATCTCTGACTGATGGAACAAAGGAAAAATGAAAAGCAATGTGATTAATGTAAAGATTGACCACCAATTTTTTGAAAATTAAACTGCTTCCAATTTTTTCCCATATTTTCCAGATAATTTAGCTTCGAACAAGTAAGAAGTAATGAAGTAAATAAACTATATGGTCATCGTATTGATTTTTCATGTTTCCTGAATCAAGTAGGCAGCATAATTATATATGCTATTAATTAACATGAAGATATTAGTATGCTTGAATGACACCATCCCTGGAGTTGAGATAGGGATTACAAATCAAATACAGTTCCATGTATTCCCAGACCCTCATTACTATATGCTTACTCAGATTTTCTCCCTGACAAATGCCTGATGGCCACTGACCATTCCCTTAAGAAATTTCTGTAGTTATATCTGCAATGGGCATCAATAAAAAAGAATCACAAACTATACTTCTTGCCCTCCAATTAGACTTACCAGTCTAATTTCTGGAGATGAAATCTAAGGAGTTTAAATTTATCCAGATGACCAGACCTAGAATCATTATAAACCAATATATTGACAAGTTAAAAGACATTTATGCTCCTGGGAGTAAAACGGAAACTTCTTTGACCTCAAAGTATCAGTTGAAGATAAGAATATCTCATCTATCAATTTCACATGCTCGTTCATTTGTTTTAAAGGAGAAAATGCAGAAAAATATGTTGCAAAGAGAGAGACCAGGGTTCAAATTCTGACTCTACAAATTATTAACAGCTCACCAAAGAACAAATTTATTTAACTCTTTAGGCCACTACTTCTTGTCAGAAAAGTAAGATAATAGTTTTAGCATTCCTAATCCAAAAATCCAAAATGCTCTGAAATCTGAAATGTTTTGAGTGCTCACAGATGCTACAAGTGGAAAATTCCATACCATGAAACTTCATTTCATGCAAAAAATTATTTAAAATGTCTGAGTGTATATAGTATATGGTATATATGATATAATTGAATTCCATATTATGATTGATTCCTATCCCCAAGACATCTCATTATGTATATGCAAATATCCCCAAATCTGAAACATTTCTGTTCCCAAGCATTTCTGATAAGGAATGCTCAACCTGTAATTATATAACCTATTGTTGTTTTGATAATAAATGAAATTCTATATGTACCAAGCATATCCTAATACCTTATATATAATAAGCATGCCATAATATTATAATGTTAGTATTATGTTTGCTAATGTCCCACTTGTTTTAAAGTATTAAAAATGTTATTCATTTTTTTCATGTTTTCTCCCTTTTTGCAGGGGGCATATTGGGGATTGAACCCAGAGATGCTTTACCACTAAGCCACATCCCCAGTTCTTTTTATTATTTATTTTGAGATAGGGTCTTCCTAAGTTGCTTAGGGCCTTACTAAGTTGCTGAGGCTGGCCTTGAACTCACCATCCTCCTGTCTCAGGCTCACATGTCACTGAGATTACAAGTGTACGTCACTATGTCCAGTTTCTTGATTTTTCAATAGCACAATACTATCATTCAGAAAGTACTGGAAAGGAATTTTGGTGAAAATTCTGTAGTTAGAATGAGGAAGACAGTTGGTTGTAAAGATTACATGTATAGTGGAAACAATTCATCCCTATGATATAATAGGCATTGAAGAAATGTTAATTCTTTATTTTGTCTTAAACTACCTGGTCTCCTTCATGGGTCCTTATCCTCTGTGTAAAAGTGGAAAGATAAAGTCTCATTCAGTTTTAAGCTTGTAATTTAGGGGACAATCTCTCTTAGGTAAGAAAGCTTAGTCTCTTTCTTGCTCAGCCTCCCTCTACAATTGTTTGTTGCAAATAAGATTTTGCTCAGATATATGGGGTAGGAGGGTGGTTTCCAATGACTTCATATTTGCAAGGAAAACTCAGTGCCCTTTGCCATCATACCTCTTGATTTCTGAGATAACATCCCTTTTCTAGTTATTGATCAACTTGTTAGCTGGTAGAGCACACGATCAGTCACTAAACTGTTTGCGTGCTCAGTATCACTCTCTGGTTCACTTGGATTCTCATTAAATTGGGATGGCTCTGTATGTCCAAATCTCTACTATGTTTTCCATGCAATCTTCTAGTAGTGGTCCATCCCCAGTTTTCTTCTTTGGGTCAGCTACTTCTGCCATTGCACACCCACTACAAGAACCTTGGCCTCATCTGACCTGAATTTCTTGGTTCTATAAATGTGTGTATGTGTGTGTCTGTTTGTGTGTGTGTATCCACCTATACCCACATATGTATCTATATACTAGAATGTCTCACAACATTTAAATAGTAAATTTTATTCTAGTACATCTAAGGCAGATAGTGAAATGTTCCAAAACAGAGAGTAATTCTCATTCAATTTTTACTTTCCAGCACCTCATCTGATCCCTGGAACAAATATAAGCAATCAATATGAACTTTATGACTGAGTAAAATTCTTCGTTCTTACTGATGGTTGGTTTGTGACCATTAAATACACATATAGCATTAGTGTAAATGCACAAAATATTGAAATGAGTGCAAAGGGGAAAATTGAGGGATGTTTTATGTTAATAATACATTTTGGAAGGGTTCCCTGGGTAGCATTTGATTTGACTTCTGAATTTAAAATATGCAATTAATATTTGTATTCAACTGGTCCATCTAATCTGTAGAATTCTGGACCAAAACTCAAAGAACATAGGGATTAACACGGTCTCCTTCCTTTTTTTAATCTGTAGTCATTTTTCTGTAGAACTGAACATGCAAATGGTGCTTTACAAGAAATGGAGGAAGACACTGCTCTCAATTATTTACATGGAGAGACTTTAAAGATTTTTTAGGTTTTCTTAAAAAAGAGAGAGAAAAAGAATAACCTCCATTCAGAATGGAGTGTGTAGAAAAATACAACTAGAAGGAATTCAGAGGTGGTTTGACGTTTTGAGGTTAAACTGAAACTATGCCTTCATTGCAATGAGTGCTTTTGACGTCTGTCGAAGGTGGTACACTGTCATTGACAATGACTGCATTCTCTCTGGCTTTGAGTTCACAGTGCTTTGCAGTGCTATGTTATTCAGAACTAAATAACTGTTGTCACTGCTCTATAATTTGGCCATGAGATATCTGGTTACTTTTAGACAAAAGAAAATGTCTCATAATAATGGGGTTTGGTATGATTCTGCTCTTCTAGAGGGAAAAAAGACATATTTAAGGATTTATCTCTGTTCACATTGAGGAAGAAAATAAGCTTTAAAAAGTTTTACTCCTCCCTCCCCCTAACAATTCTTATCTGGCTTTTCATCAAGGGAAAATGTTACCTTCAGCATATTCTGTGTATGAAATTGCACCAAATGCTCAAATGGTCATAATTGTGAAGGATTTGAAAAAGGAAGCATCTTCCTTCCTACTGTGTTTCATTTAAATGTGGAGAGGGAAAGACTTTTGGGTAAATTAGCACTTGGAAGATTTAGTAAAAGTGAATTAACTGTGACGGAGTCCCCTAACACATCTATATGATGATCTTGCAAGTCTTTTGCCCAGTTACCTGGGATATTACTCTGCTCTGAGATACCATGGGGTCATTAAAATGTGAACCAGTTTCTCTAGAAGAGAAAAACCAAATAAATTTTGACTTAGAAAGAGTATGATTTGCTAAATGGTATTGTCTTTGATCAATCATATATTTCCCATGTACTATATTTCTTTCACACACTCATTTGCAAAAACAAAGAGCTGACTATGAATTTTAGCTGCCAAAGCAATTAGCGAGTATGCTTCCCAAAACTGAATATGTAGGTGACTTTTAAAATTTATAAACTGGTATTGAAAATTAGCCTTTATTATGTCATAGGAATATAGAAAAAGAAATGAAGGTAGAATCACATTGTTACTACATGAATCTGACATAACTTTCCTTTGTAAATCTATGAATACAGTGAATCTCAACATTGTGTACATCCACACGTGACTCAATCCTAATTAGAATAAGATATACTCCATTTTTGCATAAATGTCAAAATATACTCTACTGTCATGTATAAAGAACCAATAAAAATTAAAAAGTACAAGTACACATTCTTCATACATAGATCCAAAATCAAAAATAGGTTCGGAAAAACAGATGTCTAAGTGCTGACTCATTAAAAACAATTTGAATGAATTTTGTAACTGCAATTTGCCTGACCTACTGTGAGATACTCATCTTTATTGCCTCTCTTGATGTGACTGTTCACATGATTCATTGCAGAGAAATTGGTGTGTTTGATATTCAGGCTCTTTTAGGCTGATGGGCATGCTATAGAAGTGTGTATGGTGTTAATTCATAAGTCTGACATTCTGAATTTTGAAATAAAAATTTCTGAGTATTAGAAGAAACAATCTCAGTATGTATTTCTTACTGCTACTGAGGTATTGTTATAACTCCTTTACAAATTTTATCTTGTTGAAGCTGCATAACTGCTTTTGGAGATAGACATTATTATGATCTTCACTTTATAGATGAGGAAACTAAGAAATAGACCAAGGAATAAGTAGACAGGTGAAATAATCTGCTCAGAGTGACCCTTCCAGTTACACATAACTGCATAATAAACATCCCTGAAATGTAGTGGTTTACAATCATGCTTGATTATTAATACACACATTTCCATGGGGTTAATTCAGCTCAGCTGAGTGGTTTTCACATATGGCTGCTGTCAAATAGAAACTGGGACTGGAATCATCTGTGGGCATTTTGGCTCACACAACTATACACCAGCTGGTACACCTTAGGGCTGGTTAGACATCTGTCTCTCCATGCAGCCTGTGTGGTGACATTTCTTCTCCTAGCATGGCAGCCTCAGCATGGTCAGATCTCCTAAATGGCAGCTGCCATGCCCTACACTAGACCATATGTTCCAGAAGACAAGAAGTGGAACCTGACAGTCTATTAAATACCAGACTCATAAACTGGCACAGTATCACTTGTACTTATTTCTATAAGGTGGAGACAAAGAGGTCACTTAGAAGAGACTTAGCCTACTGCCCTTTAAGAAAGAATGGAAGCTGTTCATCATATACCTTGTATTAGTCAACTTCCATCTCTATAATGAAAAACCTGAGGTAATTAACTTATAAAGAGAAAAGGTCTATATTGGCTTATGGTTTTGGATTTTCCTGTCTACAATTGAGTAGTCCAATACTTTTGGCAAGCAAATCATGGCAAGAGCACATGGCAGAGAAAATTGCTCAGTTCATCATCCAAAAAGCTAAAAGAGGAAGAGCAAAAGGAAAAAATCATAGATTCACAATTTCCTTCAAGGTCATGCCCCCTGCAGTGATCTAAGACCCTCCCCCACAGAACCACCTCTTGAAGGTTCCACCACCTCCCAATAGTGCCAGCCTGAAGACCAAAACCTTAAAACATGGATTTTTGGGGAACATTCAACATCCAAACTATGCTTATAAGTGAACATCTAGGACTTGAACTTAAGTCTACTTAGTGCCAACATCCATGCACATTGGAGCAAAACCTCTCACCCATCATCTTTCTCTACATGGAACCTCCACCCTGTAGTGTTCTGTTCCTTCGTATTACACCTTTGCTCAGTAATTTTCCTCTAATCTCCTACCTCTACTAGCCTATACTTTAAAGATGTCTAAAGGATGAGATCTGTGGTATAACTGAGGGAAGAACAAGGACATTTTTTTTATCTTTTGATCTTATTCTAAACTCAGTGATACGACTCCATTCCCATCATTTAAATCTTTATTTTTATAAAAGATAACTAGGAAATAACATATAAGGAGAGATTCAAGGGAGAATTATTACAAGAAAAGTGAGAGCAGGAAAAGCAGAGGGTATTCTGGAGCATGCCAGGTATGGTGAGCACCTATATTCTTATCTCTACCACCCCTCTAATTCAAAACTCTAATAATCCATCTTAATAAAATATAATACATTTCATTTTTTAAATATTGTACCCAGCTTCTAGCACAGTGACCATCATATATTAGCTTCCTTATCTGTGGCAGTAATGCATGTATGAACTCTATGCTCTGGGGGATATATTTCTTAGACATCTAACTTATTAACCTGCTTCTAGGTCTGATCTCTATCCAATACAAAAAGGGGAAAAATAGCTGGGTCATGTTTATTAATTGATGGATTTGGGCTTTAGCTATAATAAGATCTTGAATTGTTTTTGCCTTTGTGTGTTAAGCTGTAGGGTCTGGTCAAGTTGGAAACAAATAGAGAGGGCCTTGAGAATTGAGGTTCTGTACTGATTTGTGGAAGAATAATCACAGTGCCGTTCAGAAGGAGAGTTGGTATACTTGATGTCTCTTTAGGGAAAATCACAGCTTCACTGGGATTTAGCTAACTGGCAGTCATGATTTTGAACCCTATCCTCATTTGGCCAAACCTATTGCATGTGTCAAAATGACATGGTTCTTTCAGGGGGCTTTGGGAGTGAGACTCATGGCAGGCAGCTGTGCTGATAAAATACAGCTGAACAGTAGCACTGCACTAGTCAGCCTTCCTCAGAGACATCTGGTGCTTATCTTCAATTTTCTTTCTCTCCCAACTTTCTCTCCGTCTTTGATGATCATACAAGCAGTCCTATCTTCTCCTACTCTCCTAATAACTGAACAACTCACTTCTTGTTTCTTTAAAACTCCAGGGTTTTCTGACTTCTTCCTTGTTCTCTTGTCAGATTAAAACTGATGACTCCTTCCTACAAAAACAAGTATCACTACCTAGAACATTCCTGAATTCTTGTTCATTAGCACAAGGTGTGGACATCAAACGTTGCTTTTAGTGGCTTAACCCTCTTATTTGCATGAAATACTTTAATGCTTGAGGACATTTTTAAGAGAGAATAATGTTCCTTAGGGCCAAGAAATCAGCAATGATCATGGTTGCCATGCTGCACTAGGCAAAAACTTGTTGCTATCCTAGTTGCTACACACCAACGTGGGAGGGCCTTTGGAATCTCCTCTTCCATTTGCCTCATTTTATTAGGTAAGAAATTGGAACCCCATAGATAAAGCCATTTTCCCACACATCTACAATGACACATTGAGAGTATAACCCAAACCTCCTGAATGCTCCTAGTTCAGCAACCTTCCTGCAATGCTGTATTCAGATTAGAATTCTGTATTTTTTCAGAGTATCCCGAGTGTTTTACTTAGTCTCACACTTAACCACCCCTGTGACTTATACTCTTGTCATCTCAAAGCTAGTTTTAATTTTTTTATTTTCCTTTAAAGGGTGGGTACACAGGTGAAAGGAGCTTTCCTTGATCTGAACTGATTTGCTACCAACATGTACATTTCTTCCCTCTGTCTTTATTGAACCATTGAGACCATGTTGCCAGGAAAACTAGCATAACTTTTGGCCAAAAGATAAAAAGGAAAGGCATAATGTAGGATGCACTGATCATCATGCAACCTTCCCTTTGGTCTCATCATACCTAGCTGATGGAGGATATTTACCCCCTTGCAAAAGATTTTAACTACATCAAATAGTAGATTGTATTACCCACTGACACAATGGGCAATAAAATGATACAAGGACAGCTTGTGAGGATATCCATCTAATACCAAAGGTTTACTAAATACTGTGTATCATACACCCTGCAGAATCTATTTCAGAATATCAGTTAGGGTATGTATCAAAAACATCTGATATGGGAAGATCCATTACTCACCTGCTCAAGGTCTAAGAGACCACAATTTGGATCCACATATCTTCCTAGTAAATTTCCTGAGGGTAACCCCCAGGAAGGAAAACAATGCAGGGTGAAAGAGTTATACCCATGCCTTTGATCTTCCTGCTCAATTTAATTAACCTTCCTTTCTGAAGAAAAGAGGTTTAGTTTTGACAAATGGGAAGTAGGGCTGGAGTCAAGGAGCTGGCTATGTGTTCTAACAGCAAAACTAGGACTTTCTTTCCCCTTTGGGAACTGGAGGTCAAATCTGTCTTCCAAAGGCCCTTGGCATGCTTGAGGAACTTTAAGATGAACATTAGGGCTTGATTTTCCTGCAACTGCACCCAATTTAGAGAGCAAGGATTAAGGAAGGAACTTCTTCAAAAAGTCTTAAAGTAGAACCTGGAAATAGTAGAAGGGGGACATAAATTCCTTTTGCTCAGCAAAACAACACCATCCTCCTAGTTAGTAGAGGATCCTTTACTTCCTCCAGCCAGCAAATGAACCATAAAACCAGATACAGTATTGACTCTTGAGGCCAGAGTATTTTGTTTGCTTTACTCTTCTAAATTTTTGTAGTGTATGCTTTTAAAAATTGGATTATTACTATCCTGGAAATTACTGCTAAATTTAGAAGGAAAAGCAACAAGGAATGACCTAAATAGGCTTATATAACAAATTCCACTAATGGAGTAACACCATATGTTGCAAAGGCAGGTGAGGCATTAGTCTTTCTTGGAAAATATATATAAGATGATTTTGTTAATTGTCACTGTTTTTTTTTTCTTCACTTGCCACCTCTTCACACACTTTAATAGCTGTTATGGTAGCTAGAATCAGGCAATATGTGATAAAAATGACACTTTGTTTCAGTCCTTATAATTTGCTAGTGATATAATGGTCAAGCTCCATTAGTGGCTCTAGACCCTTCAAAATGTGACCTTGATCTTCCTCTTAAGGATCAACGCATCCCAAATGCCTTTAGTCCACACTTTTAAGTCATAACTCTATGACATTAAATCCAAAATGGTATAAACTTTCAAGAAACAGCACATGTTCTTTCCCTCCATGTAATGTCCATCTCTTGATCCTACCTGATAAGATTATTACTTGTCCTATAAATTCCACCTGACTGGTTTCTCCTTCTTGTGAGAGTTTTGTCAAGGTTATTATCATATCTTTCTTGTGCATCTTCTTTATGAATCCACATCGAAGAATGTCACCTCAACTGATCTCAAGCCCAGAGCAGTCTTATTTCTCCAATATGATCTGTTCATATTTATCTTATCAAGGCTAAATAGTGACGCTTATCATCTTTTCCCTTTCCCAGCAGTTGCCAGAACTTTCAATGTCAAATTTGTAGTCCATCTCTGACCATGAGTAGTAGTTTTCCCAACTATATTCCTGGCTATATCTTACAAGCAGACTTTTCCTTTTTCCTTTATTTCAAAATTTGGTAACTTGTCTTTTATGGAACATTTTATGGAACTCTTTTCTGGAATGAAGGGGCAAGGGAAGGAAGGGAAAATAAGAAAATCCAAACTAAAAAGCTGCTTTCTTTATAATTCTCCCACCTCAAAGAATGAATCACTTTTCCTCTGAGCTCTCCCGCAACTTTGGAGAAAATTCTATTATAGCTATTATAGCACTCACATCACCACATGTGCATTCTTTATTTTCTTGGAATTTTTTTCTCTCCTTCCTAACTGAAAATTCTTTAAAAGCAAGAATTGCTTCTTGCTTTTCTTGTTATTCCCAGTTTCTGGCTCACTTGCTCAAGTAACTGCTCAATATATGTTTACTGAAAGAACAGTAGTTGAAAAGTCGCTCCAGAGTTTCAATCAATCACATAAGTTCTGTTCAAAAGATTTAGACTCATTCTCTGAATCAGACTTCTGACCTTCAGAACATTATATGTGACTACTTGCAGTCATATTTTTATTGTACGTGTCTCCAACTGACTTTTAGCAAATAACCTGCAGCTTTATTTAATACAAATCAGATCATATTAAATATAATTAAAAATCTCTCCATGAAATAGGATAAGATCCCATTGGGACACCATGAAACACAATTATACCTTCATGGCATATGCTCTTTTTAAGCAAATCCATCCATGAATATTAAAACCTGACATTCCTTTCTCAAAGTTGGTATCATCCTATAAATAGCATCTTACACCAAATAAGAATTAAGAAGCTATTGTATTATCTCTATTCTGGATTATTTCTCTACACCGAATCATCAACATTGTTACATACAAGGGATTTATTTGAGTGTAACGGCAAATCAGTTATATTGGTATAACACTTAATTATATCCATTCTCTTTAAAAGATGATGAAATTTTACAATATGTATTGAGTAAAAGCAATTCAGCAAGCAGAAGGCAGGTTCAAACCTCCTTTCTTTGTTTGATCACTAGAGGGCTTGTTTACTTAGGACCTCATGGTCATGGCTAGGGCAATTGCCTGCAATGTCACTTGAAACATTGAATAGGAATAAAATAGTCTGAAAAAATTATTATCGATTCTGATCTTCTTGTTCTTATTTAGAAAAGAACTAGATATAGGAAGAAATAGAGTGTTATTATTGGAAAATGGAGAATCTTACACATCATTTTTCAATTTAAGGGAAAAGAATTCACTTTATTCAGACAGTCATGGATATATTGTCATTTATCTAAGGGGGCAAGCAAAAGTGATTTAGCCTTTCACACAGATGTGTGTTGTATATGTATGCTTTCACACTTAAACACAAGCACTTTTTGGGTCAGAGCTGCCTCTGGTAAAGCAGTCAACAATCATGACCAGACACTAGTCCAGAGGTACAGTACAGAATGACCCACTAAACTAGCACAAACTCCCTGTCTTTTCAGCATGCTGCCTCACAGTGTTTTAGGAAAAAAGAAAAAAATGAAGCAATATCTGTAGGAGATAGCTTCTGGAAATTCACTTCCTAATATAGTCAATAATTTCAGTTCTTAGCTGGGTACAGTGGTACACATCTGTAATCCCAGCAGCTCAGGAGGCTGAGATAGGAGGATATCATGGTCAGTCTCTGCAACTTCACAAGGACCTGAGCAATACAACCAGACCCTGTATCTAAATAAAGTACTTTTTAAAGGGCTGGGGATGTGGTTCAGTGGTTAAGTACCCCTGGATTCAATTTCCCATACCCCAGCCAAAAAAAACCAACAACAACATCAATTCCAGTTCTTTCCAAAGATGCATAGTTTCCTTGATAACATGTCTAATTAGTGACTTAAAAGCTTGAAAACATTTCCCTTCAACTTAGGTTCAGTCTTTTCAACATAACAGTGGTTCCAGGAAGAAAAGAGCAAACTGCCCCTCCTTTTTTATGTCCCTTATCCCATGTTCCAGCACCATTGAAAGCTTTAGCAACATTTAAAATACAGTTCGACTTGGCCATGTCATACTTTGTATTGTGGCCATTCACATATTGCAGACACAAATTAAATAATTTGTCAGTAGGGTTAGATAGAAACATTTTAATGTAAGAAGGGGAAAGCTAGTGTGTACGAGAAATATGACCTATATTATCTGAATGGACCTAATATAGAGGTCCTTAGAAAGAAAGAAGCAAAAGAGTCTGCTTTAGAGGGATACAGAATGAAAAAGACCTAACTAGCCTATGGAGTTCTATTCCAGAATTATGATCTCTTCAGTGTAGGGTTAGTACTAGCTATAAGGTTAAATTGGTAGGTATGGGGCAGTTGTGCTGCAGAGGAGCTGACTGAGGCAACTTTGGTTAGGATGCTGTAACAATTGTGTGACTAATTGCAATACTCATGAAGCCACAAAGTAGACTGATTATTATCTTGGCTCTGTTTAAATTTCTACTTAGTGCATGCGTTATGATGTTTGTAATATGTTGGTATAATAGTCTGTTACAGTACTTTGTGGGTGACACAAATATCCTGAGGGCATGTGTTTACATTCATTTCATGGATAAGGATACACCATCAAAATAGTTTGTGGACTATTGCTCAGGAAGACAGAGCTTTTGGAGCAGGCAGCACATTTTTTGACATGGAAAAATGTTTAGAAGTTCATCCAAAACAGTATGTATGAGGGATGGTTATGAGGATTGCACACTAAATCATGACTCTTTACCCATCTGGCATTACCGGGAACCTAAGTCTACACTGACCTTTGTGTTCTATCCTCTAAGAGGGTCCATGGCATATTTGATAGAGAAAATAAGCCATAACAATCTCGTAAAATCCTGACAAGGATTAAGTTTGCAGATTGTTTCCAATAGTTGGAGAATGAACTGCTGAAAAGGTTATAGCAAAATGTGTGTTTAGCTATGATTCAGAGGCATGAAGCATCTCAAATATATTTCAACATTAAAATATCAAATGATAAATTTTTATAAGAAGTAAAGTTTTCATTGTTTCTTTTTAGATATATATATAACAATAGGATTCATTTTGACATAATTATAAATGCATGGAATATAATTCGTTCTATTTCAGTCCCCAGTACTTGGCCCTTCCCTCCTTTTGTTCCCTTCCCTCTACTCTATTGATCTTTCCACTATTTACTTATAGTTTTTTTAATTAGTGTCTTGTGAATGTCCATGATGGTGAGATTCACTGTGGTATATTCATATATGTACATAGGGAAGTTAATTAGCAACTTAGCTACAACTAGCACTCTAGATGAATATTAGAGTTTATCTAATAGTGAGTCTCCTTTCTGTACAGTGATCTTACACTCATTTATTCTTTTATCCATTTACAAAGAATAACAATATGCATTTTATAGCAAATGACTGGAATTTCAGCTACAAAATGTTTCATCCTATGGGTAAGGAGATTTTCATAATTCTTTTCCAACTTAACACAGAAGCATCTTCCAGAATGTTATCTTTAAGATCATAGAAACCACAAGATTTAAATTTCAAAGTGAATATTATCCATTTCTGTTCATTTTTAGCCTACTTCCAGGCAAGCTTTCTGATGCCCTCATCATTTGTTTAACATTTCTCTTTCTTCCAGACTGCTTTGGGAATCAATTCTAGATCACAAGAGGAGGAAAAAAAAATTGAGAAACTTTTTACTTCCTCCCACCCCTAGCTCACCTTACCAGATAAGAATTTATCTACATTAAATAGATTCACCGACCCAGGACTAGTAACCTACCCAGAGCAGCAGCTTCTGCAGAGCTTAGTGGAGCATAAAAAAAGCCCCGTAGTGCCTGATTAAAGCCATCAGAAAAGCCTGAGACAAATCTAAAGGATTCTAACCTACAGGGCAGCATGACCCTACAAGCAGTTATTGGGAGTCTATATCATTTTATCATAACGAGTACTTTAGCTCTCATTTCTAATGCAGAGAATTGTGGGAATTTGAACCCCACCATATGTGCCAGGAAAAAGAAAAAACTTTTCCTCCCAACTAGATGTATCCTGAAGGAGGTATCACAGAAGTATTTGCCTTAGGGATGATGTTTTGGATTGCTTCACAGAGAAAAAGATTTGGTCAAGGCAGTCTAATAGGAATAACAGTCAACCTGAACATTGACATGGTTCTCCCATATTATCTCATTTCATCCTCACAGATCAGAGAAATCCAATTAGGTGATATTTCCCTACTTCATAAACCAGGGAAAGAAATTTCTGAAAGGTTAATTGGTGTGCTGAAGGGCACAGAGTAAAGTGCTCAGCTCAGTTCCACATCTAGCTCTGTATTCCTTTTTAGTTCCTCCATATTATGCTGTACCTTCTAAAAGAATTATTATAGATCATACATTTAGGATGCTGACATTTTTCTCAATTTTATTATCCATAGCTAAAAATGGTCAGAATTTTTGCTAATCATAATATTTGAGAAAAAAAATTCTTATATATTGTTTCTTCACAATTTTCTTTTATTAAATATTCTCTCCCTTCAGTAATGACCATCCTTGAGATTGATTTTCCCTGTGGACAAAAACCTTTTGCTTTCTTTCATCTAGCAGTTAAAAGGAAATATTCGTGCAGCATGACGTGCTTCTTTCAATATGATCACTCACAAGTTGCAATGAAAATACGAATTGTATGCATATGGGCATTTAATTGTTAAAACAAGAGTGCTTTTAAAGCATCTGCTCATAGTCTATGGTCAAGGCTACATAAAATAACAACCACCCTTGCATTCAGTGACTAAGAAATGGCATGCTGTAAATTTAGAATAACTTGTTCTAAGCAAGCTGTAAATGTTAATTCTCTAGCAAATATTTTTTGTCAGTTTGATGTACCATGGATTAAATCATACTTCCTGCCACATTTCTCTGCACACACTAAAAGCCCAATGTGATATAAGTAAGGACTTTCTCCTTTTGGAGATCTCATGTAGTCTCAGAATTTAATCTTTTGTCTGTATAAAAGTTGTTCTTAAGTCAGATTCTATGAACCAGACAACTGTCCAAAATATTATTTCTTCATCTCTAGCTTTCTAATAGAAATATCTAAGTGAATGTCTCACTGACCTCTTCCATCCAGCTGGTCCCAAACCAAACTTGTTATCTTTCCCCAAAACTTAAAATCCTTTCATAATGTCCTTATTTCGTTTTCTCATCCATCATTCTCTTTGGTACTTAGGCTTGAAATGCTTCATCCTTAAATTTTTTCTTTCCTTTTCCTCTCATGTCCTATGTCCTGTAAATTGCAATGAGCTGTACTAAACTTTCTATTTTCACTGCTATCATTTTACCTAGTGTTGACACCACACTGTTGTGCCTTAACCTGTTTCCATTCCCAGCTTTTTTTCCTCCTGTCAACCTTCAAACTGTTCCAAGGTTGATCTAACTCAACATTTAGTATAAGCCCCTCACTCCCTCAAAAGCATTCATTTCTTCTAAAATTAACTCAGAACACCATTCCAAAATTATCTCAGGTTCAGAATTATCACTTTGACATCTGCATTGCCCCCCTCCACATGAGTAGAGACAGACCAAGTCCGTCAATAATACACTATTCTCATTTCCATTCTGCTGCTTCATTTATGACTTTTACATTGACAGCACTAGATTTTTGTTGTTGATGTTATTGTTGTTGTGAGTGGTGGTGATAAATAATGACAAGTAGTTCTATGAACTTTTTGAGGAAAAGAAATATACAGAAATAGGCTAAAAGAAGGGAATGCAAAATATTATGAATTAGCCTTATATCTGTTACTTTGTTATTGTATCAGTTTTAGCTTGAAATAAGAACATATAAATTTTATAAGTTTTGATTTACAAAATGTGGTAACCTTATTTTATCACTTTGTTTATTTACTTATGTCACTCTGATTTTTATACATTTAGAATCTGTGTAATTTTCCAAATTAAAATTCAAATCCCACTTCTGGCCTTAGAGAATCTTTTTAGCTATGCTTATAGCAATAATCATGTAACTTTTTTTAAATTTGAAAATTAAGGACAAAACCAGCAAAGCTTCTCAGTCCTGTCTGTAGTTGCAGAATGGGGGCGCACGGCTGTCCTTATTCCCAACATTTTAAGCAATAATGAGTAGGTTTATTTCAATAGTTCTTTTTTTCTTCCTCCAGTGAGGATGTGAGAGAAAAGGTACACACATACATTGCTGGTTGAACTGTAAATTGGTACAGCCATTCTGGAAAGCAGTATGGAGATTCCTCAGAAAACTTGGAATGGAACCACCATTTAACCCAGTTATCCTACTCCTCAGTATATACCCAAAGGACTTAAAATCAGAATACTACTGATTTTAAGTATACTGCTACTACAGTGACAGAGTCACATCAGTATTTATAGCAGCTCAATTCACCATAGCAAAGCTAGGGAACCAACCTATGTGCCCTTCAACATATGAATGGATAAAATAAATATCATACATATGTGTGTGTATACACACACACACACACACACACACAATGGAATATTGCTCAGCCATAAAGAAGAATGAAATTATGGTATTTGTTGGTAAATGAATGGAACTGGAGACTATCATGTTAATTGAAATAAATCAGTCCCCCAAAACCAAAGGGCAAATGTTCTCTCTGATGTGTGGATGCTTACACACAATGAGGGGGTGAAGGAGAATAGAAGTTTATTGGATTAGCAAAGGGAAATGAATAGAAGGGAGCAGGGATAGGATTAAGAAAGATAGTAGAATGAATTGGACATAGCTTTCCTATTTTCATATATGAATACACAACCAGTGAAACTCCACATCATGTACAACCACAAGAATGGGATCCTAATTAGAATTATTTATACTCCATGTATGTATAATATGTCAATATGTACTTTACTGTCATGTATATCTAAAAAGAACAAATAAAAAATTTTAAAAATAAGTAAAATAGGAATCTGGGGTCTGGTATATGAATCTTGCAAATGAGGGATTCTTTACTGGAAGTGACTCTGAAAGCTTTGCACCTCTTTGGGACTATCTGCAGTCATAAATTCAAGGACAAATGTTCCATATCTCTTTAATGACCTCATACAATCTCTTCATTTGCATAACATTGCTGTATTTTAGCTATGTCACAAAACAGGACTTTCATTTGTCTGGAATAATTTTATTTTTCCCAGGAAGACAGATTGATGAAACAGCTTCATGTATACATGTCCTGGTGTTTGTGCATTATTAGGAAACTGGTTGGAAAACTATTCTCATGCAGAAACTATACAATTATTATTTGAGGAAGAAGAAAAGCATGATGAAAGGAGATGAAATGGTGCCTCTGATAATTTTACTTCCTGTTTCTTAAACCTGAATTATAATGAAAACTCAAGTAAATCAATTTGTATTGACTGGCAAAAATGAAACAGGAATATAGGTGAATAAGTATTGAATTTCTTTAAAAGTCATTTAGCTTTAGACTCACAAAGAGCATATTAGCTAATAGAATTGGTGGCCAAGCTGTGGTATAAACAGAGCTAAGGTCAGAGTTAGATTCTATTTGGGGCTGAAGAAAAACCCAGCTATGACCATATTTTAAACTCCTAAATCCAGTCTGCTGACTCTTTTGTGCAATAAGGTAGATGATGAAAAAGGACCAAGTATTCAAAAAAAATCTCATAAACATCAAAATGCCTGTCTTATTAATGGATAGGTTCTCATACAACAATCTTTTATAAAACAGAATGGAAAAAAACTCAAAATCATGCATTGAATCAAAAAAACTATGCAAATTAGTTCACTATTGAAACAAAAAATCATCTTAATAAAAATCTAAAATTTTAGTTTCTAATAATTAAAATATTAAATAATCATCAGGTTTATGAATACTCAGTCTAGGTTAATGAAATAGAAAATTAACTTACATTTGTCCTCTTCTTTCTAGGATTTGATGGGAAAAGTAGTTGTGATATAGAGAAAGATTAGAGGCCTTAGGGGTCTCAGATTTAGATTTGAGTTCTGGTTCCCTGCTTTCCTAGGTAATACGATCTTGAGCAAATTGACCTCTGTTAGTCCTTTCTATTCACCTGAAAATGTCAAAAAAATGGAACTTTATAAATGAACGTTCTATAAAAAATATTTATATTTTGCATATACAAGCAATTCATATGTATTACCACAATATTTAAGATATATCAAAATGTATTCCTATATTTACATATTAGATATTAATATAACATTTATATTATATTGATATAAACATGAATGTTACTTTAAAATTGTTACATATATATACGTATATATGCTCTTTAATATATGTGGGGTCAGAGAATGTCACTGCACTTATGTCTACTGAAAACTTTACAACTAAGTTTTTCTTAATCAATACTGTTAAACGAGAGGTAAATTTAATGCTGCTGTATTCTAATGTAATTTACTTTATAAAAAGCAACTAATGAGATAATCTGTATTTCTCTTTTTAATGCTATTTATAATACCTGGCTGGCCTTTATGCCATTAAATTAGGTAAGCATTAATTTTCCAATGGAACAGATTGCCAGCAAGCACACACATACAAATAGTGCACTGAAGAGAACGAGCTGCTGCTTAAATTCTTTTTCTGAAAGGTAATAGAGCTTTTCTCATTACTTCAAATGCATGAATGAATGAACAACTTTGCAAGCAAGCACAGACGTTCCATACATTCTCTCATCAAACAGCCCCATCGCTGCCTTGGTACTTTTTTTTATTCTGGTTCAGCATTATTGATTTTTCCAACAATTGAGTTTGTTTGCAATAAGCTGAACCAGAGCATAACCTTCTACTAATTAGAAAAAATGTATGAGTATTAGCTTGAGGAAGCAATAGCATTCCTTGTGCGTTTTCTAGTGCAAACTCAGGGTGATGTTTTGTTTGATTGCTATTGTTTCTTTTTCCCCTTGTGACAGTGTTGTTAAGTCTGATGCAAAAAAGTCTGAAAACCTTTTAAATAACTTGTGCCCATTCTGGAAATAAAAAGACCTACAAAGGTCAGCTTTGAATGGAAGTGAAAATAGATCATCTTAGAATACAAATCTATGCCATTACTCTCTCTGTTTACTTTTAAGTCTTTGTCATTATTTACAATTGTTTTCACACCCTGGTCCACTTTGAAAGTGGACACCTTAATTATTTTCTTTGTTTTAATTACTTAATTGGAAAATATTCCTTGATTCATATATATATTCCCTAATTATTATGAAAGCATGTTGAACTAAGAAACTAGAAAAAAGTACCATATGTGATTCACTGTTTAGGTTTTTTGTTTTTTATTTTTTTATTTTTTAATTTTTTTACCATTTCTGGTCAGGTTGACTGAATTGGCCCATGAAGATTTCTTTAGCTCAGCAAAGCTCAACCATGTAATTTCAGTTGTAAATAAGTAAAAGTTGCTGTGCCTCAGCATATTCACAGAAATTAAAAATTACTCATTTCTCTTATATTTTGAAATCTGACAGTATTTCTTGAACAAAACAACTTATGGTAGAAATAAATTGAAAATGGGTGCAATGGTGGTCACTGATATGCACATACAACAGAATAAAGGTAGCATGCAATTTGGAATTAAACCACAGATCTTGGTGTCTGTAAAAATACAAACCAATTGTTAGGAAAATATCTGGAAGGAAAAGGAAGCCAAAAATCATCGCATTAGTATTACCAGGAGATGTGTTTCTGATTCTTAAATAGAATTAAAGATGAGCGCATCATGACTCCAACATTTGTAAGGAGACTAAATAGATAATGGCCTTGAATCCATTTCATTTTGAAGACCTTGACAGCATAGGTTAAGTGTTTGGTGATGCATCCTTGGCTGAATAAAACTCCTTGTGATAAATAAGTTGCTATCATTAATCAACACAAAAGCTAAATAGTAATAATAAATAAATTCCTTCAAGTCAATTTCCTTCAAAGTCATCTCATTTTCTGAAGATCAATGCCATAAAGGAATTCCATGTGTGATATCTGAGGGTACACATATCAGTTAGACACCAGTGTCATTGTGAGAATGAATAGTAGGAATAAAATTGACTTTTTCTTTATCTTCCAAATTTTAAATAACATTGGCCTTCACTAGAATTATTACAGACATACATAGAAATTAATTTCTGGAAGAGTATATGCCCATTTAAACTGTGTGCTTAAAGCAATGGTGTATGTCATACCAATGTGAGTTTTGGTCACCTTCAGGGTATTTTAGTTCTCAGAAAATAAAACTGTCATGTTCTTCATGTTTTCTTCCTATTACTTTCTTTTTTGGTTCTTTTTAGTTATACAAGACAGTAGAACCCATTTTGATATAACTATACAAGCATGGAATATATCTTATTCAAATTAGGACCCCATTCTTATGGAATGATGGAATGATGGTGAGATTCACTGTGGTGTATGCATAAATGAGCACAGGAAAATTATATCAAATTCATTCCACTGTCTTTCCTTTTCCTATACCCCTTCATTCCCCTACTTTATTTCATATCACTATTAAGGTAAACATTATTTTTGGACATCAAAATTCTTAGATGTATAATATATCATATTAGCACAATTGGCAAAAGACAATTTTATTTTTTTACTTATTTTTAAATTTATTTTTTCTGTTCCAATAATGTGAGGTCCCCAGGTAAAAAAAATAATGGTAACATATTTTTGGCACTGTAGACAAATTAACAGTATATAAATTTCCACATAGCATACTGTGAAAATGCTTCTATTTTTTTTATTCTAATAATTTTCTAAAATTTATAATAATATTTTTTTAATTTACTCAATGCAGAGAGAGATTTTAAAGTATTAAAATATTAGCAAAACATCATTTAAAGAAATAATTTTATTATAACAAAAGAACTTGGAAATTTGATAATATGCATAATTTAATGAATAATTATCTATGGTGAGTCATCATTTTTTGCAATAAAAATAATTTTCTCTTTGTAGTTACATGAACCAAGGTTCTGTAAAATAATCCAAAACCTGTGCAGAAAAGAACCTAAAGGGTTACCAAAAAATGTTCCTAGGTTTCATATGCTATTTGATTGATTGTTTTGGAAGCATTTAGTATCAGAGAGAAATCTCATTCTTTATCAATCATTAATTCCTATATTTAAAAAAATAAACAATAATAAACCATTAGGATTATCTTATTTCACTAGTAAAACCAAGCACCATAACAGTGCATTAAGCATAATAGGTCCTCAGTAAATAATAGTTGAAATAGCCATAGGATTAAACACCAGACACAAAGGCTGTATTGAATTGATGTAAGTTAGAATGCAAGCCACTGCATAATCAAGCACATAATATTGGTCTTAATTATGTGTTTGTTCTACACTTGAGAGGAAATGAAGAATTCAAACAGCTTGGTGGTTTGACCACTGCACTACTTGGATGACCATGAGTTTTTTATTCTTACTCCACTGTGGATTTTTTAACTATAGACTTTAAATAAGCCTGGAGCAGATATTATAAATACATTGCTATAGCAAACGCAAAATTTTCATAAGCAGCAACAATGTTTCATACCCATTAACAGTAAATTTCAAATACTTTGCCAAAAAAATTGAAAGAAGCATTATTCTTTTGGCCTGCCCATAATAGCATAAATGATGCATATTTATTTACTTACCTAGAAGGTTTTATTGAACATACTGAGGTTTCTATCAGTTATTTTCCTTGTACAATATACCAGCTCATTAGGAAGATTCTACAGACTTACAATGGATTCATTCTGAAATTTCATATAAAAATATTTTTGTTGAGCCATCTGTCCCTATTGGGTTTAGGTTATCTTTTTGGAATTGGAATTAAACAGGTAAAAAATATAGAATCACTTTGATTTTTCTTCTTAACTTCTTAATTCCTTCTTATTTTAAAAAGTGGAAATAGTTTTAAGAAAAATAGTAAATTAATTCATAAGCTATTTTTTATGATACAAAGATATTTAAAGAATAAATGTATCTAGTTATCCTATTTTAAGCCTTCATTTCTACATTTGACATCACAGGCAAATATAACAATTTAAAAAAGAAATCAGACCAGACTTTAGTGCTGCATATATTTTTCCCCAAATTTAAGACTCCATGAATATTTTAATGTCAGATTTTACAATTTAATATATCATGGTATGATTACTAAAGAGTGTTAATCCTTGCCTCTGCTACCTCCCTGAATTCATTGCTATCACGCATTCTCAAGACACTTATAAGGCCAGAAACAACCAAAATAGAATGCGTAGCGTTGGATGCTGTTATATTCACTGCTTATAATATGAAGCATGTTTCAGAATATGTGTTAAGTAGCAGCATGCCTCCAATCTTCATGAAGATTTTCTCTTTTTTCCTTAGAAAAATATCATCCATGGAAATTAATATAATTAATAGATCAATCAATGAACAAATTTGACCATTAAATACTTCCCAGGTGCCAAAAACTTTCTGGGAATATACAGTAGAGTTTAAATCTAGCTAGAGGACTGAATGTAAGCATATCAAACTATGACCTAATATGTTTTAGTCAATTTTTTCACTGCTCTGATGAGAAGTTCTGACCAGAACAATTTTAAAGGAGGAAAAGTTTGTTTGAGAGCTCAAGGTTTCAGAGATCTTAATCCATAGAAGGCTAGTTCCACTCCTCAGGGCACAAGGTGAGGCAGAATATCATGGTGGAAGAGTGTGGCAGCAGCTCACATGGTGATCAGGAGGCAGAAAAAGACTCCACCCTCCAGGTACAAAATATATACACCTAGCCACACCCCCAATGAACCACTTCCTCCAGCCGCACCCCACCTGCCTCCATTTACAACTCAATCCCATCAGGGATTAATTCTCTGATTAGATTAAGGCTAGAACCCAATCATTTCTCCTCCAAACCTTCTTGCGTTGTCTCACACAAGACACATCCAAACCATAACATGATAAAATGTGTGATAATAGAACTATGCAACTATTATACTGGGACACATTTGATTATGCTGCTAACTTTTCCTAGGAAGTAAATAAATACAACAGTTAACTTTATATATTAATACAACATAATATACTATACATGTTATATTAATATATAATAGGTAAAATTCTCTTAAAAGATAATTGTTCTCTTTTAAGTGATTTATATGAGCTAACAGAAGATGGAATGAATGTCATCTCTATATTTTTAGACTTTAAGAAATAATGGATCTTTCCCAAAGCCCTAGAGTTAGTAAGGAGTAGAAACTAGAATTAAAACTCCAAAAGTGTGACTCCAAAGACAATGCTCTTGGCCCTCAAGCCATACTGACTTTCTGTTTTCCTTTATAGTCATCTGAGAAAGATTCAGAGACAAGTTAATATTTGTGTTGAAACCTAAAATATAGTGATGATTTCATCATTTATAGAAAGAATAGATGGAAACTTTTAAGCAAAGTGGTACAATGAGCCACTTCAGACTGGAAGTGGCCTTGAAGGTCACACAATAGGATTTTGACCTTATTTTCTGAGTTTCCTTAGGGTATATTGTTATACTCACTATGAACATTATGTTGAATTCCTATCCAGGTCAAAGTACAGTTTAAGCTTCCATGTATACATGAAATGTAGGGCCTTTAATTTGTATAACCATTTTTAAAGTGCAGTATGGAGTTGAAGCAATTAGCCATATTATACAGTCAAAAGAAACCCTTTAACTCTAAATATTCTTAAGTTGTTTCAATAATGAATGGTGTAAATGTATTCTTTCCACACAAATTATATAAACTCTATTTGAAATGAGGTACTATTTAAATAAGTTATTTTATGTTATAAAGTTTAATATTTTAAAAGATTAAAATACTCTTACTGAAGCCTACAAAGCATTCATACAATGTAAAATCTTTGTGTTGAAACCATCCATGATAAAAGAAAAAAACAAATAAAACAGGATACCACCACACCAAAAACAACAACAAAACTTCACTTGGCTTGAGACTTTATGCAGCTCTCAAGCAGCCATACTTTTCTTTAAAGCATGTAATACAATGTTCAAAAAGTGTTGTGATAATGAGAAAACACCATCTTCTAATATTGAGTTTGAAAATTGCATATGGGTCTTGGAAGTTCATGATGCATAGTGAATGCTTTGTCTGTGTGAAATATGTGAAATCTTCCTGTCTCTAAAGCCTGTAGGCTTCCTTCCTCATCTTATTTATTGGTACACTTCAACATAAACACTGTTCTTGTCTCTGGAACCTATAACTTTCTATTTTCTACTGATGACTGGTGGCTTTGCTTTGGTTCTAGTAAATGTGTGTCCAAAGCCAGTGCCCCGAACATATACAGAATCTTTTCAGAAGAAGTAATCATTACATTTTTTTTCCCTGTAGCACCTCTCAACTCTCCATCCCTTCACTCAAAAAAGTCTCTTTTATGTGTCATTTTTCCTTCAAAATTATCTTTTTATTCTTTCCGCATTTCAATTTTAAAAATAGTTGAGTAATATAAAAGCAGGACACATCATGAAGCAGATGATCAATTGGCCAATTGATTAGAAAGAAGATGTTTCTCATTTGCATCCTCTGTCCTGTTTTTCTTATTTTTTTTTTTCAGAAAGAAAGTCCATGGCTTTGTATTCATAATTGGATACGTATATATTCACTTTTCATATCAAGGAACAAGGTTTAGGAAACAAGTAATTGTGATAAGTAATAAAGATGGATTGCATCTCAAGAGATGTCTAAAATTTATATGTTAAATTATAATAATATAGATTGCTGCGAGGAAATCTTTGTAAAAAATAGTATCTTTTTTAGTCATTACAAATATTTGTTAGTGAGCACATGAGGAGACAAAGATCATGAGCCTCATAAAGGATACATTTTTTTAGCTGATAGGAATTCAACATATTTCATTAGGTCAGTTGAGTTTCTCTCCTCAGGTATTAATACATCTAGATTTTTAATGACATGTGGCATTTCTAATTGCTAAAATAATTTGGATTCATTTTATAAATAATTTAATTTATTTTTTAATAAATTATAATCAATTTAAAAATATTTCTATAATTATATCACACTAAGACATTTGCAGTCTAACACCTGCTAATTTTCATGAGGAAGAGATGGAATTATATCTACAGTCTATTTCATCTAGTCTTGTCCATGGAATTTAAACATATAGGCATGCCATTGGTTTCATGAGACTCAGTGAAAAAAAAGAGGAGGAAAGGCTAGTACAGAGTCAGTCATCAAGAATCATAGGAACATTTAGATTCAGCGCTCAAAGAATGACTGAATTGGAAGAAATCTAGTGTTTGTTAGAGTTATACATGGAGAGAGAAAGATATTTATCTAATCAACTCTAGTCTTGCTTATTGCTATATACAACATCAATCTCTTTATTCTAAAATCATAGTTTTATAAACATATATACATTAGAGAAATAGAACATGAATATGTGGATTATATAAGGGCAAATAAGAATCTAAAACTTAAGTCCAGTTACTATTTCAGCAAATATGGACTAAAATATATTGGGTGGTCAGAAACTGTTGATAAAGATATAAAAAAAATTAGACATAATCCTTTATAAAATTTTCAGTCTTTAGTGAAGACAGGCATTAAAAAAATATCATGAACTCACCAAAATGAGCAAATACTTATCATTATTGAATTTCTAATGTTCTTGCAATAACAATTTGGATAAATGTTCCTCAGAATATGTTAGGACATTCAACCTCTAAAAGAAAACCTACCAAAATATCTGAGAATGAAAATATATTTTTAAATTACATAAAATAATGCATTCTTTGAAATGAACCTTAAACTTTCTCATGAGTGATTTTATTTTTGATCATGGGACTTAAAAACTACGAAAAATGTAACTCTAAATATATGTATGTAAACTGGTCTCATAGATCTAAGTTTTTGTACACTTTTATTATAAATAATAATAACTGGAAATAGATATAAAATATATTGTGCTGTTAAGACTTGCTAAACATTAGAAGTTTAATGGAGAGAAGCCAATAAATCTACTTTAAATAAGTGGGGTTTATTTTTTAAATAGGTGAAACTTATTCCTTTGGGAACATTTGAATGAACGGGGATGAGAATTCATGTTTTATCTGAATGTGTAATCAATTTTCCCTAACCATGACTTTTTTGGTCCTTTCACATCTTAGAGTATATTGTACATCTCTCAGTGTTTTAAATTAATTGCATTTTCTATTCCAATTAGTTTAAAAATAATGCAGAGGAGAGTTAATAAAATTAACCACTCCAAAGGTAAGTCATCAATTTTATCTTTTATCTGTTTCTAACAATTGAAAACTAAGCAGTTAGCTTTACCCAGTGGGCCCAACCAGATGAGTTAAGATACACAATCAAATCATTGAGTCCAGTATATCTTCATATAACATCATTGACGTCATGCCTATTAGGTTGGGGTTCATAAAATAAGACTCTATAAAGAAAGAGATAACTTAGTCTTAATTAAAATGTGTGTTTTGTGATATAGTTGAGTAGATTGATCAGTTAACTGAAAATCAGGTATTTGTGGTAAATTGATTTATGCTACCTAAAACACTCTGGGCAATTAAAACTAACCAGTAAGTAAAATCATGGGGCTCATAAAAGCCATTTAAATTATCAATGAAAACCACATAATAATTTCAACACTGTTAATACCTCAGTCAAGCAGGTGGTTCTCAGAGGTCCTCAGTTCATTATTTATTTGTCATCATTCCTAATAAGCATGTTCTTGAGTTCATGTCATCCAAAAATAATTGGCATACCCTACAGAGACCTAGGAAAGTGATGTAGGCACACTCCCACCCAACATTTAATGACTAAATCTATCTCAATGACTTGCCTTTCTATTAAAATAACAAGTTTGGGATGTGATTTACTAAAATCAACTTTCATAGTATTATTTCAACAAAGAACAGTCTTTTGTGTGACAAGTTATAATATCTAGCTATCGGAAGGTCTACTATATTTCTCTCCCACTGAGAACTATTTGTTATCTAATGTCACTTATAGACTACATGTAAATCAAATTATTATTTCCAGCTCTGCATGGTGCAATGCTGATTAAAAACTTGTCAAGCTATCAGAAGAATAAGGCCATTTCCCAGCATGGAAAAATGTTATTTATTCTAGGCCCAATGACTGGTACCAGAACCAATGCTTAATAATAATATCTGTGACCCAGGGTGGTTGGGAAGAATCATTTAGAATGATCTCTCTTATCACAATACTAAGGCATTTTAATTTCTGACACTGCTGAAATAATTGTGTAATTTAAGGAAATGTAACAAAAGGCAGCAAAACTGTCACTGAATTCACTGAAGTCAGAAGACAGTATACAGTTCTTAGCATTTAGAACTTCTTCAAAGGATTTAGCACAGTTGACCACTGTCCTTTTGAAATGTTCTACCTCCCTCCCACTTTCTTTCTTCCCTAACTTTTTCTTTGTTTCTTTTGTCTCTTTGACTAGTTCTTTGCATTCTGTTCCTCTGTTAAATGTTGTTTATTCCTGTTATTTGTCTTGAGTTCTCTTCTCATTTCAATTTGCTTGCTGTCCTGGAAAATTCTATGCCTTCATGTGTGTTTCCTGTTCCCCATATATTCTCCAGGCAAGATCTTCACCTGGACCTTAGGGCCATACTTCGACAAACCATGAGACAACTCCCACTGATAACTCAGATTCAACCTAAATCAATCTCATTATCTTCTATCTAAACTGAATGGACTAATGTGTGGTTCTGAAATTCATGCACTCAAACTCAAGTTGGAAAATTCCCAACAGTCATCTTCCTCCACAGTACCAACCATTAAAACCTGATGAGCCAACTTCCCAAATACTGCTCAAATATATTCTGGATCTTCTACTCTCACTGCCTCAGTTTGTGTTCCCATCATCTGTCCACTACCAGCATCCCAAAAGCCTCCCTGTCTACTTCTTGCACATCTCTGATCCAATTTCTCCAATGCATTTTCTAAAACACAGACCTAATTACATTATTTCCAGCCTTCAACAATACAATACTGCATAAAGTCCAAACACATTAGTACAGCATAAGTACCTTCATGGTCATATCTTGAGCCAACTTTTCAGTCAATCCTTAATTTTATTTCTTTTGCACTATAAATTTTAGATGTAAAATGTGACCAATGCATAGTGAGATGTTTCACACTCGTGTGTATGTGCATGGACATGTATTTTACTAGTTCTTTCTACTTATCAAACACACTGTATTAATTATCTGTTGTTACATAACAAATCATCACAATCTTAATGGCTTAGAACAAAAAATATTATCTTTTAACTTCTATAGGTTAGGTATTCCAAGTATGTCCTCTCTGGATCCTCTAATTCAGAATGTCTCACAGACTACAATAAAATTGCGAGTCAGGTTAAGGTCCCTACCTGGAGGCTTGACTGGAGAAGGATCTGATTCCAAACACATTCAGTGGTTGTAAGCTGAATTTAATTTCCTGAGGCTTTGATTCCTACCTGGCTATTTGTCAAAGGACATCCTTCAATTGCTTATCACATGGACCTTTCCATAGGTGACTCTTTCACAAATACGGCAATTGCTCCATCAAGGCCAACAATATAGAGCATCTTCTAGGAAGATGAAATTCACAATCCTATGTAACCTAATTACAAAAGTGACATCCCATTATCTTTGCTGTCTTCTGTTGGGTTGAAGTAAGTCATTAGATTTGACTCACACAGAAAAGGAAGGGATTACTCATGGATACAAGTACAAAGAGGTGGAGATTCTTGGGAGCTGTTTCAAAAGCCACCCACCATACTATCTAATCCCACCTTCCCCCACTCCCATCCACTGACAACATCTGGTCATATTATTTAAGACTCATCTCAGTTATCAAGACTTCAGTTCAACAAAAAAGATTTCCCTAACCAACCCACACTAAATTTGATTAGTCCTTTTTTGCACTCTTTTGTTTTCTCATTTATTCAAATTTTATATTTAATTTTTATTTTTTATTAGAACATCATAATTGTACATAGTAATTGTATTCATTTTGACAAAATCATACATGCAAGGGAATTTAATTTCAAGTCACATCCTCTCCCTTTTCTTTCACTCTTCCCTCCTTCTACTCTTCCCCCTTCTACTCTATTAAACTTCCTTTCTTCTATGTATACTTAAAAGTGAAATTTCTGCCAGGCCAGTGGCATATGCCTGAAATCTCAGTGGTTGAGGAGGCTGAAGCAGGAGGGATTGCAAGTTCCATAGCCAGCCTCTGCAACTTAGTGAGGCTCTCAGCAACATAGTGAGATCCTGTCTCAAAATAAAAATATGAAAAAGGCCTGGGTATGTGGCTTAGTGCTTAAGCGCCTCTGGGTTCAAGCTCTGGTACTGAAAATTTTTTAAATGAAATTTCCTTTGGATATTTATATATGGATATAACATGATTTTGTTAAATTCATTCCATTTATCTTCCCCTTTCCCTTCCTTCCATCTTCTCATTCTCTAAAATCTACTCCACTGATCTTCCCTTTTTCATTATGATAACCCATCCCCTCCCCCACTGCCTTCTTTCCCTTATTTTGTTCTAGCTTAAATATATGAGGAAAGAAATCCTACCTTTGATTTTCTGAGTCTGGCTTATTTCACTTAGCATGATTTTTACTGTTTCCATGTATTTACCAGCAAATGCCATTATTTCATTCTTCTTTATGGCTGAGTGAAACTCCAGAGTGTGTGTGTGTGTGTGTGTGTATACATACATATGTAAATATGTGTACATATGTGTATATATTTATGTATATATGTATATATATATATATCACATTTTATTAATCCATTCATCCATTGGTGGACATCTGGATTAATTTCATAATTTGGCTATTGTGAACTATGCTGCTATAAACAATGAAATGGCTGTATCAATGAAGTATGCTGATTTTAGAACTTTGGGATAAATACCAAGGAGTTGGATAACTGGGTCATATAGTGGTTCCATTCCAGATTTTTTGAGGAATCTCCACAGTGCTTTCCAGAGTTGTTGCACTAATTTGCAGTCCCATTAAGACTGTAAGAATGTGTCTTTTTGTAACTTTAACATTATTTTTAACTATTGTTCATATAGTTTTTTCTAACACCAATACTTTATAAACAGAATATGTAGTTTACTTTTTCTAACTTCTGGTAAGGTGGTCAGTCCAAAGAAAGTGCTCATGATAAGAGATAAATAATAAAGCTTTAAGAATAAATGAAACCACATGAATTAAGTACTTGAAGTTATATATACAGTATTCTCTGTGGATACTTGACAGCCGATGATCCATTTAACATCTTAATGTATCATTCATGTTAGGTTATAAATGACAGTCTTCTATGAGTGACATTTAAGGTGACATATTTGATTATCTCTATTATTTTTAAATTATTTCAAATAAAAACAGCCATAAAGTGAAATGTCTTGTGGCTAACATGTATAGTCGTTAAGATCATAGGCTTTAGTATCAGACTGTGTGATAGAATTCCAACTCTGCTGCTTATCAACTGTATAGCTTCAGACATGTCACTTAACCTTTCTTTTCCTTGCCTTACTGATCTGTGAAATGGGAATAAAAATTGGACCTGTGTCACAAGTCTGTTTTAAAGGATAAAATTAAATGATTTGAGGAAGGCTATAAAAGGAAGCTTGAACTCTTAGTAAATGTTAATTATTATTATAAATATATAATTTATTGAAATTAATTATAAATCATATAATGTAAATAATGTAAATGTACTGAACTAGATCACCAGTGATATATGATTAACTGAAAAAAGTAACTTGGAAAGACATATGAATAGCATTATATGTAAGTATAGTCATATATAAACTATACTTAGTTAAACTATATGTTAATGTATGGGGAAACTTTTGAAATATACAGATTTTTACAATCATTATTTCCAGTGACTGAGGAAGAGGTGAACACATTTACCTTCATTTGTTGTTTTTCAGACATTTGTATTATTTTGTTTGAATTATTCTCAATAAGCATATATCACTTTTAGAATCTATTGGTTGTTGAACTCTTTGCTTAAAAAAAGATATATTTAAGTCCTAGCCTTAAATACTGCAGAGTGTGACCCTATTTGCAAAGAGAGTCATTGTAGATGTAATTAGTTAAGATGATGTTATGCTGGTATAGGATGGGTCTTTAATCCAATATGACTATTATCCTTATAAGAAGAGGAGAGATACACAGATACACAGGGAGAATACCATTTGATGATGGAGGCAAATTGGAGTGCTGCAGCTGCAAGCCAAAGTATACCAGGACTCCTGGCAGAACATCAGAAGTTAAGAAGAAGCCAACAAAGGATCCTGGATCTGCAAACACATTGGCTTTGGACTTCTGACCTCCAGAACTCTGAGACAACACATTTCTATTGTCTTAAGATATCCAGTTGGTGATTCTTTGTTAACAACAGTCTTAGGAAACTAGGACATATGGGAAAGAAAATAATTAGGGCTGGGGTTGTGGCTCAGTGGTAGAGCACTTGCCTAGCCTGTGTGAGGCACTGGGTTCGAGTCTCAGCACCACAAAAAAATAAACAAATAAAATAAAGATATTGTGTCCAACTGCAGCTGAAAAATATTTTTAAAAGACAAAATAATAATTGTTTTATAGTATAATCAAAAAAGTAAAAGGACAGGCAGTTGCGTAACTTGTAAAATTATAATTTCTGGTGAAGGTTTAGCTTCAGTTTCATTTTAACTCTTATTTCTCCAGCTATGTCTATAGACAATTCTCTTTGTAAATCTCAAACAAAGCTTTGACAAGCCATTCAAGTACTGGTGGGAAGTCCTAAGAAATCTGAGAGCTATTTCCTTTCATTCTGTTCCTCCATGGAATTTCTTCCATCCAATTTCTAATCATGAAAGTTATATCAAGAAGGCTGGGCACAGTGGCACATGCCTGTAATCCCAGTGACTGGGGAGGCTGAGGAGGAAGGATCAAGAGTTCAAAGCCAGCCTTAGCAAAAGTGAGGTGCTAAACAACTCAGAGAGACCCTGTCTCTAAATAAAATACAAAATAGGGCCGGGGATGTGACTCAGTGGTCCAGTGCCCCTGGTTTCAATCCCCAGTACCCAAAAGAAAAGAAAAAAAAAAAGAAAGCAGTTCATTAAGGGATGGGTAACATTTGATTGACTGCTATGACTGTGTGTACTTAAAGAGAAATAGCAAGTAATTTGCCTAAAGTATGTGACTTGAGTGAAACATGTTTTAGGTAAATATTAGAAACAAAACAAAAAGTTCATTGGGGCATACAAAAAAGTTCTATTAATAATTGTTAAATACTATACCTCGTATCAAATGGACAAATTGTTCAACATCAATATTTGTAGGTAAGTTAGAACTTCTGGAATTTTTTCTTTAATGATGAATTTGCAATTTTATTTTGTTTTCTTTCTTTAGCATCTTAGAGAAGGAAGAAAAAGTGAGTCAGCAATAAAGAACTTGTTCTATTCTCAATAAGTGTAACCATGAAAATGCAGGAAGGGAATGAAAAAAATTCAATCATTTGGATGAAAAAAACAAATGAAGGGAGCCATGGAATGCATAACCTCCAATAGCAGATCATATATTACTATCTCTTATCTTTGTCCATCTCTTTTACAAATATCTAGCTATTCATCAAATAGGCTTTCCTGGTAAGGATGAAAGAAATGCTGGAGATTTAAATTTAACTTAATCTATCATTGTTTCACTCTTCTGGTAGGATTGCTTGCATTCATTAAAGAAACTTTCCAATTTAAGGGAGTATTAGAAATAACTGAGAATTATATTACAAAATATGACAATAAAAATAGAACTGGTGAAGGAAAGGGCAGGAAAGGGAAAGGAAAGGGAAAGAGTAGAGGATAGGAGGGAAGAAGGAAACTGGAAATACAAATATATATTTTATTTTTATCATTCATTTACATGTGTAAACTATTGCCATTATCAGTACAGGAAAAGAAAAAAAATGCCACATTGTTCTGAAGTAGTTATTATTACTTACAGATAGAGCACACCATTAATGTTTTCCCTCTGTGCTAATGCAAAGGTTAAAAACCCTGAAAATTACCTGTACCATGGAAATGTTTTCTGGGGTTAATAGGAACAAAGTGTCCATCTTTGAGTTATATTAACAACTAAACCCTAGAGACTGAAGATAAACTGAAGGACAGTAAGGAAATATAATTGCATTGGACACTAATGTCATGAAGAGTTAATTAGGCTTCAGTGGGTCATAACTTATTTTGAGAATGTGGCATTTCAGAAAACCACCTAGATTGATTCATATTACCCTCAGACACTCAAGGTGTAATTGTTGTCATTATCATTTTAATTGGTGCTGTAATTTAATAGTTGTACATGTGGTTGTTTTAAGGCCCTTTAAGCAATTGCGGATTTTAATATTTGAAATATAGCTTGAGAAAACAATTATGACATTTCATAGATTTGATATTGCCCTTAGTGTGATGATACTGCCTTTTCATGTGATTATAATTGATATAACTTGTGCTCAGTTGAATTCATGCCCAAATAGCTTACCAAACTGCCTTGTATGGCACCAGATTTCCTTTTCTTGGAGATCATGGAATAATGTAAGGTTGTCAACATTGCCACTATACTTCCACAGTATGTATTGTATAGTAGGTATATCGCAGAATAGTGAAAGAAAAAAACACGCTTGCAGTAGATTCTCCTTGGAAAACAATATAGTTACTACCAATTAGGACAGGAATAATATTGTATTAGTGGTATACCTTGATTTTCTTGATTGCAAATGCTAGGTACCATATTATGCACACAGCTTGAAATATGTGTAGCACAATGAATAGAAAAACTTACTTCTCTAAAATATAAAAGGAATGAGAAAACAGTTTTCGATGATCACATTTAAATAATTTCAAAGGGGTTATTTTCCACCCAGCAGTAGAATAATTGATAGATAATTACAAAAGAGGCTATGCCAAAATTAATGCTGGGCTCTTTATATCCAGCACAATGGTCTTTATATAGTGTTGGTAGGAAATCTATCATTTCTTTGGGGGTAATGGCCAGTTCTTTTACCACTGTAACAGCTTCAGTACCTTTGTTTCTAGACTTCCAGTTAGCCACGTTAGCTAAATCTTGAAAATGGGGCAAAGCATAAATTTCTAAGAGAAAAATTTACCTGGCTGTTTTCATTCTTAGTACGTGAAGTGAGTTTCAGTTTTCAAGCCTGAAACTACCAGAAGGACTGAGTGTCATAACACTGCGACAGCTCTTAACTAGGCTGCACAATCATTGTGGGATGGCAAGTGTCCAGGCCTCCCCCTCAGTGTTCATGTAATTGGTCCAGATCTGGGGCTTGGACATTTTTCATAAAGTTCTCCAGGTGATTCAATTATACAGCCAGGGCTGTGAACCACTGCATTAGTAATTATTAGATCAATTGTCAAAATACAGTCTGACTAACATGGGTGGATTCTGTCAAAGTCAATATCCCAATGGTAATGTTGTACTATGGTTTTACAAGAGGATATCATTAGGGGAAATTGGGTGAAAGGAATATTGAATAGAATTTCTCTGTATGACCACTTACAACTGTATGTGAATATACAGTTATTTCAAAATTAAAAGTGGAACTTAATGTTTTTAGTACTCTCCCAGTGAACTCCATTAGACTCACATATCACTCTGAAATGCAAATTTCTGGGCTCCATCTCAGATCTAGCAAATCAGAATAATTGTGGGTGGGTCCTGGAATCAACATTTTAACAAGTTCTGTGGGTAATTTCTCTGAAAGTGAAGAAACACTGATTTTAGGTATTTACATGATTAAGTTTTTAGTAATACTGGGCACCTGCCCGGTCCTAAGTAAGCAAAAACTAGACATATTGGCACTCTGAGTTCCCTGCTCCATTCAGTATTCTCCTGCTATTCCAATTTCACTTGTCTCAAAAAGGGACAGGGGCATATACCAAGATGTTATGATCATATTAAAGTAAACTAATATAAAAATATGATGAATTATTCAATCATTCATTCAACAGATTATCATTTGAGTACCTACTATGTGCCAGACAAAAATTATCTACATTTAGGAATGAGGCTAAAAGTAACATTTGTAAACCAATCACTTCAAGCATTGTGGCAAACTCTACATGCATTTCTTATTTTTGCCTCATGACTAGCCTGATATAGGTTCCTTTATTCTCTCCACTTTTCAAGAGGATACAGAAACAGAGAGACATAGTTATGTATATGTACATTGCTTATTCACATTATGGATCTTAATTATTGTTTTAGTGTGGTTGCAGTTGTGACTGAAAGACCTAACAAGAACAATTTTAGGGGAGGAAAAGCTTATTTGGGGCTCTTGATTTCAGAGATCTCAGTCTATAGACAGCCAGGTTTATTCCTCAGGGCTTGGTGAGGCAGAACATTATGGGGGAAGAGTGTGGCAGAGGGAAGCAGCTCACATGATGATCAAGAAGCAGAGAGAGGGACTCCACTCACCTGGTACAAAATATGTTCCCCAAAGTCATGCCCCCAGTGACTCACCTCTTCCAGTCATGCCCTACTTGCCTTTAGTTACCACTCAGTTAATCCCATCAGGGAATTAATCTGCTGATTGGGTTAAGGCTCTCATAACCTGATCATTTCTCCTCCTTACCTTCTTGCATTATCTCACACATGAGCTTTTGGGGAACACCTCACATTCAAACCATAGCAATTATGTAAGTTATGGATCTAGAAGTAAAACTCAGAGCCTGAAATCAGAGAGTGTTTCTTTGTGATAAATTATGCATACATAAAAATACCATTTTTACTATTTTTAATCATACATTTCAATAATATTAAGTATATTCACATTGTGCAACTGTCATCCTCACCCACCTCCAGAAGATTTTTATCTTCTCAGACTAAAACTCAGCACCTATTGAACAATATTAGAGACTGTTTTTATTACACAGTCTGTGATACTTCTACCTAAAAAACATATCTAGTCATAGAACTTTAGACAAATGGAAAAAGAAAACAATATACAAGAACAGTCCCTTGCTGGATTGTCCCCAATCACATCATGTAGAAAAGACCCTGTGTGTGAAGCAAACCAGGCTCTGGCTGCATTTTTACTGAATTTAAAAGAAGGAATAATCAGCACTATTGTGTAGTGATCAAAAACCCAGCTATGGAACAAGGCAGCTCAGTTGTAAAGCCAGTGTGGTCACTTATTAGCTGAGAATTAATAAATAATTTAACCTATTTGTGCTCCAATTACTTCTCATTTGTGAAATAGGCATACTAATGGTGCCAAATGAAAGCTTTATTGTCAGTATTAAATGATTAATGTATGTGAAACATGCAGAACATCACGTAGCATCTCCTCAGTGCCCCCCAACCATCCCACTCTCTCCCAGTCAAAAGTTCATTATTTTCCCAATTGTCAATTTTATTTATTTCATTTCATGTACATCATTTTGCCACATCTTTTTGCTGGTGGTTAATTTTATAGTTCAGTAGTTAACACAGTACCTTACAACCTCAATTTATTTTATTATAATTCTTTCAAAAAATAGAATAATCATCTTCAACTCTATGTCTTAAGAAATTTGGAAATTTTTTCAGGCACTGAATTCACTCTTAAAAAAAGAGTTACTTCTCTCTACTTGTAATATTTGAGCAGAAACTACCCTGCTCCCTTGAAGACATGCTTCTGTTTTTATTTGCTTGAATACAAAATATACTGTTGATGTCAAATTCACTAGCAATCTAAATATATAATTAATTAGAGGAGCAAAGTGAAATTGACCAGATCTCTCAGAGCTTTGATAAAAAATGACTTTTCAACTGGTCACAACAATTATATACAATGTAAGCATGCATTTAAATGCAAGACAGCATGCAGTGGAAGTACAAAAGAGAAGCCAGGCTCGCACGGTATTAGAAATGCTAACCCTGCTTCTTTAAGCAAGCACAAGTCTCTTTCTATTGTCAGTAACTGTCTTCTAGGACAAATAGGTATTTTATAAAAGAAAAAAATTATCAAAAACATTTCCATGAAACGTACCTCTTTTGAAAAATTACTCCTTGAATTTGAGTTAAAGAATTCTTTAGAAGCCAAACTGTTGAGATGATTCATCTGCACAAAAGAAAAATGCTATTCATGAAGCATATTTGAAGATATGTCATTGAAAATCAAAGATGATTTTAAAAATAAGTCTCAAAAGGCAAAAAAAGAAAAATCAATAAAAGTCAAAGGTGATGTAAGTTTGGAAATGAACATTGATTCACTACTTTAATTATATTGTAATATAGTGATAAATAAAACAAAGGAAGAATTTTGTCTGATTTTTCCACTTTCTAGGAAACTAAAATTTAGCAACTGATATGAATGTTGCTTTGATGGCAATTATGTAACAGAGTAACAGGGTTTTAACTTGCAGATAAAGATGGACAATGAAGGTCAGTTTCTGACTTGCCTTTTTGGATATTCAGTGCCAGCACAATTTAATTGGGATCAGGTAATTGCTCAGAAGTCTACACAGGACACATTATCATCCCTTAGTGTCATTCCAGCACACCTAGTTATGCTTACGTTTGTCAAAAACTGTCACAGTAGAGTGTATCTCTCTAAGAAAAATAACCTGAATGTCATTGCTCAGAGATTCAAGACAGAACTCTAAAGTGATGAGAAAAATATTTTTGAGCAAAACCCTTTTGTCTCTGAACTGATTAAATTGGTCCATCATGGTAACATGAGAGAATATTTTAATAAAATTAATTATTTAGGGGAGGTCAGCAATCTTTGTTCTTCTGGTCCTTGGGTTATAGAGTCGTGTACGCTTCTTTCTTTCTCTTGGGATTGAAGGATAATATATTAGTTTTGAATATATTTCGCACAGTGTTATAAATTATGCAAATAAAAGATGCAAACATTGTTTTAAGGATCAAAGTATTGGAATCTTATTTTTATTGAAAAAAAAGCATCATCCTTTGATGATTTTCTTTTTTTTTTTTTTATGGTTTTATTAGTGCCTTACAATTACACGTGATAGTGGGGTTAATTTTGACATACTCATAAATATACATAATTTGCTCCATTTCACTCCCCAATATTTTCCCCTTCCCTCCACTTCTGTCTCCCCCTAATCCCCTTCCTGTACTCTGCTGTCTTCTATTTATTTATTATTTTAATTTGTGCATTATTTTTTTTTATTTATTTTTTTACGTTTACATAGGGTAATGATGTTTCTTTTTTTTCCCTTCCCCCCCACCCCTCCCACCCTTTTCCCTTTATACAGTTCTTCTTTCCTTCATTCTTACCACTCTCCTTAGCCTAACTCTAAACCTAACCCTAAACCTAATGCTAACCCCTTCCACCCCCATTATATGTCCTCATCCGCTTATCAGCGAGATCATTCGTCCTTTAGTTTTTTGAGATTGGCTTATCTCACTTAGCATGATATTCTCCAATTTCGACCATTTGCCTACAAATGCCATAATTTTATCATTCTTCATTGCGGAGTAATATTCCATTGTATAAATATGCCACAGTTTCTTTATCCATTCATCAACTGAAGGGCATCTAGGTTGGTTCCACAATCTGGCTATGGTGAATTGAGCAGCAATGAACATTGATGTGGCTGTATCTCTGTAGTATGCTGATTTTAAGTCCTTTGGGTATAGACCAAGGAGTGGGATAGCTGGGTCAAATGGTGTTTCCATTCCAAGCTTTCTGAGGAATCTCCACACTGCTTTCCAGAGTGGCTGCACTAATTTGCAACCCCACCAGCAATGTATGAGTGTTCCTTTTTCACCACATCCTCGCCAACACCTATTGTTGCTTGTGTTCTTGATAATCGCCATTCTAATTGGGGTGAGATGAAATCTTAGGGTAGTTTTGATTTGCATTTCTCTTATTACTAGGGATGTTGAACATTTTTTCATCTATCTGTTGATTACTTGTACATCTTCTTCTGTGAAGTGTCTGTTCATTTCCTTAGCCCATTTGTTGATTGGATTATTTGTATTCTTCGTGTAGAGTTTTTTGAGTTCTTTATAGATTCTGGAAATTAGCGCTCTATCTGAGGTATGGTTGGCAAAAATATTCTCCCACTCTGTAGGCTCTCTCTTCACATTTCTGATAGTTTCCTTTGCTGAGAGAAAGCTTTTTAGTTTGAATCTATCCCAGTTGTTGATTCTTGCTTTTATTTCTTGTGCTATGGGAGTCCTGTTAAGGAAGTCTGATCCTAAGCCAACAAGTTGAAGATTTGTACCTACTTTTTCTTCTATAAGATGCAGGGTCTCTGGTCTGATTCCAAGGTCCTTGATCCATTTTGAGTTGAGTTTTGTGTAGGGTGAGAGATAGGGGTTTAATTTCATTCTATTGCATATGGTTTTCCAGTTTTCCCAGCACCATTTGTTGAAGAGGCTATCTTTTCTCCATTGCATATTGTTGGAACCTTTGTCTAGTATGAGAAAATTGTATTTATTTGGGTTTGTGTCCATGTCCTCTATTCTGTACCATTGATCTACCTGTCTATTTTGGTACAAATATATATTAAAAAGATAGTGCACCACGATCAAGTGGGTTTTATCCCAGGGATGCAAGGTTGGTTCAACATTCGGAAATCAATAAATGTCATTCACCATATCAACAGACTTAAAGTTAAGAATCACATGATTATTTCAATAGATGCAGAAAAAGCATTCGATAAAATACAGCATCCCTTCATGCTCAAAACACTAGAAAAAATTGGGATAGTGGGAACATTCCTAAACATTATAAAGGCAATCTACGCTAAGCCCATGGCTAATATCATTCTAAATGGTGAAAAACTGAAAGCGTTCCCCCTAAAAACTGGAACAAGGCAGGGATGCCCTCTTTCACCACTTCTATTCAACATCATCCTTGAGACTCTAGCCAGAGCAATCAGACAAACCAAAGAAATTAAAGGGATACGAATAGGAAAAGAAGAACTCAAACTATCCCTGTTCGCTGATGACATGATTATATATTTAGAGGAACCTGGAAATTCCACCAGAAAACTTTTAGAACTCATAAGTGAATTCAGTACAGTAGCAGGTTACAAGATCAATGCTCATAAATCCAATGCATTTTTATACATAAGTGATGAATCTTCAGAAAGAGAAATTAGGAAAACTACCCCATTCACAATAGCATCGAAAAAAATAAAATACTTGGGAATCAATCTCACAAAAGAGGTGAAAGACCTCTACAATGAGAACTACAGAACACTAAAGAAAGAAATTCAAGAAAACCTTAGAAGATGGAAAGATCTCCCATGTTCCTGGATAGGCAGAATTAATATCGTCAAAATGGCTATACTACCTAAAGTGCTATACAGATTCAATGCAATTCCAATTAAAATCCCAATGATGTACCTTGCAGAAATAGAGCAAGCAATTATGAAATTCATCTGGAAGAATAAAAAACCTAGAATAGCTAAAGCAATCCTCAGTAGCAAGAGCGAAGCAGGGGGTATTGCAATACCAGATCTTCAACTTTGATGATTTTCTAATTATTGAATGAGAAGCAGAAATTTAGAAATTAATTAGGGTAGTGTATATATATATATATATATATATATATACACACACACATATACATACACACATAGAAGTATATATATATATATATATATATATATACTATATACATAAAAAGTGACTATAAGCTCAAGAAAATCTAATGTCCTCAAAATAAAAATACTCATAATATTAATTGCACAAACACACACAAGTCCATGTAATTTATAATATTCTTAGCATTGAGTATTTGAATTGACTCCATTAAATTTTAATTGTTGCCTGTGACTTTTATTTTTGCTTTTTTGGTACTGAGGATCAAACCCAGGGATATTCTACCACTGGAATACATCCCCAACCTTTTTAAATTTTTATTTTAAGACAGCATCTTGCTAAGTAGCTGAGGCAGACTTCAAACTTGTGATCCTCCTGCCTCACCCACCCAAGTCCCTGGGATTACAGGTGTGAGCCACTACACTTGGTTCTACTTATGGCATTTGACGTCTATCAGTTAGTAATAAGTATTAGATTTCTAATCTATTCTCAATGGACAATGAACCAGACAAAAGATTTTTTTATGCTACATTTCTAGGTCAGGACATAGTATCAACATAATTTCTCTTTCTGTAGAATGAAAGCAAAGATAAAGAAGCCACCTATTTCATTTCTTCAGAATAAAAGTATGTAATATTATCTTCTATATACTTTACACAAATGTTGGAATGCAAATGAAGAAATATTCAAAGTGATAGTTTCACTAGCATATTTCATATCATTAATTCTCAAAGGGAATACATAAAATTTTAACATGTGTCCGTTGTGAATAATGAGAAAAGGAAATGAAAATATTTAAATAAGTCCCTGCAGTAAACATGATTGAATTATGGAAATTATAGTTTTAAAATATAAAGTCCCTTCATGCTATGAATGAAGTAGGAACCAAATTAAAATTTAAACTTGGCTAGTATTAAAATTCTTTGCATGATTTTTTTCCCAATTAAAGTTTCAGGGATTTTCATTGATACTCATAAATGTCGAGAGAAACTTGCACTCATATGCAATTCTCCAAAGACATAAAACACCAAGTGTTGCTTCCAGTTTTATATCTGAAGAAGATAAGATATGGAGTAGATATGAGAAAGAATTGAATTTGCAGAGGATTGCTTTATCTTTGCCTCACAGTAATGGACACTCAAGTGATTTGAAGAAAGAATCTTTACTAGCCATCTTCTGCCTTGCTTTTACTAGAAACAGACTTTCTAGGTTGCAATAAGGTACAAGTTTTAAAATTAGATGACATTGAATGAGATGCTACTGTCCTTAATTTGAGTTATTGATATCAAGAGTCCATTTTAATGATCAGCCTCTTTGGAGAGAAATAAGGTGTCAGGCTTATGAATCTTCAGCATGGGTTAGAAATGAAAGACATTAAACAAATGCATTGCCTTCATCCAAGTCATATTACATACTCCACATTTAACTGTAGTATGGAAATAGAAAAAAAAATAACCTTGTATGTTGGCAAGTAGACCCCTGCTCTGAGCTGGATCTGGTGGTCAGAGCACACATGCATTTAGCACTCAGAGGTCTGTCAAGATGAGGGAGTTTGTTTTAAGTCCTTTCTACCACGGATTCGTTTTCCCAGACCAAGTCAAGTTTTTACCTATAAACAGAACTCAACCGTGTGCTGGTGAATGAGATGCTAAACTAGAACAAGAGCTGCTGATAAAAAGCTCAGGACCCATAGCAACAGGGAAACTAGTTAAAATTACTCTTTCAGTAAACCAGACTTCCATTCACTCAAAAGACAGCAATGTGGGGGGAAAATCCTTTCTGTTTCCTTTGTTTCATGCAGTGGTTTATGGGGTTACTTCATTATAGTCTTGTTCTCAAGTGAAATAAAACAGACAAGCGAAAAAGAATGTTTTTTTCTCATACTGTAAATGGCTTTCCTTTTTAACAGATACAACTCAGCTCTCAATTGGCTTTAGGTGTGAAGTTAATAGCAGTGGTTCTAAGCATTTTTATCAAAGGCTCTTAAATGACATCCTGGTTATTTACATGTGAATGTAGAGGTTTCATTCTCTCTGCTGCCAGGCCACCAGGGCATTGGCACTGGTATAATTTATAACATGACTAATTAAAATGAATTTGCTTGCAATAGTGTTCTGTGTGCTATTTGTGGGAGAGAAGTTATTAAAATATTCAGTACAGCAACAGTAAACTGGAATGTAAAGTAATAATAATCATACATTTTTAATTACATGTTTAATACCCATTTGGCTAATACAGAAGTATTCTGAAAATTGCTTAGGCTCAGCATGATGTTTTTTTGTGCTTAGTAGTATTCAAATGCATCCTTCGAATGGGCTTAGTGTATGCATTGTCACTGAGATATGACTGTTTAATAATGAGCACACAGTGTGTTCCTATGATAATTTCCACAGAAGCAATTATGACAAATACAACTTTATGTTGCTTATTGTAGTCATATTCATTATTGTATGTGATTTTTTGCCTATTTTTATTGGTGCATTATAATTACACATGACGAGGAATTCATTATGCCATATTTGTACATGCACATAACAATTTGATCAACCTAAACCACATTTGGAACCAATCAAATTTGTATTTTTTTTTTTTGATGATGGCTGCCAGCTAGTAAGGTAGATTTTTTTTTTAGAAACTTTTCAATGAATTTTGTAAATTACAAAAAAAAAAAAAAAACATGTTATGCCTGATGTGATGGGATATCTTCAATTCCAGCAACTGGAAGACTGAGGAAGAGGAGCATGACCTCTACAATTCAGGAAGATCTGTCTCAAAATAAAAACTACAAAGGGTTGGCAATGTAGTGGTAGAGCACCCCTGGGTTCAATCCCTGGTACAATAATAATTATACATGTCATGCCAAAAATTTTTAAAAAATAATCAACCTAGATACAAAGTAATCATTTGACCTTCAGTTTCCCACTATGATCATGATAATTTTATCTACCTAATAGGGCAGTTCACCCACAAGTAAGCACACAATACAGTAATTAAAGTTTTAACTGATGGGCAAGCACCACTATAGATGAGCTTGTTCATTTGTCAGGTAGTAAATGTCTGAATTCAAGGATTAACAGTTGTTTAGGAGCATTAATGTATTTAAACAAAAGTCTGGAGTTCAGCTGGGTGTGGTAGTGCACTCCTGTAATCCCAGGGGCTCAGGAGGCTAAAGCAGGAGGATCACAAGTTCAAAGTCAGCCCCAGCAAAGGTGAGGTGCTAAGCAACTCAGTGAGACCCTGTCTCTAAATAAAATGCAAAACAGGGCTGGGGATGTGGCTCAGTGATTGAGTGCTCCTGAGTTCAATCCCTGGTACCCAGATAAAAAGTTATTATAGTTTAAAAAAAAATCAGGTCAGGTGTGGTGGCACATGCCTGTAATCCCAGCGACTCAGGAGGTTGAAGCAGGAGGATCACAAGTTCAAAGCCAGCTTCATCAGCAACTAAGAGAGGCCCTGAACAACTTAGCAAGACTCATAAATGGGCCGGAGGCGCCTGTCGTTAGGGTCCTACACATGGCCCCACGTCACCATGATGACAAGTGCAGAACCACAGTCCAAACTTGTATTTTTTCTGTTATGCCTACATGTACAGCTTTCACTTTGCATTTTCCATTGTCATTTATTCTTCTGTTACCTGGGATATTCCTTATGAAAAAAAAATAACACAAGCTTTAAAAGATTACCATTTTTTTCTACCAATTTCCTTTAGAAAAATTTCAAGACCAGTATAATGAACATCAATATGTCCTTCACTCGGATTCATCAATTTCTAACATATGCATGCTTGCTCACTCCTTTAGTCCTCTTTCTCTCTCACACACACGTATATTAATTATATGTGTTATATATATCATTATATATATCTCTCACACACACACACATAATTCTTGTCAAAACCATTTAAGAGTTAATTGTAGATGTCATGCAGATGTCATCTTCTAAGAACAGTCTATTCTCCTGCATAGCCACAATGTAATTTTACATTCAGGACAATCATGGTACTATTATCAAATATACGTCCATACTGATTTTTTCCCAACTGTTGCACTCATGTCCATTTTAATTTTTTCTTCCTACTCACCTTGCAGGACCTGATCAATAACCATGCAATACATTCAGCTAGCATGTCCACTTGTTCTTTAATCTAAAAGCTGTTTTGTGCCTTTGTTGACATTTTTTTCTTCTTTTTCATAAAGGATTGGTTCCCATTTTAAATAGCTACTGATGTTTGTTTAGCCAAAACTTGAAGTGAAATAAATGCATATACAAATAACCATAAACAAACAATTGTCATTGTTAAGGATTAGATATTAGCAAACTCCATTGCCAAACCCTTTGCTATTTTTTTCAGAACACTAAAAGATATTTCTCCCCACTTATTTGGAAGATGTTTCAATTTATGTGTGACAGCTGTTATCTTAGTTCTTAAGAATACAGCTAATGAAGATTTTCTTCTATGTAGAAAAGTATGAAGAATTAATAGTATTTCAAATGAAATTATAATCTAAATAGTGAAAGGAAGTGGGAACATGAGGGAAATCAATACAAAGATTGAATGAAGTTTAAAGGTGTAGAATAGGTTACACGGCAGTTTAGCATTAATTGCTAACCAAGTGCTACAGGAAATAAGTCTATATTATCTGTAATTTATATAATTATTGATTTTCATAAGGATAATGCTATAACTTTTTCAGAATGGATACAAGTTAATGCTAGCACTAGTAATTATTTACATGAGTGTACATATCATTTCAAGGACAATAAGCTAATGATGGCTCATAAATATGCACATATTTACTTGATCAAAACCATGTCATAAACTTCCCATGTCTGATCTTTTAAACTGTTATACAACATTAAGATAATTACTAAGAGAATCGAGGCAGATAAGATTGCTTTTAAAATATACCTTCACATGTTGCTTCTTCCTGAATTAGATCATTGCAAATGTGACAAATCTCTGAGCAATTTAACAGTTCTAAATTTTAAAATAATCTCAATTCTATTTATCAAGCTTTTCTAGCTTTTATTCAACATTTTAAAAAGTTCTATTTTTCCACTTCATGACCCCAACCAAATAGTATACAATGTTCAACTATAATTCTTTACAAATTGTGTCTGTTTCTTTATATTATTATGACAAGTTGTGTGATAGATCTTCTTTTAGGATTCATTAACTGAAAAATGAAAAACCACATTAGATTTGGTGATTCCATCTTCATGAATCTTCTCATTAACAAGCTTTCTCAAATGTGTTTTAGGCAGAAAGAAAATTGCTGAATATAAACTAAAACTGCTCAGAGAAGTGCTTTTGATTATGCATTTTCAAATGAAAGTGAATGCACAATGAACCCAGTTCTCTCTTTAATGCTCAGTGCACAGCTCAGGGCTGCATATTAGCCTAGTACCTCTCCTTTCTAGCTATGCAATTAGTATTGATTGGCTGATAGATTGCACACTTTCTGTTGGTGGTCATTGAGATACACTTGTGGACAAGACCCATCAGGCCATTGTGCATGATGGATATCTTAATGAAGATTAACATCTGAAGTGATGATTTTTCGATCAACCCTATGTATAATATAAAAATGTGATCTGTGTCTACTTACTTTTGCCTAGTAATTTTATTTTCCCAGTGACAAATATAAATTTTATATATTTTCTCTAAGACACAAGAAAAAACTTTATATTGTACTTCATTCTTTCTCTTTCTGTTTTAAGCTTTCCTTTTAAAGAGTCTATAAATTTTGTGTCATATAAGAATGTTCATATATATCACTTAGTATGTTACAAACACTGCTTTAAGTGCTTTAAAATATCAGCTCATCTGAAGTTTTTGTCCACATTTCTTTTGTGTATGACATGTAATGGTGGATGTTTTCTGTGTATAGACAAGGACACAGGGCTTCTGTTGCTTAGGCTCCATCATCTTTTATGGTATAGATGAGACCCAGAATGAAATCCATTCAATCTATCTGCTGACACAGTGGAAATAAACCCTATGTACCTTAACAGTCACTATCCATTCCCTCATTCTCCCAGCCCCTAGAAACCACTAATATGCATTTTCTCTCTGTAAGTTTACCTATTCTGGACATTTTATATAAATGGACAATGTATGATCTTTTATGTCTGGCTTCTTTTAAATAGGATAATGTTTCAAGATATACCCATGTTATAGGAATTGTTTTCCTTTTTATTGCTGAATAGTATTCCATCAACAAAGATGACCCATGCTTAATTTATGTATTCATCAATTAGTAGACATTTATGTTGTGTTCCTGCTTTTGGGCTATTATGAATAATGGTGCTATGAACATCCATGTATACATATTTTGTGGACAAACCTTTTCCATTTCCTTGATTATATACCAATAAGTGAAATTTCTAAGTCATATTTTTGAGAGAATGCCAAACTGTTTTTCAAAGTGGCTACTTATTTTACCTTCCCAATAAATATGATTTTATATCAACTGACTGATCAACCTTCAACAACAATGTACATAATCAGATTTTCATTTCAGTTACATCTGAAATATTTAGCTATATTTGAGAGTGATTCTGCATTTAACAATAAGACATAATAACATGCTTCTTTATATAACTAATATAATTACAGTGGATGGCAACTACATAATTATTGATGAAGCACAGTTTGAGGGATGCTGGAAATAAACCTGATAGAGGCATGGCTATTCAGCCTTCCAAAGCACAGTACAAAGTAAAGTAGCAGATTTAGTCCAGTTCTAAGTTGAAACTAAAATTGGGTAAATCTCTTATTTCTTCCTCCTTTTTTCCATTATATTATCAGAGTAAAAGAAAAACAATATACCTTCTTGCAACCTATTTTTCAGTGTAAGGAAAAAATGGTAAAATGTGAAAGTTAAAATACATACCAGTTAAGGAAACCTGAGATGAGTCATATTTTTGTCAAGTATAATTGATATTATAGATAACCATTATTGAGTGCTCACTGTATGCCAGACACAACTGTACTTATACTCTTCATAGGATTAACACAAGCCTATGAGAGAGGTATTATTATTCTCCATATTGTACAGCTGAGGAAATGAAAACATGTATGCTAAGGGTCAGCAGTAATGTGACAGAGTTGGATTAAGACCTAGACAGGGAGAATCAAGTCTGTACTTTAATTACTACTCTCTCCTGCTAAATAGCAGCTATTACTACCATACCATACTACTAAGTTGAAATCCATTTATGTAATGAATGGCGACTTCACACAGTATGGCATTTTTATGCAGAATCCTAAATGTCTCTTAAAATCTAACTTTCTGATTTAAGTTTGCAAATGTAGTATTGATGTCTGAAAGGCATTTCATTCCATTAACAACTTACTGTTTTATATCTTAGTTTGTGTGAGAGCAGAATTCAGTGAGAATTTCCACAGCAGGGAATCAGAATTGAGTGCACTATGGAAGTGTTAATTCCATTTCAACATCCATAATTCAAGCATATACTTTTTTCCCATGAATATTCTTTAGGGTATTATAATATGTGCCTGCCATGTCATTCCACTAATAAAGAATGTCTTCTGATTTCTATAAGGATGTTGCTACTATGAGTGTCACCTCTGAGTTTGAAATATTTGAGTTTTCAGAGATAAAACCATGTCCAAAAACACGTAAAACTGATTGACATGGGTGAGCACAACTGTATCATAGATTATAGCTTTCTGTTCATTCTGTTTCCTTCTGACAATGTCCCATGATTTTCAAAGGAAAATGTTGCCATATCACTTCAGATTTAAAAGGTTGCATTGAATGCCATTATCTTAAATAAAAAAAGGAAAAAGTAAATCTTTCATGTGTACATTTAAACCCAGCTGTTGCCAACATAGCTGCACATGAAATCAGTCAAACCGTTGCAGTAGATTAGAATTTTGGTAGTGCTTCTCTGTTGTTTGAATTCCCATTACTGGAAGGAAATGTAAGAAAAACAAAATGAATGTCTCTTTTCTCACCTGCTCTTCAATAGTTTGGGGTCACTGTTTGGAAAATAATAAGACACTATAATGGCTTGAATAAATAGTAGACAGCAAACCACTTTAACCTGTGCCATTTATCTATTTGCTTCTACCATTAGTTTCAGCTCTATTTTTAAGAGCAAAATGCAGCACAAGATCTGACTTAGATCATGTTGAAATGCCATTTTTCTCCATCCTTGGAAAGAAATCTCAACTCTGCCTTTCAAAATGTCAAATTAATTCATTGTCAATTTTATTATATAATTATTATGATGAGATAGTTATGGTGTGACAAAGTCTGATCAGACAGTATCTGTTCATCCATTAAGACAGTACATATTAATATTGTAAATTAATGATTGTATCACCATCACAAATCATTTATGAGTTTTTCCTTGTGTGCACATCTATGAGTGTGTGTGGTTGTGTGTGTAGCAAGCTTTGCAGAGGATACCAAATCTCTATAAATGTCCTTCCTATCATTCTTATTTGAAGTTCTGAGGGTGTGTGATGAAAGTCAATGTCAAAGAAATCCCTTAACTTCATTACTGTTTCTTTTTATTTTAATTTTTTAATTGTTCTAATTTATTGCACATGACAGTATAATGCATTTATACATTTTGATATATCATACATAAATGGTGTGTAAGTCCTCAGTTTTCTGATCATTACTGTATTTTAAACTAAATTCAAACATTAACTTTTTTATTTCATTCTAAATTTAGATTTTTAATTGTTTATTTATTTATTTATTTATTTTGTGGTACTGGAGATCAAACTCAGGGCCTTGTGCTTGCAAGGCCAGCACTCTACCAGCTGAGCTATCTCCCCAGCCCTTTAATTGTTTTTTATTTATACATAACAATAGGATTCATTTTGACATAATTATAAAAACATGTATACAAAACAATAGGATTCATTTGACATAATTATAAAAGCATGGAATATAATTTGCTCTGATTCAGTCCCCAGTAGTTCCCTTTCTCTCCTCTCCTCTCTTCCTCTGCTTCCTTTCCTTTACTCTAGTGATCTTTCTGCTATTTATTTATTTATTATTGTAAACAAATGGGGTACAAATTATTTTTCTGTACATGAAGTAGAGGCGTACCATTTGTGTAATCATACATTTACATAGGGTAATGATGTTTGATTCATTCTGTTATTTTTTCCTTCCCTCCTACCCCTCCCACCCCTCTTTTCCCTCTATACATTCCCTCCTTCCTCCATTCTTACCTCCCTCCCACCCCCCCATTATGTATCATCATCTGCTTATCAGTGAGATCATTCGTCCTTTGGTTTTGAGATTGGCTTTTCTCAGTTAGCATGACATTCTCCAATTTCATCCATTTGTCTGCAAATGCCATAATTTATATTCTCTTGATGGCCAAGTAATATTTCATTGTATATATATATATATATATATATATATATATATATATATATATATATATATTCTTTATCCATTCATCAATTGAGGGGCATCTAGGTTGGTTCCACAATCTGACTATTGTGAATTGAGCAGCTATGAACATTGATGTGGCTATATCACTGTAGTATGCTGATATTAAGTCCTTTGGGTATAGGCCAAGGAGTGGGATAGCTGGGTCAAACGATGGGTCCATTCTAAGTTTTCTAAGGAATCTCCACACTGCTTTCCAGAGTGGCTGCACTAATTTGCAACCCCACCAGCAATGTATGAGTGTACCTTTTTCCCCACATCCTCGCCAACACCTATTGTTGCTTGTATTCTTATAATCACCATTCTAATTGGGGTGAGATGGCTGCTATTTATGTATATATGTATTTTTAATTAGTGTCTTGTGGATTGACATGATGGTGAGATTCACTGTAGTATGTTCATATGTGTACTTAGGAAAGTCTCCACTTTAAATGCATTTTGTACAAGATAGTGGATAGAAACTAATTTCTATTTTTGTTGGAACAGAAGATGGAGAAAAAGGGGTTCATAGTATAAGTGAGTCCTGATTAGTTCTCCCTTCTCTTACTTTAACCTTTAATAAGTAAACACTTGCCACTTTCATTTCCAATAGTGTTTATCATACAGAGAATACAGTGTTCTCCATTTGCTAGGGAGCCCTGTGGGTCATTGTTATTATATTTTCGGTGTGATTTTCTTTAAAGGTATCCTACAACAATGGTATAATCTTAGAATAGCTTTATCCCTTGCTACCTATTTAATGTCATTCCTAGTTTTAAAATATCGTGTGGAAGACAGTTGATAATACAAGGGTAAAACACTCTTTTCTGCTCAAAATATGAGAATCTGAAATAATAGACATAGAGGGAAATATAAGAAATACACTATTAACTCTTAGCCTACAAACTTCGCTGAAATTGTGAAGAAATAGTCCAAGACTGCATAAAGTGAATTTTCCTTCCAAATGTTTGTCCCTAAGTAATTGTTTCCTTTCTGAGTTGATTTTGTATGTGGAAGTAGAGATTGTACTAAAGATAAAGACACTTCAACCTTGTTTTCAATACTCTTTCTATTGATTTCCAGCAGTGCCATGGGCTTTCATTACTTATTCAAGAACCTGGTATGCTGCACTTCCATTGTCACTCTTTGCCTGTACCCACAGATTTCTGTCACTTGTAAATGTTTTCCTTTGAGTTTATGTGGTGGGGATCTTTTATCTTGCACCCATTGGTAGCTTTAGCATAATTGCCTTTAGATTTGGAGATTAAAGCTTATAACTTAATTATTAATGCAAATACATAAGAAAGTTTAATTTAGATATTTTGATTCAGCACAGCTCAAGTCTTGTGATTTTGCTAAGTTCTCTCTCATTGAATTCATCCTGTCATTACCTTGGACGTCAGTGCTTTTTTAGAATTACAAGCTGAAGCAAAATAGCAAAACAGACCTGACTTCTGTCTGAGCTAATTTTCAGAAAGCATATAGACTAATGGTCACATAGAGAATTTTACAGTTTATCTGGGTTAATAAATGCCTTGGTGTGTGTGTGTGTGTGTGTGTGTGTGTGTGTATGTGTATGTGTGTGTGTGTAAGAATGTTCAGTGTATATATACATAAATGCATATTCCAATGAGTCTTACTATATTAGAGCCTAAACAAATAACCTCATCAAAACATAAGACCCATAAGACCCAACTCACAATGATAGTGGTGATGTTTGAGAGGGTGCTATACTCCATGAAAACACAGCAATATATTCATATATAAAGAACATTATACACAAAAGACGTGAAAATATACAAATATTTATGACACACATAACAATATATAACAATATATTGTATAGATGTTCAGATATTTCTATTTATAGGAAGCCTCAGCCCTTCAGTAATATCTATCTTCCTTCCTCTTCCACCACCAACACTGTCCACCACCAACACCGCCACTCCTCCTCCTTCTCCTCCTTCTCCTCCTCCTTCCCCCCCTTCCTCTTTCTCCTTCTTCTTCTTCTTTTTTCTCTCTCTCTCTCTCAAAAGAAATGATTTAGTTAGGCAAATAACTCTAAAGTTCTTTGTAGGAAAAAATGAATTTTGTAACAGTGATTTGATATAAGTAGAAAATGTTTTTCCGAGCTATAGGGGACTTGTCTGTGCACATAAAGCTTGTCATTATCAATAGAAATTTTCCATTTGTCATTATGTTCATAACATCAAAAGGAAGAACATCTACAGTGTTTCAAAGGGAATTTTGAAGAATATTTGTGAATATTTTTATATAGACAAAGAAGTGTTTAATAGTGAAATGCATGAAAAAGTTCCTTTCATAAATAACATTAAATAACAATAAACACTTAAAATGTACGTAGTATCATGCTAAGGTATTGACCACTTAGGTCTTTCTCCTTCTAGTTAAAAATACACTTTAAGGTTTTAGTAGTAGATATAATCATTTCTATATTAAAATCCTGAGCTGTGCACTGAGAATACACAAAGAATTTTTTGTTAAAAAATTTGGCATCAGTAACTTTGACTTGGAATTGCATTCCTATAAAAATAATGTAGTTCAGTCTTCCCTACCAAGTACTAGTGAGGCATCCATGTTGGAAAGATATGGAGGCTTTGTTGGGATCTGTCTCCATCCTAACTTCATACCATCAGTTCCTCTTTGAAGTGTTTATTTAAATGGATCTCCACTGGTGTTTTACTTTCAAATAAAATGTTTTCTGTATTTTAAAATGTTTGAAAATCAATGTTATAATTGATGGTTAAATTTACAGTTTAAGCATATTTTCTTTGTTGTACTACATATGAAGTACTATGCCTTTGCAATGAAACTAATAGAAAACGTACTGTAAGAATAATTGAAATCTAAACAGAATCACTGAGTGGGATTTCTATTTTATGCCTTGAGTGTGTTGCTTAAGGAAAGCAGATATAATTAGGGAAAGACCAGAGGCAGATGAAGACTTTGGTGGGAATTGTGAATAGAAAATAAGGGTATTTTCAAAGGCTAATCTTGAGAGAGTCATTATATTCTACTTTGCTTTCCATTTCTCAGTTGTTATTTTCATTATTCCTGCATATATTAATCATCATTGGGATTGTTTGGGAGCTTACAAGTGACTTAAAGAGCTAGGGCAGAGAAATTTCCTGTAGTCATTAAACAAACAAATAAGAAAGGAAGAAGGGAGATGAGAGAATGGTGTGCTTTTAGAGTGCTTATGTGCCTAAGGTGGAAATAGTTACCCTTGTGAGAAGTAAAAGAGAGAGATGTACAGGTCATACATCATTACTTAGTGCTTTATGGAAGAAACTCATTGGATGTTTGTTTACTTACTATTTACTGAACAGAACACATTGTATGAGTACAGTGTATTAGAGAAAGGGCATTCACTGGTGAAAGGGGCTTTCTGAATCTTTCAGTTCATTGGAATGACAATTTGAGACCAAATGGTTGATAATCTCTTCTAAATCAGCTGTGAGTACTCTCAGAATATCGGTTATTAATAAAGATCTGACAGAAGTCATCAAACAAGGAGATTCAAACTTTGTGTCTATGAGGCCAAACAATTGCACTTTAAAAATGAACATTTTAATAATGGCATTTATGATTCTCGTTAGCTGGATATGTGCTGGGAGAGCAATCGATGTTTGCTTTCAAAGACTTACATTAGCAAAACTGAAGATTTCTGATTTTAGACCCAGAGTTATTGTGTATAATTTATTCATTCAAAAATATTGATTAATTATTCACTGGACATCAGATACAGTTAAATGGAAAACTCACTCTCAGAGTTAGTTATGCTTTTTAATCTATTGCTAAGTGAGTCTTATGACTTAAACAAGGTCTATAAATGGGCTGACCTTTGTTTTGGGTTCCTTCCTTAACTCTGAATTAATCGCACACATGAATCTGGGGATGTAGAGTTACCAGATTTTCACCCTTTACATTAAAGCTCTTATTTCTTCATGAACTGGCCCCTTGTACAAATCCAAACAAATGCAGGCAGAATAACAAATAAAAATTCTTTTGGGTTCTCTAGACAATGATAAAAATATTTCTGTAAAAATGGAAGTATACAAGATGGCAGCCATCTGTTGTTTAAAAACAACAGAACTATATTTAAATCTAATTATTGTGTAAGGCCTGTGCATTGAAAGCAAGGGTAAAATTGTTTATGTTCATCTAAATGGGGGAAGCTTTTGTGTTCTTCTTTGTCTATGCTGATGTGAGATTGGATAACTATTACTGACTGAAAATAGTTAATCATATTTAATTGCAGACCAGATTGGTTGAAAAATTGCCCTATTTTTAATTATTCATGAACCACATGGACATGTCTAATTGGACAATTCTGATTTTTTTCTCTTTGAATAGCATGAAATTCAGACATATTGGCTTAGCAAATCCATAAAAAAATCTGTGATTGTGGAAATCACTAACAAAGCCTGAACTTTTTTTCCTTTCCCCTGCAAAGTTTGAAACATAGGAATCATAATAGAATTAACAATTAAGATAATTGTGAGAGGTTTTCAATGAAGTTTATTGTGACTTATGTTTTTGTTCATGTTCTTCTTGAAACACAATACAATTGATACTATTAAATTATGTTGTTGGTGCTGGTGTTGTGGTTCAGTGGCAGAGTGCTTGCCTGGCACATGTGAAGCTTTGGGTTTGATCCTCAGCACCACATAAAAATAAATAAATAAAGGTATCGTGTCTATCTACAACTAAAAAAATATTTTAAAATATACTGTTAACATTAAGTTTTCTACTTATTAGAAATGCCTTCTATGAAAATCCTTCATAATATTTCAATTCTTGGTTTAGTTTCAATGTTTAGGAGAAGAATTTCAAAACTTAAGTTTACAAATTGTTTTCATTTTTACCATAATGCTTAAAGCATGAAGTATATTAATGTGGTGTATTCCTTAGAAAAGATGTTAATTCACTATTGTAGCAGATATTTTGACAGAGGTCAATAAACTATGTCTCATGTATTTTGGTAAATCTGCACTATTTGAAAACATGCAAGTGTGAATTAATTAACATTTTACCAACATAAAAAATCCACATTTCTGTCTTCTTTTATAAAGTATGGGAGCAAACATTGCACATCCAACACAATCTAGAAATACTTAAAATATGGAAATACCTGGAAACTTTTTCTTTTTTAAAGATGAATATATTGTCTGAGGTCATAATTAAAAATTTTAAACTATCTCTACCTGGATGGGTAACAATGAGATAACACTGCAAATTTGGAGCCTCCCCTACTAGAATGTTAACTCTATGAGAACAAGTATTGGGTACAACTGTATCCTCCAAACTATTGTAGTCCTTGCCACATATGTACTCAACAAATGTTTTGTTGAATGGATGAATGAATGAATGAATGAATGAATGAATGAATGAATCAACCCCCTTTCTCTTTTTTTTCAAACTTATCTTGGTATTTGTCTTCTTATAATCCTCTGCCATCAGGATTGCCATTCTTTTGTTTGATGCCACAAAACTCTCCAACAGAAGCATTCTATGTTCTTCACTGTTACAACCTTTTAATATTCCTTACTATAATATTTACAGTATTAATAGCAAAGAAGGAAAATTCATGCATTGCAATGTGGTTCATACAGAAATATTTATAAATTGAGAGGTGAAATTATTAAACCAAATCCTTATCTAATGATGAAACATAGACTATAAGAATCATTTTAAAAATTCAAATTATACAGTTGTATAAATTTTGAGGAAGGAGTCTTATACTAAGCCAGTACTTCTTAAACTTTAATGTTCAGATATATCTTCTAGAGATTTTGTCAAAGTGCAAATTTATATTTTGTAGATTGTGAGTGAATCTACATTTATAATAAGTGTTCAGGTGATACTGAAGCTTCTGGTTCATGAACAAATCTTTGTAAAATGAGATATTAAGCAGTTGCATAAATTGTTTATTTCAAAACACCTACAATTTAAAGTTCTATGTGATACAGTGAATGGGTATTTATCAACATGCTGGAAAAACTTAGAATCCCAAAAATGACGAAATAGGATAGGAGAAAGAACTTTATAGTGGTAGACAAGAAGAGACCTGAGATAGGATCTGCCATTTTAATTTACACAGTAGGACTCTGAAGTCCAAGGATATTCAGTTACTTATATAAAACCCAAAAATATGTTGATGCTGTGTCCAACTGGAACACAGGTTTCTTTAATCCAAGGCAGATGTTCCTACCGATCACGTTGCCTCTTGGATATTGAAATTATAGTACCATTCTTTCAATAAAACATTTAGGAAGTTATTACATTTTTTTAAATATACTTAATTTCACTTAATATTCAATGCTTCACTAAAATCATTCAAAATGATAAGAAATAGTACATATGTTTCAGAGTGAGTTGCATTTATGTGGGCAACATTTTTAAATTTTATAAAAGTTTTCCTTATTAACTGTTGAAATAATTCTGAAATCATTTAGAATGTCTTTTATTTGTCATTAATGAATATTAGATGATAAATGACTTTGGTGGATTAGTTTGTTTAGTCCCTAAGAGAATATTTGGTTTTATAACAAAGTCAAAGTTTAGGGAAAAAAGAAAAAAAAAACACTGTGAAAATCAGTATTAATAGTTTTGATGATGAAAGGTATATTTTTCACTAAATTGAACATCTTTAATTTTTAAAAATTAACTCCAATGTCAAGAAGATATTCCATCTGTTTTATTTTATAGTTTTTCATATCTCATCAAACCTATCTTCCTTTGTGTATGTGTGTGTGAGAGTGCAAGTGTTACAAATTCTTAAAAGTAGATAAAAGAAAATTATTATCCCTCAGTAGGGTACAAAATAAATCAAAAAGTGAAATTATATAATCTGCATAATGTAGATTATTCACACTTCATTGGTAAATATATCATACTTGAAATAATTTATTGGTATCAAAATTTAATCAGATTTTTGTGACTAACTCTGAGGCTACATATATCCCTAAGGACTTAATCAGAACCCCTTGGATTTTCATGGGTAATAACAATATTTTCATGAGGACTAGAAGAACTTATCACCAATTCCTCCCTTCCCATTCTATCCTTGGCTTTGTTTCCCTGACCCATATTAGTAATATGAGAACAACAAATGGAAACTTATCCCAACACAGGTTTTTTTTGTTTTTGGTTTTTTAACAGCATTTCACTATGATATGGGGACCATAAAGGAAAAATCAGGCAGTATAATTGCTGTACTAATTAGACTTAGACCATTAAAATCTTATAACATCCATATTATTATTATTGTTAATATCAATTGAATATTGCCTCACAGATTATAAAATGTTTCCTAATATCTTAATTTCATATCACAGATTATGAAATGGTAGCATTTTAAATCATAATACCATTAAAGAATATTATTCTAATATTACATGGAACCTTGATTTTCAGCAATGCCATGTGTTTCCATAGTGATTATGAGTAATTAATTGCTACAGATTCACAAACAATATTTCCTTTTGAGAGTTAACAACAGATGCTGGCATTTAAACAAAGGGTAAATTAAATAATGTGCATCATACTCAGAAAATGTAAGTGGTTACTAGTTTTTAAAAAGAGAAAAATCATAATGATATTTGGTGATGACTAAAATTTTCTAGAAACTGCAAGTTTTTAAGAAGAGCAAGAAAACCTCTTTCTCCATTCTTTACCTGGTAATCACACTGATAACTTCTATTAGATATTTCTGCCTCTGAGCTAAAACCCTCTTTTATGAGCATAAACATTGTAATAGGCATGGAAATTATAACACATTAAGCCAACAACTCTCATTTTGTTGTGGGTTGGTTTAATGTGTTTGCTTTACTCCAAAGTACAAGTAAAAATCAGGCCACAGAGAAAGGGCATCTTGCTAATGGGAATAGAAGATGGAACTGCAGAAAAGCAGTGAGTCCCTAGGTACTAAAAGAAGAATATCAATATGTGTCAAGAAATAGAGGGCAAGGGCTGTGGCTGTGGCTCAGTGGTAAAGTGCTTGCCTAGCATGTGTGAGGCACTGGGTTTGATCCTCAGCACCACATAAAAATAAAGAAAGAAAATAAAGTTTAAAAAATGCTTTAAAAAATAAGAAATAGAAGGGCACCCACCAAACCAGATTTTCATGGGACTTCTGCTTACCTTCTGTCTGAGTAAAAAAACAATTTAATTCTTAGAGTATTTCTGCACTTGAACAGTTAGTAACTTCTCGTGTGTGAAATGTTGAACTTCAAAATGATTTTATACTCCTTGTCAAATATACTTTAAAGTTAAATAGTTGTCGTAATATAGTTTGCCAGTAAATCCCAGTTTGTCTTGTGGAATGATTCAGCACTCTGGAAAGGTCACAAATTTTAAACCTCTTCAGTTCAAGATTGACTACTGACCATGTTTGTTACTTGAAAATATTTTTTTGGAACATATGCATTTCTTGTTCTGTGTCAATTGGCAGCCTACATTTTCAGAATGAGAGATCATCCACAAGCATACATTTTCATCAAAAACTAAAGATAAAGCAATATTGAGAACACTTTGCACTGCTGCTGAATATCATTGCCCCCTTTGGAAGGGATCTTCCCTCTCTACTCCCCGAGGTCCTTCTAAACTTTCTTCTTTCCTGGACAGTTGTTCTGGAACCTATTGACATTCAATGCAGAAATGGTATTCATAAAATTTTACTAATGCACTTGTTGACTGGTTGATTGTTTTACAGAGTTGAATGAACCACTTTTATTGTTGCTGTATTATGTGTGTATATGTGTGTGTATGTGTATACACATATAAATGATCCCTGACTTATGATGGCTTGACTTAAAATTTTTCAATTTTATGACTGTGTGAAAGTGATATGCATTAAGTAGAAACTGTACTTTGAATTTTGAAAAGGAAAAAAATATACACACATTTTATATATCCTAGGAGCCCTAATTGTGCAAATATTGCATGTTTAAGTGAAGAGTCATTCATCAAGAATTTAATTTGTTCCATAAGTATACAATCTCTCTCTTCTATTTTGTGACAGAGATCTACATATATCCCCTATCCATTTCAGACACTGACAGTAAAGATTTTAAAAATATAGTAATATATGAAAATAGAAGATGATTGGTTAGTCAGCTTTTGTTGCTCTGACCAAAATACCTTTCAAGTACAACTTAGGAAAGACTTTTAACTCATAGGCTCAAAGGTTCAGTCCATGGTTGGCCAGCTCCATTGCTCTAGGCCCAAGATGAGGCAGGATACCGTGGAAGAAGGGTGTGGTGGAAGGAAAGCTGCTCAGTTCATGGAAGTCAGAAAGGAGAGAGAGAAAAAGGGAAGGGTCCACAGGAAAGAGGAAACCTTTCAGGGCACACAACCAGTGACCCACCTCCTCCAGCCACACCCACTTCCTCCAGCCATGCCCACCTACCTATAGTTACCACCCAATCATTCAAACTAAAATTAACTGATTAGGTTATAGCTCTCTGTAACCTAATTTATAGATATATCTATTGATCATCAAACCTCTGAATATTCCTATATTAACTCAGGAACTTTTGGAGATACCTCATATCCCAACCATAACAGTGATTTAGGCTAAAGTGTAGGCAAGTACACACTATGTGAAGGAATTGGGCAGAAATAATTCTGTGTTAGTGTGTGAAGACCCCACAGAAGCAGTCATTTAACTGATTCTTGGAAAAAACAAATAGTTTTATCTGAATAAAAAATAAAGAAAATCATTCTAAGGAGAGGGAATTACATAAGAAAACACCTGGATATATGAAAGTTGATTTTATATCTGTGAAATCTCTAATTGAAGCATGTGTGGGAAGTGGGGGATAACAAAGGAACATGTGGAAGTCTACAGAATTGGTTTGTCATAATATTTTAAAGGTCTTTTTATTTCTCAAAGAACTGGAGAGTTTTATTATATACAATAGGAAATACCAAATGGTCATGGGGAGGGAATGTCGTGATCAGAAAAATCATTGGCTCTATGGCAGAGTCCTGATTAGCAGTGAGAAAAAGTGAAGTCAGGGAGTTTTTTAGGGACTTTAGAGATTGGCCAGGGATAAAGACTGTGAGTTAAGAACTATAACTATTAGCAATTAGAAGGAATCAGAAAAGTAAGAGATATTATTGATGATGAAACTTACCTATTTGGAAATGAGTACTTGAAGTATGAGATGAGTTGAAGGCATGCAACTTATAGAAGTGTCAAAGATCATTCCTAAATCAAAATCATGGTGTTGGGTAAGGAAGGTATTTTCCACAGCATGTATACCAGTCCCTGAGAAATGTATAAACTTTCTGTCATAAAATATTATTGCCCACAAATGTTAATTGGGTATTTGAGTCAAATCTTATTTGACATTCATTATAATTATTGTTATTATTATTATTATTAAAAGTCATATTTTGAAAATGTGAGCAACTTCATGCTGTCATATAGCATAGGATTATTGCTAAAAGCAAAACGAAACAAAAATCAAATGACAACAAAACCCTGATTTAATACAAGAAAATGGTATTTATTTTAGTTTGTTTCTTCTTTTTTAAAAAAAGAGTCATGGAAAACATGATAAAAGAACTTAACTGTTGCCATTCCAGTGAACATATAAATTATATGGATTAACTGTATACAGAATACAGTTGAAGTCTGCAACTGCTTTGGAGGGTAAAAACCTACTTCTTTTAAGTGCTAACTAAGGCCCTCCCAAGTTGTGTACATCACTTGGTCCTATTTACATCACACTACCCCAAACACACTTTCCAGGTTAGGTTAAGATTTATATAGCCACTTGTATTTAGCATAAAATCTTTAATTTCATTTACTTTAATTTTGTATCCTTAATTTTGACTACATAGGTTATATTCATTTTCTTGCATTGTTGTGTGACTTCCTGGTACATGATACCAGTTTCTCTTTAATTTCACTTTTACATGGTAAATATCCAATGTGTTCATTCCTACTAGATATCCCATCACTAAAATGGAAACATACCTTAGGCTTATTTGATTTTTTGGTATCCCACCTGAATTACTATTACAGAAACTTCTAAGGCAATATAATGAGCATGTTATGTTGCATTAACAATTCATATACAGGCATATATCAGGCATTTAAATGAAATACTATCTTGTTCAGTATAAGCATGCTAATTCAGGAGACATTTTGCAGGATTAGCAAAAAATAAGATTGTGCTTCTGAAGAATATATGCAGATATGAAGTATGTTGCTGCTCACTTTATCAAATTCAGAATTAAAATAGGATTTAAATAATTAAAAATAGGAGCCTTTTCAGTTTATGGACTCTCCTATTATCTTAAAAAAAAGTGATAGTGTGGTTTCCAGCTGAGAGGAATGGTTACAAAAAACATTTTGTTCCAGTTAGTTAATTCTTCCCTACATGTGCTATATTCATCGTATCCATTTTAAAAGCAAATGAGCCATCTCTCTCTCCTACATTTGTGGCAAACTCTTGCTGTGCCAATTTCAGATTACATGCATCTTAGTGAGAATAAGATATTCTAATCTTGATTATAATTTTAAGTTAAAAGAAAGAAATTAGTTCAATATGAGGACGTGGATAGGTTGCACTAGTCAGACTATCATTGTTCCTTTCAACTACAACAACAAACAAAGCATGTCTGCATGGGAGAAGGTAAATTCCTGTATTAAAATGTATAATACTACAAATTCTACTAGATTTCATCTCAATCAAGTAATCAGTTCATGGAAGCTGAAATTTATTGATAAGTGTGCTATTACTTTAGAATTTAGCCATTTTGCAAATAATTCCTGTAAAACTTTCAATGAAATTGTATCCATTATGAAAGCATATACTTCCCAAATGAGGATATAGGAATGGGTAATAGCACATGCATCATCAGAAGAAGGTAAATTAAGACTGCAGTGAGATATTATTACATCATACCTGGTAGAATCAGTAAAATAAAAAACTGATCACACCAAGTATTGTAAGGATATGGAGCAGATACAATACTTTGAAAATTGCTATTGGGGATAAAAATAACAAATCACCTTTAATAGATTTGATAGTTTTTATAAAGTTAAGCATACATCTACTTGCTTAAGACCCACACTATACCCCTAAGTGTTTTCCTAAGAGCAATGAAAATTTGTATCAACACAAAAACTTGTTCACAAATATGCATAGCAGTTTTATTCATAATATCCTCAAACTTTAAACAAATAAAATGTTTATCAACAAGTGAATGTAAACACATAATGGTACAACCACACAATATAAAATGACCCAAGAATAAAATAGAATAGACTAAGGCACACACAAGAACATGAATGATCTCAAACCATTATGGTGAGCCAAGAAACCAAACACAAAAGAGTACATAGGCATTAATATGAAAACTAAGCTATGGTGATAGGAATAAGATCAATTATTTCTTGGTCATGATGGATTATTCTGAGGTAATGCTAATATGTTGTATGTACCTTGTATCTTATATGAAAAGCTATAGATTCCTGTATCTGAACATGGAGAATTTCAATTTTATATTGCTCTAAATTTATCTAATCACTGAAGTTCCAAAGTTATGTGAAAAAGGCTCAATGTGGGAACATTGCCTATTCAGGACTAGAAGTCCTTGAAAAAATGGAGGCAGGATTGAATGTTAATTAGAGTATAAATAACAAGCCAAACTGTTCTAGACAATGGGGGTACAGAATTAGTTATCTGGCCTCATCTAATGTACACTTGCTTCAGTGGGCTACATCATGCAATAAACAAAAGCCATGATATTTGTGCTATAAAGGAAATAAGAGTACTCATTCAGGAGGGATGGCATAGATCCACTTTGGGAGACATCTTGAAGAAGAGTATACCACATATAGGAAAGGGAAAATAAAAAAAGCCCTGGGATGAGAAAGATCAATTTGTTTGAGAAGCAAAAAGGAGAGTAGTATGTCCAAAAGGTGGGCAGAATTGTATGATGAATACAGAAAATTCTGAAGCCTATTTCTGTTGAAACCTGCAGGACACCATAAGGCATTTCCATTTTGACCAAAATGAAATGGGAAACTCTTATGGAATTTTAAGATAAAGAGTTTCATTACTTATTTGTGCTTTAAATTAATCTCTATAACATCTGGATTGAAGGGGGAGTAAGAAATAGTAGAGAATATGCATCTAAAGACTACTGCAATAAAAAGAAAGCAAGGAGACCAGTTGGGAGATTATTGCAATATCCCACGTAGGAAATGATGGTAGCTTGAATTTTGATGTGGCTGTAGAGATAAAGAGAAGTAGCCCATTTCAAAATATACTTTAGAGCTAGATATGAGTGAGTTCAACAATAAATAGGATATGGAGGAGTGAGTGAAGTTGAGACACCATGTGACCTATGAGTATTTGCTTGAGATTCTTGCCATTTGCAGAGATAAAGAAATCTGGGTATACAAGCTGTGTACTAGTGCAAGAAAGTCCATGTGCATATCATTCAAAGGTTTGGCAGGAAGGAGATGACATTCCCAAACCAGGTAAGATGATGAGGGAGACCATTTACAAAGGTGGAGGAAGGGTGTAAGGAGAACACTAAGGATAATTGCTGTACCCCCAAAATAATATCCATGAGAAGTCATTAGTATCCCTAGGGAAGGAATGAAAAATGAGTAAAAAAGGAACAAGCAATTATTGTGGTTGTATGGAGGGGCCTTCTGATGGGAGATGGTGTTTTCAATAGGGGAACTGGAAACCCACAGAAACCTGGAAGAGAGGAGCCTTTATTCTCTTTGTGTCTGGAGAACACTCTCATTGACCAAACCAAACCAGTAAATGAAAGGATGGAGTAGGATGAGAGGTAGGGGTATGTGGAGGATGTGTGTGTTGGGGAAGAGAGAGTGGCAATCATGCAGTAAGTACTCAGAGCAATATGAATGTATCCAGAAGGGCAAAACAAAACACCCAACAAAATGCCCATATCATGAATTTTATATATTTTAAATGTGCATTGAACTTTCTCAAGCAGTCTAAATTGTAGCCAGAAACAGATATTTTTCAACACAGTTATTTTTTGTTACCAACTGAATTAATTTGAAAGGTTTTGCTCGTTACATGTTAGTCTTGTATTATTGTTTTAATAGTTATTAGAGGAAGTTGGTCCCCTTAAAGTATCCTTTTAAGTGCTCATTAGTTAGTTAAGAAGTAACCTATGAGGAAAACTGAAGGCATTATAGGATGTATAAAACCTGAAGATGACTTTTGTGTTGGAAAGGATTTTGAGAGGACTAGGCAGATGGAAGTGAAGAATGCATCCATTTCTTTACCACTAAGACCTTGCATAGGTATTTGTGACATTTGGAGCTTGGATAAGTAAATCAGGTTTTACTCCATATGCTTAAAGTCTTCATTATGTTTGTCAGTATAACTATCTTTTTAGTTATAGAGTGTACTTCTATTTTTATATTTCACTGTCTAATTTAGACAGCATCTTTACATTTTACAATCCAATCTAGTCAAGGTTCACATTGGCTGTTCTAAACTCTGTTTAGAAATATAGTCAGAAGGCACTACCACCAAAGCACCAATATCGATTTTAATGATACCTTCATTTAAGATAGATATTTAATGCTTACCTAATATTTGTCACTCTGTGATAATTAATTGTCTTTAACCATGACCTGATTCATTACTGACAGATAAGAAGGGCATCAAAAGAAAACAGGTTTTAAATTCTGTATGTATGCATGGATATGTGTTTACAATTTATTCTCAAAGCAGTGCTGTTGGGATTTATTCAGAACTAAAGAGCATTCATTGATTCTATGAAGATTTATCAAATGCCTATGTTTCATGAACTTGTCTTGGCACTTGGGCTATGTCAGTGAATATAATACACTCAGATTCTCATTCTTATGGGCATGATATTCTGGTTAATACATACAGAAAATAAACAACACATATGTAAAAATTAACCCCATAGTATGCTAGAAGTTAATACATGCTATAAAAAATAGAGCATGCACAAAATAAAACTATAGTCATAAAAGTCACATTAACCCCTCCCTAATATCCTCTTCCTTAACTCAGAATTGAAGCTTTTACAGTTTCACAAGCATCATTTCTTATATGGTCAAGCCAAAATCCTTATCAGATATCACTGATGCATTCATGTTTGTTATGTTAAATTTTTGAATCACTAAATTAATAGAACAGTCTTTTGGTTTTCATTCATAAATATGTCATAACAGTCTTTATGACAAAGCAAAAAAATTAATTTCATTTTGTAATAAATCAATTCAGGTTTTTTATCATAGCTACTTATTGGTATATCATTTGTTTTATTATGTGCATATGCTAAGGCATTGAACGTGGAACATAAAAGATTATGCTTTGTTTGTTTTTAAAGAATTCTATGCACATGAATTTTAATCCATATTGATTTTTTTTCTGGTATTGAACAAAAAGAAATCATATTTCATGTATTTGTGTTGGTTCTGAAGAAATTATATTCACATGAGGTTTAATCTACCTTAAAGTTTACTTTTTTTTAAAGCTTATGGAGAATTGCTGAAGTAAAGTTTTATGATGCCAAATCACTAAGCAAAGTTCCCCAATGTGAGGACTGTTAGAAAAATGAACTGAGGGCAATCGTCCCCTTAGGCAATGGGAAAACTGCCCAGTTATGAACCCTGAACTCATTCAGCCAAAAGAAATCTATATGTGATACGAGTGTCTATTATATTTAACTTCCTTTTTCACCATCTTTTCTCTATGTTTAGATTCCTACATTTATTCAAAGTCACACTGAAAAATAGAAAAATGAATAATCCCATTCTTGGATATTAGTAATTTTGAAAAAATTAAATTTGTTACCATTTTTCTGGTAATAGTTTAAGGTGAAACAACTTCTTTCAGCAAATTGAAGCAACTTATTTCCTCCAGAGGAATAGGCTATGCATTTGACATCAGATAAGTGGTCCTTCTCATTTGTCTAGCTTTCATCAAACTAGTTTAAAAAATCTTTCATTCATTTTCCATCTTTGTGGGATTTTTTTTTCAAATTCTCAGTGTGTTGATAGAGGTTGAGTTGGCTATCGAGTTTGCAGTAAGAATATAACAAACCATTTCGACATTAAGCATTTCAACTTCTCAGATCCAAGCCAATGTTTGCAACAAAATAATACTATACAAGGTTTTCTGATCATAAAGTACTAGATAGTGGTTGGGCAGAATTATTATATCTGTCAGCCATTGAATTAGCATTCATAAGTCTAACATTTTTGATGAATTTTCCTCCGTCTGATATTTTTCTATCAGGTAGATAATTCATGATGCTAAAGCAGTATCAAATTAATATCAAAATTTTATTACCACCATATACTTGGTGACTTTCTGTTTCTTTAAAAGAAATAGAGTTGCTTCTTAATAGGTAGGTGAATTTATATGATTTCTTTGCAAAAGTTACCACTAGTGTTCACCATGAATTACTACAATATACTCAGTGCTATTTAGAACATATTTCATCCTTTTTCCTGTTTTGTGTAGGTTTATTTCCTTTTAATGTTCCTTTAATTCCTTTTATTTAAAGCTTATGTCTCAGATGTTCATGGTTCTTATTACAAGCTATAAAATATGTGCTTAGTGCAATTATCTTTTCTAAAAATCATCTTGAATCCTTACAGTTTAATCACACATCTTGCATGTAACTAAGTTTAACAATATATGTAAATTGATACAACTCGGGTAAAACAAGATGCCCAAAATCTTTCATAAAAATCTGGTTTTTTAGTAATGGCTACATTGCTTAATTTGTAATCTTTTTTATTTAACTTTTTATGTTGTATATGCTCATTGTATCTATCTAATAAAATCAAAGCAGACTTAAACTATTGAATATTTTTAAAGGCAGCAACCTTGGTACTATCCTTGGATGTTTTCTTTTCTATCACATCTGGTAGCTAATTACTCAGCTTCTATTGATTGTATCTCAAAATCATCCCTGTAGCTGTCCATAAGTCTTTCATTGCCCTCTTATTCCAAAGTTCCTCACTGATTTCTCTCTAGTAGATTCCTCACACAGCTGATAAAGCTAGTACTTAAAGGTAGATTGAATGAATCACTTTTCTACTTGAAACTGCTCACTGAACTCCTAGAATCTAGTACAAACTTCTATTTGTTTGGGTTTTTTTTTTTTTTTTTTTGCTTGTTTATTATGTGGTATGGGGGATTTAACCCAGGGGTGCTGAGCTACACCCACCCCTTTTTTAAATTTCGTTTTGAGCCAGGGTCTCACTAATTTGTTGAGACTGCCCTTGACCTTGGGATTCTTCTGCCTCAGTCTCCTGAAGAGCTGGGATTATAGGCATGTGCCACCATACCAGCTACAAACTCCATATCATGTATCAGCACACTCTTGCTTCCTTTTCTTATTTCATCTCCTGCCTCTTGCCTTTCTGGTAACATGCCAAGCTCTTTCTCATCTTGGGATATGGGCTTTTGCTGATCTTTCTTTACCCCAAAATGCTTTTTCTTCCTCATAGTTTTTCCTTTTTCATCCCTCAAGTCTAAGGTCAAATATTACCTTTCCACATAAGCCACTGCCAAAGGTATCCCCAAGTCAGTCTCTCTCATGTCTTCCTATGCTATTTAGATTATGGCAGTTAGCATCATCTGGAATTACTTGTTTCTTTATTTGCTTCTTTACTGTTTATAATTGCAGATCCCCCAAGTCCTTTAAAAGTTTCAAGAGAGTAGGGACCCTATCTCACATAAAGCAATATTCAACATCCAAGATCAGAGCCTAAGATATAGTTCATGCTCTTTATAGATGTGCCGTGAATAATATACTAATATTTCAAAATCAGAGCTGGTGTTGCATCATTATTTTCTTGAAACATTGATTCTCAAGCATTTCCATCTTTGAAACTATTAAGTTTTCTGGGGATCACTCAATTTTCATGAATACCATCATTTAAATCTAACTCAATGTTCTTAGATTTTTCTGCTTTTTAGAGTTATGTTTCCTATTAGTAGAATTTAATTTGGTAAAATGTTCAGCAGGTCTGGAGTTCTACACATCACACTTCAACTGCCCTGCAGGTAGGAAATGAAGGAACTGACTGACCATGTGCTGTGATTACAAAGGTTTTAGAAAGCATTTAACCCTGTTCTTCTAACTCCAACTACCCATCCTTACTCACTCTTGAAATTCCACAATTAGAGTTTTGTCTCTTTTTTTCCTTTACTTAAACAACAGAAATTTATTTCTTTAACTATTCTGGTGACAAATAGTTCAAGATCAAGTATTGGTAGTGTTGGTTTCTTCTGACTAGTGTCCTTATTAGAGTTTTATTTCTTTAAAGTTTTGATTCATGTTAAGAAAGACATGCTCTTAGAAGGATTAACACTTCCAACTCATTCAGCTATCTAAGAAGTCCTTAGTGTCTAAAATGGTGTTTTGAGAAGAAAAAAGGGGAAACATTAAAATAATAGAAAGGTGAGTTATAGGTCAAAGAGAGCACCTAGAGTTTAGGAGCCATTTAGAAATATTTATCTGTGTATAAGGCATGTGTAGGACTGTAATCTATAGAGTTGTGGTTATTTTCCTTGCTTGGTTTCTAACTGGGTAAATCTGGGTATGTCCTTTAAGCTTTATGGAAAAAGAAGGAGAATAGAGAAGGGGAAATATTCATTAATTCATTCTATATTCTATAATTTGACCCTTGATTAGCCCTCTCTACTTGTCATTGATACTGGAAAAGAGGAGAAAACTGATATAATTAACAACTAACATAATTTTTACAAATATAATAACATGGGACAAAATAGAAATAGACATTAAATTCACATTCTTATATAAATATTCCATTCCACATATATTCACAGGATTTGATTCCATATACACTCACAGACGTAAATGCATGTGCATTCAAAACACCTATAGCAGCACCTCCTTCACTGAGAAATTATGGCACAATTTTCCATTCAAAGGCACTGACTCCAAGAAGAGTGAAACAGAAAATACTTCTCTCATAGAGTGTCTAATAAGCCATTCCACTCACTGATTCCTCTTTGTTATATATATTTTTACTTATTAATAGTAGATTGAGCTGGTATGTACAAAGTCATAGCAGGTTGCAAAGGTTAGCAGGAGATCATCTGTTTCTTCAACTCAGTCTCTTTTCAGTTAACTCATTCTTGGCAATTCTCTTTTTTAAATTAACTTACTCTTTCCTCTCAACTACTCCCCTAATTAACCTATTAATATATGGTGATTTTAAGGATCCCGATGGTGTTACAACAATCAACAATTCCTATTACACTAAACTAATGAAAGATTTAATATTTTGCTAATATTCTGTCTTCAAGCAGGATATAATTATACTTATTATATTGTTATTTTTAGTATAGTTATTATATGTATCACAATAGTCATGATCAAATGAATGATCCACTGATTCTGACTCTCAGGAGGCAGCCAATAAATATTTAGGCAGTGAATGAATAAATGCAGTGTTGGAATTAAAATATACTCTCAACATTTCAACAAAAACCACTTTATTGGAAAACATGGTGGGGGACGTGTAGTTGGAGTCTGTGCACTGGACCAGTCATATATTTTTTTCCATAGCATGAAATCTTATCCTCATGAAAATGCATATAATGTGAAGCTCTTGCTCCAGGAGAATGTACTATGTTCTCTTGAAATTATCCTTTCCAGTCCATGGATTAGCTAGCAGTAGGGGAGGATATGACTGATGTTTGTGCATGTATATTGAAATGATTGAATAAAAGAAGTAATGAGGATTAATTTTCTGCTTTTAGTAGCATAATTATAAGTTCAATACGTGGACAACCTTAGTGTAATACATTTGTGCCTTATGAATGGTATGTTCAGGTCATGTTTTTTGGATTCATTTTCCATTTGTATGGAGTTGAAGTAAACTCATCCAATTAATGAATGAAATTCTAAACTGTACTTGAAAATGAAGTAAAGAGGGCATTATATTTTGAAAGGGTGAGTGTAAACAAATCATCAGAATTAACAGTGTTCAAAAATATAGTTTAGAAATGTACTCAACAGTCTGTTATTTCACCAAATAGATGTTTTATATGTGTTAAGTTTCTGCGTTAAACTAACCTAAGCCAATTTGGCCATTCAGCAATTTGTCAAACTCTTTGAAAAAACTGTGGAAGGATTCTACTGTTAGAGATAGGTGGATGATCCATAGCAACCTGTTCTCCACAATCTTTCTATCAGGTGATATGCTAAAATTATAACAAGTCTTAGATCTCATAGACTAAATTCTGTCAAATGTATCAAATTTAGTAGCACATAGGCACAAAAAGAATGATTAGAATTAGGCTTTTAAGTTCTCACTCTTGGCCCACGGGAACTCCACAAGTCCCCTTTAAAGAGAGGTTTATTATGAGAAAAATCAACCAGTCACATCAGGAATAGAATCCTCCATGAATTTGAAGAGAGGGTAGACCAAAGGGAGTTAATAGCTAGATCTATTACACTTACCTAAAGGTATTAGATTATTGGCCTTGGAAAGTCCTTATGTCTGATTTGTGGTAAAATTCATAAAAATCTATCTAGCCATCTGAATATATTGGCTACCAGTCATATCATCAATGAGTAATTATTTATTTCAAGCATATTTTTTGTGAAGTAATGAAACTCAGAGTATAGATTTCTGTTTGTTGATTTTAACATTTTAACTATCTTTGGTGCATTGATCAAAGTTAATACACAGATATATAACCCATGGTGAAGTATTTTAAGGTAAATCACCCCACTGATAGCATAATAGTTTCATAAGTACATTTGAACTATCACATTTCATCTAATCCAAGGTGATATTAATTAAAATAGTAAACATTTCATAGATTACCTACATCTGTTATCATACGTGTATGTATATGTGTGTGTGTGTGTGTGTGTGTGTGTGTGTGTGTGTGTATAGTCTTTCCCAATAGCTGGCTAGATAGATAGATAGGTGCAGATGGACAGATATGATAGATGGATAGACATAGGAGGAGGAAACACAGAAAGTCTGGTAACTTGATTCAATGGCCCTGGTTTGTGTCATTTAAATTACCTTATATTCCAACATAAAAATTCTTAGATATTCATTTCTACAAGTATCTAGAGAAATCTCTTCCAGCTTTTTACCTCTGTTGACTGCAGATAACTTTCTTATATTTATTAAAACATGTTAACTATAGCAGGAAGCCAAATCTGACCTCAAACTGAGTTCATAAATAACTTTGAAAGTAAACCAAGCAAGTTAAATCTCTGCCTCTTCTCAGAGAGAAACTCCCAGAAAGAGAAAGATTTCTAAAGTTTCTCTCTGAAAGAAAAGTTTGAAGACATAAGCAGGCCCCTGGGGAAAAGTGCTGGCAATTGCCTAAAAGCTAGGTCCAGAAGTAGCCTAAGAAGTAAAGTTTCAGGGAACCTTTTCTATCCAGGTTAAGAGATATTTTATGAAGCACTGTTAATGGAGTGCTTTCCACCTTTTGATTTATCTTTTGTCAATGAGTCAAATGGTTTGCTTTTAATTGGGTTATGCATTCACTTTCCATCAGGAAAATTGTTTCCACTCATATTCCTGGGTCAGCTATTTTCCTATAATCAGTTATGTGTGAGGACTTTGGAAATCAACAGAACTTTCCATTATACCTCTTTTCAGGTAAAAGATTTAGAATAAATTTACCTAAGATTGACTGCTTCCCAGATGAATCACTGTGTCTTATACTATCTACATGCTGTGACAACTGAATTTTTATTTCTCATTCAGAGTATGATAAACAAAGACTCATATATCTAAATGCCAACTAGAAAACTCCTGAAATCTGGCAGGCAACTCAACCATAAAATTCAAAGTAAAAATAACAGTTTCTTGCCTCACCCTACAAATGGCTCACCTTCCACTCTTCTCCATCTCTATTAATGTTAGCAACACATACATTATTATTCAAGTCAAATGCCCTAAAAGTCATTCTCCATTTGTCTATCCTTTAAACTCCTTATCTACCATCACTTCCTGTGAACTCTACTTGACCATCTTTGTTGCTATTCTTCCAGCCCAAGCCTCCATCAACTATAATCCAGAATGTTGTGTTGCCATCTATTAAGTCTCCTTTCTTCTATTCTAGCTTTGCTTCTTTGGTCAAAACAACAACTAAGTGATAATGAACAGAAGAATAAAACAAGAATCACATTACTGGTTTGTTAAAAAAAACCCTTATACCTTCTCTTAATTTTGGAAATTAATCCTCTATCAAATATCTATGAATTCATCAAACAACCTCTGACCTCTCAAATCCCACCAATTTCCTGCTTGCTCTGCCTATGTAGTCTTTCTTCCTGTTTCAAACGGAAAGTCAAATCAGTGTTACCTAACTTCAGGACCTTGTACTCACAAGTCCCTCTCCCTAGAAAGCTCTGGCCCCTAATAGTAAGGTCTGAGTCCCTTATATCCAATTCTTAAGTGTACATGTCAAAGCACTATGAGACCATCCCTACCACCTTATCTCAGGTAGCTCAGTAACATCCCCAAACAGGCAAACTACACCCTTCCCTGCTTTCTATTTTCCAGAGCATATGTCACTAACTATAAGCTTATTTAGTTGGTTGATTTGTTTTCGTCCCCTCTACTTGGATTCTAATGTATCTAGACTCTATAAAAGCAAAGATCTTGCCTCTTCTGCTCTATTCTTTTTGCCTTATAACATGGTAGGAGCCCCAGAATATGAGTGTCCATTTCCATTGTTTTTGAGGTCCTTGGTATTATGCTGATGAGGTAGAACTGTTCTGAGAGTTCCAGGAATTGGACCACCTTATTTAAACCCAACTCCAAATACATTAACTACTTAAGGAACCACCAAGGAATCACAAGGATCAAACTGAGAATCCCTCATTCCTTTACCCCACCTATTCTTATCTCTGATAAATCAATGTAGGAAGAAGAGGAGTGGCATCATTCAATGACAAGGAAGCCCTATGGCAATTTGTATCACCTCCAAAGAGAATTGAAATGGACTTATTTAATTTCACAGCCCTACATCAGAGCCTTCAAGATCCTAGGGAATGTTTGATGTACTTGAATACTTGTGTTCCTGGACCAGAAGCAACAGTACAACCTGGGAGCTTGATAGAGATGCATATTCTCAGGGACCACTGCTGACTTGCATGAAAATAAATGTTAAATCTGTTAAAACAAGTCTTCTGAAAAAATATGAGAGCTACAACACTAGAGCAATAGTGTCCAATCTCAGTTGCGCTTTATAATTATTACCTATTGAGTTTTTGAAATTTCTCAAGCCCTAAGCCCCTCTGTTGGAAGTTCTGATTCAATTATCTGCCATGGGCTCAGGCTCTGTTTGTTTCATTTCATTTTTTCCTAGGTGGTGCTAATGAATGTCCAAATTTTAGAACCACTGCCCTAGTGTGGCAGCAGGGTAATTTCAGGCCAATCCAGGTACTTGGTAGATAGATATTCTTCCTGGAAAGAAGTACAATTTGGAATTCAAAAATTGTTTGCCTCTCAGTTTTACAGTAGGGGAGAATGAAAATCACTTGGCCTAAAACACAGCATATGGTTATAAGTGCTGGTGTTGTATAGCCTCATCCAAAGCATCAATTCATAGAAAAGCACATTAAAGCAGTGTAATGTTCAAAACCAAGATTCATAGTAAGCATCTGCTGTAATAGATTGACTTATTCCAGAAGGGAAGTTTCATTTCAGGGAAGCTTATCATGATATCAAATATGTTTTGAGTTAATGAAAACGCAGGAAGCACCAAGTTAATAGGGCAATTTTAAACCATAAAACCTAATTTAACTGCACTAAGAATGACAATATAATGTTCCATACAAAAGGAAGTTTCACAACCTGATTGATCAAATGGAGATTAGTAGGATGCTGTGTGACATCTCCTTTGAAGAAGCAAAGCTGACTAAGAGAGGCACACTTCCTTAGAATATGGTTGCTTAGTTCTTAATTAAACACAGAATGATTAGAAAGAGATTTCACTTCATAAGGCCACAGAACAGCTTGTTTGATAAAAGTGTTATAAGCCTCCAGACTCTCATTTCTCTTTTATTATTGATTCCTTACATTTGTTTTCAGAAATATTTAAACAGAGGTTCTTGAGGTTCTTGTTTATATATTTGATTTTCCAGTTCTTGTTAGAAGTAAGATTAATTTTGAATGTCAGGAGGAAGGATGTTTATTTTAACAATTAAATATTTTATATTAATATTGAAACTATCCATTCTGATAGTAAAAATTCTATATTTTAACTTGTTTGAACTAAAATTGAACTATTTAATTGAAAAATTAAAAGTCAATACTAATAAAACAGAACTACTTGTTTCTCTCAGTTTATGAGTGTTTCATAAAATATAAAAACAGCTGTTTCATTTTCATTTTCCTGAACTTGATTACCTTGAGGGCTTTCTTGAAATCATATTTGATCAATAGCTATTTCATAACATCCCCTATACAATTTGCTTCTAAGTAGTATTTCCTTTACACATAAAATTGATTTTTACTCTGTGTGTTAAGAACTTTTTCTACGTTCCCTAATTCATTAGAATGCCCATATTATGAGTAGCAAAACCAAACAGGCCATTTACTAAACTCAGACTATTGGAAACATGCCACATGCAAAGCACTGTGTTCTAAGTAGTTCAACTTTATAATTTTGAAATTAGACAAAATTATATTTTATAACTATATTATAAAATATAGTTAGCTAAATTTAAATGTAAAATAACTAAAATTGAATGATATTACAAATTGAGTTCCTCAGTCACACAAGGCACATTCCCAGTGCTCGTTAGCCATATGTTGTTTCCACATTAGACAATGAAAACACATATTGATCATCCTGTCCAGATCTTTTGGGTAGTCAGTGCTGACAATTGAACCCAGTGCCTCACACATGCTAGGCAAGTGCTCTACCACTGAGCTACAACCCCAGTGCAAGTCCAATATTTTTGATGTTTTGTTTATTTATGAGGACAGATATTTTTAAAAAGCATTGTTTTTAGGGCCTTATAGGAAAATTTAAGAATTATATTTAGTTATGAAATATGTCACATATGGAATATTTCTTAAAATAATTTATCCTTTCTAAAACAAGATCTAAGTGCATAATATACACACATCCTATCAGATTTGGTTGATCGGAAATGTTATTCATCTCAGTTCTAAAACTAGATTATAAGAATTTTCAAAGGCCATATCCTTTATTCTCTCCAGTGTCCCCACAACACTGAATGATATGCCTAAAAGCAACAAAATAATTTGAAGCAAGGAGAAACATCAAAAATATTGGACTTGCACTGGGGTTGTAGCTCAGTGGTAAAGCTCTTGCCTAGCATGTGTGAGGCACTGGGTTCAATTCTCAGCACTGCATATAAATAAATAAAACAAAGTTCCATCAACAACTAAAAAAATATTTTTAAAAATATTTTTAAAATATTGGCCTTGAATTTGAATAGTAGTTTGTAATTCCTGGCCCAATCCAGCATTGCACAGTAGAGTCATTATGAAAAACAGTATGACAGACTTCCCTCTATGCATTATAGTAGAATCACTTGACCAAGTGTCCCCTCAACCACTCCCTGAACAACATGCCACCTGTACTAACACAGACCTTCTGTTCACCATGATATTCTTTTGTTGCCTGGTTCAGGACTAGACAACTTGAACATAGATGACCTCCCCAGGCTTTTCAATGATTTAATTTTACAGCCTGAATTACCACATAACTTCCTCTAACAAAACTTACCCATCTTGAATTCTCCATTTCTTTCCATATTACAGAATATAAGTACTTCAAATATGCACACAATACATGCATACACACATACACAGTAAAGACTGATAAGAATCCCTCCTGCCAAGTCAGCAATATAGTTTTTATTGCAAATATTTATAATACATAAAGTTCATAAAGTACTCTGACCTTTATTTATTTTTTTTTATTTATTTTTTTACGTTTACATAGGGTAATGATGTTTCTTTTTTTCCCTTCCCCCCCACCCCTCCCACCCTTTTCCCTTTATACAGTCCTTCTTTCCTTAATTCTTACCGCTCTCGTTAGCCTAACTCTAAACCTAACCCTAAACCTAATGCTAAACCCTCCCACCCCCATTATATGTCCTCATCCACTTATCAGCGAGATCATTCGTCCTTTAGTTTTTTGAGATTGGCTTATCTCACTCAGCATGATATTCTCCAATTTCGACCATTTGCCTACAAATGCCATAATTTTATCATTCTTCATTGCGGAGTAATATTCCATTGTATAAATATGCCACGGTTTCTTTATCCATTCATCAACTGAAGGGCATCTAGGTTGGTTCCACAATCTGGCTATGGTGAATTGAGCAGCAATGAACATTGATGTGGTTGTATCTCTGTAGTATGCTGATTTTAAGTCCTTTGGGTATAGACCAAGGAGTGGGATAGCTGGGTCAAATGGTGTTTCCATTCCAAGCTTTCTGAGGAATCTCCACACTGCTTTCCAGAGTGGCTGCACTAATTTGCAACCCCACCAGCAATGTATGAGTGTTCCTTTTTCACCACATCCTCGCCAACACCTATTGTTGCTTGTGTTCTTGATAATCGCCATTCTAATTGGGGTGAGATGAAATCTTAGGGTAGTTTTGATTTGCATTTCTCTTATTACTAGGGATGTTGAACATTTTTTCATATATCTGTTGATTACTTGTACATCTTCTTCTGTGAAGTGTTTGTTCATTTCCTTAGCCCATTTGTTGATTGGATTATTTGTATTCTTCGTGTAGAGTTTTTTGAGTTCTTTATAGATTCTGGAAATTAGCGCTCTATCTGAGGTATGGTTGGCAAAGATATTCTCCCACTCTGTAGGCTCTCTCTTCACATTTCTGATAGTTTCCTTTGCTGAGAGAAACCTTTTTAGTTTGAATCTATCCCAATTGTTGATTCTTGCTTTTATTTCTTGTGCTATGGGAGTCCTGTTAAGGAAGTCTGATCCTAAGCCAACAAGTTGAAGATTTGGACCTACTTTTTCTTCTATAAGATGCAGGGTCTCTGGTCTGATTCCAAGGTCCTTGATCCATTTTGAGTTGAGTTTTGTGTAGGGTGAGAGATAGGGGTTTAATTTCATTCTATTGCATATGGTTTTCCAGTTTTCCCAGCACCATTTGTTGAAGAGGCTATCTTTTCTCCATTGCATATTGTTGGAACCTTTGTCTAGTATGAGAAAATTGTATTTATTTGGGTTTGTGTCCATGTCCTCTATTCTGTACCATTGATCTACCTGTCTATTTTGGTACCAATACCATGCCGTTTTTGTTACTATTGCTTTGTAGTAGAGTTGAAGATCTGGTATTGCAATACCCCCTGCTTCGCTCTTGCTACTGAGGATTGCTTTAGCTATTCTAGGTTTTTTATTCTTCCAGATGAATTTCATAATTGCTTGCTCTATTTCTGCAAGGTACATCATTGGGATTTTAATTGGAATTGCATTGAATCTGTATAGCACTTTAGGTAGTATAGCCATTTTGACGATATTAATTCTGCCTATCCAGGAACACGGGAGATCTTTCCATCTTCTAAGGTTTTCTTGAATTTCTTTCTTTAGTGTTCTGTAGTTCTCATTGTAGAGGTCTTTCACCTCTTTTGTGAGATTGATTCCCAAGTATTTTATTTTTTTCGATGCTATTGTGAATGGGGTAGTTTTCCTAATTTCTCTTTCTGAAGATTCATCACTTATGTATAAAAATGCATTGGATTTATGAGCATTGATCTTGTAACCTGCTACTGTACTGAATTCACTTATGAGTTCTAAAAGTTTTCTGGTGGAATTTCCAGGTTCCTCTAAATATATAATCATGTCATCAGCGAACAGGGATAGTTTGAGTTCTTCTTTTCCTATTCGTATCCCTTTAATTTCTTTGGTTTGTCTAAATTGTTCTGGCTAGAGTCTCAAGGACGATGTTGAATAGAAGTGGTGAAAGAGGGCATCCCTGCCTTGTTCCAGTTTTTAGGGGGAACGCTTTCAGTTTTTCACCATTTAGAATGATATTAGCCATGGGCTTAGCGTAGATTGCCTTTATAATGTTTAGGAATGTTCCCACTACCCCAATTTTTTCTAGTGTTTTGAGCATGAAGGGATGCTGTATTTTATCGAATGCTTTTCCTGCATCTATTGAAATAATCATGTGATTCTTAACTTTAAGTCTGTTGATATGGTGAATGACATTTATTGATTTCCGAATGTTGAACCAACCTTGCATCCCTGGGATAAAACCCACTTGATCGTGGTGCACTATCTTTTTAATATATATTTGTATTCGATTTGCTAAAATTTTGTTGAGAATTTTTGCATCGATGTTCATTAAGGATATTGGTCTGAAATTTTCCTTCCTCGATGTGTCTCTGTCTGGTTTAGGTATCAGGGTGATATTGGCTTCATAGAAGGAGTTGGGAAGGGTTCCCTCCTCTTCTATTTCATGGAATAGTTTGAGGAGTATTGGAATGAGCTCTTCTTTAAAGGTTTTGTAGAACTCGGCTGAGAACCCATCTGGTCCTGGACTTTTCTTTGTTGGTAGGCTTTTGATGACCTCTTCTATTTCATTGCTTGAAATTGGTTTATTTAGGTTGTGTATGTCCTCCTCGTTCAGTTTAGGTAATTCATATGTCTCTAGAAATTTGTTGATGTCTTCGAGGTTTTCTGTTTTGTTGGAGTATAGATTTTCGAAATAGCTTCTAATTATGTTTTGTATTTCACTCGTGTCTGTTGTGATGTTTCCTTGTTCATTCCGAATTTTAGTAATTTGAGTTTTCTCCCTCTTTCTCTTTGTTAGTGTGGCTAAGGGTTTATCAATTTTATTTATTTTTTCAAAGAACCAACTATTTATTTTGTTAATTTTTCCAATTGTTTCTTTTGTTTCGATTTCGTTGATTTCGGCTCTGATTTTAACTATTTCCTGTCTTCTACTACTTTTGGTATTGGTCTGCTCTTCTTTTTCTAGCGCTTTGAGCTGTAGTGTTAAGTCGTTTATTTGTTGATTTCTACTTCTTTTTTGAATGCACCCCATGAAATAAATCTTCCTCTAAGTACTGCTTTCATAGTGTCCCAGAGATTTTGATATGATGTGTCTTTGTTCTCGTTTACTTCTAAGAATTTTTTTATTTCCCTCCTGATGTCTTCTATTATCCATTCATCGTATAATAGTGTATTATTTAGTCTCCAAGTATTGGAGAAGTTTCTGTTTTTTATTCTGTCATTTATTTCTAATTTCAATCCATTATGATCTGATAGAGTACAAGGTAGTATCTCTATCTTCTTGTATTTGCTAACAGTAGCTTTGTGGCATAAAATATGGTCTATTTTAGAGAAGGATCCATGTGCTGTTGAGAAGAAAGTGTATTCGTTCTTCGTTGGATGGTATATTCTATATATGTCCGTTAAGTCTAAATTGCTGATTGTGTTGTTGAGATCTATAGTTTCTTTATTCAATTTTTGTTTGGACGATCTATCCAGTGGTGAGAGAGGTGTGTTAAAATCGCCTAGTATGATTGTGTTGTGGTCTATTTGATTTCTGTAATTGAGAAGGATTTGTTTGACGTACGTGGATGAGCCAATGTTCGGGGCATAGATATTTATGATTGTTATGTCTTGCTGATTTATGCTTCCCTTAAGCAGCATGTAATGTCCTTCTTTATCCCTTCTGACTAGTTTTGGTATGAAGTCCACATTATCTGAAATGAGGATGGATACTCCAGCTTTTTTGCTGTGTCCGTGTGCATGGTATGTTTTTCCCCATCCTTTCACCTTTAGTCTATGGGTGTCTCTTTCTATGAGGTGAGTCTCTTGCAGGCAGCATATTGTTGGATTTTTCTTTTTAATCCAATCTGCCAGTCTGTGTCTTTTGATTGATGAATTCAGGCCATTAACATTCAGGGTTATTATTGTGATATGATTTGTATTCCCAGTCAATTGACTCATATTTGTTTTTGGCATGATTTGGTTTCTCCTTTATTTGGCTATTCCTTTAGGCTAGCGCCTCCTGTTGCTGATTTGCATTGTTGTTTTTCATCTCTTCCTCATGGAATATTTTGCTGAGAATGTTCTCTAATGCTGGCTTTCTTTTTGTAAATTCCTTTAGCTTTTGTTTATCATGGAAGGATCTTATTTCATCGTCAGATTTGAAGGTAAGTTTTGCTGGGTATAAGATTCTTGGTTGGCATCCGTTTTCTTTCAGGGCTTGGTAAATGTTGTTCCAGGCCCTTCTGGCTTTTAGGGTCTGGATTGAAAAATCTGCTGATATTCTTATTGGTTTCCCTCTGAATGTAATTTGATTCTTTTCTCTCGCGGCCTTTAAAATTCTGTCTTTATTTTGTATGTTAGGTATTTTCATAATAATGTGCCTTGGTGTGGGTCTGTTGTAATTTTGTATGTTTGGAGTTCTATAAGCCTCTTGTATTTGGTTTTCCATTTCATTCTTCAGATTTGGGAAATTTTCTGATATTATTTCATTGAATAGGTTGTTCATTCCTTTGGTTTGTTTCTCTAAGCCTTCCTCAATCCCAATAATTCTTAAATTTGGCCTTTTCATGATATCCCATAATTCTTGTAGATTCTGTTCATGATTTCTTACCATCTTTTCTGTTTGGCCAACTTTGCTTTCAAGATTAAATAATTTGTCTTCAATGTCTGAGGTTCTGTCTTCCAGGTGCTCCATTCTATTGGTTATGCTTTCTATGGAGTTTTTAACTTGGTTTATTGTTTCCTTCATTTCAAGTATTTCAGTTTGGTTTTTTTTCAGTATCTCTAACTCTTTATTGAAATGATCTCTTGCTTCCCGTATTTGGTCTTTTAACTGTTGATTGGTGCGATCATTTAATGCCTGCATTTGCTCTTTCATCTCCTCCTTCAATGCCTGCATTTGCTCTTTCATCTCCTCATTTGCTTCTCTAATCGTTTTAATTACGTACATTCTGAACTCCCTTTCTGACATTTCTTCTGCTGTGCTGTCATTGGGTTTTATTGATGTAGTATCTAGGTTTGTTTGGGACATTTTCTTCCCTTGTTTTCTCATATTGGTCAGTTGTCAGTGGGACCCTGAGATATTGCAGTTTTCCGCTATTGGCTTATAGTGTCCCGGTAGATTTCCAGTATATCATCTCCCAGCCTTCAGTAGCCTGATGTCTTGGAGGAATCTGATATAGCAGCGTATCCGAAGAAAACTGCCCCTAGCCCCCTACTGGTTCCACGATTTGGAACTGGCTCTGTGCTGAAATGCTCTCACTGTGGGCCTGCACCGTGCAGCTGGCCGTGTGGGAGGAGCTCACTGCCGGAGTGTGGAAGGCTACCTTGGGAAGACTCTAGCTGCCCTGCCTGGCTCCGATAAGCCACCTCTATCTGGGCCTGCCACCCAGGCCGAGCTTTACCCAGTGGGCAGACTCACCTGTGGCTCTATTTCAGTCCCAGTCTCTCAATGCCTCCCCTTCTTAACTCCTGGGTTCTGGAGCGACAGGGGGTGCAGTCTCCCTCTAGGCCGCCATCTTGGATCGCCCTGAGAAGAGAGCCTGCAGCCGGAGTGGGCAGAGCCGCCTGAAGAGGTGTCTGGCTGCCCTGCCCTGATCCCAGAGGCTGTTTGCGGATCGAGGCTCTCCGTTGGTTCGGGGGCTTGTGGCTGGTTCTATGTAGAAAGTCTCTCACTGGGCGGTCAGCTCCGAGAGGCTAGCCTTGAACGGCACCTCCCACCGCAGGGGTCCAGACTACTTGGGGAAGTCTCTGGCTGCCCTGTCTGGACCCTGAATCTGCTTGCGTGCCAGAGTACGCTGAGCTGCACTGGCTCCGGGACTCGGAGCTTTTCTGGTCAGAAAGGCTCTCACCAGCGGGCCAGTTCCGCTCCGAGAACCTGGAGAAGCTGGCTGTGTGGGCGGGGCCCACCGCCGGAGTGCGCAGGGCTGCCTGTGGATGACTCTAGCTGCCCTGCCCGGCTCCGATAAGCCACCTCTATCTGGGCCTGCCCCCCGGGCCGAGCTTTACCCAGTGGGCAGACTCACCCGTGGCTCTATTTCAGTCCCAGTCTCTCAATGCCTCCCCTTCTTAACTCCTGGGTTCTGGAGCGACAGGGGTGCAGTCTCCCTCTAGGCCACCATCTTGGATCGCCCGCCTACTCTGACCTTTAATTTAAAATAAATTTAATAAATTTAGATTATGCTATTCAGAACAAAATCTTTGAATATTATTTAAAGTTTAAAGAAGCCCAGATAGATTTCATGCCTAGATTCAAAAATGGCAAATATTTATAAATATTTTCTGATCTGTTCATGATTTTTTAATCCCCAAATAATGTATCTCCTTTTCACTAGACTGTACGCTTCTAAAAGATACAGAAATTTTTGGAAAATAAAACAGGACAGGAACTATTGACACAACTTTGGTCCAAAAAATATTCCCATATTATATCACATGTGTTTTTGAGACAGATTTTTGAAGGACATGTTTTAGGGCAGAACTAGCACAAGTGTAAAGCTATGTCTGGACACGTGTTAAGACCTTCTGTGCCATCTGCTTACAGGAATGTACACATGACCTTAAAATAGTTGCTGCTTTTACAGGTCATTTTACTAAGATTGAGACTATACCTTCCATAACCCCTAAGACTTAAAAAGAAATTTATCTCAGAAGGCACTGTTGTCTTCAAGCACGAGCTTCATTTTTATGAGCTGAACCTGAAGTCCCTGACATTTAGAAATGACAGTGTGTCAGTGTGAGGTTCTTTTGAATAATCCTTCTAAGTTTTATCAGCTTTGCAAATGTTACTAAGGGCCAGCATTCAGTTTATGAAATGTTTTAACTATTGAGAGTGTGATGTTGGCCAGAAAAGGTAGTCCTTAGCTTTGTTTGCTCAAAGATAGTTCTACTTAGTTATGCATATTAACCTTAAAAGTATTTTAATAGGTATTATCCAACTTTAATTTGGTTAGTGTTTTCATGTTATATATTTACCACCCTTTTTGTTTCATATGTCCTTATACTCAGTTTTTTATACAATAAATTTTAATAACTGCCTGTTTTCTAATATTCATGATTAGAATATAAAGGATTTTGGTTTAAAATAAAATTTTTAAAATAAAAAAAAGTTCAGTAAGTGATGATTTTACAAGTGGACTGCTGGTGGTATACTTTAATGATGTTCAACACAGATAAAAGAGTTTACTAATTATAACCTTACATTATATACTCAATTTCATATCTTATCAAAGTTCTTATGCCACAACATATTTTTAAATTGCCATTGGCAATTAAAGAAATGTTTAGAAAATCATAGTTTGCAGAAATTATAACCCAATTCTTAAAAGCTAATGAATGACTTTTACTACATCTTAATATAAATATTCATGACAATGAATAATGCTTGTGAATTTTAAGAATAAATATCCAAATACCATGCACATTAATGTTTATATGGACATATGTGTCTGTTTTTGATTTTGTGGAGGTCATTGGCCAAATTTTTGTCCCATTCATTTGAACCACTTTTTCAATATGTGCATCATTGAAAGAAAATAGGCAAGGAACTGTTTAATAGCTAGCTATTCTCTAGTAAATTCATCATAGAATAACTGTGATAGGGAAACTAAGAGTTAAGAAAGTAGGGTTCATAATGTGCAAACTTGATTTTTGGAAGAGAAAGGAAAAATTTTGATGTAGCTTTTGAATTTATACATATATTAATAGCAATAATATACACCAGTGATTCTAAAACTATCTCAAGTGAAAGTCTAGGATTTTTGTTGCTTTTGTTTTGTTTTAATTTCCAATCCCTTGGGTAACAATACTTTAGTAAAATATTATAAAATTAATCATAAGAAATACTTGTTTCAGAGCAAAGGTATACAAAAATACAAGCTGAGTTTTTGTATTATTTTATTCAACAGATACTATCAAATTGCTATAAAATTGCTAAATGCTTACTTTCTGTTCTATACTTCTTTTATTGAAAAACAGTAAAAACAATTTGTACAAATATATCCTGCATCATCTGACTAACCAAAACGTAGAGTCACTTAACATAAATGTCCACAGTTGTATTTGTTTTACAATCCAGTAAACAAGCAATATTACTTGAAATGTGAACGTCTGATAAAGATAAGAAGGAGCAAAATAATCTGATACTTTGAACATATATTAAATGGAAAAGCTGACTCTAGAATCTAATTCTTTTAATTCCTAGTTTTATATGCTTTCTTATGGTTTTAAGATGAATTCATACCCAAAATGAATTAATCTATATGAATCCTTCAATTTGAAGCATATTTTATCATTTTGTAATGTAAGAAAATAAGAAAACCAGACCCTTGATTGCCACTGGTTTTTTCAGTTGCAATTTATTTAACATTTCCCCTGTATGTCTTACTCTGTGTAATAACAAATTTTGATGCCAAATCAGAAACTAATAATAGAATGCTTATGAAATCTACCTTGGACTATAAGTTTGGAGAGTTGACTTGCCCTTTTGGTTGATCTGCAAGAGGCTTACTGTTATTTAGGGCACTGGAGAAAAGGAACATGGGAAGCACATTAAATGTATTCATGACATGACCCATATTCTGAGGGTTTTTAATTTTCATTTTTATGTTGAGAGAACAGTTCCAAATGTGTAAAATGCAGAATTAAATTCTCTACATCAATGTGCCAATTTCTGTTTTGTAATTAAATATACTAGGAGTTTAGAGAAAAGGAGCTCAATCTCAACATGGACTAGATTCATCAGTGGTAGTCTCACTAAGAAAACTTAACAGATTTCATATGAATTGTGTTTCATTCTTTGCTTAGGAATAATGAAGTACATGTTATTGTTTGAAATATTCTTTAATGCTAAGCATCTAAACAATAATTGTGATGGGAAAAATCTTAAAATTTTTGTATGTCTCACTAGCTTAAGAACGACTCTGGCAATTATTACCATTAACCATAGTGGAAGCTGAATATTAATTAAATAGCAAACATTTATAGATTTCAATTTTCACTATTCCTGCTTCTTATATAATGTCATTCTCTTAATGTCAAAATGTTGATTAGTGCAGTTTTTGGAAACAGATTAAAGCTATTAACATTCATTGCAATATTGTACTGTGACAAATGCACTTCCATTTGTACAATATGTCACTCATCATTCTGTTTTGACAAAGGCAACAACATTAAACACTATCATATGAAGAATTTTTAGGATCACACTGTAGCAGAGGATTTGGGACTAATATAGCTTCTCCAAGCTACTCATTAAAATAATACACATAAACATGACATGTGCACGTATGTGCACGCACACACACATACACACACATATACACACACACTTCAGCTTTTGGAAACAAGCTATCTAACCAAGAATCCAGTGCAAAGTGTTAAAACTTTGGTTACACATTAGGTCTGAAATGGATCGCTTCCTATCGGAAAAATGTCTACACTTAAATTTTCTAAATAGTGTCTATTAAAATTATTCTTCTTTGCCAGGGAAAAATGTTTTCCTGAGAGTTCAGTGTCAATATTATTTCTGAAAGTAAAAGAGGTGAAAAATCTCAGAAAAAAGAAACAAGTCAGGCATGGTGGCACACACCTATAATCCCAGCTGTTTGAAGCTAACCTGGGAAACTCTGTGAGAGCCTGTCTCAAAATCGACCATTGTATATATCCAAATGAATGGGTCCGAATTAGAATAAGATATATTCCATGCTTGCACTGGATTCTTATGTAATTAATTATTTATTAGTTAAAAATAATTAAAAATGCATCAAATGTAGAAAAACTGTTGGGGATGTAACTACACTGACTACCTGAGATTGGGTTCAATCTCAAGTACTGTAAAAGAGAAAAGAAAGAAAGAAAGAAAGAAAGAAAGAAAGAAAGAAAGAAAGAAAGAAAGAAAGAAAGAAAGAAAGGAAGAAAGAAAGAAAGAAAGAAAGAAGAAAGGAAGGAAGAAAGAAAGGAAAGAGAAAATAAGGGAGGAATGAAGGGAGAGAAAAGAAAGGGAGAAAAAAAGAAAGGGGGAGTAGAAACAGACATGATCACTATTCATTAAAATATGGGAGCCAAAGGAAGAACTGTTAGATTTGAAGGACAGATGAAAAAGAATTAGTCAAAATAAGAATATAAGAACAACCAAATATAACCATGGATTAAAAAGATACATTGAGATTCATTATAGTCTGAAGTAACAAAGCTGAACAAATTGTATAAGAGTAAATGAATAAATATCTTTAGAAAGCAAAGTAAAAGAGATGAGGCAAATAGTCCATAAATTGACTTTATATATAAAAGATAATTATTTAATTTAAAAAATCACTGAGAAATAGTAACTGAAATAAATAATATGTAATATATATACATATATAATATATAAATGTATATTATATATACAATTGTTATACTTTAGGTGATTTAAAAATCATATTTTAGTAGGTGACACATGAGAATGTATTGATTAATAACTCTGGATGAAGACAAATTTTCCAAGAATTTTTCATTAAAAAAAGAAAGATCTCACAAAAGATGATTTCGACAACATTAAAAGAAAAATATATTTAACAACCTAAAAGGTTAGAAGATAAAAAGATTAGTGACAAATTAAGTAAAATACCTTCAACAGATATGATAGAATTTAGTTTCCAATGTAAGGATCCTTCTTTAAACCTATAGTTAAAAAGTAAATTCAAGAATCACATGATTATTTCAACAGATGCAGAAAAAGCATTTGATAAAATACAGCACCCCTTCATGCTAAAAACACTAGAAAAAATAGGGATAGTGGTAACATTCCTTAATATTGTAAAGGCCATCTATGCTAAGCCCAGGGCCAATATCATTCGAAATGGTGAAAAACAAAGAATTCCCCCTAAAAACTAGAACAAGCAGGGATGTCCACTTTCACCAATTCTATTCAACATTGTCCTCAAAACTCTAGCCAGAGCAATTAGACAGACCAAAGAAATTAAAGGGATACGAATAGGAAAAGAAGAACTCAAACTATCCCTATTTGCTGATGACATGATTATATACTTAGAGGAACCAAGAAATTCCACCAGAAAACTTTTGGAACTCATAAGTGAATTCAGTAAAGTAGCAGGATATAAGATCAATGCTCATAAATCTAATGCATTTTTATACACAAGTGATGAATCTTTAGGAAGAAAATTTAGGAAAACTACCCCATTCACAATAGCCTCGAAAAAAATAAAATACTTGGGAATCAATCTAACAAGAGGTGAAAGATCTCTACAATGAGAACTACAGAACACTAAAGAAACTAAAGAAAACCTTAGAAGATGGAAAGATCTCCCATGTTCTTTGATAGGAAGAATTAATATTGTCAAAATGGCCATACTACCAAAAGTGCTATACAGATTCAATGCAATTCCAATTAAAATCCCAATGATGTACCTTACAGAAATAGAGCAAGCAATCATGAAATTCATCTGGAAGAAAAAAAAACCCAGAATTGCTAAAGCAACCCTTAGCAGGAAGAATGAAGCAGGGAGTATCGCAATACCAGAACTTCAACTCTACTACAAAGCAATAGTAACAAAAACAGCATGGGATTGGTACCAAAATAGACAGGTAGATCAATGGTACAGAATAGAGGACATGGACACAAACCCAAATAAATACAATTTTCGCATACTAGACAAAGGTGCCAAAAATATGCAATGGAGAAAAGATAGCCTCTTCAACAAATGGTGCTGGGAAAACTGGAAATCGATATGCAGCAGAATGAATCTAAACTCGTATCTCTCACCCTGCACAAAACTCAACTCAAAATGGATCAAGGACCTCAGAATCAGACCAGAGACCCTGCATCTTAAAGAAGAAAAAGTAGGTCCAAATCTTCAACATGTTGGCTTCGGATCAGACTTCCTTAGCAGGACTCCCATAGCGCAAGAAATAAAAGCAAGAATCAACAACTGGGATAGATTCAAACTAAAAAACTTTCTCTCAGCAAAGGAAACTATCAGCAATGTGAATAGAGAGCCTACAGAATGGGAGAAAATCTTTGCCAATCGTACTTTAGATAGAGCACAATTTCCAGAATCTATAAAGAACTCAAAAACTCTACACCAAGAATACAAATAACCCAATCGACAAATGGGCTAAGGAAATGAAGAGACACTTCACAGAAGAAGATGTACAAGCAATCAACAAACATATGGAAAAATGTTCAACATCTCTAGTAATAAGAGAAATGCAAATCAAAACCACCCTAAGATTCCATCTCACCCCAATTAGAATGGTGATTATCAAGAATACAAGCAACAACAGGTGTTGGCGAGGATGTGGGGAAAAAGGTACACTCATACATTGCCAGTGGGGCTGCAAATTAGTCCAGCGGCTCTGGAAAGCAGTGTGGAGATTTCTTAGAAAATTTGGAATGGAACCACCATTTGACCCAGCTATCCCACTCCTTGGCCTATACCCAAAGGACTTAAAATCAGCATACTACAGAGATGCAGCCACATCAATGTTCATAGCTGCTCAATTCACAATAGCCAGACTGTGGAACCAACCTAGATGCCCTTCAATTGATGAATGGATAAAGAAACTGTGGAATATATATACAATGGAATATTACTCATCCATAAAGAATAATAAAATTATGGCATTTGCAGACAAATGGATGAAATTGGAGAACGTCTTGGTAAGTGAGATAAGCCAATCTCAAAAATCCAAAGGACGGATGATCTCCCTGATCACTGGATGATGACACCTAGTGGGGTAGGTAAGGAGGTAGAATGGAGGAAAGAGGAACTGTATAGAGGGAAAAGGGGTGGGAAGGGTGGGGGGAAAGGAAAAATAACAGAATGAATCAAACACTATTATCCTATGTAAAAGTATGACTACACAAATGGTATGCCTTTACTTCATGTACAAACAGAGAAACAGTATGTATCCCATTTGTGTACAATAAAAATAAATGAAAAAATGTAAAAAATGCATATATTAGAATAAATAAGTGAGATAACTGATATCAGTTGGTCTAGGGACTGCATTAGTCAGTATTCAAATAAATTGCTATCATCATCAAAAAAAAGTAGCAGAGCACATGACTGAATGATTAAATAATGAGAATAAATAAAATGACTAAAAGCACATATTCAAAGTCATGAGTAATTTGTAATCAAAGAAATGCTAATTAATAATAAGATATAATTCTTTTCCTGATAACTTTGTCAAAAGTATTAGGTAGCATGGATACACTGCTGGTCCAAATAAACTTGTTTTGCAGGAGAGTTTGGTAATACCTATAAAGGAATCTTGGGTCTGATAATTCACAACCTTGATCTAACAATTCGAATTCTGAAGAAAAAAAATATATGTATTGGGCGTTAAACCCAGGGACACATTGCCACTGAGCTACTTCCCCAGCTCTTTATATTCTTTATTTTGAAGCAAGAGTCTCACTATGTTGCTGAGAGGCTGGCCTCAAATTTGCAATCCTCCTGCCTTACCTTCCTAGTGCCTGAAATTACAGTCATGTGTTGCCACATATGGCAGTAATATCTTCTTAAGAAAATAATTACACTCTTACAAAGACTTGTGTAACAAAGGGGTTGTCATATTTAATGTTTATTGTAGCAAACAATTTGAATTTTATAAATCACAAACAGCTTTATTTTGTTTGTATTTTCTGTATATGATTAGCTATCCATGACTATTCAAAAACTGGGGAACCTTGAAAATTTGCAGAATGGTAACTTCCTTTTTCCAGTAAGTAAATTAACCTGATTTTTGGATATGGATTTTGAAAATAAGGCCTAATATGCAATCTTAATATAGCAGATAAAAAGAGCATTATATTGCAGCAAAAGTATTTAATAATCCCAATCCTTTTAAATTTGTACAATGAGAATAAGCCCCAGAGTGAACCTGAATTTTAAATAATGTTTAATGAGTGCATGACAAGTGTTTGTGTTCTGAAATTGTTAGGTACATCAGATCAAGTGTGTTCATCATATTTCTCAAATCATATATTGCTTTGATTTTCTTTCTTTCTTCCTTGCTTGCTTTTTCTCTTTCATCCTGTTTTATCATCAGTTTGTAATAGAAACATTGAAAACTGCCCACCAAGGTGGTTAATTTGCATATTTGTCTTCATATTGTGCCAATATTTTATTTATATATTTTGAAATGTATGCTGAGTTGGTAAGTTCATAAATATGTTGTCTCAATAAATATAAATATAAATATATAACTGGCGAATCCTTCTGTTGAAGTAAAACTCTTACCCTTATGTTATGGCTCTCTCTATCTCCAATAACACTTATTCTTTAAAGTCCATTTCATGTATTAATAATATAGTTAAGCCAGCTTTAATTCGTTTTTCATCTATACTGATGCTAATACTATCTGTATAGATTTTATATGCTATCCTATGTACTTGTAATTCCTCTTATAAATTTGTTCAGCTGGATTTGATTTCATTGTTCCTGTAGAACAATCTTTGTCTTTTAACTGAAATTTTTAAATATATTTTTATTTTTATGTTTTTATAAGTGCATTATTGTCATATGTAATAGAGGGGTTCATTTTGATATTTATAAATGCATAATACATAATTTGCTCCATTTATATCTCCAGTATTTTTCCTTTCCCTCTCTTCCTCCCTCCCCCTGATCTCCTTCCTCAACTCTACTGATCCTCCTTCTATTTGTTTATTGCTTTTTTAATTGGTGCATCATAGTTATATATAAAAAAGTAATTCATTATAATTTATTCATACATGCATATAGCATAATTTGATGAATTTCATTTCACACTTCTTCCCCTTTCCCATGTTTCCTTCTTCATCATGAAGTCTTTTACTCCAATTCACTGTTCTTCATTCTATTTTAATGAGATTCCCTTTTTAAAAATTCATCATCTCTTTCTAGTTTTTGCATATGAGAGAAAACATTCTGCCCTTTACTTTCTGAGTATGGCTTATTTCACTCAGCTTGGTATTCTGCAATTTCATCCATTTACCAGCAATTGTCATAATTTCATTCTTCTTTATGACTGAATAAAACTCCATTGTGTGAGTGTGTGTGTGTGTGTGTGTGTGTGTGTGTGTGTGTGTGTGTGTACCACATTTTCTTTATCCATGTATCAAGTGATGGGTACCTAAGCTGGTTACATAATTAGCTATTGTGAATTTTGCTGCTTTAAATATAGATGTACCTGTATCACTATAGTATGCTGGTTAGGGAATAAATACTAAGGAGTATGATGGCTGGATTACATGGTATTTTCATTCCTAGTCATTCAAAGTATTTCCATACTTCTTTTCAGAGTGGTCCTACCAATTCGCAGCCCTACCAACAATGCATGAGTGTACCTTTCCCTCCACATTCTTGCTAGCAATTGGTGATTACCTTTCTTTATTTTAACATTTTTTTAGTTGTAGATGGACAAATACCTTTATTTTATTTATTTATTTATTTGCATGTGGTGCTGAAGATTGAACCCAGTGCCTCACATGTGCTAGGCAAGTGCTTTACCACTGAACCACAACCCCAACCCTGATAACTGCCTTTTTTTACCAAAGCGAGATGAAATCTCAGTGCAGTTTTCATATGTATTTCCATAATTGCTAAGGATGTTCACCATTTCTTAATATATTTGTTGACCATTTTTATTTTTCTTATTTTGAAAAAATCTGTTTAGATAATTTGTCCATTTAAATAATTTCCCCATTTAATAATGTGGTTATTTTTTGTGTTAAGTTTTTTAAAAATATTTTTACATATTCTGGTTTATTAATCCTCTTCTGGAAGTATAAGTGACACAGATCTCCCATTCTGTAGGTTCTGTCTTCATGCTCTTGTTTCATTTGCTGTGCAAAAGCATTTTAATTTGAAGCCATCTCACTTATTGATTTTTGTTTTATTTCTTGAGTTTCAGGGGTCTTATTAAGGAAGTCGGTGCCTTCACCAACATGTTGGAGAGTTCACTCTACATTTTCTTCTAGCAGTTGCAGCTTTTCTGGTCTAAATTCTAGGTCTTCAATCTACTTAGAGTTGATTTTTATGCAAGGTGAGAGATAGGAATCTAGTTTCATTCTTCTACATATGGGTATCCAGTTTTTTCAGCACCATTTGTTTAAAAAAAGGCTATCTTTTCTCCAAAATACATTGTTGGTACTTATGTTAAGGATCAGATAACTGTATAAATTTAGGTTTGTCTCCGTGTCTTCCATTCTGTTCCACTGGTGTTTATGTCTATTTTGATGCCAGTACCATGTTGTTATGGTTACTATAGCTCTGTAGTGTAATTTGAAATCAGGTATTGTGATGCCTTCAGCATAGTCTTATTGCTTAGTATTGATTTTGGTATTCTGGGTATCTTGTTCTAATCAATTTTATTATTATGACTGGCATTTTGAATTGCATTTATTATATTTTTTCTTTCTTGTCTAACAGCCTTTGTGCATTTTTTCCTGATATCTTTCTGTCTTTTGCACTGTTTGCAAGTGTTACATTTGATCTTTATTTTTTTCATTATACTGTAGAAAATTTACCTGTATACTTCATTTATCAAAGTCATCTTTCCACTTTTCTGCATTTTATAAAAACCCACAGGAATTTCACTTTTCAGAAACTATTCTGTGGAAATCATCACTTGAACAAAACAGCATGCAGAGTTGTTCCCAAGTATTGATGGGGGATTGATTCTAGGAATTCCATGTAGATACCAAGATCCCTTATACAAACTATATGTCCCTTATACAAAATAAAATATGTTTATGTGCATATAATCTGCACACATACTCCTGTATAATTTAAATTATCTCTAGATTGATTTTAGCACCTAATACAATGTAAATGTTATGTAATAGTTGTTATACTGTACCATTTATGGAATTATGATAAGAAAAAATTGTCTGCACATGTTCAGTATAAATTCATTTTTTCCCAAATGTTTTCAATCTGCAATTGATTGAGTCCTTAAAGGTGGAATCTACAGCTCTGGAAGGTCAACTATGCAAGCCTATAAATTACAATGGTGCTGATAAGAACAGAGATTTAGAAGCATCTTAAGTGCTGCAAAGTAGAAGTTAGGTGAATAAATTGTGAAATAAATATAATAGATTATAATATAGCCAAAATCATCTGGGGAGGACCTTATTATTTATAGTCAAATCAACAAAATAGCACAAAAGTTTTAATTGTGTACACTAAGATAGTAAGTTCATGATGATTCAGAGAATGAAAAAATATAAATCAAAAGATTAATGGTTATTACCTTAGGAAAGTGAAATTATAGATAATTTTTATTTTTTCTTTATGCATTTTTTCATATTCCAAATTCTCTACCATGAATATGCATCACTTTTCTCATCAATTTTTTGAAAATAGCTAAAAGGAACTCTCCCAAATAATTTTCCTTTTATCTTTCAATGAAATGGCTTTTAAAATAATCCTCTCATAGCGGATTTCAAGCACGTCAAGAAAATTGTTCAGAACTGCTAAGAGTCTTATGGTGAATGTGACAAGGTTACAGTCCAACTTTTGACATGTTCATCATTAACGTTTTGCTGGTCCCTAGCCTGTCTGAACGGATGGAGATGAATTCATTAGAGATGAGTAAATAAAAAAGTGATTTCCTCTCTAAATTAATATAATGACACACTTTCATGATGAATTTTCTAAATCATTTCAGGTTGTACCTTCCTCTCTGTGAGTTCAATTATCTTTGTCATAAAAAGCTTTTTTTCCATAGACAACCTTTACCCATTTTTCATAGCCTAATTTAACTATAAAGCTGTTAACATCCCATTTTAAGCTGATGATAAATTACCTTTTAACCTATTTGAAATTTTTGAAATTAGGTGGTATAATATTCATAGATATAACCTTAGCAATTATGAAGAGGGAAAAAAGACTAAAAACATAAATATGATTTTAACCTTGAAACATGACAGGCATTTGGATAAGAAACAGATGAACCATTTTTCTGTATTTGAATTCCTCTAGTGTCCCAGCAATCCATGTCACTGTTTTGATTAGTAATTCTTAACACTTAGCTTCTATTAAATGTGTATAAAAACATATGTTCCCTATTGTTAGCATCTCAATAATGTATTACTCAAGAATTACATAATCTGAAAAAGTTTCAGTGGTAAAGGGAATTTGCATTGATATTTCCTACTTATGCATATATGTATTTAGATATCCTTCTCTTTATAAGAAATCAAAATAGTGCAAAAATTCAAACAGGCTTTTTTCCCTCTAAACCTCTCCAGAAAAGGTCCTTAAAATTAATTGTAAGTACACCCTGTCTTATGTATAATATTTTAATTAGATGCCTTCTGATACCTTTTATTTTACCTACCATCTACTAACCAAAGGGCAAGATTCTGACATTAATCAGAAAATAATTTGTAAAGTCAAGCAAAGAGAATCTTTTAAAAGTCAATTTTTTGTGTCTGTATTTATTTGTGCCATTGTTTTCCAACATTTTACCAATTCATTTGCAATTGAGTTATAATGATATATTTTCTTACACTGACTGATTTTTAAATGTATCTCATTTTAGTTTTTCCCCTGACATTTGCTTCTAATTTATGATTTCTGTTGTATCTAACACTGAGCAGGTAAGTGTCTTAGGAAACAATGTAATACAATTTTGCAAAAGAAGTTCTGCAATAGCCTGCATGTTAATGTCATTCATCCCTTTGTCTTGTTACCAAGATAATGTGGTTTTTCTTCAGTTTCCCATGTTATATCCTCTCTCTGTGTCCTTTACCTCTAGCACTAAATATTCAATCCCAAAAGAACAAGCAAAATTTCACTTTGAGAAAATTAAAACCCCGATCAGACTTTTCAATTCCTACATGCCACTTTCAGTCTAGTTTGGGAACTGTGGGAGCATAATAATGCATTGTCTATTTCTTCCTGTTTGTTTTTTCACAATAGCTTTTGACTTGGAAGGAGTTTACTTCTATTTGTTGCATAATTATCCTAACATCGACTTCAATTTCAAGGGTCCCTTTGGCTGCTTTGGTGTACGTTTTAACAGTCTGTTGGCCTTGTAGATTCTAATGCATTCACATTACTTATCTCTCAGTTGTCCCAGTATAATTTTGCTGGTGAATTTGCACTTGTTTACCAATTTCCTAGAAATGTTTCCCAATTGATCTGCATTGCACCTGTAGCTTATTTCCCTTTGTTGGCAAAATGCTAAACTGGAAGGAATATGGAGTAGAATGCTGTTTCTTAGCACATTCTTGGTGTAAGTTGGCTCTAAATGTGCTGATGCATAGTACATTACTGCAATGTTGTCTCTCTGGGAAATACCATCTAAGTTGAGATACAAACAGCAAAGATAACAGCAATAGCATAAACCTAAACTACTCAGAATTTTTCAGGACAAAGTTTTCACAGAATTTAGAAAATTAAGATGACTTTGGCTATAAATTCAGACTCCAATTAAATAAGAATGACTGGTCCCACTTGACTGGAAGTTCAAAGATGTTGTGGGCTTCATGGCAGGCTGATTCAGCAATGTTTTCAAGAACTTGGATGTTTTCTAATTCTCTGCTTTCTATTTCTAAATGAGACATCATTCTGTTTAAAAGGAAGCTGGCTTACAGCTGTCCCAGTTGTCATATCTGTATACAGGGGGCAAAGAAAAACTGTTTCTTCCTGTGGACATCTCATAGAAACAAGGAAATGTCCCCTTCATCCCTTAAAGACTTTTTAGGCTTCAGGTCAAAATGGGGTCACATTCTGTTTCCAGAATCAATCATAGGCAAGATTACCCTTAAAATGATCAGATCTTCCCTAAAAATAGTCTGTGTCATTTTCCCTTGGGACATATGGCTACCTGGACTTGGGGAGATATCTGATCAAAGTTGGAGTTTGAATAATCAAGAAAGTGAAGAAATAAATACTGGTTAGGCAAGGAACAATGTCTACTAACTATGTGGTTATGTCATCATAATTGAACCCTAAAAAACATGCAAAGGGAAATGAGAGTACCTGTGGGCACAGTGCTGTGACCAACATGTGTTTCTAAAGCATGGGTGGAGGATAAAAGAAGAACATGATTAGAATACTCATATATTGGTCGGAAGTTAAAATAAACAAGAGAATTCCTTAGTGAGCATATACTGTAGTTAGGGTCACTCAACATAAGCTCCAATTCCCTTCCTCTGTTCTATATGCAGACCTTGATTTCAGTCTCTCTTGCAGCTTGGAATGGTCACAATCAGAGTTCTGACCAATGAGCTTTGGGAAGAAGGGACTGATGAGCAGCCTTCCATTCCTGAATAAATGTCAGATTTGGACCAAATGTCTGGAAATAAGATAGGAATTTGAGAATAAAGGGAGAGATACTGGGTTTCAAAGGAAGTGTCCATAAAGGATTGAAATACAGGAAACGCCAATGAAACACAGAAATGCAGAAGATACCCATGAACAGTTGCAACTTCTAAGCAAAGCAGTCCATGTGCTTTTGGCAAAAGTAACATGAAAGAAATGCACAAGCACGGGAAAACTGGGATGAAATTGTGTAGCTCTGCTCTGCCTTCACATCTAGTTCAGCCCCTAGCAATTGTCCCTCTATAAATATTAACACATCACATCAGCACATTACAGTCTTTGGAGATAACCCTCATTCTCCTTTGAATGTGCATTATTTGTTTTAGTCCAAAGATGTCTCTCTCTTGAGATTGCCCCCATTCTTCCTTGAATATGTATCTACCTTCCTAAATAAACCTCTATGTCTTTGACAGGCACGTTCTAAAATTATTTTCCTTTTTGAATGCCTAGAACCATGATGGTCATTCCCCTTTCTCTCTTGGAATTTCTCAGACCCTTCTTTGGAGACATTTCTTCTCCAGTGATAGAAAGCACAGTATCTTTCTTGAAATCAGTAAGAAAAAAATGTAATCTTTAAGAATGGTGGAGCAAAAAGAAGACTAGGTTTTCAATGGTGTCATTGAGTTTGTTACCATTCAAACCCTAGACGATATGTTCCCAATTCTCTGATTACACAGGGAAATAGAAGTCACAGAAGTAGATGAAAGTGATGCTAGTGAATACCCAAGTTAGCTATATGAATGTGCCCATATTTTATCTCACTTAATTTAGCCTTCTTATTATTTCCCAAAAGCCCAATTGGAAAAACTTCTCAAATAGTTTGTATCAAAAACATCTTAACTAGTATGAACTCAGAAATACAACTAAACACACTCCTAGTTCCTAAGCAGAGACAGCCATGACTGAATCTGCAAGGCAAACATGTACGTGAGCATGCATTGCATCTATAACTAGTATATGATTACCAAAAGTTTCACAAATTGGCAGTTAAATTTGAATCCTCATGTCAATCTTATTAAAACATTGAATGCAACATAACTTACATGTAAAGTGACCCTTAAATTCATCTGACAATAGTAACATGAATACATGGGTTTTATTTATTTAATGAAATTAAAAAATAAATTTAGGATACTTATTAGTAACAAGATACTATTTGAACTGCTAATATCAAGTAGGAAGCAAACAGTTTTTTCTTCCTTTATTTAATGAAAAATCACAGATTACTTTAAAATTATAACCTTCAACTTCATACAACCAGACAACAAAAGATGTTAGCTAGAAGGAAATTTGTTCTGTACCAATAAATAAAAAGTAACTTTAAAATGTCATTGTGGGACAAAACTATTTTTAGTTTAGAATTACAAACTCCTCAACTGTTTTAATACTATAGTTTCATTTCATTTGCCTCTCAACTATTCCTGCTGAGGATTCTGCTGCACTCTATTGACATGTATAAGGGTTTCCATTACATTTGTAAAGCAAAACCAGTAATCATTTTTCAAAAGACATTTACATTGCCAGTATGTAATCATTGCTAATATTAAGCATTCATTATGTTACTGAATGCAATGCACATACAAACTACCTACTCTTTGGGAAAGACATTTCTAAAATTAAAAAAAAAAGATATTAAAATTAAGGTATCAAAAAGAATTTTTCAGTACAAATGTAATCCTAAAGTTGGGATAAAAGTATCCTCTTGTGAGGAAATTTACCAAAATGTTTATGGTAAAGATAAAACCAATGTATTTAGTAGCTAGTGAACATCAAACTATCTCATAATAATCTAGTTGCCTATAGGTAAAATAGTAATATAAGAACTTATTTAGGGCTCTCATATGTGCCCTTACATAAAGTTAAAAGTGTTAATATAAGCTGCTGCATAGTATATACCTGTTTAAAATAATACAAACCATTGTCATTGTATAATAAAAGAGAGAAAATGTTTAGGTCAAAAATAGATGAGGACATTTGTCACTAATATATATATATATATATATATATAGAGAGAGAGAGAGAGAGAGAGAGAGAGAGAGAGAGAGAGCAAAGACAGTGGCTCTGAAACTTTTCATATTACTGTTTATTTTTTCTTGTGGTGCAGGGGATGGAACCCAGGGCTTCATATATTCAAGACAAGCACTATACCACTGAACCACATCCCCAGCCCTCATATTACTATTTTTAATGATGTTATTTTTTCTTTAAACCAGGGCTTGGTTACAAGGCAGTCCAATGTAGCATATGTTTAATGTAGAATATGGTTTTGTTTTTAGGAGAGCTGTTGATTGAAGCAGAAATGGTGAATTCAGAAACTGGTCTTCTTAGTTCACCCATGCCCTTGAGCAGCCACGATGCACCTTTCAAAAAGTCCTCATAGGATCCCAAAGAGACTTAGGATTCCAGTGTTTTGTCTTATGTCCTAGTAATTATACTTATTTTAGCTTCCATAAGGAAATTTTAAAATAGCTACACATTACAAAGAGGAATGGAAAAAATACTTAGCTCCAAACTACATTTTATGCCGGCTCTCCAGTCTACATAGGATATCTGATTATTTGTATTAAAGGGATGTCTTATGGGTTTTGAGATTTTCTAATTGGAGGTTCTGGTTTAACAAATATATAAAGATAACACTACCTACCTGATTACTGCATATTCAAGAACTTATTTTCTTCTTTATTTTATATTGGACTTCCTTTTCTCTGTATCATTGGGAATGTTCTTTGTCATTGTGTGTGTTGCTGTGTGTATTTCCTGCACTGAATTTTAAGACCCTCCAGATATTCTCAGGCCATTTCTAAGAAGTCCATAGAACCTATATTAATATTGCTCTGAAATCTTGATGGTGAAGCCTACAAAAGTGGACTCTATTGTCTGCAGTTCCTTTCAGCAGGGAAACAGCCTTCATGACATACATAAATAACTACACAACAAATAACAACCACAGATGCCATTTTGGCAGACCAACTACAAATTGAAGCCAAATTTTCAAATTTCAAAACAAATTTCCTTTTATGCCTTTATATAACACTTTGGATTTTACACAACTTTTTTTTTTTTACAACTTAGCCTTCTCTGGGATACATTAAACATTCTGTACCAAGAGTACACACTTAGACTCTGATGCACTAGGGTGCTTTTGGTCAGGATACAGCTGACAAACTTTAAGGGACCAAAAGAAAGGAGGACATAGTATAACTTTAGGAAGTGTCTGCACAAATTGAGCTGTCAACTTCTATAAAAGGACATAGTCAACCATAGGTCACTCGGTAAGGAGCTGAGAAAATAAATGTCTCAAACTCACTTCTATCCCATTCTTCAGCTAGTGTCTCCCATTTGTCACACCCAAACTACAGCCAAAGTTGTCTCCTGAGGCACAGAAGAGGGTAAAGAAGATTTGGAAATTAGAGGGGTAAACATAAAAGTAATCACTCTTAGTCTTTCTTATCTAAATTGTTTTATCTGGGGATGCCTAATTTCAATTAAAAAGTTCTATGTATCTGAAACAGACCATATTCCAGACCATACTAAGCACTCCATGGATATTATTTTCATTTATATATTCTACCAGCTTTTTAATCTAAGTACTATTTTTTTTTCCATTTTACCCATGAGGAGAGTAAGGATTAGAGAGTTTGAACAATCTTCCAAGTAAATATTAGAACCAAACCTTAGACCTAGTTGTACCTAGAAGATTCATGCTCTAAGTCAATTTTTATGCAGTTTTCCACTGATAGATCAAGTGACATTCTTAGACAATGCACTAAGGTTTCTCTACTGAAAATTTTTGAACTTTTTTACTGTCTTGGGCAATCTATCCCTTTAAAGTTTAAGTTGAACCTGTACAGCAACCTATTTTTTTAAATTGTGACAACATGGATGGGAAGACCACAAAATTTTGTTGTATTTGTTGGAAAGTTAATATGACATGTGGAAGTTTTGGGAGAGGGATCAGGAAGTTCAGTAGTACCTACAGATCTAAGCTTTTATTAATTGTAATGATGAATTGGTGACCTTCCAGATGTTGAAAGAATCTTAATTCTTCTATATGCAGACAAATAATGTGACTAATCTGGGATTACCCCATTATTAATCAATCATTTCTGATTTTAGGAGAAAGCCCAGCATGTATCAGTTCAGTACCAACAAGGTGCCATAAAAAATGGGCTTTTTACATCCTTACTTAAAACATTGTTTTACTTTCACCAGGTCACTTACCTGAAACCACTTATTCATGGCAAATTTCTATCATGACATGACCCACATCACTGGCCTGCATTAAGAAATTTAGATTCAATCTCTTTTTATTCAAGTGACCAGGGGTAGAGCTACTTTCAAATTAATTTTTGTTTTTCAATGTGTGAAATTATTTTCTTTGGCAATAACGATTTTCTATTTCAAAATGGAAAGTTCTTTATTTGTTCTTTATATACATGACAGTAGAGTCTATTTTAACTTATTCTAATTAGGATCCCATTATTGTGGTTGTACAAAATGGAGTTTTAATATGTAATACACTATTTTTTCTAAACTAGGATAGACATAACCCCTAAACGCAAACATTTTATTCTTAGTGTTCCACTTTCTATTAAATAATAATGAAAGGTAGCATGGTTCTGAACAGGACTTCATTTTCTAGAAAAAGAAGGTGACACAGCTCTGAATTATTTGATATGCTTGCTGAATATGTGACTCAGTCTTCCAGACACGTGCAAGTACAGCATATAAGTTTCAGAGTAAAGCAAAGTTATCTGAATAATCTTTTAGCTTATAGCCATTCACACAAAAGTCAGAAAACACAGTCAAAGATCTCAATTTTTTAAAATATTCTTATATTTAGCATCATTTACATTAACAATATGGGTTGTTAAGTTGATGTTCTCATTTTCAATTAACTTATTTGAAACTATAAATAAAACCCATGCTATCAAGAAAATACATTTTTAATTATTAGTGCCTCTAGAAAAATCCATTGTAAATAGGTATGGTAAATATTTGCTGCAAAGTAGTGCATGTAGCAAGTATGTGACTATGTAACATTAAAGAACTAATAGAAATAACTCACATTGGAGGATTACCAAGTATGAATCATAGAAGCAGACAATGACATTATTGATATTAAAACAGCATATATCTGCAAATGTATAGTTATTAAATATAAAACATCTTCAAAGTTATGTTTTTTCATTGTGCTTAAATACTGTATGTGTATGTGTTCCATTTTAAAGTCTACATATGCGATATTTAGATATGCTAATTATTAGTGAGGCAAAGTCTTCTTGAATAGTATTTCCTATTAATTTATTATGTTGTAAAGCAACATTTATGTTATTGTATGTGGGATAGGCTACTCATTTATGCATTCCACATGTATCTCTTCTGTATCAACAAGGTACTAATATTGTACCAGACTGTGGGAAGACAAAGATTAGGTTTTATACAGTTTAGCAATCTCCATAATCTTGAAAACATTATTTTACAAACTATTGCTTCCATAAATATTTGTTAAAGAATGAATAAAAAGATGGTCCTTGACATTAGGAAAACAGATACACAGATAATGACAATGTTCTACTACTGTGGAAGGATGATTCTAATACTTACAGAGCTCAGAAGAACTTATGATGGAAGAAACAAAGAGTTTGCGTGGAGAAGGCAGATTGTGATATGTCATTTAGAAGGTATATAGGAATTTGATAGATGAATATAATAAAAGGAGTTAGTGTAGTCAAATTCACAGCTTCAGAAAAGAATAAAACATTCATATTTAAAGAATGATGTGTGGAGCAGTTTGACTGGACATAGGGTCCATGTAAAGGAAATAAACAGAATGGCTGTGCACCTCAGAGGCACATTGAGAAGTTTGATTTTTATTTGGGAGCAAATGAGGTTTTTGAACATAAGACTGAAGTATCCTTCAAGAAAATTAATTTAGCTACAATATGTATTATGGGTTGTTGCAATGGGAGATGAAAATCTACTGATTTGAATGTAATTGTTTACAAAGAAGATAATAAATAATAGCCTGTGTGACCAAATGGTGTTCCTATGTTTGAGACTGACCTCATTTTCCCAAAATGCTTCAAAATGTTTATGAGAGATTTCTAGAAGTTCAAGTTTGAAGCAATAACTACTGCTCTAAAATAGTATGCAAAGCTGCCTCACTTCTCTAGAAATCATGCTTCCTAAAATGTTGAAAGCAATGGAACACAGCTGCAAATCTAAACTTCTACTAGTCTCCATTGGGGACCATTTTAGGCCTTTGCTGAAAACCTACTTAAATTTTTAAACACAATTCAATAAACTATTTTATACTGATTTCTATAATATGTGAGATTAGTAAAAGCTAATCAGAAGGTGACAAGAAGCTATCAGAGTCATGGGCCATTTCATGTAGGCATGGCAGTACCTTAATAAATTCTTAGTATATTTGTGCTTTGGTAAAATAAATTCAGAATGTTAGTAGTTATCACAAAAAGTTTAAACTATTTTTCATAAACTCTAAGAAGGTTTGAATATTCACCTTGGGGAAACTAAAATCGTGTTATATCTTGTTTCTGCTTCATTACCAGCACCAGTGGATTGAAGAATGAAAATTGAAGTTAGAAAGGCAAAAAATGTATAAGACTTTTATAAAATATTTTTTTATAAAAATTCAAATCTTAACATTACATTTTGGGTTCCTGGAAAATGTATTTCAACATAAACCATATTCTCAAATAATGATGAATATTAAAGTGTCACAATTCCATATTTATGGAAACATTATGTCTCTTTGCATATGCCTTAACATATAATTTAAGATCTAAAGATGAAGGGGCCTGATTTCATTTGCTAGCATTTAAGCTCCCAATGTTCATTTGAATTTCTCGCCAAAGAACTGCTGCTCTAAAGTACAGACAGTATTTCTTCCACTGGGATAGCCAGTTTTACACAAAGTTTTAATATTTTCACCGCAGAGTGGGGAGCTGAAGCTCCAAATCTTCATTCTTGTGTCCCAGTGAAAGAATATTTAAAGTTAGACATGAAAAGTCAAACAAGAGACTTTTATTATAAGTAAAAGTAAGGTCAGGTTCAAGCAAAGAATGTTTTCAGAGACTTCATCTACAAGTCTACCCGTTGTTACTGCAGTACACCTGTGCTATTAATGAAATATCCTTTCTGAAATACATTGAGAAACCTGTGGCCATAAATCCTAACTTTACAATGACCTCAGTATACCCTGTCAGGAGTAAATCCCGTTGATCTTCCTACCCCATATTTCTTAATTGACTTCCATTTTTTCCATCTGCTTATTCTTAGGGTTAGTTCACCTGTTGCTATTCTACAAATTACTTGATTGTTCATTAAAGACAATTTCAAAGAAACCCCATGACACTGCTGTTATTGGTTCACATTTCACTGCTCATTAATAACTACTATCAACAATATCAGCAAGTTTGTTGTCTTTATGTGTTTGCCTCCCTTTCTCACAACCCCACACTGGTTCTCAAACTTTAAAGTACATAAATATTGCTACAGACAATTCATAGGCCATCTATGACTAGCCCTACACTCCCTGGATATTCAAATTCCATGGGCATTGGGAAGCGTGGGACTCTGTATTTTGATAAGCCTTATTACTAAGTGTTTCTTAGAACTAGATTCCAGTGGTCACATTTGAGGGACTTGGTTCTCTTTCCCTTTGTGTTTTGTGTCATGGTGTTGACTTTAAGTACCTGCTATTAATTATTTAAAATAATTAATGAGTAAAGTTAAGTAAGATAGATGGTGAGGAAATTGGCTTTACTGAGAGAGTCTGTAAAACCATTTGTCCTACTAGAATCTGATCAGAAGTAGCATCATCCCACATTGACAGCTGCTGTTTTATGCTACCAATCCTGAGATGTATTATAGCTAATTAAATGATCTAATTCATAGTAGGTACTGAGATAGTTTCAAAGAAAAATCATTTCCAAGGGTAATATCTTTTACGCATTTAATTATACTTGGGTTCCAGTTCAATTCAAAAGCATGTCTACAAAGGCTGGCATTTAGTCAGCTAAACATTTGAATGCTTCTTTGTTCCTAAGGAGGGAAGCACACAACTAATTTCTCTAACAGGTAATTTCAGATGCAGGTTATGTTTGCTATCTTAAGAAAGGAAGTGTCTCAGTGAAGTGGAAATTAAATGAGAGTGTTAAATGCATGACCCAGAAAGGATATTTGAATCACCTGTGTTTTTCTATCCTGTTTTAAAAATCTGTCTTTTTTATCAGGTGGGGCCAAACTGCTAGACATGTTCGTCTTATAGAAAGTTGTGGGCTGAAGGGAGAAAAAAGAAATTGGTGAGCACAATCACCAGGTCATATTAAGTCTTTTTGTTTACTTCTTCTTGATACTAGTGATCGAACCCACGGGCACTTAACCACTGAGCAATATCCCTGGCCCATTTTATTTATTTATTTATTTATTTATTTATTTATTCATTCATTCATTCATTCATTCATTCATTTAGAGAGAATCTTGCTGAGTTGCTTAGGGCTGTGCTAAGTTGCTGAGACTGGCTTTGAATCCATAATCCTCCTGCCTCAGCCTCCCGAGCTGCTGGAATTACAGGCATGTGCCACTGTACCCGGCAACATATTAAGCCTTTTTAGAAATAATAGAAAACTGGTGAAAATCTACAATAAGAGGATAAATAAAACATTTATAGGGAAAAATAATGGCATGCTTCTTATACACTAGAGGGAATCAGATTCCATCTTTAGGTCTTTATTTAGTTCACTTTGGAATGATAATGAATTTTCTCAGCTGAAATTTCATTTGTCATTTTTTGTTACTTTTGTTGCCTTAAAATATTTCCAAGTTCTACAGTCTGATCAAATGTCCCCAAGGAGTTTGTACATTAATGAGCCAGGCACTTAGAGGCCTTCTTTCCTCCAATATGGACACCATGGGCATTGAAGTCTTTCTTCAGTTTGCTGGTGTCCTTAGGAATACCTTGTCAGCAAGACTGGTTTTTCATACCCCTCTTATTTTGCTAATTTTTGAGGGCATATACTCAATATTGATCTTTGTGAAACTACCTACCGCAATCTGAAAGTTTTTGATCTCTTTTTCTTTTCTCATTTGCAGCTAGTCACTGTCCTTGACGTTTTTAGTTTCCTTTCTTTAGATTTCTTCAAATTCTATCATGCTTTCCTAGCTGCATCTCCACCCAGACCACCTCTACAAAATCAAACTTTTATTGGCTACAATAGTTTACCGGTTGATGCTTGTTGAGGTAAACATAACTATTTGCTCTGAATAGAGCAGGGGTTGACATACATTTTCAGTAAGGGCCTGAAAGTAAAATTTTAGGTTTTGTGGACCATATGGTCTTTGTCACAGCTATCCAATATTTCCATTGTTATGCAAAAGGAGCTAAATAAAATATTTAAACAAATAGGTGTGATTTATTCAAATAAAACTCTACCTATAAACCCTTAAATCATTTCATATCACAAACAGTATCATTCTTTTGATTCCCCTAGTCATTTTAAAATGGAAAACAATTATTAGCACATGGGCTGTGCAAAAACAAAAGGTAGGCCAGATTTGAACTATCAAATGTAGCTTGCTGATCCTGGTTAGGAATTGTATCATTTTCAAAGTTCTCTACCTACAATTTCACTTAATTCTTCCTACAGTCTTATGAGAAAGTTAATACCTCTGCCATTTTATAATGAGGAACTTAAATCTCAAAACTATGACCAACCTGCCCAAAGAGAGCTGATAACCTGTTCTGGAAAATGACCCTACGTTGTAACACATCCACCTCTTGCATTCTGACTTCAATACACATTGTAATAGTACTGCATCTATGACTGACTAACAGCTCAAAGCTCCAAACCAAAAAACTTCATTTAGGAAGCCACTTTTAATAAAAATCATTCAATTAATTAAATTGTTATCATTCTAACTGTACATATGTATATGGTACAATGTGATAATTTGATACATGCATAAAATATGCAATAATAAAATCTGGATAGTTAGCATTTCCATCTTTTTAAGGTTTTAAAATTTTTGATTAATACATAATTATTCATATTTATGCAGTACAGTATGATGCCTCAGTACATGTATACATTTTGTACAGATCAAATGACAGTGACTAAAATTTCCATCTCCCTATTACTTTGTCTTTGGAAGCCATATCCTTCAATGCTGTCTTATGGAAGAAAATTTATCTAAAACACCAGGTCTCACGAGTGTATCAGGCTTACCTAAAAAGCTCGTTAAAAATTGAACTGTTGAAAGTACCCCCACAGTTTTCAATTCAATGGATTTGGAGAAGGGCCTAAGAATGTGCAGTTCTTTTTTAATTGAGAAGTAATTTGCATTCCATAAAATTCATCGTTTAAAGTATTCAGAGGTTTTAATACATTTACAAAATTGTGCAACCATCATCCATCAATATCTAATTCCAGTACATTTTCATCACCCTAAAAAGGAACTTTATCCCCATTAGCCATCACTGCTAATTCTTCCCTTTTCTCTAGCCCCTAGCAATCACTAAATGACTTTTGTTCCAATGGATTTGCTTATTTTCTTGATATTTTATTAAAATAGTATCATATAACATGTGACTTTTTGTGTCTGACTTCTTTCACTTAACATGAGGTTTTCAAGTATCATTTGTATTAATTTATATTGTAGCATATATGGACACTTAATTCCTTTTTTATGGCTGAATTATTCTATGTATAATTATACCACATTTTGTTTATTCATTCATCAATTGATGGATATCTGATCTGTTTTCATTTTTTTGCCTATTATGAATAATGCTTCCATGAACATTGCTATTCTAATTTTGGTATGAGATATGTTTTCAGTCTTCTTAGGCATATGCCTAGGATTGGAATTTCTGAGTAATATGATAACTCTACATGTAAATTTTTGAGGAACTACCAAAATGTTTTCCCAAAGCATGTGCACTGCAATTTTACATCCCCACCAGCAGTACGTAAGGGTTCTAATTTTCCCATCAATACTTGATATTGTCCTTTTTACTACCATCATGCTAATGGGTATGGAGTAGTATCTCATTGTGGTTTTGATTTACATTTTACTGGAGGAGTGAGTGAGAAGCAAAAAAGAAAGAGTTTGGGGTGGGATCAGTGGGGATAGGATAGAGGCAGATCACAGATCATGGAATCAATATTGGTTAAGTAACTTGTTATTTAGAGTGAGACGGAAAACGCTGAAGGATTTTGAGTAAAGTTGAGACATGAACTGGTTCACATTCTAAAAGAATCACTCTGTCTGACCTTTAGAGAATAGGTGGTTGGAGAGACAAAGTTAGAATTGGGAAAACTCATAAAGAGGCAATAATCTAGGGAGGAGACAATGATACTCAGAACTAAATTAGAGCTGGTAAGATTTTGACAGGTTCTGAATTTATTTTGATGATGGAATTAACAGAATTTACTGATGAATTAGATGTGAGGTCAAGAGAGCTGTTAAGGTGATTGGACGATTTAGTGTCAGAGTAACTGACAAATGAGGATCAGGATAGGATATTAAGACTAGAGTGGAAATCAAGAGTTCCATTTTGGACATATTAGTTTTGAGATTCCCACTTGATATGTAAGATGTTGGTTTATTCCAGGGATATCTAGCCCTGATGAAAAATTTTCAGAATCTATAGAATTAGATTATTTTGGAGTCACATGCCTATTATAAATTTCTATGAAAATGTACCATATAGACTCGTTGGAATTTTAACACAAATGACTTTTATGAGAAATTAAGTTTTGAAGTAGAATGGATGTAGCTGTCTTCTAATAAAGACTTAATTGTGTTTATCATTCTTTTTGGCTTATCAGAAGCATCCAAAATATTCTCTATTACCTTAGCCCCTACCACAGCATTTCAATTACACCATTGTGTGAGTGCCAACTCAATCTATTTTGCTTTTTAGTTCTTCTATCTAGCACAAGCTTTTAACATTTACCATAGAGAAGGAAACTTTAGGTATGTTAAGGGTTTACTATATCATAAAATGCTATTTATTGTTTAAGAAAATATTTTTTAAGATGTCATCATCAATCTGAGATCCAAGGGTTAGCTATTCACTCAGAGAAATATCCATTGCACCTCTTCCTTTATTTTTCTTTAATTATAAAGTATGAAATATCTCATAAAAAATAAAAGAGTGGTTTAACTAACACAGCTGTATTCTCATTTCCCCTCACTTGAAGCAGTTTACTCTCCATGACACTATCATAAGCCTGTCCCTTCTATGTCACATGATGTTGAAAGTTTCAATTTAAAATCTCTCCTACTAGATAACTTTAGCCATGATATTAAAAATGTTTTATTCTCTTGCATTTTAAAGTCATGGGGCCATGTTGATTCATTTTCATATCTATTATCTCTGCATTTGACCACATTTGGTGCCAAAGATATTACATGAATAAAAGTTATAATAATGTGTATGATTATGAGATCTTTTTGTTATTTCATTTTTGTCTAGAAAAGACAATACTCATAAGGGACTGATTATACAAAACAGCTTAAGATTGAATCGTATGATAAAAACATATTACTTCAAGTTCCATGTCTGCTTATCTGTGTCTTTGTTAATTTGGCAAGTCACTAATAAATCTGAACATAATATATAAAATGGAATTAGTAGTATTTGTCCTATTTTATAGTGTGGTAGCAAAAATTAGATTAAGTAAGATACAGAAAAATACATTCTAGAAAGCAACAAAAATTGTATTTTGATCTATCTAGTCTGGAAGAATATTCATTGATAGTACTTAACCCTTAATCTGAGAATAATGTACTTTGCTATAGTTTCCAAACACTTTTTTTATTTATATTTTTTTATTAAAAATTCTTTTAGTTGTAGATGGACACAATACCTTTATTTATTTGTTTATTTTATGAGGTGCTGAGGAATGACTCACACGTGCTAGACAAGTGCTCTACCAGAGCTACAACCCCAGCCCCCACAAACAGTTTTCATAGAGATGGTAAAATGAACTTTCAAAAAACTCCTTTTCCTTCAATATGAATTACAATGATTTGGTCATTCAACTTTCATTATAATGTAAGGCTTTTTCTAAGATGAATTAACTTTCTTTTGAGATTTGTATGTAGAAAATAATCCAATACAGGAAGGCTTACTGCAAAAGTCCTCTGACATTTGATTTTGAATTTGACATTTCAATTCAATTATTCTGAATTTAAAGTTTGTTAAATCAATGAATAAATTTGGAAGACAATATGTCCCTGTAACTTAACATATCTTTCATAACCTCTTGTACATTAGAGAGTACTAGAAAAAAAAATCATCTTCCCTGCTATAAGCTAAAATAGTTTAAACAAAAAATTATGAGAATAAATATCATTGACAAAATTTTCACTAAATCATCATAAATGCCATCATCATTCTATTAGGTGATCACATGTAAATTTTTATGAAATATTCTAATATTTCAAGTAATGTTCTTTAAATATATTTTTTGATTTTTCTTTTATTCAGTGTGTATTGGTTCATCATTAATAACTCTCAGATTCTTTGCAGGGATAAATAAATGGGGATAAACAAACCAAAGTCAATCTCAATGGGCAGAAGTTAGGAGGAGTACCTTTTGCCCATGTCTCCAGTTTTATGGAGGCAGGGAGACAAAACTGTGTTTGAAAGAATTTCCAGCCTCAAGGCTAGAAAATTTGGTTTTATCCAAATGGGTTCTCAGGGCAAGGACAAAATGAATTAGAATTTAGGATACTTATTTTGGAAATGGGCCTGAAAGCAAGGGAAGTATGAAATAAGTATAATAGTTCTAAATTAGTATTCAAGAGGAAAATTAGAGACAATGTCTCTGGAGACCTGGGGTCCTGTTTGTCTTGATCACTGTTGTATTCTCTGTGCATAATTCTTGGAACATAAATATTTATTGGCTATAAAATACTGTTAATCAGTTGTGTTGGTTACATGCTCATGCTAAGGTACCATGCAAGTAAAACAGACCCAAATAAAGGACTCAGGAAAGAAAGAGCAAGGTGCTGGTTACCAAAAAATAAAAAATAAAAAATAAAAATAAGGTGAGGAAAATGTGGTCCTTGCCCTCTACTACTAGAGAATTTAGTCCCACTATGAGACTCAGCTAAGAGAAGAGAAAACACCAAGGAGAAAATGATCTCAAAGGATGATTAGAAACTGACCAGCAGATGAGACAAGAATGGCATCTCAGACAGAAGCAAAAATATCTGCAGTCTTTGGACTGTACAAAAGAATGGGTTACTTGGAAGATGTTTTGCAGTTTAATATCAGTGTAATAAAAAATGTCACTGGGAAAATAGACATCAGATTTTAAGGATGTTCGATGTAATGATAAAGAATTTGAACTTTGTTATACTAATCTTCAAATAGTTAATTCCAGCATTTTACATAGAATTGTAACCCACTATAGGAAAATTGTTAGTTAAACTGTAGTGCTGACCTAAAAGAGCATAGATAAGTCATGAAAGTGGATAGCCTTTAGTCTGAGAAGTAGAAAAACAAATATATGTTGTCAGAAGCAATGATAAAACAGGCACCTTTCCCCTCATTCCCCAATAATATTTAGTTAATTGATCTTTTATAACAGCCTCTAGGGACATTAGGTTCCAATATGAATCCCCTTTAGTTTTAATATGTAAGATTAATAATAACCTCTTATATATTTCTTGACATAGCTAATATAGAAAGAAGATTAACTTTATGGTTGTGCACAGTTTAAGTTACGGTTCATACAATTTTTTATAATGGTTTCAACTTACATGTCCACCAGTGACATTCACTTTCAGGAACCAACATCACAACAAAGACTGTATGTGACATTAAAGTAGTGGGAGGAGCTGGTTATAATACAAAAAGAAATATATATATTTTATTAGATCATCTCCAAAAAAACAAGAAATAATTTGGATTCTATGTACTCTTGGCACAAATGATTTAATGAACATGTGCCATTGAAAAGGATACTATTATAAAGAATGAAATTAAAACCATGTTCTATCTGCCTTGACAAATGCCAATATTATCTCTCCGTTCCAAAATATTTAGCATCCTTTTATAAAGAAAAAATAACTTCATTTAATGATTTTTTCCCATCCATCACATCCAAACCATCAAATATATGCTCTATTTTCAGTTTGAAGAAAGAAGAAGTAGTTATCAATAAAATTTAGGGATGTGAATCGGAAATTAGAGGTAGAAAGGGCAAGTAGAAGAAAGAAAAAATTTTCTATTATGCCAAAGGAAGCTGAGCATTTCTTGAATGGAATGAAATATGACTTTTTAGGCAGATATGATCAATTGCATCAAAGAACCAGCAAATATAACCTATTGCTGACTGATGGGTGAAAGGAATATGTGCTTCAATTGGTCAAGATTCACTTTTCAGTGCCAATAAGCACCACTCCCTACCCCCATTTCTTTAGTAAATTGTCTTTTATTTAAGGAAGCATGCAGATAAAATCTCACACACATTATATGAGACAGATCTATTCATTTTCCAAAATTTCTCCCTGCCCCTGTAATGAATATATGTTTACTTTGATGTTCACTGTCAGGGATAAAAACAATGTTACTAATGTTTGACACATGCTACACAAACCTGTAACAAACAAAATACTGCTTGTTAATAAATGGTGGAGAAAAAGCTCAAAGATTAAAAAATGTCATGGTTGCCAATGAAAGAGGACACAGTAAAACAAATATATACAAGTATCCCCTTCACAAATTTAAATTACAAATGTTGTAAAAAAAAACAAATAAGTAGTTTTAACGTATCTAATTTATTAAAATTCTTCAACTATAAATTAAACATTATAATGGTATTGCTTTTAAAATAACAACTCCACAAATTCTTCCAGAATACCTTATGTATAAGATAAATACATAAGATTAATATTATGTATACACATAACTTTATCTGTGTGTGTATATATATATATATGTATTAGATAAAGACAGATGATAGATTAATAGGTAGTTAGACAGATATTTTTCTACCTTATTACATTAAAGAAGTAGGAAAAGAAAGAAAATTATATTAATGTGGCTGGCAAATTTTGCTTATATTTATTTTGTTTAATTTTGAAAATTTGGGGTGCTGTATGCTTTCTCCCACACGTGTACTCTCAACAATGGAGTTGAAAGTTGTCCAAGTGATCTTGAACTTCTATACCTTCTTCCATGAATAGTAGTCTATAGAACACTTTCCTAGCATGTCACCCCACACCTCTAGGAAACTGATAGGCAACGCATGTGACTCTTAACACATATAAAACTTAGAAACTTAATTATATTTGTTTAAAATTTACCCCTTAGAACATTTGTGTCTATTCTATTAGGGCTCACTTCCAAAACGAAATATTTCTAAAGTGACAAAAATGTTTCATCTCTTGATAAAATTCTGATTCACGGTGACTGGCTGCAGTGTTAGAAACAATCCACAGTGTTTCAGGCTCATCAGGAAAAGCAACAGTAATCCCTTAGTGATGCTTGATATGGGCAGAGTATAGGACTAGCCAAGCTTAGAATGAGTACATTTCTTCTTTTCCATTAAAAACCCTCAAATATGTGTAAATAGCAGTCATATTCCTTCTAAAGGAATATTTTTCTACCCAAATCTGAAATCTTTCTACTGCCTCACAACACAGGGTGAGGCACCCTCTCCAGTCTTCCAACATGCTGTAGTTTATTATGTGAATTCCCTTCTAGTCCTCACTTCAGCCATAAAACTCAGAGTTATTATAAGTTGGTAGAAATTCCATCAAAAACTTCTCTTTCAGGGTCACAAGTGATGCTTGACTACCATTTTTTAAAATTATTTATTTTTTACAAACTGCATTTTGATTCATTGTACACAAATGGGGTTTGATTATCTTTTGAAAGTTGCCCTGAGTTCATATCTATATGCATTTCATTGTGCTTAAAGCAAAACATCATTTTGTCATCTGACTGCTGAGATAGCTTGCCATCAACATAAAATATCACTTAAAATGTATCATTATCTCTTACATTTCTTTTAAAGGGCATTGCTAATCAACTCTGTATTCTATTACTACCTTGAAGATTTTGTATGTTTATATATCACTATGAACATAGCTAAGGTTATACTGATGACTCCAATAGTGAGTGCAACAGCACAGTTGACATGAAAAATAATTGCTTACACTTGTTAAATGGAAATCTAGTTATGGAAATATCACAGCAAAATCCCCCAATCCTACCCCTTGTCAAGACACAAAAAATGTGATTCTTTGTGTATATTTTAGGTGATTCTCTTTGAAGAGCTACTGTGACAAATTGGAATCAGTTATCATGTTTAATTCTACTTGAGACCAATCCCATGAGCCCTCATATAATGGATGCTCAGAATACCTCTAACCAATCAATAGCACATCAAATAATATACATGAAATTATAAATCTACCAATGCAAAGTGATTTCAATTTTGAATATCCATTCATACTACATGATTGGCAAAACAAAATCACACTGACATCATGATAGATAATTCCACTCATATTTTATTTTTATGTACTGGTATGTTTGGGATTCTGTCTTTCCATTTTTATATTCTGGGTTATCTATTGTCAACAATGTACATAAAACTGTTCACATTTCCTATCATGACAGCTGTACAAAGTCCATGTCTCTGAGCTGTATATCAAAGTGGCAAATATAATAACACAACACAGATCTGTTTTGACACTAATATGGATTTCATGCTTGTTTCACAGCCCCTTGGCCAAACATTCAAAAACATTGTAGTCCCCAGTAAATAACAGTCCAGAAGCAGCATCCAGTTGCTGTATCTATTATTTTCGGCACAAATTATAAGATACAAGAATGTACAATGCCTTTCTACAGTTTGCATTTTATTTTATATCTGTATTTTTAGTGTTAAATTACATTATTCCCAAATTCAAAATATGACTGAAGGTCAAGTAAGAGGTTTCTTTAGAAGGTTCTCTCAGTTTTGAAACAAAAATAATGATTATTTTACCAGCATTTTTCTAGATTTCTTTTCTGCTTACTATGTACCAGATATGTATTCTTGCATTTTTTTGTTTTTTGTTTTGGGTACCAGGGATTGAACTCGGGGCATTCAACCACTGAGCCACATCCCCAGCCCTATTTTGTATTTTTATTTAGAGACAGGGTCTCACTGAGGTGCTTAGCACCTTGCCCTTTATAAGGCTATCTTTGAACTTGCCATCCCCGAGCCTCAGCCTCCTGAGCGGCTGGGATTACTGGAATGCAGCACTGCGCCTGGCTATTCTGCATTTTTTAAGAATCAGTTTAAGTCTTACAATGTCCCTGTATGGTAGGATGACATATCACAGTTGAGACAACTGAGGCACAGAATGGTTAAGTGACACACCCAATATTTCAAAATTAATAATAATAGAATTTGAAACTTGAAAATCTAGATCCAGAGCCTACAGTTATCAATATGCTGTCCCATAAATTAAAAATTATAATGAAGGTGAAGGGTTGAATAAGTGCTAGTTTATTGAGTCCCTGTCATGTGTCAGGAATTATAATAATATCAAAAATCTTACTTAATTTTCATAATAGCCTATTAGTTAAGAACCAACATTACTGCATTTTATAAGTACCACTCAAAAGGTTAAGTGAATAAGCAATAAAATTAGAAAAGTAAGACTTCAGTTATGTAGCTGATAAAGAAACAAAAGCTAGAGGTAAATTTCCACATGCCTATATGTGAACTAGATACTCTTTCTGCTTTTGTACCATCTATATTCTAAAACAAAACCTAATATTAATGAAATGGTTGACCAAATTTTCTTGCCTATTTTTTTCATTTCTTTGATTATCCTGTACTGAAAGTACAAGAAACTGAAGAGCTTTAGGTGAAATAGAACATACTTCTGTGTTCACAAGATCTTGGAGCCATGTTGAAGTCACTTTAGAGTCATCTTGTATTAATTTTTTCTTTGAAATTGAGTGGCATTGTTAGCATTTTGAAAGGGAACAAATATAACTGCACATTATATCATAAGAATAGACGATTACAAAAAGAGTATAAGATGAAGTACCTTTACACAAACTGTAATTGCAGCTGGTAATTAAACTGAAGTGTTTCATTTTCTCAGTCAGCTCATCAGTGACACCAGAAAATAAACAATTTGAAAGTGAAATCCTTAGGGGCAAACAATAGTAATTAATTGCATTTTTTCAAGGGAAAAAGCATTCCTAAAGCCTATTTGGGGTGACCTCTTGAGTAACACAAAGTGATTTATACTGTGAGAAGGAGTGTGGGGCTCAGAACCAGACTGACTTGACTTGAATATTCATGAAGTTTCCAGCTTGATTTATACTTCAAATATCTCCATTGTCAAATTTATTGTCTCCTAGGTTAAAAATGAAAGTAGATTTATATTCTGAAATATTCACACCACACAATGAGATGATCAGCATGGAAAGCAAGACTTTACCATGGTGGAAATAGATAATGTGGGGCTGCCATTAATTCCTTCCAACTTGGAATGTCCTCGAGTATGAAGAGCATTTTTTTAGAGACACTTGGAAGCTGAAGAGAAAATATTTATGTGTTTACATTTGGGTTCACATCTTATATGCCTACTGGATTATAATGAAAAAATTCGGGCAGTCTGTTTTGCCACCATTCAGTTGCACATAGGACAGCTGTGTTTGGGATTGTGCAATTTTTGTCTATTCTGGTTATATGGAACTGATTAATTAAACTCTGATTAATGCTGCTTGCTTTGATATCTGGCCTAAAATGGGCTTTATTCTGTATCATATCACTTAATTTAATCAAGAGATCTAACACTAATTTCTTATTTGTTCCTTGATCTTCTCATGATATGAACATGGCCTTTGGACTCAGATAGGAATAGGTAAGAACTCAGCCCCATTACAGTTAACTTTTACCATTTAACAAAGAACCCTAAAAATAGTGGTTTAAAAATAGCTATTTATTGAGCTCCTTTTTCAGTAACTCATTTGGTCTGGGTGCTTCTTGTAGGTGAGGCCGGACTCCAATCTCAGCTGAGGCTTACTTGCACATCTGCAAGTACCTTCCAGGTTGGGGGTGGGGTAGGCTGAAATGTGGCTTCAGGTGTCAGGGCTCATCTCTCCTCCATGCAGTCTCCCATTTGCCAGCATTATAGTCTAAGCTTATTCCAAATGGGGGTATGCTAGGGATTCCAAGATCCATAAGCAAGGGTGAATCCAAACATGCAAGTGCTTTTCATATCTCTGCTGTTGTTCCACTGGCCAAGTAGCCAAGTTCAGAGATAAACTGAAGAGTACCAAACCTGAGGATACTGACAGGCACAAAAACATTGGGGGTCATTCCCACAATAATCAACCACATACCCATATAAGAAACTACAGGATATTTACTTAATTCCTTATTTCCAGTTTCAGTATTATCTCATAGGGTTGTTGGGGGGATTAAAATTAAGATATATAGCCAGATGTGGTAGTACATGTCCATAATCCCAGTGACTCAGGAGGCTGAGGCAGGAGGATCATGAGTTCAAAGCCAGCCTCAGCAAAAGCAAGGCACTAAGCAACTCAGTGAGACCCTGTCTCTAAACAAAATACAAAATAGGACTGGGGATGTGACTCAGTGGTTGAGTACCCCTGAGTTTAATCCCCAGTTACCCCTCCAAAAATCAATTGATAAATTACCTAACACAGAGAAGACACTCAATAAATATTGGGCCCTTTTTACTTTTAGATATCTAACCCATAGCCATTTATTGGTTATACAAAGCAGGTATTTCATATTTTTATTTTTTATATTTTATTGGTGCATTGTAATTATATGTAATGGTTGAATTCATTTTAAATAAATATGAAAACAACTTTTGAATGGCATGTCATCCCACTGACCTCTAGAATTATATAGTTATCTGGTTGGTGAGGTTAGCATCTCCTTCCTTAACAATTTTATGTCAATATGCTGTAGCTATTTATTAATTTACCAGATAAACTTCTGTAAAGAAATGTACTTCTAAAATTGTGTATTATGCATGTATATTTTCATAATGCATTTCCATAAAAACTAAACTTTTGTTGAAACATTTTTTAGCTCTTCTTTTATTTCCTTATCCCCTACCCATCAGAGGCAAATCTGTGCTAATACTGCCCACACACTGCTTTGGGGGTCAGGTTAGATGAGGTCATAATGGTTCAGTTTCCAAACTATTGATCATAGTCATTGAAGAGGCTAAGGCATTTTAAAGTCAGCTTGACGTTATAATCAAATAATCAAAAGAGCCCTTAAATTGAATTCTACTTTGGCCTGGTTATCTTTAAAATCTGGCTCCAATATTAATGCACGGATGTTCACATCTTTAATTTGGACTTCAGCCACTGACACAATAGAGTAGATGAGGTTCCATAATTTTCAAGTGCACACATTCTTTTACCCATTGATCTTTGGATAATAGATCATTCTATTGGCTCCCTTGTAGCATTCAAACATAATTTGCCTAAATCAAAACTGGCCAGTAAATGTAATACTAAAATACTTTGACCTGAAGATCATGTAAATGAATTTTTTTATTAAAAATCACAAATTTATTTTTGTGCCTGCTGTATATACCCTATAAAATACACAAAATTTTATTTTAACAAAACGTAATGCTCATGCATATTATAGAGGCCATTAAAATAGTGTACAGCATAACAGGATTATTGTAATGTACAAAGAGATCAGGTATATATCTCTGGGTTCTTTCATGACTGACAGAATCTCTCTGATCTTTGCTAACTTTTTAGCCAAAAAGAAAGAGAACATTTGGTCAGCATGGGCTGAGACAAAGAATTTACATTATACATGGCAGTTTAATATTTGACCATTTTCTTAAACAAAAGAGGGAAAGAATTTGAAGACTTCATTGGGATCAATATGTTAGTAGGGGACAAGGTAAAAAATTATTTTTACAAAAAAATATTGATTGTAGCAAAAACTGTTTTCTATCATTCCAATGAAAATGTATATGCATATATTTACATGTGTATATGTATATATAGTTTTAGTATTATTTTTGGTACTAGGGATTGAACCCAGCAGCACTTAATCACTGAGCAACATCCCCAGCCCTTCTTATTGTTTTATTTTGAGACAGAGTCTCACTAAGTTGCTTAGGGTCTTGATAAGTTGCTAGGCTGGCCTGCGATCCTCCTGCCTCAGCCTCCTGAGTTGCTGGAAATATTGGCATGTACCACTGTGCCCAGTGTATATATAGTTTTTGATCAGTCTGTCATAGTGAGATAATCTACTAGAAACAAAAGTAATGGACTATTTCATTTTGCGCTTTCTGAGATAAAAGAATTAACATTTTCCTTTTGTAACATTTTCTTTTTATAATTTTTAAAATTTATTTTTATTGTAAACAAATGGGATACATCTTGTTTCTCTGTTTGTACATGAAGTAGAGGCATACCATTTGTGTAATCATACATTTATACAGGGTAATGGTGTTTGATTCATTCTGTTATTTTTTCCTTCTCCCCACCCCTCCCACCCCTCTTTTCCCTCTACAGTCCCTCCTTCCTCCAATCTTGCCTCCCTCCCACCCCCCATTATGTGTCATCATCCGCTTATCAGCAAGATCATTTGTCCTTTGGTTTTATGAGATTGGCTTATCTCACTTAGCATGATATTCTCCAATTTCACCCATTTGCCTGCAAATGCCATAATTTTATTATTCTTTATAGCTGAGTAATATTCCATTGTATATATATATATATATATATATATATATATACCAGTTTCTTTATCCATTTATCAATTGAAGGGCATGTAGGTTGGTTCCACAATCTGGCTATTGTGAATTGAGCAGTTATGAACATTGATGTGGCTGCATCACTGTAGTAGGCTGATTTTAAGGACTTTGGGTATAAGCCAAGGGGTGGGATAGCTGGGTCAAATAGTGGTTCCATTCCAAGTTTTCTAAGGAATCTCCACACTGCTTTCCAGAGTGGCTGCAACCCCACTAATTTGCAACCCCACCAGCAATGTATGAGTGTACCTTATATTTGAATTAATCACTTCTAACTGGCCACAGGATTCCAAGTGGGAAAGCTTTGTTGACATACCTGTATTTTTTGCTCCAACCTTATTAACTCCAGTGAATGAAAATTCTATTGTAAAAAAATAAATGCCAGTTGTAAATTCTTTTTAAAGGGCATGATAGAAATGTTAACTGAATAACTACCGGTTTGTGAACATTTATTATGAAGCAATATTTTAAAACATTAAACTATACATGAATTTTCTGAGATCATATCTTAATACAATATGTGAATACCACAAGATTTTCTAAGGTATGTCCTAAATAAATTTCATTTTTGATAACTCCATTCACTGTCTCTGTAGAAAAACAATATTTCTTCAAATATATAGTTATTAAACCTATTCAATTTAAGGGAAAACATCAGACAATGATGCTTTACAATGTGTTTATATCTAATCATGGAATCTCAAGCATAAGGGAAAATAACATGTTACAAAATGTTTATTTGCTAGTTACCAATCCTAACAAAGAACATTCTGGAAGATAAATCAAAGTTTAAATCTACTTGTTCAGCAAGGGTATGGTCTTTATTTATCATGTTGTCATGCTTTGCTTTATATCAGAAGTCTGTTTATATGCTAAATAAGTTGTTTAAGCACAAAATGTTATCTTTAGTTTTTTAAAATGATATTCCATAGTGACTCTCACTATCATGTATATCCATATATCCACAAGACACGAACAACAACAAAAAAATCTAAAAAGTAAATAGCAGAAAGATCAGTAGAGTTGAGGGAGGGAAACAGGATAAGGGGGGACTGGGGAATGAATTTGAGCAAATTATACTTCATGCTTTTTTTAATTATGTCAAAATGAATTCTGATGTTATGTATAACTAAAAAGAAACAGTGAAAATAAAAAAAAATAAATATATAAGAATTTCAAAATTCATGATTTGGGTTATATTTTGATAGATCATATTTGATTCCCTTTTTACAAGTTGTGCCTCTGATGATAGTTATGCTGAACTGGTATTTATTAAGCAATTATCTAATTTATACTTCATTTTTTTAAGAGTGTTACGATGCAAAGCATGATACCTATTCTCAGAGGAGATGGATGTATATACCCAGCAACTTTCATGTAGCATATCAGAACTAGATAAGTAATATGAACTAGGTTGCTCAGAACACTCAGAACAGTCAAAAGACTGTTTTTTCTAGGGGCAGGAGCAATGGGAGAGACTTCACAGAGGTCACATTAGAACTGAGACTGCTCAGAGATGTATTAGAGTTCTCAAGGGCAGCCCCCAGTTTCGATGAGTCACTGGGAAGACTTCTGGGACTCAGTGTATAGTTGTACTCATGGCTATAATTTATTATAGTAAAAGAATACATAATAAAATCAGCAAATGGAAAAAGAATATTACATGAATACCAGAGTAAATCAGGCATAAGCTTCTAAGAGTCCACCCCCAGGGGAATCACAAAGAATGCACTTAAGTCCTTCAACAGAGTAGTGACAACACATTCGAAATGTTGTTTACTAAGGAAGTTCATTAGAGACTCAGTGCTCAGAGATTTTATTAGTGGTTGGTCACATAAACATCCTCTGTCCAGCACATATCAAAATTGTGGTTTCCCAGAAGGAAAGCAGATATTCAGCATAAACCTTATTATTTGCATAAATGGTTTAGGCACAGTGAGCCATTCCTACCAGGGAGTGATGGAAGACTATTTGAAAACGAAATTCCCAAATGCCAGCCAAGTGTTAACTTTGTAATCAGGCCTTTCTAAGGACAAGAGTTTCAGCCCTGCTATGTTAACTCATTTCTGTACAGGTGAATAGAATCTGTCCAGATAGAGTTGGTGAAAAAATTAATTCAGGCAGAGAAAACATCAAGAAAAGTCTCAAAACTGATTCAAAAAAATGATTCAAATTAAAAGATGATTGAAAATATATGATTTACTGAGATATTTAAACCCAAATATTACTAGAACTATTTGGAATGCCAAATCCACATTCCTGAGACCTGAACTGATTCTCAGCATCCCTTAACATGTATCAACTTGTGAAGAGGATTAAAACAGTGATTGTGTTAATTCAAAATGTTCTGCCTCCAGTATCCTCTTCACTTATATAAGGGTGTGTTTCTAATTTGAAGTATCTGGATATTGACCTTGGTTCAATGTTTTATTTTTATTATGTGTACAATTTCCAACCATAACACCTTTGAAGTTTTATAGTTCAAAGATCTTTGTTAGAGTACAAAGGAGAGTTTAATGTTGTCCTGGGGAGAGTATATAATTTCAGAGATGACATTTCAGACCATAGTACATTCATAAAAGTGATGAACACAAAACATAATTTTTGTCACTAGTACTCACTGCATTAACTATAAATTATGGAATCCTGCTCTTTTTTTCTAGCAAGAGTATGATTTGCATCAATGTCTGTCAGATCCTATACTTGTATATTATAAAGCAGAACTATCCTGTTATTTCACTAGGAGAAGATGAAAACTATTAAGGTTATAAATATTTCAATACAGATTGCTATGTATTAGCTGCTCACTGTTGAATTCAGCTGCTGTGAAATGTTGATAATTCTCTACCACAGGCTTGAGGACAACATATTTCAATAAATATTATGTCTTGTACTGATTTATGAGTCCCATGCATTCACTGACAGACAAGATGGAATGTGTTAACCTTATTAATGCAATTGGTGCAATGAACTCAAAGGAGTTCCATTTTAGAAATTTAGCTTCTGTGGTTTAAATGGGCCTTTAGTAGTGTAAATTAGATATCTTATAAAATATTTGTGCAAATAACATATCTGCTTTAAGATATTTATATCTATCAATCATCTATCTATTTATCTATCTATCTACTTATCTCCTTGTCTTCCAAATTGTTAAAACTCTTAGAACATTATGATTAGATTTAAAAATTAAATCATCAGAATAAAACCAGAAGATTCTCATCCTTTTTGGTATCTACTTTATTGAACACCAATTAGGAGTCTGAAAAACCTGTTAAGTCCTTTATTAGTTTCCTATTGCTGCTGTAACAAATTGCCAAAGCTTAGTGGCTTAAAACAACAAAATATATTATGTTATAATGCGGAGGTCAGAAGTCCAAAAAATGGGCTTTACAGGGTAAAAAGCAAAGTGCAGACAGGACTTTGGTCCTATTTGGGGGTTCTAGGGGAGAATCTTTTTCCTTGTCTCAGAGCATGTTGAGGTTATTGTATTGTATTCCTTAGGATGCGACCCTTTCCTCCATCTTCAAAGTCAGCATCACAGAATCTTCCAATTTGTCTTATTATCTTTAACTTTTGCTGCCACCATTACATCAGTCCTTACTCTGATTCCTCTGCGTGCCTCCCACTAATTCTTATGATTACATTGACCACAGTTGAAGCCAGGATTATCTCTATATCTCAATGTTCTAAATCACATCTGCAGTCTCTTTTGCCATGTGAAATAACATAGTCACAGGTTCCCAAGATTAGCATGCAGTCATGTTTGGGAGGTCATTATTCTGCCTACAAATACCCCCATAAATTTGTTTTGTATAATCATAAATACTATAAATCATTCAATAGCAATCAATTGTATTCAACCAAACTTTGATCATATACATATACTATTATCTATTTAGTAATTACTTACCTAGAATGTAATATAGGCCAAGCAATGTTCAAGATGCCAAGGAATAGCAATTAACAACACATAATTTTCACTTTCATGGGGCTTCATTCTAGAATAGGATACATAAGTTAATGGTCAATATGTTTTGACTGTTTGGTGCTCTGCATAAAAATAATGCAGGATTAGATGGAAGACCATGACAGTGTATTTATTATGAGAGGTGATGGCCTCTCCAAAGAAGCAATACATTGGATCAAATAGTGCCCCTAAAAAGATAATGTCTGTTAAAAAATTCTAATTTGGAGGTCATTAGACTGGGGAGACTCTAGCACTTTGACTTCTCATGTGAACAAACCAAAGCCCAATGTAAATAGTAAATTGAAACTAGAAATTGCACCAGTAAGAAACCACCAACTAAATTCTAAATAAACAATTACTTTCTCTATCATGCTTCTACAAATACTTTATGATAATGTTTCCCTTTGTGCTCCTCCTAGAGGAATGATATCCCCTTTTGGTCTGGCACTACCCTGATACATGAATCACTATATACTCAAATTCCTTAAAATTTTAAACTGCTAAAGTTTTTCTTTTAACATATACAAATCATAATATTATATGGAAAAGGGATCTTTGCAGATCTAATTAAATTAAGAAACTTGAGAAGAGATTGTCTAGGATAAAGGGTGGGCCCAATACACAAATATGGGTATCTTTATAAGAGACACAACAGGAGAAGTGATGGAGATGCCCAGAAGGGAAAGCTATGTGATGGATCTATAAGCAAAGGGATACCAAGGATCTTCAGGCAATCACGAGAAGCTGGTGGAGAGTTTTGGAAAGGATTCTTCCTTCAAGGTTCCAGACAGAATTAACCCTACAGACTCTTTGATTTCAGACTTCTATCATACTGTGAGAGAACACAATTCTGTTGTTTTAAACTCCCACTGAGTGGAAATTTGTTACAGCAGCCCTGAGATACTAATACAGGCAATATTTTAGCAGAGACTTATTATAAATTTTTAAAGTCATAAAGATGTTTGAAGGAAAAGCAGTATAGGAAGAGGGCACAGGAAGTGGGAGATACTTTGTGTTATTCAAATAATAACAATTGGGGGGGGGGCAGTGTGACTAGAACCCCAAAGCAAAGGTGAGTGTTTGCAGATGATTTCAGAACTATAGAATGGACCAGATGAAGTAGTCAGGGCCTTGTGGGTTATGATAAGATTTTGGATTTTGTTCTGTTTATATGCTAGCATAATTATGGTCTATTAAAACATAGACTTCTATATGAAATATTTTAATTATTTCTTGTACATGACAGTTTTAAACTGCCAGAAGAAAGTAATTATAATATGATTGACTATTATCACACAGTATGAAGTTCACATTACATTAGGCTCACTTGTATTCCAGTAACTTAATTATCATATTTCTAAGTAATGTTGGACTGGGCCTAAATTCACAGGATTGAATGGCTCCTTTATGACAAGCATCAACTATTTACTTTCTTTTTTTTTAATTATTATTGTATACAAATGGGATACATGTTGTTTCTCTATTTGTACATGGAGTCAAGGCATACCATTTGTGTAATCATACGTTTACATAATGATGTTTGATTCATTATTTTTTTCCCTTCCCCACCACCCCTCCCACCCCTCTTTTCCCTCTATACAGTCCTTCTTTCCTTCATTCTTACCACACTCCTTATCCCTAACTCTAAACCTAACCCTAAACCTAATGCTAACCCCTCCCACCCCCCATTATATGTCCTCATCCGCTTATCAGCGAAATCATTCGTCCTTTAGATTTTTGAGATTGGCTTATCTCACTTAGCATGATATTCTCCAATTTCATCCATTTGCCTGCAAATGCCATAATTTTATCATTCTTCATTGTGGAGTAATATTCCATTGTATATATATGCCACAGTTTCTTTATCCATTCATCAACTGAAGGGCATCTAGGTTGGTTCCACAATCTGGCTATGGTGAATTGAGCAGCAATGAACATTGATGTGGCTGTATCTCTGTAGTATGCTGATTTTAAGTCCTTCGGGTATAGGCCAAGGAGTGGGATAGCTGGGTCAAATGGTGTTTCCATTCCAAGCTTTCTGAGGAATCTCCACACTGCTTTCCAGAGTGGCTGCACTAATTTGCAACCCCACCAGCAATGTATGAGTGTTCCTTTTTCACCACATCCTCGCTATCACCTATTGTTGCTTGTGTTCTTGATAATCGCCATTCTAATTGGGGTGAGATGAAATCTTAGGGTAGTTTTGATTTGCATTTCCCTTATTACTAGGGATGTTGAACATTTTTTCATATATCTGTTGATTGCTTGTACATCTTCTTCTGTGAAGTGTCTGTTCATTTCCTTAGCCCATTTGTTGATTGGATTATTTGTATTCTTGGTGTAGAGTTTTTTGAGTTCTTTATGTATTCTGGAAATTAGTGCTCTATCTGAAGTATGAGTGGCAAAGATATTCTCCCACTCTGTAGGCTCTCTCTTCACATTGCTGATAGTTTCCTTTGCTGAGAGAAAGCTTTTTAGTTTGAATCTATCCCAGTTGTTGATTCTTGCTTTTATTTCTTGTGCTATGGGAGTCCTGTTAAGGAAGTCTGATCCTAAGCTGATATGCTGAAGATTTGGACCTACTTTTTCTTCTATAAGATGCAGGGTCTCTGGTCTGATTCCGAGGTCCTTGATCCATTTTGAGTTGAGTTTTGTGTAGGGTGAGAGATAGGGGTTTAATTTCATTCTGTTGCATATGGTTTTCCAGTTTTCCCAGCACCATTTGTTGAAGAGGCTATCTTTTCTCCATTGCATATTTTTGGACCCTTTGTCTATTATGAGAAAATTGTATTTATTTGGGTTTGTGTCCATGTCCTCTATTCTGTACCATTGATCTACCTGTCTATTTTGGTACCAATACCATGCCGTTTTTGTTACTATTGCATTGTAGTAGAGTTGAAAATCTGGTATTGCAATACCCCCTGCTTCGCTCTTGCTACTGAGGATTGCTTTAGCTATTCTACGTTTTTTATTCTTCCAGATGAATTTCATAATTGCTTGCTCTATTTCTGCAAGGTACATCATTGGGATTTTAATTGGAATTGCATTGAATCTGTATAGCACTTTAAGTAGTATGGCCATTTTGACAATATTAATTCTGCCTATCCAGGAACATGGGAGATCTTTCCATCTTCTAAGGTTTTCTTGAATTTCTTTCTTTAGTGTTCTGTAGTTCTCATTGTAGAGGTCTTTCACCTCTTTTGTGAGATTGATTCCCAAGTATTTTTTTTTTCGATGCTATTGTGAATGGGGTAGTTTTCCTAATTTCTCTTTCTGAAGATTCATCACTTATGTATAAAAATGCATTGGATTTATGAGCATTGATCTTGTAACCTGCTACTGTACTGAATTCACTTATGAGTTCCCAAAGTTTTCTGGTGGAATTTCCAGGTTCCTCTAAATATATAATCATGTCATCAGCGAACAGGGATAGTTTGAGTTCTTCTTTTCCTATTCGTATCCCTTTAATTTCTTTGGTTTGTCTAATTGCTCTGGCTAGAGTCTCAAGGACGATGTTGAATAGAAGTGCTGAAGGAGGGCATCCCTGCCTTGTTCCAGTTTTTAGGGGGAATGCTTTCAGTTTTTCACCATTTCGAATGATATTGGCCCTGGGCTTAGCGTAGATGGCCTTTATAATGTTAAGGAATGTTCCCACTACCCCAATTTTTTCTAATGTTTTGAGCATGAAGGGATGCTGTATTTTATCGAATGCTTTTTCTGCATCTATTGAAATAATCATGCGATTCTTAACTTTAAGTCTGTTGATATGGTGAATGACATTTATTGATTTCCGAATGTTGAACCAACCTTGCATCCCTGGATAAAACCCACTTGATCGTGGTGCACTATCTTTTTAATATATATTTGTATGCGATTTGCTAAAATTTTGTTGAGAATTTTTGCGTCGATGTTCATTAAGGGTATTGGTCTGAAATTTTCTTTCCTCGATGTGTCTGTGTCTGGTTTAGGTATCAGGGTGATATTGGCTTCATAGAAGGAGTTGGGAAGGGTTCCCTCCTCTTCTATTTCATGGAATACTTTGAGGAGTATTGGAATAAGCTCTTCTTTAAAGGTTTTGTAGAACTTGACTGAGAACCCATCTGGTCCCGGACTTTTCTTTGTTGCTAGGCTTTTGATGACCTCTTCTATTTCATTGCTTGAAATTGATTTATTTAAGTTGTGTATGTCCTCCTCGTTCAGTTTAGGTAATTCATATGTCTCTAGATATTTGTTGATGTCTTCAAGGTTTTCTGTTTTGTTGGAGTATAGATTTTCAAAATAGCTTCTAATTATGTTTTGTATTTCACTCGTGTCTGTTTTGATGTTTCCTTGTTCATTCCGAATTTTATTAATTTGAGTTTTCTCCCTCTTTCTCTTTGTTAGTGTGGCTAAGGGTTTATCAATTTTGTTTATTTTTTCAAAGAACCAACTCTTTATTTTGTTAATTTTTCCAATTGTTTCTTTCGCTTCAATTTCGTTGATTTCGGCTCTGATTTTAACTATTTCCTGTCTTCTACTACTTTTGGTATTGGTCTGCTCTTCTTTTTCTAGGGCTTTGAGCTGTAGTGTTAAGTTGTTTGTTTGTTGATTTCTACTTCTTTTTTTGAATGCGCCCCATGAAATAAATCTTCCTCTAAGTACTGCTTTCATAGTGTTCCAGAGATTTTGATATGATATGTCTTTGTTCTCGTTTACTTTTAAGAATTTTTTTATTTCCCTCCTGATGTCTTCTGTTATCCATTCATCACATAATAGTGTATTATTTAATCTCCAGGTATTGGAGAAGTTTCTGTTTTTTATTCTGTCATTTATTTCTAATTTCAATCCATTATGATCTGATAGAGTACAAGGTAGTATCTCTATCTTCTTGTATTTGCTAACAGTAACTTTGTGGCATAAAATATGGTCTATTTTAGAGAAGGATCCATGTGCTGCTGAGAAGAAAGTGTATTCGTTCTTTGTTGGATGGTATATTCCATATATGTCCGTTAAGTCTAAATTGTTGATTGTGTTATTGAGATCTATGGTTTCTTTATTCAATTTTTGTTTGGACGATCTATCCAGTGGTGAGAGAGGTGTGTTAAAATCACCTAGTATTATTGTGTTGTGGTCTATATGATTTCTGGAATTGAGAAGGATTTGTTTGATGTTCGTGGATGAGCCAATGTTCGGGGCATAGATATTTATGATTGTTATGTCTTGCTGATTTATGCTTCCCTTAAGCAGCATGTAATGTCCTTCTTTATCCCTTCTGACCAGTTTTGGCTTGAAGTCCACATTATTTGAAATGAGGATGGATACTCCAGCTTTTTTGCTGTGTCCGTGTGCGTGGTATGTTTTTCCCCATCCTTTCACCTTTAGTCTATGGGTATCTCTTTCTATGAGATGAGTCTCTTGCAGGCAGCATATTGTTGGATTTTTCTTTTAATCCAATCTGCCAGTCTATGTCTTTTGATTGATGAGTTCAGGCCATTAACATTCAGGGTTATTATTGTGATATGATTTGTATTCCCAGTCATTTGACTCATATTTGTTTTTTGACATGATTTGGTTTCTCCTTTATTTGGCTATTCCTTTAGGCTAGTGCCTCCTGTTGCTGATTTGCATCGTTGTTTTTCATCTCTTCCTCATGGAATATTTTGCTGAGAATGTTCTGTAATGCTGGCTTTCTTTTTGTAAATTCCTTTAGCTTTTGTTTATCATGGAATGATTTTATTTCATTGGCAAATCTGAAGGTAAGTTTTGCTGGGTACAAGATTCTTGGTTGGCATCCATTTTCTTTCAGGGCTTGTTAAATGTTGTTCCAGGCCCTTCTAGCTTTCAGGGTCTGGATTGAAAAATCTGCTGATATTCTTATTGGTTTCCCTCTGAATGTAATTTGATTCTTTTCTCTCGCGGCCTTTAAAATTCTGTCTTTATTTTGTATGTTAGGTATTTTCATAATAATGTGCCTTGGTGTGGGTCTGTTGTAATTTTGTATATTTGGAGTTCTATAAGCCTCTTGTACTTGGTTTTCCATTTCATTCTTCAGATTTGGGAAATTTTCTGATATTATTTCATTGAATAGATTGTTCATTCCTTTGGTTTGTTTCTCTAAGCCTTCCTCAATCCCAATAATTCTTAAATTTGGCCTTTTCATGATATCCCATAATTCTTGTAGATTCTGTTCATGATTTCTTACCATCTTCTCTGTTTGGCCAACTTTGTTTTCAAGATTAAATAATTTGTCTTCAATGTCTGAGGTTCTGTCTTCCAGGTGTTCTATCCTATTGGTTATGCTTTCTATGGAGTTTTTAACTTGGTTTATTGTTTCCTTCATTTCAAGTATTTCAGTTTGTTTTTTTTTCAGTATCTCTAACTCTTTATTGAAATGATCTCTTGCTTCCTGTATTTGGTCTTTTAACTGTTGATTGGTGCGATCATTTAATGCCTGCATTTCTCTTTCATCTCCTCCTTCAATGCCTGCATTTGCTCTTTCATCTCCTCATTTGCTTCCCTGATTGTTTTAATTATGTACATTCTGAACTCCCTTTCTGACATTTCTTCTACTGTGCTGTCATTGGGTTTATTGATATAGTATCTAGGTTTGTTTGGAACATTTTCTTCCCTTGTTTTCTCATATTGGTCAGATGTCAGTGGGAATCTGAGATATTGCAGATTTCCTCTTTGGCTTACAGTGTCCCTATAGGTTTCCAGTGTATCACCTCCCAGCCTTCAGTAGCCTGAAGTCTTGGAGGAACTTGATAATGCAGTGCTTCCAAAGAAAGCTGCCCCTAGCCCCCTACTGGTTCCAGGGCTTGGAGCTGGCTCTGTGCGGAAAGGCTCTCACTGGGGGCCTGCACCGTGCAGCTGGCCGTGTGGGAGGAGCCCACCACCGGAGTGTGGAAGGCTACCTGGGGAAGACTCTAGCTGCCCTGCCCTGCTCTGATAAGCCACCCCATCTGTGCCTGCTGCCCAGGCCAAGTTTCGCCCAGTGGGGAAGACTCACCCCATGACTCTATTTTTGTCCAAGTCTCTCAATGCCTCCCCTTTTTGAGTCCTGGGTTCTGGAGCGACTGGAAATGCAGTCACCCTCTAGGCCGCCATCTTGGATCGCCCCGTGGAAAGAGCCTGTGGCCGGAGTGGGCAGAGCCGCCTGGAGAAATCTCTGGCTGCCCTGCCCTGATCCCAGATGCTGCTTGCGGATCGAAGCTTTCCGTTGGCTCGGGGACTTGTGGCTGGCTCTATGTAGAAAGGCTCTCACTGGGCGGTCTGTTCCGAGAAGCTAGCCTTGAAAGGTGTCTCCCACCGCAGGCGTCCAGGCTGCTTGGCGAGGTCTCTGGCTGTCCTGTCCTGGTCCCTGAAGCCGCTTGCGGGCCGGAGCATGCCGCACTGGCTCCGGGACTTGGAGCTTGTTCTGATCAGAAAGGCTCTCACTAGCGGGCCAATTCCGTTCCGAGAACCTGGAGAAGCAGGCTGTGTGGGCGGGGCCCACCACCGGAGTGCGCAGAACTGCCTATGGAAGACTCTAGCTGCCCTGCCCTGCTCCGATAAGCCACCTCTATCTGGGCCTGCCACCCGGGCTGAGTTTTACCCAGTGGGCAGACTCACCCGTGGCTCTATTTTGGTCCGAGTCTCTCAAGTCCGCCATCTTGGATCGCCCCGTGGAAAGAAACTATTTACTTTCTTTTGTGTCTGCATGTATGAAAAAAATCCTTTGCTTTCAGCTTCTTGTGCAGCAATCTCAGGTATGTGAGTATTATCCTTGAATACTCTGATACTCCCACAAGATAATCATGCCCATCAATGAGAATGGGGCCAGAAACTGCAGAAGGTGAATCCCACCAAAAAACCAAACACTCTTACTTTCTCACAAAAGGTGTGAACTAGTGGTAAAATGAATGAATATAAGTTTCATTTCCCCTGATGGTCCTTGCTAAGTCTGACTCCAGTGAGTCAGAGATTTTGTCAAAAAGGGACAGAAGAAATAAACTCAAAAGTAACAAATGGCTTATTAAAACTTGTAACACGTGTACTAATAGTTGCTAGAATTGTGTTAAAATAAGAAAATTGTAATGATGTAGAAGTTATATGTCTAGCCTGATATCTCTATATTATGAAATAAAAATCAAGTCCTAGGAAATAAAAGACAATATTTTAATGACTTTGAAACTCTATAATTAGTAGGATTGTCTCAAGGAAGTCAGTAATTCACAAATACATTATTCATGTAAGTTTCTTAGAAGATGATTTATTTCTTTTAACAGTAGTTCCTTTCCCTACAATGTAAAATAACAATATTTCACATAGCATACACACCAAAATAAAAGTAACCATAGTCCATACAGTGTGTATATACTTTGTATGCATATGTACATAGTGAATCTTAGCTGATGTTCCTATGAACAGGAAAAAGAACAAAATATGCATATAATATTTCATTACTGCTCATTTTCCCATGTTCCTTCATTTTGTGTTTCATCTCACATGCAAATTAAAATATTCTAAACGACAAAAGAGAACACCAGTTGTGGGAAATTAAACATAAAATGTAAACTGAATCTTGATGTTGGAGTTTTAACTGTTACTTAAAATAGAACATTTCACACCCCTTTCAAGGGAGCCCTTGCTAAATTAATTTGATTTCCATGTAGAAAATTCTGTAACATCTTTAGTGGACAAGGATAATCTAGATGTAAGAATATGAAGAAATGAATAGTCAAAATTTCTTGGAATCTATAAGTTTGAAATATGCTTACAGAAGACACTACTTTAATAAGGACTGTGTGCAGAAGGAATCTATCCATAGCCTACCAAATTATCAACACAGAAGCGGTTGCCACAGAAGAGCGCAGGGACCAAAGTTGGTATCAGAAGACCTGAATTCCAGTTCTCTCTTTATTATCAAAGTGAGATTACTGACCTCATGTGGGTTACTTGAATTCACTCTAATTCAGATTTTTGTATTTGAGCTAAACTCTGTGAATAGTTAAAGAAAAAAAATGAACAAGAAAAATGTGATTATTTTCAGTTGAATAAAATGTAGAAGATATTTCATTATTAAATATTACCAGTGTTAACAAAATCATATATCTAGTTACTCATGAGAGATCTAAATGCAACTTATTTGTATTGATAACATATGTAGACTACATAAACTACTTATATTCTTTATTGAATGTGAAATGATTAGCCATGGTTGTAATTTCCCAATCAAAAAAGATTAAATATATTTAGGGAATAGCCATGTGCAGTGGTGCATGCCTGTAATTCCAGTAATTTGAGAGACTGAGGTAGAAAAATTACAGGTTCAAGGCCGACCTCAGCAACTTAATGAGTCCATAAGCTACATAGTGAAACCCTGTCTTACAAAAAATTTAAAAAAGACTGGGGATGTAGGTCAGTAACACAGCACCCCTGGATTAAATCCCCAGTACCACAAAATAGTAATAGTAACAATAATAACAATAATAATAATAATAATAATTTGAAGAAAAATACCAGTCTTTCAAACTACAATTTTGTCTCAATCTTCTTTTTCCTTGATTTGATGTAGTTATGATTTTTATTGTATGCCCAGAAATAAAAACCATAAGATCTAAAGATGTTTGTAGATAACATTGCCATGCTTTTAGGTTTCATTTTTGTTTAATATAAAATTAAAAACATTTCAAAGAAATATTGCCAAATTTTACATTTTACAGTTTTATTCTCTAAATATGGTCCACTTTGCTCATTCTTAGCATGTGAAGCTATGTATTTTTATTAAAATCTGATATAATGAAAGAAAAGCAGACATGATCTTGTTCGGTATACAATTTTCTCAAACAGAAGAATTCAACCCTCCCTGGATGATCAGAAGTATATTTCAGTGAAAGAAGGTGCAACTTAAAAAGCCACATATTTTCACATGATAATGAAATAGTTTTTTTCCCCTTAGGTATATCCCCAGTATAATTTTTTTCTGTCATAAATTTTAATTGAAACTAATATATGCTACTAATTCCTTTCTAATCTTCTATAACTAAAGCTAAATTTGCTATGTGCTTAGTGGAAAAAAGAAAATCAAAATTCACCATGTTTGAAGTTTTTTTCCCCATTTCCAGAATAGGGCAAACAACTTTTTTATTATTTCATTCAAAATACATAGCCCTTTTGAGACATGAGCAAACCAGTTTATCTCATAGTAACTTCAAATAGTGAAATGTAGGATACAGGTGACAAGGACTTTTATATAAAAGTCCAAAACAACTAGGTGCTTATGGGTTTTGTTGATTTTTAATATGATATTGTTTTTGATGCGTTAGCCATATTTTTTCAAAGGAAAGTAATAACGTTTGATAGAATTCTTGATGGAATGAAGATTGGACCATTGTCAAGAGAGCTGTGGACTCCATCACTGACTCATCTTATGCCTCCAGTTTCCATGTTTTTAAAATAAGTACAGCAAAACTTGATCTTGTCAACCTCATAGAGATTACTTCTAGAAAAAAAGTAGATGATTTACTGGAATATCTTTCATTTTCAAGAGGGAATATAATTTGCAGTTTTTTTGCAACATTATAAAATTCTCCTTTACATTCTGACTTAAATGAGTATTACTAATCTGCCATGAGTCCCATCTCTGATTCAAGGAATTTAATGGATAGTCCTAATTTTTCAAACTATACATATACATATATATACATATATATGTGTGTGTGTGTATACATGTATATATATACACACATACATATGCATACATACATATATATACATGTATTTTAAATTATGTGTGTGTGTGTGTGCGCCTGTGTGTGTGTGTCTCGCAGGGTCATTTAACCACTGATCCACATACCCAGTCTTTTATTTATTTATTTATTTGTATTTACAGACAGGGTCTCACTAAGTTGCTGAGGACCTTGCTAAGTTGCTGAGGTTGAGGCTGGTTTTTGACCTTGCCATCCTCCTGCTTCAACCTGCCAAACTGCTGTTAATATAAGCAAATGCAAACTATATGTTATAGGCAGATGCAAACTGTATGTTTTGAGATACAGTTAATGTTAGGAATGCCTTTAGGTGCTGGAATATCTGTGACCAAAACCAACCACTTCCCTTAGTTTATATACTATGACATTGACAGACCCAGTACAATTAAAAAAAAAATTCTCTTAGGTGTAGATAAGTTATACAAAGAAAGTAACGCCAGCTAATTGAGTAGAAAGTGTCAAAGGAGGGGGAAATTTTCATACACAGTGGTAAGAAAAGACAAGATCTGTCTGAGATGGTAACACATGAGCCAAGACCTGAATTTTGAGAGCCAAGTCATCCAAAGATCTTAGAGAGACAGAAGGAGATCCTCTCTCTCTCTCTCTCTCTCTCTCTCTCTCTCTCTCTCTCTCTCTGTGTGTGTGTGTGTGTGTGTGTGTGTGTGTGTGTGTAACTTTACCACTGCCTTCCTTCCCTTTTAACACTTGCTTTGGTATTCAAGGACACCTGCCCTCAGCCCTCCTCCTTTCCTCTGGGAATATGGGTTTCAATTCTCTACTCCTCCACTACTCCTCTTCCAACAGGAATCACCACACTCTTCAAAAAGAGATAAAATTTTTGGAGAGTAAAAATCTTTTGTTCTGCTCATCATTGACCTACTTAAACCTTTGCAGTCATCTGTCAAGGGGGCACCTGATTTATTTGCAACCCCAGGAGTATGTAATTTCCTTTCTTTAAATTTTCCTGAAGGACCTCTGGAAATTCTTCCAATTTGAGCATAGCTTTGTGGTTCAATTTTGGTTCACCAATCTAAGTCTTAGGAATAAGAATGGTGTTAGTCAAATCTTCCCAGTAGAACTTAACTGGGACCCCTTCAAGACCTCTCCAAAGAGCAAGAAGATGTGATTCCCAGATGAAAGGCCTCCTGGGACAAGGCTACCACAAATGAGGTGATATAGACCATCCTCTCACCTGCTAGAATCTGTAAGACCTGAGGTGAATGGCAACTGTGGAGGGCAGAGTGGGAAGACAGTTGCTGTCTAGAGGGAATTCACCTGATGGCTCCTCACAAGGAAAATGCTGTTTGGGATTCTCTGGCTTCAAGCACCTGATACCCAACTGCATCCCTGCAGAGTTTTTAGTTGGCCCTTCAGCCTCTTTTTCAGTCTTGAGCAGCTTTCCAGACAGTGGGAATGCAGCCCATGTACTTCCATTGAAGGAAACTTTAGATTTTTCAGTAATACATGGCTATTAATTCCTCCCACAATGACTTAATTTAGAATTTCTAGTCTTCTAAATTTGGTGTGTCATGCTATTAAAAAACCTTTGTGAGAGATCTGACTATTCTTTATATACCAGATCAGGAACTTCCCTCTTCTTTTACTTCTTTCTGAGATGAAGTCAGGAATTTTGACATCTGAATCCCAATATTTGTCCACATTGCAATGTTCTCCTGCTATAGGTTCTCCTGCTGTAGGTCAGTAAGAAAACGTCTGCCAAAACAGTATTTGTATTAGTTTCTTATGGGGACAGTAAATTTCTTAAAGAAAAATCCTGACTATTCTCCTCTCATATAGTCAATTTCAGTAATCCTAACTTTAAAAGAATTTTGACCTTTATTTCTGTGTCTTTCTGGTTGTATTTTAAATAGCACAAGGGTTTCTGTCTTCTTTTGTTATGCCTCTTAAGTTCATGAGTTTTCAGCCACAGTGAAAATAAACAATTAGATCTTGGGCTGGGGATCTGTCTCAGTGGTAGAGTGTTTGCCTAGCATGCTTCAGGCCCTAAGTTCAATCCTCAGCACCACACAAAGCAAAGAATTTAAAAACCCCCCAATTAGCTCAGCTTTTTGTCCAAGTTTTAGGTAGATACAATTGGTACACAATCCTGAAATTGTCCCAAATATCACCTGTTTCATAGCACTGCTCCTAAAATGTCTACTACTGCACCCACAATAAAGAAGTAATAACTCTATTTCTAGATGGCCACTGAAATAATAGGGATTCTGAAACAGTGATTATTTAGAGGAAATAAATCAATGTATCACACTGAAATTATTTTTAAAGAATTCTTCCTTAGATACTACTGGTTTTTCACAATTTTCCTATTCGGGTAGTGCCCAAACTTCTTGCCTTTTCTATCATTCTTAACCCTCCAAACTCACTCCCTTTGTTTCTGTGCAGTGATGTCTTGATTTGCACACAGGCACTCTCTGATGTGCATGCAGTGGGCCTTTTTTTTCTTAAATTCTGATTGTTTTTCTTGTGGGCTTGTATCTCCTTTTCCTTGACCCCACACCTACCCCCTAAATTTGTGTAAAAAATAAAAATAATTAAGAAAACAAGAAATCATCCTTGGTTGTGGCTTATTGATAGCAAAAGAAAATGTTTACTTCAACAACATTTATAGATCACTTACGGAATACTATGGACTGAAATGGTCAGAATAATAAGTTATTCTTTAAACACAGTTATGCTCTTAAAATATTTTAGCATGAATTGTCGCTTTGATTCAAATTCATACACAGGCTGCTCTTAGAAGTTTTCCCAAAGGCCCAGGACTACTCCTCAGATTTACATCAATGAAAACAGAAATGTATCTGCTCACTGTGGAGAAGTGATAAATGCTAAGTGAATATGCCAGAAACTGATTTATTTTATAAACCAGAATGCTGATTCATTAAATGAAATGGAAGATGAATCTGGTAAGATAACTGGCATCAATCAATTGAACAGGGCACTCCCTCTTAATGAATAAGTCCATTGAGGAGACTAAATTGCAGATAAGACACAATCTTGGTACAGGGCATTAGGGAGAAGAGATAGAAATGTTAAGAGGTCTTCTTTCAAACTCAGGTTTCTTTAACTTGTTCCTCCCCATTCTGGAGATCTTGCAATCTGAGAATCTGGCAGCCAACACTGTAATGATGTTCTTGACCTTCAGTTGACTTTTATATCTTCTCCATTCCTTGTATTAGGACAACAAAGCTCCAACATGATAACAAAGATTTAGGTCAGAGTTCCTTTGCATTCTTGGTATTTAGTCTCCTGTACTTTGGAAGTAAACTAGAGAATTCAGTAAAGAGATTTTGGAAGTACCTTAAACCCATCAGTCATAATTTATATAAACCATCTTTTATAATGAGTTTTTTCAACAGATGAATAAATGTTTTTTCCAACATAATACTTATTAGTTTTACTTTTCAAGAGATAACATTATCCCTGTTCAATTTAGCAACTATTTACTGAACTCCTAAAGCGCAACAGAACTCTCTAGAGGAAACAAAATGAGTAAGGCAATCCTCTATAGTATCTTCCAGTAAGATTAGAGCAAAAACAATGACAAGTGGTAATAATTATGGTACAGAATTATGAAATCATAGTCTATTCTAGAAATTAAGAAAATCACATAACTGCATGTGAGAACTGCATGACTTCTGAGCTGAACCTTGTATGGCACATATGGTTTTTCCAAGAGAAATAAGAAAGTGCTCCACGTAGTTGAAAATATATTGGGGAACCACATCCTGGAGGAAGAAACTCCCTTAAGACATTCAGAGAAAATTCATGATACAGACCTGTCTGAAGACTTCCAGGATCGTATGTAAAAGACCTGATCTACTAATTCTTTTGTGAAACAAAATATCCCCACATACACACAAAAAAATCTTGTCTCTAATTGGAACAGCTGCTCAAGTTATTTGTTGGTAACACTTAGACTTGAAAAGTCATAAATGTATTTTCAGTGGTAACCAGTCCTCAATTGCTGAACCTTATGTAATCATATATTCCTGATTGTGTAAAAGGAGACATGTAAAATTAATATAAATCCTTTGAATTCTGAACTTTTGAAACTCCATGTATGCTCTGAGTTGCCTGATTATATGTCATTTTTTTATTATGTGTTTTCACTCAGAAGTGTTATCTTTTGTGGTATTCTAATTAGTGAAAAATCAATAGTTAATAAGAATATAGTGTGAACTAAATGGCAAGGTAGTTTTTAATTCATTACAGTATTTTTATTCAATTGAAATAACTAACATTTTGTTTTCATCTGTGACATGTGAACAATAGAAAGGGATCTCACTATATGTGACTTTTATTTTTTTTTCCAAGTTCCTCTCTCAATCTCTTTCAAATTTTTTAGGTATAAAATATGACTTTCTGGCTTAAAATGAATCACCTCTGAGATATTTCGATAGTATGTGACAACTATTTTCTACTTAATTCCAGAAGAGAAACTTTTCTCATACTGTTCAGGCTCTTTTATTGGCTTGATAAGCTTACAACAGAGAGAAAAATGTAGCATCATCAGATACTTTCTTACAACTTTCACTTTGTGCTTTCTTCCAACAACACACACTGGTACCTAAGAACAAGCTGAGGACCCTGGAGAAGGGGTAACCCAATTTGGGTGAATTTGACCTATTAAGACAGGGACTTTTTAAAAATTGTAATGATAAGTTGACTAAGAAACACCATAGGAATAAATGATCCATAGGAGATTTTTGTATTTAATTCATTCTTGGTTTCACTGAAAAAGTATAGAAATACAAGCATACTATTCCACTGGGTCATCAGAATTGGCAGCCACAGGCAGTATTGTGAGTTGGTCAGGCTCTGAAGTCAGATGGCCACATTTGAATCCTAACTTCACTAACTGTGTCTTTGAGCAAGTGACTTACGCCTTTACTTTTATTTTTCTCTTTTTTCCAATTAGTTATCTCTTTTTCAGTGGTAACCAATCATCAATTGCTGATCCTTAGTATTTTCCTGTTATAATAATGGTGACTGAATGTAATGGTGTATATAAGATACTATCACAATGCCTGACACAGAGTAATAAAGCAATAAGTAGCAATTATCATTATAATGGGAATACTGTTTAACTATAGCACCTACTTTTTTCAGTGTAGGTGTTTGTATACCACTTTTGGTTATGTCTTAATATACTTGGTTCTGTTTTAATATGCTATAGGACACCCAAGGCTATTACTGAAACACAATTTAAATATACCTTCACCATACCCAGTGAAGTAATAGAAAGAGAGGTATTTGGGAGGTTGGTATCCAAATCATTGAATCACAGAGATATTATTGGTATAGGGTTTTCCATTTACCCCAGATAGGAAATTTCTCTCAGTAGTGAGGGTGTCTTTTTACATTGGTGAATGGATAGATTCCATACTCATTAATTTCTTAATGAGACAAATGATAGGCCACTATAGAAATTCACCTATGGAAGCAGGCTGGTGTATGTGCATAAACACAAGTACAGATATTGCACATGCACATTCACCTGTGCACAAACACATACAGAATTGGAGGACTGCTTCATTCTTGTATCTTTAAATATATGCCTATTTTATTCAGGTCACGGTGGGAATTTGAAAGTTATTTTATGGTTACTTAAGATGTATATAATTGGCTCAAGACTCAGAGCAAAAATTCTGAGGCTATACATACATCCACTAATGTTCTGATGTAAATTAGTTATTTTTACCAAGATGCTAGAAAGAAGACAAGATCTTAAGATGTAAGACTTTTAATATTTCCCTTTTCTACAAGGGTAACTAATGTTGGAACTGCATGAGTGGCAGAGTTAGGGTCGAAGCAGAGCTCTTAAAGCAATAATATCTCAGACATGTTTCTCTATTCTCAACACATTTGATTACACAAATGTTAATGTATTGCATTATTTCTGTACTACCGTATTATTCACCAATGCTCCTTGTGAATTTGTTGTGCAGGACTGAGACATGCAGTGCAAATGACTGTCCCATGTAACTACTCAGAAAGTGGTATCTATTACTATTCAACTGTTTCAGGTGTTACCTGGGTCTCTCATTCTTCCACCATCAGTGTTATCTTCTTACCACCATTATCTTCTAGAGAGATAGTTTCAATATTTCTTGGTTACAGATTCCTTGGGGAACTTGATAACAACTGTGTATCCTTTCTTATGTATATACCTACATACATTTCACATGCAATGGTTCTCATCCCTATTTTAGAATTTTCACCTATTTTTTATTGAATCTTGGTAAACCAGGTTAAGAACTCTGATACTGGCTCAGAAATTGTTCTTTCCTTTTTTAAAGAAATTTATCACAAATAATGTTTATTCAATTTTAGAATGCACTAGGACACATATTCCAAGATACTTCCTTGAATCCTTTCTTTTGGGTCTTGATGTAGGTCCCAGGATCCCTAATGCTCTAGTAATTCTTCAGTATACTAAGAGAACTTCATAGAGAGGAAGGGGCAATGTGAAGTCCATTATCTCCTCCTGGGATCCGGGGTAATATGCAACTCAAATTTAGATATTCAAATTTAATAAGATGATATCATTTATATAAATGCCATGAAATATATACCATTCAAGAGAGTTCAGGTAAAAACACCCCATAATGAAACAGATTAGCATTTCTTAACAAAATATATAGGTATATACACTGTGTTAAAGGTTGTAGATAAGCTCACAGAAGTTTTTCAAGAAAAGTTTTGCCTCCAAATGAGTCATATTATAAAATTTTTTAAACCCGAAACAAACAAAAAAATGATTTTCCATTTTCCAAGCTTTTAATAAATCAAAATTGCCATTATACAATTGTATCTCTGTAGGTGAATTCAAGTATCTGGGAAGCAGTAAAAACTTACATTCATCTCTATTTTTCAACTTCACTTAAAGGAATATAAATTGCATGCTAGAAACAGCCCTAGATATCCTGTAGTTTACCAAGATAGATGATTTGTGAATTTTGAATTGCATAAACTCAAATAAGCACATATAAATTCATATATATGCATATTTATTTATTATATTATGTTTATTATTCTACATAATTCTTCTCTTAGCAGCATTTAGCAATGCATCCCAGTAGCTCTATTTGAACTAATACAAATTGTTTGCCTAGTCCAATATGAACATATAAATCATTGAAAACAGACTTGAGAATCATAACTGAAAATTAGAAACCTATCTCTGCAATGACATATTTTTATGCAAAGAGAAAATGAGTTGAGTACTTGAATCTGGAGTCCCTCTCAGCTTCACTTGAAATAATTTTCCCTGAAAATTGCATAACATGAGTTCACTGATAAGAAAAGCAATGAGTTTTAATAAAATAAGTATGTCTAAATTTAAACTGCCTTTGAGATTTCAAATGCCACAAGGGAAAAAAATTCCTCAAAGGTTTAAAATCTGCTGAAAACATTAAAGGAAATACCAAATAATAATAAAACAAAGTAAACAAAACATCTCTATGTCTATATCCATATTTATATTTATTTATCTGATTACATTCAAGTCGCTGCTAAAAAAATTGTTATCAATGTAAAAAGCTAAAACCTGTTCCTCCATTTGAAGAAAAATCTAACTTCCAGGTTGAAGTAAAGATAATAGATTAGAGACACCCAGCAGTCCCCTGTGTCCCCAGAAGATGGAACCAAAAAATCAGGTGTGCAACTACATGTTGAAGTAGGGATTTGTAGAAAAACCCTGATGTTCAACAGTAAAGGGCCAGTGACCAGGTGAAACCTAGACATATTAGATTTTATTATAGTAAGAGAAGCAAAGTATCCCAGCATGCAGTGCACAGTGGATCTTCAGAAATTGAGGAAGTACCTCTCCAAGTGGGGTGTAAGTGAAAAACAGAGTCCCAACAATCTCCACAAGCACGTAATACTGCACCAACTAAACACTGTCTAAACTAAGAGACCCGGACTCCACCTAGCAATCTGGTGTACATGTTCTCTGCGTATTCATATAATGCCCATAACTGAGAGACACCTTTAAAAGGGTCCTAGTGTTACAGCCTGCTGCTTTGGTAATCAAAAGCCCCAGAATTGTTCTATATCCAAGACCCAATGGCCTCTTTTCTGCACTGACTCAGTGGGCAGCAATTCTGGGAGAGTTGTAGCACAAAGGAATAATTGACAACAAATCCACAGAGAATTCTATGTTGTGGGATGTGTGGACTATGATGTAGAAGGAAGCAGAAACGTCTTCCCCTTTAAATTGGTGGTTTTGCAAATCTACTATTAGAGCCAGAGGGACATAAGAGTCTTATGTGTTTTCATACTGAATCTAAGTTTGGTGGCAACAGGATCATGGGTGGTGGATCATACGAAGTTTTTCATCCCCACTTCCAGCACAGAATTTTGTGACCCTGTGGATTCTCCCCTACTCCCATCTCCACTCCAGGGAGATGACTAGGATGCACCTAAGTATTTGTCCAGCATTGGTAACAAGTAGCTTGGGGAGCTCGGAAAGCAAACATAGCTTAGCAACTTGAGCCTTCAGCGCTGGCTCAGTAATGCACTGCAGGGCAGGCTTAGACCCTTGGAGCATGCAGCCCAAGGGACTATGGAGAGAACTATTGCCTAGAGAGTTCTGCATTTCACAATAGCTTGTTTCAATTTAAAAAGCAGCTGAGAGGAACTACAAAAAGTTTCATTCACAAATCACTCCTACCAGTCACCTGGTGAGCACTAAAATGGAAAGAACTGGGGGGGTGGGCCCCTGGGTAAATAACCCCTAGCCATCTATTTTCTTTGTTTTTTTCTTCTTTCTCCTCTTTTTACTTGTTATTTTTTCCTCTATCTCCTTTATTACTTTAAAAAAAAAACTTTTCTCCTGCCTTTTTTACCCTCTTTTCTTTCTTTTATAAATCTTTTTATTTTATTTGCTATTTCCCTAACCTTTCTTTCTGGTGGTGTTTTTTGTTGCTACTCCTGCTGTTTTGTTGTTTTTATACATTTTTGTTTGTGGAACCTTGGATCTGAGTCCAGGACCTAGCAAACATTAGGTGAATGGAGGGCTCCACCACTGAGATACACTGCCCAGCCCAGAGGAATTGCTTCATGCTCCAGCCACTACTCAATCCTACCCAAACTTTGGCAAATATTTCAAATTAATGAATGGGGGGGACAAAATCCCAGCAGCCACCATATCCACAAGTGCACACAGCTGCAGGGGTATGTTGACCCATATAACTACAATCATATGATTCTCAAAAAAGATGCCAAAAACATTCAATGGAGAAAGGACAGCCTCTTCAACAAATGGAGCTGGGGAAAGCAATATCCTTATGTAGAAAATTGAAACTAGGCCCTTATCTTTCACCCTGTACAAAAAAAAATCAACTCAAAATAGATCAAAGACCTTAATGTGAGCCCCCAAACTTTGAAACTACTAGAAGAAAACATACCAGAAACATTTCAAGATACTGACAGAGGCAATGATTTCCTGGATAGGACTCTATCAGCTCAGGAAACAAAAACAAGAAATGACATCAAACTTAAAAGCTTCCATAAAGTGAAGAGACAACTTGAAAAATGGGAGAATGTCTTCCACCTATTCATCTGACAGATGATTAACATCCAGAATATATAAAGAACTCAAAAAATGTGACAACAGCCTGTGGCACTGATACACGACTGTCATCCCAGCAGCTCAGGATGTTGAAGCAGGAGGATCATGAGTTCAAAGCCAGCCTCAGCAACTTAACAAGACACTAAGTAACTCAGTGAGACCCTGTCTCTAAATAAAATACAAAAAGGGCTGGGGATGTGGCTCAGTGGTTAAGCAACCCTGGTTTCAATCCCTGATACCAAAAAAAAAAAAAAAAAAGGAACAACAATAACAAAAATAATCCTATAATAAATAAGCAAAGTACTTGAATAAATAGTTCTCAAAACAAGTATCTATGATCGATAAATGTATAAAAAATGCTCACCATCTTTAGCCATCAGGGAAATGCAAATCAAGACTTCATTGAGATTCCATTTCACCCCAGATAAAATAGTTATTATCAAAAAATTAACAAATGCTGGTGAGGATGTGGACAAAAAGGAAACTTTATATGGTTAGTGGGAATATAAACTGGAAGTACTATGGAAAGTAGTATGGAGTTTACTCAAAAAAATTAAACATACAACTACCATATTATCCAGCAATATCACTCCTGTGTATATATTCAAAGGCAACGAAGTCAGCATAAAAAGAAATAACCTGCAAGTCCGTGTTTAATAAAACATTACTCACAATAGTCAAGATACAGAATTAGCCTAGGTGCCTATCCACAGAAGAATGGATGAGGAAAATATGGCATATATACACAATGGAGTATTATTAGGCCTTAAAGAAGAATGGAACTACAACATTTGCAAGAAAATGGATGGAACTGGAGGACATTTTGTTGAGTGAAGTGAGTCAGACACAGAAAGCCAAGTATCATATGTTTTTTTCTCATGTGTGGAAACAAACAAACAAAAAAAAAAAAACTCACCTGAAATACAAGGACTATCAGGAACCAAGAAGGTGTTCAGGAGGAAGGGGGAGAAAAGGCAGGGGAGAAAGAGGGGAGATCAGGAGAATGTAGAAGAAAGAACAGGAAGGATCAATACATGATATGTGCATGTATGGAAATGTCACAGTGAAATCAAATAATTTGTATAATTAGTATTTGTTAATTTTTAAAAGATCTAAATTCCACATATGGAGAATAATGCCTTTTTATGCCTTCTTCACTCCTCTCTTTTGAGGATCCACTTCTTGATCACCACCTTGTAGGGGAGGTTCAACTTGACCTCTGTTCTTTTAGGATCTTCAGGAGAACTTGAGATTGAAATTAATAGAAGACAGATCAACAAGAGAAAAGCATACAAATTTAATATATTTTTTTATATAACATAGGTGTGGGTCCTGGTAAGGAAATGAAGACCCAAAAGAGTAATAACACCCAGTAGGTTTAAACACAGCAATTGTGGGAAAGTAATGAAAATATATTGGAAGTCTAAAGGACCACAAATAGTTATTTTAACAAGATCTGTCTGTAGAAAATTTTCTGAGTTTCAACTCCCTCATTTCTGGTGGTAAAGATGTGTCTTTTCTTCTGTACTAGAAAATGGAAGTTTTATATCTTGTTTCCAAGAAAAAGAGAGGAGATCAGAATGCTCTTCTTGTAGCTGCTATTTTTTAAGTGTCTTTAGCTCAATATAATCCTTATGTCAAAGTGGCATATTTGGAGTGGCAAATTCTGCCACTTTTCAACCTACTGGTGTTCCAAATTTGGCTTTCTGCTTTGAAAGAATTTAAGAGGAATACCAGAAATACTCTCTCATGAGAAGAAATACAATCTGGTTAGAAAAGATGACACAGAGCAATATGGATAAAAACAACACACAGTGTGCCATAAAGTGTTTTACACATAGGGACTCAGTACATATCTGCTGTTTAATTATTGAAATTTACCTTTACAGCCAACTCTTCTGAACCCTTATTAGTATTTCTTCAGATCCTAAGACAACATATACTTTGAGGGTAAAAAGAGAGAGAGAGAGAGAGAGAGAGAGAGAGAGAGAGAGAGAGAGAGAAACTTATTACATTGAAACATAAAATTGCTACTCTGTGGGCTTGAAGATGGTCAAATTACAGCAATTTCATATGATTTACTGTAGCATAAGTCTTGATCTAGGATTTATTGCTTTAGGTCAATAACTGTTTTGCTCTTCTTCTGAACTTGATCTTGGACATTTTGTCCTAGAGCAACAGCCCCCCATCATGAATTAGCCCCTAAAATATAAGTACCTACAGATGTTCCTAATACTGTTTACCCTAGAGAATGGAGTGTTTTGGGCATTTATTTGATAGACCCTATATCATGGTACTCTTCCCTTCACATTTGCACAGACTGACAGTGAATTATTTCTTAAATTTTGCTCCCTAGGCTCCTTGCTTGCCACATCATAGTCCCAGCCCTGCATGACATAACAGTTGATATCAACCCAGAGCTGACTGAATGCAACCATGCAAATTCAACTGAAATTTTCTCACCCCTAAGTGGATGTTTATCACCCTAATCATATTACCTCCTCTGCTTCATTTGACACTTGCATCACTCTGTCCTTCCCAAAGCTCTTTCTTGTTTTAGCTCTCCTGAAGCGGTTGCCTCAATTTTCTTTATACCTACAATTCTTGAACCTCACAATCATCACCAACCTTTCGAATCTATTCAACACTTTTTCCTTGACTTCCTGCCTTCTCATTTCAAAGCATATCTGGTCAATCTTATTCTAAAGTAACTTCAACTACTATGTGCTGATACCTCTCTAAACACCCACTGCTAACCCAGACTTCAAATCTTTACTGCCATTTCAACCTGTAGGTGCCAAAAGGTCATAGACTCAGTTGTTCCTTCTATTCCAGTTCTTTTTTTTTTTTTTCGTTAGTCAGTGAAACCATCCAGTTACATATCTATGGTAACTTTAGAATTTATCTCGGATCCCTCCTTTCCTCTGGCCTCCTCATCACCAATTCATCATCCAGTTTTTCTTTTTTTTTTTATCTGAAAGCCTCTTTAAACTGTTTCTTCCTTCTTATCTTTGTTGCATTTGCACCAGAGATCATCAAAGATTGCTCAATATCCTCCTTGGATGAAACCTCTGAATGTGATCATTTCCCTTTCATCTGAGACCAGCATGAGAAACATCTAGAAACTTATACTGTGATAGTATCAATCATTTTTATACTGCTTAGTATATAAAAATTTCCATATAAGAAAATATTTCCTATATTGCTTTTTTATGAAACATGCTAAAACTGACATAAAATGCTTGTGCTATGAAATAGTTTATGGAAAATATTTCTAGAAGAGTTATATATGTGACATATACCGTGAGTCCAATTGTTACTGGTTTCTAACCATAAGGCATTTTTGATAAACTTCTGATGCTGGAACCCAATAAATACTTAAGAAAGGTCCTCCAAAAGGCACTAAAATGCCATTTAATATTTTCTATGTTTTGTGTTTATAAATAAAATACATTGATTTACTTTTAATTGCTATGGGAGTTGTATAAAAATATTTCCTATAAATGAACATAGATGAGATTATTCATACATGACTGGTAAGGACTGAAAAATGGTACAGGATAGGAAAATTGAAAACTTTACTTTGAAGGTTTGAAAGGCATATTTATTATAATACATTCAGAAATGTTTTTCAATTATGATTAAAGATACCTCATAAAACCTAGTAAGCTTGTCATTCTGTGGCAAGTCACCTCCACAGTAGGTATTGCTTAGGAACCCACGAAGGATGGTGATGTCAAAAATAACACAAAAGATTCTTATTTCAAAAGAGCTTATAATTTAGCAGTGTAAATAAAACATATAAATAATTATAATGCCGTAGCAGTATATGATATGTCTTATACAAACTGGTCACAGAGTGTTAAGCGACATAATGTACACAAAATTACTCAGTCTCATTTTAGCCCCTATTTCTTTTACTTGCCTTTGGAAAATTATGATGAAAACTCCTTCTAATTTCCTGCCCAACAGGTCTCATGGAATAAGCAGGAAGATACAAAAGTGTAGGAAGAGGAGAAAGTAATGAACCTCTGGTTAAAGATTAAAGTTTTTTAGAAGAAAATTTCTCAGGGCTTAATATGAACCCAGTACTGCACATTTTAGGCAATAATCAATGGGGTGACTTTTGGAAAGTACTCTCTTTTTTCTTTAAGAGTGGAAAAGAATGTTTCTTTGAGTGCATAAAACAGAATTTTAGGCTCAAATATGAAGGGGTTGAGGAGAAAACAATGACAAGAAATACTGGAGAATGAAGAAACTCTATTCCTCTTTGCTGCTTCTTCATTTTAGGAAGAGAATATCATTATTTGAATCATCCATGGAAGCTTTTAAAAATCCCTATTCTTTAACTTCATCCAAGAGAACTTAAATTCAAGTCTTTGGGGATGATTCACATACATTATTTGACTCACATATATTATTTTTCAGTGAGCCCCATGGGGGATTCTAATATGCAACCAGAGTTGAGAACTTCTGCCATAAGATATCTAAAAGAGAAGAAGTCAAGGACTTTAACAAAGAACCTGAGAGGAGGGAATGTGTTACCTTCAACTAGTGTCACATAACTAGCTGATCCTAGTAAGACTAGTAGTCCTAGTAGGACTGTAGGATTCAAAATAAACAAGATAGATCTCAATTCTTTGCCAATGAAAAGAAGAGGTTTGTATTGGATGATGTCAAAAATTACCATTTGCTATGGCATTTTGGACTGACTAAAGCTGAAGATATATAGTGAGAAAGTTTCCCCAGCTATTAAATCACTGATGTAATATTTCTTCCTGTCTGAATCTAAAATACTTAGTGTTGGTCCACTAATAAAGATACTTTCAGTAAAACACACACTAAATAATCTAAGCATTTGAGAAAATGGTAATATGGTTAGTCAGATGCAAAGTGGGAATGTAGGTGGATGATTTCCAAAACTCTTATCTCTTGATATCAGTAAATGTATTTTCCTCATACAAAATTCATGTTCTATTCATTGCATGCTTAGTACATTTGGGTGTGTACAGGCATCTCTCACTTATTCTCATTCTGAAAATTCTCATTCTGAAAATGTGCCAGTTCCTACCAAGGAACTGAAAAGGAAAGCTACAGTTGGTTGTAAAAACATGATGGATGATTTAGGTGGCTGTATTCGGCTGTAAGCAATAAATGCTGAGCTTGGCAGAAAGTACTATAGGCGAAATGCAAGTGATTTACTAGATTTCTAAAGCACATGAGATTTGTAACGCATGAGACCCTCAGGCCCATCACTTCTCTTCAGTAAAGGGAAATAATATTTTGGAGAAAAAAATGACACATTTAATTTCAACTTTGTGTTGTAAAACAAAAAGGCAGTCTGATTTTCATTTTATTATTATTTTCCCCTTTCATAAAGCACTTTTGCATCCATTAAAAGTGTAAATGGTTTCTTAAAAAGCAGACAATAGAGCATGTTAGAAACAATATGTATTGGTTGGCAGTTATTATTGCCATTATGTTCTTACATGATTGGTGTGATCAAAATGAGAACTGTGACGAACCCATTGTAATCTGATTGACTCTCCTGAGAACTGATTCTAATAGCTCAGTGCACTTTAAGGCAGATGTGTATCCAGGTGATTGCCATGGTTACATATGGATACTGAAAATAGTCTTGGCATCCTTAAAAAAAGTCAGAGAAAAAATAGTAAGATATATAATGTTCTCACTGAACTGACAGTACAAAATTTAGTCACAAAAGATCATGAACCCAAATCTCAATGCTGTTAATGATTTATAGTGTGAATGCCATAGATTTTCTGTAACCCATTGTATCATCCATTGAAATACTGATCTATTTTGCATTTGCAATGTAAGAGACAAATAAAACCTCTTCCAAGACACTTTAAAAATATATTCTGCATCTCAGAATAAATGTTAAACAATAATAATGATGATGGAATAGCTGACATAATGCAAATTTTAAATGGAGCACAGTAACTTTCTAATTACAGGCTACATTTTATTCTTTGTAAGTGTAATTAGAAAGAGACCATGTTCCTTTAATTAGAAAGTTAATTAGATTGTGACCTCTTTTCCTGTCTTATTGTCTTGGACTGCAGGCCAGGAGTAAATTACAAATCCCATGACCCACGTGTCTAGAGCCCCAAAAAACAAACTGTTTAAACACAAATAGGATTATAAGCAATAGTATTAGGACTTACAAGTCAGATGGGAACTTCTTAGGTTATGGAGCAGTTCTCCAACTGGAGAAAAGATTTTGTGGATAAATGAAGATACTTTCCCGGATCAAGCCAATTGAGTAAGATCCCTAAATTATGTTCTTGAAGATGCTGGTTCCCTTGTTCAATTGCTCTCATATTTTAGTATGAATGCATGAGGATAACCTGAAGGAGTTTTTAAAACAAATATTTCTGGGTTCCACACATAAAGTTTCTATTTCAGTGAACCTGGGACTCACTGAACAAAGTTGAATGAGTTTCTTTATTGTGTGATATCTCAGAATCTCTGACTGTTAACATGCTTTGGGCATCTCCAAGAAGAATATATTACACATTACTTCTCAAATGCATTTAACCTTTCCTCCTGTTTCAATGTCTATAAGTTACTTTAAAATACTGCAGCATTGACAACATGATGGACTGAATGTATCACTTAGTTTAAACTAGACTCTGTAGGTAGTGAGTTGCCCTTATTAATAATTTCCAACTGGGTATGGTGGTGCATGTCTGTCATCTCAGCAACTCAAGAAGTTGAGGTAGGGGATCCCAAATCACCAGCCTTGGCAGCTTAGTGAGACCCTGTCTCAAAAATAGTTTTTAAAAAAGAGTTGGGTGGTATATCTTGGTGTTACAGCTCCCCTAGGTTCAAACCCCAGTACTAAAAAGATAAAATAATTTTTGAAAGGTGGTCCTTATAAGCAATTTGGCTCTCTATCTCAGAGTTACACCAGAGGTTTTGCTGTTTTGCAAAGTGTTCTTAGGATGGGTTGTTAAAAATAGTTGTTATTCAGTTTAACAGAATATTAGAGATGAGTTTCCATCGGCATATTAGAGATTTTCCCATATGTGTACTAGCTAAAATACTGTAGAGATATTCACTGACTTTGCATACATAGGGTGTACAAATTTAGTGAAGTTTCACCCTTTGATGTAAGAAATGGTACAACTCCTGCTTCTGGAAGTTTCTTGACTGTCTGAATCCTACTATCAAAATTATCTGTATTCTTTGTCTAATATTATCATATTTGCCTCAGGTGAAATATCATTTTACAAAATGGTATTGGACCACTTTAAAATGATTTGTGATTTCATAGAATAGACTGGCTGTGTTTGTCCTTGCTTGTTAATAATCATCTAAAGAAGAATTGCTCTGAGATTTGGTCCCATTAAAATCTAGAAGCACAACTCCTAGAGGGAGAGACTAACCCTCTGCCACCTAACCAGTGGCAGGATGGATACCTATAGAAAATAACATAATAGTTGTGCAAGATGAGATTGCCTTGGGTCAGATCACAACACTGCCCCTGCTTCCCACTCCAATGCTTGCTTCAGTCTGTGTTTGTTTGAGAAGAGTTTCATGCAACCAATGCTCCTCAAAAACACTTGAGGAAATGCTGTATGATTATTTTCAGCTTCTTAGAACAAACGAGGTCTGTGTCTCAGAGAACTAAACAGCATTAGTAAACTGGTATGTAGCATCTTGATTGTGCTGTATGTCAAAATGCCACAGTGGGAAAAATAGGTATATAGAAGCGAACAAGTGAAGGAGGCAATGGTTTCATGTATACACCCTTGATAACGGTTTCCTAGGGAAAAATAGTCAATTTGCCTTAGTTTATAGTATAATTAATTGTATTTCATCTAGAAAAGTAAGTGCTCTAGAGTAGGCAAAAACACTTTGCCTATAAAGTCATACATATCAACAACACTGGGAAATTCAGAGATCATTTTATTCCCTTCTCATTTTGCTTAATTGAAAGTGAGATGCTCTTAAGTCTATAATATAAATATGGAGAAAAATTAAAAACTCTTGCCCCCAATATAATTTTGCTTACAAAACAGTTTCTCAATAGTTGCCCATGTTTGCATTAAGATCATTTTTGTTCAAGTACTATTGTAATTTCTATTTCAACTTATTATATGAGCTTGGAATATATGGGAAAGGTAATTTGGTGGCATAATGGGTATGATCTGCAGGAGATGTTGAATGTGATTTTAAGCCATAATTAGTGGAGAGCACTCTGCTTTGGAATTATATTTGGGAACAGTTTTGGGTCATATCATTTACCAACTCACTGATCTTAATGTATTTGAATAAACACCTAGCTCATGAGCTTCACATTTACTATTGCTTTTTGAAATTTTTTCTAATTTATTAGGATTTCAGTGTGATTCTCCCAAAAGGTTTATTCAAGACATGGAGATTCTACAATGTAGGTGTAGTTCGAGAAAATCAAATACCTAGCTAAGACAGCTTATTTGATTTTTTAACTTTATTTAGTGGAATGACCTGTGGTGGCACTAATAATATAAATTGCTTTTGAATTATTATTCAGAGTAGACTGTGGCTGGCCATGAATAGACAGAAAATTAGGTAGCAAATTTATTACAAAGTAAATCCTGTGTGACCTACTGTTTTTCTTTCTGAGTGAAGTTCTTTAAAACATAATCCTATCTATCACTTTTGGCTTGAATGAGCTAGTTACTGTCTTTCCAGCTCAAGTACATCACAAACTAATTTTTATTATATTTAATTTGACCTTGAGAGATGCCTCATAAAAAGGCAATATAAACTGGGAGCGGTAATGCATGCTTGTAATCCCAGTGGCTTGGGAGGCTGAGGCAGGAGGATCATGAGTTCAAAGCCAGTTTCAGCAAAAGTGAGGTGCTGAGCAACTCAGTGAGACCCTGTCTCTAAATAAAATACAAAATAGGACTGGGGTGTGGCTTAGTGGTTCAGTGCCCCTAAATTCAATCCCCAGTACCCCCCCCCAAAATAAGGCAATATAATCTCCATTTCTAAACTTTAAGGATCTTGTACTCCAGCTCCTAATAATTCCCAGAGACTTTGTGAAATTTAAAAATAATGATTTAATTTGCCATGTCTAATTTTATTCCCCTAGATATTTTGGCATTTATTTCAGTCCCACATTTATTTCTTCATATTGGTTGTTTCCTTTTATACTTAAATGTACCCAATGGACAACCCTATGGATTGGAGAAGGACTTATAGTAGTAAGTCTCAATCATCATTCTTTCTAGCTACATCACTCTAATATTTAACACAATGCCTGGCATGTAGTGGGCAATGCCTGGCATGTAGCGGGCACTTGTTTGGGGTTAGCTATTTGAACAACTGTCTTAATGAAGTAATGAACATCAACCAGCAAACTAGCAGACAATAGAAAATTGACTTTCTATTTTCTCTTATCTGTTTGGAGTTCAATTCAGAGCCAGAGAACTAATTGGCAAAATGTACTTCATATAGATATAATAGCAAATGCTTAATGATTTTCCTTTACTAGAAACATTTATATCCTCATATGACTTTTTATAAACATCAACCTAAGGAATGTTAACTGGAAGTTCTAGGTTTTCACTGAGCAAATTCATGAGCTAGGCAGTGTGGAGAAGGAATTGTGTAAGTTTTGTCATATTTTTATCATCCAACATCTGAGAGAATACAATATGGATTAGATTTATTTTTAAGTTCTGTGGATCAAAACAATACCTCACATATACTAGGCAAGTACTCTATCACTGAGCTATACCCTCAGAAATGGGATAGAATTTTACTAAATATGTTAGAATTTCAGATTTCAGACTATGTCCTATTTCATTTTTTCTACTTTTTGTCTGCAGATAAGCAATTCTTCTTAAAAGCATAAGATGAGCACTAACTTATGTAAAGGATGGATGGGACAGGGGAAGCTTTCAAAAGTCTTCTTTTGACATAATTTCTTATTCTGTGCACCCATATCTAAGAGCTTATATCACCTGAAATTTTAAGAAGTCATTTTACTATGATTAAACAATGCTAAGTAATAAAATCTAGCCCACAATTTTAAAATATACTTAGAATATATCAGTGCCCATTTTGGGATATGTGGAAGATGGATGTGCACCCAAAATACCCTTGATATTTCAGTGTTGTGGTATGTCAAATTCTTATTGCAGATTAAGATATTAAGGCTCATATCCCAACCTCTTTTTGAAATGAGACTTCAAGAAGGGCAGGCACCATCCCTAAGCTTCTGGGAAGAAAGTCTGGTGATAGTTTATAGTTCCATTCATGAATAGAAAAAATAATTCTCACCAGAGGAAACTCCATAAGTTGAGGTGGCATAGGTAGTGCTGAGCCAGGTTTTTTGAGTCACAGATTTCAGCAAAAGAGTCTCAGATTCCTGTTTGCCATGTGCTAAACTTCTTTACTCTACCATGCCCTTCTGCCATTGTATTCTGCCTTACCTCAGTTCCAGAGCAATGGAGATGGACAACCATGAACTAAACCTCTGAAACTATGAACTAAAATAAACTTTTCCTTTTCTATGTTGTTCTTGTCAGATATATTGGTCACAATGATATAAAAGCTGATGAAAAAGAGAAATTGGTACAAGTGAGATCATGGCTGTCACTAACCTGACCGTGTGGTTCAGAAACCTTTGGAGTTGGTTTGCACAGGGAGGCATTTTGAAAAGTATAGAGATGCAAGCTGGAAAAGATTTAAAATGTTGTAAGTTGGGCTTAATGGGCTATTCTCAAAGATTAGACTGCCTACAGGACTGTGAACTGTGAAGACTAGGCTCTTGAGGTTACAGAGGAGGACTCTATTGCAAATTGAACTAGAGCCCATTCATATTATATTTTAGCAAAGAAGAAGTCTACATTTTGACCGTGTCCTGGACTTTTTGTGGGACTGATTTTAAAGATGATGGACTAATTAATCTGGTGGAGGAAATTTCAAGGCAGCACAGCATTCAGGGGTTGGCATTGAATATTGCTGGCAACTTTTAGCCAAGTTTACTATGATAATCAGAAATACAAGCAGAGAAATATTTGAAAAACTTGCAGTTTGGCCAGAAAAGTTCAAGTAAAGCTGAGGGTAATGAAGGTGTGGTTGTTGAAAGATTACAACTACTAAATAAACACTGAGAATTTACCAAGAAACAATAGGAAAAATGCCTTGAGGCCATCCCAGGAATTGGCAAGACCACACCTATCTCAAGCTCAAGTATGCAAAAGTAAAAATATCTTTGAGAAGAGACCATGGGACACCCTTCCTGTACAGGGGGACCTAGAAAGTTTATTCACTACCCTCAGCTACCCAAACACTCAGAGGCTGCTGCAGCTGTGGTTCTAGAAGGCTTGAATACTGTTCAAGATGATGGCAGACTTGGCAGCAACCACATGGTGCTGGTTCTACAGAAATGTAGGATGGTGGAGTTAGGGGAGTCATAAAATCTTCCACCAAGATTTCAAAGGAAGGCCTTGGAAGCCATGAAAAATGTAGTAGAATTGAACTCCCTTCAGGCAGTCCCTGCAAAGAAAAGGCAGTGTGCAAAGATGTGAGAGGAAAGATGATGCTGCAATAAAGACCCCAAAGATTAAGAGATGCCAGTAACAGGTCATCTGCCAAAGGAAGCTTCACTAATTGAGCAGAAACAGTTCAAGAGAGAGACTATGCAAACTACAACAAGCAAAGTTTTCTTAAGAAAGAACATCATGATGCCATGTGCCCCCAAAGTTTGATGTGGATCTACAGAACATGTTTGCTTAGCTATATTTTCAACTTGCTTTGGTTCCATCCCTTTGCCTATAACCCTATTTCTCCCTTGTGGAACAGAAAAGTTTATTCTGTACCATTATATTTTGACTATATGTAACTTGCTTCTACTCTTAATAGGGGGGAAGAGTTAAGAGTATGCCTTGAAACTCAGAAGAGATTTTTGACTTGGCCTTTTGGGTAACCCTGGGACTGTTAAGACTATGGGGATTCTTGAAAATGAACTGAAAGTACGTTGCATTGTGAGATGGGTGTGAGCTTTTGGGGACCAGGACAGAATTTTTTGGCTTACATATGAGGTATCTCCCCAAAGCTCATGTGTGAGACAATGCAAAAATTTTCATAGGTGAAATGATTAGATTATGAGAGATATGGTCTGATTATTGGGTTATTCACCTGAATGGGTTAATTGAATGATAACTATAGGCAGGCAGGCTGTGGCTAGAGGAAGTAGGTCACTGGGAATATTCTTTGGAGGTTTATATTGTGTCTCTGATGAGCGAAGCTCTCTCTGCTTCCTGTTTGCCATGTCCTCAGCTGACTCCCTCTGCCATTCCTTTCTACCAAGGTGTTCTACCTCACCTTATGCCCAGAGTGATAGAGTTGGCCATCTATGAAGTGAGACCTCTGAAACAAACCATGAGCCAAAATCAACTTCCTCCAAAAAAATGTTGTGAATTTCATTTGGAACTCTCACTTAGAATCGAACTATTTCAAGTAAGATTATGGTAGTGACATGGGCTTCTTGCCATAGTCTTTTTTTATCATAAAATTTGCTTGATTACAAGGAAGGGTACAAATATAATTGCTATTACAAGTATACCAAGGGCTATCTGTCAATTACCATGAATTATTTAAGAATTATTCATTCTGTCAAATTTGAATAAAAATTAGAACTAGAAACCTTCTAATGTAATCAGAAAGAAACTGCACAGGCACAATGGGAAATTAAAATGGAGGGTGATGAATGGGATTCCCTGAGTACAGTAGAGGGAAAAACAAAAGATGGGGCATAAATAGGGTTACAGTATATTAATGTGGTTCATTTGGCTTAATTTTGGAAATGCCAGAGAAAACTATTGTGGGACTGAAAGACAGTTGTGACTTATATAAGGAATGACTGACAGGATGACAGCTACTCTGGAATGCTGCCTTAGAAGACAACCAGTCAGGATCAATTTTAGAAACTGACTGGTTGAAGATATTAGGTATAGTGAATGGACATGGCTTAGTGGTAGACTGGATAATGAGAGAAAAAGATAGAGCAGTGTAAAACATCATTCAGAGTCAAGGAATCTGGCTATTGCCAAAAACAAAAAGACAGATAAGAAAGAGCAAAGATATGAGAAAAAGGAACTAAGAAGAAATGTTAAATGATTATTTTTGTTTCTACATTAGTTCTTCTACTTTGAAATTTCCCAGCTCCCCATGGCCAGGGGCAGAGATAGTCTCACTTAGAGGATCCTGATTGAGGCTGTGGGCATTTGAGTGGCCATGGCCCCTCCCATTCAAGGGATGTCTTAACATTAGTTATGACACATAGTATCCATATACTGAACTACCCCCATCACAAAACCTCCAGAATCACAACTCTAATGGTCTCTGTATGTTGTACTTCAGAGAAAACCTCTTCCACCTACTTTTCATTTATCCTGGATTGCATTAAACATAATTCTCTACAACCAGAGTCCCTCCTTCTTGTATTCAGATAGTGGTGCCACCTTATGGATTCCACTTGTAATTACAGCCCTCTGCTTTTCTAGTTCATCAGGATTCATGGATTTTCTAGTACTCTTAGTCTCACTGGGATAAAATCAGAGTTTAGGCAGAACTGAATTTCCTTCTAGAAGCTCTGGGGGAGAATCAGTTTCTTTTTTTTTTTTGTGGTGCTGGGGATCGAACCCAGGGCCTTGTGGAGAATCAGTTTCTTTACCTTCTTCATGTACCCAGAGTCTGCCCATATTTCCACCTTCAAAACAATCAGTATCTTATCTCTCTGACCCTTAGTCCATCTTCATCTCTCTCTAACTACTGCAGGTCAGAATCCCCTTTTAAGGACTCATGTGATTAAATGAGGCTCATCAGGATAAACTCTTATCTCATGATACTCAGCCTTAATCAAATCTTCAAATTCCATTTTCCCATATAATTAACATATTTAAAGGTTCTATAAGGTTCTGATGTAGGTATCTTTGAGGGACCATTTTTCTACCTCTTATAAAGATGTTTTCTGAAGCAGTGAGAACATATGAGAGTCTCATACTCAGTGACAAGAGCCATTTTGATATACAACGCAATCATCCAATTGACAAGGAAATCCTCTGAGGTATTCTCGACTATGATACTCTTCATCTTTAAATTCTATAGAAATACTGATTTTACCTCTGTAGTACCAATTATGACTTTCCCCAAAGTGACAATGCCTCCCAAAAAATTGTCAGATAATATACAATTCCAATTTCAGCCCATCTAACCATGAGAAGAGAAACTTTTTTATTTAATGAGCAGAGACTCCTGTAATTTTCTGTTGTTTCTTCCTCAGGCATATGATTTGATTTTTGGTAGAGATCTAAACCTTTTATTAAGTTAATAAAATTGACATTTTTTCTCCTTGCAAAATTCATCATTTTGGGGGAAATGCTGGCTAGAAGAAGAAGGAATAGTATGCTCCAAATATTCTACATTTGGGTCTATAAGACAATGTGTCATCTAGCGCACCCTGTCATTTTAATGGATTATTTACTTGACCTGAATATCTATGACTTCAATTCATTGTATCCTAAACTTCATCAGAGTAGAATATTCTTCACAAACAGTGTCATGTCAGGTAGCTTTTCAGTACTGAACCTATAAATATCCTATCTTATGTAATTCGGAATTTTGCAACAAATTTTGGATTGTCTGTGGTCAGCAAGCACCCACCATGTCTTCCCTATAAATCATCTTTCACCATTTCTTTTTCTAACTAATTGTTAGAGTTTAGCTCACAATCTCTCTTTTTGCCTCAGTGAGTTGCTTTCTCAGGATTGACTCCCAAGTGCCCACACAGAGCATGGCAAATTATTTTGGACACCCTAACTAGGTCACAGTAGATTTCAGGGCCTTAATTACAAAATGTTCATCTCTGCTGGCTGTTGCTATCAAAACCAGAATTCTAGTTCTACTCTGTATTGGAAGACATAACACAATTTCTAATTTAAATGAAAGAAGAAAGAATAGAAAAGTAATAATTTGGAATATTAACAGCATCTATGCTTGTTTCTGCTTCCTTACATTTTTCACTAGTTAAGATAGATTACAGTATAACCTTTTAGTCACAATTCTCAATGTCTCAAATTATTCCTTTGATGATATGATGTCATTGGAAGTGATATGAGCAGTTGCAGGCCAGGAAGGTGAAAGAAGCCCAAACTATGTGAATAAACCATAACAGCACCCCCATTCCATGCCATTAATTGATATAGCCCATCAAAGAGTCACTTTTAAGTAGGCTCTTTTTTGTAGCATGTGAAAAATCATGTACCATGTAAGTAATAGTTGTATTAGTCGGTTTTCCATCATTATAATGAAATACCTGAGATAACTAACATAAGAGGAAAAGTTAATTTAGCTCACAGTTCTGGTGGGTTCAGTTCAAGATTGAGTAAAAGTGTTGCTTTGGGCTTCTGTGGGGGTGTCAGATGGCAATGGTGGGGAGCACTTGGCAGGGTGAATGGTTCACCTTGTGGTTAGGAGGCAAGAAAGAAAGAGGAGGAGCCCAGGGTCTCACAATGTCCTTTAAGGACATTATCCCACAATGACCTAAGGATCTACTGTAATTCCCACATCCTAAAGGCCCCATCACTTCCCAATAGTGCCACCCTGGGGATCAAGTCTTTAAGTACATATGCCTTTGAATAATACCTATCTAAACCAAAACACCAGTAATTCTGATTTAGCATCTGTGACTACCTTTCCATTAGTGTGGTTCAACTCCATCCTCAGTATGCCTAAAAATCTACTATTATGAGTTCTAGTGGTGCTATGGTCTGAATGTTTGTGCCCTCACAAAATAGTTTGTACATTGAAACCTAATCCCAAATGCAGAAGACTGGACTTTTTGGGGGCAATTAAGTCATGAGGATTGGGTCCTCATAAATGGGATTGGTGTTCTTATAAATGCAGTCCAAGGGAGCTTGTTTGCCCCTTTTACCAAGGGTTATAGCAAGAAAGCGCCATCTATGGAGTAGAGAATGGAATCTCACCATATGCCAAATCTGCTGTCACCTTGATCTTAGACTGTCCACTCTCAACCATTTTAAGAAATAAATATATATTATTTATAAGCCGCCCAGTTTGTTGTATTTTATTATAGCAGCCCAAATGAACTGATAAAAGTGAGATATTTCTGGAATCTATGTTGTTTGATGGTCAATTTAGCATTAATCAGTAAAGGACTGCCAGCAACGGATCCATTCAATGTCTTTCCTATGATACAGGTCATCTTTTCACAAATCGACATTCATATAGGTAGTACAGATAAATATCAAGAGGTTACCTAGTAGTGCCTGTCCAGTCTGCCCTTTATGATAGTCTTCCTATATACCATTACCTGACCAATTTATACAAAGCAAGGCACATATTATAGTTTAAAAGGCTGTAGCTCTGAACAATCATTTCCCTCTTTCCATTAATTTGCTTGCAATTGAACGTGTTTACCATAGTCTACCATGTCTCAGATTCCCGACATACATATTTGTGTTGGATTTCCTCCCTTTGGTGGAAACATTTCATCAATCATTTAATCCTCACAACATTATGATGCATGTGTGTGCACATGTGTGTGAACACACACACACTCACTCCCATTCATATTTTGACTAGAAAAGTTATGTTACATCTTGGTGTTATGAGTCAGTTTTTCTCTATGTTTTATTGCTCTTCAAAGTTGTTTTCTGGAAGTCCATCCATAATAGAATCATTCCAAAATGCTAAAATATTCAGAAAGCTATTGGTCTCCAAAACAGGAGAAAATTGCTTTGCAAAAGCATACATTAAAGGGAATTATAAGATTTTGAGTCACCACAACTTCTCACTGTATATTGGACATGAATTAGTACTAAAAATATGGCCATTTTGTTCATACTATCCAGTGCTTGCATCCTTAATCATCAGTGATTTGAGGATGCCCTGCATCAGCCTCCCATGGGATGCTTGTTACTAATATTCATTCCTGAGTCTGCCACAAACTTAAGAGTAAAAGACTCTGAGAGTAAGGTCAGAGAATAGAATCTGATTTGTTATTTTCATGCACACTAAGGTTATAGAACCGTTGTCTTTTAGAGCCATTAGAAAGTATGTTTACATAAGTACAGAATTCTATGAGGCAATCATAACATGCCATCTACGAAATCCCACACTTCTGTCTTTGAATCTATAAATTTTAGTTGTTCAAGTCCCTCTAAATTCCTTAATCTTGGACAGAGGGAAAGAAAAAATAGTGGGGAAAACATTGAAGCAAATGTGTGGTCATCAGATATTATTAATATGAATATGAAATGATACTAAATATCTCAAGGAACAGGGAAACAATAGAGAAAGTAGATACTGACCAACCCCAGATATGTCCTGGTTCTGTCTTATCTGACTGTATAGTTGTGCAACTTGGACAAGTTATATGACTTTGATGGTATAGTTGTATGTATGTGTGTGGATGGCTATGTGGGTATGTATGCACAGTATAGTTTTGAAGATTAAGTAATTAATGTAATGTTGCCACTGAAATAGTAGACAAGCAGTAGGCTCCTATATATTAATTATGGTTGTTTTCTTTTTTTTTTTTTGTGGTGTTGAGGATCAAACTCAGGGACTTGTGCTTGCAAAGCAAGCACTCTACCAAATGAGCTATCTCCCTAGCCCTCTTGTTTTCTATATTACTACCCAAAAAGGAGATTTAAACTTTGAGGAAGATCTATGCACAGAGTGTTAATATCAAGTGGCCATGTCTCTGTCCTGTAGAGATACAATTTATTTGCCCAAAAGTGTAGTCTTCTGTACAGTTCAGAAAATGAACAATAAGCTTTATCAAACAGCAGTGATTATCTGCTATCTGCCTACTTCAGCTTGGGGCTCATCTTAAATGTTCCCAAGTGTCCAGTCACATAAGTAATGACACCACATCTAAGAAGTATAGCTGTAACAAGAACTTTCTGAAGAGGAGAACCAGAGTTGAAGTCTCCTATAGTCCTTATTTTTAGTTTCTGCAAGGAGTGACTAGTAGGAGAGGGAAGAGTTAAGAACCTGAGAAAGTATTAGGAGAGTAGAGAGTTAAGAGCCCTAGAAAATAGCAGTGAAAGAAAGCAAATTGGATAAAAGAGACTAATAAAATAAATAGAGCACAGAGAAGCCAAATTGACTACAATTCATAAGAAATGATCTTCATATTTTGACTCCTGATTTCTGAATCAAAATTCACCCATATTAAATTAGTAAATAGATCAACCCAAATATCTCTTATCACCCTCGTGAACAGTGTAATGTACTAGAGAGAGTGACCCAGTTATAATAAACAAGGCCCTATCTCTGCCATCAAGTGTTTACAGACTAGCAGGAAGCCTCAACAAATTTGGCACAGGAAATATGTAGCTAATCAGAAAAAAATTAAGCTTCTATCAATGTACTTAAGATGTGAAGAAAAAGACCCATAATTCTTGTTAAAAGTAAATGGGATTTAATTGCTCAAAGAGATCCCAATGCACAGATTATCAGTGTAAATAACCGCACACCCATCTCTTCTGCAAAGAGCAAAGCAACCTGCTTGGTGCACCTCAGATGCTTTTCCAAATCGACACAGGGGGAGAACTTTAATCATTTCAGCAACCAGAGCACCAGCTTTATTTCCAAACAATGCTGGCGGGTTTCTAACACCTGTGATAACTGTTGCACTATACTTATTTGGCTTTATATTGACAAGAATTTTGTTTTGTTTGTTGGTTGGTGTTCTTTCCCAGAAGAAAAATAGTTTTGCAAATGAATGCCACAAGTACAACTCTGAATGTTTTCTCCTAATCTCCATCAGCTTGATGGGGACTCGAAGGCTGAAGGTATTGCCTGCATCTGCCTTTCATTCTTAATTTGGGTAAAATGAATGAGATTGACTCATTTCTACTTTTAAAAATCTAATTTGAGGAAACACAAATGGGCCCTTGCTGTACCACTAACAGCATGGAACCAATTGGTGAGCAGCATAACAGGGATACAGGCATCTAATCTTGTTTATATCTAGGAACTATAACAAATTATGGATAAATTATCAACAACATAAACTCCTCTTTAAAAGGATCAAAATACAAACACAAAATAAAAATACCATAAAAGTGAGATTTTAATCACAACATTTTCCAAAACATTATACTGGTGAAAGCAATTAACAAATTATTATGTTAACGTAGAAAAGGACATAATCACTATATAATCATTAAGAAGATACTACACAGAAAAATAAATAGATGCTTGCATGTTAACACACACAAATTCTTATCTCAGGGACCTGATTCATTAATCCATAAAATGGGTAAGATATAAGTTAATTGGTGAGTTCTTGCAGTGATAAATATCTAATGTGAGCCCAAGTTAGCTCTGATTTTCAAAATTATTTAAGTAGAATTTAAAATGTTTTAATAATTTTTTGAAAATATTTCTACACCTTAGAATTTTGGTTCAGAGTTAGACCTGATCCATTATGGAAAAAGTACAAATGTCTAGTGCTAAATCACTGACTTGTAATAACTTATATAACTTGTAAGATCTAGGGAGAGGCATTTTAGTTTATTTTTGATCACCAATGTATTCATAGAAAAATGCCCTCTATATTATAAGCTGTTAGTAAATATTGACAAATAAAATGAATGAGACTCACCTGTTTCATTACAGTTTCAATGCCAGAATTACTATCATTGTTAAGTTGGACAATAGGCATGAACCTCTTTTTTAGGAGATAATAACCACAGGAAGATATGGTATTGAAAGGCAGTTCATGGGGAGCAAGTACTAAGAAGTCTGTCTCCTGGACAACCTTTCTCATAATGAACTCTACACAACCCTAAGCTTAAACTACTGGAAAATTAAGACAGTCATCTTTTGACATTTCTCTAGCAGTTTCCACACTCTGTTGCCTTCCAGACAAAACTCAAGGAAATTTCCTTCCCATTTTTCCTTCTCTTTGCTTTTTTTATAGGGAACTCTTCACCATTCAATTCTTCCCTACTATGTTTATGAGCATTTAAGAGGATTATGTTTGTTGTTCTTGTAACCTCATTTTCACAGTTGGCACAGAACTGAATTTGAGGCATTGACACTAACAAAAATGGAAGCAATAGTCTGAATTCACCCACTAGATCCCTGTTTCTTCTTCAGCTTTGCAGATTTAGTGAGGATTGAGGCAATTTCAAATGTGGCCATGAGGAAATCCTGATATATCCATCTATGACTTTATATTATCTAAAACCATAATACTTTGTATTAGCTAGATAATGAAGGAAACAAGTTTCTCTTCTCTCTGAGTGAAAGACAATTGCATTGTTTCATTAGTTTCTATAAATTCACTCTAAGAAATGGCATTAAGATATACCAATTACAAAAGAGGTTTTGGTTTGAACTTTTGTTGTTTTATCAGTATATGGTTTATGTTTTAAATATATTGTGTTTCTTATATAGTTAAATATACAATTAGCATATAGCACAACAAACCCACTCCTAAGTGTTTACAGTAGAGAAATGAAAGTTTATGTTTATGCACAAATATGTATATTAAATATTTACAGCAGCATTATTCATAATTACTTCAAACAGTTTAAATAGACTTCATTTGGGTGAATGGATAGATGAACTGTGCTAGAGTCATACAAAGAAAATACTACACAGCAGTAAAAAGGACTAGATTATTCATACATACAATGTGGATGGATCTGAAAGAAATGTTGATTGAAACAATTCAGTCTCAAAAAGTTAAATTTGTATAATTCCATTGATAAGTCATTCTGGAAAAGACAAAACTCCAATAATGGACAACAGAGCAGTGATTTCGTAGGATTGGGAGAGAGGAGAAATGATATTTCAAAAGAATAATAGGAGTAAAATGTTAAGATTGATGGAACTGTTCTATAATTTGATCATTGTGGAGGCTACATGTGTTTATACATGAGTTATCATATATAGAATTGTACAGCAAAAGTAAAAAATACATAAATTTCACTGTAGAAATTTTTAATGTAAAATTTTAAAAATATAAAAAAATGCCACCTTGTTCCTTCCAAATCTATAAGCATAGAGAGATGTGATCTTCTGTGTAGAGGGACTTCAAAATAAGAATCTATTCCTTCTGTTACATAAAAATTATTTTCCTTTTTAAAATGTTATGAAGTTTTTTTTTCTATTTGTTCTTTTTAGTCATACATGACAGTGGAGTCTATTTTGACATATTTATACAAACATAGAGTACATCTTATTCTAATTAGGATCCCAGTCTTGTGGTTGTACATGATGTGGAGATTTTTTGTTTAGAATAAGTGAAGTTTTTTTTAAACTCACTTTCTTGTAGCTTTCAGTTAATACAAAGGCCCAAATCATTAATGGTTATTTTTATTCACAATTTTTCTGGCAACATTAATACTGTTTGTGTATGGTGAGTGTTATGTTATTTCTGCCAAGCTTGGAAACCAAGAGGACAAGTTCCAAAGTGATAAAAATATATAAAATTAATGGTTTCGTGCCTAAGAGCCTCTTTTGCACATGAGATTAGTGCACTATTCTCATTTTCATTTTGTAGCATAATTTGCCTCTTCAGAAAGCTCACTTTATTCCTTTCAATTGCAAAACCAGGATGGTTGATATGCCTATAATGAATTTAGAAAATTAAGTTATTACTGCAATGTAGTTTGCAAAACTCTATCCACTCACAAGTATTTTAGTCATAATTTTCATTATAGAGAGAACGGAATGACAGATACTATCAATATTTCTCTTCCTTGCCTGAATTCATCCTCTTATGCCTTAAAAATGAGGGCATGATGTGATATCTTAAATGCATGCATATGTGCATATAATAAAAAGAGAAAAAGCAACAAGCACATGCCATTGTAGCCATATCTTTCGACTTTATGCTTTAATTTCAGAATATAGTTACCTTTATCTTATATTAGAATTTCAACCAAAGAAAATTAAATAGTTTATATAATCAATGCTTTCCTTTTATTCCAGGATAGATTTATTCCTGTGTTTTGAATATAATACAAGTTCGTTGCTGTTGGACTCTTTTTCATTAAGAAATCTTTAAAATGATCATGAAGCAGGAATTCTTGGAGAAAGATGTGCAATATATAAGTCTCAGTGAGGCAGAATAATAAAGGGAGGTATTCACGTACATACTGAGATGTGAATGAATTGTTATGTTCATTTTGAAAAATCCAAATAGTTCATGTTTTCATTTTATGCCAAAAGTTAAGCATTAGCTGGAATAAAAATTTTACTTCCTTGGTAAAATCAGTTGATGTAGTAGTTTTATGCATGAATTGAAGCTTTCAATCAATATTGTTTTCTGTCAAATTTCCTTTTTAATGGGAAATTCTGTGCTTGATTCTCTTTTCTTTAAACATCACTGAAGAAAAAAATAAAAGAGCACCAAATGTCTTTTTTGTTGAAATGCTTTTTAAAGAGATACAGCAATAACCCTTTATTTTCTTGTTTGGAGTCTACTTTTATAAGAAGACTAGAATCTACAATTGAAATTATTGTGTGATCAATGTTTCACTATGAATCATGATCATAAACAAGGTTATTTTGTGTGGCAGAACTGAGAGAAATTCAGAAATAGATGTTTTTATGAGTCCAAGTTTAATTTACCCTGTTCTTCCGTCAAAGGAAGATTGCCTTCCTTTCTTTTCTCTCAAATTTTTCCCTCATACTGTTCCATATAATTCTTCTCATACCTCAGTTTCCTCTCTTTTCATGGTGATACTTTCCAAGGTCAGTAGCCTGTGAAACTGGAGTGTTTCTTGTGATACTTCCAAAATGTAATGCCAATTGCTGGGTCCTCATGACAGCTTACATTCTAAGGCAAAAAAAAAAGTGAGGGTTACATGATCATAAACATGACTGAGAGCATCCAGAGAAACTTTCAGGGGAAATGCACTGAGTTGATCAAATTCTACAAGTGGAATATGTGTAGAACCAAATTGAGGCTACCAGCTGAGGGCTAAGATTGAAAAAAAGTGGGGAATGCTGTTCTTCAAAGATACATGGATTTAGAAGAAAATAATAAGACACAGTGGAAGATTTTTCATGTATAGAACACTGATGACAGATGGACTTATTTTTTCCCTAAGCAGTTGAAAATTGTTACCAAGAAATAGCCTCCCTTTATCCATCACGTTTCTTTGAAGCTAATGAATAAAATGTTAATAAGAATGTCCAGGGTTATCCTGTTTTATTGAACCAAATTTTTATCTATGTTATGATCTTTGCATTACTTCTACTAACATGGTCACCTTCAGACATTATTAGGAGACATCACATATGATTTTTAAGTGTGTAAGTTCAGAAACTAGCTCTGGATTCAAATTTCAGATCTGCTACTTTCTAGTTTATAATCTTGGACAAATCATGTCCTTTGAGCTTCAATTCTTCATCACCATAAACTGAGATAATACCACTACTCACATCAAGGATTGTGTAGGAAATAATCTATATCAAGGGTCAACAGACATTCTGTGTAATGGATTAGACAGAAAATATATTAGAATTTACAGACCATATCATATAGTGTCTTTCACAGCTACTTAACAGTGTCTTTATAGTGTAAAAGCAAACCTAGAAATATAAAAGAATTGGTGTGACTGTGTTCCAATAAAATTTATTTACAAAAACAGGCAGCAAGCCTGATTTAACCCACTGTCCCTAATTTACTAGCATCTTACCTATATTAAATGTATATAGTACCATTATTCAAATATATGTAATAATCATATGGGGCTGTATTATATTACTTCAGAAACTAAAATAACCAGATCCTGAAGGAAATTACTGTAGTACGAAGATTTCTTTTGTTAGGAATTCTATAGCAGTATCTGGTGATACAATGAGAAGGAAATAGTAAACAGTTTGCAGTGCCTTCAAATTGACTAGATATATAAGTGGTGCTAGAAAAATGAATCAAACATCAGATGAAAGTTTCAGTGAAGTTGAGCCACATACTTATTCTTTCTTCAAATTATTTGTCCTTTGACCCTCATGTGCTTCCTGAGTGTTGCTAAACATATGCATTCTGTAGAATCCCAATGTGCTGAACTTGTATCATTACATTCCTCTTCCTTGTCTTGCTAATATAATGAAGCTGATTATATTCCTTGTTTTCTAATGTTCATTCTATTAGGATTGAGAAATTCATAGGTGACTACAAAACAACCTTATGCTCCTATTCTAAATATTAGCGCCACTCTTGCTATGGAGCTGGAGCTGCCACTATCTTCAGCCTAAACACTGTTTTCAGAGGTTTCCAATTCAGTCATAAAAATTAGCCACAGGCAGAAATTTGACATATAAAGTCCAGACCCAAGAGAACAACTTTACTACATTTTAACAGGGAGCAAGAACTACATTTGGCCATTATAAACAGCATAAAAATCATTGTAGTGAATGTGCTATGGATCCTTTCCTGTCCTAGGATAATTTAAGATTGCATTGGTACTCTGCCTCCTCCATTTTCAATGTACCCATAGAGAAACCCTATGGACTCCAGTGTTACACAACTTTGCAGCAAGTTGCCTTAAGGCTACCTTTTTATTTTAGATTTCCAAAGAAGCTTTGTGAATTTCCATTTCTAAATGGGAAAAGGGAATTTAAACCACTTGGTATAGCTTTCTATGAATTCAAAATTGAAATCATTCTTCTGTCATAATGCAACAACACAGGGTATGATCTGCACAAGGCTTCATGTTTTATGATTGAGCATTAAGGACTGGTTTGTGTGTGCAAAGACATTCATTTGATGTGAGGTTGAATTAAGGAAGCTTAATTAACATTTTCTAATTAAATACTGCATTGTGAACTCAATCACATTGTACTCTGCAACTTTTATGAGATTGCTCTGTCTTTATTTAAATAAACAAGGTGGCTTTCAGGGTTGAGAGTTTGGACAATAAGCACCTCTTTCCTTCCTCAGTTGTCAGTTTTGTTCTTCAGAAACATTTTAGCTACTCATCTAATCACAGGAATTTGATAGAAACACATTTCAAGTTTATCATATTCATTAGAGACAAAGCCTATTTTTATTCCCTTTAAGGTTATTCTCTACATGAAATATAAAATGTGTAATATGCATCATGTAATACATAATACAGTGACTACCTTGTTCTTTAATTAGTGGCTAATGTACCATCCTCATCTTGTCCTGAGAGCTACACTGGACACAAAATTCACCCCTTCCTCCATGATATTCCTTTTCCCATGTCTTCCAGGACACCACACTCTCCTAGTTTTCCTTTTCCCTTTCCACTGCTGATTGGTCTTCTATTCCATGATCTGGGAGTATTGCAGTGCCCTGGGACTTAGTCCTTGGTCATCTTCTCTATTCTCATTCCACTGATGATCTCATTCTAACTATAAGCCAATGATTCCTAAAGTTTCATACATAGCCTTAACAGGATCTTATATACCTAACTCCCTATCCATCTCCACTGGAATATACCCCCCCAAATCTACATGCGTAAAACTGAGCTCCTGATATTTCCCTGCATATTTGTATCACCCATAGCCTATTCTATCATTTACAAGTAATGTTTATTTTGCTCAAAGGTCAAATGTTTTCTCTCATATGTGGAAGCTAGAGTAAAAGAAAGGAAAAGGAGAAGGAAGGATAGGATAACATAAAGAGAATATCAGTAATGTACAAGAAGGAAATCAAGAGGTAGAGTTGAGGGATAGGTAAGGGAAGGCAACACAAAATGAATTCTTAGAAAATCATATTATGTGCATTCATAAATACACAAGGATCCTCACCTTTATGCACAGATAAAAAGAACCAACTAAATATAAATTAATAGGTGAGCAAAAGAAAGTCTAGTGGAGGAAGGAGAATGGGAGAGGGTAGAAGGATGGGAGGGAAGAAGAGGAGAAGAGAGAAGGTGGAATCATGAAGTGAAATTAATTTACATGCACATGAGTTTGTTGGAATGAACACTACTACTATGTATAACTATAAAGTTCTAATAAAAAGACACACAAAGTATATAAATATAAAAAATATTTGTTTAAAATTATTCTTATTCCAATTAACATATATAAAGGTTGACTTTACATGATAAAAGAATGGATAGTGGTATTTTATATTAGGTACATTGCAAGGAAATAATAATTTCATTGCCACAGAGTTCCAAATTAAATTTGCCCATGGAAAATTCAGCATGTAAAGCAATTGCATCCTCATGATTTAGTTAACAAAATGTCCAAAAGAGATAAGCTAACTCGTATATTTAACTAAATGGCTCACAATTAAAGAAATTTGGTACATTGGCAGCAGAAGAACAAACTTTAGAAGATTTTTTCCTCCATATCTTTGAATGTTATTATTTTTCCCTAAAGCACCATAATTTATTTAGTTACACTTGCTTACTAGATAAGCAATAAGCAATCATTTATTCCCTTTAATCTCTGGTTTATAGAACCTCCTGCTCTGTATGTTTTGTCCCCTGTTCTTCTTTCTTCACTCTAGAGATTTTGATCATATCAAATTTCTCTTAATGAAGATGATTAGCAAGTGAAAACAAGTAATAAACTTTGGGGGAAAAGTAGAAGATCCCCTTAGGCATTGAAATTCTAACCAAGTTAGGGAAAACTATTATTGATACACATTCAGAAATTCATATTAAATCATTGAAAAAAATCTATGAGAATAATGATTATGGAGTCACCAGTAATAACTTAATAACAGTAAAGTGTTTGTACTTTAAAAAGATAAAATAGGTGTAGATGACAACCCCTGACTCAAAATAATATTTCCATAATCACCATTCACGGAATAAAATTTAGATAGAAATAAAAGTAGGACTTAAATGTAATATGGAGTAGACCTAATAGAACCTAGAAATCAGAGGTAATTTAAAAATTATAATTCTTAAAGCAACTGGGTTATATAAATTTATCATGAAAAATATTAATCATGAAATAAAATTTGTATGAAATTTTTTCTTAAATAATTTTTGTACCAGGGTTTGAACCCAGGGCCACTTAACCACTGAACCACATCCCCAGCCCTTTTTATTTTTTTTATTTTGAGACAGGGTCTTACTAAGTTGCTGAGGCTGGCCTTGAACTTTTAGTCCTCTGGCCTCTGCCTGTGTCACTGTACCTGTCTAAAACCATTTTATATCCTTCTTTTGATGATCTACACTGTTACTTTTACATTTTTGTTGAGACTTAAGGAAAATTATGAAAACATTTCTTTTTAGAGTCTGGAATTCCCTGTATGTAACTGACATCAACTAATGAATTGGAATTTCCATTCTGCAATGAATAATGCTGCTCTCTCATAATCAATATTTTCCTTGTATATAAAAATACTTCAACATAAATAAGGAAAACTTACTAATTCTTAAGAAAATAGCCTAACCAAGTTTCTCAACTTCCAGTCATTAAAAAAGAAAAAAAAATTACAATAAAATTACAAAAGATTACCTCCTCAAATGATAAGAACAGGAAAATTGGAAATTTTCATTAAAGTTTGTTTTAAACATCATCATCAGTTTTGCATAAAGTAATGCTAAGATGAAAGTTATGACTTTGATTATATGCATAATAATTTACAAAGCTAAAGACACCTTATGACTGTGTTTCCTTAACTTTCTATATTATACTAATGGTGAAACAAATATCCCTTTTTACACTTATTTCAATGTTAAAATTATTTGAAATATAATCTACTATGAGAAGCTTATTGTTACATTGGCTAATGAGTGAGATCCAGTGAAGTTGAATTTCCCCATTTTAAAAAACAGGAGCAACACACATTTCTGGACTTCTCCAAAGAGTTGTCACAATATTTTGATTTGACAGATTTATGTAACTATGAGGATACAAATAGCTATGTTTGGGTTTTAAAAATTGTTTTGAAGTAAAATAGGGAAATTTCTAAGAACAGAAATTGATGCCAACAAATGGAAAAGTGATTTTTGTCAGGATATTTTTTCCTGGATATTTTAATAATCTTCTTTTGAGAAGTCAGGTCACCTATGCTCAATAATGGATGAAAAGTGTCTCTAAACCACTAGTTAGTTTCTTTATTGTCTCAATAAAGAATGAAAGAGCTTTTTCATGAAGAAAAATAACTGATAAAATTCATTATTTATAATTAATGATAGAACTTTGAATTTTTAATCAACTAAAGGTCTCTAACAACTCATAATCTCCATGAACTCTTTACCCAACACTTAATCTTCATGTTTTTCACTGAAGTGGTACTGTCATGAGTAATAAAAATACTCATAGTTTTATCTAACAATTGTCAACAAGAGGTGTCAAGTATGGATGAAAATTCCAAGGACTATTGTTTACAAAATTATAAGCTTTACCACTAGGTTGAGCTCCTTGAAAAAAATCAAAAGGTGGACTCTATTGGAAATATTCTACATGTATAATGCAACAGCTTGGGAATTTGGGGTGAAAGTTTTCCTGGTAAAGGCTACTATACTTCAGTTCTCCCTTTTGTTATATTGCCTTTAATGATACATATTCATCTAGTTGCATCCCAAGTCAATTTCATGCTTACTAAAATATGTATAACTTATTTAAAAAATTATCAGTAACTATTTCCACTAAGCAGTTGTTTCCATAGGTCTTCACAAGGATCATCATTTTTATTATTGAGGATACAAGACTAACAAAGCAGTCAATTCATCTAAAATAAGTTATATAAGCAACCAAGTCTAGAAACCAGTTTTTCTACAATGTTTCTGATCACTTTGTTTTCCAATCAAGAGCTATTTTATCTCTTTTTAAATTTTTTTATTTGTTTTAATTTGTTATACATGACAGTAGAATGCATTTATACATTTTGATAGATCATACATATATGGAGTATAATCTCTCATTTTTCTGATTATATGTATTGTTGGATCACATCAGTCTTAAAATAAGCCCCTTGTTAGTGTCAGTAAATAAAGGCATAGTTTCTCAGCTTTACTACATCCTTTTGGTTGAAAAAAATTTCTGTAATGTCTCCAATTTTCATTTTCAACCAAATTTTATATTATTATTAGCAATTAATTTTCCAAAATTATACTTATAACTTCACCCTTTCTGTACTAGCCAATTTTATTTATTATAAAAGAAAAATGTACTCCTGATTTTTTCTAAATGCATATGGTCGGTTTTAAAATGCCAGTACAAGAACTATGGTTTTGTGGAGTTTAGTTTAAGGCTTATGTATTTGCCAGACAATAAAATGTAGGCTCATTTATATCACCAAATTAAAACTCATATTTGAAATAAAAAACTAAATGCATCCTATACAGTTTAGAATCACTGCTGTTTCCTACTGATTGGAATATTTTTTAAGTTTTAATGTCTACCACAACATTTCCTCATTTTGTATTGTTCATTCACATATGTCCTGCATATTTTCACCAGTTTGAAATCATATTTCAAGCTTTCTATTTCATATTTCAAACTTTCTATTTTTATTCATGGCTCATTTCAAAATAGGATATATTATTTACACTTTACTGTAACTATGTCTATTCAAAGACAGGTTGTTTTGTAACAGTAAGTAAAAAATAGAAAATAAAAATACCCCTGAATATGAATTGGTCAAACTATAATCCATTTATTACAACGCTATGTAGCTATTAGAATGCCAAAATGGGACTACTTGTACTGACATAATCTCATTTGTTATTTTTAAAGGACACATACATGGTTGCATGCACATACATGTGTGTACTGTATTTCTATATACAAGTACAGGGACATATGCTTGAGTTTAATGCATCATACATGCAAAGAAAATGTTTCCATAGTTACATTTCAGGAATGAAACTCAAGCATAAAGTAGGTGTAGGAAATCTTTACTCCTCATCTTATACCCTTTAGTTTTTAACTATTTGAATTTTTTATTATAACCATTTGATTAAGCATGAAATTCAGTATATACATATGGTATACATATGTTCATATAGTATACATGTACATATATACTAAATATACTAAATAATGTAGGTAAATACTATGTATTAACTATCTTCAAAGAAGTTGTTATATGACTGTATTAGTTTTCTGTCACTGTGACAAAACACCTGAGAAAATCAGCTTAAAGGAAAAAAATTATTTTGGCCCAAGATTTCAAGGGTTTCAGTCCATTGTAATGTGACTCCACTGTTTCTGGGCCTTTGGTGATGTAGTACATCATGGCAGAAGACAATGGTGGAGGAAAGCTGTGTACCTACCCTGGATGGCCAAGAAGCAGAGAAAAAGGAAAAGCAGAAGGAAAATATCCCCTTCGAGGACATATAACATAATGACCTTCTTCCAACTAGGCCTTACATTCTGAAGTTTCCACCACCTCCCTCTAGTGCTATCGGTGGTAGACCAAAACTTTAACACATGAACCTTTCAGGGACATTTCAGATTTAAACTGTATCAATGACCAAAGAATATGAGAGATGAAAGAAAACTTCAAGGCCCAAATTACTTTGCTTATAGTATTTAAATTATGCTTTTAATTTATATTCTGCCACTGTTTATTCCCTTTATCAGTTTAATTCATTCAAACTATAAATTACTTAAGGGCCTAGTTTGGAACCAGGTGCCACACCACCTCAGAGTTAAGGGCAGTACACTTTCTAATCACAGCTGGGAAAACTTGCAACTGGGAGCAAAGCCATACCTTTAAAGGAGTCAGCAAACATGGAAACTAAACACTAGAAATTAGCAATGGTTGCAAAATATACTCCAAGCCATTCCTCCTCCTTTCTAATGTCTCATTAACTGTTTCTTAACCAGTGGTAGACAGACTGCAATGATTAAGGTATGGAGATGAAGAACTTTTAGAGTAAAGCAATGCTTTCTTTGGAAGGACTAACCAAAAATCCAACTATAACTAAAATGAAGTAAGAGTTCCTCCTAGTTTCATCAAATTCATTCTGCTCAAGGAAAAAGATTATGATTTGATTCTAATTATGCTAACAACATTTCAATAGCCTCCAGAGAAAATGCCTATTTTCCAAAATGCAGATGACTAATTCATCTGTACCACTTAGCAACTCTTACCACTGAGAATTCAAGGCCTACTCTAATTTACTTTGTTTTAGCCATCCAGGTTTCTAATGCATAGCTTTCCCATAGGTTCTACCCACTCATTAGTGTCTAGGACACACTCTCTAAACACCTGGACTTTCAAACACATACAATTCCTCTGATTCACTCAAGATAGGCCAGGTTCCAACTTTGTGCTCACTCTAGGTGTACCCTCTCCCCCAAACTCTACCTCTTGTGTCCTCAATTTCTCTCTCTCTGTGTGTGTGTGTGTGTGTGTGTGTGTGTATCTCAAATGATAAAACCCAGAGTATCCCAAATTTGTTGTGCAACTGGGTCATGATAAAATCTTATTAAATAAATAGATTCTTGGTCCTGGGCTACACTGATAACACAGTCAGATTTGAAATCCCTTCTCTCAGTTCACTGCTTCTGGGTCCTACAATGGTGGCACCAGCAGTGCTGCCTCACCTCTGCCCTCCTCCTGGTAAAGGAGTCACTATACTCTGTTGTATGTAACTGGTCTTCTTAGACACAAGCTGTTTTTCTTCTTTTTAACTTCAGTTTCTCTTTTATGAAGTATTCAAACCAAATCATTAAGAACAGTGTGAAAGATAACAGCCTTAGAAGAATGAAAAACAAACCTTTGCTCTAAACCAAATATCTCTCTGTTCCCTGAAGGAGGTTCACACTTTCAGATTTGTTCCTTACTTGAAGGTAAACCTTTTACTTTTCCATATGGCCATCAGCAGGGACTCATGGTGGTCCACATAATCTCCACTGAGAAGTTTCTTAGTCCAAAGTGAAAGACATGTTTATTGAACTCCATGTTCTTTTCACAGACTCCAAGACTCAGGATTATGAGTCTCCTCTAAAAGTAACATTCACAAGGATGTAATGGTGATGACATCGATGGACACAGTTATATGCATGTAGGTTTTAGAAATGGACTGTTGTCCCCTAAGAACTACATAAGTGATTATTATACACAGGAAAGAATAGGAGACCCAGATTGAAATAGAAACCATTATTTAAGAGACTTGAGTTTAATGATTTGATATATGGTTTGAGTGGAGACACCTGAGAAAATATTCTCGTTATCCTACAGTCATGATTTTTAAAAATAATATAAAATTGGTAAGTATAATATTAATTTTAATTTGTCTTAAAAGACTTTAACCGTAGTCTAGGAAGATGTACAATGTCCTTCATTAATTATGGGTGAATATTAATATAATCTCAAAGAGTTTACCAGATATAAAAATCCTTTATTAAGAAAGTTTACACATATCCCATACTCTTATATATTTTAAATCTAATGTTGGGAGATATCAGGCATAATTATTAATTTTATACTGATGGGCATAGTGCTAAGTCACAAGAGTGTTAAATATAATATTGTGACTTTGATTATTTAGTATATTTTCTTTTCCCACTCAAAAGTTGGCACCATTGCCTAGATTTGGTTTCAACTTAACTTGCCTTGGAAACTCTCACTAAGGTATACTGTTAACTTTTTCAGTGTTGAGAAGATATGTTACTACAAGTAGTTCTTAAAAATGGGACAGTGTTTCATAATTCTCTGTCTTTGGAGGATTTATGTTTGTTTATTTGTTACCTTGTCTGTTTATTTGTGTGAGTGAGCATAAAATAAACCCTCATAGGACAAGGAAAACTATCTAGAGTTTCCTTATGGATTTAATCTCTGAAATTTTTACACTAGCACTAATGATGTCCCATGAGTCCTTGAATCAAAAATAAGAGGATGTACAATTCATAACTTTTTATTTAGATGTAACCATTGTTTGCAAATAATTTTACAGCCTAGTGAAAATGTAAAGAGATAAAATAAAGATATAATGAACTTGAGTAAGTGGATTGGATTTAGACAGTATTTAGAGGATATAGCAAGGTCTTATATATTAGTCAGCTTTGATTTATACAATAGACTACCTGAAACAGTCTACTTATGTGGTAAAGAGAGTTATTCAGTTCAGAATTTTGGAGATTCAAGGGAATGACAATAGCATCAGTTAAGTGCTCACCTGTATCATGCCATGGCATATAGCAATGGTGGAAGCAAGTGATTGCATCTCCAATCAGAAGCAGAGAGAAAAACTAGAGTCCCACAATCTGCTTTGAGGGAACACTTCCAGTAACCTAAGGACCTCCCAATATGTCCCACATCCAAAGATTCTACCACCTGCCAGTGCTGCCACCATGTGTACCAAGTCTTTCGATCACAATGGACCCTTGGGGGAATACTCAAACCACACTCAAACCAACCAAAGCAACTGGGAAGATGATAGGGAAAACTGACAAATGCTTAAGAAAGTTTTTCTAAATGAGCTGGATCAAGTCTAAATTTAAAAGATTGTCCTGTCATGGAATGGTAGGTGAGATGATAATTTGAGAAAAAGATTTAAAATGAAAAGACTTGAGTATAAAGCATGTGAAGAGAAGTTTTATCAAGACAAAATTCGCAAGGGCAGAGAAAAGCAGTAAGAGCTTTTGCTTCAGTGGACAGCACTTACACTTTCACCCTTTTAATAGCTTAGTCTTGAGTTAACCTTGGGTTTAGGAGTGCTTATGAAGAGTGATATAGAATGAAGGGAAACAGGACACAATCCATTAAGTCAAGACACCTTGGGTGTGTGGAAATGTAACATGATGATATTAGCAGTAATTATGAAGACTCTTATTAGCAGAAAATTATTTCTGTTTTTTTAAGGATTATTTTTCAGCTTTGTACCTAGTAGTCATTGTATTTGTCAGGGCTGTGCACTTTGTCTCATGTGTCATTTTGACTAATATTAACACCGGACCATTACTCTATGTTCGTTTGCAGCATACTTGGTGATTTACATACTTTGTTAATATATTTAATCTTTGTAACAAACCTAGAATTTAAATATTTTTGTGCCCAGTTTTGCAAATGAGAAAATTAAAATATCAAAATAGTTAAGTGACATAACTTGATTAGGTCAAGGAGATAATAAAAGATAAAGAGTTCTATTTGGATGTAGATCTAACTGACTTAAGGACTGAATTCCAAGGACTACACTTATGTTTTAGAATAGAGATTGCAAATTGGTGACTGGAGCAGCCTGGAGATCTGCTTTGTTCAGCCTACACTGTGTTTTCAGAAAATTGAAATGTGCATTTTTATAGAGGAGATTGTTAACTAGAGTCACCATGCATCATTGTCTTAAACCATCCTGACATTTAAAATGTCAGCCTCTTGTTTTAGGTAATAAGTTGAATTATATTCCCCCTACTTTTTCTAAAATATATACACATATAAAATAAATTAACAAAACATTTAACGAAAGTTTTATTGTTTATGCTGAGGGATGCAAACAGGAAATATTTAAGGGAAATATTACAATATTCTTAAAGTATCTGGAGACATTGTTTTTGCAATATTAAGGTGACATTTTTCCAAAAATTCCATCTTTCTTTTCTGATTTCAGATTTTGTTTCCATGAGTAGACACAGCCAGAGGGATTCCCTTCTGGAATACTTATCCATATGCCTCTGCCAACCAATTAATTGCTCATTAATGTGTCAACCTAGGTGTTATTGGCTGACAGACAGACATATTTAAGAAAGAGGTTGTGAATATGTCCCAATGGCCCTACCTACTCTGGAATGTGAGAAAAACATAATCAAGTGAAGTCAATGTCAAGTTTCATGTCTCAAATATGTATTTCTTGCTATGGTGGTGATGTTTCATTCATGTTCCATTGTGACTAATTTTTGCTCTTATTTTATATTAGTCTTCTTTATGGAACTGCATTTTTAACACAAAATAGTTAATAAAATACTTCACAAAAAGAACATTTGGAAGGATAATGCCTTTAAAAAGTGATCCTCAACAAATGTTCAGTAAATTATTATGTTTTCCTAAAAACCTATAATGAAGATATTACCTGAAGAAAGAATGGCTAAAGATTCAGAAGAGATGACCAAAGATTTTAATACATAAGAGTTGATTTTCATATATTTAAAAAAATTTTTAATTGTAGATGGACACAATACCTTTATTTTTATTTATTTTTAAGTGGTGCTAAGGATCGAACTCAGTGCCTCACACGGGCTATGCAAGCATTCTACCACTGAGCTATAGCTCCAGTCCTGGTTTTCATATTTTTAGCATATAGAATCATCTTTAATATATATTTACTAAATTTCAACTAAATGCTATTTAATAAAACCTCACAAATACCTTAAAATCTTAAACAAAATAGCATGTTTCAATTAAACTCTTTGTTAATTTATTGTCACAAGGTAAATCATTAATATTTTAGTTATTTTTAAAAGTTCTAGTAGTTCAGTTATTTTTTTCACTAAGTAGTTATTTTTTAAAAGTCCCAACAGGACAATTAGTAGCATCCCAGTAGAGTTAAGAAAAGGTTTTTATTTCCATAATCTCAAATAGTCAAAAAGGATCCCTGAAAGCAACATGAATTCCCCCATACATTTTTATGAAATTATAACTCATGTATAAGAAGAATAACTAATATTTTCTAGTCTCATATTTTAGCAAAATCATAGATTATTAAGGAGGATTCTTGGTTAGAAATGAATTGCAAGGGGATTAAAACTGAACATACACAAAGTATTTCTTGGGATGGGGATATAAAGTCTTTAACTTTCATTGATTTATCAGAGTATTTGCGACCAAAAATTTTCCATATGTTTATTGGTGCATTATAATTATACACAATGGCAGGATTTGATGTTGCATATCTGTATAGGCACATGATATAACAATATAATTTTACAACCAGAAAATTTTAAGACTGACTTAGAGAAAGGAAATTAGAAGTTATTGGGAAGATGAGTTTTGTTCATTGAGGTGATCCTTTAACATAATTTAAAGAGTTATTATGTGTGAATTAGTCTGCTGTTATTAACTCTTGGAATTTAATAGGGGAGAAATGTCTTTTCTATGCACTTTATTTAGTCATTCACTTTCCAATAAACATTTGTTATTTACTTTAATGGCAAGTATTGTTCACAAAGATAGGAAAGTCAGAGGATGAACAACTTGGGGAGAAAAAGGACTAATCAAACTCCTGACACATTGAATATGAAATGCATATGGGATATCCAAGTGGAACTATTCAATCAGAAGGAAGGACCAGGCCAAAGACTTAAATTTAGAGGTCAAGAAAATATAGGGCTGGGGGTACAGTTCAGTAGTAAAGCAATTGCCTAGCACGTGAGAGTCACTGAGTTTGATCCTCAGCACCACATAAAAATGAAATAAATAAAATAAATCATTGTGCCCATCTACTACTACAAATATTTTTAAAAGAAAGTATATATGGTATAGTTGTTAATGTTACTGATATATATGAACTCATAGTGCTTGCATAGTGTGGGGAGAAGTTTAAAGACAAAAACAGTCAACATTTCCAAGGTACCTGAAGGGGTCAAAGAGACAGGACAATATTTGTAAGAAAGTAAGCACAAAGAGCCCCTAAAGGAGGGATCCCAATGATATGGAAAGATCTAGTGAAATGAAAACATGAATGCTCCAACGGGGAATCAGTGTCAGTCAAAGGTTATCAGTGAAAGTCATGTTGTAGCAAGTAGTTGAGAAATGACCATTCAGTACAGTATGCCATGTGTTTAGGGAAAATGATTGGGAAATAAAGTGGACAGGAGTTCAGTATTTAGCATCTGATATGTGTTGTTTTATGCACACCAATTTAATAGCTTTAATTAGGAAATAATAAAATCTTTTTTTTCCTAACCTTAGAAAACAACATATTGAGAGAATGGAACACTTAACGAAGGAGAAGACAGTGATAACTTTGGCATATTGTGTATTAGTCAGAGTTCATGAAGTAAATACTAGGGTATTGTATATGAATTCTATGTGTATGCACAGACATTTAAATATTCACATATATATGTGTATATATATATTATATACACAGATGCATATATATACATACATATACATATTTTACAGGAATTGGTGTATGGCTAAGCAATCTGTACAAGGCTGTCTCAGCAAATAATGAGGAAGACTGAAGTTTACAAGTAGGCAGTCAGGTGGAAAGATCATGAATAGGCTTGAACTCCACTAGAATAGACTGAAAGCTGTATTGACTTCTTTCCTCAGACCTTGGCAATAAGAAGGGTACACGGCCTTCTGGACTAGGAGTCAGAGACAGTAAGGATGCTCCAGGGAAAAAAGAGTAATTAGAGCTCCAGCTGCTGCTTCATGTTAACAAGACAAGTCAGCCATATAATCATTCACACACACACACACACACACACACACACACACACTCACACACACACACTCACATGTGCACACAATACCAAATGGGTGCTATCCTACTTTGACCATCCAACTAATGTGAGAGAATTTCTCTGATAGCCTATTATAACTGAACACATAAAAGGAAAGGGAATTAAGGGTATTATGGTTCAACCTAGCCAAATGAACCTGTTAAGCCATCACAATATATCTTCTCAGAGATAGTAAGCCATGAAGAAAGTAATGTAGAAATTGGAGGATGGGACAACAAAAATCAATGTTTGTCCTTTCAGTTTTTCTGAGGGCATTGCTTACATGTATGTGTGCAAATTAGATAAACAAATGGATTAGGAAATAAAGAATTGCCTCAGTTTTCCTTTGTGCTACTTCCTATTCCACTCTGTTCTAATACTGAATGGAAATGTCCACTTTCCACTACTTTTCTCAGGCAACGTTTTTATAAGATCAATGGTTTTGATCATTCCAGGGAGAAAAACAGGATATCTGATGATTTTTCTAAGAATAGTCGAACAAATAGAAATGAAAATGTTGACTCAAATAAAAAAGAGATGATAAGTACTATTTACATCTCCTCTTTGACTCTCTTAAAGAACAGATTTTGCTCCAGGTTATAACTTTATTTATTGTTATTCAAAACAGTGGAAGGAGTTCAAGGTATCAAACTCTGTTTTTGGAGTAAGATACTAATGAAAATACAGAACTAGTCTAAAAACAAACACCAATTCAATAAATCTAATTCAAAATTTTCATTTGTGTTGGGGAAAACCACAGTTCTTAACCATTGATGAGCAAGGTATCTCTTCTAATACTTGCTGGCATTCTGTTAATGCTATGCTCCCAACAAAAATGCATTTTTCTAGCATATTTAAAATCGTGGAACTGATTTTGATTGAGAAAGAGGTGTTACTCTAAGGGTTTTCCTATAATTACAGATTGTTGGAGGAAAGAGGTAGTGAAGGAAGATGGTGTGTGATCTACTATACTACCATGAAATAGAGTACATGGTGATATTTTAAAGATATAGGTTTATTTCTTTCTAAATAATAGCAACCACATTTTTACATTCTAAAAATTTTAGAAAATAAAGACATATATAGAGGGCAATGAGAAGTAGCCAAGATATATCAAATGTGTTTTAAAGTTTCATTCATATAGTCTTAAGGTCCTGTCTCCTACTTCAAATGAGGAAGTCATGAAGCATACCTTTTGATAAAATGGTGGTTGGTATAGAAAAAAGTACTAATTGAATAATGGTTCAGAGTAATGATTTTGAAATAACTGGCTCTTCTGCTCACAGAATCTGGTTATGTTTACAGACTTTATTCATTTTATCTTATTTTTGACTGCATTTCTACTATATGGTAGAGTTGACCTTGGTAAATTCATTCTCTGATTGATCCAATTGGTCAAATCAATGATATTTGATTTAGAACACACATCCCATCAGCAATACTTTCAATTTACCTTTTTAAAAATTTTTTTTTCTTATTAGTTATCCATGACAGTAGTGTATTTTGACATATTATACATGTATGGAGTATACCTTCACATTCTTCTCATTGTACATGACATGGAATTACATTGGTCATGTATTCATATATGCGCACATAAGAAAGTTATGTTTGATTGATTCATTCATCTTTCCTATACCCACTCCACTTTGCTTCCCTTCATTCTCCTTTGTCTAATCCAAAGTAATTATGCTCTTCCCAACCCCCCCCCCACTTATTGTGAGTTAGCATTCACATATCAAAGAGAACAATTGACTGTTGTTTTTTGGGGATTGGCTTATTTCACTTAGCATGATGGTCTCCAGTTCCATTCATTTACCAGAAAATGCTGTAATTTTGTTCCTCTTTACGGCTGAGTAGTATTTCATTCAGTATATATACCATGTTTTCTTTATCCATTATCTGTCGAAGGGCACTTGGCTAAACTGGTTCCATAGTTTAGCTATTGTGAATTGAGCTGCTACAAACATTAATGTGGCTGTGTCACTGTAGTAAGCTAATTTTAAGATCTTTGGGTATAACCCAAGGAGTAGGATAACTGGGTCAAATGGTGGTTCCATTCTTAGTTCTCTGAGGAATCTCCATACTGCTTTCCATAGTGGTTGCACCAATTCACAGTCCCACCAACACCTTTCAACATGGGGTATTCCAACAGCTATCACGAAGAGTTACTATAAGAAAGCATCATCTGGATATGAACAAATGACTTTCCTCTTTCCTTTATTTTGAGCTATGTGAACTTGCTAGGGTTTCCTGGGAAATATTTAGAACTAATTACAACTCTTTACTTGTATGAATTATTTATATTAAAGGCCATTCCCCATGAAAGTCAAATATTGGGAGGGGAATGAAGCTTATTAATAAAACCAAAGATAGAATATCAATAATGTAATTAATACCATAAACACATTGAGGAAAGTTTTCATCTTTATGCAATGATGCAAGTGATTATTTTCCTAAAGAATAAAAGATTTAATTGTTTTAATTTACTTATACAATTTTTCCATTTATAGAGTTGCTAATACTAAAAGGCAAATTAAAGTATCACAGTCAATAATACTGATAGGCACAAAAATAGACTTCAGAAAATCATATTCTTTCATTAAGTAAGAAAGCAGTAGGAATATTCCCAAGTGATAATCCTTATTAGATACTGACACATCTCAGATGCTACTTTACAATCTCATTTATTGAACTCATCTTGAGGGTTATAAACGTTCTAGATCAGTGACTTATAAGCCTTATGTAAGGCAGTTGTGATTTAAAAACAAGTAAAAAACCTCCCAATAACTCACAGAAGACTAAATAGTCTATCTATTATGGGGGGTTATATGCGCATGTGTTTTAATGAAATACTGCTTTAGTATAAAATCCAGGAGTAAAGTAAACATGATAAGGGAGGGCACAAGATAGGGAACCCCAAAAGAAAGGAAAGAAATTTCAGGAGTGTCAGAGCTTCTCAAGAAATCACATGCTTAAAGATAGTAAAAATACTTTTTAAGCATGGGTGGGGGATAAAAGTCTACCAAACACATGATCAGAAAAGAGGGATAAAAGACAGAGTCAAAGGGTTAGTTTCAAGTGATTTTGAAAGACACAAATAGTACAATGGACTGAGATGGGAGATACAGGTCGCAAAAAGATATAATGTGTCTTTCTGAAGAATGAAAAGAACTGAGAGAAATAGCTCTGGTCATAGACTGAAAGTGAAAATAAGAGTGAGTTTTTTTTAAGTAGTGCAAGTATCTATGACTGCTATCAACTTCTGAAACTTTTCTTGATTAACTCAGCACAGAAAACTCCCTCCCATTTTGAACTTCAATTGTTAAAACTACTTCCATGGTAGTCCAAACTACTATCACATCTCCTTCTATCAAATGTAGACCAAAAAATCAAGCTTCATGATGTATTTTAGGCTCAGAAGCTGTCAGAATCCTTTTACTAAGCCACATGGAAGGAAGACAAGCAGAGCAAACCACTGTCTGAAACACCAGCAGTTATATTGAGTACTTTTAATACAATGGTGACAAACAAAAGCCCTTCTAGGCAGGAAAGGAGAAAACACAAAACAGTGAGTTAACTGAGCATTCATTTACATTTTAAATAATAAGCCATATGCATGAACTATCATTATGTCCTGCAATAGACATGTTTTATAAGCTTATAAAACTTCCAAAAGAATATTTCATTAACCTTGAAAGCCACTAAACCTGAAGATTATGAATTGTATTTTTAAAAACAAAGAAAAGCAGACTTTGTGCATATCTGCATTAGCTCGTAAGAACTTGAGTGTTAGGAAATTTAGGAAAGTGTGCCTCATTAAAATGCACATAGTATAGCAAGATGCAATTTGAATAGGACCTTTCATTTTATCCCAAAACCCATCCCATAAAAACAAAATGAAATAATCCTTTTAAAATCATGAGATACTACATGTATTTTAGAGCAGATACCATTTAATCTATTACTCCTAAAGAGACTAAGGTCCATGTAAATGTATTATAGGTTTCCTCTAAATAAAGGAAATACGTTTGTTGAAGAGAAAAAAGAGACTCAGCAAGGAAACTTAGCTGTGTGTGGTGGCACACACACCTGTAATTCTAGGGACCCTAGAGACTGAGGAAGGAGGATCACATGTTTGAGGCCAGTCTCTGCAAATTGATGAGATCCTGTATCAAATCAAAAAAATAAAAAGGACTGGGGATGTAGCTGAATGGTAAAGCACCCCTGGTTTCAATCCCCAGTAACTAAAAAAATGTAAAAACTTAAAACTTAAAAAAAGAGACTCATTCCTGATTTCATACTTTCTTTCTGAAACAGGGAGACTATATTTTCTGTTTCTTCATTTTGTATATAGATGCTATGGGAAACTTTTTGGATTAGCAAAGGATAAATGTGGTTCTTGTCTGCATCACTAAGTGGGTCAAATTAGCATAGAGTCATGATTGTATGCTGCCACAACACAATCTATGAGGCAAGGTGAAAAATGTAGATTTTGGAGGTACTGATGGATGCAGGCTATCATAGGTAACAAGGACATCCCAAAATACATCTTTGATAAATTGGAAGTGTGTTTCTCTCACTAAATAGACCACTAGACAGCAGTTCCAGACTAGGATTATTATGTTCCATTAAGTCATTCAGAGACCCAGGTTTCTTATATCTTATTGCTTCACCATTTTGTCTTCACATGTCTTCATAATATCCTCATTCTTTCCTCCTGCTTTCACTGTTCTTTCCCTCTTGCTTCTCATTTTCATATGTGTATGTATCCCTCTCCGTTTCTTTCCTGTTTCACCTGCTGATGATCCTGAAGTCTAAGTAGTTTGCTGATTACAGACCACAGATTAATGTTCTCTATGAATTTTTTTTTGTATTTGGGATTGAACCCAGGAGCGTTTAACCACTGAGCTACATTCCCAGCCCTTTTCATTTTTTATTTAGAGACAGGGTCTCCCTAAGTTGCTTAGGGCCTCACTAAATTGCTGTGGTTGGCTTTGTACTCATGATCCTCCTGCCTCAGCCTCCAGAGCCATTGGGATTACAGTTGTGCACCACTGCGCCCAGCCTCTCTATGCATTTTTGGTGACTGATTTAGATATACTTGAAAACTGGAAATGCAATAATTTGATTTAAAAGTGTAATACTCTGAAATGATGAGAATGTACTACAAGAATTGAAGGAGTCAAGGAGAGATTTGGTGCAGTGATTATGTAATTAAAAGAGCAAATATAAAGGAAATGTACTATCAAAATGTAATCACAAAAGCTTGATGGCAAGGAAACCTACAATGTCTGCATTACAAACAAATGTTGACTTTGTGGATGACTTTAAACAATTTTAGACCCAAGTAAAATTATAAGCAGTTCCAACATCTTTGTCAGAAAGCAAATCAATGCTTGCTTTTCCCATCCATTGTTCATCTCAGGGACAAAAATTTTTCCTACTTCCTCCCCTTTAGTACCACCAAGAGTTTCTTAGTTGCCCTTCTGAGCAAATCAATTTCCTGGCAGTTGAATAAATTCCACTGAACAGTCGTTTTCTCATATCTTTATCTAATGCCCGTCTTTTCAACATCTTTTGCAATATTGCAACTTTTGAAGAATGAGGTTACCTGGTGGCACTGGGTGTTAACAAATGTTTGATGTGTCTCCCTCTTCAACTTGGTGTCCAATGATTGTTTCTAGATATCATTAACTTCTATCTTATGCAGAAACATATCAGTCATCAAGTGCAAGAACTTGAGTCCTTATCAGAATTTTTGAACCATTTAAACACAATGTGATAATAATGTTCCTATTTTCCATGCCCTTTTTCTTCAATTGCATAAGATTTCCTCTCCATCTGGAAGACCTCTGCCACTGCCTCCCTTCATTTTATTAGTGTGGAAAATATCCCCAACAGCTTATTCAAATTTCGATGTGCAGTCTTCTAATTCCTGAAGGGATTAATTTCATCTAATTCCATGCAAGTCATCACTTACAGAAAAGTTTAAGTCTCATAATAATAGTAATACTAGTTATAGTAATAATTGCTGACAATTAGTGAGCACTCACTCATCATGGGTATTATGAATAAATGTTAATTTGGTGTTATGGTTTAAACTTGAGGAGTCCCCCCAGAACTCATGTTTGAGAATACAAGAAGGCTTAGAGATGAAATGATGGGCTATGAGAGTCTTAACCCAATCAGTGATTAATCCCCTGATAGGTATTAACTGAGTGGTAACTAAAGGCAGGTCAGGTGTGGCTGGAGGAGGTAGGTGACTGAGAACACACCTTTGGGGGTTAACATTTGTTGTGATGAGGACAGCTTTCCCTCTGCTTTATGGTGGCTGTGTCCCAAGCTACTTTCCTCCACCACACTTTTCCACCATGATGTCCTGCCTTGCCTTGAGTCCAGAGCAATGGAGTAGGCCATCTATAGACTGAGATTTCTGAAACCATGAACCCCAAATAAACTTTTCCTCCTCTAATAGTTCTTGTCAGATCTTTTGGTTACAGCAGCAAAACAGCTGACTGAAACACATGGTTAACTCCAAGTTATTTGTGGTTACTTAAACCCTCTAACAACAATGTATTTGTGAGCCAAGTGTGTTGCTTTGTTCTTAGAAGCTACAGAAATATGTGGCAAGGTTGTAAAAATTCCATTTTCATAAATAAATCTGACACTAGAGTTGAATTATGGCTACCAAATTTAAAAGTGCATGCCTTGTTTTTCTCTTGTGATTTTGTTCCCTTGAAATTTGAGTAGATGTCATGTCTTGTAGGAGTAGCATTCTTAACTGTGAGCTTAATATAACCTATCCCTTGCATTACTTTTTTCTTTAATATTCTTACATAAATCTCTGATTTCAGAACTACCTGTAGTTTGATATTGGCAAAGATTGCTTACCATATATCCTAGTATTCATTTATTTGGTAAAATATCTTGAGGCATTTCCAAGGGAAATTTCTTTACTGGTCTGGGGTGTGTGTGTGTGTGTGTGAGAGAGAGAGAGAGAGAGAAAGAAATTGATTTTTTTTTCTTTTCTGAATAAAGCTTTTGGAAAAGGAGCCATTCAGTTTAACTAATGACAAAAGATAAATATGTTTTGTAAATCATTTTGCTTTTATCTTAAATGGGGAGTTTTTGTCAAAACACTTATCTTTGCTATGACCATAGAGTAATTTTAATATACATGATTAATGATGCAAATGAAATTAAAATCCCCCTACTACTCAACATCTTATTTTTTTTAAAAAGTGCTCACTATTTCCTAATTGCAACAAGCAAGATCTCTGGATGCTGATGCTTTTTAATTAGGGGAAATTTTGTCTTTTAATTAAAAAAAGAGGATTTTTTTTTTTATTTTCAATAAGTTTAAGAGTGTCCTCTAGTGGAGAGAGACTCTGATCTCAGCAGTTTTAGAAATGGCTAAATGATATCTAATTAGAAAAAGCTTGCACTATATAACAAATGTCCCTCCCTACTTAGCTGATTGGAATCTACTGGTTGAAGAAAAAATGTATTATTTTTCCTTTAAGACCTCCTCACAACGTGGCCTAGTTGAAAGTTTGTGGTGTGACAAGCATTGTTCTCATTTTAGATAGCAAATTATTTTTTATGATCAATTTTATTGCTTCCTTCTGAACCTGGTATGATTGAGCTGACAGTGCACCTTTCTGCCAGAAAGGCAGAAGAAGCATTTAGTGCAATTTACTGTAGCTTTTACAGATATCAACTTGAAGCAGCAAGCATACCATTAACTTCAGGACTCCAGCCCTGGCTGACTGATACATCTGATGTGCACGTCCCTAGGTCGTAGCTTAAATTTATCTGTTATTTGAAGGAAAACAAAGAGACAATATTGAAAAGAAAATTAAATAAATGTATCTCTCTCTTCTCTGAAACTTGTGGAATTCTGATTTTAATTCCTTGTACTTGTGGTTAAGTGTAGCAAATAGCATTAGTGCTATCAGTTGAGTGTTAGAAATGAGACATGGAGGTCTTTTTTCAATATCTAAATGGAAGAGGATAAGGAAGAGCTGTGGTGCTTGGCTCCTGAATCACATGCTAGGATTGCCTTATCGAAAGTGCATGTTCCAGCAAGTTAGAGACCGAAAGAAGAGATGGGTAGTTGTTCTTGATAACAAGTTAAATAATTTGGACTTAAACAGAAACATAGATAAAATTTTATTGCTGATTCTTATATTTGAAAAATAAAAGAGGAATAGGGGAGTATTCATGAAATCCATTGGTAACTCAATAAATGTCAGAGCCGTATTGCATGTTATAAATGTTGCTTATTTTAATGGCAGTGATAAACCAGAGCCAAGCATAGTATTTCTTTTAACAGATAATTTTCAGAAAAAAATACAATTATGATTCTTTTTATAACCTTTATTTTATTTATTTATTTATGTGGTGCTGAGGATTGAATCTAGTGCCTCACATGTTAGTCAAACACTCTAGCACTGAGTCACAACCGCAGCCCCACAATCATAATTATTCACATAATTATAAGAATGGACATAGGATATGACAGGACTAAGCAGATGTCTTAACAGTTTCAAAGAAGAGGTCAAAACAGTAAATTTACATGGAGTATTAAGGGAATGTTGAGATGAATTGTAAATGGGGATAACATTGTTTCTTCCCTACATTGCAGATTAAGGGTGAGAGAAGAGAGTCAGTTAAATCACTGTCAGAAAGGAGAGAATATGCATATTTATCAGTTATCTATACTTTACAAAGCATCAAATATAGGTCAAAAAAAAGAGCAATAATCTGATAACCCAGAAAGATGCATCATAAACCAAAGAGTGGTTTTCCATTGAAAAACATTCTTCCCTATATTTGTTTGGAGAGAGACTATATTTTTGCAGCTTGAATTTGTTCTTCAGTGAACCATTTGTACATCCTGGTAAACACCAGTTACTACTCTATGCTCCATTGTCATTATTGTGAAACTTTTTTTGCTTTATTCTTCCCCAGCCTCCTTGTCATTGCTTCCTGCTTATGAGCCCTGTCCCAAAGCTTTTCAATTTTGTTGTTTTTCTGAGTCCCAATTCTACATTATACAAAGTCCAATGTAAAAATAAATTGTTCTAGACAAATAACTATAACCACTTACATGAAAATAACCTGGAGGTGCTTGTTAAAAATTCAAATCCCTAGAATACTCAAAACTTGTCTAAACAAAATCTGGTAAAGAGTGAAGCTAAGAGTTTTGACAATAAGTTTGGGACTCACTGGTTTAAGTTTAAAAAAAAATAGAAACATCTAGAAGTCATATTTCTTCAAGATAAATAACATTATAGAAATATATGAGGATAAAATAAAATAAAAACTGATATGAAAGTAGAAATCTGCAAAAAGGAACAAAGTTAATGGCAGTATTAGAAACTGTAGCAATAGTAACCTTCCCCAGAGTTTCTATCAAAATCTGGCAATGATTATTAACAAGTTGAATACCTGGAATATCAATGTATAAATGCTTGTTCTAGGCACCATGCTAAGTTTTATTTTTAATTGAAAACAACACAGACACCCATAAGATTACACTGTAAAATTCATAATCATTCTGTTGTTTTAATTTTCTTTGTTTCTTTTCCATTGTACTGAAATTTTAGTATTTATGTATACAAATCTGTCAAACTTGAAATTTCTCTCATTCATGGATTAAAATTCTAAGAATTTATTTTTCCTACACACATCACAAAAAATATTTCCCCTAAATAGTATATTTGTTGTATAATAATATTTAACTCTATAATAAATCCCATGTTCATTCTTTGGTATCATTTGAAACTGCTTTTATTGTTTTCAGATTATATTCAATTCTGATAACTCATTGCTTGGAGTAAAATCTGGTACCATTTCTAAGCATTATAATTAATTTCAAAGAAGTATGCAATATCTCTACCTGTGGATCAAACACAATTTTGTTGTTAACATTGTTTTTAAATATAATTTTTTCTTTGTTTGAACCAACGACATATTGTCCAGTTCAATCATCATTACAGTTCTTTAGGATAATTGTCAAATCACTTCTTAATTTTATAGAGTTCTACATCTTATTGGAATTTGTCAGCAACAACATTAAATCTAAAATATACTGTGGAATTTGACTTATTTGATTATTTATTGCTAGTGTAAATAAGATCTCTTTGCTTTTCTAACTAGTAACTATAAATCATATATTACTTTGATTTTTTAAATATCATAGACTATAGCTAACCACAGAAGTTCCTTACTGAGGATGGAAAAATTTGAAAAAATTTCAGTGTCTCTTAAAAATAATTTTAAATTACATTAACTAAGTAAAACATATTAAGTATCTACAAATCAACTAGTCAAAAACTAACCAAGTTTCTCAAATTTACTCCCATAAGGAAAACTTTTTTCCTCTAAATTGCCTTTGTCAAGTGATTATGCCTGTAGGTTCCTAACACACTGAGGCAGACACCCCTACAGTTTGAAACAGACTGCATCTCATTTTATAAAATGTCATAAAGAAGCTTTTAATAATTTTAGAATTAACACTTGTTAATGATTTTACAGTTAATTCTTATTGTGTTGTGTATTCTGGCTCTTTCTTAAGGGTATTTTTTTCTGGACCTGAAGTTCTACTCAAATATATTTAGAGGGTAGACAACCTCTTCTCTAGGCATTACCATCTAAACTGTGTTCAACAGGATGGTGTCATATTTTTAGCTTGAGTTTTCTGTTTAGAATAACTCAAACCATACAGATTTTTACATATTGGAATACAAACACTAACTAATATTATAATACAGGGAAGATTTTTGACTTTGTTAGTAAATGAAAGAACTCTGTCTTCAAAGGAATTCAAAATATAGATTTTTCTGAATTCATAAGGAGGCAATCCTATTATCTACAAATAATACTTTTATCATTCTTTTAAACATTCCATTGATTTTTCATGTCTTATTGCATCAGCAGATCCTTTAAAACATTCTCATATTCAAATAAGTCCAATACGTATCCTTGTATTCACTTTAAAGATGATACTGTTACCAATTGTCTAAGGGTTCCTTTGCTCAATTCAAATAGAAATCATGTTAGCAACTCTGAGCTTTGAGTGCCAGTTGGTTCTCAATGCTTAGTGTTAGAAGTTTCTCCCCATTGTTCTTCTAGCTGCTGGAGCTAACAACTACTCCTGTAGCTGGAGCCATCATCTCTCCCAGCAGCTTTTCCTGCAGCTCTGGCAGCTCTCTGCAGCCTTCTGGCTGCAACATGTACTCTGGGCTGACAGTCCTTGGTGTTATCAGCTCTGGCTGCTGGCAACTTTCAGTACCAGCCACCCTTAGTATCAACAACTGTGAGTACAACCAGTTCAGTTAGAAATCTACTTGAGATAGAAATCACAAATAGGCAAAATAAAACCATCCAGAAGAGGTTTTATTCAGAGTTATGCCACAGCATGAAGGGAAACAGAACATGGACTGATTTGATAAGAATGAGAGAAGAGCTACTTATGTAGACAAAAATGGTAGATTCACCCATGTGCTTACTCTCCTGCTGGCTAATTACAGACTTCTTAGTTTTTTTTTTTTTTGGGGGGGGAGGGACTGTTAAAGAACCAAAGTGAAGGCATCTGAAATGGCTGCAGAGTAGTGCAGTATTCTAGAGAGGCAGATAATAATACATGTTGACAAGCATGTGGAGAAATTGGAAACTTCCAACATTACTGGTAAAAAAAAAAAAAGTAAAATGGCACAACTGCTTAAAAACAGTTCAGCACATCCTCAAAGATTTAAACATAAAATTGTCTCATGACTGAGCAATTCTACTCCCAAATATGTATGGAAGAAATTTTAAAACATATGTCCTTTTAGAAGCTTGTATGTAAATATTCAAAGCAGCAGTATTCATAATAGCCAAAGAGTAGGAATAAATCAAAATGCCTAAATAAGACAAAATAAGATATATTCATACAATGGAATATTATTTAGCCATAAGGAGTAATGGAGTATTGATAGATGATTTATCATATATTAACCCTGGAAACATTAAGGTAAGCCAAAGAAAAGACACAAAATATAACATATTATATGGTTCTATTTATACCAGATATCAATGGAGACAGAAAACATAAAATGATAGGTAAGTTTCCAGGGTCTGAAATGGGAATTGGCTGATAATTGGTAGAGAGTTTCTCATAGGTGTGATGAAAGTATCTTTAAATTCATTGTGGTGCTGGTTGCATAATTCTGTGAAAAAACTAAGAACTATTAAATTATACATTTTAAATGGGTGAATTTATGGTATTTGAATAATATCACAATATAATCTTTTTAAAAATATACATATTTTTGTTTTTAATGGTACATTATAGATCTATATATTGATGGGGTTTATTGTTACATATTTGTATATGGACACAAGCATCTTAGTTTTTAAAAACAATTTTATAGCTGGGTGCAGTGGCACATGCCAGTCACAAAGTCAAAATAAAAAGAAAGGCAGGGGGCAAGGTGTGGTGGTGCACACCTGTAATCCCCGTGGCTGGGGAGGCTGAAGCAGGAGGATTGCAAGTTCAAAGCCAGCCTCAGCAACTTAGCGAGGCCCTAGTTAACTTAGTGAGAACCTGTCTCAAGACTAAAATATATATTAAAAAAAGGATTGGGGTTGTGGCTTAGTGGTTAAAACCTCTGGGTTTAACCCCCAGTACAAATAAAGAAAGGGTAGTGGATGTGGCTTAGTGGTAGAGCATTTGCCTACCATGTGCAAGGCCTTAGGTTCAATCCTCAATACCACAAAAGTAAAAAAGTATATATAGACAGTGGTATATGATAACTCTTTTACAATTTTCTCCTCAAATGTAGTTCTGCCATCATGTTTAAGCTATTCCCATCACTATCTTAAGTATAGACAATAAATAAAATAATAAATCATTAGCCTCATTCATTGCATTTGACAATTTATGGGGTAAATACTTCCATCATGGCTGATTTCAAGTTGTGAACATCCTTCCTTCCTTCCTTCCTTCCTTCCTTCCTTCCTTCCTTCCTTCCTTCCTTCCTTCCTTCCTTCCTTCCTTCCTTTCTTCCTTCTCTCTCTCTTTCTCTCTTTCTTTCTTTCTTTCTTTCTTTCTTTTTTTCTTCTTTCTTTCTTTCTTTACCAGGTATTTAGCCCAGAAACACTTGTTCACTGAGCCACATCCCCAGCCCTTTTTTTTTTAAATTTTGAGAGCGAGTCTCATGAAGTGACCTAGGGCCTGTCTAAGTTGCTGAGACTGACCTCAAACTTGCAATCCTCCTGCCTCAGCCTTCTGAGCTGCTGGGATTATAGGCATGCAACATTGCACCCTGCTTATATAATATTTTCAATATATGGACACTGTAATTGCAAAAAACTTAAAAAGTATAAATAATATAGCAGAATAGGAAATGTTGAGTTTTGAATATCTATTTAATATAATTTATTTCATTGTGTTCCTATAATTTAATTTTTTTGTGTGCTGTAGATCAAACCCAGGGCCCCATGTATGCCAGGGTAATTCTCTACCCTTAAGCTACACCCAACTCCTACAATTTAATGTGGGATTTTTTGGTACTGGGGATTGAACTCAGGGACATTATGTTACTGTGCTACATTCCCAACCATTTTTATTTGTATATTATTTTGAGACAGGGTTTTCCTAAGTTGCTTAGGGCCTGGTGAAGTTGCTAAGACTGGCTTCAAATTTGTAATCCTCCTGCCTCAACCTTAGTAACTACTGGAATTACAGATGTATGCCTACCACACCAGGTGTCTACCACACCTGGCCTAAAATTTATTCTATTTATTTATTTATTTATATTAGTACCAGGGATTGAACCAAGGGGTGCTTAACCACTGATTCATGTCCTATCTCTTTTTCCATTTTATTTTGAAACAAGGTCTTGCTAAATTGCTCAGAACCTTGCTAAGTTGCTAAGGTTGGCTTGTTGAACTTGGGATCCTCCTGTCTCAGCCTCCCAAGTTGCTTTGATTACAGATGTGTGCCACTGTGCCAGACTCATAATTTAATTTTTTAATGACTGTGTTTAACAACCTGCTTACAGAATTTCTGAAAATTTAGTAAGCAACTCTTACAAGTTGGTATGGACCATTTCCAACATACCACTGAAATAATACCTGAATGAGGAGGTTCATTATTTGCGAAGAGAAGGGTAGCTTACAAGATAGATTTGGTCTACTAATATATGTAGCTATGTAGTCTTTTAATTAATGAAACTTTTAAAGAAGGAATCAATGTAAACTGCAAGTTCAAAAGATAGTAAGTAGATTATTAATTTGAAAGCATTTATTGAGTTTCTAATATATTGAAGACACTGTAATCAGCCCTGGTAATACAAATAAAGATGTAATTTTTGCCTTTGGGGATTAACTCTAGTTGCTAGCACAGCAAATACTGCAAGGACTATATTACAATGAAGCACAGATATATTACAAGAGGAATGGAAGGAGAAAGGACAGACTAACTGAACATTTCTTCACAAGGCAGGCCATTTTTTTGGAAAGGTATTATTTGAGTTGGGACTTAATGAATGAGGTGTATGCTAGGTGGACATGAAGAGAATTCCAAGAAAAGAGTGTATTCCCACTTCTTTAGTTCAAGATGCAAACACAGTCATCTCACTTGTATTTTCCTAATGATTATTTGTTCGGATCAATCCTTATGTATTTACTCTTTTTGGGTGGACATACATTATCTCTCCCTAGGCCCCACCTTGCCCCATTACTTTCTACTAGATCCTGTTTCAGCCTGAGAGAAAAGTGATGATGATTTTCCTTCGTTCGTTGTTACAAACACATGTAATACACACTTGGATTCAAAGGTCACAGTTCTCTGATACATTTTTGATCAGTCACCATTTCCCAAATAAACAGTACTGAATGGACCTAGGTTTTCTCATCAACATTTAGGCCCTGGCATATAATCTCAGGTATGAACTTGACTTCACCTACCTTCTCTCAGGACTGACTCCACTGTGATTCTAGTGTCTTGCCTGCTAGCAGAGCTATGCACAAGAAGGAAAGTGGTGCCTTTTGCTCAGTAACACAAATTGGTACAATTAAGAGAAACCATTGAAAAATCTCTTCACAGAACAGCACTGCTCAAATTGACTTTCTGTCTCGCCTATATTGAGAAGCAGCTGGCAGCTCCCCAAAATCAATTTGCCTCCCTCTCTCTCTCATAGACAAACACACACATATGCACACACATACACACAGAGATACATACAAATTATATAAATAAAATATATATATATTATCTATTAATTTCTACTTTGATATGTTCCCTATTAATTGATAACATTATAATGTTCTGCAGTTATTGTTACCACCTATGCTTTATCTTTTCTAAATTATATAGAAATAATTTGATCTTTGCAGTGACTATTTCTTGTGTGATCCCAGAGCATTGTAACATTCTTAATCCTTTGTGATTCTCTCTGATCTAATCCCAAGTTTGAAAATACAATAAGAATGATTCCTTTAGAATATAGATGTGATAATGCCCATCCTCTATTTGAAACCTTTCCCCAGCTTTCCACTGCTCTTAAGTGAAAACCTCAACTCTTACCATGTCCTACATAGGAGAACAAGGCTGCTTCTGCTCTGGCCTTATCAATTCCCTGCTCTCCCCTCACCCACAGTATTTCCTCTACTCCTACCTCCCATGTATACTTAAGCTTCAGTCACTCTGAAGTCACTGTATTTCCCCTATATTTCCTTGAGTTATTCTCATCAATGCTCTTTTTTTTTTTCTGACTACAGTGCTTCTCTGTTTTTCCTTCTATCCTCTTCAATTCTTTCCATGAACTGCACTCTCTGACTCACAAGAAACCCAACCCAAGTCTGAATGGAGTTCTTTTATGTGCTCTTATGATGCTACAGATATACTCAGTACTGGAGTTCAAGCGAAGTGGGTATTCAAAGACCACATGAACCATGATGACTAAGAAAGCAAAACACTATTCTCATGAGTGCAGGAACCATTTCCTAGGTATAAAAAATAAGGCCTGCAGTGGAGAGAAATGGAAAGTCAGTTTAACTGAAAAAGAAGAGTAATGGCAGAGAATAATTCAGGTCCCGATGAGTGATTCAATTGGCCTCTCTGCTCAGGAATGTCAGACTGAATCGCTAATGTTGTGATCAATATTTATAAGTCCCCATATTTAGCAAAATTGTATTGTTAAATTAGGCTATCTCTGGAGATTTCTATTTATGAGTTCCAAGCATTAAGTCCTGCCTCAAAACTCAAACTTGATCTCTTAAATAACAGATATGTAAATCATAGATGTATACCTTTTTAAAACCCTGCAATATATCTTGATTCTGATTTGAAACTTGCAGTTGAATTAATGGCTACCTTGACACTCTAACAGGTAGTTCAGTTACATAAAAATTAGTGTCCTCATGAAAACATAAAATATTTGATTTAAGAGTATTTTATAATTTTGGTCGACACTTTCCATAGAAATTTGTAGCTGACTTCCAGTTGATAAGATTGATATTCAGTTATCCATTTTGTTATGTAAATATTCTCCAAAAGAGAGGGGAAATCCATAATAAAATATTTCCAAGACTCTTTATGCACAAAATCTAATAATGAAGAAAACTTCTAGAAGTTCCATTTTACCTATTAAATGCTGCTAGATAATTTCTGGACTTGCCTTATCTGATCATCAGTAGTAACTATTATATATAGAATTAAAGTCTGTGAGGAAACTCTTAGAGAACATGTGGAAATGAAGAAAGATAAAAACAGAAGGATTTTAGTATGCCATCTTAAAGTATTGGAAAAGCAAGTTTTTTTAATGAAATGTCTATACAACAACTATAATTAAGAGAATAAAACTAGTTTTATCCAGTAAAAAGGTTTTTTTGTTGTTGTTTTAGAAGTGAGTTACAAAATACCCATGTCTGCTTTCTAAGCAAGTATCTCAGTGAATTCTGCTTTTCTCAGTGTTCATATTGTAGAAGTGGTCATAATCACAATTTTGGAAGATGTACACTAATAACTCAGAGCATAATTCTGAGACTGCCAATACTGAGGAATTCCCTTCTTTACACTTTAAAGTCATAGAATTATCTATCAAGACCCTCTAGTGATATTCTCATAATGTATGGCTACAGCTAATTGAAAAAGTTTTCCTGAGAATTCCATTTTCCTGAGAATTACCTTTCCCCATTACAACTGGAGTAGACTCCTACTTCACCCCGTCTCACCTCACAATTTCTGACTCCACTTAAAGATCACAAGATCATAAAACTAGTGTGTGCTGGAATATTTTAGTTTTGTAATGCTGGCTGAGGTTTGCGTAAACCAGGTGTTTATAAAATGGCACAAACCATCCTGAAATAAATCATACATTCTGTAGGCATTAAATTCACTTCCATCTTTTGGTGTGGGACTTCTACTTACCTTGTAAAGTAATCAACTAATATGTGTTCACCATTATAATTGTCCCTGCTGAGTAGCATAGTGAAATCCACATTGGTATTGTTGGTTTTAACTCTGATGAAAATCCCAAACATTTGCTAACATTAATTGTTTTTTAAACATGTTTTTGCTATCTAGATATGTATTAAAATATTATTCCTTATAAAGAAAAAAATTCTTAACAGCATTTTTTTTGTTCCTCAGATTTATAGTTGATTTTCTTTTCCAACCAAAGAGTATTGTCGCTCTCTATTTCCCGCATTCAAGACTGAGAAACATTTCTTACCTGCCTCATAGAATCTTGTAATTTCCAGTGTTATGTACTTTCTGATATCATGCTTTGAGAAAGACATATTATCTCTGTGGTGTCCTTCCCAATAATTCATAACCTGAATCTAATCATGAGAAAACATCAGGCAAACCTAATTGGAAGAACATTCCATAGAATAACTGACTGATCTTTTAAACCTTATAAGTAACTCTCATTCCATTAAAGAAGTCATACAGTAAAAAGCACACATTCTGTAAATTTGACAAAGATCGGAAAATACCTGAAAAATTATTCTTTTAGAACAATGTTTCATTAAATCAACAAAAGGATCAAAACGTTACCTTCTGAATTGCCTAAAATAAGTGTGTACAAATAGTTTTATAACACATTTCCATCACTTTTCTCCACAGGTGACTCAGCTAATCTAACATGCAGAGCTTTCTTTGGGTACAGTGGAGATGTCAGTCCTTTAATTTACTGGATGAAAGGAGAGAAGTTTATTGAAGATCTGGATGAAAATCGAGTTTGGGAAAGTGACATTAGGTAAAATAATTTTTTTCTTTTAACTTGTACATTCAAGTTATAATTTTCTCTGTGAGTGAATAAAATGTGAACTACCACCCCCCAAAAAAAGTTTTTTTTTGCTTTTTCTATTACATAATTAAAATACTATAATATTTGAGACCAAAGAAGTAACATTCCATCAAGAGACTGACTATGGGATTGTAAAATATAAATTCTATTTTCAAATAATTTAAAACAAATTTAAAAAGATGTGCTTCACTAAAGAATATACTTAATATGAGACTAAAATACCATTAAATATAGAAAATATAGAAGTCCATTCTATCTTTGGAAAAGTCAGTGTGCCCTTTGATTTGTAAAAGCTTTTTTTTAAAAAAAATTATTGAGAGGAAATATGAACAAGACACTACAAGGACTCAAACAGAATCTATAATTTCCTTTTATGTTTTTACATATTTAAGATATGAAGTAGAATAAAAAGCACTTGATGGAGTGATAAAGGATTTACAAAACATTTTAATCATCTTTCTTAGTCTGACTTTAAGGTCTAAATATTTACATAATAGAAATGATATGAAGAGAACTGACATTAAAAATACCATGTATTTTGAAGGCATAATGCTTTAGCCTCTTTTGTTTCAATGTACCTAGGTATTTATTCACTTACTTTTAAGTATCAAGGTATTCAGTGTTGACTGAAATTTTGTTAAGGCATAAACACTTATTTTTAATCATGACATAATAAGAGGATGTTCATAATCATAACTAAATCATAACCAAGCCAAAATGATGATGATCCTTTCTAAACCTTCTCCCATCTAAAGGTTGCATCTTCTAGTATATATATGTATTTAAACCATGGTTCCCTTTTTAAATGTTCAGATTTTTAAAACCTTATCAAAGGTAGAAGAAAAAATGTTTTTCAAGAAAAAATAAAAATGTACAAGCTGTCATGTAAGATTACTTCTATTGGAATCTTATTTTGGCAGCAGTTACACAAGAATATCTCTTTCTGGAATGCTCTAAGTGGCTTCTGGAAAGCCTGGATGGGCAATTCTTCAATGTGTACTAAAAATGTTCCTTTGCCATTTTTCATATGTAAAACTACTCTCTTATCTCTGACCCACACTCTTTGAAATGCTACAATTAAAGAGGGATCATAATCCTCCTAGTTTTTACCCTCTTTGGTTTTGTATGTGTCTGGGGAAAGTTCTAGAAAGGTATTTTCTTTACTTCTGCATGAGGAAGTGCTATACAGAGAAGAGTTATCAAACAGGTGGGAGGGTGTAGGGGAAACATTGAGAGCAGGCAAATGGAGCTCTAGTTTGAAGTTTTCCATTTACTCGGAGAGATTGCTAAAATCTGACAGTGAGGTTAGTGAGCATTTATCATTCATTTGAAATGTCAGCGTTAAATACGTATCAGAACTTTTAGTCTACAGGTTTGTAATTTCATATTTTTTTAAAATAGGCAATTGGTTTGTATCATTAGTGAAAGTCAGGCTGAAGGTGTCAAATGAAATGTCAAAATAGCTTAGAAATTTTCTTTTCTTTCTTTCTTTCTTTTTAAAAATTAGCCTGATATGAAATTAGGGCTCCAACCTAAGACCTTGAAACTTCTTATCTCCCTTCACATCATATTTCTTCTTAAAGGAAAAGCAATTTGTAAACTTTTCTTCAAGGTCTCTTTCACCTATTTATTATGGCAGTATGATTGTCCTGCTAAGAGAGATAATTAACTGCAACTTCATTAGCATCTACAAAGACAAGCTTCCTCATTAGAAGTAAAGAAAAAAAGGGCGTGATATAATTTAATTAATCTAGCATCAATCCATAACCAAATTTGAAACACAGATCCTGTAGGTAATTTCATGTCAGATTCAGATTCAGCTACCTTTCTTTCTTTTTGTGTATGTGTATGTTTGTATGGAATTTTTTGTTTTGTTTTGCTTTATGTTTCAGAATTCTTAAGGAGCATCTTGGGGAACAAGAAGTTTCTATCTCATTAATTGTGGATTCTGTGGAAGAGGGTGACTTGGGAAATTACTCCTGTTATGTTGAAAATGGAAATGGGCGTCGCCATGCCAGCGTTCTCCTTCATAAACGGGGTGAGTGCAACTTTCCACCCTTGAGTGATAAACCAAGCATACAGTAAAGGTAAATCATTGGGGGCCATAAAACAAATTAAATTTTCTTTTTCTACAGAAACTTATCCCAAATAAAAACAATTACATTAGTGTTAGGGTCATCAAAGAAGACAGTACCTTGGATGGGTGAGTTAGCTCAGGTGCTAGAGTCAAATTTGGAGTCCTTGCTCTGATTTAATACTAACTGTATAATATTGAGCAAGATATTTAACTTCCCTTGGCATCAGTTTCTTGATTTATAAAATGAGAAGATAAAAGAGGACAATCAATTTGAAGGGTTTAACATAACTCCTGTATGCAGAAAATATTTAGTTATGCTACTTATTATTATCAAAAATAGGCATTAGGTTATTAAAAATAAACTAAACTAAATGTTTTTAAATCAAAGATTGTATTCATTAATGGAAGTTTATTCCTTTAGTGAAAGTACCATGCATGATTAATTTCTCAGTGCAGTTCTTGTTGATATTTTTCTACTTTGTATAGCTTTTATATATGTAATGTCCTCCCATTATTAACAATAATTTATTATAAGTAATATAGGTCATGGTTGAGTGCCACGTCTGGCATAGTAACTCTGACTCCACAGCAGCCCCATCACCTTATATACAGGGTTAAATACATATATAAATGTACATTGAATTGCTTTAAATTAGAGATGATTTTAAAATGTGAGGCATGCCTTGAGTCAGTAACATTTTGCATGCACATTACACGAGAAAAATATATTTTTCCACATTATGCTAAGTAAAACTTTCTAGTCTTTGGGATAAGTACACTTGATGTTCTCTTACTCAGCAAATTTACAATGATTTTAATTTCAAAGCACACGTTTAATCCTAGACTCTTTGAGCTTCGAAAATAAAGAGAACATTGAAGACTTTCCCATACTTTATTGGGTGATAGATTCCCTTTGAATAATATTACTGAAAACTATTCAAATAGACACCTCTGTTGTCAAGGTGACTATAATATTAAAATAGTTTATTCTTTGGGGATGTGAGTCAAGGGGAAATGTAAGTAGCACCTAGCAATATGATTCTTTCTGTAGCTTAATATGCAGCTAATCAATGAGGGAATCTGAGTGGAAATATCATAGATATACAAGGACAGAAATAGTTTCTCAAGGTTGGAAGCAACTTAAATGTCATGGAACTTACCTACTTATCCTTCCATAACATCTTCCCAAGTAGCCCATCAGCTTATATTGGATCACATTCCCATGCAAGGAAACCCATTTTATCCTTGTGTGTAGGGCAGGTGCTGTTTGAAAGCATCCCTTCTTCGCCGTCTATCCAGTGCCTCTAGTTCTATGCTTTTAAACATTCTTTCCCAAGATAACCCTTCAAATGTTCAATGACAGTCACCAAAAACCTGCTGGACCTTCATTTCTTCATTTGCATGGATGAAACCCTTCCAGCATTCTTTTTTTTGAGTGGGGGAGGCAGGGAGTACCAAGGATTGATCTCAGGGGCACTCAGCCACTGAGCCACATCCCCAGCCTTATTTTATATTTTATTTAGAGACAGGGTCTCACTGAGTTGCTTAGCACCTCTCTTTTGTTGAGGCTGACTTTGAACTCTCCATCCTCCTGCCTTAGCCTCTGAACTGCTGGGATTACAGTCACGTGCCATGTGCCTGCCTCCAGCATCCTTATCACTCTCTTGAATACATTCTGATTAAAGAATTTGAATTATTCCTTATGAACAAAAGTAGTGGAGAGATGTTATACTGCACATATAAAAATCTGCTTATTTGGACAACATGTATTTCTCTGGAGGGCAAGATAGGGTGACAGTTAAATAGCAATGACAAGGAGAAAGGAATAAAAATAAAGCTCTGTTTTTGCAGATAGGCACATAGCCTGGAAGGGTCAAAACTTCCCAGGCTATTTTTACCATGTTTAGCCTGGGGTTAAGTTCCCCAAAGCTATAAAAGCTTCTAGTTATAGAAGAACAAATGATTGAAGAATCAAGGAAATTGTTTGAAAAAACTTTCCAGTAAAGTCTGATTCCTTAAACAAGGCAAAGAAAAGTGTGGTCAATTTTTCAGTTGTTTAATACTTAAGTCTTCCACTTTTTTTTAAATTTGCAGTTTTTTTAAAAACATTTGTTTTTATCTCAACAGTATTTTGTTCTGATTAAAATAAATACAGTAAGCCAAATGTGGTGGTGCACACCTGTAATCCCAGCAATTTTGAAGGCTGAGGGAGGAGGATCCGAAGTTCAAAGTCAGCTTTAGCAACGTAGTGAAACCCTGTCTCAAAATAAAAAATAAAAAGGGCTGGGGATGTGGCTCTGTGGTAAAGCAGCCCTGGGTTCAATCCCCAGTACCATTTTTTTTTAAAAAGCCAAAAAGAGTACTTGAATATTATATACTCTGAAAGTTCTTAAAGTCGGTGGGTGCCTACCTTTTAAGGAAGCTGGAGTGAAAGACTCATCAATTTGCATAGGCAGTAATAGATGCAATCTCAGGCTCTAGAAGGGCTTAATATCATGTAGAATGATTGTGCCCATCTTGCAGAAAAAGGAAAGTCTGGTCAACACATGACATCATTGCAACTTTGCCACCCCTACCAGGTTCAGAAGGGCCAGACACAGCATATGTGAGCCCATAGGTCTGGATCTTTGATCAGAGGGTCCCTAAGTAAGTAAAATTTCTTCATGCTAGCAATTAAGTAATTATCAAATGAGTTACAATATAACTCAGAGAATGAGTAGTAGTCACAGGAACAACTGCAAGTTATTACTATTAATCCTATGTTTTTGTCATTGATTCACAAATTCCTTAACAAATAGTCTTCCTTTTTAAAACCTCCCTGAAAAGATATATTACAACATTTGTTTGACACAGATTTACACAATAAACTGCCATTTGTTATGGCAGGTCATACCTTTTATCAGGACATACCTTTGCTGAAGTTACATAACTATTTTTTTCTACTGTTACCTTTCATTCAGTATTATTGACATAAAAATACGATTTCAGAGCCCTCTACTGGGTGGCATAGATTCTTTGAAATACTGCTTCCATCTATCAAATAAGCCTCCAGCTAGGCTGGATTCTGCACTTGCCTTATCTTTTAAAACAATCTTAATTTTATAATAAACCAGCTGAAAATCCATCAAGAAATTTGACCAGAAAAAAATCTTGCTTGAGAGTATCAAAAATTGTCAATTACTTTTTTTCAGTCAAAAAGGATATTTGGACACTTAGACTCATGTCAGATATACAATATAGATAAATTTTACTTACTATACAGAGCACTAAAATATTTAATGAAAGAGAGTTGAAGAATGAAGGCATGAGGTCCATGGGGATCTTTTGGTCTATGACTGCCCTACCTCTTACTCCTTTCTCTAGCCTGGCGATTCTATTCAGTTCTTTTTGACAGTCCCCAGTCTAGCAAGCTTGGGAGTTAGATCCTGGATTCAGAAAGAATCAAAGTAAAGGGTTGACTCATTAGTTATCAGATTACTTCTTATGCTTGCCATTGCTTATACTTGATCAAATTTGGTGTTTTGAGTCTCTTACTCTTTTACCCAGATGACTTTGCATGGGTTTCTAATTGTTCCTACGTGTCTTGACACTGACTTCAGTTTTTCCCCAACTCTGACCTTTCCTATTACCTCCATTTTGTATGTTTTCCATTTCTCTGATTCAAGTAATAATTCAGATGGCCATCCAGCAGCACTGTGCTCTGGTCTCAGGCATATCTGATCCTGCATTCATCAGTACTGAATTTCTCTATTCTCCTTATCTTTCATCTGTACTCTCACTCTGCATGACCTCACAGTGTGGACATGTTTACTATCTGCAGCCAAATACTATAGTGATGAAAGACATGTACCCAGTATTACTGGACCCAGGTCTGACTTCTCACCACTTGAAAGCCAATACTCAAGAGATGAGAGTCAGAGGAAGGAAGTCAATTTTATTCAAGGGCCAGGACCCTGGAAGATGAAGGGGGCTATCATCCTCAAAGCTCCATTTAGGGAACTCAAAGATACAAAGGACCTTTACAGGAAGAGAAAGGAGGATTAGGGTGGCAATGGGCAGGAAGTTTAGGTGCTGAGCAAGGTCTTTGTCTTCCAGGTAATGTGTTTCTTTAATTCTTTCCTCTGGTCAGAACATCTCAATCCACCTTGACCTCCTGAGGCTAGTTCATGTAGTTGCTCTGACAGACATATTACTTCTCTATAAGTGAAACCTCAAAGCAATTTATATGCTTTGTGTTTTTATACACAGAATTAAAGAATAAGGCTTGACATTACATAGTCTGATATTATCTGAAGGTCACCAGATGTTCTGGTTTCTGTAAATGGAAAGAAAGATTATTTAGAAGTAAATATCGTAATATCTTAAGAGATGTAGCCTCTCTTTAGAATTTGGAACGCCAGGCAAAGGGATGGGACATTAACTTGAAAAGGAAAAAGGGAGGGGAAGTAACCTGGCCAAAGACAACTTGCAAAGGAGCAGCCACTGTTACATTGGGAGTAAGGCTAACTGTGCTTAAGACCAAACTCTTCTTACTAGTTGTGCTATCTTGGGCAAACCACTCCATCTATGAGAGCCTCAAAATTCTTTTCTATAAAATGGGAGAAATAAGAAGTCCTATCACAAAGAACAGCTGTGAGATTTAACTGAACTCATATATGTCAATACTTATCATAGTGGCTAACGTACTTAGCATCCAATAAATGCTAACAAGCTATTACAAGATTTCTCTGCTCCAACTATGTGATATTCTGGGTAATGAAGGAGGCATCAATTGTGTTTTCCATTAAAAATTCCCTGAATTCTAATTTATCTTTGATTAAAATGATCAGTTTTAACTTTAACAATTTTGTTTCATCAATTCTAAATTTGAACTTATCATAGATTTATTTCAGTTTGAATGTGCTATTATATAGGAAAGCTTCATTTATTTATATATGCACTTAATGATCATTAAGAACATACTATGTGCCTGGCATTGTGCTGACCATTCATAAAATTAAATGATAGAAAATAAGGAACAATATCATTTGGAATGCCATCATCTGCATTTTAAATTACACTGATATCAAGCATTTTTAATACAGAATTGTGCATCCCAGTGAATGTTTGACTTTGAAATTGTCACATTAAGGACTTCATTAACAATTCTGCTATGAATGGTTATGTTATTCTTATTGATTACAATAATATGGCAATTCATTCATCACAAAGTAGTTTAGGAAATGGCAATGTAACTATCTGAGAGATTTAGTACTAGTTAACAATGATAAACATCTAGATTTTCTCTATTCCCCCTCAAACCCATTTTACTTATTGTGTGCACTCTTTTTCTCTACAAAGAATGCAATCGATAGGAATTAGACTTGCTCAATAAACTCCCTAGTCCTCAAAATATCTTTGGTAATATAATTAAAGTACACACCACTTAGGATGCATTGTTTTAAAGGTGGATGAATTTAAACCCCGTGGACTCCTTTTCCTTTCTTGTAATGAATCATCTTTGTTTCATGTGCCTCATTCTTGTTTTTAATTTGCCTAGTACATTTATTTACTGAGCGATTCAGTGAAATCATAAAACTTTATAAAGCTCTCTTTGATGCTGGCCATTTGACATTTTTCACCACTGATTTCAGAATATTTAAAAACCAAACCCTGCTCAGATATCAAAATAGCCTACCTTCTATATGGGAAAATCTCTGTAAAAAGACAATGATTCACTAGGAGCCAAACTGGTGTCCTTGAAAGAGTCACTTGTAATGAATGTTAGCTTATGCAATGTCAAAATGTCATGGAACTTTAGTTATGTTGCTTCAGCACCTCCAAATCAGAAATTTGACATTTTGCAGTCAAAATTTTTCTTCCATCCTATAACATTTTTCTTGATTCTCTGCCCCTCAGTTATGTGAAACAACTAAATAACAAGCATCAATTTCATATTTTTTTCTTGGTAATGAATGCTGAAACAAATAAGTAAACACACACATAGAGGCTATGATAAATGTCAGTTGCACAAATTGTATACATTCTCTAATAAAAAATATTGTACTTTTGAGCTTCTTGATAAGGGACATTCCAATGAAGCTATTTGGTTATCACCAAACATAGTTTTGCCTTTTAGTCAATTTGGTCACTCAGCTTTCTTCCCCATGAACAATTTCCAAGAGGCATATTTGTTAGGATAGAAAAGGACTACTGTTTGTGATAATTAGCTTATTTCTCAGTTGATAAAAATAACAAGGGAATGATTCTGGAGAAAACCAATATCAGGCCACAAGAATTAATAAACTCAAAGTTTTTATCATTCCTGTTGATCATTCATGTGGACCAAAGTCCTTAAGTATTTAATTATACATACTCATAGTCACTGTAAGTCCCTCATTTGCTTTATTGTTTTACATTTGTTTTTCTAACTAAATGTTAAATTATTAATAAAGATCTTTTACTTCTCTGTTATATTTTTAGTGTACCTAATCTACTTATTAAATATGATGAATGAATTCATTAAATATATTCTGAGTAATCTACTCTTTGTCTACAGCAGGTTTTCTCAATTTTGTCTCTTGTCATTTTGGGCTTTTGATTGGTGCTCTCCTATACATTGCACATTGTTTAGTAGCATTCCTGGTCCCTATCCATCAGGTGTCCATAGTACTTTCCTAGTGATGACAACCAAAATTATCTCTAGACATTGTCAAATGGCCAGAGATGGGGGCAATATAATTGCTCCCAGTTGGGAACTATTGCTATAAAGTATGGATATCAGAAACTTCGTCCCTTCCTTGACATGTTCTCAGCACCTAAGCTTATCAAATCAGGGAAATTCAAATTAGATTCACCTTGAAAACTCTCCAAAATCATACGAAATTTGATTGAAAGTTTAACATAACAAGAGCTTATACTATAGGAATGGACAAGTTAGAGTCTTCGGGTTTCCACTCTTGGAGAGTCAGCTAGAAATTCCTGTACTAGTGTTTTGCAAACTTTGTAGTACACCCAGATCACCTAGGAAACTTGTTAAAAAGCAATTCATGTTCATTACTCTGGGGTGGAACTCAAGAGTTGAATTTCAATAAAGTTCCTTATTCATGCTTCTTCTACAGGTCTGTGGACCACCATTGTCATACCAAGGCCCTTGCCTAGACAACAGATTCTTCTAATAAACATGGTAGTATCTAATACATAAAGAGAAACTAACTCTCTTAAGTTCACTGTTTCCGTGAGAAAGGAATGAATACAAGTATGGTCAGTGGGACTATTTCCAACTAATTGCCTTATTCTTTTTACATGGTCAACACCTTTGAACCTATTTAAACATTGGTATATTGCTCTCACTCTCTGCTCTTAATAAGGTTACTTGCCTCACATATTCAATGAAATTTTGCCTTATAGAATGCATTCACTACTTGGAGAGATGTCTGAGAGGCCTCTCTCTTCAAGTATTAAAATAATTAACCTCTTAAATGAAGAGGGCCCTTATTGCTGGACAAAATTCCTACATACCCCATTAAAAATACACTTAGGAATTTGGCAACATACATATGGATGTATACATGTATTTCAGCCTTTGCTAATAGGTTGTATATTGTGCTCAACCTATACAAACAGGAACTAACAAGGAGCAACAAGATATATGGTAAGCAGTATATACTTACTAATTTTCTGTTTCGAATTCTGCTAATTTTCAATTGCATTTAATGAGAAAGGATAGTCATAGTATGGGAACTGAATGATCACATATTATTGTTCATCAATATAGCTAAAAACAAGACAAAAAAGATTACACTCCATTTATATACCATCTATCAAAATGTATAAATGCTTTGTACTGTCATGTACAACTTAAAACAAAATAATTTTTAAAAAGAAAGGAAAAAATTTAGCACAAACAGGATAAACTCAACTCTGCCAACATATTCTAAGGTTTAATTCATTTTAACAGGTGTCTGTCTAGCATCTAATAAAGACTATAAAAAAAAATAAACCTGAAGTGAGGGCCAAGGTAATCTATTGGAACTTAGATCCTTGTATCAGAAAATGACAAACAGGTTATTTAGAAAAAAAACAACTCAGTTTAAAACATTTGCAGGAAGCCCACCAAAATCACCGAGTGCATACATAGCAAAATTTGACATGAGATCAGGAGCATAAGCAAGAATAGTATATTTTGGGCTGCCACCTGTCAATAATCTCTCATTCTTCCTTCTCAGAACCACCTTCATATTCTCATTATTTCTAGATCAAATATATTGTTTATTGATAATACATCATATCTCACTTGAAATCTCACTTCACTGCAGGCTAGTCAGGAGATAATTCATAAAATGCTGCTTCATGGAAAGCGACAAGTTGTTACCATTCAACAAATATGCACTGAGTGCTAGCTATGAGTGCAGCACCCAGTTAAGTATCCTTTGGGGTTAAGTCACTACTTCCTGAGGGATATGTCTCACCATCCTGGGGCTTTAAAGCAACATTGCTGGGGAAAAGGAGATGGTTATGCATTTATAGACTATGAATTCAGCATTTGGTTGAGAAGTGGCACAACTGGGTCATAAAATGCAAGATATAACTTTTTAATAAGCAGTTCCTGTATGTCAAACTTTGACAACTAGGTCAGTAAAGTGAGAAATTAGACATGACACATAAAAAATGCTAACTACTTTCTCAGGTCATATAGCAGAAAATAAATGTGTTGATTTTCAATAGATTACCATGGTAACTTGTATTAGATTTCAGTGTTGAGAATTACATTTGCCATCTGTAAAAATATGTTAGCTATTTGTCTCTAGTTTTAGGGCACATGTTCTAATTTTAGCACATGCTTTATGATGAGTAATTTTTCTAGAGGTCGAGTTCTCAAAATTACAAGTGGACATTTAAAAGATATTGAAGTGGTTTTATTTTTAATTCAAAAAGAAAATCCATTGGTACATTTAGGAATGCATAGGAAGGTCATTTTATAAACCATTAATTTAACTGTGATATGAATGAAGATTGAATAGAAGAGGAATTATGAACTGTGATGAAAAAAAATGGACAGTTTCTTGAGAATGTTTTGTTTTTGACTATTCAGTTGTGTGTGACCTAAAGCAAGTCTTTTTGCTTCATTGTTCTTTTATTTTATCATTTTTAAACTAATCGCTTCTAATCCCCAGTGTAGGAATCTTGAAAGAACTTATTAAACACTGAGTGACTAATCATATATATTAGGCCATTTGTCAGATTTTACAGATTCTTGGAGCTTTGAGACATTGTGCCCCATGTTGCCAATTCTGAAAGTAAATGAAAGTGACTGCTCTTCTCAGAGATTTCTTATGTTTGAAGTGTTTTTAAAGTTGCATCAGATCTTTAGTTCCTATAACTGCAAAATAGAAATTACAATTCCTTATGATATGTGACTGCAGTTCAAAGTACTGACTTGTAATGGTTTCCAAATTCATGCAAACTAAAATGGAAGAGGTCATTATTAAAGCCTGAAAGAATAAAACATAAATTGCCTGCTTAAATCAGTTTGAAATTCTAATTCTAGTATGTAATATAAAATGAGTACAACTTGAAAATTCATTTATACTATCCCACAGATCAAGGTAATGACTCACAACTCCTTGAATGCATTTCTAATTCTCCCCAAATGAACAAACCTGTCTATATTACTTAAATACCTGAGCATTAAAGGAATACATTAAAGATATCACAATAAAATTCTATTTGATTGTCTTCTTGATAGATTGCTATCAGTGGCAACTTAGTAGTCACATAAAAATTGATAACATCGAAATATTTTCAACTATTGAGTCAATCACATACCAGTTTGCTTTTCACATCATTAAAACAATGCAATTAGTCTCACTAAAAATTGAAATCTACACTTTCTCTAAAATCAGATTGTTTTAACCTACTTATTGTGTGAGTATTTATAAAATCTTACCAAAAATGATTTTTTTAAAAGCTCATTAGTGGTGCTAAAATGTTCCTTCTGTACTTGCCTTGCTGAACCAGACGTATTTAAGTGATGCTTAGATAAACAGACAAGTAAATAAATAATTAGGCTCAGGTGATTAGCAAGAAGGCTGTTAGCAGGACACATCTTACAAACTATCTTGAACATCTCCACTGCAAACTCTACAGAATAAAAGGCAAAAATAAGCTATTTCATAGTGCTAATATTTAAATTCATAAAAACACAATGCATTGGAAAGTGATAGAAGGTGGTGCATAAAAATTTTGTGACTTAATAACAATTGTTATCTAAGGGTGGTATGATTCAATTTCTTCTTATCATCCATATAACTTTTTCGAATTATACAATAAGTATATTTTATAGTCAGAAAAAATGACGAGAAAAAAATAAACGTTTTGGTACAGTTAATGAATATTTTTAAATGTTTACTGGAAAAATGCTTACTATCATTTTTGCTAAAAAAATCCAGATCTTTATGTGTTTTTAAACTATACTGAAACCTATTTGATTGAATGTCCACTCTTACTCCCACTTTCTAGCTATGTTAGAAAACATTACATTTTAATGGACACCTTACTTCTACAAAGTTTTTTCACAAACCGCTGCTGATATTCTTGGACCAAAAATCAAGGATTAGAGTAAGATGATAAGATAATGGCCTATTATTTGTGACCCATAGCCATGTTATTACTACTTTCGTAAAAGAGAATTATTTATCAAGGATAGGCCCTCATGTATCCCAACTACAGACACCACTAAACTATACGAGCAAACACATTCGTTCTCAGCTTTGGCATAAAGAGCTCTTTCTTACTCTTTAGGTGGAATTAAGTAATGTTATGTTCTGCTACAGGTTATTTCCAAATATGCCCCTTTCATTATAGTTTTTTATTTGTTCTAATTAGTTACACATGACAGTAGAATGCATTTTGACACATCATACACAAATGGAGTATAACTTCTCATTCTTCTGGTTGTACGTGTTATAGAATCACACTGGTCCTGTAATCATAATATGTGCATAGGGTAATAATGTCTCATTCATTCTATTATCCTTCCTACCCCATACTCCATTCTTTCCCTTCACACCCCTCTAAGTACCTCTATTTTTCCCTAGCCCCCCATTTATTGTGAATTAGCATCTGTGTATCAGAGAAATCATTTGACCTTTCATCATAGATTTTTTTTTTACTTTTAACTTATTCATTTATTTTTTATGTGGTGCCAAGGATCTAACTCAGTTCCTCACACGTGCTAGGCAAGTGCTCTACCACTTAATAAATTCTTGAATTTCCTTAAAAATGAGAAAGACCAATTTTCTACCATTTTCCTCAATATGTTTATGTATTCAGAAAACAAAGTGATCAAAAGCATTCAAGAGAGAAAGAAAATAAATATTTTTTTTGTTACTCCCATTGGGAGAAATGATCCAGCATATGGTTTGATTATTAAGTTTGCCTTAATAGTTTCTAACTCTGGAATCACCAAGATTTTGAATGAAACTTGTCTCAAGAGAGAAACTATTACTAATGCTTTTGCCAAACACATTTTATTCTAATTTGTTCAATAATTAGGAAATACATTAAACCCTTTAAAGGAAGAAAATTAAAATAATAACATGAGACTCTGAAGTTTATTAATGCTTTCCATTTTGTATATTTTAGTGCATTAAGTTTTTACTTCTGTTCAATATTTTATAAATTTATTTCCATCAATCAAGTATATTACAAATCATTATACCAAGTTTTTAGAAGTGTTTAATATTTCTGTATACAACATATCTCCTATTGGTTATCTAAATGTTACAGATATTCTGGGTTCTATGAACAACCTAAAGCATTCCCAATGGAAGAACAAATTATTCTAACTGTGACACTATATCCTCTGGTGGAGGATGGCTTTCAGGATAAACACTGCATTCCCCTAACAAAAAGGAGTGAAATGGCAATGCCACCTTCACTCTGACAATTTTCTCTCAAGAGATGTTTTGTAACATTCCATCTGTGCCTGTCTATTTGTATGACATGTTAAGAAGGAAATTCTGAGTAGAGGGAAAGCAAATACTTTTTCTTTTAAGATATTTTCTTTCAGACATCAGTGAAGTTTGACACCTTGATATACAATAACCCACCCTCTCTTCAAAGCTGGTCACCCGAGGCCCTTCTTGTTCTTCACCATAGCAGTATCTTTCTTCTTTGTCTGAATTCTCCCCATCATACTTAATCATATAAGATCTAAGATTAAGGAGCCCCATCTTAATCCATTGTATGGCTACATGTATGTACACATATATAATGCTATGCATATGTCCTGTGTTACACTCTTTAGAGAAATTTCAACACTTTCCTTACAGTCTGAAGGGAAAGTTTTCAGCAATAAAGCTCTCTCTGTATTAGGAACTCCACGCTGTATATTTGGAAAATATACGCCAAATTTCTCCAAGGGAGAATCATGGTCCTATTGTTCTGATTTGGAAACTGGCTAAACTGGTACTTGAATCCCCCAAACAAATATCTAGTGAAAAGGAAAATGGTATTTGATTTTAAAAGGAAAAAATGATAAATAACCTATATTAGCAGAGAAATCAAAACATGATTTTGCCTACCACTATCCATCATACCACATATTTGATTTATTAGTGCTATAGACCAAAGTATTTGCCAAAAACATTTGTAGGCACTCCTGTACTGTGCCACTCAGTACCTGATTCCTATTCTTGAAACACCTCAATGAAACCAGACAAGCATAAACGAAACACACTCCAAGTGAGTTGCTCCACCTGACTCATGATAATGATACATGTGGCATTTCTTATGCCCGTATAAAAGAAGTCTAACACAGTGACAACTTAAAGCTCAATAAATACTTTTATAATTTTGTTATTAAATATATGCTCACATGTCTGACTCTATCTAGACATGAGCTCTTTTAAGGCATTAAGCACATTTCATCTAAAACTTTATCTCTTGAACTTTATCATTAAAACTTATTAAATAGGGCTGGGGATATGACTCAGTCAGTAAAGTGCTTGCCTTGCAAGCACAAGGCCCTGGGTTTGATTCCCAGCATGCAAAAAAATAAAAAAATAATAAGCTTATTAAATAAATGGAAAATGAATGAATAAATGAATGAATGAATGAATGAATGAATGAAAAAGACAAGTTAGGGGTTGGGGATATAATTCAGTGGTACAGTGCTTGCTTAGTTAGAATCTGCTAGGTCCTGGGTTCCATCCTAAGTGTGTGCACACATAAACACACACGCACTCACACAAGTTGCATAGCAATATCAAAGATGTGAGGCAGTGCATGATTGATTTTCAAATGTCAAGTGAATACAAAGTTTCTTAGTTCTGTATGTCTATAAAAGACTATATCATCATTGGATTTCTGAAAGACAATTTTTAAATCTATAAGTAAACCATTTTTCCATATAATTAAGTTTTATTACCAACTTAATGGAGAGGATATTAATAATTAGACCTCATCAGATGCTTGAACCTTGTGTCACATTCACTAGAAAAAATGATTCAGAAATATTGATATTACATAATGAATTTCTGAAATTGGAAAATTGTTGAAAATTGTTCTTAATCATCTAGTCTTTTATTTACTCTACAAATAATCATTCAGTAACTACAGTGTACCAGATAGTGTTCAAGGCAGGCACTTGGGATAATCAGTGAAATTTTTTAAAAAATAGACAATAAACAAAAAAACCAACAATAATAACAACAAAACACCCTCACCCTTGTAGAATTTAAATAGCAATGGCAGACAATAATTAATAATAAGGTTAGTAATATGCAAATTAAATATCATATTATATGGTGATAGATACTATAGGAAAAAATAAAGAGAAATGGGTGCAAATGCATCCATGGGTTTGTGCTTTGGAATGAGTAGACAGACAAATTAAGAAGGTGCTATCTGAGCAAAGACTTAAGAAGCAAAGAGAAGGGCATACGGAAATCTGTGGGTAGGGTACACTCCCACTCAGAAGGAAGGACCAGAACAAAGATCCTAAGATAAGGCAGTTGTTTATAAAGGAAAACCATAGCCCAAACTAACTCTGTTAATATGAAATTGGGAAAGTCATGAAAAAAGCAACTGGAAATACATGTTTTAAGGAAGGCAAATTAATTAAGCAAGGAAAAATTCATTGAAAGTACAGGTTTTAGCCTTCCCTTGCAAGATTGGTAGAGTTTTGATAAACGGAAAGGAAAGGTTCTGGGTTGGTACAGAATCAGAAAAATATATCAAAATCAATTCATGCCTGGTGGCAGTGGTGCACACCTGTAATCCTGGTAGTTCTGGAGGATGAGGCAGGAGGATTGCAAGTTTGAGGCCAGCCTCAGCAATTTAGCAAGGCCCTAAGCAACTTGGTCAGACCCTGTCTCAAAATAAAAAGGTCAGGGAATGTGGCTCAGTGGTTAAACACCCCTGGGTTCAATCCCTGAAACCAAAAAAAAAAAAAAAAATTTCATGTGGGAGATGATTTAATGATTTTGGCTGGAAGTTAGTTCATTGCTTCAATTAAAAGAATGAAGAAACTTAAATTCCAATATAAAATGCTCCAGTTTTCTTTCATGGGTGATGTAAATCAGCTAATAGTTTCTGAAGAAAATCCCAAGGTGAATACATATTTGATAAAGATTAAATTGAAGGCTTTGTACAGATCGGATTAAAATAGCTATTAAATGATACAATTTTAATCCAAAGGAAATCAACCCAAAATGCATTTTATTTACAATAACAATTATTATACTGTGAGATTATCATTTGACCTCTCTTTTATTTTTTTCTTTGTAGTGAAAAACTGCAAATGCTCATGTAAAATTGTAAGACTGCTACAATAAATTTCCATACATATTCTCCATCTATAGTCACTACTTAGCAACTATTTTCCCCTTTTACCTTATGTGTTTTCATATATTTGGGTAGACAAAAAGACCTACTATGTATGCAAATTTTTAGCACATATTGTTGAACCACATAAGAGTAAATTGTAGATATTATGACTGAATTCTTCAGTGCAAATCTAAAAACAAGGATATTTTCTGATGTAATCAGAGTACATGTATCAAAATCAGGAATATTGAAAATGATGAAATATAATCTATATTCAGATTTCAGAAATTGTTTCAATAGATGCTCTTTATATCATAGTTTCCAACCAAAATTATACATTACATTTAGTTGTCAAGTCTCTTTAGTCTCCTTTTAACCTGGGATAGCTCCTTAAATTTTCTTTATCTTTCAAAACACATTTTTGAAGAGTAGAAGCCAGGTGATTTTAATTTAATTTCCTCAGTTTAGGTTGGCCTGACAATTCCTAATGTTTTAAATGTTTATGTGTTTCTGACTAGAATAATACATGGGTGATATGCCTTCTTCTTACATTACACCAGGGGACAAATAATATCACTTTCTCCCATTACTAGTGATGTTAACTTTGGTCAGTTCTGTAAGATGGTGCCCAATTTCACCTTAGTCGTTAATAAATAATCAGCAGGGAGGTATTTGAGACAGTGTGAATATTCTGCCTCACCAAACTTTCACCTGATAATTTTTTTTCACCCAATAATTTTAACATCAGATGATCATTCTGGTGTGAATCGTTATTATGATGGCTAAAAAATTATGATTTCTAACTCTATAATTTCTTGTGTATTTATTAGTCAGCATTCTAAAGAGAGCATTCCCTTTTTATTTGTTTATAACTAATATGAATTTATGGATTAATGCTTTTTTCAAATACTGCCATTATTCATTTTAATTCATTTTTTGAAACATACCATTTATGAAAGTTCCTTACTTCAAGGGAAAATATTCCCAGCTTAACACCCTTCTTATCTGGTTTGGAGGAGGAAAAGCACATTCCTGCTCTAGATGATAGTACATTTTTCTCTCTAGTCTTTTGTTTTGTTTTTCATTTTTAATGGTTCAGTAACATATAACAATTAAGTTGCAGAGGCTTCTGGGACCTTAGTCTAACCTAAGCCCTACTTATGGGTCCTAGCCAATGACCATATTTGCACTCTTGATTGGCAGCAAGTAAAAGTTAATTTGATGATTTGGCTGAAAATCAGTTTCCAAAATGGCAAACTATACTACTTTGAAGGTAATCTTTTGTCCAAATGTTTGGTTATAGATCAAGCTGTTTCATTCAGGGGCTATTTTCATTTTCATTACTCTACTTTTTATATTCCTTGCCTTGTTCTAAAAAAGACTTTTGCAAGAACATAACTGCTATCCTTACATACCGGTTTATATCTTCTCCAAACATTTTCCTGATATTATGTGAACAGCAATTCAGTTGCTTAATGTATTACCCCCCCACCAGATTATAACTGCTTCTAAATTGCACTGATGTATTGTAGAATTGAGTTGAATATCTTTGTAGGCTGAGCATAATTATCCTCCTGCCAGGAACAAATAAGTTATACTGCTCCAGAGAAATAAATATGCATATGAATTTATGAGGATGGATAAATCCTTATAAACTTTAGCTCTTTATAACACAATGAGAGAAGAAAAAATGTACTTGGTGAGGCTAATGAATAAACTGGAATCATTATAGTGTCTATCATGCATTTCCTCCACTAAGTTGAGTTTTACTGCATATAAATCAGGACAGAACATTTCAAAGGACTTTATATAAAGAATGAACCAATTTTAGGATGAACTATTTAAGAATAAGCCACCTAAAATCAATTATACATTGAAATATATATATATATATATATATATATATATATAGAGAGAGAGAGAGAGAGAGAGAGAGAGAGAGAGAGAGTGAGTTGGTGGGGAGAGAGCGTTCGAAGAATAGAGATACAAAATGAAAACTGCAGCCAGACACTGTGTCATAGGCCTATAATCCCAGCAAATCAGGAGGCTGAGGCAAGAGGATCACAAGTTCAAGACTAACCTCAACAAGTTATTGAGACTCTTAGCAACTTAGTGAGACCCTGTCTCAAAATTAAACAAAAATAAGAAGAACTGGGGATGTGGCTCAGGGATAAAGTGTTCCTGGGTTCAATCTTTAATACAATAAAATAAAATAAAATAAAATCTTCAAGTGAGTTCATGAACACACATGATGTTTTATTTACTTTGTTTAAAATATTTGCTTCTTCGAACGTTTCTAGCAGAAAAAGTTTACAAACAATAACACCAGGCCTAGGCCAATAAAAAATAGGATCCCAAACTATACTAGGTAATTACAGCCAGATTAGTGTAAACCAAATGCATTTATTATTTGCAATGTAATACAATATTCTAAGAGATGGCATGCACTTTATTTTAATTAGCTGTTTCTTTTAAAGGGTTGCTTGCTCCAACTGTCTTGATAAGAAAAAAATTGTAGTCATTGCTCAAAATGCTTGTAGCAAATCTAGTTTTAAATTGAAGCAATTTATTCCGAAAGTAGTCTACCACTGCAGCAATAATCAATGTGTTTTCCCTTAGCCTGTACTGGAGCTTTCCAAGGACTATTGTTAATTGCCTGTAACTAAATGACTGCTGGTGCCCTTAAATGTAACTCTTTGGCACTTGTTCATTTGTTGTGTTTAACCGAATGCCAGTTTCCCTTAGGTTTTGCCTACTGATTTTCCTCTACAATTTTCAATATTCAGTCTCAGTCCCTTAAAGGGGGTAGAGTCTATCATTTTAACAAAATAACACAAAGGCTAAACAGATTTTAAAAGGTCTGCACTTTCTCTTTCCATCCTCAGATGTTGAATTGTGCTGAAATGGAATCTTTTTATTTTTTAAATGCTGCCACTCCAGGCAACTTGAACTAGAGCTGAAAAACAGATCCCATTTCAAAGGGAAAATGACATTTGCTGGGGCAACAGTATTCACATTCACATTTTAATGTAAAGATAAAATGTAGCAGTGGGCCCAAATAATTTCTCTTAACTGTGACAGAATTTAACCCCTAATACTTTTGTCCTGACCCAAGGATAAGCAATAATAGTTGGTTCTCTTATTAATGAATGTATCCAGCTTGGAGCAGAAGAATTTGGAGACTAAATCTAATACACCATTTTCTTTTTGAGAATCAACACTTATACATACTGTATAAATCAATGGGACTAACAAATAAAATGGAAAATATGTTAATCTATACACATTTATAATATGTATACATGCATATTATATTAACATAAAATATGAAGTAACTGAGGAGCAGGCACTGTTGTGTGCACTGTGGGAAATGACAAAGTTTCCTTCCTGGCCTTTTTATAAGGATAGTATATGAATACCATGTTTTTGTATGTAATAATATAGAGTGGGAGTGGGGCATCTGAGATTCTATCATGTGCTCAGATAAGTTAGCTCCTTTTAAATGCTTTTCCTTTGGACCAGTTTTTCATATTCCTATTTTTAGTAAATTACTATCTGTGGCTCAGAAGGGTTATTCTTGCTTATTGCTCATTAAGTAACACAGGACTGTTTCTATAATTGCTAAGTTACAGCAACCTTATTCTCTTACTACATTTCAAACATTATTGATGGGCTAAATAAATAAAATATTCAAGGTAGTAGGTATAATTTTTTGAATGGCTCATGACATCTAGCAATGGGAAGAACTCATGTATGAGCAATTCTCTAAACAATAAGAACTTACATTCATACATTTTTTCTCTAACTTATTCATATTCAATTTCTAAAAATTAAAAATAAAGTGTATGGAGACCAGTATTATGAACTCCATTTGAAGAAAATGAGAGTTCTGTTTATTAGATTGTTAGGATTATGTTTGGGGCATAGTTTTTGTTTGTCTCCAAAGCTATTTGACTAGATAGGGGCACTTAAGGTATGCTTCATGCCTAAGCCTGGTTCCATGCCTCCAGATGCAAAGGGTATGCTTAGGGGCACTATAGAGGAGTCATTCCCTGCCTGGGCAATTATCTACAGCAGAGCAGCTGTTCTGACTCCATTATTTCTTTTGAGTTTCTTCCCACATAGACCTTGTGTCAGAACTTACAATGACTTTTTATTAAAAAACGAAAGTAGTAAGAATTGAAGTATGATTTGAAAAAGATAAAATTCATAGCTCTTAAGTGTTCAGTTGAATGAGTTGTGATAAATGCATACAATTGTGTATCCACATGCAAAAAGATACAGACTAATTCCTTTTCCCCCCAAAGTTCCTTCTTACCCCTTTCCAATAAATTTTCCCTTCATCCATCCCCAAACCATGATGGTTCTGATTTCTATCACTATGGATTATATTGTTCTGTTCTTGAACTTGAAGCAAAATAACACAGTAGATAACACTTTGTATCTGACTTCCTTCACTGAATATAATTTTCCGAGATTCATGCATGTTGTGTATATCAGTACTTTACTCTTTTATTACTGAGTATATTTTCTCCCATGGATATACAATAGTTTATGTATCATCTCCTGTTAGTGGACTTTTGGAATGTTTATGGTTGTGGCTACAATGAATAAGACTATTCTGAATATTTTTGTACAAGTCTTGGAGATATTTAACTTACATTTCTCTTGGGTGAATACCATGGAGTGTAATTGATATGCATAGGGCAGAATTATATTTCAGTAGAAACTTACCCCAAATATTCCAGTGTAATAATACCATTGTGTATTCTCACTAGCAGTGTTTGGAAATGAAAGTGAAGTGATCTTGATTATTTTTCCGTTTTTTTATGCAAGTAACTTTAGAGTTTTAAATTGTAAGTGTTTAATATAGTAAATTAGAAAATAGAATGAATCTTTTAAAAAAGCTATAGTGTGGGCTGAGAGTGTAACTCAGTGGTAAAGTGGTAGCCTTGCATGCAGGAGGTCCTGGGATTGATCCCTAGCATGCAAAGAAAGAAAAAGCCATAGTCTAAATGCTTATCTCTTCTAAAATATGCAGTGTGTTTTAAATTACATTTTTCTGGTATATAAACTACCTCTGGGTGTAAGTTCCTGTTCTATGAAGATTCTGTATATGGTGAAGTTTAACTCATATCCTAAGAGAACCAATGCACCCCACAGTATTATCTACCGACTTATCCTTTCTGTTCACATCATAGGAGGGAAACATTATTCCAAAGAGTTTTTTTTATTTTGTTCCTGGTACCTTTGCAGTAGGATCTTGTGTGTTTCTCACAAGAGTTAACAGATTAGTTATCTCATTCTTCCACACTTCATATGAATTTACCTGGACTCTAAAATATTTAATTCCCCACTTTACTGTTTCTTCCTTAAATTCATGAAGTCCAGACTTTTTCATAAAATATTTTCTTCTATTTCCCATTTAATTTTTCTAAATAGAGAAAAATACACTTGTTAAATAGTAATTGTATACATTTAGTCTATTAAACTATTGAATTAGGAATAAAGGCCTAAATCATAAGAAATAGGACTAAGGTTTTTTTTTCTGTAATTGTTACAGGAAAAGTACTATCACTTGCAAACACAGACATACAATGTTCTTATGAAAATACAATGTGTACACTTTTAAGATTAGTTTTCACTGATACTCTAGTGTTCCAAGCATGGTTTCACCCCATTTGTAAGAGCTCAGGAGTGATTTTTTTTGGTGGGGGTACCAGGGATTGAACTCAGGAGCACTAAACCACTGAGCCACATCCCCAGCCCTTTTTTGTATTTTATTTATAAACAGGGTCTCACCAAATTGCTTTGCACCTCACTGTTGCCGACACTGGCTTTGAATTCAAGATCCTCCTGCCTCAGCCTCCTGAGCTGCTGGGATTACAGGCATGCACCACTGCACCTGGCTCAGGAGTGATCTTGTAACCTAAGAATATGTGTTACCACAGATTGAAAGTTTTCACTATAAGCCTACATCAACTGTGTTACAAAATTACATATCCTATCCACTGGTGATTTCTCTCAGAATCTAAAACATCATTATTTTAATATTTCATTTCAGAAATATTAGTACTTAATGGCAGTTAAAGAAACTAGTAGTTTTTGAGGTAGTAGTCAGCCTCAGGAATAAATAGCTACCTCCCAATAATAACATTTAGAATAGAATGATCAAGAACAACATGAATACACAGACACATAGGTAAATTTAATTCCAATATGTGTACATGGCGACTTATAAGAAACCTTCATTTTGTTATAATGTTCATAAGCACTAAAGGAGAAAAAAAATTTCACACCCAAATTTTTCTGATAGTTATTTATGTAATAGAAGCAATCAATACAGCAAGTGTCAAGAAAACTCCCCTTTCGGATAGAATGTAGTAACATCCCTGGTATAACAGGAAGCAAAGAAAACAATTAGGTTTACTGAAAGGAAAATATTAAAAACATATTTTGTTGTGATATCCACTAGGGGGCCTACTTCTTAAACACAAGTACTCATTTAGCCTCCAAGTTATGGTACACCTCCTGGGCCTGGACTCAAGTCCAGAGAGATGTAGTTCCGAAGTCATTGCTCCTGGCCAAAGTCAGCAGGTAGCATTGATTAGGCAATCCTCTGGACACTCTCTGCAATAGTCCACAGTGCCCTCCAGGCATTGCACTATTTGACACCTCAATTTCCTTTGGTCCCAACTCCCAGGTGAAAGGAATCAAGATTCATTTTGGGTGAGTGCAGAATCCACCCTGGCTTAAAAGCTTCATATCCACAGGAACCAATATTTCTCTTATCTCCAAAAGCATAGTTTACAGTATCTCCAAAGGGATATGTTTATACATAAAAGTCACTGCACTCAGGCAATTCCAATATTATAGTTTTCAATCAGATAGTTATAATGCTCTCAGTCCAAATGCAATCAACCAAACAAGGTTCATTTTTACCATAAGCAATGTTACTTAGCAACATAGTTACCACATACCACCTTATCCAGTTACCAAGGAAACAGCTGAAAGTTATGGAGAGGTCAAATTCTCATGCAAAAAAGGAAGAGATAGTAGTAACCCATAACCCACATCAGGTCTCATCCAAAATCATGTGAAATAAATTGAATTCCTGGTTTTTAGATGTGAAAATTGTATCATTCTCTATTGCTATTTTTTCCAGAGCTAATGTACACAGTTGAACTTGCTGGAGGGCTTGGTGCTATTCTCTTGCTACTTGTTTGTTTGGTGACCATCTATAAATGTTACAAGATAGAAATCATGCTCTTCTACAGGAATCATTTTGGAGCTGAGGAGCTAGATGGAGGTAAGAATGAGTTTACCTTTTATTGTTGTTTCTGAATATTATTATTTTCCCTGCCTTTATTTTATAGAAGGGAAAGAAAAGTTACCTGCAAAATTGCTGGCAGCAGATCTTATAATCTTTCCATGTTCAGTTATAAGTTCATCATTTGTACTGAAATATGTGTGATGCTTTGAAGCCAGTAGCTATTTTCCTCTGGTAGTTGTAAAGCAACACCTACCCTTTTTAGAATTGTATTCCAAACATGCTTACAAATTACAAACACTGATTGCAATGCTACCAGAGTGTTCATTTTCTCTCACCTTGTAATCAGTACTGAAAGGCCAGCTTTACTTTTCTATAGGTAAGGAGTGTCTCCTTTAATTGTGTTCCATAGCCCAGGAGTTTGAAGTGAATCTCAATTTGTTCCTGTTAAAACAGATCAGTATAATAAACTGTACTGAATGTTTTAGCATTCATCCAGCAGTCTTTCCAATCTTGTTTATTTAGCTATATTTAGATAGGCTAATTTTTATTCTAAGTGTGGACCAACAGATAAAAAAGTATACAAGCACATTGTTTTCATAATAACACGTCTAACATTTTTACTCAAATTGAAGTAAATATTGTTTTGTGGAAATCATAATTATTCTTTGCTTTCGGTCAGCCAGGTATATGTGTACATTCTGTTACAAATACTGAGGTACCACAAGAAATCAAACACATGCTCGAAAGTGGGTGGGCAAGGCCATCTTTACTTCTGCTAGAGGGCATACCACCAGAACTTGGCTAGCAAGCTAGCAAGCAACTGGGTGGTCAGTCCACCTGCTTATATCCCTCTTGTAGCACTGCCCCTCGCCCTGACTGGAGGAGCTCAGGGTACAGGCTATGAGATTGGATAATTTTAAAATTAGGGTGAGCAAAGGGGAGGACTGTAATCAAATGGTTACAATGGATCCAATTAAGGCTATATTCTGAAAATGGACCACTGGACTTTCTATTTCTCACAATTCTAAGAAAAATTTGGAGTTCTTAAAATTGAACTCCCTAAACCACTCATTAGAGAAATTAAGCAATCTTTTCCCCCTTCTTTTTTTGGTCAATTGAAAAACATAAGATAAACATGCACTACAGGAAGCAATACAAATTGGCAATGAATAGTGCAAATTATAAAGCTTTCTCTATCATATTTATAAACATTTTTCACTCTCAGTTTTGCATTCAAAGGAAAAATTAAGCAATTTCCCTTGTTGCAAGCTGTGCAGGGTCCTCTGAAAGAAATTCATAGGCAGAACTGGAGGTTGTCAGTCTTGTGAAGAGGAGCAACCTATTGTTCTCCCTTTCCCATTAGGGTAAAGTCTGGGCTGCAGCAAAACTGTGGTTTTGTTTGTTTGTTTGTTTTAAGTGATGGTTTGCCTAGTTGTTCTCTAACTGTTTTGCCTATTCACATAAATTATTAGTTTTCTTTGCTACTGCTTCAAAGAGTTGTGAGAAAATTGTCAATGTCAGAGCAATTGTTGGATGAGCATACCAAGCAGGGTGTTAGACATTCTTACAATCATCCTTGCTAAGCCTCACAAAAATTCTAAGGTCAATATTATAATCTCCATTGTACTGATAAGGCAACTGACTCTTCCAGAGGTTAAATAACTTACTCAAGTTGATAATGCAAGTATTACTGTAAGTGGCCAAGGCAGGATTTGAAAATAGACTTATTTTATCGAATACTAAATCCCCATCTTATTTTTTCTTTTAAAATTTTGTGTTCAGTATAATCTAAAGATCTCCTGTCATTTGTACAATTTGCACAGTACATGATATTGAATAAAAGCTGATATTGTAAACAAGTCTTACTTTACCTAATTAACCCTATTTTGAATACGTTTGTGTTCCTAATGGTCTGAATGATTTTACACAATCCATAATTTTTAATGTAGCTTTTATCCATCATTTTCTGAATGTAAAAAATAATGGAATATAATAAAAATGTGAATCATATGCAGTTGAACTTTCAATAATTTGAACTTTCCTCTGGGGATCCTGCTTATTGGATTTCACTGCTATTTTGAAGCTGTTGAGTTCTCAGGTTTTCTAAAGTGTTTTAAGCAGAAAAACAGAGCAAACAGACACTAACAAATAATATTCTGATAGATGAGAAGGATCTCTCAGAGCTAATTTTGCTAATAAATGCCTTAGAATTTGTTAAAACCCTGTCCCTAGGGCCATGTTGAACACTATCAGGGATCAGCAGAGTTTTCCTTGACATGACACTGTGAATGCATTCGACTCAAAGAAAACTAAGATAATGAAATTAACTATCATCTACATAAGGTTAAGGTACAAATAATTCCCCTAAAAGGAAGGGGAAAAGCAAAGACTGCCACGGCAGTGATTTTTCAAATTGTTTTTCTGGTTTTGTACCAGGTTTTGAACCCAAGTGCATTTAACCACTTAGCTACAGGCCCAGTCCTTTTTTATTTTATTTTACTTTATTTTATTTATTTTGACACAGGGTCCCACTAAGTTGCTTAGGGCCTGGATAAATTGTAATCCTCCTGCCTCAGCCTCCTGAATTGCTGGGATTACAGATATGTACCACCAAAACTACTTCCACTTTTTTTTGAGAAGGAATTATTACTACAAGTGCAATGACATGTGTGCCCTCCCTGTATTAAAAGTAGACACTTTCCAGCTGATTAATGAATAGGACCCCATTCTTAACTCTATCCTGCTGCATCTCACCTGACTTATACAACTTCCAGAAAAGACATTGTTCCATTAGAACCATAATACAATAATAGCCATAATGTGTAAGTTCAAAATCTATATCTTAACAAGAGTTAGGCATATATAAATTTCACAATCTTTATTTCTTTAATGTATCCAAAGTGGGTCTGAAGTTCTCATTTCTACCAATAGCAAAATTAATTAATTAATTAATTAATTAATTAAATCTGATAACATTGCAACCCCAAGATAACTGTCACTTCTGGTTTGGAATTTGGCTTCTTATGGGTTAACATTCAGTTTTAAATTGAGATTTTCCATTTCCCTTTGCCCCCAAGAAACTCATTTCTAGGGAACTCACATTCAGCTTTCTGATAAAGGGGAAAGGCCTCTGGTGCCTATGCCATCTGTCTTATTTGAGATACTCCTACCAGTTCTTTGGACTGCCTGAGTACTGGTTACTCAAGGCCAAAATCTTTGCTGTAATTTGCAGATACAAGCTTCACACAGTTGGTCAGACTATTCCACTGGAAATTTCAGACACATCTGTATTTCTAGCAACATGCAATTTCTGCTACATGGAAACCCATCTCCCTCTTAAAAAATATAATCACCTCCTTAACCTATTGCCTCTTTAACAGGCAAATCTCATGTTGTATGCAGGATTTCTCTAAAAAATCATTTCCCAAGACCATCCCTGGGGAAAAGATCACAAATCCTTTCTCTTCACAGATTCTGCTTCAAACCATAGAAGCTTCTGTTAACTCCTTCCTCTCCCTGGGACCCGGAGTGCCCTTCTCAGAAACCCAGGCAGCCTCTATATCTTAATCACATCCCCTTATGTCCTTGTACACATGCTATTATGATTTAATAATGACATATGCTTCCAATGGTGGAAAGCTTCTCTGACCTCATCAATTCCCCATGATTCCTAGCTCTCCTGAAAGTCTTTTCCTCTTCCAAAGAAGAGAGAACTGTTAAGGGGAACAAGCTTTTCAGATCCTTGTCTTGTATTTAAAATATGTAATTCAGAGGTCAAAACTCATTCTTGGCCATTCTACCAGATTTACCTGCCCTCAAAGGGGAATTCATAAAATTCTCTTGGAAGCAAGGAAAAGTAAAGGATGTGAAGAAGAACAGGAAAACAAAGTTTAGCTAATAGGAAGCCGGGGTGTTGCTCAGTGGCAGAGCACTTGCATAGGTAACACAAGGTTATTAGTATAATCCCCAGAACCACACATGCACATAAATGTGCACACACACACACACACACACACACACACACACACACACAAACTTTAGCTAATATTTTGAAGTCATGGCCTAAGACAGTGATATAATAACAGATTCATTGAACATTTATTGAATAACAAATGTGTTTACTTCTACTAATCATACAACTAGAAATGACTCAATTCCAAGAATTGCTGCCATTGTATCAGATGAAAGATGGAGTATTTGGTATTTGGGACACATTCAGTCAGTTTCTATCAAGTTGTTCTGATGGGTGTTAATTGATTATATTAGTTCTATATCAGAAAGATTTTGATATAGAAGAATTCTGACATGTTTCCACAATAGAACATGCTTTGATTTCTTGGTTTATTCATGTATCTGCCTGTCCCTCCTCTACATAACCTTACATTTTATTGTTTCCCCTGGATTCAGGTCTCACCAGTTCTCTTCTAATGTGAGAACACCCAACTTTTTGGATCACATTAACATTTCTATCTTTAATTACATTTGTAAACTCATCATTCCTAAATTTAACAATCCTGCTTCCAGTTCTGCTGTTTAAGTTTTATTTTTTCTAGTTCCTGGTTATTCCTACCAGGAGAGATCCCAAACCCTCCTTTTATTACCTGTCCCCCTCCCACAATTCATTTCTTATCATCCTCAATCTTACCCCTCAGTTTTTGTACCCTCTTTTACTTCATTGGTCATACTTTCTCCTCACCTGCCATTTCCAATTAGTTTCAAGATCAGTAAATTGCACCTCTTGAAGTTTCACCACTTTTTTTCCTTACCCTTAATTACAACTGCTTTGCCTCTGCCTCCTACACCACCTTCTGGCTATCATTCTCAAGCCCCCACTTAATCCTTCACATTCTGACAGAAATGATCTAAATACAAAGTTACTGTGATTTTTTAAATGCCCCCAAAATAAATAAGCCCCATTTTGCCTGCCAGAATAAATCCAGTCTTCTTAGCTCAAAAGCAGTTGCTATCAAAAGGTGGCCCAACTTCCCTGTGCATCATTGCCACTTCCATGGGATCTGAACATGCACCATTCCAATTACAATGAGATGTTGGTCTTTGGACAAGCACAGTTGTTGAGAACTAAAGACAATGTAATTATGCATAATTCTCAAGTTCTTTTGGCTAAATGAGGTAACCATATCATTAAGTATTAGGAAAAGGTTAGCTACTCCCCTATCACCTCAATTCCATAATAAAATGAAAATTTGGACAAGTTCTGCCACATATATACTTATTAACAAACAGGCATATAACCCATCCACACTACCCCATAGCATGTGTGTGTGTGTCTGTTTGTGTTTGTGCGTGTGTGTGTGTCTGTGTGTCTGTGGGTCTGTATGGCGGGGGGTGGCACTCCAGTGGTAGGATCAAGCAGTCCATCTAATGTCATCCAAAAATATTCTTCATCAGGATATAGGACTTAAACCTAAAAGAGTTTCCCCAAGAGGGCAGGCCACTGAACGTGGTAGGGTCATGTGTGTTTCTAAATTATGCTAAGTAATCCATGTCTTGATTAGCACTGATTTCACCCTAGAGAGACTATTTCAAAGATCATATACTTAACAAAAAGCCACTAATTTTAGCAAAGAAATCCAATTTCTAAATCTGTTATGCTAATTAACAAAGCATCTATTTTTTTCTATCAGAAATAAAGATAATTTAAATGCTTATAGGAACTGCCTTTTTCTAATTAAAAACTAGCTGACTATCCTGATAAGGGCAACCACTTGTCTCTAGAGCAGAATTTATAAAAACACAGTATCGCAGTCTGTGCTGGAATAATTCAAAAGAAAATACAAATATCAAAAAAACATGAGACTTCTTTGCTCCTCCATGGCTCTGCCTAGAGTGTCCCTTCCATCTTTGTTTAAAAGTTTGTAACCCTGCTTTATGTTTATTTTTCCCAGAGTTTGGTTTGGGGATTTTTTTTTGGTCGTTTTTGTTTTTCTCCCTCTGCCTGTGGAGTACCCAGGGCATGCTTACTCATAATGACAGCAGGGCAAGCTTATAAGAACATTATAATAACTAACACGATTTCTATTTTAAAGATGAAGGAAAAGATCTCCTAGTCTGACATTGGGAGTTATTACAAGTATTGAACAAGATGGGTTAGAGCAATCTTTTATAATCTGTACCCCCACCCTCAGAAAATGTGAACATCTGTTTCATTTCAGGTATATGAAACAAATTGGCATTGATACAATCTTAGACTGTACAGTTTATTTTTCTTTGTTTTTCCCTTACAAGGTTACTCTTTATTCATTGATTCAGGAATTATTGTCCTCGTGTCCATCAGTGAAACACAACACTTCTGTAAATCATTTAGAAACTATAGGGCTAGGGTTTTATTTCTTGGGATTTAAAAAAATTTTGGTGGTGGTGATTAAATAACCTGCATACAGAGGAACAACCTAGAATGAGTTTTTGAATTCCTGAAGGAGATACATATAGTTCTTTTTGGTATATGACTTGCTCAAAGTCATAAATTATTAACTGGTAGGAATCAAGCCCCTGGTTTTTTTTATCCCAAATCCTATGCTTCCTGTACTGTTCTGCTACCTTTTACCTCTTAAGATTTCTAATTTGTTACCTGTTGCCCTCTTAAGGAAGTGAGGGAAGGAAATTAATAAATGTTTCTTTGGGGCTAGACATTTTACTGATATAGGGACTCATTTTCCCCTGGATAGCTTCAGGAATATGCTGTTTTATTTTATTTTTGGCATAGTTGGAGATTGAACCCAGGGCTTCTTGCATGCTAAGCAAATACTCTACCACTGAGCTATACTACTAGCCCCCAAGATACTATTTTATATATAAAGAAATATGATAGCAAATGACTGAAATTCATTTGAAACTCAGGATTTGAGCTTTGCTAGTTTTTTTTTCCCATTATGTTACACCATAATTTTTGTTTTTGTTTTTGTTTTTGTTTTGTTTTGTTTTGGTACTAGGGATTGAACCTAGGGGCACTCACCCACTGAGCCACATCCCCAGTCCCCTTTATTTTCTGTTTTGAGACAGGGTCTCACCAAGTTGCTTAAGACCTCAATAAGTTGCTGAGGCTGGCCTTGAGCCTGTGATCCTCCTGTGAGTTGCTGGGATTACAGGAGTGTGCCACCATGTCCAGCCATAAATATTTTAATTAGTGTCATAGTCAACTGTTTGATACCTTATGGATTAAAATAGTCCAGAAAAGTACCAAATTGCACAACATGTAAACCGAACATTATTGTATAGTTTTAAAATGTGCAATTCAAGCACCTTTAGTTTAGAATATACTTGTAAGGGATTCTCATGACACAAGTTAAATTAAAAGCAAGTGAATGTTAGTAAGAGTGCTTGCCTAGCATATGTGAGGTTCTGTGTTCAAACCCCAGCACTGAAAAAAAATGTGCAACTTTTTCACTCTTTCAATAATCACATTCAATAATCACAAAATAAAAAATATAAAGAATATATATTTAATGCTTGCTAATTCAAATATGATTAGACTATGCAAAGTTTTTTTTGTTTGTAAAATGATGTCTTAGAAATGTAAGAAAGTATATGAAAGCAAATCTGAGACATGAGATAGAAATGAGGCTTACTTTTTGAAAACTCTTATTTATTCATTTTATATAAATGGTATTTTCAAATTATCACAGCTTTTTGAGCTAACATGCCATAACTAAACATACAAAATAAGCTTTTAAATTAAAATGCACAATATATCTTTGAGTCCTCCATTCTCATTTGGTAACCCATTTGCTGAATATTGGCTTTTGTCACTAGGCCATTTCACTTGTGTGACTTATAAATATTTGAGAATAAAAAAGAAATGGCCAGCTGCCAATAACATCTGACAACTATTCAATAGGTGTTTAAAGGTTAAAAGCTACCAAAGACCTGGATGTCAATCTCAAACCCTTTCTATTGTCAGTAAATCTCTTCTCTAGCCCAGATCCAATATAACCACTTTCTGATTTTTTAAATGGTATGTTATTCTAAAACATGCATGAATTCCTTGACTTCTCAATCCTCCTAAAGAGAATTGAAGCTAATATCTTTTCATATGTTAAAGAGAAATATGATTTTAATTATAACCTTTCTCAACAGTTTCAATTTGCCTTCCCCCATTAAATATTTCTTAATAAAATTTTCTTTTTTTTGTTGTTTGTGTTTTTGAGGTGGGGTCTTGCTGTGTCTCTCAGACTTGTCTTGAACTAGACCCAAGTGATCCTTCTGCCTCAACCTTCTGAGTAGCTGGAACTACAGATGCATGCTACCACTCCTAGGTTTCTTTATTTTTTAATTTTTTTTTTTTTTTTTTTTTTTTTTTTTTTTTTTTAGTTTTAGATGGACACAATACCTTTATTTTGTTTATTTATTTTTATGTGGTGCTGGGGATCAAACCCACTGCCTCACACATGCTTGGCAAGTGCTCTACCACTGAGCTTCAACCCCAGTCTCTAGCCTTCTTAATAATATTTTAAATTCATGATTTTATTTATTAACCCTATGAAATCTAAACTTTCTTGTCTCCCCTCAAAAATACTTTTACAAAAAAAAAAAAAACAAACAAACAAAGCCAGTAGACCTTTCAGTCAATGTAATAAATAAAATCCTCAGGATCTCTTTTACTTTAAACAGATAGATAGATAGATTGATTGATTGATTGATTTGGATTCCAGACATTTTGTGTTTTCTGGTTTTTATTGGTTTTGACTTTTTTGGGGTGAGACAACTCAGGCAGAATTTCTTGAAAATCATAAAATGAGTTAATTTAATCGCTATATTTGAGATTATGAAGAATTATCTGAAAGAATTATCTACCAACTACTGTTTACTACCTCTTCAATAAACAGAATTATAGTTGATAGCTGAAATTAGAGAATGAGAAAAAGACTTGTACCACTCTATGACTAGTTTTAAGATATTTATAAACCAAAGTTTAATTTAAATGATCATAGCACTGTCCCTTAAAATATAATTTTGGTTTTTATAGTGATGAAACTATCAACTTTTTCAAAGTTTCACTAGACACTTGAAGCTCATACACTTTAAGATTTATCAAAATATGCTCATATGGATATCAAAAACAATCTAAGAGATATTACCCAAGATGCATATTCAGTTCCCAAATGTGAAAATAGATGAGACCTTGGAATCCATATGATTTTGAGTCCTGAAACTGCTGAATTTACTCTAGCACTGTATTTCTAGTCTGACAACAAATCAGGGTTTTGCTTCTTGTGGTAAATAAATACCTAACCCATTACTACACTGACATAGACTCTAGAGAGCGATAGAAATTAGGTATCAATCAAGCATACCATTTATTTGAAGACGGTGCCATGGATGCTAGCAAAGGGGATTTCTACCAGAATGATAATGCTTGCAAATAACTCCTTTCTAATTAGGACATATAAGCTTAAATACTATAAATTCATCCAGATGACATGAAGTGATAAAAACTGACTGAGGCCATAGTACCAATTCCTGAAGTTCATAAAGTACACCAATTACTTTATATATTAGTCTAGACAAGAATCTGTTCACCTCCCCCTTTTCTGATATGTGTTGCCAGTTCTGGCCTCAAAATCCTGGGAAGTATTCTTCTGCCTCAGCCTCCCAAGCCACTGTGATTGCCGGCATACCCCACCACACTTGGTTCCCTTTTTGAACAAAATGTGAATTTTCATCTAATTTGTTTTTATTGTATACCCTCTGTATTAAAAGCATTTCTCATGGAACTGAGGGGGCAAGGTTCAATGTTTATGGTCAATTACCTTAAAAACTGACTGCAGTTGCCTGATGTCATCAAGGCCTCTGCATATCTGTACTCCATTCTACAACAAAGATCCTCAAAATATAATCTTTGGACAAGCAGAAGCATCTTATGGGGGCTTGCTATAAATGCAGTTTCTCAGGACTTACAAATACTAAATGAGAAACACTGGAGGGGGTGCCCAGAAGTCCGATTTATCAAGTCTTCCAAATGTTTGTCATTTGTGCTGTAGTCTGAAAAACACACTCCTAGTGGCATTTACATGGGCCATAAGTCTTTTTTTTTAAATCACGTTGAGCAGCTTCATTTCAAGATTATTCCAAAGGAAACTTGCTGAACTTTAACCCTCATAGCTCTTAGTAATTCCTTGAAAAGTCTGGTAAGCATGGAATCTACATATCCAAAGTCATCTGTCCTGAGAAATGGCCAGGTATTGAAAAAAATTCTAAAACAAATCACAGGATGTGTCACATGATGCCCAAATGAAAGGCAATTTATTCATTTTTTTCAACAGGTATATTTGAGCATCTTATTTATTCCTATTTACATGTCTGAGATAAAGATCATGAAGTCTGAAGAAGAAAATAAGATAAAGAACATAATATACTAAATGAGAAAAAAGATCACCTCCAACTGAGGGAAATGAGGCTCAACTTAAAGGAAAACAAACTACAGATTTAGTTGTTGATTATTTATAGCCAGATATTTTTGAGTTTTCATAAATTTTGAATAGTGATGAAGTTTGGAAAGATCAATTTGTGGCTTAATTTGAAACTGAAGTTTTGAGATGAAACTAGATTCTCTGCTTCATCAATTTCTTTCTGGGTTCTTGTCTCACAAATTTGAAGATAAAATCCATGGACAATAACAGTAGGGAAGAGTAAATGGAGCAGTATTTATTTGAGAAAAGAAGTAAAGAAATAGAACTCCTGCAATGCAGGAGGGCAACTGAGGGCAGGAAAATCTGTTTTGGTGTACTAGCTTAGGGGTTTATATAGTTTTTTGGGATCTGAACATGGATCAAAAAAAATCTATGTTAAACAGGCATTGAGAAATTACTAAATTCATTGACTGTGTTCTTTAGCTTTGAGTTTTAATCTTTCCTTTAACTCCATGGGGTTCATCCCCACCTTCCATTTTCGTGTCATTCTGGGACAAAGGAGTCTTTGCATGTGAAAAAGGCCTTGATGTATCCATTAATGTTTCTACCAGGTAGTCTGGTATGGTCTTTGCATTGAACAAGACCTTAATTAGGGACTACTACCCTGATTGGCTGATCATTATGTATTCTTATTCTCCATTAGGAAAAGGAAATGGAAAGTGAAAATCAGGTAAAATATAACAGCTGACAAATGAGTTGGGCTTGACCTAGGATGGAAAATGAACCTAGACTCTTTGTACTAATGAATAGCTTTGAAATGACTGATGAAAAAAGAAGGTAAATAGAACTTGCTCCTTAAGTTTGGACACTAAAGAAGTGAGATGCTTTATTATGAAAACTAAAATTAAATAAAAGGTGAAGAACAGAACTTGAGATAGGAAGCTTGTTATGTTGTAAGCATGTCAAGTGTGAGGTGAATGCTGAGAATATCCAAATTAAGAGGTCCAAGTAACATGTAGGAATGGGGGACTGTTTGAACTTCAGGAAAAAGATAACAGGATTGGACATCTAAATGAAGAAGATATCTACAAAGAAGTGATTATTGGTGTTATGGGAGGAAAGGAAAATTTTAATGGAGAATAGATTGAGAGAGAAATAAGTGCACAATATCTTGTGGAATGGCAGCATTTATGGATTGGAAGAGATGTGCCCATGGAAAAGGAAGGGAAACCAGAAGCATAGCATGTCATGTAAACAAAAATGATATCCATTTGGACCTTACAAATATGGATGGACCACTGGTTTATATTTGTTCTGATTCCTGAATATTCTCTCTTAGTGTTCCAATGTTCATGTTGATCTTATTTTAAATTTGTCTTAATCCTAGAGAAGGCAAAGGGCAAAGAATAAAAATCTCACTAGTGAATACCCCAGACTTAGGAGAGCTTCAGCCCTTTGTAGTGTTTGGGGGACAATCTTGAAAAAAGAAACTTCCCAGAAAGAAAATATCATAGGCAAAAATAATATTACTATAGCTTACAAAATCCTCACTTTGACTTGTGATTCTGGTACTACTCTTAGTAACACATTTATCCCCTAGAAATAGATTACTGACTTGTCTATTTCCTACTAGGCTGGAAGCAACTGACCAATGTTGCAAAGAAAATTTAATATCTTATACAAAATGCATAGTAATAGCTAATGAATGAATACTTTAACTAAATAATAATCCCAAATTATATACTGCTTTTTATGTGCTATGATTGCTTACTCAACTAAAGTGTTTATATCAGCACACAGTGCCATTTTAGACTGTCTTCTGGCCTATAGACAAAGTCTTCCTATACCAAATATATTTTCTGTAGAAAACTGAATGTTATTTACCATATGTACAATTATATCTTGAATAAACTTTAGAGGAAATACCAAAATATGACACATTTTGGATGGTTACTATTTTCTAAAACTTTTTTTCTTAAAGCTGCTATAAAAAAAAGAAATCCTCGATAGTTAAAAGTTTTCTGTCAGGGTTCCTATAGTGGTGTTGTTACCTTCTTAGGTACCTGTTTTAGCTTTCAGTATATTAATCGGTTTTCTCAGTTTGCCCTGAAAATTGTAATCATACATAGAATGATTTTAGACAGCTGTTAGAAATATTGGGGTGTCAAAGAATCCAACACTGCTTGGAACTAGCTCAGCAAGGCAAACTTGACTTCTGTAGAAGGGTGTGCTTGCACAAAGTCTGGGCAAGCAAGAACTTGGGCAAGTAGTCCACTTGTTTTTATACCTAAGGCAGCTCTGATAAGAGGAGTTTGGGATTACAATCTACATGATTGGCTAATTTTAAAATTGGGATGGGCAACAGGGCTATAGTTAAAATGGCTATGATAGGATACACATGGGTAAGCTCAAAACTGCTATGATTGGATCTTAACATCCTATTTGAAAATGGACCACTGGACTTTCCACTTCTCACACAGTTCAAGATTATCTTACTACAAGAATTAAACTTATATGGATCTCAGGAAGTGAGTATTAGTGTCCCCAAGGTCTAAAGGAGTGTCCTCAAGTCGCTGAGAGCAATAGTAGAAAATGTCATACAATCTTGGATATCTTACATTCTCACAGATTTTGAATTCTATGCTTAACACAGAGTTTGTTTTATTCTAAAATTTATGATATTTTCAATTCAAGTTGATCTAATAATTGAGTAATACACTGGAGTTAAGGGTATTTATATTGATAGACTAATCAAATTAATGGTATTTAGAATTGAGGTGAACTATAAATCCTGACATCATATTCTAAAAACAATATTGACAAGAGATTATCTAGAAGGTAAGTGATTTCTTCTGGAAAAAAAAAACAAGGAGAAATTGGGATGCAAAATTAGAAAAAAAAATAGAAAAAATTAAGATAAAGGAACACATGATAGTAGTACTCAAATATTTGAAATTCTCATGTAAGAAGGTCAAGGAGAACAAGGAGAGAAATCAGATTTTAGTACTTTCTTTTAGTTTATATTATACATTTTTATTCTTGTGGCCAAACTGAATAGCATGATGACAAATAATTTGGCATTACTTTACATGTAAATTAAACGGATACCAGTAAAAAACTGTTTTATGTAATCATTCAATTTAATAATGTTCTCATTCCACAATCCAAGAACTGATTCTCAGTGAAAAAATGATCAATCATTCCAAATTTGGTTTTACTTACTCCCCAACAGAAAGTTTGCATAGCACAGAGAATCTATAAACCATTGCTCAAACCAGGCATGGTGGTATGTACCTACAATTCCAGCTACTTAAAAGGCTGAGACAGGAGGCTCACTTAAGCCCAGGAGTTTGAGGTCAGTCTGGAGACATAGTGAGACCCCTCCATTTCAAAAAAGAAAAGAAATTCAGGTGCAGTGGCACATTCCTGTAGTCCCAGTGGCTCTGGAGGCAAAGGCAGGATGATCTTGATTTCACAGCCAGCCTCAGGAAAAGCGAGGTGCTGAGCAACTCAGTGAGACCCTGTCTCTAAATAAAATACAAAATAGGGTTGGGAATGGGGCTCAGTGGTTGAGTACCCCTAGTTCAATCCCTGGTAGCCCTCCCCCACAAAAAAAGGAAAGTAAAAGATAGGATCATGGCTATTTGAGAACATGAAAGGTTATGTCTCAGCTACATGCCCCTATAATTCCACCTACTTGGGATGCTAAAACAGGAGGACTCATTGAGACTAGAGTTCAAGGCCAGCCTGGACAATATAGCAAGTCCCTTTCTCAAAAAAATATTATTTTTCTACAATCAAGCAAGGTACAGTTTTCTCTCCTTTTTTCCAACAGAGTTAAATAACCAAAGATAGGATTGGTTCAATGTAATATCTCCAGTAAGAGCATACTACTACCCAAACATGCAGTTTTTATAAATAGTAAAGATTTCTTATGATTTCTGCATCAAAAATGGTGACTGTCAGCATTTCATTACTTTTTTTCTTTTTGGCATTTGCTGGTGATGAAACCCGGGGTTTGTGCATGTTACATACTTGCTCTACACTGAGTTACACCTCCAGACCTCATTACTTTTTTACGAATTTTCCTCCTACCATTTTCACAACAGCGAAATCAAAATATGACCCCTTATACTTCCAAGCTAGTTCCAGAATATTTGATTTCATTGAATTTAATGAAGACTTCTCATTTTGTTTTCCAGAAAGATATATTTGAAGGTGTTTATGAAAAAAAATGAGTATTTTCATGTTCTAATGTTTTGTATTTACTGACATCAACTTTACTCTGTATTTTTTAACAGACAATAAAGATTATGATGCCTACCTATCATATACCAAAGTGGATCCTGACCAGTGGAATCAAGAAACTGGGGAAGAAGAACGTTTTGCCCTTGAAATTCTACCTGATATGCTTGAAAAACATTATGGATATAAGTTGTTTATACCAGATAGAGATTTAATCCCAACTGGAAGTAAGTTAATGTTTTCATTTGCATATTTGTTTGCATCATCACTTTTTACATGGAATTTTAATATTAGGTTTTTGACTTCAAAAATTGTATCTATTCGTTTCTGAAGAAGGAAATGTCTTTGTGTGTTCATATGAAATTTAAGTTTTGATACCCCTGAATAGATGCTTCATTATTCTATAAAGCATCTCCTTCTATGAACCTTGACATTTTAAGAAATAAAATGAGATATTTGTATCTGGGGGAAATATTTCTAGCATTAACAGATGTAAGACCCAAATTGTATTCAAAGTGATCATTGGCTATTTTCATCTTCTCAAAGCGTTACCCAAAAAATGGCAATCCTCATGTAATGAGAGAATCTACTAGGGCTTTCTGGACCAAATGATTAGCTTGCTCATTCTGATGCATTCTTTTCTCTTTCTAGCATATATTGAAGATGTGGCAAGATGTGTAGATCAAAGCAAGCGGCTGATCATTGTCATGACCCCAAATTATGTAGTTAGAAGGGGCTGGAGCATCTTTGAATTGGAGACCAGACTTCGAAACATGCTTGTGACTGGAGAAATTAAAGTGATACTAATTGAATGCAGTGAGCTCCGAGGAATTATGAACTACCAGGAGGTGGAGGCCCTCAAGCACACCATCAAGCTCCTGACAGTTATTAAATGGCATGGACCAAAATGCAACAAGTTGAACTCTAAGTTCTGGAAGCGTTTACAGTATGAAATGCCTTTTAAGAGGATAGAACCCATTACACATGAGCAGGCTTTAGATGTCAGTGAGCAGGGGCCTTTTGGGGAGCTGCAGACTGTCTCGGCCATTTCCATGGCTGCGGCCACTTCCACAGCTCTAGCCACTGCCCATCCAGATCTCCGTTCTACCTTTCACAACACGTACCATTCACAAATGCGTCAGAAACACTACTACCGAAGCTATGAGTACGACGTACCTCCTACTGGCACCCTGCCTCTTACCTCCATAGGAAATCAGCATACCTACTGTAACATCCCTATGACACTCATCAACGGGCAGCGGCCACAGACAAAATCAAGCAGGGAGCAGAATCCAGATGAGGCCCACACAAACAGTGCCATCCTGCCGCTGTTGCCAAGGGAGACCAGTATATCCAGTGTAATTTGGTGACAGAAAAGCAAGGGACATCCTGTCCCTGGGAGTTTGAGTGGAATCTGCAGTCCAGTGCCTGGAACTAAATCCTCGACTGCTGCTGTTAAAAACATGCATTACAATCTCTAGAACACGAGGAAAAACAGGGTCTTGTACATATGTTTTTTGGAATTTCTTTGTAGCATCAGTGTCTTCCTGTTTTATCATGTCTCTTACCATTACATTTTTTGACTTTGTTTTATACGTCATTGGAATTTGTAAATTTACATTTTTTTTTAAAGAAGAGACTGATGTATAGATAGAAAACCCTTTTTTGCTTCATTAGTTTAGTTTTAGAATGGGTTTTTATTTCCCTTTTTAAAATTTTATTTTGCTTTTAACATTTCCTTGGGGTGCTTGGACAAATCTATCTGATGGGACAAGGAGCACCAGATCCTCTCTCGGGTTCTGCCTAGGATCAGTTGGGCCACGTCCGCCTTCAGAGAGCAACGCCAGCATTGCCATTTGTGAAAAACAAGAGAGAGAGAGAGAGAGAGAGAGAGAGAGAGAGAGAGAGAAAGAGAGAGATAGAGAGAGAGAGAGAAAGAACACTTGTTCATAGGAGGGCCCTGCCTGTCAGGGCCCTGAATCTCTTCCTTGTCCCGCCTCATTCCCCACCTCTACCCTTCTAATGGCAGCATGATGTGTAAACTCTGCAGAGGGGTGGGGGTGGGTCTAACTGTCTTAACATTTAATTCACTGCTCTTCAGAATACACTCTAGACCCAAAGGCGTGCTAGTCACTTGACAGTGACCACTACAGAGTGCTAAGAAGAGAAGATCAAGGGCATGAAAATGAGGGAGAGTGTTGTTTCCGTTTTTTAAATGAGTTGATGTACCCTTATATATATATATATATATATATAAATATATATGAAACAACAAAACAAAACAAACAAAAAAAATACAAAAAAAACAAAAAAACAAAAAAATCAAGCCCTATATTTGATCACTTCCTGGAAAGGCATGAATGTGTTTGTGACTGTTTTTGTTTAATATTCTACTTCCTCTTTTCCCTCTATAATTTTTCTGCAAATGAGATTATGTGCAAATGCCAGGCAAGTTAACTCAAAAGGGTGAATCAAGGCAAGTCAAAATGAAATTTACATTGAAGGCTTTCAAACCAAAGGGAAGAACAGGATGTGTCATCAAATATGTTTTGTCATCTTGTATTATACAAAATGTTATTTTCTAAAAAGTCAGAGAAAATCTGTGAATCTTATTGTGGGTCCCCTTGTATTTAAATGTTAACTCACTTGTGTTTAATTTTTAAGGCTACATTCAGGATTAAGTCTTTGGTTTCAGTTTGTGAACATAAGCAACACTTATTAATATAAGGTGTTTAAATAAGAACTCAGGAGGTCAAACATATGAATAAAAACAGATCAGTATTTTCAAAGTAAACATTATTTACAAAAGATAGTTTTTAAATTAGAACAGAAGTATTTAAAATAATTAATTTTACTGTATAAAGAATTAATTTTATTTTAGCTATATGATTCTATCATTCAGAAATAGAAAGCTGATGCTCCCAGGAAATTCATCACTTACAACTTAGCTTTATGTTTGAAATTAATGACATAAGCAGCTAATTCATATTCATGTTAAGAATGATGCGAAATCAATCACAAAGCAACCTACAGAGGACCGAATTGTTAAAAGGAAATATTACCTATGTAGCTTTTAGTTTTACAAAAATCAATGTGACAAAACACTGATAATAGAACTTAAACATTACTTTAGTGACTCATCGAAGGAACTTCCATCCCAGTCATCATCTGTGGACTTGTGTAGTGACTATTATACATTTGCTTTATTCCTACCACCATATAATGAGAAAACAATTCTATAGTTTGGTGTGAGTTGGGCATTGGCCACAAAATGTATGAGTTGGTCACAAAAAAGAAAAAGAAAAGAAAAACTGCAAACTGCAATAGAGTTCATTGGGGAGGGTAAAAAAGAATGTGCAAGAGATAAGTATAAGCATTTTGTAACAGTGCAAAGGTCCCAGTATTTGTTTGACAAGGTAAAGGAGCCTTGGGATGTGCATTGATTTTTATTTGCTTAAAAAATGTTTACTTCCCTGACAACTTGCCTGGGTCCTTCTCTACAATCTGTCTTTATTCCTGTGCTCCCCTTGGATCCGTGTCACATTTTCACAAACCAGAAGTGAAGCTGCAAGGACACATAAAACTTTAAGGTCAGCTTTGCACATTGGGTTATTTTCAGAATCGAAGAAGGCCATTGTTTACTTTGTACTATGGACACCTGTCAGGGACTGGTGGCAGTGAACCTCATTGGACTGGATTCCAAACTCCCCCACTGCTCAGAAAACTGTAAATGTGGTAATGGCCTGGTTTAATTCTTTTTTTTTTCATTTTTAATTTTTTAATTTATGTGCACGATGGAAGTGTGGAATAAATGTAGAGGAAGTAATCAGACCACAGTCATATTTTAGGCATCCATAGGTGTTAATTTAGCTGCATTTGGGAGTACATTTTTTGTTCTATTTTTAGCGTAGATTTAAGCACTTTGAATAGCATGATTCAGGGATTGATGGGTAATATTTGATATTCTCACAACTTAAGAAACTTTTTTTCCTCTAATGCTTTGTCATATTTAAAAAATGAAATAAATGCAAAAGAAGCTATCTATGGATTTAGAAACATTCCTCCCAAGTATTCCTCTATCAGCTCCATATGAGAACAAATGAAGGAAACTGTCATGTGTTCACGTGCTCTATGTTTAACAAAAGTTCTGTTAGAACTAACAATAAAATGAGAAAAAAATGTATTTCCCCTAGTGCTTAGGTTTCATCCTTCTTTCTTTTTTTGGTGGGGTTCTGGGGCATAAGAATATTCTAGTTATAAAAACACAATTGCAAATGTGAATATGTTAGCCAAGCTGGGGGAGAGAATGGACTTCCAGACTTGGACATGTGTGATGTTTGATACTGCCTGTTTTTCATTAATCGCCGCTTGGGCTCTGAATAATACATTATGGATTCAAAAGTCCATCTTGTTCTTTAGTGTAACCTCAACTTGCTGCTTATGAGCGTCCAACCCTTTATTCTGGTGCTCAAATCTTTGATTATTTAATTTGTATCCCATCCCTTAGGTCTTCTATGGGCAGAGAAGATATTTGTATCTTGTGTAGCCAGCTGATTTAAGTTTAGATCAATTCTATGAAATAAATCCAAGACATAATGACTTAAGAGTCATGAACCTACTATATTTCTATAGCTAAAAACCTGATTGTCAAATAGTTAATAATTTTGTGATTATTATTTTGTTCAAACTATATGTATTTGGACCCTATTGACTTAATCTTAAATATATAAATGCTGGTTTCTTCCTTATTTCATTATTATTAAGCATTTTTTAACAAGAGCAAATATTAACTGAGAGCCAGCTCCTAATAAATTTTGATTATCCTAGAATAGTCATTTTCAGATACCATTTATGTAAATTGATATCACCATTTCTAGGAAAACATTCATTCATACATTTGTGAAGTATTTTCTGATTCTGGAATGAAACACAGGTTCTCCCTACTTTAGGGGTATTTTTTATCTTGTGCTTAATGTCTTTTTTAAAAAAATTAGTTTTAGTTTATATCATTAGTCCCAGAAGAAAGCTTATTAGAATACAAAGGATAGCATTGACATTGTACAAGCAAAGTGACTGAATGGAACTAAGAGAATATACAGAAAGAAAAGAAAATCCTTTACTGTCTCTGATCCGAACTAGCTTGGCCCTTAATACCATTATTGATGTAGTTAATTAATAGAGGTAAAATATTATTAAATAGGTTAGAAATCCTACCTACAGACCTATATTCCCTTTTGTGGAATTCTTTTTTTTCTAACAGCATATGCAGTCATTACAAAAAGATGCTGATGCAATTGGACTCCTTAAAAGGAGAAACTTGTCAATGGAAACAGAGGCTATTCCTTGCCTTCTCTTGAATCTTTCCTATTTGATTTTGCTGAACAAAGAAAATAACCTACAGTCAAATTTTGATTGTCCTTAATAATAGACCTTAAACTTGAGGATACCTTGGATCTACAAAAGGATTAAAAGAAATAATGAAGCCCTTGGAATTCCAGACAAAATCAATGATGTGTGTAAACCTGTTTTCCTCAGTGTGAATCTCAAGACATTCATCGCCTAAAAAGCTACTAATGTTTGAATTTGGAGAATAGTCTCATAAAGGAAAATTCATATAAACCTACATATCTTGTAGGCATTGTTGTGACTATCATTTCTTACTTGCCTGAAAATTCAGGGGATGACTATTATTCTTATAATGGAGGCAGTTCCTCTCCCAGTATGGTCTTACTTTGTGGGAGAATTACTACATAGCAAAGAAAAATTTCACATGATCAGTAATAATTCAGACCCAGATAAATGAGAATTGGCTATTATTATTGGGGTAGTTTACTAATTTCTTTTAAGGATATTCTATTCTAAGGATAGTTTGGAGGGAAAGCAAAATTGTGCAATTTGGCAATGACACCATATTTATTAATCTTTTTGTTTGTATTTAATCATCTTTCCTATAACAAAAGTAAAAATTCACATAATATAAAAAGACAAGAAATAATCATTTGACATGTTTTTCCAAGAAGATCCTGCTCTTTCATGCAAAGATTTACAACTGGTAATTTGACTTTCACAATTAAATCTTAACCAGTTTCATTAAATATAATATGACTTTGGAACAATGTAGAGAATTCTGAGAATAAACTGAAGGTGGTAGTTATTTAAAGTTTTAATTCTTACTTGTAATCCATAGCAAAGTGAAAGTGTATACTGTTAATAAATTGAGGTGGTGCCATAAGGAGCTATAAGATCTGACTAAATTTGAATAAAGTAAGGATGAAGATGATGAGTTAATTCTAATACTAATCTTATGTGCCTTGTCATCATCAAATTTCAGTCACATCCATAGAAAATGAAGACTAAAAAGAAGGTACTCAGATCCAATCTTGTATTCTGTATCATTTCTTCATTCCAGGCTCAGAACACAAACTATTTCTCCATTACAGATGTGCAAGATATATATATGATATATATATGATATATATATAAATGTATATATATATTATATATCTTATAAATTTGTTTATGTGTGAGTGTGTGTGTATAAATTCCTTCTGCTCTTTGGTAAATTTACTTCTAAATAGCCTCTGGGTCCACTGACAAACTCATGTTTCTAAATTCTTCATTAAAATAAGTAAAGTAAGGTACTATTGTTTTTTATTCCTACCATTTACTACCTTCATTGATACATCTCCCAGGGTCCATAGCCTGAAAACTTCTCTAACAAAAGCAATCACTCTAAAAGTAATCATTACACTGTGTTCCCTCCACTACTAAATGAGTAGAATCTGAAAACTCCACATGAACTTCAGAATACTACATGTAATATCGATGTTGTGTAAATTTCAATCTTCATAACCCAGATAACATTAAGTTTCAAAGGGCATGCTGCGTCATTTTTAAAAAAGACTTAATGTGAAATGACATTATTACATAGTGCATGAATATGTGGCAAAGTAATTTGGATCTATCTTTACTAGTCAATGACAGATTAAATTTGGGGAGATCAGATGTGAGTGTTTTAGGTTTATTCTCAACTGGGAGGAAGACATCTTAATATTAGGATACATGGGCAGTTGTCCATATTCCTTGCAGTATATGTTCCTGTTAACTAGAATCCGTAGTGTATTCTTTCCACCAAAGTAGTGGAGGTATGTTCATATAATCTGCTATTGAATTACAAAATCTTTTACATTTTCAGTGTTTGAAGGAACCCAAATAGGAAAGTGGATTTAGTCATTTTCCTCTGCTGGTGTTCAAGTCATATTTTGAACTCAGACACTCTCAGATCTGTTCAACAGTCAGTAAAAAGTGCATTCTACATAGTGTTTCCCTTTAGTTTTGCTTATCTTTTGATTTTGTACAATCTAGAATGTATGTAACTCATGCGTAGGTGATGAAGGCACTCCTTTTTTTCTTAGAATACTTACAATTATATATTTGGTTTTGCTTTGACTAGCAATAGGAAAATAGACAAATACAAGTGTAAAAATGAGAAATTTTAAACTCGAATTATAATTTGTGTTTTATAGTCGTTTCATAAGTCTGTTGCTCTCTATGAGTATGCTCTCTATATATCCTGTAAAAATAAATTTATATGTTACATAGAAATTCAAGAAATTAAATTATTTATTAAGCTACAAATGTTTCTTCTGATTTCTACGTGATCATAGATGAAAATAAATTAAATAATGTGTTGTTGGAACATATGTAAGTATGTTTGTTAATTTGATAACTCTTGTTATACTTTTCCTTCCCTCTCTATTTATGCTTGTAATGCTTAGGCCTAATTCTTGTTGTGGTTATGAAGAAAGAGACTTAAGAAATGCCCAGTTGGCAGAGAGAAAAAAAAGGAAAGAGAAACTTTGTCTAAAACCCACACCTACCCACAATTCCTCTTTTTTCTTGCTACTGGGTTATGAAGAGTTTCAAATCACTGTTTCAACCACTTGAAAGTCACTATCACATTAATGGTCTTTTCAAGGTTAAATTCCACATTTTTCCTTCATAAAATTTGAGAAACAGAAATGAAAGGAATGATAACATGTGTGTCCTTCTTTGCTGTTTCCCTTTCTTACTTTTTACTCTCCAGGTATTTTATTCCTTTATTTTTAAGGTACTACTCACATAACAACCTTAAAGTATAGTCCCCTCAGGTAATATTTTAAAGTGACGGAGATCTTTAATCATCTTGTTATTCGACTCTGTTTGCATCTACTTGAAGTGCACAGTCATTCCTAGAGGGAAATGTTTTTGGCCTTACTTTTTATTTTAAGTTTAAGATAAATAACCTTATGATTTATTTATTTGGAGGGAAGGAATGGTGGTAAATCTTTCCATCACAAGCATAACAAGGGAACAACTATAAGCCTCTTAGAATGAATTGGTGTTTAAGCAGAATTCCTATCAAATGAGGACAGCTATTTAAGAAACACTTATCAAAGATGAAGCAGAGATAAATCATTATGAAAATTTAAAGTAATAGTTTCAAAAACCCTGTAAGGTTATTTTAGGCTGAATTTTAAAGTAATTAACATATTTAAAATTTCATAAAGTCATTTCTACCTCAGTAGAGTTTTTTTAATGTGAGAAATAACCTCTGTTGAACAAGCAAAATGATATAAGGATTGTGAATCAGTGTATAATTTCCATGGCATATTTCAAATTGTGAATCATAGAATATAAAACATGTTTCAAATTATCAAGAGAAAACTCTCAAGTTAAAAAAAATGTTTGGGATTACTTGTGCAGTTCAAATACACACATAAATTCTCAGGAATTTTCAATTATCTTCACACTAATGACAGGTTGTTAAAAGACTAGCACTAATGGAACACCCTACATATTTCTATAAAATTCCTAATTAATATCAGGTGTACGTTTACTTGCAAAATAGAGAATAAGGCAGATATTCAGAGGATTGTAATGATAGAGACCCAATCACTTGTTGCCGTGGGATTTGGGGCATTTGTATATGGCCTGTAAGAGTAATTCTTAGTAACTCTTTGATTAATCTTGCATTTTCTATCAATGCTTTATGTCTACTGGTACTGGTTAAAGGTAATGTAAGTAACTTAAAATCCCAGTTTTTGTGTAAGAAAGCAGGTAAGCTTCTAGAGGATAGAGAACATCTCAATTTGACCAATCATTTAGCCAATTGTTTGCCCCAATTAGCAATTTTAATATGTCAATTGCTTTTTGATTGCACACAGAGGGAAATGCTTATTTGAACAGTTACGCAGTTGATTTGAAATTTGTCAGGCCTTTAAAAAATATAAGTACTATATCATGGATACTGTTTATAGTTTTGCTTATATGATAGAATGATATATAGTTACATGACTTAAATTAAAACATAGGTAAATAGTAGTCTAGGAATGATGATATATGGCAAAAGTCCTCAAGATTGTGAATGACTGGTTTCGGGGAAAAAAACTGCTAAAGCAATCAATTTTCTAAACTTTGGGGATTAAAAAGCAAAGGAAAAACACTGATAAAAGGTAACACACTCCAAAAACAAAACAGAAGAACATGCCAAAAGCCTACAGAAACAATAAAGAGAACTGTAATGCTATGAAAATCAATAATTGATTTAAACAATGAAATATACTAGTTCTATTGTTCTTGACAATAATGAACTGTTGAGAAATATGAATTTGAAAAGTAACCTGGCCTGTGAATGTGAGTCTTTTCTTAGGTGGCCTTAGGCTGAACAGAGAACCATTCCTCAGCATATTTTTTCCTAAATAAAATAGGAAATCTATTACTAAATATTATAATGTATGAATAGAAATTATGATTTTGACATGCTTGATACTATGACAAAGATTTGTGAGGGATGAAATGATTCTTACATAGCATCCTTCTAAGGCCTGTAAATAATAGATTGAAGTCCTGGGTGCACTTGGAATCACCTGAGAAGATTTTTAAATGTCCCCAACTTGCATACATTCATATATAAATATCTAGTCTAGTGTTTGTACCTAATGTTAGTATTTTCTTAGTAAACTCTCCAGATGATTCTAGAGGATGACCAGAATTGAAAACTATAGGAACCAAACAAATGGGTCTAAAATTTTAGGCTTCAGAAGAATTGTTTGGAAACCTTGTTAAAAATGAAAATTTAGGGTTGGGGATGGTAGAGTGCATGCTTAGCATGAACGATGCCCTGGGTTCAATCCCCAGCACTGTTTAGTTAAAAAGGGAAATTCATATTGGACCCTAATAGTATGGCGGTGGTACCCCAAATTTATTTAAATGATAAGGTTCCCAGGTAAGTCCAATGTGAAGGCCCAGTTTTTGAGAATCACAGGTGAAGGATTTGTTGTTTTTGTCATTACAACTGCCCTTGATCTTTGGAATGCAAATTCAATGATTGCATCTGATGAATCTCACCATAAACTGGGTGTTTTTTAAGCACTTCCAAATTATCACATCAAAACTCACAATTAAAAATCATTTAAACTGGGTGCAGTGGCACATACTTATAATCCCAGGGAGTCAGTGACTTGGGAAGCTCAGGCTTGGAATATATGTCTTCAAAAATGTTCACTTCACTCTTTAATAGAAAAAATTCATCTATTTATAATAAATTAACAACATACCTTCCTTACAAAAGAATTTATGTCTACTGACCATTTTTTATGTATAAAGGAAGAAAAATAAAATTAGAGATATCAAAGACATTAATTGTCAAAATAAATACATAAATATCAATTTTGTTCGTTACAATTAAGTAACAATTGTTTTCCCACAAGTTAACAATTTCATCAAAAGATTAATGAAGAGTTTCAGTGTTTTATTTAGCATATGAGTAATTTCTAGCATTTGTTAAAAAGAGCCATTGATTCCTGGTTCACTGTCCAAAATAATTGAACTCCAGAAAATTCTTATGATCATGTAATTTAGGGAACCACTATTCTAATGAATGTCATAAAGTATAAAACTGAATTCATACAGTGTCAATAAATTTAGTTAATTCTGCATGAGATGATCTGTTAAATGGATCACCTTGCATTACTTCAGCAAACTAACAACCTACACAACAGTGTCAAACTAGTTTCTTTATTTCACCCTTCAACCATGTATTCTGAAAATAAAGTTCCAGTCACCTAGATTTATCTCGCTGGACAGATTTTGATTCTATGCCCCTTGTTTTGCCAAAATGATTACCAGTGTTAAGGTTTTTAGCTTCTGTTTCTTAAAAAGAAGGTATTATTTGATAAAAGATCCTCATGAACCAATCATATCACTGATCTTAAGTGCATATTTCAAGGACATTGCCCTTGTTAGTTAAGAGGAAATATTCGCATACATTCTTCATGGAGTAGCCACATTAAAGAGTTTCTGGAGCGTTGGTTTCAAGATTATAAAGATGTTGCTCATTCCTCAATGATTTCCACAGTCACTGAAAGCCTTCTCACCATCTAGGGCTTTATACTACCAGAACATCTAAAAAATAATATGCAATAGTAAATTTTGAGTGCAATATAGCCCTTGATATTCCTACACTGAACTGAATGAGACAATATGCCAATTTAACTTGAGAACATCTTCTCCACAACAGCAGTTCAAAATCAACTGTGACAATGAGAAACCTTTAGTTTGCTAAATACGTTCACATACACACATGCATGTATAATGTATACACAGTCCAAAATTAAAACTACACATTACCAATATATTTAAATGAGCTAAATCAATGTATGTGCTAACTTAAACAGCTATGAGTTTCCAAGGTAATGCATTCTATCAGGAAATTAGCCAGTGGATCATTTTTGTACAGGCTAAAAATAAATACCCAGGTTTCTGTTCAAATAACTTTTCTTTAAGGACATGCATTTTATTTTAAAAGAGAGAGTCAGCTCATTCTTACTTTTCCCATAAAAATTCTGTGATTGTCTCCATTTCTTACTTTTTCCATTACATGGTAGTCCTGAATTATTTATTTATAAAGAATGAGGGGTGTATTGCACTCAGCAACTATCACAAGAAAAGCCCGTGAAAGCACTGAAGTTATTACCATGGGCTTCCTATCTTTTGGTCGATTTTATTTTTCCAGGACTGTGAAATAACTTATTTTTCAGATTCCATTTAAATTACATCCTTAGCAAATAACGTGTCCTCAGCAAAGCCTAACTTTAGAAATACAGTTACTGATAAGAAATTTTTTAGTTTTCTCTTTACAGACTCTGTGGCATCACTGAAGTGAAATAGAAGCACAATAGAATTAAGTAAATTTACAACTGATGATCTTATGAGTACTGCATCTTAAGTATTCTGCACCAGGAGGTGACCTTGTATTCATAGTCATCTTCAAAACAGATATCTAAATATTGCTGTGTATCTTCATGAGAATAGTGGACATGGAATGAGAAATCACAAAAAGGGGAGAGCAGAGATTTCTGCTGGTGTAGCATTAGAGAAGCATAATTTTCTATTGATATCTCTAAAGATAACTATGGCTTATAGGTAAGACTACATAGCTGATTGTAGTAAGAATAACATGCTAAGAATTTGTACTTTTCTTTTTAAGAAGGAAGGAAATCAGTTACTAAATATGAATGCTGCATATGTTAGCAATAGGGATAGTGATTTTGTAATTTTGATTGCACTTGCCTTAAATTTTTTCCAAACAATTATAAATATATATATATAAACAAATATAGATGAAGATGGTTGAAGTACATTGTTTAGAATAGGCAAGTTCTGCACTGACTATACTTTTTTACTTAATTTAATGCATAATGGCAGAATATATTTGCCAGATTCATGTAAAGAGCATATGAGCACATGATAACAACAGTTTGTATAAGCACAAGGTGTTTTATGTTCAGATTAAAAATTAACAATGATAACTTTTGGCGTGACTGCTTTAAATTTCAAAAAGTCGTATGTTCAAAGATACATTTATTACTTGCATAAGAATATTTTTGTATAATATTGAGAAAGGTTTAAAAATGGACTTGCTTTATGGAGTGAAACTTTCAGAGAAAATAAACAGGGTTTATGTCCAGTTTGTAAAATGTTTTCTTTCAAGATTATTCTTCCACTGGTTAAATATCAAGAATATGACGACTTGAAATACTTTTTTTTTGTGAATTGAACAATACCGCCAATAATAACACAAAACAAAATAAAACAATGTGAATTAAGTTTTGTATGCAAACTTCTTTTAACCAATGCCAGTATATCCTGAAAACAAAAAAGAAGATCCATTTTTGTGAGTATAATGTTAGAAATAATTATCTATGTGGTTTACCATCTGATGCATGAATATATATCCATATTCATTACAAGAAAAACATTTCTTTGGGAGAAATTTTATTCTTCATGCTCAGTCTAAAATTATATTTACTTTCTAATATGAAGAACAATAAGACAAATTAATAGAATCTCATACATCATATTAAATATTTACGACATCAAAACTAATATATGAAGATTGTCCTTGAGTTTATAAGAGGTTCAGTGTGTTGAGCAAAATTATCAGAAAATTTGTGAAAAAGAACAACTCTGAAAATAGTGTGCTGATTAATATTTACTACGTATATATTTAACTCCCATATAAACATATGTGTATATCTGTATCCCACATGTATACATGTATATGTGCTTATATATATACCATATATATGCATACATATATCATACACACACACACATATGTCCCATATAATGTAAGTATTCTTAGTTTAGATATCAACTTTGAAATCTATAAAATTAAACGTGAGTTGATTTGGATACTAAATAGTATCTTCAAGATTGCAAATGTATCTTGAAGATTAAAATGAGAAACTGGATCATTTAAGAATACTCCCAGATAAAGTAGGGATTTTCCCACATAAGTAGTTTTAAGTAGGTTCTTTAAATTCCTTCTAAATTAGAAAAAAATTTTAGGAACTGAAAAATAACATTGTGTTCTGTGACAAGAAAACCAGAAAAAGAATCAAGATTTTAAGATATGAAATATTGTACTGCAGCACTGTGGAGTGTGAAAAAGTAATGGACTAACAGAGAGGTGTGTTTTTTTTAAAAACTTTATAAAACATTTCTTCCAAGAGGCCAAGCATATTAAAATGAAAAGCTAGTTTCTGGTATATCACAGATGTTTCTATACCCATGGTAAGTATTACTGCTTCTTAATGATGCACTGTTATTCTACATTTTGAACATCTGTGTAAAACTTTGTAGTTATTACTGTGTCAGGTTGTGCCCAGAGGAAATGCCATAATCAAGAGTGGGTGGAAACAGTTGCTCAAAAAGTATTATAGGCATTTATTTGAAAAAAATCAAGAGTATTTAGATCAATAAAAATAATGAAATTTAACTCTTAAAATTGACCCTTTTGTGTTGTTCTCTCACCTAACCCTAATTCTCCTATATAATATCACTAGATCAAATATATTGCTCTAATTTTATTACCTTTCTTACAATTCATCTAAGAATTTGGCTAAACTAATAATATAGTCTTCCTCTTTGATTTGCCTCTCTGTGTCTTCAGAAGAAAAAAAGGAATAGAAAAATTAAACTTAACCCTCCCCCCACACACACATTGTGGATTTTTCCCCCTGATTTGTAATGTTCTAAACTTCCCTGCTCTAGGGCTAGTAGACTGCTTCAGATATATAGTCCCAGGTCTATATTGTAGTTAAAGAAATCTTTTCATGATGGTGTCAATAGAGTTAGTAAGTCAGCTTATGAAAGGATTATGGAGATAGAATTTAGGTGATCCTCTAAGGTTAGGGGTCTGAAAGTCTGATCTTGAGTTTTCTGAGCTCAAATTTGTTAACAGACCTAAAACGACCATTCTTTCTTGCACAGATGCATGCTAATCAGGAATTTTTGGACTGCCAACAAAACAAATGACACCTATTAATCGTGATTAAAAAGTAATGCTCTTACCTGGTAGGAAAGCCACATCATAATAAAAGTATGTTTAAAATATGAAATCATAAAGAATAGAGTTAATAGAAAGTACTTAATGTCAAATATCATAATGCATAATATGTCCCATACGAAGATATTGTTACTATTCTAAGCCTCCGTTCTGGGAATTTTCATCCTTATACAGAATTAGAGAGACAAACAAATGCTGACTGCTGGTATTGTTTTATTCTGGATGCATGGATGCCCCTGGTCCTCCTATTAAATAGTGCATTCTTATATGTGACTATATGGCTATGCCTGGTTTTTCCTGCCTAGAATATGAGTGTTAACAAAATTCATTAACTATTTGTAAATCTCTGCCTGTCACAGGTGCTCTTCTTAAATGCTTTGTGTTCTTTTAGTCTTGGAAGACAACCTTCATCTTCAACTTTTGAGTCACATGTTTTGTTACGTAAGTTCGATACATCATTAAGATCTATTGATTTGAGCTGACAATGTTTAACCCTGTTCAGTCACATCATCCAATGTTGGACACTTATAAAACCTTAAATTGATTAACAAATATACTACTTATGTTAACTTTTGCAGTAAATGTTATGTTTTTAGAGTTTTATTCTTTTGAGAAAAGTAATACATGAATAATCAGAGCATTTGAAAAACAGACTACATAAATATGTACATGAAAATATATGTAAAGGATATATAAGCTCTAGATTGTGATTTCCAGCCTGTTTTAATGCACTGTGTCCATCTCATTGAAATATTCACAGAACTGAAAACTTGGAAATTAGTGGGTCAATAATCAGATTAAATGTAGTAGACCTCACTTATCTATTACAATGAAGGAATAAAGAACACCAGAGAAATGGTCCTAGGGCTTATTTTGAGATTCTGCCAGAGAAGGGTCACTGGTTACTTGGTTCTTTTGAAGATGTCCCCTTAAGATTATGTTTACCAGATTAGTCCATCTGCTAACTTAACTATATGGAAGCTCTAGCAGGGACAGCAAGACAGGGTATAAAGTAGACAAGTAGCTTACTTAAAGTTCAGAGAGCATGTGCATGGTGTGTGACCTCTTTTGTTCCTGAATTTTAAATCTGAAAAAAATAGGTTGATGGTAATACCTTCCATTAAGGTAAGTAGTAAGAGTTCTTTCCTTGCTTGCTTCATTTATTCATTCATTCATTAATACAGGCTTTGTTCTAGTTGTTGAGGACATACTGGAGAATCAGACAATATTCTTCACCCATGGGTTTTATTCCCTGGGAAGTGGTGAAAGAAAAAGGAAGACTCAGTATAAATGAGAAAATTTCAGACAGTAATTCATGCAAAGATAATATAAATAGGAAGAAATAACTACCTAAGGAGCTTAATTTCCTTAGAATGATGATTGAAGGTTGCTTGGAATATGTAAAATTATGACTGAACCTAGAATCAAAAGAAGGGGACAACCAGAGAAGATCTGGCATTAACAACTGTTCAGTCCAAGGAACCAGTGAATAAAAAGACCTTGAGGGAAGAATAAGGTTGGTGTGTTTGAGGAAGAAAATGAAGGTTGCTGTTGTTGAGTCATTGTAAATAGAGATTAAGATAATATATGTATATGTTTACATATATGTAGACACATATATACATATATATGTGTACATAGATATGTATAAAGATATTTCTCTATAGCATATCATATAGTAGATGCTAAATACATAAAATAACTAAGGGATTAAATTTTAAAAATTTGTGTTTACTTAATGTTAAATGAAGTTATCTATAGTACTTTTCCACATTTTACCAAAACATGTTTGAATTGTAATTTTTCACTGATGTCCAGGAAAATCTTTAATAGGTTGCAATTAAGAGCATTTATCCTCATCTCACTAAGTATTGCACCAAATCAACTATAAGAAAAAACAAACCAAATCAAACCAAAACATGCACTCAGCTGAAGGATTTGATATGCTATATCCAATCCACAGGCTAATCAGGGTCTATATCATTTGGTGGAGGTGTATGAGGAGCAGAGTTCAAAGATGAGTGTGTAATGCCTCTTTTACCCAACAGACTCTCGCCTCTTCTCTGAGATGTGCAAGGAAAGAGTTGGGAAGGAGAGACTTGTGAAAAGCATCTCTGTAACAAATTACCCCCAAAATGAGTGGTTTGCAACAACCACCACTTTATTAAATTTCATATGAACTGATTGGATTCAGCTGCAGTTCTGCTGATCTCATTTAGGGTCTTGTTCAGTTGTAGTCATGTTGGAGATGGTGATGGAGTTCTATGGAGGCTAAACTGGGGTGCCAGATGGTTGCACCTCTCTCCCTCTCCATGTTGTTCAGGGCCTCTGCTCTCCATCTGGCTTCTCCATAAATTTTCTCCATGTGATCTCTCCAACTGATTACTGGTCTCCTTCCATTGCAGCCTGAGTTTTCTAAAAGTGCAACAGGGAAGGCAGCCAGGTCTTAGGGTTCAGCATCACATGACCCAAATCCCTTGATTAAAGTGAATCAAGTCAGAGGGCCAGCCTAAATTCAGTGTGGGAAGGGATCACACAAGTGCAAGAACTCTGGAAGGCATGGTTCATGGTGGACATCTTTAAAGAGTGGCTGTGCAAAGCATCTCTGTTACAAATTACCCCAAAAACATGTTGGTGAATTGATGAGAGGGAGGAATCCCCTGTTTAGAATCTACTGAAGGACCACACCTCATGGAACCACTGCATGGTTGGTCTACTAAAGATCATAAGTCCACAGCTACATGGAACAACTGCATGGTTGGTCTATTAAAGGTAGTTAAGTCCACAGCTGCATTCAGCATCTCAGCAAAACAGTTTAACCTCAGATGTTCATTATCACCACCAACTTTAAAAAAAAACAAAACACAGAAGCAGAAAATCATCTCTTCCTTCCTCTCCTCCTTTTGACAAGTGTTCTTTCTTATTTTAGGAAAATGGGGAAGCAGCTTTTTGGGGGAGACTTCATATTGAGATTCAGTTTTGCTTGTAATGAACTAATGCTAAACCTCATTACCAAGTACCCTGGGTGTCACTCCTTGATAAGTGAAGATTCAGAGGCATGTAGTGTTAAAATATTTCCTACCTGAAGTCCTCAGAACTGGATACAAATCACAGATACATTTCCTTAACCAAAAGGTCATACTAACCCTTTGAGCAAGAATAGAAAAGTTGAAGCTATGTTAAATTCTCATTAGCATTTCTTTGATCAAATGTATATTTTCCTTCTTTTCACACTTTTTTTTTCAAATGCAAATATGTGCTTAAACATTAGCCACTGAGCTGCAACTGGGAGAGCATCCACAGAATGTTTAAAAATGCAAATCAGCACCTCAGAGAGGAAAAGATGAACCTTCTCTACTTGGCTCTTTTGTACACAACAGCAAGCAATGGAAAGTACAATTAAATAGAGTTTCTCTGAACTCCTCCATCAAGAAGTATGTATTATCAACTGAACTATAAGTGTCTGTGCAGCAAGAAGTCTTAGCAAAATGCCATGTGTGCCCCAGAGATTCCAAATGGAATACAATTGCAGTTAAATTGAGACGCAATTAAGGAAAGTGGCCCAAATCTGTGTTCGTAAAGATCAAATACAAAGTTTTGTTTGAAATTCAGCTCAGTCATTTCATTCCGTGGATGATTTTTAAAGTAAATATGAATTATGAATATAAAACGATGGAGGTAGAGGCTTGTAGGAGTAAATCATCCATGCTGCTTTATTTAGAAGAAACTGCCCAATTCAAGAAAGAATGACACACACTAAAATGATGAGTTTTTTTCCAAAAATATTAAGAAATGCAAGTAAGTCTACAGATACCAATTAAGCACTGCACCAGAGTTGCTGAGGTCATAAAGAGATGAAATGGTTGTGCTTACTAATGACAGGTGAAAGGGTAAAGTGGTACAATGGTCTCTTAAAGTGAAAGAATATTAATTCTCATCTACTTGGAAACTTTCTCTTCATTTTAGTCTCTTTAATTATCTATAGTCTACTGAACATTCCACTGAGAATCTTAGCCAGCCCAGAATATCACACTACTAGAAATAGACATTTTAAATTGGTGTCTTTGTTACCCTCAGACTCCTAGGCCAGAGGCCTGACTCTGCAGGTCTCAATAAATCTGATCTAGTCACTTGCCTCAGAAATAAATGGAGAAAGCTTTCATGGAAAACAGAAAGGGAACTTAAATCAGTATAGTAGCACTGGAAAGCAAAAGGGGACCAGGGTTTCCAGTCCCGCCTTTAGGGGTACTGACATGAGCTTCCAGAAAAGGTGGACCAGAAATATGCACAGTCAGCAGTCACAGTTAAACTGTGGTCTGGTTGATTGTTATCTCAGGATTGGTAGGGTGAGGCCTTGTCAGTGCTAATTAGACAGTTGTTATTGCCTTGGGGATAATTTTGACTCATCACATGATGTTTATGGGTCAGACCTGTTGTTCCTGGAATCCAAGGTGATATCCAAAGAAGATAAATGCAAAATGAAGGCAGAGATGTCAAATTTTACATTTGCAGGCCCACATGAAGGGTCAATTTTTTATGCAAAAGTAGCCCTTAAGTCCCTGTTACATCTTCATACAGAGAACCATAATTCTTTCTCCTGATACCCCTCTGCCTCCTAATTATACTTCTACTTCCCCTTCTTCTTTCTTCTCCTTTCATGATATAAGGAAAAGAATATAAACCATGAAGTTAGGGAAACATAGTTTTCAATCTTGGCTTCTCAACTTGTTATGGACTTTTATCAAGTTAGTTTTAATCTACTTGAGCCTCAGGTTTTATCCATAGAATAGAAAAAATAATAACTACCTCACAGTGTTTTGTGAATATTAAATTTATAGATTGATGGCACACAAGACATCTAGGTGGGTTATATAATTTTAGCTGCTACAGCAATTTAAAAAATATCCACTCACCTAACTTAGTAGGCTTTATTTCTGAAGGTGTTTCAGTCATTCTGGGCATTGGGATTTTTCCATTTGTATCCTTACCAGCCCATAGGCTTCAGAAAAGTTATGAGGATAGAGGAGGCCACCCCACTTGATGGTTAAAAGGTTTTTATGAAAACAATATGACACTTTCACTTTCTATTAAGTCAAAAACTAGTTATTTGGTAACACCTAAAGTGAGTTATACAGAAAGGTATAGGCTGAAGCTGGACAAGTCCTCTCAGCAACAACTCAACATTATAGAAGTCCCAGTATATTATGGACTGCCATTTATGCACCATAGTCAACCTTTGATCTGTACATATCCCTTCATACCTTTCTCTCCTACCCCTATGTAGACAGTGCCTCTCTGCCCCCACAGGTGACAAATTAAATTTCCATCCAATATCTGTATTCAGTTAAGTCTTAAATTGATTGCTAATGAATCTTCCTCCTCATTAGTATCCTACAGATGCTTATGGAATAAAAAGCAAATTTTATGCCCTGTCCTTACCTCCAGGATACTATGATGGGGCAAAGACAGAAAAACCCCAATTTTCAAAAATTACACTTGGAAAAAAGACAAGAATGGGAAGCACAGGGATTGCTGATCTGCAGAAATTCTGAAATGCTAGAAGGCAAACCTTGTAGAGAGTCCAGCTTTGTACCCTAGAAGTGAATGAAGTCTCATTAATGACTATATCCTCACTATTTTTCCATATAGAACTCTATTCTCCATTACTTTTTATGTCTAATGGCTCCATGTCGGGGAGGGGATTCCTATCTTCTTTCCTTAATTGACTCTGTACTGTAAGCAATTAACAATACCCTCCTTGGTAGCTGTACACCTTTTTAGGGCTATTTTCATGCTTGCATAAATTCAGATGTCTGAATAGTTTTAACTTTTGGTTAGTCAAAAGTTTTGACCCCTATATGAGTTCACCATCTCTATGGCAATACAATTGCTTCACAACATTATTGACTATGAATTGATTAGCATTTAGTCAGTCCACTTAGTTTCTAATCATCTTCAAAGTTCTTTCCCAGACACAATTCTCCCTTCTAACCTACCCTTTTATTTTCCTACCTTTTGCCATTCTCTCAATGTAATCATGATTTTTTTTGAGATAATCTGAAAAAAAAAGTGGAAAGAAAAACATTCACAAGCTGATCTTTGCTGCAGGGTTTAGTTCCTCCACTCTAATGAGAAATTCAAATTGGCATTTGTTACTCAAATTTTCTTGAATTTTATCGTTTACTCTATAGTTTCAAAAGTAATTTGCTTTCTCAGCCCTGTAGAGAATTGAATTTCTTGAATCTATTCATTTTCATTTCTATACTCAAGTCATTTCGTTCATGAGCTCAATTGTGTGTGTGTGTTAGAGAGAGAGAGAGAGAGAGAGAGAGAGAGAGAGAGAGAGAGAGAGAGAGAGAGAGAGAGACTGAGACTGGTTAAACACAGAAAGTTCTAGCCAACACATACTATAACATTGTTTTCCCACACCTTCCCTTAAGGCCATAGGAACTTAACCTTCCTTTTGAGGTATCACAGGCAACACTTTCGCCAAATGTTTTGCCGCTACAATGTATGGGGCTCCATCTTTCTAGCCTTCTGATATAAGTTTCCACAATACCCCCAACTATATGTTACCCAATGACACATTTGTGTTGGCAGTAGCACCCAACTTCAAGGAATTACTTTCTGTAATCATCATGCTTGATGATGTCACATACAAATCTTCAGATTTCAGTGGCTTAATCCAATAGTTTGTTTCTCTCTCTTAACATTATAATGCTATTGTCTCTGATCATCCCATACCCTTCCACAAGACAGTTTCCTTCCAACATCTGGTTCCACCACCTCCTAAGGCTTCAGAATCTCTCTGTATTCAGGTGGTAAATGGAGGGAAAAGTGTGTAGAAGACCCTCCCACTTCCTAAAGGAATAAAGGAACTAACCTAAAAACAACAATCACTTCTTCTGCTCAAATGCTATTAGATAATACACATGATAGATTTGATTTTGCAGGGCGAAGATTCTGAAATGAAGAGTATTGTGTGGAAATTTTATTAGGGAGGATTCTTAGAAACAACACTGGTAGAAAGGAACAGAACAAAATAGGATTGGGCAGAGGAAAATGTTGGTTTGTGATGTAGTTCCAAAAAATCCCCTTGGGGAACTGTGAAGGGAAAATATTCCCATAGAATTGTACCATGTTGCAGCAATGGTACCAGTCATTTGTTCTGCATAGACTAGTCATTGAATGCAGGCCACCTGTGTAAAATTGAGTGAAGTATATTGTTGCAGCTCAGGGAAGTTTTCTGAGAGTGATACATCTGAAAGTTAATGTCTGGTAAATGTTGAGAAAACTGAGGAAGAAAATACTAGAAACCTTGCAGGGGGTTCTAAGCAGTATATCACAGTTTTCACCACAACTGATCCCAATGCACTGAATTTCAGAAGGGCATGGGAAATGTCACCTGACTAGGAACAACTTCATATCATGGAAAAGAGAGCACTAAGGCTTGGTGGCAATCTCTGATAGCAATCAAAACTAGCATTTTTCAGAAGCTCAGCATGGTTTCAAAGAAATAATTTCATTTTTATAATAAGCTGTATAATGTGCCTTATACAAATATTAATATCACTCTGACAATCAAACTTACTCACTATGTTCATGCATTTGGATTACTTGTGCAACTGCATGTATATTTCAATTCATAAATTTTACAAAGTTCATTAAGTGTATTTACATTTTCAAAATATTCCCAAATGTGCATGAACATGGAAAAATATAGTTTTGAGTCATTGAAGTGTCCCTTTTAGATAAGTAATATATATAAAACTTTTAAATTCTTAACTACACTTTTTGATATGTGTAAAACATGATATAAGTCACGGATTTCTTATTATAAGAAAATATGAAATATATTTAAATTAATGTTATGCTCTAACATAAATTATGGGTGAACTATAAAATTTGGAATCTTCCTATAAGTGGCTACATTTTTTAAACCAATCATATAAAATTATAATAGTTTCTAATAAAAATACATTTATTGAATTCAAGTGTATGGTTACATGTTTAGCATGACTTCAGAGGTGTCTAGAAGGCTGAAAAATTTGGGTTGGTCAAACCAAAATGACCTTTCATTGAGATTTTATTTTTGTACTGGGGATTGAATTCAGGGGCACTTGACTACTGAGTCACATCCCCAGTCCTATTTTGTATTTTATTCAGAGACAGGGACCACTGAGTTGTTTAGCACCTGACTTTTGCTGAGGCTGGCTTTGAACTCATGATCCTCCTGCCTCAGTTTCCCAAACCACTGGGATTACAGGTGTGCACCACCGAGCCCAGCTTTCACTGTGATTTTTGCTTTGGCATCTTTAGTGGCTACCAAATATATCATTGAGGTCTTCCAAGGAACTCATGTTTTGAATATACTCCAATTTTGATGCATAAATTGTCCCTCGGCCTTTAGCCTATATTTGACTCATAGTCATAGTATTTCCAGTGGAACCAGTTTATGTAATCCCAAAGACAGAGAATGGCAAAGACTTCAATGACATTGTTTGCAACATTAGAACAACCAGTCCTTTATCCCTTAGAAGAAGACCACTCCCTTTGAGGTCTTAGCCATCCTGCTATAATTTGTCCCTCAGGCAGGAAAAGAGAAAATCTACTGCTCCCTCGACTAAGTAATGTCTAAAATTCCAACCCTGAAGAATCAATCCCTTACTCTAAGAGCTCCATATTTAATTAAAGTACAAATAAATATCTTGGGTGAAGTAAGTGTAACTTTTATCAGATAATAATACCTTTAGGTGAATAATTTATCACATTGTTTTATGAAACATAATAAAGAAGGAGAAGAACCTGAAGACCAACTATGCTGAGTACAGGAATAAGATTATTAACAAGTTTGTGCACAAGAGTGTGCATTAGCTATTGATTACTTTGAAATGAATTATACCAAATCACCAGAGGCTTAAAATAATACTCATCTAAGTATATCACAGTTTCTGTGAAATCTGGATAGAGATTAACTGAGACCTCTGTTTCAAGGCCTGGCACAGAATTACATCAATGTGTATTAATGTGTTAACTCATCTATGGTCTCATCTGAAGGGATAAAGGTCTGCTTCTATGGTTACTTATGTGGTTGTTGACCAGTTTCAGTTCCTTGTGGGATTAAATTGAATGCCTCAGTTTCTCATTGACTATTTGTTTTGTTTTGCAGTGCTGGGGATTGAACCCAGGGCCTTGTGCTTGCAAGGCAAGCACTCTACCAACTGAGCTATCTCCCCAGCCCTCATTGACTATTGAACAGAGGTTTCCCTCTATTCCTTGCCACACTGGCCTTTCCACTTGTTTCTTCAAAGTGACATAACTCTGAAGGCAGAACACAGAGAGAGGAAGAAATTGCCAGAAAAGAGGAAGTCATAGTTTTTAAAACTTAATTATGTAAATGACATTTTATTACCCTTACAAGCAGGTCACTATGTCCAGCCCAAACCCAAGAGGGTTTACACAAGGGTATAAATACCATGAATTAGGAATTATTGAAGGATATCTTAAAAAGTTGCCTACCACAAAATATTTGAATGCCAAGTGAGGAGAATGGAAGTTCTAATAGCTAACTTTCCTAAAATTTCATATCTTGTCTTTGCTGGGATTTAGCCCAAGTAATTTCTCAAATGTCATGATTCTAGCACCATAATGTTGAATTCAATAGAAAGCAAACTGAGTGAAACCCAGAACTTCTATGAATCTCAATTTTAACAACAAAATAAGAATAATGATGCTTACTTTAAAGGCTAGTCCACGCAGATTAACTGAGAACAGTTTAAGAGGTAAGATTGTGGGTAATTTTGCTTCTCTGCATGTTTTTGAATTCCTTAACATTTTTCTAAAATCATACATATGGTTTTAAAAAATTTTTAAAGACATGCAAAAGCATTCAGTATATCATTCAGGATATATTAGATATTCAAGTAAATACTACAGTATTTTGGCTCTAAACCTGAACTACTAAATAAAGAGTATATTTTAGCCATGGATTTGATTATGGCCTTAATGCTCCTTTATTTAGAGATTAATTGCTGCAAAATAATCATTTTACAGCAATTAACCTCTAAATAAAGGAGAAATGAGGACAGAGCAAATTCACTCCTCAATGCTTAATGCAAATTGGGAATGTGCTCCATCAATGTTCAGTATACAAGAAGCTGGTAATTATATTTACTTGGATGAGACCTGCCTTATCATGTACAAGATTCTTGCTAACATTTAAGAGGAGAAATCCACATACCCTAAATGCAGGCAATTTATCTTTGTCTTAGTTCACTGCAACTTAGTGACACTTCTTTATCTCATTTCCTACTTAACTTTATGCCAAACACACACTGAAAATGTTCTTTATTGTTACCCTGTACAGTTTTCTCTGTTCTGTCCCTTCTGATATAAAGAGTGACATTTTCCTGTTTTTTATAATTTGGTTTGTTTATTTTATCATTGTCGTTTTATAGCAACCTCTCTTTTAAATGCATTGTGTGCTCATTCAACAAAACATTGCTGAGTTTTTAAAATAGCAAAGACATTTTGAGAATTTAGTCTCATAAAAATATATACTCACAGAATTTTAGGATCTTAGGATCTATGAGAGAAATTATATGACCACAAACAAGACAAATAATGTAAAAGTGATCAATTTGTACTACTCTGATCAAAAAAGGCAAAATTAGGTGCCATTTGACACAGGACATGGAGGCCAAGCTTTGAAATATTCATAGGAAATTGCAAACAGTGTGTCAAAACATAATTCTCAAAATGTTAAAAACATGATGCTCATGCAAATATGGAATGCACATGTATCAAAGATTTGACAATAATGAGAGAAACAGCAGGGTGCTAAAAATGGTTCAAAGGAGAGTTTTTTTAAAAACAGATTTATATAATCAGTCAGTATGTCAAAAGAAGGATGAAATTAATTTGCTAATAGATGAAAAATTAACATCCCACAGGGCAATAAAACTATCATTTGTAGTAGTATCTCCTCATCAGTAGTCTCTCTGTCCTATAAGTTAACACATAACTTCAGAGATTGTACCCTAACCAATGAAGAGTAAACAGTAATTCAAGCAAAGATTTAGTCCTCCTGAGAATTAAGTGATTCTTGAGTGGACCTGTCAGGCAGTGCTTCACTATGATGTTAAAATAACACATAGTCTTTCTCTAAGTCATTCTAACCTCAAAGTTTTGGATACATTTTCTTAATAAGGACAAATGACATGAACATGGACACACAGATTTCTTTTCAGAAAGTGGCACAAAGACAAGGAGTTGGCAGTCTTTCTATAAAAGGCCAGATGGTAAGTATTTTCTACTTTGGGGGCCATGATTCCTCATTATAACTAGTCGTCCCTCCACTAAAGTGCCAAAGTAGCAATAGAAAATAGGTAAGCAAATACATATGACTGTTCATCTAAAACTTTTTAATGAGCACTGCAATTTGAATTTCCCATAATTTTAATATGTGGTGAAATGTTATTCCTTTGATAAAATTTCAGTCATTTAGTCATATACAAAAAACTCTGCAAGCCATACAAAAATGGTCTGGCAAGTTGTATTTGACCACAGAGTGAAAGAGCACCAACTCCAACAGAGAATAACTGGAGCAACACATGTTGTTTTGGATCAATAGTAAATAAGATAGCAAATAATTTGAGGCCAGAAAATACATGACATCAATTAACTTTTCTACCGAGACATGGAGAAAGGTAAGGTATCAATGTTGGCATTAGTGGTGTTTTTTTAAAGTGACATTTTAATGTTTTCATGAGATTAATATGGAAGAGATGTTTTATAAGAGATAAAGGAAGATAAGATCAGAGGTGGCAAAACTAGGTTAAAATTTTTCATTAATTAGGTGTGAGAAGATCACCATATGGTCCAGGCTATGGTGAAATTTTCTGTTGACCATTTTTTAAGAGCTCAAATATAAAGGGCAGGAAAGAGCAATTATTTAAAGCTTAAAGATATTCCAACTATAGGCATTTAGCAGAATGTTGGGAATGCCTGTATGGACTTTGGAAGATAGTATTTTCCCAGGGGAAAATTTTTTGGAAACTTCTTTAGGGAAGAGAGAGTAAGGAGCCATAGGGATAGATGGAATGTTCAAAGAAAAATTGCATATAATGGACTAATCAAACTAAGGACAGAAGCTGGTATATTTGGTAGCAGAAGGGGTAAGAGCAGGGGGTGGTTAGTGGAATGCAAAAAGATAAACAACCTATTTAAAGTAAATCATCAGAAAATCTGAAAAATTAGAATTGTTTAGAATTATAGAGGTCAGGTCTTTATTCTGAAGGGAAATGATGATTGATGGTAAGGTGATATGTAGTTTATGGGTACTTGCTAATTTTACTTTTGCTTTTATTTTTCAAGATTAGAGATTAAATTGAGTAAATAGACTTCTAAAGTGACAGAATATCAACTGACAGGCTTTAGAAAGAGTCTCAAGAACCACCTCTTATGCTTCAAAAAGTGGCACTGTATAGTGGAAACAAATAGAGGGCCTGTGGTATAATTTTGCCTGATTCTTTTGTTAATGGTGTAAACTTTCCAATGGCATGCAACAACTTAAGACGTTAGTCTCCTTTTGTATATAATGTGGGTTCTCTAAAATTCCTAATAGATCTAAAATTCTATGATATTCTTTTTCTTTCTTTTTTTTACATGTAAAAACATTCCTGTGCAATCCCAAAAGAGGGCAATTGAAAATTGCATCCATAGCTTTGAATTCAAAATACTGAATCCCCAAGGAGTTATTTGAAGATAGAAATTAGATTTTTGAGGTATTTTTTAAAAGTTTCAATTTATTTCAATATTTTTAAATCTAATTGGAATGGTACCTCTATCCAAGATAGGGCACAAAAAACTAATGGAAGCACTAATAGTCTTTGGTGCTGAAATTCTATTAATTCAGGAATGGATTATTCTCATACAGACCAGGAGCTATGTTTGGCATTGTTCATTTTGTGACATCCAAATATAATAAAATGGAACTTCTATGAAACAAAGTTTGGAAACTATTGGTCAAAGTGAGTCCAGATGGAATTACTGCAAGAATACCAATGCCTAATGAGTGAATTATTATTCAAAGTCTGACATTGGCAACGATTCCAACATATGGTAAAACATCATTGATGCTCAGAAGATGGGAATACTCCACAGCTGTGACTTGCTTCTGCTGAACGAGTATACTTAGGCATATAATTTGCCACCTGTCAGATAAGAGAGGGAACTGTTCTGGATGTGTATAAAGTATTAAGAGAAGCTTCTGATCATCACTGAATAAATAGGAAGACAGGACCACATGATCATTTTTATATAATAAAATGCATAATAACAAATTAAATTTGGTGTACACATATATGTTCATGTTCTCTAACTTGATCTAAACAGCACTAAATTGATGAGACAAGAGGCAAAGTTATTTCTATTTTGCAATTAGATAAAATGATGCTCATCAAGATAAAATGTTTGCTAAGGGTATCACAGGTATTGTAATGTTGAAGCTGGATTGCATTAGTAATCTATTGCCACACCAATACCATATAACAAACAATCACAAAACCTCACAAGATGTCTTTTCACCATACATCTAGGTTGGTCAGCTTAGCAGCCCTATTTATCAGTCTCAGTTGGGTTCATTCAGATGTCTAGGCTCTAGCTGATTGGTAGGCAATCTAGGATGGTCTTGGCTGGTATGCCTGGAGAGATCCACATCTCTCCACGATTTTCCTTTATTTTCCAGCTCATGATTCTGAGTGTATTCTTTGGGCAATGGTAAAAGAACAAGACAATGAATAGAAACACGAATGGTTTTTCAAGATTCTGGTAACATTTCACATTTTCAAATTTAGAATTCAGAGTCAAGTGGAAGTTATGGATAAAGACTTAGGCCCACTAGTATCTACCACTTGAGAAACATGAACCTGTGCTTGCTGATTCTAATCCAATCTCTTTTATCTTTCTAATGTATATACAGTATAGAGCCCAACTGAATCCCAATTTCCAGGGAAATAGCTGGGCCTTAAAGAATTAATGTGATTTCTATTGATATGTGCTGAATGACAATTAATGTAGGCATCCTTTATTCTCATTCACTCAAAAATATTGTCTACTCTATGCCAGGTGCTAAGCTGTGAGGCTTACTGTTTAGAAATGAATAGAGTAGTCACTTAAGCTTTTTAAAAATAATCGTATATCAAGCCTTTGTGTTTAATCATGTTAGTATAAAAGTTCATCTGTTTAGACTCCTAAAATTCGATATTCCAATATAGCAGCACCTGAGAACTAAAAGGAAAAAACAGGTTGTAGTTCACTTGAATGGTTCTGCTCAATTATCCCACACAGCTCCTGCAGCAGCTGCCACATTCTTCACGGTCTCTCACACCAAATGCATCTTTAATTCTTTTCTCTCTTCTCCCAGACCTGACCCTACTTTAAAAGAGAGCCTGCAGTCCTTTGCTGGCTGGAATATGTCTACAACTGCCTCAAATTACAAAATTTGTTTCCCGTATTGAATGAGTCAGGTGGAAAAAGCAGGAGTTCTCAGATAGAATGTTAGATTACTGGCCTTTTAGAGCTGGAGGAGATGAAAGATCTTCTAGTTCACCCATTTCCAAAATTTTTATTATTATTTTCATTGTAAAGCAGTGGGCCTCCCTCTTAAAATTTCCAAATGAAATCTTTTGTAGAGTTCACAAGTTAGAATAGATAAAAATAGGCTTTCTCTCTTTAAAACAGAACTCCATGTTCAGAGCCCTATCCTCTTAGCTCAGACCAAGCCCAAGCTAAAACTAATAGAGCATTCTGAAATAATTTAAATTTTCCTTAAATAACCTTTGTCAATTTTGAAGATCCTGTTCTTCTGGCCCCCCACTCCCTTAACACTCAGAAAAATGCTAATATGTGACATGCGTGCTGCTACCTCACCTCCTGCCCCTTTGCAAACAGGACTAATCAAGCACATCACTGTTTCCCACCAGACCTGAATTTGGTACCAGAGTTCTTCTCAATATAGAATTAGGAAATTCAATATTTATCAGAACAAATTGAAGTTTGCATTCAAGATGAAGTCTATTTAAAATCTCTCTGAGAGCCTTTCTGCTCACACACATATGCACACACTCACGAGTGTGCATCTTTCTTACACAGGCATTACTCATTCTATATCAATTGCTAATGTTCCCTGGTTAGCCACTGAGGTGCATAAGCCATGAGCTCTGTAGGAAGTGAACTATGGAATTACAGAATCAGCTCTTAGAATCTCAACTTTTCCCCTTACCCAAGCAGAATTAATCTTGAGAAAACATCCTCTACCCATTCCAAAGAAATATATGCTCATGGTTGTTTGAGGAATCACTGGAAACCAGACCCTAGAGAGACCTTCACTAGCTTATAATACTCAGAAGCTGACATTACCCCATCTTAGGGTACAAACTACTTAATGTAAAAGTTCAGGTCTTCCTATCTGCCTCAGCTTTTGACCTGAGGCTGAGAATCCTCAAGCAGTCCCAGCTAGTGATTGCGTGTAGGGAGTAACAGAGCCTGCCATTTCTTCCCAATGCAGTTCTCTTTTAATAGGTAAGTTTTTACCCAGAGCTTCCTGCAGATGGGCTAAGACTCTGTCAGAGACACACTATGATCTCTCCCTGCCTAGTGCTGTTTTTGCTCCCTTCCTTTCATAGGTGTCAGGTCTGAAATGCAGAGTGAAAGCTTTTCCTGTCCATTCTTCCTTCCTCCCCCCAATTCATCATCTTTCACTTACAGTATCCCTTTTCTCTCCCTAATGAAGCCCTTGCATCCCTAAAACCATTTTAAAGTCTGCTTTTTAATGGACCCAAATAACACATCAACACAAGCTATAGGGTGTATTTTTCAGGTTAATGATCTTTTAATAAACAAGATCATATTAGAAATGATTTTGCTTTTCCAGTCCTTAATGTTTGATATTTTAGTAATAGATTTGGAGATAATTGGGATGTTTAGGAAGACCATGCATTTCAGGCAGACCATGATTTGTCTGGAATGATGCTAGTTGACACCTGCTTTCCACATGTCCCTTTTGACCTAACATTTGCTTTTATGAAAATTATTTTGGAAACCATACATTACATGATCTCTCATATGATACAGACTCATGTCTACAATTCCTTCAATAGACTCCCATATATTTCCAACCCAGCTTAGAATATTCATCAGTGTGATGATGTTCTCATTCATGTATGCATTCATTTAATTCTGGTTATATTTGTTGAATTAAATTCAGTGATATTATATGTTCAGGACTTAGATAAAAAACAATGGTGGATAACATTTTAGGTCAATTTGCATTTTAGTGGCTAAAAGGCTAATTTGAAAGATCAATTTCTACTTGATTTTCGAGTTCACAAAGAGCATTCATAATAACTAGTATACCATGACAGATACTTCCTCCAGTGGGGATGACATGCTTCCCTTGAGAAAATCTCTCTGGGCAGCTGCAGCCACAGTGCAGGTTGCTGACTTCAGCTAGATTATATTCGACAGATTGAAAGCTCACAGGTGCCTGGAGTATACCAGAAAACATTTGTCTTTCTTAGTAGGAGAATTGGAAGGATTTCAGTTGACTGTGCCAGTTTTTTTTTCACTTAGACATTCTTTAAAGAAACATTTCTGTACAACGAAGTTAATTTATCAGGATATTTCCTACTATTCATTAAATCATTACAGACTTTTCACTTTATTCATATTTTTAATACAAATACATTTTGTAGAAAATTTGCTTCTTTTAACAAGGTGAGACACTCCTTGATTTTGTGTGTTTCTCATGATTGAAAAACATGCTGCTTGTGTCCACTTCTCCACACTTCCCAATTTGCCCCTGCCATGGAATGTCTAATAAACCAGGTTAAAATGGATTATAACAGGGAACACTCATTCAAAACACAATGGAGCAATTGTTTCTGAAGTCAGTACCCACTTTGTATTCTGAGAGCTATGCAGAATTCTATTTTAGTCAAAAGGGGTGTAAAAATGATACATGTCAACAACCTGAAGATCGGTCAATACAAAGACTACTTCTCTGACTACTCTTTACATTTAAATACTCTTCTAAAATCATGAAGTGTGTAACTAAGATAATGGCATGCATGATTTTATTTTGTTCTTGTTGTTGCTACTCATTGGCCTAGATTTCTCGGAATTTCCACTTATGGCACAAAATCCAGTTATTGGTATTTATTGTGTAATAAAAAAAATAACATTTTAAAAGCTTTTCAATATTAGAATATGCCATTGTTAGTTATCATATATCTTTTCAAAAGTTGCCTTCATAAGTTTCCTATAATATTACTTTCAGTATGCAACAAGTGCGAATTGTTCCACACAATAAGAGGTATGAATAATGTCACATTTAATTTATTTCCTCCAGTTGACAAAATCAGCTTTAATCCCCATTTTTAAGGTCAATGTCATCCATTTGGGAGGATATGCTTTTATATCATTGTTAAAATATTGGTTCAATAAGGAAAATGGAAATCATTGTAGATATTTCTTTTTTTTTATTTATTTTTTTTTTACGTTTACATAGGGTAATGATGTTTATTATATTTTTCCCCTCCCCCCCACCCCTCCCACCCCTCCCACCCCTCCCACCCCTCTTTTCCCTCTACACAGTCCTTCTTTCCTTCATTCTTACTGCTCTCCTTAGCCTAACTCTAAACCTAACCCTAAACCTAATGCTAGCCCGTCCCACCCCCCATTATATGTCCTCATCCGCTTATCAGCGAGATCATTCGTCCTTTAGTTTTTTGAGATTGGCTTATCTCACTTAGCATGATATTCTCCAATTTCGACCATTTGCCTACAAATGCCATAATTTTATCATTCTTCATTGCGGAGTAATATTCCATTGTATAAATATGCCACAGTTTCTTTATCCATTCATCAACTGAAGGGCATCTAGGTTGGTTCCACAATCTGGCTATGGTGAATTGAGCAGCAATGAACATTGATGTGGCTGTATCTCTGTAGTATGCTGATTTTAAGTCCTTTGGGTATAGGCCAAGGAGTGGGATAGCTGGGTCAAATGGTGTTTCCATTCCAAGCTTTCTGAGGAATCTCCACACTGCTTTCCAGAGTGGTTGCACTAATTTGCAACCCCACCAGCAATGTATGAGTGTTCCTTTTTCACCACATCCTCGCCAACACCTATTGTTGCTTGTATTCTTGATAATCGCCATTCTAATTGGGGTGAGATGAAATCTTAGGGTAGTTTTGATTTGCATTTCCCTTATTACTAGGGATGTTGAACATTTTTTCATATATCTGTTGATTACTTGTACATCTTCTTCTGTGAAGTGTCTGTTCATTTCCTTAGCCCATTTGTTGATTGGATTATTTGTATTCTTCGTGTAGAGTTTTTTGAGTTCTTTATAGATTCTGGAAATTAGCGCTCTATCTGAGGTATGGTTGGCAAAGATATTCTCCCACTCTGTAGGCTCTCTCTTCACATTTCTGATAGTTTCCTTTGCTGAGAGAAAGCATTTTAGTTTGAATCTATCCCAGTTGTTGATTCTTGCTTTTATTTCTTGTGCTATGGGAGTCCTGTTAAGGAAATCTGATCCTGAGCCAACAAGTTGAAGATTTGGACCTACTTTTTCTTCTATAAGATGCAGGGTCTCTGGTCTGATTCCGAGGTCCTTGATCCATTTTGAGTTGAGTTTTGTGTAGGGTGAGAGATAGGGGTTTAGTTTCATTCTATTGCATATAGTTTTCCAGTTTTCCCAGCACCATTTGTTGAAGAGGCTATCTTTTCTCCATTGCATATTGTTGGAACCTTTGTCTAGTATGAGAAAATTGTATTTATTTGGGTTTGTGTCCATGTCCTCTATTCTGTACCATTGATCTACCTGTCTATTTTGGTACCAATACCATGCCGTTTTTGTTACTATTGCTTTGTAGTAGAGTTGAAGATCTGGTATTGCAATACCCCCTGCTTCGCTCTTGCTACTGAGGATTGCTTTAGCTATTCTAGGTTTTTTATTCTTCCAGATGAATTTCATAATTGCTTGCTCTATTTCTGCGAGGTACATCATTGGGATTTTAATTGGAATTGCATTGAATCTGTATAGAACTTTAGGTAGTATAGCCATTTTGACGATATTAATTCTGCCTATCCAGGAACATGGGAGATCTTTCCATCTTCTAAGGTTTTCTTGAATTTCTTTCTTTAGTGTTCTGTAGTTCTCATTGTAGAGGTCTTTCACCTCTTTTGTGAGATTGATTCCCAAGTATTTTATTTTTCCCGATGCTATTGTGAATGGGGTACTTTTCCTAATTTCTCTTTCTGAAGATTCATCACTTATGTATAAAAATGCATTGGATTTATGAGCATTGATCTTGTAACCTGCTACTTTACTGAATTCACTTATGAGTTCTAAAAGTTTTCTGGTGGAATTTCCAGGTTCCTCTAAATATATAATCATGTCATCAGCGAACAGGGATAGTTTGAGTTCTTCTTTTCCTATTCATATCCCTTTAATTTCTTTGGTTTGTCTGATTGCTCTGGCTAGAGTCTCAAGGACGATGTTGAATAGAAGTGGTGAAAGAGGGCATCCCTGCCTTGTTCCAGTTTTTAGGGGGAACGCTTTCAGTTTTTCACCATTTAGAATGATATTAGCCATGGGCTTAGCGTAGATGGCCTTTATAATGTTTAGGAATGTTCCCATTACCCCAATTTTTTCTAGTGTTTTGAGCATGAAGGGATGCTGTATTTTATCAAATGCTTTTTCTGCATCTATTGAAATAATCATGTGATTCTTAACTTTAAGTCTGTTGATATGGTGAATGACATTTATTGATTTCCGAATGTTGAACCAACCTTGCATCCCTGGGATAAAACCCACTTGATCGTGGTGCACTATCTTTTTAATATATATTTGTGTGCGATTTGCTAAAATTTTGTTGAGAATTTTTGCATCGATGTTCATTAAGGATATTGGTCTGAAATTTTCTTTCCTCGATGTGTCTCTGTCTGGTTTAGGTATCAGGGTGATATTGGCTTCATAGAACGAGTTTGGTAGGGTTCCCTCCTCTTCTATTTCATGGAATAGTTTGAGGAGTATTGGAATGAGCTCTTCTTTAAAGGTCTTGTAGAACTCGGCTGAGAACCCATCTGGTCCTGGACTTTTCTTTGTTGGTAGGCTTTTGATGACCTCTTCTATTTCATTGCTTGAAATTGGTTTATTTAAGTTGTGTATGTCCTCCTCGTTCAGTTTAGGTAGTTCATATGTCTCTAGAAATTTGTTGATGTCTTCGAGGTTTTCTGTTTTGTTGGAGTATAGATTTTCGAAATAGCTTCTAATTATGTTTTGTATTTCACTCGTGTCTGTTGTGATGTTTCCTTGTTCATTCCGTATTTTAGTAATTTGAGTTTTCTCCCTCTTTCTCTTTGTTAGTGTGGCTAAGGGTTTATCAATTTTATTTATTTTTTCAAAGAACCAACTATTTATTTTATTAATTTTTCCGATTGTTTCTTTTGTTTCGATTTCGTTGATTTCGGCTCTGATTTTAACTATTTCCTGTCTTCTACTACTTTTGGTATTGGTCTGCTCTTCTTTTTCTAGTGCTTTGAGCTGTAGTGTTAACTCGTTTATTTGTTGATTTCTACTTCTTTTTTTGAATGCACCCCATGAAATAAATCTTCCTCTAAGTACTGCTTTCATAGTGTCCCAGAGATTTTGATATGATGTGTCTTTGTTCTCGTTTACTTCTAAGAATTTTTTTATTTCCCTCCTGATGTCTTCTGTTATCCATTCATCATATAATAGTGTATTATTTAGTCTCCAGGTATTGGAGAAGTTTCTGTTTTTTATTCTGTCATTAATTTCTAATTTCAATACATTATGATCTGATAGAGTACAAGGTAGTATCTCTATCTTCTTGTATTTACTAACAGTAGCTTTGTGGCATAAAATATGGTCTATTTTAGAGAAGGATCCATGTGCTGCTGAGAAGAAAGTGTATTCATTCTTTGTTGGATGGTATATTCTATATATGTCCGTTAAGTCTAAATTGCTGATTGTGTTGTTGAGATCTATAGTTTCTTTATTCAATTTTTGTTTGGACGATCTATCCAGTGGTGAGAGAGGTGTGTTAAAATCGCCTAGTATTATTGTGTTGTGGTCTATTTGATTTCTGGAATTGAGAAGGATTTGTTTGACGTACGTGGATGAGCCAATGTTCGGGGCATAGATATTTATGATTGTTATGTCTTGCTGATTTATGCTTCCCTTAAGCAGCATGTAATGTCCTTCTTTATCCCTTCTGACTAGTTTTGGTTTGAAGTCCACATTATCTGAGATGAGGATGGATACTCCAGCTTTTTTGCTGTGTTCGTGTGCATGGTATGTTTGTCCCCATCCTTTCACCTTTAGTCTATGGGTGTCTCTTTCTATGAGATGAGTCTCTTGCAGGCAGCATATTGTTGGATTTTTCTTTTTAATCCAATCTGCCAGTCTGTGTCTTTTGATTGATGAGTTCAGGCCATTAACATTCAGGGTTATTATTGTGATATGATTTGTATTCCCAGTCAATTGACTCATATTTGTTTTTGACATGATTTGGTTTCTCCTTTATTTGGCTATTCCTTTAGGCTAGCGCCTCCTGTTGCTGATTTGCATCGTTGTTTTTCATCTCTTCCTCATGGAATATTTTGCTGAGAATGTTCTGTAATGCTGGCTTTCTTTTTGTAAATTCCTTTAGCTTTTGTTTATCATGGAAGGATCTTATTTCATCGTCAAATTTGAAGGTAAGTTTTGCTGGGTATAAGATTCTTGGTTGGCATCCATTTTCTTTCACGGCTTGGTATATGTTGTTCCAGGCCCTTCTAGCTTTTAGGGTCTGGATTGAAAAATCTGCTGATATTCTTATTGGTTTCCCTCTGAATGTAATTTGATTCTTTTCTCTCGCGGCCTTTAAAATTCTGTCTTTATTTTGTATGTTAGGTATTTTCATAATAATGTGCCTTGGTGTGGGTCTGTTGTAATTTTGTATGTTTGGAGTTCTATAAGCCTCTTGTACTTTGTTTTCCATTTCGTTCTTCAGATTTGGGAAATTTTCTGGTATTATTTCATTGAATAGATTGTTCATTCCTTTGGTTTGTTTCTCTAAGCCTTCCTCAATCCCAATAATTCTCAGATTTGGCCTTTTCATGATATCCCATAGTTCTTGGAGATTCTGTTCATGATTTCTTACCATCTTCTCTGTTTGTTCAACTTTGTTTTCAAGGTTAAATATTTTGTCTTCAATGTCTGAGGTTCTGTCTTCCAGGTGTTCTATCCTATTGGTTATGCTTTCTATGGAGTTTTTAACTTGGTTTATTGTTTCCTTCATTTCAAGTATTTCAGTTTGTTTTTTTTTCAGTATCTCTAACTCTTTATTGAAATGATCTCTTGCTTCCCGTATTTGGTCTTTTAACTGTTGATTGGTGCGATCATTTAATGCCTGCATTTGCTCTTTCATCTCCTCCTTCAATGCCTGCATTTGCTCTTTCATCTCCTCATTAGCTTCCCTGATCGTTTTAATTACGTACATTCTGAACTTCCTTTCTGACATTTCTTCTGCTGTGCTGTCATTGGGTTTTATTGATGTAGTATCTAGGTTTGTTTGGGACATTTTCTTCCCTTGTTTTCTCATAATGGTCAGTTGTCAGTGGGACCCTGAGATATTGCAGTTTTCCACTATTGGCTTATAGTGTCCCAGTAGATTTCCAGTGTATCACCTCCCAGCCTTCAGTAGCCTGATGTCTTGGAGGAATCTGATAAAGCAGCTCATTCGAAGAATACTGCCCCTAGCCCCCTACTGGTTCCACGTTTTGGAACTGGCTCTGTGCGGAAATGCTCTCACTGTGGGCCTGCACCGTGCAGCTGGCCGTGTGGGAAGAGCCCACTGCCGGAGTGTGGAAGACTACCTTGGGAAGACTCAAGCTGCCCTGCCCGGCTCTGCTAAGCCACCTCTATCTGGGCCTGCCACCCGGGCTGAGCTTTACCCAGTGGGCAGACTCACCCGTGGCTCCACTTCAGTCCGAGTCTCTCAATGCCTCCCCTTCTTAACTCCTGGGTTGTGGAGCGACCGGGGGTGCAGTCTCCCTCTAGGCCGCCATCTTGGATCGCCCCGTGAAGAGAGCCCGCAGCCGGAGTGGGCAGAGCCGCCTGAAGAGGTCTCCGGCTGCCCTGCCCTTATCCCTGAGGCTGATTGCAGATCGAGGCTCTCCGCTGGTTCTTTGCAGGAGTACACTGCACTGCAGCGGCTCCGGGACTCGGAGCCTGCTCTGTTCAGACAGGCTCTCACTAGCGGGCCAGTTCCGTTCCGAGAACCTGGAGAAGCTGGCTGTGTGGGCGGGGCCCACCGCCGGAGTGCGCAGGACTGCCTGTGGATGACTCTAGCTGCCCTGCCCGGCTCCGATAAGCCACCTCTATCTGGGCCTGCCACCCGGGCCGAGCTTTACCCAGTGGGCAGACTCACCCGTGGCTCCATTTCAGTCCGAGTCTCTCAATGCCTCCCCTTCTTAACTCCTGGGTTGTGGAGCGACTGGAGGTGCAGTCTCCCTCTAGGCCGCCATCTTGGATCCTGTAGATATTTCTTGTTTAAAGAAGTTTAATACAGGGAAACAGAAACTACCACACATTTGCAGGGAGCCTAACACCAGGGAAACAAAATGTGAAGGGATCAAAGGGACTTACACTGACGACTTCACCTATCTGCAGAATCCATGGGGATCCTTTTGGAGGATGCTTAGAACTTGTTAAAACCCCACCTACTTCAACCCAGTTCTTGTCCACAACTTCAGGAGGACAACAATGATTTCTCTGTCCGTTACATTTAAAATCTCATTCAAGTCCCTTTATGTGGCATCATCTAAGCAAGAAACCTTGCAAGGGAATCTTGAAAATATATTTGTACTTTTCTGCTCCTGGGCAAGCAGAGCAAGGTAGAGAATGATCAGAATTAGGAAAGACAAGATTTAGTACAGGATCACAACTTAGAGAAACAGAAGTAGCCCCAAGAAGACTGTCTCCCACATTTCTAATTCTTATCATAATAGACCACAGTTACTTACTCTATGACCATTTCCATGGCTATTATGCATTTCTACCACTTGTAGCTACAGAAGAACACTTTCATTTACATGCCAATTTTTCTCTAGCCTGGGAAACCCTGGTCTAGCACCTTCCCCAGTTGAGCAAGATCATTCCATTGAAGACACTCTTTTCCCAAATTCTCTCCTTGGAAGCTTAGAAATTGGCCCATCTTGCAGGATACCTGACTGTGGAGTTAGACTCCTCCTCATTAACATAACTAACTCCATTCATTGCTTGCTGCACCAGAAAGTGCTCAATTCCCACTCCATTCCTACCCACCAGTACTGGAAAGACTCCATTGTTTTCTTCATGTACCAATCTCGGAGTTATGTCTGATACAGTTTCAAATTTTTTTAAGTACAAAGATTTGTTCTGACTGCTTTTTAGACAATAAAGCTTAATCATATCCATGGGTCTCTAAGGTTCTCAACACAAAAAAGTCTGTATTAAGGTAGACTTCTGTTACCACCCACATGAAAACAGCTCTTTAAGAGCCTTGAATCTCAAAAGCTGATTAGTCTCCAGTAGAAAAAAGGGAACTCCAGACCTTAGGGAGATGAAAGCCTGGCTAGTCTCCTAGTGGGGTAAAAAGCAGCTTTCAGTCCTTCACAATGAATCTCCAGCAGTAGGAACACAATGCTGTTTCTCTGTAGGTCACCCCTTCACATCAAATTTGCAATAAATCAACCTGCCACGCTTGCTAAAGGATTGTATTTTCTGTAGACGTGAAAGTGAAAAACATTTCTCTAGGAAATTCATTGTGGATAGAGGGCTGTGTCTATCCTTATGGAACTAAATTTCCATTAAATGAGGATAGATTCTTGCCCTATGATCACCTCATTAAGAAAGAATGAAAGCCCAGGAATCCCATGTGTCACTTATGTTTTTGGAGGTAGGTGGATGAACGGGATGTTTAGGAAGACAATGTATTTTGGTTTGCCTGGAATGGTGCCAGTTGATTTTCTAGACTACCTAACTGATGGATCATTCTAAGTTTAAGTAATGGACTCTTAGAACATTTTCAGAAGAGGTGTATTTGTGGGACATGGTAATATTTGGAGAGAAAGAGAAGACAGGGGAAATCAAGGAAGCAAAGAAGCAAGAAGGAGTTCAGAAACAATATACTAAGAGGGGTTGAGTAAAATGCCCAAGAGCATTGATGAATGAAGAATCAGAATCCTGAAAATCATATATTAGTACCTGACCAAAACTGTCATACTACTTCCAGCAGAATTAGAAAAATGAAAACAAAATTCTGAATCTAAAACTAGATTGGATTATAAGGACTGGCCAGGTTCAAACTCTGAGAGCACGCCCAGACTTGAAGTTTGGCAGTGGACCTCAGAGAGTTTAACTCAAATGTGTTGGGAGGTGTCCTGGTTGTTGAAATATAAACTATAGGGGAGAATAAAGAGCATGCCATGTGCAGAAATCTAAAGAGGTGAGTAAATGATCTCCATCCAGAAAATCCACTAATAAAAGAAGAAAACTCCAGTCCCTTGTTTGGGATGGAGACTGAGATTGTAATCTCTGGGACAAAGAGGCAGGCATAAGCAAAACAAAAAATCATCCTAGAGAGTTAGAGTATAGGGAAGATTGTTGGTTCTGAAACTTAGAACTTATTTAGTGTTAGAAGAATACAAATGATCCTGATGATAAAGAAGAGTTCCAGTCATGAGAGTCAAGAATAAAGACAAGATTTAACTAACAAAAGCAGTAGAAATAGTAGCATTAGCTGTCAGTTATAGACAGATTGTCATATTTCTGGCACTCTACTATGTCTTTTTAATATATTTTTCCATTAGTGATTACAACTACTAATGAGGTAGGTATTGTTGTTTAATTTAAAAAATGAAGAGACTAAGCACCAGGGAGTTAGATTGCAAAAATCACATAGCAAGTAAAATATAGTACCATGAACTGAACTCAAAAATCTTTTATTTCAAATAGAATTCATTGGAAACATAGAATTGAGCTTGATTTCCTTCATTTCTTACAGTGGCCAAGGGTATTTTCCAAAGATGGCTTCAGCAAGATTTCCTATTCCATATAGTATTCTGCAATGTGACTTTGCCACTCCCCCACAAATAGGTAGAGTCTTTCTTCATCTCTCTTCAAACTTGCATAGAATATGGCAGAAGTGATGTTGTTCCAGTTATGGATTTAGCCTGTAACTGGCCTGTAAGTTTTCACTTACAGCCTTGGACTGCATGCTCTTGGGATGCTCTATAACAGAACACATCTACCAGGATGTGAGAAACCTAAGGCAGACACACATAAGAAAAGTCACATGTAACTGCTCCAATTGACTCCTCCAACTGAGTTCCATTCCAATAGCCAGCATCAACTAAGAGTGGGTTGTCTTGGATGTCCACCTCAGTTGAGTATTTAGATGATTGTAGTTCCAGCTAACATATGACTGAAACCACATGAGAACTGCACACCTGAGTCCAGAACCATGAGAGCTAATAATATAACATTTGTCCTCTGCGGGTATAGGTTTCACATCTATGGATTTAACCAACTGCAAACTGAAAATATCTGGAAAAAATGCTGTGTCTGCATTGAATATGTAGAGTCATTATTCCCTAAACAATATACTATAACAAATAATTGCATAGAATTATATGGTTTGAATCTGAAATGCCACCCCAGATGTTCATGTTTTGAGGTCTTGGTACCCAGTGTAGTGGTATTCAGAGGTGGGGCATTTGGGAAGTGACAGGAGCATAAAGGCTCTTACCTCATAATGGATTCATCCATTTATGGATTTATAGCTTAGTGAATTTTGAGGGAGGGACTTGTTATAAAAACAAAAACAGCTCTCTTTTTGCCTCCCAGACACCATGAGGTTAGCAGCTTTGCTCCAGCACATGTTTCTCACCATGATGTTCTGCCTCCCAGAGTCCCAAAATGATAGGGCCAGGCAACTATGGACTGAATCTCTCAAATCATGGACCAAAATAAGTATTTCTTCCTTTCAAGTTGTTTTTCTCATGTATTTGGTCATGACAATGGAAAGGTGACTAACAGACACAGCATTTACATTGTATCAGATTTCATAAGTAAACTAGAAATGATTTAAAGTATACTGGAGGATGACAACATTTTGTATAAAGGACTTCAGCATCAGGAGATTTTGGTATCTGAGAAGGGTGCTGGAACCAATTCCCCATGAGTACCAAGAAATGACTGTACTTGTTTTTTTCAACCCAGTGTGGTTTGCAATGGACTGTTGTACAACAAAATTTAACCCACTCAAGGTGAAATGTGTTGTTAGCTATTGAACTGATGTTAAGCTTGGACATGAGGTTTTAGTAGGTGTAGGAGTTGGGGGAGAATAAAGGAGACACAGAAAACTAACTACATAGCATATTAGTTACTCTTAACTTTGAAATAGAATAGAGTTAAGATGACTGTGTAACAAGGTTTCATATCTGTTATTAGTTGTGTGAATTTTCTATGATGCATAAAAAGTGTTATGAACTTAGTGACATTAAATAACAAACATTATTTCACAGTTCCTATGAATCAGGAATATGGACACAACTGGCTTCTCTCTTCTCTGAGACTCAGAAGGTTGGAATTAACATGTCGAAGAGTTCAGAGACCTCTTTCCACCTGACACATGTGCTAGCAAAATTTAATACCTTGTTGTAGGATTGTGACCCTCAGCTCCTGGAGGCTACCTATGGTTCCTTGATACATAGCTCTCTCCACAGGCAGTTCATTTCACAGCAGTCTGCTTCTTCAAGGCCAGAAGAAGAGTCTCTTTAGTGCAGGCAATCAGACAGAGCTATGTACATAATGTGATCATGGGAATGACATCCCATCACCTTTGCCATATTCTGTTTTTCAGGAGTAAGTTACAAGTTGGGCCCTCATTCAAGGGAATGAGATTATGCAGGGCATGAACACTGGGGTCATTCTAGGGTTTACTCACTATTTGGTATCCATTCATCTAATCACCCATCCACCTATTCATTTTTAAACCTGTTCCCTTCTCGGAACCTTGGCATTTACTTTTTCCCTACCTGGAATATTTTTGCCCAGATAATTACATAGCTCCCTCTCTGCTTTCCTTTAGGTTTCTCCAAATGTTACCACATAATTGAGGGAGCTCCTAAACCAGCCTCTCTCAAATAGCCAATCTTGAATCCCAGCATTCAGTATCCTTTACCCTGCTTTATTTTTCTTAATAGCCCTTATAAATACTTCATACATGTATTTATTGCTTCATTTATTGGCTATCTCTCCTACCACAGGGTAAGTGCTATAAGGGCAGGAAATTTGTTCTATTTGCTGTTGAAATTATTAAACTTAAAACAGCACCTAGACATGGCTGGAATTCAACAAGTAATTCAATATATATTGAGTACCATCCATGTGTAAAGAATGATGGCAATTGTTTTGGGGACAAACAATTTTTCCCTAAATATTTTCTGCTGTGAGAAAAAGAGTACATGAGGAATGCACAGAAACTTGAGCCTGAGAATGAAGATTTTAAAACAAAGAATATGATATCTTAAAATCAAACTCAATCTGGAGTAATTTACAGGAGGCATCAGAAATTTATACAAATCTTAAAGAAAGTTCAAATTAAAACTGAAGCAGTTGGAGTTAATGTTTGAGCCAAAACAAGCACTTAGAAAATCAAAATTATTTCAAAATGAAATAGAAAAGAAATTGTTTCAAAAAGCAGTGGTTTAAGAACTTACCTTTCCCAGAGACTGTGAGCTATAGGAAACAACCAATTTAGGCAATATTAAGAAGTTCTTTACTTGAGGACTGCTGTAGTTTAAATTGTTCCATTACATAAGCTACCTTATGTAGGTGAAACCTGAGGGATAGTACTGGATTGTACTAGGATGTTTTACAGAACCACGTGTGAATTTGCAGATGTGAATATTTTTGCAATGAGTGGACACTGAATAGACTGATTTCTAGATCCTGCTGAGAAGAACACACAAAGGTGCAATACACAAGCCAATACAGAGTCAAACCAATAGTAGCTAAGATGAAGGTCATTGCTGGGAAATATGAGATATACTAATAGAAAAAAATAGCCCTTAAAGCTAGTCTTGGCAAGGTAAAATGAGATGCAAGTGATGGTGACAATATAGTTCAGTCATAAATAAAAGTGAAAACTAATCATGATCCTATTTTGTGATGTCAATGATCAAGCCCAAATGTTGAGAATACCCACAAAGAAAATAAACAGAGCAGTGACAATATGATGGAGGACATTACTGCAATTCCCTGCTCATCTAAAAAAAGCATGAATCCAATTTCTAAGGGTGAATTTAACTTGAACTTTGGTTTTCAGCTAACTACCTAGCTTCTATTAGCCCTAGCCATTAATGAGAAGGAGCCGGGGGGCACTGATTTGAAGAGCAGTGCAAGAACTCTGAGTTGGTGATGGTGGAGGGAGGAAATTAGTTTCATGATAGACACTAAATACATTGCCAAAGTAAAGTGGGCAGTCCATATGCACTACTCTTGTCAGCCATTTGCAGCTTCTATCTAACAGAGAAATGCAGTAAATGAAATGTTTTGAAGCCAGTTGGACATCCCCAGCTGCATGACATCTGGGTGCCAAGACCTCCTGTGGTGCAATTAGCTGTTAAATGATCATAGATTGAGAACAATTATCATTTTATAAATGTAATTTGTTCAAAATTTTGAAATGCCAAAGATTAATGTAATCTCAGGGGAAATGGATCATCGGACGTGTTTTTGTCATAATGGCACTAGATTTGTGTTTCTTTTACTTACCTGTGTTTCCAGTTTGCCAAAGAAACATTGAGGTTACAGATTCTTGAGATGTACCTCTTAGGGATTCTAGATTGATAGGTCTGAGATCTAGAATCTATTTCTAAATCCCAAATAAGAATGTAGATTACTTGAATGAGACTTATACAAGTAAATGACTGAAAGAGGGAGTTCAAAGAACAAAATGTCCATTATATTTTTAGAATAATATAGTACTATGCCTTTTTATATGAGACTTGGGCATTTTCAGATTTTGGCACCTTCAGGGATTCTAGAACCAGTCCTCCATAGATACTGAGGGACAATCGTATAGACATATCGAGGTGAATTGTGCCCTTTAGTGGCAGTGAATATCTTCTCATCACAGAATGTGTTCACACTTTATGAAAATTATTTTGTCAACAGGTGGTTTAACTTTTAACCCACTCCACCCAATCTTCTGCCTCCACCATTCTTCTAACGCTACATTTATGTCACTACCAGCCTCCATATTGCCACATGAAAATACATCTTACTGACATCAATAGCAAGTGTTGGGTGCTTAGTGTTTACCAGGTAGTGATGTATGGAATTTAGATGTTATATTTTTTTCTATCATAAATGCATTCTTTTATCTCAGAGGTTTCATAATTTAAAAAGCTAGAGTTACACCATGTTAGAAGTACATAAACACTCCTATCAAATGGCTTGGGCTGTACTTATTTCTGCAGGATTTATGAAATCTACACAAAGAAATGTCTTCTTTTGCTCTAATTAATTTTTCTAGTATATTTTAGTTACTTAATATTCCAATATATCCAGAGTAATTAAATAACAAGGCTATCCATGTAGCCAAAGTTCACTCCAAGCATATAAGAGGTGGTACCTAACTGTTAGTTAGAAAACTTTTCTTCCTCCATACCTACATTCCATCTGTTACAAGTCTGGTCCATTCTGCCTCTACAATATTTTTAGTCTGTTCACCTCTTTCTAACCCACTGACACTAATATACACAAATTCATTTCTCATTGAACAATAGCAACAAGCACCATTTTACCTCTTTGCTTAAACTTATTTTCTCTTCTAAGTAGATTTCCTTACAAGAAAGTTAGTTCCAAATGTTGTCCCCTTTCCTTCTCAAATGTATACCTCTAGGATTAGGTTGGGGATGAATTTTTTTCTCATAAACATTATTCTTATTATTGCCTGATACTCCAACTTAAACATAATTTGACAAATTTCTTACTATAGATCATTTAAGTCATTCCTATATTTTAAAAATTAAGATTTTTATGACAGCAAATTTTGGAGAGAGCACTTGCCTAGCATGCATGAGACCCTAGGAGTCAATATCCAGTTTTGCAAAAAATAAATTAATTAATTAAGATTTTATGTTTTAGAGAAATTTTAAGTTGACAGAAAATAGCAACTTAAGAGTTTCCATATATACCTCTTCCTTCCTCCCACAGTTTCTTCTGTTATTAATATCTTGTATCAGCATGGTTATTTCTCACAATTGATGAGTCAATATTGATACATTATTATTAACTTAGGTTAATAGATTTCATTAGGGTTCACTGTTTTTCTTATACAGTTTTGTGGGTTTTAACAAATATCTCGGGCCAGGTGACCATCAACTTGTGATTTCAGCATCTTCAACACCTTGAATTTTTGTAGAAGAAAAGAGAGGGCAAGGACAGTAAGTGTTACATGGTGTTTTTTAAATTTTTGTGCCAACTTGACTGGGACACAGTGCTCAGATATTTGGTCAAGTGTCAATATTCAGAATATTTCTGTGAAGATTTTTGGAGGAGATATTAATATTTAAATTGGTGGACTTCAAGTAAAGCAGATTATCCTGTATGATATGTGTGGGTCTAATCCAATCAGTCAAAGGTCTAAATGAAACAAAAGAGAGGGAATTCTGTTCACAGGTAGACTTCATACTCAAACTGTAATATGAGCTTTTCCCAAGTCTCCATTTTGCTGGCTGACTTTGCAAATTTTCAACTTGTCAGTCCCATCATTGAATGAGCCAATTCCTTAAAATAAATCTATCTCTCTACATATATGCATATCCTGTTGGTTCTGTTTCTCTTGAGAACCCAAATACAGGTTGATTGTCCCTTAACCATTATACTTACAAACAAAAGTTTCTGATTTCAGATTCTGTATAATTGAAATTTTGCACATGCATAATTATGTAGCTCAGGGATGAGGACTGGGTCTAAACACAAAATTCATTTATGTTTTATATACACCTTATCCTGAAGGCAATTTCAAAAATGTCTACATTTTAACTGCTCTCATCATGTGAGGTGAAGTATGAACTTTTCTACTTATGACATCATATCAGTGCTTTAAAAGCTTTGAATTTTTAGAGGTCTTGTAAGGAAGCTGGTGCCTGTGCCTATATATTGGAGTGTTGAGTCTATTTTTTCTTCTAGCTGTTGCAAAGTTTATGCTCTAATTTCTAGTTCTTTGATCCACTTCGATTTGACTTTTGTGTAGGGTGAGAGGTAGATAGGGATCTAGTTTTATTTTTGTACACATGGATATCCAGGTTCCTGGCACCATTTGTTTAAAAGGTTATTTTTCTCCAACATATATTTTGGTATTTTTGAAAGAGCCTACACAATGGGAGAAAATCTTTGCCAGCAACTCCTCTGACAGGAGATTAATGTCCAGGATATACAAAGAACTCAATAAACACCAAAAAACAAGCAACCCATTCAATGAATGGGCAAAGGAACTAAACAGACAAAACAGACACTTCACAGAAGAAGAAATATGAATGGTCAACAAATATATGAAAAAATGTTCAACATCTCTAGTAATTAGAGAAATGCATATTAAAACTACACTGAGATTCCATCTCATTCCAGTCAGAATAGCAATTATCAAGAATACAAATAGCAATAAATGTTGGCGAGTATATGGGGAAAAAGGTACACTCATACATTGCTGGTGGGAATGCAAATTAGTGCAACCACTCTGGAAAGCAGCATGGAGATTCCTCAAAAGGCTGGGAATAGAACCACCATATGACCTAGCTAGCCCACTCCTTGTTATTGATCTAAAATAACTAATATCAGCACATCAGTGTTTATAGCAGCACAATTCACAATAGCCATATTATAGGTCCAGTCCAGATTTGCATCAACAGATGAAAGAATAAAGAAAATGTAGTATATATGCACAATGGAATACTACTCAGCCATAAAGATAAATGAAAATATGGCATTTGCTGGAAAAGGGTTGGAACTGTAGAACATCATGCCAAGTGAAAGACTCAGAAAGTCAAGGTTGAATGTCTTTTCTCATATACAGAAGCTAGAACAAAGTAAGGAAAAAAGGAGGAGACAGAGCTCACAAAAATAGAGGGGAGATCAGTGAAAAAGAGGAAGGGGAGAGGAGGGAAGAAGGAGCGGAAAAAAGGGAGGAACTATGGAATGAAATTGGCCAAATCATACTATGTACATATACAAATATACCACGGTGAATTCTATTTTATGTATAAAGCATCGATTTTTCTATAAACCACCAATTTAAGAAAATAACAAACAAATAGAAGAAATACAAGTAGAATAGAGGAAGGGGAATAAGGGAAGGGACAAGGGTAGGGACAGAGGAAGCCCTAGGGATTGAAATCCCACTGTTATGTATAACTACAATACACTAATAAAAAACATTTATAGGTTTCAGACGTTGAATCATTTCAGATTTCAGATTTTTGGATTAGGAATGTTCAACCTATACCCATGATGGTCAATGAGAAATAGCGAGCCATGTTTTGAGTAGACAAGATTGAGGGCATATAAATTTTTGTCAGTTGTTTTTAAAAACCTGCTTTCCACCTGGACTATTTCTGATTCCCTCTGTGTAGTCAAAAGGTAGAGAATGAAGAGAGTGGGAAGGATGTGGGCTGATGAGGGTGAGTGTGTATTTCTGCCTCAGCCTCCAAACTTCCAATTTAATGTAGCTCCCTGGATAATATATTCTCCCATAGCAAGCAGTGGCTTTCAAGATAATTACATAGCCTTCATGGCTCCTCAGAGTAATATGATTAATACTCCTGTGGTGTGTGCAATGATGATGTATCTTCCTCAGAAAAAGGATTTTTCAAAAATCAGTTCCAATGTACAGTTTCTCTCCTGCATTCTTTCTTGACTCCTTAGCTTATAATAAGCACAGTATGACACTAAAGAAGTAGGAAACTATAGTTAAATCTGTCCTTCACTATTTTCAGTGCTCCAAAAAAGTGACATCTTTTCTTATTGACTTCTTTCATTACAGGAAAAATATCATCAAGGACTGTTCAAAGGAAACTTCAAAAGAATCACTTACAGAATTTCTCAGAGTAGTAGGAAGGAATGGGGCTGCTTTCTTGTGTTCAGATAGATGGTGGAATGCATGAGAAAGTCAGCAAAAATTATGTATGTATTTTATTAGGCAATATTCTTTTAACAAATATTTGGGAATGCTTTCCTCTGTGGAAGGTCCTGTAACTCAGGATCTGCCTATGATGACTAGAAAGACATTGTCCCTAACTTCAGGAATTTCATCATTTGGAAGAAAAATAGCCAAAGAGACAGTTCCCTATACTACAGAATGATAAGTGATATATTATCTCAAAAGTACAGGAAGAAATCTGTAAAGAAATCACATTCTTTCAAGTTGAGTAAAAATATGAGTGAATGACATGAGATAAAACTCTACAGATAAATGCAGCATTTTTTAAAAATTATTCTTTCAGAAAACATTATTTTTTGAAGTAGTCTTTTTGGAAAGATTTTTATTTAAGTTCACTTTGTTCAACTTTCTTTTTTCTTTTTTTCCTTTCTTTTTGCAGTGCTGGAGTTGTAACCCAGGGCCTTGCACATGCTAGGCAACAGTTCTACCAGTAAGCTAAACCCCCAACCCTGTTTGACTTTCTTGAGTTTCAAAGTTGGGATAGTGTTGTGTTGTAGCTTTTTGTCTTTACAGAGAGTACAGAAAATGGAACAAAAATCAAAACAACACAGCTGTATATTTAAGTGATAGACATGATAGATCCTTTTCTAAATATATTAAATTGTCACATTTAAAATGATGCTAAATAAGCTTGTAGCATAAAGAGTAATTGTTGAAAAGTTCATATGAGAATTTTGAATAGATCTATAGTTTTCAAGTTTCTGCAAGAAATGGAAAATCACATTTGTCTGAGTGAGATATGCCCTGGTGATTTTTGCATAGAGTTTATGACTAACTTAAAGTATATTTTTTTCTTAATCTAGTAAAATATCACTTTTCTGTAGAAAACACAATATGGGATACCTCAGTTTCTAAGACAGTGTAGAACCATTTGAGCAAAACAGAAAATAGATCATTTCCATTGATCTGAGACATCTGCAGATTATAGAAATATAAAAAGTGAAAGTATTAGGTGTACTATTTGACTTTAATTAAGTTTATTTCTTTCCTCTCCCTTATATGTCTGTAAACTACATTTGAAATGTCTCTAGAAATTTTGAAGAATGAAAAGGACATGACTGCTCTCTCTTTTCTGTACTGCACTGCAGGAAGCCACTGTTTGTGCTAATGGGACTGCAATGAAAGCACAGGCATCCCTGTGAAATTAAAGTGATTGGACATTGTTCTAACAAGGATTAAAATTTTGTTTTGAAAAAGAATGTGAATGTGGTAGATATGTGCATACATTATTTTATCTTAAAGTGTAACAAATTACGTAAATTAAGTTCATGCTGATAAGTAGAGATATTACTCAATTGTAGGAAACCTCATCCTGGGTGAGAATTATTGTACAATTTCCTCTGTGTTTTGAATGAGGCACTTCAATGTGAATAAAAAGATACACACATTGCATTCTAGAAAGGAAAATAACAACTTCACCTGAGAAAGACTCATGCTATCATTTTCTGTTATTTTATGCAATTCAAAAGTGGCCTGAGTGCAGATTGGAGAACTTTGTGCAAATCATAAGTTTTCATTTTCAAAACAATACACTTAACAATTGCATTAGCAGTGAAGAGGCTTCTTCTGAGCTATTGTTCATGATGACTGTGACTCAATCTGGAATTTGAAAGGACTCTAATATCAGCAGTGTGTGAACAACGTGAAAATCACCACCTAAGTCTATTTCAGGCACAATTCTTTTTCTTTTCATAAGACCTCTGAAACTGATTTAAGACCTGCAAAATAATAAGAGAAATAAGCTTTTGAAACATACTTATCAAGCACTGGACTATATGCAGCAATGTGAAGACAATAAACCAATTCTAAAGATGCAGGCAAGTTGACATTGTGAATATAAAACATGGACTCTAACACTCATCTTTTTCTTATAGAGTATGAAAAATATCCCTATACTAGAGTTGCATACTAGCTCATACAGGCGTATAGAGTTGAGTGACTGGAATTGTATAGAATTTTTTAAAGTCAAGCTTACATTTCAAAATAATGCAAAGGTTTAAATAAGTTTTATCCACCTTTATAGAAAGCAAGAGCCTTCCTTTAATTAGACTATGAGAGGTACAATCAAATGATTGAAATAAAAACAGGAATACCATTGAATCCCCCAAAGTAGGAAATGTTTGTAATGGCAGATGCTTATTCTTAGGTCTAAAGGAAGAAAATAAAGGGAAGAAGGAGAGATGAACAAGTCTTACTTACTTTAAGAGGACTTACTGTTTAAATAATTTCTTTGCACCCAGTGCTCTGATGGACAAAACATGAGTATAAGGAGCAAAGAAACAGTTTTATCAGAATAGAATGTACAATCTCTGCAAGGGTGACTTGAGGCTAGAACAAATACTCTTCCTGAGATACTTTCCCCAAATACAAAATTGTTCTTTTAAAACATCTGCAAAAATATATGTGAAATATTTGTGCCTTGTTTATGGTGTAAGGAGTTTCCATTAAATTAGTAGCAATGGGCTTCTGTCCTTCACAAAGTTCCTGAGAACAAAATTACCTTCCTACTGCAAACAATTAGAAAACTGTACAAAGCATATGAAATAGCAGCTTTCAGACATATTACAACAGACAGTATATTACAGAGATCCCTAAGAGCAGCAAACCAATAAAGTGAGCCCTGACATAGCCTCACTTTTCTAGTAGAGGCACTTTCTGGAATTTGATGCTTTCTGGGAGGGAGAACCCAATTAGAGAGTGGTGGTTTGAGTTGAGGAGAAATTTGGGGAGGCTAGAATTTTGGAACAGAGTAGAACAAAGAGGGAGCTACACAAAGAAAGAGCTCTGGAAAAGGGCTTTGTGGATCCTTGAGCTTGTGACTGAATACTATGCATATGTGAAGGTGAAGTTCTGCACAGTTATCAGGGAGCTGACACTGAGCAATTTCCAGTAGTTGAAGTATTTTTATCTACTTATGTTGATTTTGAGAAATTTGAGATTTTGATCCCTGTTTGGGGGGAAGTGATGGTTTTTAGTTTTAAATGTTACTGGAACATCTACATAGACATTGGAAAATGATGAAAGACACATGTTTTAAACATCCTTTTTGTGGTATAAAAGATAGACCATAACTGTATTTATTTAAGATGTACAATTTGATGAGTTTGGACATATAAACATCTGTGTTGAAAAGTATGTGAGAGAACTTGAGACACAATCAGACTCAATCTGTTGTTCAAGTCAATACCCACAATACTCTCTTAGTGAAGGTATGTAAAGAGGAATGAAAATTAACAATTACTGAGCATGCTTCATGCTAGCAGTGAGGTTGGTGCATCCATTTGCTGTCTTACCTTAAAACATTCCAACAGTCCTCTCAGCTAGGTAATTGAATCCGAATTTAAAGATCAGAACACTGGAACTCAGAAAGGTAATTTGCTGAAAGTTCTGTAACTGGAACCAACTGCTCACTAAAGATCCACAATGGTTATGCAAATATGTGGTACTCCAAAGTCCAAACATCCCACCAAGATGAGCTGACAATGTTCCTGTACAAAATTTCAGAAAAGGAAGGAAACTGGCTTTTGAGGACCTCACCATGCCCTATAAGATTTATCCAACCTAGTCTTTGATATTTAACTTATCACCTAGTAGCTGCCTCTCCTTCACTCAGGTCAACCATTATGACTCCTGTTTGTTGCATGGAGGTACACTGTATGTTCCTACCTCAGAAAATCACCCTCAACTCCCTTTCCGGAAATGCACATTCCCAGGACATTCTCATGGTTTTCTTTCTCATTTCATTCAGCCTTCAGTTTAAGTATCAATTCCCTTTGATGCCTAGCTACCTACATGAATCAATTTTACATTCTCTATTTTATTTAATTTCTCTCTATAACACGTTTATCAAAAAATATGACACACACTTGATTATGTTTTTTTATCTTCTGTCTCCCCATTTAGAACTTAACTCCATGAGGTCAAAAATGTTATCTATTTTGATTGCCCCAGTGACTAAAATACACACTGTCACATAGAACTGTTTACATAAACATAAATGAATGAATGAGTGAAACTACTCTAGGCTACAGATCCTTTGAAAATCTGATTAAATGTATGAACTTCCCTAAATGCATGCATGTACACTTTTGCTTCCTATCAGTTTAACCAATCTATAAGTGTATATGATTTACACAGAGCTCCATTTATAAACTAGAGAATTAGGTAGGGAAGTGAGATGATTTTTTTAAGTGAGGATAATTAAACATAAAATAATGACCAATTGTGTAAAAATCAGGTAGAGAATTTAGAATGAATGAGCTTGATATGCTATGGGATTTTACAGAGAAGATAATAGTGGCCTTCAAGATTTCATTTTCCACATAGATGAGGACAGATTCTGATGGACAAGACATTAAATAAAGTATAGATGGAAATGGCTAGAGTCAGATTAAAGACTATTTGAGGATCATAGTAAAGGGTAACTTTATAGGCCTTTAAAGACACATAAAGCTGACTTGCCTTCTCCTTATTAATGCAGAAATTACTGGCAGAATTAAGACCAAATCTCCAGGTTTTTTGATATCTGTCCTTAAAATAAAGTGCAATGATTCAGAGCAGTCTCCAGGGAAAGGTATAAATTTTACCAGTTATTGTGATTTTGTTTAACTTTTTTATTCGTGAATTATAGTTACACATAATAATGGGTTTCATCTTGACATAATTGTACAAGTACAGAATAGAATTTGCTACAATTCAGTCCCCACTATTTCCTATTTCCCTTCACTTCTCCCTGCTCCTGCTCCTTTTCCTCTACTCTAGTGGTCTTCCTTCTATTGAAAATAGAAGAGAGATCAGTGGAGTTAAGGATGGGGACTGAGGGGGATGGAGAAGGGATGGGAAATGGGAAGAATGGTGGAATGAATCTCATCAAATTATCCTCCTATATACCTATATGAATATACCACAGTGAATTTCACCTTTATGTTTATCTATAAAACACTTAGGTGATTTTAATCAAATCTTTTAGAATTCTCTGGGTCTCTATTTCACTTTCTGTGTAATGGAGCCAATAATAAGTTTGTATTGTTGAACTAATATATGTTGAAAGACTATTGATTTAGATGGCACATAGAAAGCACTCAATACATTTTATTTACCTTATTTTTTATTCAGTAACAATAGCCCCCATGTATTTTATTTCTTGTTATCCTATATGTTATTGTCTAACATGATCTCTGTCACATAGCTGGTTTATATTATTTTGTGAATATTGTATAAATGAATATTTTGTAGAAAATAGAATAGTTGACAAAGGAAGCAACAGCTAGGAAGCTGATATAGTTAAGTAAAGGTTTCTGAGTTCTAAGAAACCACCATGAATTTTCTCATTATTCTGTGGGTTTTTCTTGATAGAACATCTCTGCATCACATGTTGTCTGAGTTCACTGATGAATCTATATTCAACTGATGATCCATGGCCTCATTTACATTTCTGATTGTTAGTTGTTTGTTAGCAGGGCAAATGGCATACCTGGGCTATGTGTCCTTTACTGTCCAGCAGGCTATCCTGTGCTTGTTCACAAGGTAGTAATCACAGAGTTTCCCAATAACAGTAAGAGAAGAGAAGAGAAGGAAAAGGTCTATATGGAAGCCCTTTTCAAGTCTCAGCTTACATATTTGCTATTATCTCATTGAGCAAATGAAGAACTGTGGCCAAAGTCAGTGAATTCATCTGACCAAGACTTGGATAACAAAGAGGATAATCATTGTGACTATTTATGCACAAGTTAAAAGCATACATGGGATAGACTTTATAGTTGAGCTTATTTAATAGAAAGCATAAATTACTCTTGAAGAAGGTAAAAAGACTTCAGAAATGAAAGAAAAGTGAATAGGACCAAGATTTTTAGAATCGGAAAGGGACATATATCCTCCTCTGTGATTAAAAGGAGAGATGAAATAATAAGTACAAAGAGAAAATACCACTATAATACTTCTTTATTCAGGAAAGTCTGATGTCTTGGTCATCTGGAATTCTCCCCTTCAGCTTCTTTATTCATGTTAATGCTCCTTAAAATATCTACCCTATGCCCTGTTCCATCTGCAAACTTCATATTTGCATCATGCAAGGAGATTCAAAACCTGGAAAGCATTTTCTTTTTAATTAACCATAACAAGAACTACAAGAGATATTTTGAGAAAGCCCTTTTGCTTATTCTCCATAAATTTAAGATCCTCTCAATTTGACCCTGTGGGCAATAGAAAAACCTAAAAAGTGAATTTATTTTTACATAATTTCCTCCCAATGAATAAAGGGATCATCAGGGTTGTAGCAAATGAACATCCTATAGCAATTGTCTTGAACTCAATCACTTTTTCTTGGTAGACACAAATGCTTCATTCTTAAAAGAATTGTTATTATAATAAAGGATTATTTTATAATTATTTTCTAAAATGTTGGATTTTTAAAGATACCACTTTTAAATTAGGTTAAAATTTTTTGAAAACTTATATAGTTATATGGTCTAAAATTCTAACAGTTAATTGTCTAAATTTTAAGAATGTTCCTTTCCTCATAGACAGATTCAGTTAAGAGTTTGTGTATTTTACCTGACAATTAATTTTCTATGTATTTCCAAGCAAACACATGTACACCCTTCCCTTATCTACTTTCTGCATCTATAACAGAATACCACAAACTGGGTGATTTTTAATGAACATAAATTAATTGGTGCATGATTTTGGAGGCTCAGCAGTCCAAGATGGAGGACTGCCATCTGGTAAGGGCCTTGCTGAGTCACCAATTCATGGTGGAAGGGAAAAAGAGGGAGAGAGAATAAGAAGGAGCCAAATTTGCTATTTTATCCAGAACAACTCTGTAATAATAGCATAAATCCATTTGCAAGGGCAGAGCCATTTTAGCCTAATCATTTCTTAAAGTTCACTTGGTTTAAAACTGTTGTGTTGGGATTAAGTTTCCAATACATGGACTTTGGTGGATAAGTTAAAATCGTAGCACCCTATATGATATGTTTTATTTTAACACTGGCAACTGCCATTAGCCTTGGGTTACCATATATTTGGTGAGTATTTTTGGCTGAGGTCACTTTATAGGACCAAATCATATTTACTGGAAATAAGTTTGCTACATTTTCCTTTCTTCCATTACCAAGGACATTATCTGGGACTACATCCAAATAAGTCTTTTACTAGACACTCAACTTAATTGGTGTTTCTCAGTAATTTTGTGCATTTTAAAATAATTGCAAAGTTACCTGAAGGTATCTTAATATGTAAATATGGCAATAGAATTGAAATTATGAAGTCAAGAATCATGTCTTCAACCACAAAGACATTTCTTTTAATTTTAATAGACATTGGAATATGATCAAGTAGCTAGGAAATGTGGAATTCAACAGTAATCAGTTCATTGACTGGTTGTTTTGGTTGTTTCATGTAGCTACATTTGTGGAACAAAATTCAAAGGCAAGGGTATTGGAAAGGTAATTAGTGCATTGATTTCATGGTTGCCTTTAAGAAAAAATAAAGAAAAAGAAGTTCACAATAGGAAAGAAATTTAAGCAATTACTTTATTCATGAGGCAGGTTGAATTCGGCATACTGCTTTTATAAAAGACACTGGTGCTTTTTTAAAAAGAATGACTAGTCCCTGGTGGAAGAAAATTCAGAACAGCAAGATCTGTACTTAAAAATAATAATAAAAATAGGAAGTGGTTATTCACATTTTAAAAGATCATTTGTTATTAAAAAATTATCACCAAATTCTTCTATGTAACTATTATATATGATTCTAATTTATAAAAGCGAAGCCTCATATAATCTCAATAATTTTGAAGGATTTGTTTTCCTTCCCCAAGTGAGTACAATGAACAAGCTCAGGGATTGTGAAATCTCATGATTTTGAAGTAATTTATTCCTATGGGACTATGCCAATTGTGTCAGGAAAAGATGATAGCATAGCAAGATGAAAGAGGTAGTTTTAATCACTTTAGTTAGTGCATGAAAGTAGAGACAAAGATTACTCAACTAGTTAATGATAAAAATGTATTTTTCAACTTAGGAATAATCCATCTGATCTTATGCATCAACTATGTATGTTGGATTTGACTTGCGTACATATTTTAAAAATTAAAAATTTCTTATGTATTAATAAAGAAAAAAGACTACAATTTTTGTTTTCCATATTTTTTATTAAATATAGAAACGTAAGCAATGTTAACAATTTAAAAGACAAACTTGGATTTGCTATTTAATATTTTGACTATAACCATTATATAAATTATCTTGAGCTATTCCACTCTTCCATTGTTTTGTGGTCTCATCTTACAAAATTTAGAAAGAATAAAACTGCAAAGGACAAGACAATTAACTCAATTCCATATACAAGAGGGTAGTCTCTTCCATTTTCTTTGCCAAAGTGTTCTTTAACTATGCTAGTAGTATTTACTTAAAAGAATTTGTCAAAACCAAGATGATAGTGCCTGATCTCTATTCATTATTATTAGAATTCCTGTTGAAAAGCACAAGATATTAGACATAGTTGAAACAATGAGACTGGACCAGAATGCCTCTGGTAACGCTTAAGACAACAAAATTGCATATGTGACTGTACTGTCAGAGTTCTTCTATAATTAGGATCATAGAATATTTCTCCTTATTTCTACCCATGCTTTTTTCCTACTCTTCTAGAATTTAAACATCCAAAAGAATGAGTGAAAATCAAATAAAAACAAAAGAGATAGACTCTTATTTTCCATATATCTATGGCGAATAGTTTCTTGAAAAATTTAAAGGTTCTATAAGCATAAATTCAAATAGGTGGACATTTAGCATCATGCAGAGCTGATATCATTTGAGACTAAATGCTATGGGAATAATGGAAATTTACTCAAAGAATAATATGAAAGAATGTAAGTTTTATACTCAAACAGTATCCTGGTTCCATCATTTAGAGATAGCAAGACTGCAATAATCAGCATTAATCAAGCACCTACGGTATCTTTTTAAAAAATTTTTAAAAATTATTTATTCTTTCTAAATATGCACGATAGTAGAGCATATTATGACATGTTATACATACCTGGAGTATAACTTATTATAATTAGAATTCCACTCTTGGTGTAGTACATGATGTGGAGTATCTTAAGATGATTATTTGAATGCTTTGAGTTTTAGTTTCCTTATCTGCAAAATAGAGGTAGCATCTATCTTTGCTGTAAATGTGAAAACATTGTCTGACAAAAGGCAGAGTCTACTAAAATTGATTTTCTTCCCCTTTTGACTACAAAATACATATGAGCTTACCACTATAAGTCCATTTTCCAGCCACAGATTCCATGTAAAATGATCTTGCTGTAGCTCAGAATAAGCTCATTTAATTTTGCCATAGAAGGCTAGACTCTTTCCTTCCTTCTTTCCCTCTTTTTTCTCATTCCTTTATATTTGATCTATTTAGATCATCTTAAATCACAGCAAAGAAAAGGTATGACAAACATTTCTATACACAGCTATAGATTTTTCTAGTCAATTTGTTTTTCTTTCACTTTAACTCATTTCAGTACCTACTATCTAACAAATATTATCTTGTGAGTATTGAAAATCGAACTAAGATTTATGTTTCCAAAAAGTTTGGGGTACATGCACGAAACTAAACTCAAAATGGATTAAGGACCTCAGAATCAGACCAGAGACCCTGCAGATTATAGAAGAAAAAGTAGGTCCAGATCTTCAACATGTTGGCTTAGGACCAGACTTCCTCAACAGGACTCCCATAGCACAAGAAATAAAATCAAGAATCAATAACTGGGATAGATTCAAACTAAAAAGCTTTTTCTCAGCAAAGGAAACTATCAGCAATGCGAAAAAAGAGCCTACAGAGTGGGAGAAAATCTTTGCCAATCATACTTCAGATAGAGCACTAATCTCCAGAATCTATAAAGAACTCAAAAAACTCTACACCAAGAATGCAAATAATCCAATCGACAAATGGGCTAAGGAAATGAATAGACACTTCACAGAAGAAGATCTACAAGCAATCAACAAACATATGGAAAAATGTTCAACATCTCTAGTAATAAGAGAAATGCAAATCAAAACCACCCTAAGATTCCATCTCACCCCAATTAGAATGGCGATTATCAAGAATACAAGCAACAACAGGTGTTGGCAAGGATGTGGGGAGAAAGGTACACTTATACATTGCTGGTGGGGCTGCAAATTAGTGCAGCCACTCTGGAAAGCAGTGTGGAGATTCCTTAGAAAACTTGGAATGGAATCACCCAGCTATCCCACTCCTTGGCCTATACCCAAAGGACTTAAAATCAGCATACTACAGAGATACAGCCACATCAATATTCATAGCTGCTCAATTCACAATAGCCAGATTGTGGAACCAACCTAGATGTCCTTCAATTGACGGATGGACAAAGAAACTGTGGTATATATAGACAATGGAATATTACTCAGCCATAAAGAATGATAAAATTATGGCATTTGTAGGCAAATGGATGAAATTGGAGAATATCATGCTAAGTGAGATAAGCCAATCTCAAAAAACCAAAGGACAAATGATATCGCCAATAAGTGGATGATGACACATAATGGGGGGTGGGAGGGGTTAGTGTTAGGGTTAGAGTTAAGGTTAGGGAAGGGGGCAAGAATGGAGGAAGGAAGGACTGTATAGAGGGAAAAGAGGGGTGGGGGGAAGGGAAAAAGTAACAGAATGAATCAACCAACATTACCCTATGTAAATTTATGATTACACAAATATTATGCCTTTACGCCATGTAAAGACAGAGAAACAACATGTATCCCATTTGTTTACAATTAAAAAAATTTTTTAAAAATTTATAAAAAAGTTTGGGGTTCAATGACAGAGTCAAGATATCATCTTCTAAAATGTACTGTGAAAAAAGGGCTAAGATTATGCACAGTATGTAAAAGAATGAGGGCATGGGGAGAGTATGGAGTGACAATGGATATCTGATGATGTGGGGATCAATAATCAAATAAGTCTTGCTCTAAAATCAGGAGAAACTCCAGATAAGTTCACCAAAGGAATACTAGGAAGTAAAATCAAGAAGAGGAGACAATAAAGTGTGAATAGCATTTGTGAACACATAAGTGTGTAAAGCAACAAATGTTTTGTCAAGAAAGATTTCTGTGGCAGATTGCATTATTTTTCCTTTTATAAGCAGGATTCTTTATTTTTAACAAATGTTTTTATTGGTGCATTATAGTTTTGCATAGTATAGAAGTTCATTTGACATAATCATATATGCATCGAATATAATTTGATCCTTTTTCTTTTGCATTGTTCACCATATCTGCACCAATGTTGCTAGACCCAAGTGCTTTACCCCATCTAGAGATATAAACTATGCTCCCTCATTTTGAGCCTCAGCAGGCTTTAGGTACTCTGTCATTAATGAAGTATGGTAGACCTGACACTATATGATGAAATAACTAAAGCAATTAATTTTTAAAAAAGTTATTATTGCCCACAATTCTGGAGATTCTAGTCAAAACTTGGGTAGCCTCTGGCAAGCCTCAAAACTTGATTTGAGCATCTGGTAAGACCAACACATTATACCAGGAGTATGTGGCAGAGCAAACTGCTTATATCATGAGTTAGGAAACAGAGAAAAAATGGGCCAGGGCCCCACTATTCCCTCCTAAGGCATGCCCCTAATGACACAAGGACCTCTCATAAGGCCTCACCTCATAAAAGACCACAGCTCCTTCCAATAGCACCATCCTGGGGACTAAACTTTTACCATATCATATTTTGAGGGAAACTACTTATATACACACAATAGCAAGAGGTTAGATCATAAAAGATATGCAGCTTCCTCCATTTCTCTCTTAAAACATGTGCCTTTATAGTCCTGAGCCACCAGGAAGTCTATCCTCCCTAAAGCTCTCATAAATTATCTAGTGAGTGCCAATGGTTTTTATGATGAAACAAACCCATGGAGATGAGAAGGAGACATGAGGAACCCCACTATTTAAACTCCCAGCTGCTCAAACATGAAATACCTAAATCTGCATGAGAACTGCCTTCTTGTGGTAGTCCATATTCAGAGCCATGACAGACCACTGTATTAAGTGGTTGTTTATTATTTTATAGTAAGTAATTAATACAACTTCTTTGACTATCCTCCCCTCTTGTGTCTGATTTAGGAATGTTATTTATCATTCTGTCTATTTGACTGAATCTTGTCTACAATTTCCAAGATGGCAGACCCCAGGTCTACAATGACTACTGTTGCCTATCATAGTACATGGCACACAGTTTGTATTCAATATATAGCTGTTTCATTAATGTATAAGTGAACAGAGAGAGTTTGTATGTTTAGAAAATGATAAAGGTGGGAAATGGGAGTTGAGCCTAGAGAGGAAGATAAGAGATTGATCATGAGCATCCTTTTGTGCTAAGCTGAAATATTTCACTTTATTTTGAAAGTTCTAGGGACACAGGAGGATTTAGGAAGTAGAGTGGCACAATCAGATTTATACTTAGGAAGATCACAGTAGTAGTAGTATGTGCTTTGGAATAAGATCAAAATAAGGAATACAGGAAGCCTATATGAGAAAGTTCTTATCTATAAGGACTCGATGAGATTAAAAAATGGATACCAAAATATTGAAGACAGAAAATTTACATAATATGTTTAATGGTCGTCTTCTACCAAATGGGCTTTCATTTACAGTAAAAAAGGTTAATTACATTTCTTACATATGCCCCTTTAGGGCAATTTTTTAAAAGTTTTTTATTTGATTTCGCATTGTCTTTACAATTACTGATTATTTCCAACAGGCAGAAATCAGTCCCAGTAGTACCATATCCCAGAGATTAAGTAACTGTGCCTTATGTATTAATTTTTTGTGATCTGAAGCAGTTAATAGACTTGAGCTAACTCATCATGCTCATCTTTAGGGAAATGAATTTTTTAGCTACTTGTCCAGCCTTTAAACTTAAATATCCTCTTTCTTTGAAAAACATGTTTTTCAACAAAGTTAATTATTATTATTACCAGCAACTCTGAATCTTAATATTGAAAAAGTACCTGTTTTCTCCTAGACCAATTAACCATAAAATACTGTTTACTGTGCATATTTTCAGTTGCTTGGAATGGTCACTTCCATGGAATGAATATATGTATAGTAGAGAGGTTATGGGGAGTGGGGAGGGAGAAGAAATGGTGTTAATATTTGGAAAAAAAGAAAAACCTTTGAACAGAGGAAGATCAAAACAGTCTGTAAGAGGAATAAGTAACATTCCAGCACTAAAAATTAAGATCAATGTGTCTAAGAACCACTGTAGATTCAAGGACCAATATGTAGAACTATGGGAATGTGTCAAACACTGATGATAACTTATTGTCTCAGTATATTGTTCTGCTGTATTAAAATACAACAGATTCCATAATTTATTAATGACTGAATTTTTGTCCTGACTATTCTGGAGGCTAAGAAATATAAGATCAAGGTGCCAGCAGATTTGGTGTCTGGTGAGGGCCCATTCCTCATAGACAGTGCCCTCTTGCTAAGAGTTCACATAGTAGATGGGGCAAGGAGTCTCTTTCTAGCTGTTCTCATAAGGGCATTAATCTTACTCATGAGGGCTTTTCCCCTATGACCTAATCACCTCTCAAATGCCCCACCTTCTAATACATTGGAGATTAGAATTTCAACATATGAATTTGGGGAAGACATAAATATTCAGACTGTAGCACTTACCAAATACCTATTTCTCCTCTTTTTTTTTTATACCAGGGTTTAAACCCAGTGGCACTCAACCACTGAGTCACATTCCCAGCCCTTTTTAAAATTTTCTTTGGAGACAGGGTCTTGCTGAGTTGCTTAGGGTCTCACTAAATTGCTGAGGTTGGCTTTGAACTCTCAATCCTTCTGCCTCAACCTCCTTAGCTGCTGGGATTACAGGTGTGTGCCACCACACCAAGCTACTCCTCTTTTCTATTAATTTTGAACTCCAATTGTTTAGGCAATGTGCTGAACTAAAAGAACTACATTTCCCAGCTTTCCTTTCAGCTATGTATGGCCAGCCATGTGACTAGTTAAGACTGACAAGATATAGACAAAACTGGCTGAATGGGACTTCCAGGAAATTTTTTAAAAGGGTAGACTCAATCACTTTAAAAAAATTTTTTTATTTGTTGTTTTAAGCTATACATGACAATAGAATGTATTTTGACATACCATACATAAAACTTCCCATTCTTAGCCTACATTGTTTTGAGAGAGAGAGAGAGAGAACAGAGCAAGAATCAGAGGTAGAGGGAGAGAAAAAGTGAGAGATTTTAAGAAAATGGCTATTTCAATTGTCAGAAATGGCAAGTTTGTAATTTGCAGGACAGGTCAGCAGGTTGGAAACTCAGGCAGGGTTTCCAAGTTTCAATCTTGAGTCAGAATTCCTTCTTTATTGAAAAACATGTCTTTGCTCTTAAGGCCTTCAACTCATTGGATGAGAGCTGTACACATTATGGAGGGCAATCTACTTTACTTAGCTGAGTATAAATGACAGCCTTATACAAACAAAATCTTCACAGCAACACATAGACTACTGTTTGACCAAACAACTAGGTACCATAATCCAGCTAAATTGATACAGAAAATGAACCTTCACACCCTCTAAATTCTTTGAGGCACTATTTATTTGGGTTTTTATTGTATACACAAGTACAAAATTCACAATTGTTATAGCAAAGGAAAGAGGTCATAACTGTAAACATCGGTGGTTCTACATGTTAGGAATAAGGAATGAACAAGAATGAGAATCGGGGAAGGGAAGATACAGATTAATAAATAATCTTATATCTGCTTATTTTAGCTTCTTTTCCCATTAGCTGGGAATGTAGAGTTGTGGTAAAGCACTTGTCCAGCTCATGCCAGACCTTGGGATTGATCCCCATGGTCTCAAAAAATAAAATAAAATAAAATCAATAAATAAGTTTTCAAATCTAAAAGTTTTGGATTAGAATTTCTTGTCCTGACTCATCAAAATAGAACACAATAATAATTGTTCTTCCTCTTCCCCTGCTCATAATGTGAACATTATAATGATATTATTTAGGAAAAGGAAATGAAAAATTGAGTCAAATATTTGAATACATATGAATAAGAAATAAGAAAAGTCAGAATAATGATATTTTCTCTTTTGTGGGATATACATATATCAGGGATTGCACCCAGGGGATGCTTAACCACTGAGTCACATCCCTGGCCCTTTTTATTTGAAGACAGGGTCTTGCTAAGTTGCTTAGGACCTCTCAAAGTTGCTGAGGCTGGCTTTGAACTTGGAATCCTCCTGCCTGAACCTCCAGAGCCACTGGGATTACAGGTGTGCACCACTACCCCCAGCTCAATACTTTTTAATGGTACTTTATAATTATACATTATAATGAGATGCATTATGTCATATTTATACATGCACATAGCATAACTTCATCAGTCTTGTTCCCTACTATCTTCCCCTTCCATCCCCTCCTTCTTCCCCCTGATCCGATTGTTCTGATATCCCTTCTATTATTGCTGCTATGTTAATTAGTGTATTGTCATTATGTATATAACTCATTGTGGTACATTTGTACATGGACATAGCATAATTTAGTAGACTTTATATAATGATACTTTTTCTTGAAAGAAACTGTTCCTTTCTCCAATTTGCTGAATCATATTCACATTTAGAGCCTCATTTTGAAGACCTGGTATGGTATTTTTCTTTCTTACAGAGATTTCATTTATAATATTAGCTTCTAGGATTGCATAAACTTATTTAGATTTCTTGTGTACAGTTGAGATCATAACTAGGAGGATTATTTTGGAGAGCAAAATATCCTACCTGGACATTTCTTGGGCAAGTAATTCAATTTCTGTGGGTCTCAGTTTATTTACCTGTAAAATGAGGCAGTCAGGCTGGATCATCTCTAAATTTGCTTCCCCTATAAAATGTTATGACTCTGTGACATTATCTAAGAGTCCTTTGTATGTAGGTTAAAACTGTCAAAGGAATTTTCTATCCCAGAAATCAGCATTTTATTGTCTGCACATACAAAAATTCCATAGGACTAGGCTGTCAGTATCCTACTGTGTAAACTATTACTTTTTTATTTACTTTTTTGAAGTATAATATTGTAAAATAAGTTTTACCTTTTTAAGTATACAGTTGTATAAATATGACCACAATCAAAATGCAGAACATATCCATTATCCCGAAAAGGTCTGTCATGCCCTTGCCTGTCAATCCTCTCCACATACCACCAATTAGCCATTCAAGTATATTCTGCCCCTTTATGTTTTCCTTCATTAGAAAGTTATTTAAATAAATTGGGAAACATGTAATTTTCTGAGACTGACTGACTTCACTTAACATAGTGATGCAAAATCTGCCTATTTTATGTGTCTCTCTATATGTACATCAGTACTTTGTTTCTTTTTATTGTTGAGCAGTGTTCCATCATAGGGGTTTAAAACAGTGTGCCTATCCATTTCACCAGTTGATGAAATTTGTATTGTATTTTGCTTTTATCTATTATGAATAAAGTTCCTATGAATATTTTCATTTATTTTTTTGTGACAATAATTTTCATTCCATCTGGGAATTAAATTTACTAGGTCAAAGTCTCCAACACATTTTTAATTTTATAAAAAAGAAACAAAGTCTATGAATCTTTTTCCATTTTAGTGAACAATCTTAACCATTGTAATGCATTCTTACCTACAGTACTTACTAGTTATGTATTTTGTTGTTGTTTTAATTTTAGTAATTCTTGTGGGTATGTGGTGGTATCTTGTGCTTTCAATTTGCATTTCCATGTTGACCAAAAAGGTTGACCATCTTTTTATTTGCTTTTTGGCCATTCACATATCTTCTTTAATGAAGTATATATTCAGATATATTGCCTATGATGTTTTATTTAGTTTCCCTTTTTATTATTGGTGCTGTTTTATATGGTGTTTTTCCTTGGTTTCTTTTTTGGATAGTTTGTTACTAGCATACAAAAACACAACTAATTTTTAGTTAACTTTCTTACCCTGAAACTTCACTGAATTTGTTTATTAGTTCTAACAGTTTCGTGTGTGTGTGTGTGTGTGTGTGTGTGTGTGTGTCTTACGGTTTTCTACATAAAAACATAACATTTGAAAATAGAGATAATGACCTACCCTCTCAAAAATGCCTGCCTTGGTCTTGGTCTTCAACAGGGATATCCATCCTCCTACCTAAATCCAAAAGCCCTCATAAAGACACCTCTCCAGAGACAACTGCCAAATTCTTGGTGTTGGGGGATATGATTATTTTATATGGATATTAAAGCAAGTCAGCTGTTGGATGCACTATTCTCTTTGTTACCAGTTTTTTCTCCTCTTTGTACCTCAAATTGGCTTTTTATTTTTGTAATTATTTCTTTCCATTTTGAAAATCAAAACTCTTTTTGAACTAATTTTATTTATTTATTATTTTTGTGGTGCTGGAGATTGAACCCAGGACCTTGTGCTTGCAAGGCAAGCGCTCTACCAACTGAGTTATATCTCGAGCCCTGGACTAATTTAATATTTATAAAAAATTACAAATATGTTACAGGGTTCACATATTTACATCACCCAGCTTCTCCTAATGCTAACATCATACACAACTATGGTATGTTTGTAATTATTAAGAAATTAATATTGAGGCAACACTTTCAACTAAACTATAAGTTTCAATTAGATTTCAACAATCTTTTTGCTAATCTTTTATGGATTCAGGTTCAAAGTCAGGACACCACATTACAATTAGTCATCATGTATCCCTAGTTGCTTCATGTCAATAATACATTCTTAATCTTTCATTGTTTATCATTTTCTTGACACTTTGGAAGATTACTGGCCAGGCATTGTATCAAATATCCCTCAGTAAAGATTTATTTGAACTTTTCCACTGATTAGACTGAGATTATGGGATTTTGTAAAGAATATCACCGAGGTGAAAGGATCATCTCATCAGGAGGTACATGATATCAACACAGTACTACTTGCTCTGTTAACCTTGATCACATGGTTCAGGTGGTTTCTTTCAGCTTTCTCCAATGCAAAGTTGTGTTTTTTCCTTGCTTCTTTGGAAGCAATTCGGTAAGTCCAGTCCACATTCAAGGCGAGAAGGATTGGCACCTTTCCTGGAGGGAAAGGGAATACTCCATTTAGGTAGAATAATTTTATAAGGAGAATTTGTTCCTTCTCTAAATATTATTCAATATGTTTCCATAAGTATGGATTCATAGATATTTTATTATTTGAGTTAATCAAATGATATCATTATATATTTAGTTTTTCAAATTGCCCCAGCTTTGATTATTAGGAGCTCTTTCAAATTGATAATTGTATTTTTTATTGCTTTTATTTAATTTTAATTTTACATCATATTTATTTATTTTAAACATTATTATTTAATATTATTTGATATTATCCTGATATCTGTCATTACAGGGTACTTCAGGCAAGTCCAGGATTTTCTATTCCCCAGTCTTATGACCAGTCATTTTTGTAAGGAATCCTGTTTCTTTTTATTGGAGAATGATATTTAGAAACCAAGGTCTAAACAGGCACTAGATGTGAAAATGTGAAAAACATTTTAATTTATCTTCAAATGAACTGCTCTGAACTCTGCTGATGACCCTATGGAATAAGTTCTCCATCTCTCATATTGGGTTTTTCATTAACATTTCCAATTGATTATCTTTCATAGTTTCTAACTCTACTGAGATTCATCTGTTCCTGAATCTTTTCCACTATATGTTTTAGCTTATTAATGGTAGTTTAAGATAGTAACATATTTTAAAGTCCCTTCCTTATACTTCTAACATCTGAGGAATGTTTGGATATGATTCTGTTGGCTATTTTATCTTTTGACAAAGGTCTTCATTTTTCTTGCTTTTGACTTGTTGTTGACTACTTTATCTCTGGATACTAAAACAGTTTTTTCTTTTTTTGTGTCTGCATGTTTGTGTGATTTTGATTGCATGTCCATCATTGTATATAAAAAATATAGTAGACTGTGGTAAATAATATTTATACTTAGAAATGGCCATACCTCTTCTTTTGTCAGGCTGATGTCAGTACAGAGAGTTGATTCTTTCTAGAAGTAGCTGAGTTAGGTCTGATTTTGTTATTGCTACACTTACCTTCACTGTATCACTGACTTGAATTTCCTCAGATGGAGCATTGTATCTGCTCTATTTTTAGTGTGAAACCTGGAGTGCTGGAGGGTTTCTCTGTGTTCCTTCTCTACCCTTATCTTTCATCTGGCTCTGCTTGTTTGTAACATGGAGGACTTTTTTTCTATGTATTTTTCCCCTCTTCTGTGATAATCTTTTACCTGCTGCAAGACTTTTGGGTACAGGGAAACTTCCATTTCTTTTACAGCTTCAGTCTTAGGCAGGCCCAAAAGTGAATCTTTCTCCTGATGAAGTCCTCCCTCAGAGACAGTAACACACAATCTCATTTTCCCTTTTGGTGTAATGTCTATAATGAACTATACATCAGTCATGTATCTGTTGGTATCTTGAGCATTAGTGAATTCCCTGCCCTTCTGTCAGCAATGGGAGACCTCTGCTTTCTATCAGTGCAAGATCTTACACTCCAGTAGATTTTCTGCTCCTCTTCCAGTGGTAGAGGATTTTTGAATAGGGTAAGTGTAAGGTTGGGAGAGTGAACTTTCTATTGCTCACCCAGCAGCAGCCAATCTTTGCCAAGAGTAGACTGAGTAGGACAGGTGACTTTGTCTTCCCTAGTGACAAGTACATTTTCTTATCAAAGTATGGTCAAGTACCAGAGTGGGCAGATTTCTTGACCATTTGAAAATGTGTTTTGGTTCCCATCAGAGAAAATCAAGGTGTGGGCATGTTTGTCAGGTTTTATGTCTGTGGCTAAGTAGCAGCTGGGAACCATCTTATACACATGTAAGTCTTGGAGCACAGATGTGCTTCACCACATACCTTTTATTAAACTTCAGACATTGCCAGGTCCTACATGTCTGTACTACTAAGAGATTACCTCAGATCTCCTGCCTGACCCTTTGCCTTTCTTGTGAGCTCTAGGAGGAAGTTCAAAGAAAAGAATTGGCAGGTAGATGCAGACTCATCTGTGTGTGTCATTCTCAGAGTTTCCAAACTTTAATGTTAACAAACTCCTAGAATTAAATAACACATTAAAACCTCCTTTATTTTTCCATACCTCTTCTGTCCATATTCTGACAAAGGTAAAAAAATTTCTGAGTCCTATTCTTTCCCGAAAGGGGATTTTTCTTCTGTGGAAATAAATTCATCTTGTTGTACAACCTCAGCATTCCAAGGGACCTTCTAATTCATGATTTGGAAGTATCCATATTTTTATCATTATTGGAATTGGTTCATTATTCTTTCATCACTTTATCCATCTTAAGTTGAAACAGAAATTTTGTGTTTCTTCATTATCAAACTAAACACATATCCCTAACCAAGACCTCTACATGGGGATTAAATACTAAGGCCAAAGTAATGAAAATTCTTAACTGGAAAGGATGGATCTGCATAAGTTTATGACACGTTCTTCCTGAGACAAATTCTGAAAAGTAAATGGCAGCCCCAGGCAGTAATCAGAAATACTTCTTGTCATCACAGGGCATCCTCCATGGGGAGCCTGAGAATTTTTAGATGTTAATGCATTTGAAATTGAGATGAGGGCTGTGACCTGTAGAAAAACTCTCCAAGATGATTTCATAATTCATTTTTTACACATAGAACATAACTTTTACTTTATTATTTTATTTAACAAATATGTGTTGAACACCTATTATGTGCCAATGATTCTTTTTGGTTCTATGAATTTATCCATGAAAAAAACAGAATAGATTTCATAAACTATATTTATAACAACCAATAGAAAACTTGAGAAATACAAATGCTGACATTTGGCTTCAGGTAGATTAAGAAATGTAGTTTTTTTACATAATTTGACCAATTTGAGTAATTATTTTTTGCATATTCCAGGAAATCATTTGTGAGTTTTCCTAGGCACTGAAAGAATGCTTTTCCATTATATATACTCAATCGGAAGACAATTTTCCTAAGTATATCTCAGCAATTTCCTCTTTGTTAGGGTAGATGCCAATTCAATATGCAGATAACTCACTCTGAAACATGTTTAATTATACTTAGTTGGGTAAATCCCAGTAACATTAAAATGTTTCATTTGGAAATATGGCATCTGTATTTTTTCCCATATTCACTCTATATCTTCGATAAGCATGAGACAAGAGGTAATTACAAATCTAAAATATAAAAGGAATAGTTCAGATGCAATATAAAAGGAATTAGTTCAGTAAGAGAAAAGGATGTCTCAAGTATAATTGCCTAAATAGAAATCAATTATTTTGAGAAAAGTTCCCTTTGTATGTGTAATGTATTAAAATTTTAGTTTTTATTATATGCTATTAAATGTTAATAATCCAAACATCACCAATACACCCTGTTGGTAGGACACATCTAAATTTATTATTTTCCATGGTAAAGGAGATTACCACCTTGACAGAATGTTGGTCTTGTCTCAGAGTGGAAAAGATGAGGTTGAATGTTTTATTAAGAATTTTAAATTTGTTTTAAGATGGTTTTTCAATGTGGCAGACTGATTAGGATTAAGTAAGGACTGATATATATATATATAGTTTCAGAGTGAGAATACAGCAAGGTTATGACATAAACTGATAATGTTTTCCATTAATGAGTTGATAGACCTTGTAGAGAATTCCTACAATGTACCATATAACTGTTTGCCTGGACAAGAGTTTCCTTGAATAGTAAAGTAATACTATGCAGACAATTGAATAGTGAATTCATGGTAGTTCTTGATTGTTCTTTGACATTTGACAAACTCAAGAGACATTTTCAGTTATTTAGAGAGTGGACTGCTCTTGGTATCCAGTTGATATAGGACAGCCAAGGATGTGGCAAATCACCACACAATGCAGAGGACGACCTTAATGACAAATAGTTCTCCAGTTCAATATGTCAATAGTACTGAGGATGAGAACTACTGGTAAAGGCAACAAGTCTGTAGAAGTTCAACTAGTAAAAGTCTTTAGAGGATCAAGCTACTCAATCTCTGTTTCAACTATTAAACTCTGTTATTGTAGCTAAAAGATTCACAGGTAATATGAAAACAAATGGGCATGGCTATGTTCCAAACTTTATTTACCAAACAAACAGGCAGTGAACAAGATGTGTTCCCTGGGTTGTAGAATTTACATCTCTTAATAGAAACAGTAAGTTGTGTGGGGATAGGTGGTTTCAGTTCTCAGCATACAAATTATTTGGGTTCTCAGCACTGTCATTTGGATCTTCAATAGAAATTAAAACATTTTTAAAACCTTAGGCAAAAGAGAAAATACTTATGGAATGTTACATGAAAGTCTCAGACTTTCATAAAAATATTAAACATTTCTTTGACATTGATTTTTTCTGTACTCTCTGAAGTTTACCAAAACATATCTTATTACCAGACCAGTAATTTTCCAGTATAACCTAATAAAACAAAATAACTTTTAGCTGGGCTTTATCTATATTTCTAAACTCACTTGATTGAGAAAAGTAGTAGAATATCAAAAAACCAAGCATATAATTTCTTTGGAAATAAGAAAAGAAGATACCCTTGTTGACAATGGCTTCAAAACTATTCCACTGAACCTTCATAGTTTTTCTTCCTCCTTTCTTCTTTCTTTTAACTTTTGTTTCTCTGGATTTATTATTTTCTGAAATGATATGTATTCGTTTATCATGAGGTCCTTTCCATGAGGTTAAGATATACTTAACTCACAGCTTGTATCACCACCACCTCAATGACCAGAAATAATAATTGCAACACTCATAGAAAACCATTACTATCATCATAGGTAGCACTTACATATGTGCCAGGTACTGTTCAAAACACATGCAGGGATTAGTTTGTTTAATCACATTAAACCCTAAGAAGATGATATTATTATTATTCATATTTTAAAATATGAGAATCATGAGGCATAGACTAAGTGATTTGTCTATGTTCATTGAGCTAGCAAGTGACAAAGTGTCTGTACATTCTGCTCCAGAATCTATGCTTTAAACTACTACACTATAAGCTACTTCTAATCCTCTAATGATAATATACTGTACCATGCACACACACACTTTATATATTGCAAAATTTCTTGAGTGTAAAACAGGTTATCCTTCAACATAACTCTGCTGGCTTCACCTTCTGGATTTACATCTGGAATTTTCAGGAATATCCTGAGAGGACTGTGCTTAGAGGTGTATCTCTAGGAAGCATCCAGGTGCCTCATGGAAAATGGATGGTCCTAAGAAAAGAGGGATACACTCTTTTTCCTCCACTATAGATATTCCTACTGTTAGAGGGAGAAGTGATATTGGTGAGAGTATGGTGTCTACTGTTTCCTGTGAATGGATATCCGAACCCTAACACAAAAGGCTTCCATATATAAGACCTAAAAGGGCAGTTGCCTCACAAAAATCTCAGGAAACATCAGGAGCCACACATGAAACACAACTTGGTAATACAGCATGACACAAAGGTAGATGTTGGAACACAACCTTGCAATGTCTGTATTGCCTGACATCCACTTTCACTAGTATTTCCTCAGGGCATGAGGAGCTTTATCATATGTGGCAGCCAGACAACACAGCAAGGGCAACCAGGCATGACTATCAAAGATGGCAGCAGGAAGGCAGTGGGGACAATCACAGAGTAACAGTGGATGAAGGAAGGAAGGGAGGTACAGCAGCTGGCATCACTACACTGATGCCTGAGTACTCCTGAAACACCTCCAAAGGTTCCCAAATAATTGGGCCAAAATAAGAACTCTAAGGAGAGTTAAAAATTTAGTGGTATTTTATGGTAAGAGAATAGAGTTATTCTCATTTTTCTCCTAATGACAGTTTAACTTCAAAATATTGTTTTATAGTCATTCTAGAGCGCTAAGGCAAATTTGAGAGAGAGAGAGAGAGAGAGAGAGAGAGAGAGAGAGAGAGAGAGAGAGAGAGATTGTTTATTTAGATCTAAATTATCTTTGGTTTACAAATTGAGTAAATTAATGTCAATGCAATGAATCCTTAATAAAAAGCACAATGGTCTTGGCTGTACTCTGAATTACAAATGCCCTGAAACTGTCTAAAAGTCATTTGGATGTGCTCACTGATAATACTCGTGATGAGGAATAAAATGTATTTTTTCCTTGAGAGCTAATTAATGTAATCTTCAAAATATATAAATCCCATGGTGATCCCAAATAATTATAATTGAAATGTGGACCTTGCCAAAACTGAGAAAATTAAAATGCAAACAAACTCTGTTAATATATTTGAATTAAAAAATAAAAACAAAAAGGAAAGAAAAACCAATTAACTTCTGGAAATGGGGGGGTTTGGTATTTAGATTGAGGAGATTAAATTATGCAGATATCACATTAACACTTGGAATGAGGATGGTGTTGCCCAGCTGCCTTTCAAAGCCTCATCTTGCTTGGGCTGAAATTGCTAGAGAGCAGTGAAGCAAGATGTTTTAAAGGTCACAGTTGTGGTCCCTAAATGGTCCACTCAGGGGTCATAAAAATCCCTGATGGAATCTTTAGTAGCTTGGAGGTAACTGGAAGGAATGCATGGGGCTAGTAATTAAATCACAAATCTTTTTTTTGGGGGGTGGATATATATATATATATGTGTGTGTGTGTGTGTGTGTGTGTGTGTGTGTGTGTGTGTATACACACATATATAAAATAGATGATAGAGCTAGAGATCACTATAGATGAATATATGCATATGTATTTATTTACACAATAGCTAGTCAGTCACATTGGTCATTTCAGTAAGCATGTGAGCAACTACACTAAAAAAACGAAATCAGAGGCAAGGGGTTTATAAAACAATTGCAAACCTTTTACAATATACATTTTTATAGAACACCTAAACATCTAGTACATTCAGACAATTTAGTAGAAAAAGCAAAACAGCCAAGTTAGTTTTGTTTTGTTTTGTTTTGCTTTGTTTTGTTTTATGATTGACCTGACCAACCAACTCAATCCTGGTTATCTGGTAGTTTCATGTTCTTACTAGATTTAAGAAATCACATAAATGCATCTTTCCTTCGTCAGGATATTGCTATGTGTTTCTCACTTTTCAAAGAGTTGGTTTTAGCATTGTATAGGTGCTATTACAAGCTTCTTCCAATACATTATTATAAGGAGTTCACTCTGGGAGCAATTTCTGTAGTCACACTACCATAAAGAGGTTACAGTATATCAGTATGGATGGATCTGTTCTTACCTCATTAGCCAGCCAGACAGGAGTAATTCTGAATATCAGATCTGGACCCTTGGGGAACTCTTGTCCTTTTCTAAGACAAGCTGTAGAGTCTGTACTCTATTGCACAACCTTGAGATGACCATTAAATTTCAGAACTCCATCATGGGCACTATCACCAAATGACCATATTAATAAAGCACCTGAGAAAGCAATCAGAGATGGGTCTGCTTCCAGAGACTTGTAACTGGCACTGACAGAGAAAGAAAACATTCATCTTATTCTGATTATTCTGACTTTTTAGCCCAGAGGAAAGAAAATGAGTCAAGAAAACAAAAGTTTTGTGGAATGAATTTGGTATCATTGCATCTAATCCCACAAAAGAACAAAAGGGCACAGAATAGAGGAAGATGTAGAGATGCTATAGAATAATTTTTTGGCAAGTACTAAATTTGACAAGTAAACTGATAAGATGAACAATTAATGAATGCATTTATTCATCTAGCAAATATTTACTCTGCTAGACTTAGAGGTATTGGGATGAGCAAAAGTAGACAAGGCATCCCCTCCAATAGAATCACAGCCTAGTGTAAGGTGCTATGTTAATTACCTCTTTGTTGCTCTAACCAAACTACTTGACAAGAACAACCTAAAGGAGGAAAAGTGTTTTGTTGTTGTTGTTTTTTGTGCTTATAGTTTCAGAGATTCAGTCCATGGTCAGCTGACTCCATGGCTCTGAGCCCAAGGTGAAGAGGAGCATCATATAGAAGGGCATGGCAGAGAAAAGCTGCTCACTCATTATAGCCAGGAAGCAGAGAGGGAGAGAGAAGATGGGAGGGGGCAAGATATAATCCCTGAGAGCACATACCCGGTAGCCCACCTCCTGAAGTCTTGACTCAACTGCCCACAGTTACTGCTCAATACACTAGTTCTTTCAAATTAATCTATCAAATGGGTTAATTTGCCAATTATGTTACAGGTCTCATAATTTAATCATTTTACCTCTGAACATTTCTGCATTGTCTCATGTGAGCTTTTGAGGGACAATTCGAATCCAAACCATAACAGGTACAGACCATCATTGAATATTTACTCTGATGAAAAGTAACACAATTCTGTGGATGTGTGTTATGAAGAACATTGACCTAGAATGGGAATCAGCAAAGTAATTTAATGATTGAAACATGGCTATACTAAACTCTGCTTCAAACTGGAATGAAGGCATTTCTCAATCAGTCTTTCAGTTAATCATACCTGCTAAAAACTTTTATAATAACCCAATTCTCTGGTGGTGTAGCTTCAAAGTTCTTTACAAAGCAATTACTGCAAAACTCCTTATTTTGTGTGAAAATTCAGATCTATGAATGGAAAATAAAGCAGATATAGTGCATCTCTTTAAGATATGCTATGAGATAATTTTAGCATTGGAAACCAAATTAATTATGACACTATCAGTATACATAAGTAGTTTAAGTGTTAAGAAAATAATGTTGAAAATTATAATTAAAGATTTATTTCTTCTGCTTTTGTTTTTATTTATTTGGTACCAGGGATTGAACCTAGGAGTGCTTAACCACAAGTCACATCCCCAGTCCTTTTCATTTTTTTGAGACAGGGTCTCCCTATGTTACTTAGGGCCTTACTATGTTGCTGAGGCTGACCGTAAACCTGCAGTCCTCCTGTCTCAGCCTCCCACTTTCTGGAATTACCAGTATGTACCACCACACTTGACTAAGATTTGTTTCTTAAAGCTTCCCTAGTTTAATACGAGTCTGAAGACCCTATTTTCTTATTAGAAATAAGAAGGTGGATTTATGTGCAGCTGATGATTATTAGTTTGCAACTTTTAAGGTCTGCAGATACAAAACTAATTTGTTCTGTGATAGAGCAAGTAAAATTCTGAGTCCACATATTTCTTTGTGCTGGAAATGTAACAGAACTTTATTCCTAGCATTTATTTATTTTATTTATTCCTATTTACAATGGAAACCTCTCTTAACCCATTCACTATCCCCCCTTATCCTGACTTTTCCTTCAGGATTCAATCTCATTGTGGGGAGATTATATTCTGCCAAGACACAAGACAAGGACTTTGGTCCAAGTAATCTATGCATGTTGGCATCTCCACAATGTCCTTGTTCCAATTTGTTTATTGGTCCCCATGTGTCATAGTCAAGTTCTATGCCCAACTGCAATCCACCTACAGCCTGGCTATTTCTATGCCACTTATAAGTGCACAGAATTATCTTCTTGTTCTTTTCTACATTCTAGTGCAGAGTTACTCTATAATTCTCTCTAGTTCCATCTGCCTAGATACTCAGTGCCGTCATTTCTGAATCTCTATAATCTTACTTCAATTCTAGAGACTTCTGGAAAAGGGAGCACTGGTTCCATACATTCTTTGATGCCCAGAACTATCTAGTTTTTCCTTCAACCCCCACTTTCCATATGAGGTTGAGCTTGGTAGAAATTCAAAGCACAAGTCTAAACTTTATTCACATTAATTGTCAGCTAATGCTTTCTCTATGGATTTCCTGCAATACCATTAATTTGAGAGTATCATTTTCAGTCTTGAGGTGGGAAACATTACTCTAAACTATTATGTAGATCTTTTGGTCATGAGTTCCTTTATCAACAGATTTTTCTTAGCTCTAATTAAATAGCTCCTCTAATTTTGAGATGTAGAGGCTCCATTTCCTAGCTTCCTGGATGGGACAATGATCACAGGCAACTGAATATGTCACTAACTAATAATATCAAACTTTATGTCAACATGTGTTTTAGTACTTTTGAAGATTATTTTTTTTAAAGAATAAAATCTCTATTAGGGAGAAAAATAGTCTCTACATGTGATAAAAGGGGCAGTCCATTAAGGTATATCTACCTTCCTTGCACCTAACAAGATCACCTTAAAATTTAAGTAGCAAAAGCTTACATAACTAGAAGAGAATATTGACAAATCCACACTCATAGTAAGAGATTTTAACATACTTCTCATAGTAATTAGTAAACCAAGACAGAAAATTAGCAAGATACAATATTTGAATAACACACTTAATAATCTTGAAAAATTATTATGATGTTGTGTTTTACATTCATGATTAGAAAATATGTTATTCCCAAGCAAATACAGTAGAATTAAAGATTTTATCATGTACTACTAAAAAAGAAGAAAGACTAGGAACATAGTATGTCTGCTGAGGAAAGCTGCAGGCAGTGAGAAAAGTCAGCCTAAGAGAGAGGCCATGTGAGCTGCAACCAGCAAGGACATAGTTGCAGGGCTTCCAAAGCCCTCTTGAGCTCACATCTTGCTACATGTGTCCCAGATGCCAGACACAGAGTGTCCTGGGTGTATCCTGGGTTGCTTTGATCCCATCCCTTTTTTCTATGTCCCCACTCTTCTTTTTGAAATGAGAATGTTTACCCCATGACTGTCCTACCATTATGTTGGGCATATGTAACTTGCTTTTTAAAAATTATTTTTACAGGGGTTCACAGTTAATAGTTTCCCTTGAGTTTCAGAGGAGACTTTGGACTTCAACTTTTGAAAAGTGTTGGAACTGTTAAGACTACAGGGACTTGGAGATGGAGTGAATGTGTTTTGCATTGTGAGATGGGCATGAGCCTTTGGGAGCCAAGGACAGAATATTTTGTATTGGATCAGGAAGAAACCCTTAAAAGATGGAAAGATCTCCCATGTTCTTGGATAGGCAGAATTAATATTGTCAAAATGGCCATACTACAAAAAGTGCTACACAGATTCAGTGCAATTCCAATTAAAATCTCAATGATGTAACTTACAGAAATAGAGCAAGCAATCATGAAATTCATCTGGAAGAATAAGAAACCCAGAATAGCTAAAGCAATCCTTAGCAGGAAGAGTGAAGCAGGGGGTATCGCAATACCAGAACTTCAACTATACTACAAAGCAATAGTAACAAAAATGACATGGTATTGGTACCAAAATAGACAGGTAGATCAATGGTACAGAATAGAGGACATGGACACAAACCCAAATAAATACAATTTTCTCATATTAGACAAAGTTTCCAAAAATATGCAATGGAGAAAAGATAGCCTCTTCAACAAATGGTGCTGGGAAAACTGGAAATTCATATGCAACAGAATGAAATTAAACCCCTCTCTCTCACCCTGCACAAAACAACTCAAAATGGATCAAAGACCTTGGAATCGGACCAGAGACCCTGCATCTTATAGAAGAAAAAGTAGGTCCAAATCTTCAACATGTCAGCTTAGGACCAGATTTCCTTAACAGGATTCCCATAGCACAAGAAATAAAAGCAAGAATCAATAACTGGGTTAGATTCAAACTAAAAAGCTTTCTCTCAGCAAAGGAAACTATCAGCAATGTGAAGAGAGAGCCTACAGAGTGGGAGAAAATCTTTGCCACTCATACTTCAGATAGAGCACTAATTTCCAGAATATATAAAGAACTCAAAAAACTCTACACCAAGAATACAAATAACCCAATCTACAAATGGGCTAAGGAAATGAACAGATACTTCACAGAAGAAGATGTACAAGCAATCAATAGATATATGAAAAAATATTCAACATCTCTAGTAAGAAGAGAAATGCAAATCAAAACTACCCTAAGATTCCATCTCGTCCCAATTAGAATGATGATTATCAAGAATAAAAGCAACAAAAGGTGTTGGCGAGGATGTGGGGGAAAATGCACACTCATACATTGCTGGTGGGGCTGCAAATTAGTGCAGCCACTCTGGAAAGCAGTGTGGAGATTCCTTAGAAAACTTGGAATGGAAACACCATTTGACCCAGCTATCCCACTCCTTGGCCTATAACTAAAGGACTTAAAATCAGCATACTACAGTGATGCAGCCACATCAATGTTCATAGCTGCTCAATTCGTAATAGCCCGATTGTGGAACCAACCTAGATGCCCTTCAATTGATGAATGGATAATGAAACTGTAGTATATATATATATATATATATATATATATATATATATATATATAAAATGGAATATTACTCAGCTGTAAAGAATAATAAAATTATGGCATTTGTAGGCAAATGGATGAAATTGGAGAATATCATGCTAAGTGAGATAAGCCAATCTCAAAAAACCAAAGGACGAATGATCTCACTGATAAGCGGATGATGACACATAATGGGGGGTGGGAGGGGGGCAAGAATGGAGGAGGAGGGACTGTATTGAGGGAAAAGAGGGGTGAGAGGGATGGGGGGAAGGGAAAAAAATAACAGAATGAATCAAACACCACTGCCCTATGTAAATGTATGATTACACAAATGGTATGCCTTGACTCCATGTACAGAGAAACAAGATGTACCCCATTTGTTTACAATAAAAAATAAAATTTAAAAAAAAGCAATGACTTGATATGGAGATGCACCCTATAATCCCAGTTACTTGAGAGACTGAGGCAAGAGGGTCACAAGTTCTAGGCCTGCAATTTAGCATGTCCCTGTTTCAAAAATAAAATAAAGGTCTGGGGATTTAGCTCAGTGGTAGAGCACCTGTGGATTCAATCTCTGGTACCAAAACAAGAAAAAATAAATAAATAAATAAAAAGCAAAACCAAAACAAGCAATTAGTTAGTCAGTTTTTCATTGCACAAAACAACTAAATGGATAAAAGAATTGTTTTGGTTCATGGTTTCAGGGGTTTTGGTCCCCGGTTTGCTGTCTCCATTGCTTTGGAGCTGAAATGAGGCAGAAAGTCATGGCAGAAGGGTATGGTGGAAGAAAGCTGCTCACCTCATGGCACCACCTTCCAGGGCTTTCTGTCCAACTAGGACAACTTCCTCCAACTAGGCCCCACCTCCTAACTGTCAACAGCTGGGGACAAAGCCTTCAACACATGACATTCCTGATCCAATACTTTTGAAGATTATTAATGAGTGATTTCATAATCTTAATCCAAACAAACAAGAGTTTTATCTGGGTCTTTAAAAAGAGGTTCCACTCAGAGAACAGCTTCCACCCTGTTTTCACAGAGGGCGTGGTATGCTTACCATGTTTCCTGGGGGTTTCATCTACACTGTAAATTGAAAACATTTATTAAGTTTATTTTGTTAGAATGTTCCAAACATGAACAACAGTGATTTTGTTTAGAAGTTGTTTTTGTTCTTAGCCTTTTCTTTCCAAAGTAAAATATACAATGACTATTTATTTTTTCAGAGAAGAAAAATGATACTAATCTGTGCTAATGTGTACCACTCATTCAATGATCACCCTATAGGTGTTTTTTTTTAATTTTTGGTATATTAATGACTTGCATACCTTGTCAGACTCTCAGGAATTGAGATTACATGAATGCTATTGTTTATTTTCCACAAAAGGATGAATAAATTGATGTTCTCTTTCCTAGGTAATGTCCGTTGGAAAGCAAATGAGATATGTTTATGTTTCTTTTGTGGTAAGAGAGCTGTAGGAATACATTGCTGTGTTATACAATCTATATTTACGGCGACACTATATTTTTCCATTCATTTTTGTTGCCATATGATATAGAGGAAATAGCACTAGACTAGTTACCAGAATTTTGTCCCCAGTATACCATCACCTATCTACTGGCTATGTGATTGTGTTCATAGTCCAAATTTCAGTTTTCCTATTCTTAAAATGGTGGTAATATTTTCCAACCTGCCTTACAAGGCTTTTGCACCGATGTTGTTATTACTAAAACTTTGACATTAAATTTTGAATTTTTTCATTAATAAAGTAGAAATTTTCTCTCATTGTTGATTCAGAAGTTTCCTAGACCAGGATAATATATATGGCAATGACTATCTAATCTTATATACAAATATACCTCATTTTCCTTTCCTCACCTTAGTGGCCACTCGAAGATATTGTATCCTTTACAAATTGAAAGTTTGTGGCAATCCTGCATCAAGCAAATCAATCAGCATAATTTTTCAACAGCTCGAATGATCATTAGCATTGTTAGCAATAAAGTATTTTTAATTAAGGTAAGCATATTGGACTTTTTGACATAATACCATTTTATACCCACACAGACTGCAATGTAGCATAAACATAGCTTTCAGATGCACAGGAAAAACAAAACACATATGTGACTCACCAAATTGTAATATTTGCACCTTTAATCTCCCTAAATCTTCTACTAACATAGAAATCCCAAAGGAGAAGTTTTCTTTGGCAAGTGGGAAGGGATATAAACATGCCATTGCAGTTGGAGAAGAGGACCAGAGAAATGCCAGGGTCTGAATTTCTAAGTGGGCAAAGTTGTCAAACCCAGATGTGTTTAGATGTAAAAAGAGACTGCTTTTGTTGATCAATCCAATAGCATTCAACCTCATTAGCCCATTATGTGAGCCAAATTCATGATGATAATGCATTAAACAATAGTGATCAGATCTCAGGGCAATTAGAGCAATGAGATGATGAGAGGGATTACACCATGTATGTAAAATAGTCTGAACTCAGATCTTCTAGATTTTCTGTCACTTTACATTTTCACAGTGTTTTAGAAAGGTATGTATCCAAGAAATAAAATATTAGAGAGTAGATTTAATAAATTTAGTGGTGATATGCATATGGTCTTTGTGAAATTTAAAGGCTGAAATACATTCTAGCTGAATCACTGACAACCAGTTCTGCTGTAGTGTTGTTATTGATTGTTATTGAGACAGTTGGAAAGAGAGGTGATCAGGTGGGCTGTCATAGGCTTGCTTTCTCCAGTCTAGGGGGTCTGCTGTATGTGTGCTAGGTCAGTGGTTCTTTTTTCCTACTAGTATCTGTGCTACATGTATTGTAAGGTAAGTCTGAAATACAACATAAAATAAGAGCAATTTTAGGAGAAGAGGATATAGAATAAAGAGGTTGAAGTATACGCTATGTCTCAGGAGCACACTGATTCAATATTAGTCATTTTGTTTGATTTGAATTCTTATGAATTATGCTTCAGTGAGTTAAGGTGAAAATAGTTTATACCTGATTTTGAAAATAAAGGAAATAGAGATATTTTGTTGATTACATGCTCATCCCTTGTGTCGTCTATTTTATTGATACCCAATCTAATATCTCCTGGTGATGAAGGCAATATCTAATTTAAAAGAAAAATAAACATCATCAGCAGTGTATAGTGTGAATTCACTCTAAATTGCTACTCAAAAGCAATTAAACATGGCCTCCCCTTGGATTCTTTATAGCCAATGCTCTTAAAATAGTTTCTTTGGCACAATCTGCACAGTTTGATAGCATTCAGGTTCCTTCCTGAGATATTGAGAGGATTTCGCTCTATCTTGAAGAAAAACCAAATAAGGTAGAAGGCTGAAATACAAACTGATACTCAAGAGGCTTTAAACTCTTGCCAATATCATGTTTCTCTTTTCTAAGAGAGTAGTTCTCAACAAGGGGGAATTTTGCTCCCCAGGAAACATTTGGCAATGTTGTCACAACCATCTAGTGGATAGAGTCCAGGGATGTTGCTAAACATCCTATAAAATATAGGACAATATTATTCCCACCCCTCCACACCTCACTTCTCCACCCCTTTTCCAACAAAACATTTTCTGGGACAAATATCAATGGTGTTGAGGTAGACAAACACTGACCTAGGACAAAGACATTTGATGAGATTTTAAGATTTTTGTGAAGCATACATTTCAATAGCATATTCAGTAGCTGAATATCAATATATATTTTAAAAATGAAATCCACTATTATTGAGGGCAATCCTGCTTTGAGTTCAGATTCATAGACTTATCATCTAAAATCAGGTAGTTATAACTCTCAATAGGTAATCTCTGCTTATAGAATATAGATTCTATGAAGAGAAGCCTCCATTTTCAAATTAGGAAAAAAATATGTACTCTCCACTACAATTTCATTAGAATGAAGAGGTTATCATAGCCTTAGGGTAAACCATAAGCCATTACTGTTTCTGTAGGTCAGGATTGTCATATATCAGCAATGTTATATGGTTCAACTCTGTACTGTATCATCTCTTGTCAGATAATCATGATCTGAAAGAAATTTCCATTTGGGAGAGAGATTAAGAATAAATTGCTCCTTAGTATGCCTCATTCTATTTCTACATATTGAAAAAACTAAGACTGAAATCTGAATACATTTTTGATAAATTAATAATCAGTGAAGCTCTGTTCAAAATTCCTTCATTCATGAACTTTTGCCAAAATCCCTTAGGTTGAAATAAATACTTTTGAGAACCTTAAAGGTAACCAAGTTAATACTGTTTGAAATTTTTGAGAATGCATATATCAGTCTGGTTTTAGAATAAATCAAAGCCACTATAAGATTTTAAAAACTAAGTGGTTACATATCGCAAGTAGGGATAAATATGAGAATTAGGGAAGTGAAAGGCTGGTAGGATGCAGCTGAAGGATCAAAGAAATAGGATTATGAAATAAATGTAAGGATCTGGAGTGTGTGATGAAGCTGCCAATCCTGGGCAAGTCTCAAGAAATTTCTGCTGTCACAAAGTAAGAGCCTGCTGAGTGGTCTGGAACTAGATGCCTGCTCAATATGATTGTCACGATATGTTGAGCAATAATAGCTTCTGCTTCATTTCCACCTTCCAACATTCACAAATTTCTCTCTTTGGTGGTACACTCTTACCTAGAGACTACAAAAGTGAAGGTGGTTCTGAGAAACAGTCCTTCGCCTTCAGAGGGATTGGGAGTGATAACCACATTAACCACCACCAACCCAACACATGTAAGTCTCCTCCTTGCTGGGTCTTGTTCAGGGTAGATCCACAGTTTGAAGTTTCACAAGATTTCATAATTTTATAATTGTATTTTCATAAGGACAGGTGAAGATAGGCTACTAAAATCTCAGTAGAATTCAATGTTATAACTGCCCCTCATAAAGGACTGTGAGGATGGGTAGCTTAAAAATTTGAGATTGCACAGCCTTATAATTGCCTTACCATAAGAAGTCATCAACAGTGAAAATGAACAGGAAAAGATCATTGTAAATTCATCTCTGTATTCAGAGAATGAAAAGTGCCTTTTCAGAAAAGGAAGTTTGAATAACTTATTAAGTAAGATATACTGTCTCAGGAGACTCATATTGACTGTCTCTACCAATGTTCCAGTTTTAAAGCCAGTGATGAGATAAGATGTGGACATTTCAAAGATAACACAAATATTTTGGGCATAACATGGCTATACTGTAAAACTCAAATGTGAAATATATATCATTTTATTTACTTATGATTGAACTTATTTTATATTTTATGCATTATTTTATTTTAAGGTAGAAAACATCCTTACACACATCTGTGTACACATGTAGTTTAGGATTTAAAACAGGTAAATTATACTGTTTCCTTTCTCCTCAGCGTAAAAAGCACCTGTGTTTCAAAAGGTCTATGTGGTGTTTTTCCTTCATGGAGAAATATCTGGTGTCTAGTCCTTCCTGATCTATTTCTAAGATATCACTGATTTTGCTTTTGTATATTAGTCAGGTTAAAATAAGTCAGCATTTATCAGACTCACAGTGGTGAAGAAACAGTTTTTATTATTTTCAGTCTGTCACAGACTAACACTTTTGTGAAATACAATAAAGATAAATTACTAGAAGAGTGAATTTTTAAAAAAAAACAGTGAAAACAAAGTGTAAACCTGGATTTTTTTTAAAAAACTAAATTCAACAGACACAAAGTATTTCTTTCAAATTGCCATAAAAGTTTCTAAAAACTTTCTCTCAATTTCCGTACTTCACTTCTTCATAGATCGGCATCAAACAGTTTACAGACCAGAACTATTCTGTGAATCACATTTTGATTAAAACTAGACTAAGCTGTACTGAAACAACAAATAAAATATGAAATCTCAGTGGCTTGTAAGAATAAATGTTTATTCTTTGCTCATGTAAAATCTAATATTATTCTTAGTCTGGACTCTTTTGGGAAGCTATTGTTCAACAAGTGATAGAAAGATCCATTTTCCTTCCTTTTGTGCTGCTGTCTTTAGAATATAGTTTCTAATGTCATGCCAGAAAGATAATGTGTGTGGGGACATATAATACTTAGCCACCTGATCTGTAAGTGATTTATATCACTTCTGCTCATGTCCTCTGACCAGAACTAGTCACATGGCCAGATTAAGTGCAAAGATGTCTGGAAAATATAAACACATGATCCATTATTGATGAGCTCTTAACAGTCTCTTCCACACAGAACTTTGTGTATTCTGAGGTCTTCTTGTTCCAATTTCACACCTTCCTCAGAGTACCCATGATTTTTAAATGTTCTCTTGGATATTTTAAGTACAATTCATGGGGACTGAGTCAGGCCCTGAATACCTAGATAAGGCTTATTGCTACTTCTTTATGGACACTACACCATTATAGCTGAAACTATGCATCCACCTCTTTCACATTTAGATTTTAGGGAATTTATCATCCTCCCCAGTATCCCATTGATTCAGCTGTGTTGAAGCTGAATTAAACCCGTTTCAGGACACTCTCAGAGTCCAGCTCTTTCACTTCCCTTCTGGTTCTCCTCTCTCAGAATCTTGATAAAATCTAAGACTGGGAAAGTGGTTATTTATTCACTGTAAGGCATACTTCTTAAATTTACTGTTTATAGGATATATTTTTGTTTTGCTACTCAAAAACACTTTATGATTTTGAGACCTCCTCCAACAAATTTTACTCAATGTGCTTTCTCTTCAGGAAGTTCAAACATGTATTTTGACATTCCATTACAAGGCAAGACGTAGAAGAATGTGAAAGACCAAATAATAGGAATAATTAAAAACTGCATACAATAAAATAATCATACTTAACATTTATCTATATAGTTTTTGAATAATAGTGAATTCTGAGATGTCTTATTGAATTGAATTCCAGAGACAGAAGAGTTCTTCACTGGTGAACAAAGAGCTACAGACACTTCCATACTTGGAAGCAAGTGCCTCTGAAGGTTGTGTTTTCAAAGTAGACTTGACAGAGATGAAGAGACTTTCAGGATAAGGAAAATACATCTGCGTTTTTAATGACATGGTTGGCTGGATGAATTGATTAGAATTTGTAAGAGCCCAAATGCAAAATAAATCACTTTGTTCCATCCGAGAATTTCCATTTCATGCCCTAACCATTTTGCGGACTATGCAGAAGAGTGAGTTGTAAAATTTGCAGAAGTAAGGCTATAATGAAAAGTTGTATAGCTTCTGGTGCTTGTATTTTAGGGCCTTGCTGGCACTGAATTCAAAGAGGAATGAAAGAAAAAAAACTAAAGTTACTAGTCAATATCATCCTAGCTCAAACCCTAATATGGTTAAAGTTGAGGGTTGAACTGAAGATCCATGTGAATCTTCTAATTTTCTTTTGAGACTAATTAATTTAAACCATCCTAGCTCTATCTTACGTCAATTCTTGGTGGATTTGGTACTACAGGCCCTTTTCTTTAGCTGCCTTTTAAAGAAAAAAAAAACCCTTTTCAGGAAAAGAAAACAAAAATGTACTAAACCTCATCCTTTACTTATTACATATGAAATTTAACATACAATAAAATTTTAAGCAGGAAAATAAAACCCATAATTAGGAGATATAAAAACAACAGTCATTGGAAGTAGACACACAGATGTCACACATCTGGAAATTAGCACAGAATTAGATTAAAGAAAATATAATAACTATATTAAATAGTTTCTTTAAAAATTTGAAATAATAAAGAGATGTAGGAATGCAAGAAGATATCAACATTTCAATATATGCATCACTCAAATGATGAAATCATTTTGAATGTGATAGAAGAAAGGAACAATACATTTGAGACATAGTAAAACAGACCATGAAAAATGGATCACCAAGGAAAAAAGAAAACATCAGTGAGTAGGAAAAATATTCACTGTACTGAAATATGTAGCTGGATTTTCAGAAAGATAACAAAGAATGAATGAGCAGGAAACAAATGTTTGAAAACTAACGGTTGCAAGTTTGGAAAATTTGAAGAAAAACAATGTACAAATTTAGGAAGCTCACTAACAAGATTAATGTAAATAAGACAACAGACACATCAAGTCAAAGTTCTAGGAACAAAAAAATTAATAAATAAAGAGAAGAGCCTTAAAATAAGCTGAAGAAAAAAAGACGATACATATAGGAAAAAAAGGATCGAGAACTTACTTCTCATCAGAAATAATGGAAGTCATTAACTAATGAAGGGCCTCTGTAAAGTGCTGAAGGAAAAGAACAGTAAAATTAGAATTCTGTATTTAGTGAAAATATTCTTAGAAAATATTCCATTTTTCAAGAAATGAAACCTGAAAAAATTATTACTCATCAGATCTTCACTTTAAGAGAAGTTAAAGGAAGATCTTCATCCTAACTGGAAATTGTACCATATGGAAATTCATATCTAAGAAAAGTATTCTGCAGGATAATGTTATGAATAGAAATAAAATACATTTTATCTTTTTTCTTAATTTTAATAAATGACTACTAGCTGCTTAAAAATAGTAACAGTACATTATGTCATTTACAAGAGATCATGAACTTGGAATGGAACCACCATTTGACCCAGTTATCCCACATCTCAGTATATACTCAAAGGACTTAAAATCAGCATCCCACAGGGTTACAGCCACATCAAAGTTTATCTCAGCACAATTCACAATAGCTAAGATATAGAACCAACCTGGGTGCCCTTCAACAGGTGAATGGATAAAGAAAACGTGTTACATATACACAATGAAATATTACTCAGCTATAAAGAAAAATGAAATTATGGCACTTGCTAGTAAATGAATGAAACTGAGAATATCATGCTAAGTGAAATAAGCCAATTTCAACAAACCAAAGACCAAATGTTCTCTCTGATATGTGGATACTAACACAATGGGGGGCTAGAAGTTCATTGGTTTAGACAAAGGGGAATGAAGGGAAGGGAGGGAGGGTGGAAATAGGAAAGACAGTAGAATGAATCAGACAAAACTTTCCTATGTTTTTGTTATTAAAATCTTTTTTTTATTTTTACAGACTGCATTTTGATTCATTATACACAAATGGGGTAGAACTCTTCATTTCTAAAGTTGTACACAATGTAGATTCACACCATTCATGTAACCATACATATACATAGGTTAATACTGTCTGTCTCATTCTACTATCTTTCTGTTCCCCACCCATCACACCCCATTTTCCTCTACACCATCCAAAGTTCCTTCATTCTTCTCTTCCCCCCACCACCCGCATCATTATATATTGTCATGTACTTATCAGAGAAAACATTCAGCCTTTGGTTTTTGGACTTGACCTATTTCATTTAACATGATATTTTCCAACTTCATCCACTTACCAGCAAATGCCATAATTTTTTTCTTCTTTATAGCTGAATAATATTCCATTGTGTATATATACCATGGTTTCTTTATCCATTCATCAATTGAAGGACATCTAAGCTGTTTCCACAATCTAGGGATTGTGAATTGAGCTGCTCTAAACATTGATGTGGCTGCATCACTGTAATATGCTGATTTAAGTCCTTTGGGTATAAACCGAGGAGTGGAATAGCTAGGTCAAATGGTGGGTCCATTCCAAGTTTTCTGAGGTATCTCCATAGTGCTTTCCAGAGTGGCTGCACCAATTTGCAACTCCAACAGTAATGTATAAGTGTGCCTTTTTCCCCACATCCATGCCAACACTTATTATTGCTTGTGTTCTTGATAATAGTCATTCTAATTGCAGTTAGATGAAATCTTGCAGGAGGTATCATAATACCAGAACATATATGCTACTATAGAGCAATAGTAATAAAAACGGCATGGTATTGGCACCAAAATAGACAATGGTACAGGATAGAAGACCAATGGTACAGGATAGAAGACACAGAGACATACCCACATTAGTACAGTTATCTCATACTAGACAAAGATGCCAAAAACTTACAATAGAGAAAAGACAGCCTCTTCAACAAATGTTGCTGGCAAAACTGGAAATCCATATGCAGTAAAATGAAATTAAACCCCTATCCCTCACCCTGTACAAAACTCAACTCAAAATGGATCAAGGATCTAGGAATTAGACCTGAGACCTTTCACTAAATAGAAGAAAAAGTAGGCCTGAATCTCCATCACGTTTCCTTAGGACCATACTTCCTTAACAAGACCCCTATAGCACAAGAAATAAAAACAAAAATCAATAAATGACATAGATTCAAACTAAAAAGCTTTTTCTCAGCACAGGAAACAATCAATAATGTGAAAAGAGAGCCTACAGAGTGGGAGAAAATCTCTTCCACACACAGTTCAGACAGAGCATTAATCTCTAAAGTTTACAAAGAACTTAAAAAACTTTACACCCAAAATACAAAGAACCCAATCAATAAATGGCTAAGGAAATGGGCAGACACTTCACAGAAGAAGATATACAGGTGATTAACAAATATATGAAAAAGTGCTCATCGTTCCTAGTAATTAGAGAAATGCAAATTAAAACCACCCTATGATTTCATCTAACTTTCTTATGTTTATGTATGAATACATGAGCAGTGTAACTCCACATCATGTACAACCACAAGAATTGGATCCTAATTTCAATGTTATACTCCATGTATGTATAATATGTGAGGATACACTCTGCTGTCATGTATACCTAAAAAGAACAAATAAAAGAATAAAATATAAGTAAAATACATTACAATAGCAAAATTAATGTGAAAATCAGATGGAATCAAACCACAATAAGGTCTTATATTATATTCAAGTGCTCTAACATTTACTTAAATTTGGGTCATGATAAGTTATAGATGCATGTTATAATACTCAAACAAGTAAGTAAAAATTAAAAAGACATAGTTAAGGTGTCAGTAGAGAAAATAAATGTAATGTTAGAAGCACTTAATTATAAAACATTTCAGAAAAGGAGAAACAAAAGAGTAGGAACCAGCATGACAAAAAATGAATTGAAAATACTAACTATTAATCCAACAATATCAACTATTAATACAAATGTTAGTGGATTAAATGCTTTAATTAAAAGTTTGATATTATCACTTTAAGTTAGAACAAACAAGATTAAACTTTATGTTAACTATTCAGAAGCACAGTTGCAAAATAAATGTTTTTTGACTGGAAGGAAAATGACATCCTAAGCATACACTAAGCATGTGAAAGCTGGTAATGTTACATAAATATAACACAAAATAGACCTCTAGATTAAAAGCATTAAAAAGTCATTTCATAATGATTCATTAAGAAACAATAACAGAGATTAAAGATGGCAGATTAGAAGAAGAATGCACTTCCCAGCAGTTCTTCACCAGATTTTCAGCACCAGATTTTCAAAACCTGAAGACTGCTACTCAGTGAGGTGGGTAACTAAGGGAACTCACTGGAACTTAATACTGGACTGTAAAAGAAACCATAGAGACCCAGAAATGTCAGAAACTTGAACATAACAAGAGAAATAATATGTTAGAGACACACCAGCTTGACCACCAGTTGCAGAAGCCATGGAGGCTGAAGGTAAAGGGGTAGCACAGAAAGAAAAGGACACAGCATGGCCAGCAGATAAAGAAATAAAAGATAATTTTTTTAAAAATTGACTTGAGGCTGGAGAGACAGCTCAGCTGGTAGAGTGCTTGCCTCACAAGCACAAGGCCCTGAATTTGATCCCCAGTAGCGCAAAAAAAAAAAAAAAAAATTGACTTGAGGTTAGAGAGGAAGGCTGACTTTTTTTTTTTTTTTTTTTGTACCAGGGTTTGAAACCAGGTGCTCTTCACCAATGAGCCACATCCCATTTTTTTTTTATTTTAAGCTAGGTTCTTACACAAGTTGCTAGGCTGCATAGGGCCTTGCTAAATTGCTGAGGCTGGCTTTTGAACTTGCGATCCTCCTGCCTCAGCCTCCCAAGCCACTGGGATTGCAGACTTGTACCAGATGGAAGGCTGATCTTAATTGACAGAGTCAGTGGGGAAAGTAGTTCAGTGAAAAACCACTCAAAAAGCATTCGCCCCAGGAACAGATAGTTTAGCAGGAACCCAGATTGCTGGCACAGAGAACATTTCTTGGTGCTGATGCAGGAACCTCTACAAGCACTTCACAGCAACCAGCAGAAGCAGGAGATTGGAAACTCATAATGGAAGTTACCAGCAGTCACCTGTTGTAATTACAAGAGTGTGCCTAAACCATAGTGACTGAAAGAGGCAGAAATAAAATTGTGTGTGGACTATATAGGCTCTGGATAACAAGGAGAGAAAGCTCCCTTTGTTGCTGGATCCTCATTGGAGCTATTGGGATGATGCCTATAGTGGCAAGGCAGGAACATCTGCACACATAGGCAAATACACAGTAATTGATTTCCATAGCAATAAGGTGAAACCAGTGACAATTTAGTCCATATGCTCTAAAAGTGGATTTTAAGAGGTCCTAAAGATGCAGATGTCTTGTAGAGACCAGCATCTATCCAACAATAAAAGACATGGATCAAATATCAAATACCCACCAACAGAGTTCAAAAATTTATCCAAGACTAAAATCCAATTACACTTCCATTTAGAACTCTGCATCACTCCTGCTAATGGAATTCACAATTTGTCAACACTCCCCAGTCTATCCTTCCCTCTACCGGGGGACTAGAAGTTGAGATCTACTAAACACAACCTTGGTTCCTAGCCACAAGGGCTGGCAACTACATGAGGAAAACAAAGACATCAAACTTAACAAACCCCAAATATTATTATTAATCATATATATTATTTACTTTAAATTTAACTACTTTATTCTATACCTAATTATTTTTTACTCTTGATTTGACATAGCTGGGGTACAATTACACGTGAGTTTGAGTTGTTTTGATATTACATTTGCTTGTTTGTTTGCACCTTGGTTTTTGTCCCTATTATTCCCCTTCATCAATCTCTTCCCCCACTAACAAATTTTTCTGCTTCCTCTCCCTCTCTTGTTTTTTTCAACACTTTTAGTTTTATATTTCTCCGTCTTTACAACCAACCTTTGCTACCTATCTCTTGACTCTTATATACTAACTTTTAAAAACTATTTCAGGGGGCGATCCAAGATGGCAGACTAGAGGGTGACTGCATCTCCAGTCACTCCAGAACCCAGGATTCAAGAAGAAGAGGCATTGAGAGACTAAAATAGATTAAAATAGGGCTAAAATAGAGCCACGGGATGAGTCTCCCACACCGGGTGAAGCTCGGCCTGGGCAGCAGGCCCGGATAGGGGCAGCTTCTCAGAGCAGGGCAGGGCAGCTAGAGTCTTCCCCACGTAGCCCTGCTCACTCCGGCGGTGGGCTCCTCCCACACGGCCAGCATCTCAGAGCAGGCCACCCAGTGAGAGCCTTTCTGCACAGAACCAGCTCCAAGTCCCGCTAGCAGTGAACTCTGGCCCGCAGGCAGCTTCAGGGACCAGGACAGGGCAGCCAAGGACTTCCGCAAGAAGCCCAGCTCCCTCCGGCGGGAGGCACCTTTCAAGGCTAGCTTCTCGGAGGAGACCGCCCAGTGAGAGCCTTTCCGCACAGAGCCAGCTCCAAGCCCTGGAACCAGTAGGGGGCTAGGGGCAGCTTTCTTTGGAAGCACTGCATTATCAAGTTCCTCCAAGACTTCAGGCTACTGAAGGCTGGGAGGTGATACACTGGAAATCTATAGGGACACTGTAAGCCAAAGAGGAAATCTGCAATATCTCAGATTCCCACTGACATCTGACCAATATGAGAAAACAAGGGAAGAAAATGTCCCAAACAAACCTAGATACTACATCAATAAAACCCAATGACAGCACAGCAGAAGAAATGTCAGAAAGGGAGTTCAGAATGTACATAATTAAAACAATCAGGGAAGCAAACGAGGAGATGAAAGAGCAAATGCAGGCATTGAAGGAGGAGATGAAAGAGCAAATGCAGGCATTAAAAGATCGCACCAATCAACAGTTAAAAGACCAAATATGGGAAGCAAGAGATCATTTCAATAAAGAGTTAGAGATACTGAAAAAAAAAAAACAATCAGAAGCCCTTGAAATGAAGGAAACAATAAACCAAGTTAAAAACTCCATAGAAAGCATAACCAATAGAATAGAACACCTGGAAGACAGAACCCCAGACATTGAAGAAAAAATATTTAATCTTGGAAACACAGTTGACCAAACAGAGAAGATGGTAAGAAATCATGAACAGAATCTACAAGAATTATGGGATATCATGAAAAGGCCAAATTTAAAAATTATTGGGATTGAGGAAGGCTTAGAGAAACAAACCAAAGGAATGAACAATCTATTCAATGAAATAATATCAGAAAATTTCCCAAATCTGAAGAATGAAATGGAAAACCAAGTACAAGAGGCTTATAGGACTCCAAATATACAAAATTACAACAGACCCACACCAAGGCACATTATTATGAAAATACCTAACATACAAAATAAAGACAGAATTTTAAAGGCTGCGAGAGAAAAGAATCAAATTACATTCAGGGGGAAACCAATAAGAATATCAGTAGATTTTTCAATCCAGACCCTAAAAGCTAGAAGGGCCTGGAACAACATTTACCAAGCCCTGAAAGAAAACGGATGCCAACCAAGAATCTTATACCCAGTAAAACTTACTTTCAGATTTGACAACGAAATAAGATCCTTCCATGATAAACAAAAGCAAAAGGAATTTACAAAAAGAAAGTCGGCATTACAGAACATTCTCAGCAAAATATTCCATGAGGAAGAGATGAAAAACAACGATGCAAATCAGCAACAGGAGGCACTAGCCTAAAGGAATAGCCAAATAAAGGAGAAACCAAATCATGTCAAAAAACAAATATGAGTCAAATGACTGGGAATACAAATCATATCACAATAATAACTCTGAATGTTAATGGCCTGAACTCATCAATCAAAAGACATAGACTGGCAGATTGAATTAAAAAGAAAAAACCAACAATATACTGCCTGCAAGAGACTCATCTCATAGAAAAAGATACCCATAGACTAAAGGTGAAAGGATGGGGAAAAACATACCACGCACACGGACACAGCAAAAAAGCTGGAGTATCCATCCTCATTTCAAATAATGTGGACTTCAAGCCAAAACTAGTCAGAAGGGATAAAGAAGGACACTACATACTGCTTAAGGGAAGCATAAATCAGCAAGACATAACAATCATAAATATCTATGCCCCGAACATTGGCTCATCCACATACGTCAAACAAATCCTTCTCAATTCCAGAAATCATATAGACCACAACACAATAATACTAGGTGATTTTAACACACCTCTCTCACCACTGGATAGATCGTCCAAACAAAAATTGAATAAAGAAACCATAGATCTCAATAACACAATCAACAATTTAGACTTAACGGACATATATGGAATATACCATCCAACAAAGAACGAATACACTTTCTTCTCAGCAGCACATGGATCCTTCTCTAAAATAGACCATATTTTATGCCACAAAGTTACTGTTAGCAAATACAAGAAGATAGAGATACTAACTTGTACTCTATCAGATCATAATGGATTGAAATTAGAAATAAATGACAGAATAAAAAACAGAAACTTCTCCAATACCTGGAGATTAAATAATACACTATTATGTGATGAATGGATAACAGAAGACATCAGGAGGGAAATAAAAAAATTCTTAGAAGTAAACGAGAACAAAGACATATCATATCAAAATCTCTGGGACACTATGAAAGCAGTACTTAGAGGAAGATTTATTTCATGGGGCACATTCAACAAAAGAAGTAGAAATCAACAAGTAAACGACTTAACACTACAGCTCAAAGCCCTAGAAAAAGAAAAGCACACCAACACCAAAAGTAGTAGAAGACAGGAAATAGTTAAAATCAAGCCGAAATCAACGAAATTGAAACAAAAGAACCAATCAGAAAAATTAACAAAATAAATAGTTGGTTCTTTGAAAAAATAAACAAAATTGATAAACCCTTAGCCACACTAACAAAGAGAAAGAGGGAGAAAACTCAAATTACTAAAATTCAGAATGAACAAGGAAATATCACAACGGACATGAGTGAAATACAAAACATAATTAGAAGCTATTTTGAAAATCTATACTCCAACAAAACAGAAAACCTCGAAGACATCAACAAGTTTCTAGAGACATATGAATTACCTAAACTGAACGAGGAGGACATTCACAACTTAAATAAATCAATTTCAAGCAATGAAATAGAAGAGGTCATCAAAAGCCTACCAACAAAGAAAAGTCCAGGACCAGATGGGTTCTCAGCCAAGTTCTACAAAACCTTTAAAGAAGAGCTCATTCCAATACTCCTCAAAGTATTCCATGAAACAGAAGAGGAGGGAACCCTCCCAAACTCGTTCTATGAAGCCAATATGACCCTGATACCTAAACCAGACAGAGACACATCGAGGAAAGAAAATTTCAGACCAATATCCTTAATGAACATTGACACAAAAATTCTCAACAAAATTTCAGCAAATTCCATACAAAAATATATTAAAAAGATAGTGCACCACGATCAAGTGGGTTTTATCCGAGGGATGCAAGGTTGATTCAACATCCGGAAATCAATAAATGTCATTCACCATATCAACAGACTTAAAGTTAAGAATCACATGATTATTTCAATAGATGCAGAAAAAGCATTCGATAAAATACAGCATCCCTTCATGCTCAAAACACTAGAAAAAATTGGGGTAGTGGGAACATTCTTTAACATTGTAAAGGCCATCTACGCTAAGCCCATGGCCAATATAATTCTAAATGGTGAAAAACTGAAAGCATTCCCCCTAAAAACTGGAACAAGGCAGGGATGCCCTCTTTCACCACTTCTATTCAACATCGTCCTTGAAACTCTAGCCAGAGCAATTAGACAAACCAAAGAAATTAAAGGGATACGAATTGGAAAAGAAGAACTCAAACTATCCCGTTTCACTGATGACATGATTATGTGTTTAGAGGAACCTGGAAATTCCACCAGAAAACTTTTAGAACTCATAAGTGATTTCAGTAAAGTAGCAGGTTACAAGATCAATGCTCATAAATCCAATGCATTTTTATACATAAGTGATGAATCTTCAGAAAGAGAATTTAGGAAAACTACCCCATTCACAATAGCATCAAAAAAAATAAAATACTTGGGAATCAATCTCATAAAAGAGGTGAAAGACATCTACAATGAGAACTACAGAACACTAAAGAAAGAAATTAAAGAAAACCTTAGAAGATAGAAAGATCTCCCATGTTCTTGGATAGGCAGAATTAATATCGTCAAAATGGCTATACTACCTAAAGTGCTATACAGATTCAATGCAATTCCAATTAAAATCCCAATGATGTACCTTAAAGAATTAGAGCAAGCAATTATGAAATTCATCTGGAAGAATAAAAAATCCAGAATAGCTAAAGCAATCCTCAGTAGAAAGAGCAAAGCAGGGGGTGTCGCAATACCAGATCTTCAACTCTATTACAAAGCAATAGTAACAAAAATGACATGGTATTGGTACCAAAATAGACAGGTAGATCAATGGTACAGAATAGAGGACATGGACATAAACCCAAATAAATACAATTTTCTCATACTAGACAAAGGTGCCAAAAATATGCAATGGAGAAGAGATAGCCTCTTCAACAAATGGTGCTGGGAAAACTGGAAATCCATATGCAACAGAATGAAATTAAACCCCTATCTCTCACCCTGCATAAAACTCAACTCAAAATGGATCAAGGACCTCGGAATCAGACCAGAGACCCTGCATCTTATAGAGGAAATAATAGGTCCAAATCTTCAACTTGTTGGCTTAGGATCAGACTTCCTTAGCAGGACTCCCATAGCACAAGAAATAAAAGCAAGAATCAATAACTGGGATAGATTCAAACTAAAAAGCTTTCTCTGAGCAAAGGAAACTATCAAGAATGTGAAGAGAGAGCCTACAGAGTGGGAGAAAATCTTTGCCACTCATACTTCAGATAGAGCACTAATTTCCAGAATACATAAAGAACTCAAAAAACTCTACACCAAGAATACAAATAATCCAATCAACAAATGGGCTAAGGAAATGAACAGACACTTCACAGAAGATGTACAAGCAATCAACAGATATATGAAAAATGTTCAACATCTCTAGTAATAAGAGAAATGCAAATCAAAACTACCCTAAGATTCCATCTCACCCCAATTAGAATGGCGATTATCAAGAACACAAGCAACAATAGGTGTTGGCGAGGATGTGGGGAAAAAGGTACACTCATACATTGCTGGTGGGGTTGCAAATTAGTGCAGCCACTCTGGAAAGCAGTATGGAGATTCCTTAGAAAGCTTGGTATGGAACCACCATTTGACCCAGCTATCCCACTCCTTGGCCTATACTCAAAGGACTTAAAATCAGCATACTACAGAGATACAGCCACATCAATGTTCATTGCTGCTCAATTCACCATAGCCAGATTGCGGAACCAACCTAGATGCCCTTCAGTTGATAAATGGATAAAGAAACTGTGGCATATATATACAATGGAATATTACTCCACCATGAAGAATGATAAAATTATGGCATTTGCAGGCAAATGGATGAAATTGGAGAATATAATGCTAAGTGAGATAAGCCAATCTCAAAAACTAAAGGACGAATGATCTCGCTGATAAGCAGATGAGGACCTATAATGGGGGGTGGGAGGGGTTAGCGTTAGGGTTATTGTTTGGTTTAGGGTTTGGGATAAGGAGGGTGGTAAGAATGGAGGAAGGAAGGACTGTATAGAGGGAAAAGAGGGGTGGGAGGGGTGGGGGGAAGGGAAAAAAATAACAGAATGAATCAAACACATTACCCTATGTAAATTTATGATTACACAAATGGTATGCCTTGACTCCATGTACAAACAGAGAAACAACAGGTATCCCATTTGTTTACAATAAAAAAAAGAATACAAAAAAAGTATATGTATTTAAAATAAGTATTCAGCATTTGAATGTTATAAAAAGAATGGTCTATATGATCTTTCGGAAGTTTGTCACTTAACATTGTGTTGCTAAGATTAATTCATATTGTTACTTGTGGTTACATTTCATTAATTTTGATTGTTATGTCATATTCATTGAATGAATATACTACAGTCTGTTCTTTACTGTTTCTGAGCATTTCGAGAGATTCTGATTTCATTAACATGAACAGAACTTCTATAAACATCCACACACAGAGATATACATGCACACCCACACCTGGCTATGAAAGTGGTGAGATACAGAGTACCCAAATGTTTAATTAGTGGAAAAAATGGCAAGATTTTCCAGTATAGTTGCTTTTATCTGTAACATAAAAAACCTGTAGATTTACACTACTTAGTATCAGATTTTGAAGTATTTGGATGTGAATGGAGGTAAAATGGTAACTTATTGTAATGTTAATAAACATATTATTTAAAAAAAACTATTTCAAATTTTCTCTTGCCTTTCTTTCCTATTTTTTCTTACCACAAAAAACTGTAATCTCACTACATAATAGAAATACATAGATTATGCAATTCCTACCCCATATGTGTTGTTGTGATAACTAATAGAGTGGACAACATAATAGACACCTGCTCTGTAACACCTTAACTAGTTCATGGTATTTTATTATTGGTGCTCATGTTAAATGCTGGTCCCTCCCTTCCTATACAGTTGGCAATTAATGTTATAGCTCTCAAAGCAGACACTGGATATTTATCTTAATGTCATACAACTTTTCTAACATTAGTGCTATTCCTAGATCCCCACTTCACATAAGAGGGACCAGAAAGTGATTGAGACACTTCAAGTTCAAATAGTAGAGTTCCTGGGGTTGGGGTTGTAGCTCAGTGGTAGAGCACTTGCCTAGCATGGGTGAGGCTCAATCCTTAGCATCACGTAAAAATAAATAAATAGAAAGATTGTGTCCATCTACAACTAAAAAATTTATTTAAAAAAATAATAAAACTCCTGCTGCAAAGCAACACTCAGAAGTCATCCAAGTACAGCAAAATCTCACTCCACACATGATCTAGCACCATCTCAGACTCAACATTACTTCATCGTACATAACTGGGGAGACAAAAACAGCAAGCCAACCACCAGGTTCCAAGAAGGAACAACCAGAGGGGATCCTCAGGTCACACCCATGGATACCAAGAAAGGGCTCAAGAGGGTTTAGAGGAAAAGGAGGACACTTGGTAATTGGAAAAGAGGCCATTTATGTTGTGTTCTGGTTGAGAAGTTGTCTGCATTTTGCCTGTGTCCTGAGACTTTCTGTGAGGCTGATTTTTAAAGTGATGGAATTCTTAATCTGGTGGAAGAATTGTCTAGGCAGTATAGCATTCAGGCAGTGGCATGGATATTGCTGGCAACTTTTAGCCAAATTTATTGTGACCAATCAGGAGCAGAAAGCAGAGGGGAAAGATTTGAAAAACTTGGACTTGAAAGTTGGGAGTAAAACAAGGGCTAAGGAAGTTGCAGTTGTTAAAAACATTACCACCACTGAAGAAATGCTAGAGACTTTTCCCAGAGACAATAAAAAAGATGGCTTGAGGGCATCTCAGGAGCTGGCAAGACCATACCCATCTGGGGTTCAAGGGAGTAAAAGTGAAAATTCTCTTGAGAAGAGACCAGAGAGGACTCCTTGCATAAGGAGGCCTAGGAAGTTTTTCAACGTGCTTAGCTACACAGACCCTCAGTGGTTGCTGCAGCCCAGGGTCCCTGTAGCTTGGATACTGCTCAAGATGGCAGCAGACCTTGGTATCAAACATGTGATGCTGGTTCTGCAGGAATGCAGGATGCTGGAGTTAGGGGGTCATGGAGGCTTCCACAAAGTTTTCAAGGGAAGGCTTTGGAAGCCAGGCAAAGTGCAGCAGGGTCAGAGTCCCTGCTGGCACTCCCTGAGAAGACAAGGTTTGGAGATTTGTGGAGGAAACCAAAGCTGCAGTAGATAATCCCAAGATTAAGAAATGCCAGTAACATGGGATATCATCCTATAAAATCTGCAGGAATTGAAAAAAGAGACAAACCAAAATAAAGATCACTTGGGTTGCAACGAACATGGCCACAGGGGCAGAGCCACACAAGCCCATTGGAGAGGAAATCATGCTGTGTACTCCACATGCAGAACATATAACTATAGGTTTCTCTCCCCCCCACCCCTCTCTTTCTCTCTCAACATTGACCTTAGCTCTAGAATGACTATAAAACAATATTTTGAAGTTAAACTGTCATTAGGAGAAAAATGAGAATAACTCTATTCTCTTACCATAAAATACCACTAAATTTTTAACTCTCCTTAGAGTTCTTATTTTGGTCTAATTATTTGGGGACCTTTGGAGGTGTTTCAGGAGTACTCAGGCATCAGTGTAGCAACATAGAAATACCTCTTCCTTGTAGTGATGCCAGCTGCTGTACCTCCCTTCCTTCCTTCATCCACTGTTACTCTGTGATTGTCCCCACTGCCTTACTGCTGCCATCTTTGATGGTCATGCCTGGTTGCCCTTGCTGTGTTGTCTGGCTGCCACATATGATAAAGCGCCTCATGCCCTGAGGAAATACTAGTGAAAGTGGATGTCAGGCAATACAGACATTGCAAGGTTGTGTTCCAACATCTACCTTTGTGTCATGCTGTATTACCAAGTTGTGTTTCATGTGTGGCTCCTGATGTTTCCTGAGATTTTTGTGAGGCAACTGCCCTTTTAGGTCTTATATATGGAAGCCTTTTGTGTTAGGGTTCGGATATCCATTCACAGGAAACAGTAGACACCATACTCTCACCAATATCACTTCTCCCTCTAACAGTAGGAACATCTATAGTGGAGCAAAAAGTGCATCTCTCTTCTTAGGACCATCCATTTTCCATGAGACAACTGGATGCCTCCTAGAGATACAACTCTAAGGACAGTCCTCTCAGGATATTCCTGAAAATTTCAGATATAAATCCAGAATGGTGAAGTCAGCAGAATTATGTTCAAGTATAAGCTGCTTTACACTGGAGAAACTGTGTAAGAGAGAACTTTGTTGGATATAGTAATCTTGAGTGGCAATTGTTTTGTTTCAGAGATTAGAATATCTAGTTCCCGGTCCTCTTTGATTTGAGGGTCTGAGTTGAGAAGTCAGAGGTGAGCCTTATTTGTTTACCTCTAAATATTTAGCTCTCTTTCAAATCTATGCAGAAATAGAAACTTTCCAAGATAAGGATAAACTAAAAGACTTCATGACTACCAATCCAGCACTACAAAGAACACTCAAAGAGAAACTACACACAGAGGAACTGAAAAACAAACCCCAAAGCTCTCAAATAGATGAGATCACTACAAGAGTAACTAATTAAATGAAAAGTAAGATGCAACTAAGTATAGTAAACAAATCAAAATAGCAGGAAATTACAAATGCATATTCATAATAACGCTGAACTTAACTTCCCAATTAAGATATAGATTAGGAGAAAGGATTTAAAAACATGTTTCAACTATATGCTATTTACAAGAGACTCATAGGCAAAGATACTGACAGATTGAAGGTAAAAGGATGGAAAAAATGTAACATGTAAATGGATTCCTACAACAAGCAGAAGTTTTCCTTATATCTGACAGCACAAATTTCAAGCAAAAATTAATCATAAGAGACAAAGACGATCACTATTTCCAGTAAAGTGAGAAATCCCACAAGAAGATAAAACAATAGTAAATATATATGCCCCAAATGTCAGTGTACCTAATTTCATAAAACATACTTATTGACATTAAATCCCAGATACACCCTCAATACAATAACACAGGTGAATTCAGCACACCCTTTATCACCAATAGACAGGTCGTCCAATCATGAAATCAATAAAGATATTACTAGCATAAATAATACTGCAAATCAAATGAATCTAATAGACAGCTGTAGAATGTTTCACCCCAAAACAGCTGCATTTACTTCCTTTTCAGCAGTTCATGGAACCTTTTTCAAAAGAGATCATATTCTAGATCACAATGTAAGTCTTACCAAACACACACACACACAAAAAAAATGATACAATCCCATACATCTTATCATATCATAATGGAATGAAACTAGAAAGTAACATCAAGAAAAATAATAGAAAACACATAAACACATGGAAATCAAAGATATTCTTAGAAATGAATGAGAACTCAGATACAATATATCCAAATCCCTGGGGCAGTATTAAAGCAGTTCTATGAGGTAAACTTATAGCATTGAGTTCCTACATTAAAAAAATAGTGATTCTAAAAAATAAGCTTATGCTCCACCTCAAGGCCTTATAAAAGGAAGAATGAACTAATTTCAAAATCAGTAGAAGACAGGAAATAATGAAAATCAAAGCCAAAATTAATGGAATTGGGAATAAAAATACAATATGCAGGATCAAAGAAACAAAGAGTTTGTTCTTCAAAAAGATAAATAAAATACATAAACCCTTAGAAAAAATAATCAAAGGAAAGAGAGTTCAGATGAAAATCAATAAAGTTAGAGCTGAAAAGGGGATATCACCACAGATACTTTGGAAATCCAGAGGATTATTAGAAACTATTTTGAAAATTTCTATTCCAATAAACTGGGAAATCTAGACTTTTGACAAATTTCTAGGCACATATGACCTCCCCAAATTGAACCAGGAAGCTATAGAAAACCTAAACAGACAAATGCCAAGTAATGAAACTAAAACAGCAATTAAGTCTTTTGTGACTCTCCCCATAGGACCAGATGGATTCTTAACTAAGTTCTATCAAAACTTTAAAGAAGAACTAACACTAGTCTTTATCAAATTATTCCATGAAATTTGAATGGAGGGAACACTCCCAAACATATACTATGCAGCCAGTGTAACCCTGGTACCAAAACTAAACAAACACACATCAAGGAAAGAAAAGTACAGACCAATATTCTTGATGAACATGGATGCAAATATCTTTAATAAAATATTAGCAAATACCATTCAAAAATACATCAATAAGATAATATACCATGATTAAGTGGGTTTCATCCAAGGGATACATTTGGTTTAACATATACAAATCAATAAATGTAATTCACCACTGAAACAATTAAAAACAACAATCCTATGATCATTTCAATAGATATAGAAAAGACTTGATAAAATCCAGCATGCATTCATGTTAAAAATGCTGGAAAAAATATGGATAAAAGAAACTAACCTCAACATTATAAAGACTACATATGGAAATCTAAATCCAACATTATACTAAATAGAGAAAAAAGGAAAGTGTTTTTTCTAAGATCAGGAGCAATGCAAGGATATTGATTTCTCACCACTTCTATTTAATATAGTTCTTGAAACTCTAGTCATAACAATCAGGCAAGAAAATGAAATTAAAAAGATATAAATAGAAAAAGAAGTCAAATGATCTTGTTTGCTGATGACATGATCCTGTATCTAGAAGATCCAAAAAAGTCCACCAGCAACTTCCAGAGCCAATAAATGAATTCAGCAAAGAAGCAGGATACAAGATCAACAGTCATAAATTAAAAAAAAAACTTTCCTGTACTCCAACAGTGATTCTGCTGAGAAAGAAATCAGGAAAATCACCCCTTTCACAATCACCTCAAAAAATTAGGGCCTTAATCTAACCGAGAAGATAAAAAGATTTCTACAATGAAAATTATAGAATCCTGAAGAAGTTGAAGAAGAGTTTAGAAGATGGAAAGACCTTCCATTTTCTTAAATAGGCAGGATTAATATTATCAAAATAACCATGTTACTAAAAGCAATATACAGATTCAATGCAATCCCAATCAAAATACCAATGGCGTTCTTCATAGAACTAGAAAAATTATTCTTGAATTCACTTGTAGGAATAAGAGGCTAAGAATAGCCAAAGCTATCCTGAACAGGAAAAGAGATACAGGAGGCCACATAATACCTGATCTCAAATTAAATTATATTACAGAGCTGCAGTAAAAACAAAAACAAAACAAAACAGAAAAAACAGCATTGTATTGGCATCAGAATGGACATGAAGACCAATGCAATGGACTTGAAGACACAGAGATGAACCCACATACTTACAGCCATCTGATACTTGACAAAGTTCCCAAAAATATGTTAGAGAAAAAATATCCTTTTATCAAATGGTGCTGGAAAAAGTGAATATTCTTATGCAGAAGAATGAAATTAGTGTCCTCTCACCCTGCACGAAAGTCAAATCAAAAAGGATTGAAGACAACAATTAGACTGGAACCTTGCAACTGCTAAAAGAAAATGTAAGGTCAACACTCCAACTTATAGCTGCAGACACCAACTTCCTTAACCAAACTCCCAAAGCTCAAGAAATAATACCAAACATCTCTAAGTGGGATGATATTAAATTAACAAACTTCTGTACAGCAAGATAAATGATTAAGAGTGTGAAGAGAGAACTTACAAAATGGGAGAAAATATTTGCCAGTTGCTCAGAGATTAATATCCAGAATGCATACAGAACTCCAAAATCTTAACACCAAAAACAAATAAACCAATCAATAAATGGGCAAAAGAACTAAACACAAACTTCTCAAAAGAAGAAACATAAATGGTCAACAAATACATGAAAAAATGTTCAACATCCCTAGCAATCAGGGAAATGCAAATAAAAACAACGTGAAGACTTCCTTGCAGTACAGTCGGAAAGGGAATTACAAATAATTGCTAGTGAGGATATGGGGAAAAAAGTACACTCACACGTTGATGGGACTGCAACTTAATACAAACACTCTGGAAAGAAGTATGGAGGTTCCTCAAAAAAATATGAATGGAACCACCATATGACCCAGCTATTCCACTCCTTGGTATTTATCCCAAAGAACTAAAATCAGTATACTATAGCAATTCAGCCCCAATGTTTATAGAAGCACAATTCATAATAGTCAAATTATGGAATCAGCCCAAATGCCTGACAATTGATGAATGGATCAAGAAAATGTGGTATATGTATACAATAGAGTTTTACTCTGTCATAAAGAAAAATAACCCAATCAACAAATGGGCTAAGGAAATGAACAGATACTTCACAGAAGAAGATCTACAAGCAATCAACAAACATGAAAAAATGTTCAACATCTGTAGTAATAAGAGAAATGCAAATCAAAACTACCCTAAGATTCCATCTCACCCCAATTAGAATGGTGATTATCAAGAATACTAGCAACAATAGGTGTTGGTGAGGATGTGGAGAAAAGGGTACACTCATACATTGCTGGTGGGGCTGCAAGTTAGTGCAGTCACTCTGGAAATCAGTGTGGAGATTCCTTAGAAAACTTGGTATGGAACCACCATTTGACCCAGCTATCCCACTCCTTGGCCTATACCCAAAGGACTTAAAATCAGCATACGACAGAGATACAGACACAACAATGTTCATAGCTGCTCAATTCACAATAGCCAGATTGTGGAACCAACCTAGATGCTCTTCAATTAATGAATGGATAAAGAAACCGTGTTATATACAATGGAATATTACTCAGCCATAAAAAAATAATAAAATTATGGCATTTACAGGCAAGTGGATGAAATTGGAGAATATCATGCTAAGTGAGATAAGCCAATCTCAAAAAACCAAAGGACGAATGATCTCGTTGATAAGTGGATGATGACACATAATGGGGGGTGGGAGGGGGGCAAGAATGGAGGAAGGAGGGACTGTATAGAAGGATAAGAGGGATGGGAGGGGTAGGGGGAAAGGAAAAAAAATAACAGAATGAATCAAATACTATTACCCTATGTAAATGTATGATTACACAAATCATGCCTCTACTTTATGTACAGAGAAACAAGATGTATCCCATTTGTTTACAATAAAAATGAATTAAAAAATAAAAATAAATAAAGAGAAAAAGAAAAAAGAAAAAGAAGAAAAATGAAATATGGCATTTGCCTGTAAATGTATGGAAATGGAGAACATCATGTTAAGTGAAATAATCCAGACAGAAAACCAAGGGCCAAATGTATCTCTCATATGTGGAAGCTAGAGCAAGATAAGGAAAATAAGGCAGGGAGGGGATTATAAAGATATAGGGAAGGGTGGGGGTTGTGGCTAAGTGGTGTAGCACTTGCCTAGCATGTGTGAGGCACTGGGTTTGATTCTCAGCACTGCATATAAATAAATGAATAAAATAAAAGTCTATTAACAACTAAACTATATTTAAAAAGATATAGGGAAATCAGTGAAGTCAAAGGAGATTGAGAGGGAGGGAGAAGAGATGGGAAAGTGGAGAAAATAGGAATGAATTTAATGAAATTGCATTATGTGCTTATATAAATCTATTACAGGGAATTTCACCTTTATTTATGTGTAGAAATAACCAATCAAAAACAAATAAGTGAGTGAAAGAAAGATCAGTAGAGTAGAGGGAGGAGAATAGTGGGAGGAAGTAGGAGAAGGAAAGAAATGGGGAATGGGGATTGAAATGTAATTCCATGTAAGTGTGATTTTGTCAAAATGAACCTGATTACTATGCATAACTATGCATAGTATAGAATGTGCTAATAAAAAAGAAGCAATAATAGTCCTAAATATATATGTACCTGGTAACATAGCTGCAAAACACTTTTGGCAAAAATTGACAGAAAAAAATAGGTAAACCAAAATAACACTTGTAGATTTTAATACTACTCTCTCAGAGGAGCTAATAAAAGATGAGAAGTAGTAATGATACAGGAGAATTCAGCACTATTAATGAAATGATCTAATTGACATATGTATATATGTTATATATATAATATTATTCCCACAATAATCACAGAATTGTCAAACCAAGACCCAGAAGAAAGAAGAACATAAAATACTGATATCATGAATTAAAGAAAGAACATCATTATAGAGACTACAGACATCAAAAATCTGATAAGAATATTTAGAGCTACTTTATAACCAATAATCTCAATGTTAAATGAAATGGACAATTTCTATAAAAAACACATTTCACCATGATTCAAGGATAGCAAATTTGAGTATCTGGATATCTATTAATATTTGAATTTAATATTGAATTAAACTACAAGTATTTATTAGAAGAGTAAATGTAATCAGTAGTGAAAAAAAATCAGAGACAAAGTCATCTTTGCCAGGACATTGACAATGCCAAAGAGAGAACATTGTAGGGTGATAAAAATCTTGCTTATTTGATTCAGGTGTTGGTTAAATAGTTGCATTTATTTTCCAAAACTGATTATGTATGCTTAAAATGTGTGTGTTTTAAGCCACTATGGATATCAGTATGGTGATTCCTCAGAAAAATTAAAAGTGGAAATACCATATCACCTACCTATACTATTCCTTGAAATCTATCCAAAAAATGTAAAGACAGCATTCTTTACATTGCCATTTTTATACCATCACAATTCACAATAGTCAAGTCAAGGCATCAGTCTAGGTGTCCATCAATAGATAAATAAAGAAAATGTCACACACACACACACACACACACACATGCACACATACACACTGTAGTTTTATTCAGTTATAAAGAATAATGAAAGTATGTCATATGCAAGAAAATGGATGGAACTGGAGAGCACCATTAAGTAAAATAAGCCAGACTCAAAGGGCAAGCCTGCTATGTTTTCTGTCAGTGAAAGTTGCAAAGAATAAAAAAGGATCTCATGAAAATAGAGGGGAGACTGGTTTGGTGCTACGTGATGGTAATATCAGTGACTTGGAAGGGTGAGAAAGGAGTATCACAAGTCTGAGGCTAGTCTCAGCAATTTAGCAAGATCCTCAACAATTTAGAGAGACCCAGTCTCAAAATTTAAAAAAAGAAAACAACATAAAAGTGAGCTGGGACTGTAGCTCAGTGGTAGAGAACCCTTGGATTCAAATCCAAGTACCACAAAAGATATACACACATGCAAACAAACATACATACACATGGGAGACCAGTAGGGAGGGTAGAGGAACAGGATCAGGAGAGGGAAGAGGGGAGGACAAGGACAGGAATTAGGGAGTGAAATTCATCAAATTATGTTATGTACATTGACAAATATACAACAATGAAATCTATTATTCTATAAAATTAATATCCACAAAAAATCTTTTTAAAATAATTTGTTTAACAGTTTATATATTAAATTTCAGTAAAATAAATACTAAAATGTTTTAAAATTTTCCTTCTACAGGCAAAAAACAAACAAAAGTTAATTTTTAACTCAAACTCTGAGGGTGTATTAGTTAGGGTTCTCTAGAAGAACACAATCAACAAATTTCATATGTGTGTGTGTGTGTGTGTGTGTGTGTGTGTGTGTTTGTATGATCATATATATGTACACCTACCTGTTTATATGACTATGAAAGGTAAATTTATTAGATTGATTTACAGAATCAAAAAGCAGTTAATCCCACAATGGTTATTGGCAGGCTAAAATGCTGAAGAAACCAGTAGCTGCTCAATCCAAGAAGTTGGAGCCTCAGAAGAAGAGAGATCAATGATGCAGCCCCAGTCCAGGAAGAAAGACCTGGAAACTCCCTAGAGAGCCTGCTGGTCAAAGTCCTCTTTGGAAGAGTGAAGGAGTTGGAGTCTGATGTCCTCAGGTGACCACGGAAGCAGTACAAGCACCCATTCAAGAGAATGGAGCTTGCATCTGCATCACTTCCTCCTTCTTCCCCTTTTGTTCCATAGACCTCCCCCCAACTTATTGGACTGTGGTGCTGATACTGAGGGTCAATCACCCCTCAGTTTGCTGATCCACATGTCATTCATTTCTGAAAACACTCTCATCAACAGACCCGGAAGTCTCTTAAATTTAAGCATCTCTTAATCCAATCAAGTTTAGACTGCTTGAAATTGGAGAGAGGGTCATGAGGCAAAGGATCTTCCATATAAACAACGATATTCACTAGGTGCTGTTAATCAAGAATTTATTGGATTTTTTGAACGGAAGGACTTTATAAAATTAAAAGCAATTATGTGAGATGAGAGCTATATGCAAATAACTTATTCTCATTTTATCTTTATAACAAGTCAAAGGGCAGCATTATTTGCCACATTTGATCTATGAGAAATGAAATGATCAAATAAATAAATAAATATCTGGTGTTTGTAATCATTATTACATATCATAATTATATTTTTTCAATTATATATGTGTGTGTGTACACACACACACACACACACACACACACACACATATAACATAAAATCACCAGAAAACTAGGATGTGTCTTACCCTCTAGAATGTAAGTCTATTTAAAAATTTTATTTAGGTCAGAAGTGAATCTGATATGACCCAAACAAATTTGAAGCAATGTAAGTATAATTGCAGCTTGATTTGGGTGTCAAGCAGCTCTTGACTTAAGGTAGTAGAATTGTAGAATGGACTTTCAAGGACTCTTAATAACAAGAAGGTTTTGTCTTCTATAAAAACTGAATCTTAGTAAAACTGGAGCACTGATATAAATGCTTACCCACCAAACTAGTTATACTCTCATCAACCTGCCTATCTCTAGCAAATGGGCTTCACTACAGGATAAGAATGCTGGAACTGTTTCCTTTAGTCTCTGATCCTTGCATTTATCTCAACGTTGAGTCAGGGAAAACAGTGATCTGGGATATTTTGGTGTTAGAGTCTTTGGTTTGAAACTCCAATCTTTTAAGATATATATTTTTTAAGAGGCTACCCTTCTCTTTTAATCATCACAAGGCCTTTGAAGCACAAATGTGAGAACAAAGCACTCATTATTAATAGCAGCATTAAATTTTTATCCATAGCAGGTATCATGCTGTGGAAAATAGCTAAATGTTTTAAGGCAAAACTTTCTTGAGGCCCATTTTAACTACAGTATTCCATTACAGGTATAATCTATTCATCTCTATGGCAGCATCATTGAAATCTTCCCTGTATTGATGCAAATGCAAGGGAAAGTAATAAATATTTCTTTATGGGCCTGACTAGCTCTCCGAAAGCAAAGTGACTGAGGTCAGATCCCTCAAAGATTGGGGGGATCAAAATCCTTAACAACCATTAAATATAGATTTTATGTAAGTGACTCTGCACTGTGCTAGTGGAAAATAACCAGGAAGCATGATTTAATTTCTGTCCTCAAGGAGTTTGTAATGAACTGGGAAGATGACAAATACAGGAAAATTGGCAAAGAAATAGCCTAATGAGCAAAGGATTTCCTCTGTTTTCATTTTATGAATCTATGAGAGATGAAAAGCTATAAATTTTCTAAAAACCAGACAGATTAAGTGTTGAAGCAAAATGGTAATTCAGTTATTTTGGATAATTCTCTCTCTCTTTGTTAGTCAATATTTATTACAAAAATATAAAAAATGTTGGTTAATTATACTGTATGTGCACATACACAAGTAATTTTAATATTAGCCCATCCCATGAGGAACAGTGTCAGGAAATGACTAGACTCTACTTTCCTTTCTTTCATTTTTTTCTTTATATTTTTGTTATTCTATATTCATTTATTTATTTGTATTTTTTAATTTATTTTTTCTTTTTTGTTCTACTTGGTTATACATGACAGTAAAATGCATTTTGACACATTTACACGAAATGGAGCGTAACCTCTCATTCCTCTGACTGTACATAGTGCTGAGTCACACCAGTAGTGTAATCATGCATGTATATAGTGTAATAATGACTGTCTCATTCTACTGTCCTTCCCCTCCCCCACTGTTCCACCCCTCCCTTCACTCCACTCTGCACAATCCAAAGTTCCTTCATTTTCCCAACCCCGCCACTATGGATCAGCATTCTCTTTTCAGAGACAACATTAAGCCTTTGGTTTTTGGGAATTGGCTTATTTCACTTAGCCTGATAGTCTCTAGCTTCATCCATTTTCTTCAAATGCCATAATTTTATTCTTCTTTAAGACTGAGTAATATTCCATTGTGTATATGTACCACACTTTCTTTATCCACTCATCTGTTGAAGGGCATCTAGGTTGGTTCCATAGTTTAGTTATTGTGAATTGAGCTGCTATAAACATTGATGTGACTGTATCACTATAGTATGCTGACTTTAAGTACTCTGGTGGGTATAAAGCGAGGAGTAGGATAACTGGTCAAATGGTGGTTCCGTTCCAAGTTTTCTGAGAATCTCCATACTGCTTTCCATAGTGGTTGCACCAATTTGCAGTCCCACTAGTAATGTATGAGTGTACCTTTATCTCCACAGCCTTGTCAATACTTAATGCTCATATCCTTGAAATTGCCATTTTGACTGAAGTGAGATGCAATCTTAGAGTAGTTTTGATTTGCATTCCTCTAATTGCTAGAAATGATGAACATTTTTTCATGTTTGTTGATTGATTTGGAGAAGAATGATCATGGGTTGCAAGAGTGTTTCCTGGTGGTGTTTTTTATGTGTTTGGCAGCTCTATGCCATGACAAGAAATTCCTTTCAGAGAAATCCAAACTCTGATAATTTCACTAATTTTTCTTCATAGGTAAATATGTGAGAATATTCCAATCACAATAAGTAGGTGTATACAAGATCATGATTATAAAAATTAAAAAATCCAACTAAAAAAGTGCTTATTACTTTCTGGGACCCATGTTAGCACTTTGCATTTTCTCATTTAATACCAAAAACAACCATATGAGGGCAGCACTGTTACTATCTTATTTCACTTATGATGTAATTGATGAACATTTGCTGAAGGTAGTGCTAATAAGTGAGGTAATTAGAATTCAAACTCAGGTGTTCTATCTGCCTGTTTTTTTTCCCCACTTCACCCCCTCCATCTTCACCATATCAGTGACCAAACTTGTATTTATCTTTAATGTCTCAGGTTAAATATGTTCACCTGAAGGAAGCCCTCTATATAAGTCAGGAGTATCATCACCCAAAGGCACAGATAATCTTAAAAGTTCAGGCTAAATAGGTGGAAGATTAGTCTTTTCACATATTAACAAAGTAGACCACCTAGTCGCTCAGAGATTATATCTCATTTCTCCTCTACTATTCTGACTACCATCTTTATACTTACTATTTCAAGGCACAAAATTACCGTTGTGTCTTTAGACATCATATCTGTAATTCCAGGCAAAAAGAAGGCAAAATGTTAAAGAATGAAGGAATTTTTTTCTACTGGTGTAGCTTTGACATTTTGTTTAGGAAAAAAAGAAAGTCCCAGCCAGAATCATATCATGTAGCCACCCCATGCTGAGAAGCCTAGAAAATTAAAGATTTCATTTATCAGTCTTTTGTAATGAAAGTCAAAAAAGAAAGATGAAATTAAATGCTAAATGAAACAGTGTCTTTCTAGTCCTCCCTAGATTAGGTTGGGACTCATCAACTCTGCACTTCTTTCTAGAACATTCAAATTGTAATTAGTATTCTCTTTAGATTCTATTGATGGGAAATTATGTGATAAACATTTTCTGATAAAATCTTATTCTATACTCCAAGGGTTATGCCACACCCCCATCTCATTCCTTAATTATATAGCAATAGAGTCCATTTTATTTTCTGTTTTCTTTGTTATAAACTATCAAACGTGTTTTGATTTTTTTTTAAATTTCCATTTTACTGAGATCTTCCATCACAAAAAAGGGTTATAATAAACATATTCTTGAAAGAAATTCATGTGAGTAAATGAGGCTACATATCTATAAAATCTTCTATAACATAATATCTATAACATAGTAATCTAAACTAATAATACAATAATCTCACATGATCCCATGTATATATATGGCATACATATATATTCACACATGTATATATACACACATGTATATCATACATATATAATTATATATGTATATATGTCATACATATATATGTGCATACCATAATTTTTTATTCATTTATCCATCAAAAGATATGTATATTGCTTCTGTGTCTTGGCTATGATGAACAATGCTGCAATAAACATGGGAACACAGATACCTCTACAAGATGCTGATTTCATTTCCTTTGGATATGTTATGGTTTGGATGTGAAGTGTCACAATGCAAGAAGTTTCAAGAAGAGAAATGATTGGGTTGTGAGAGTCTTAACCCAGTCAGTGGATTAATCCCCTGATAAGGATTAATTGAGTGGTAACTGAAGTGTTAGGGCATGGCTGGAGAAGGTAGGATTTGGGAGCATGACTTTGGGGTATATATTTGTATCTGCAAGTGGAGACCTCTTTCTCTGTTTTCTCAACATCATGTGAGCTGCTTCCCTTTGCTATACTCTCCCATCTTGATGTTTATCCTCAATTCAAGCCGCATGAAATAGAGTCCACTGCGCATGGACTGTGAGACCTCTGAAACCATGATTCCCCTCAGGTCATTTAATCACAGCAGTGAAAAAGCTGACTAAAACAGGATATATATCCATAAAGGTTGATGGATCGTATGGCAGACATATATTCTCCCAGGTATGCTTAACCACTGAGCCACATCCCCAGCCCTTTTTATTTTGTATTTTGAGACTAGGGCCTTGCTAAGTTGCTGAGGCTAGATTTGAACTTGTGATCCCCCTGCCTCAGACTCCCAAGTCACTAGGAATACAGATGTGCACCATTATGCCTGGTTACAGTTGTATTTTTAGTTTTTAAAGGAAACTCCATACCATTTTCCATAATGACTTTACAATGAACATATCACTAACAGTGTACCAGAATTTCATTTTCCCTATATGCTCACCAACATGTGCCAAATTTCAACTTCTTGATCATAGCTTTCTTAATGATTGTGAGATGATATTTCATTGTGGTTTTGATTTTGCCCTTCCTTGATAATTACTGATATTGAGCACATTTTCATGTATCTTTAGGCCATTGGTATATCTTCCTTTGAAAAAAAGTTTATTCAGTTCTTTTGCCCAATTTTTAATTGAATTATTGTCTTTTCACTATTGACTTATAGAAGTTCCTCATATATTTTGGCTATTAATTCTTTATCAGATAAATGACTTGCAAATGCTTTCTCACATTAAATATGTTTCCTCTTTCATTTTACTTACTGTTTCCATTGCTATGCAGAAATGTTTTGGTTTTGTGCAGTGCCACTTGTTTGTTTCTGCTTTTGTTGCCTGTGCTTTTGGTTTTCTATCCCTATAATCAGTGCCAAGACCAATCATCAAGGAACTTACACTTGTATTTACTTCTAGGAGACTTATAATTTGGGGTCTTATGTTTAGGACTTTAATCCATTTTGAGTTAATCTTTGTAAATAGTGGGAGATGTGGTATAATTTCTTTCTTTTACATGCAGATATCCAATTTTCCCAAAAGCATTTATTGAAGAGCATATCATTTTCTCTTTCTGTATTCTCAGTACCAATGTTAAAGATTAGTTGACTGTATATTTTTGAGTCTACTTCTCATCTTTCTATTCTGTTCTATTGGTCCATGGGTATGCTTTGATATCATTACCATTGAAAAATTACTTTAAAATCTTAAAAAGCAAGCATTTGTGCTTGACCTACCTGCAGAATAGTTAGGTGTAACTCTAGGAACTAACAGCAAGTGAAAGAGAGGATCATAAATCTTTTGCTGGATTACCTGGGAATGTCTAAAACAAACTCAACTACAAAACTATGTGAAGTTAATACAAAGATTAATGAAAGAAAAGTCATGGTTAAGAGTCTGTCCTAACTCTTGTCTTCTACATGGCCAGCATCACTCACCACATTGCAGATAAAAGTTGTAACCCTTCTCTAGCCATAGCAGTTGTTGCTAGAACTGAGAGTATTTGGGTTAAAACAATAAAGATAGTACAATAGGTTATCAGGCACTATTTTTATGTTGGTAATATGCTGACCTATAGTATAACCTAGAGAAGAAAAGATGGATCTGTAAATGACAGAGAAACGAACAGAACGGAAGCAGGATTTGATTAGATAGTCTCCCTAGGATTCTTTTTTTAAATATTCAGGACAAAAATATGGAAAAAAGTTTTTCTTCAAAAATAAAATAAAGGCAAATACGATAGCTGGGAGTTGGTGCCAGAGTTACAGTTCTAGAATTCACAGCGAGATGTCTAGGAGGTTAACAGCATAGGACAAGTCATTATATGTCAGTTTTATTGGTCTAATATTTCTTTTGCTCTAGGATTAATTGTAGCTCAGAATCTAGAGGCACTCGGGTAAGAGAAAAAGTCCTATAAATAAGAGAATCTTAGAATTTTATTGATAAAACTTACAGATCTTAGAGATCATATGGTATAACCCATACATATTATGCATGAGGAAATTTAGCCACAAAGGCAGTAACTGACATAATTATTGTATAGCTTGTTATGGCACAACCTGGTCACCGGTCTCCATCTGGGATGTTTTCCAGCAAGCCACCCTGAATCCATTGTCTTCAAAACCACACTGAAAATGTACCCTTTATGTTTGTTTTCTTCTTTTTCACTGATAAATCTTTCACATTGTCTGAAAGAGCAATTGAATTAGCATGTTTATGAAAGTTGATCTGTCTCAACAATATTCTTCTTTAGTACTATGCTTCTCTTTCTTCCCCATCTTCTATTTTTACCTTTTCTTCCCTTCTTCCTTATTTTTATATTTTGTTCCTTATATCCCCTCCCTTTCATCCATCTCTCTTTTCTCTTTTTTCCATATCTATAATTGAGCTACATATAAAATAAACACTATGGGCAATTATCAAATTGATCCCTCATGCACCAAAGCTGTTGAAATAGATGGACTAAATATTTTTAGTGTAATAAGTTGACTTTATTTCAGATTAATTGTAAATAACAGTAAATAAATTTAATTTCACATGAATAATTAATATCTCAAAGTCTTATATTTCATATGAGGAAACCAAACTCTATTGACACCTTCATAGGGAAATGCCTGTAATGCAGGTTTAAACCATAACTTTCAACAGTCACTCATGCTTCAGAAGAATAATCAGAATTAATGAGTTGAGAAATTGCTTTTATTGCCAGTAGCACTGGCTAATAAATATCTAAAATGGCCGTAAAATTTGAATGTGATTGGTTCCAACTGAGACCTTCAAATTTTAGATGAGGCCTAGAAATGAAACAATGAGAAGGATGCTGTACGAGTCATTGGTTTCTTTGGTCTCAGATTCTGTTCAGATTATCTATTGCTATAGAACAACCCACCCATAGTTAGTGGCGTAAACATGAAAATGTTGATTTTTGCTTATGGATCTTGAGTTTGAAATGCACCCAGTAGGGACAGCTTGTCTCTGCTCTGTGTGGCATCAGCAGGAGTAACTCAAAGGATGTGTGCTGGAATCATCTAAAAACTCACTCTCTTGATGCTAGATGACAGTTGGAACTTGAGCTGGGACTGTGACTGGAACACATACAAGGCCCTTTTCTTATCTCTGTTTGGCTACTGTTAATCACTAGACTGCCTCACTGCTCTATGTTTGAATTCTAAGATATTTTTTAAATGTGCAATTATTTCCCTGTACTAAATTTCCTGTTATAGTATACCCTAAAGAACCTGGGTTCCAAGATAAAGCTTCAAAGAGAGAGGGAGGGAAGGAAAGTGGGAGGGAGAAAGAAGAGAGAGCAGGAGAGAGAAAGAAGGGAGGATTGGAAGAACAAAGTAGACGCTATATCCTCTTTTATGAATTCATGCAGCCACTTGGTATATTCTGTTCCTTAGAAGCAAACCACTAAAATCAACCCTACTCAAAGAAAGGGGGAATTAGACTCCACTTTTCAAATCGAGTGTCAAAGAATTTAGAAATGCGTCTTAAAACCACTATAGTTTCCCTCCTGTAGTCATTTGCTTGATTGCTCAGATCCAACTTCTCTTGTTCCCTCTGCTTATCTATATTTCAGGGCATTCACTTTTGTACACTACATTTCCCAGGACTCTGTGCCTACTGTTTCTGCTGAGGAGCAGCTAGTGGAAGACATTGATGGGAAATTGGAGGGCAAGAGGAGGGGGAAACATATTGATGTGTTCCTTCTCTATCTGCTTCAGGCAAAGTCTTTGGCAGTACATGAACCTCATTTTTGGTTTCAGTTCCCACTGGGAGACAGTAGTCCCTGTGCTTGATACCATTGCCTGTTCCTTCAGTCCCTTCAGTCAGTGCCAACTGACTTCTGTTGCTAAACCATGAGTAGCCTTCCCATTTTCTGTTTGGTTTTTTGAGTTTTTTTGTTTGGCTTTTTGAGGGTTTTTTTTTGTCGTTGTTGTTGTTTGTTTGTGTTTTTTTTTTTTTTTTTGCAAGGCACATTTTGTAATTAGTTCCAAGTATAAACTTTTAACACCTATCCCAAAGAATTTTGCTTTTCTGACTGGATATTGGCTGACACATAGGTGAAGAAAAACCAAAGAACACAAATTTTAAATGATGATGATTTCGTTGAGAAGTTGAAAACATGTTCAGGCCTGTGGTCCAATTATACAAATTTTTTAGAATGGTAGCCATGAAATGATAAAAATGTACCACATTTTATCTATGTGTATGAAAAAATAAGTAAATATAAAGTGTTGTGGAATATTTAATTGACTGGGTCATAGTGCTGAGTAGGTTCGGGACAATACTAGAAATTAGATCCATCATAATATAGAGTCAAAGTGGTAATTTTTAATAAATGAAGATTTTCAATATTTGTACTGAGTTGAGTAAATTTTCCCTATCTTTTTCATATTTCAAAGTTTTCCTTAATACCTAATAATTGTATATGTATTTTAGGGTACAATGTGATATTTTAATACATGTAAACAAAGTGTAATGACCATATTCAAGTGGTAATATCAATCAAGGCAAGGAAAATGGTAGTGCATTTTTCACATGCTTATCAACAAAGTTTCACTGGGACCACTGCATTGCCTAAAGAATCTGTTCTCTCATTCCCCAGACTCTTATTCCAACATCATGTAGCTGAACTTTTTTCTTGGCTAAAATGAATTTTCATGTGCTCTTTTTATGTGCTATCAGATTACAAGGGACTTAAGTATATGTTCAAATAAAGAGATTCCTTGAACTTTCAAAATCAAAAACAGTCATTAAAAACATATGATTTAACAACAACAAAAGTTTCATAATTTTTTGGAGGAAAGTGGGAGGGCAATTTGGAGAAATTTGGGTGCTCAGGGGGGTAGCATTAGAGGAACTATGAAATTATGCAACTGCATCTTCTCCTTAAATTATGGATACAACTTATTTGTATTTTTTTTACTTTAAAATTGAAGTCACTAATCTTATGATTCCTATGCTGCCTTGACTTTGTTAATAATTAAATTCTTTTGCTTGGCATATCTTTAATTTGAACCACAGTGTTTGAGAGCTTCCAACCTGTGAATCTGTATAATTGCATTATTGAACATTCTTCGCTTTTCATTTTGCTCCTCTAACCTACTCATTACTCAGTCTCTAAAACACCAAGCTTGTGGTTTTTCTTAGAAAGTGCATTGGTGATAGCATGTTCTTTTTGTATGTGCCACTCCTCTTTCCCTTTGTAGGAGAGTCTTAGGTTTTATTGATGGCTCTGTCAGCCAGGACAGGTACTTTTATGTCAAGTGGAGAAGCATTGGTCCTTTTTTCTGTAGCTGCAGAAGCTATGCCCCTACAGACATTTTTCTCAGGAAGAAGCAAAGTCATCAAATATAACAAAGTGTGTTTACAAACTAGTGTTTATTTGGAGGAAGCTTGCACATATCAAAGAATATCTGGTATATTCTTAAAATATGTAGCAGACTCTCTGACAAGGACAGTGTAGTCCAGGCACAGCTCCCCAAGAACTTTTATAATCTGTGCTTTTGCAGGTTTCAGGCAGAGTTGAGAGGAGAACTCATGATAGTCTCAAAGTAGGTCCTGACTTGTTTCATACAGTGTTCACTGATTAATATGAAGGGGTGGTTAAATGTAAGATGTATCAGGATTTGAAGATTATAAGATGCCTTCTAATTCCAAGTGATTAAGACATGAAGATTGTGCTCACTGCTGTGACAAAGTGTCTAATATAATCAACTTAAAAGGAGGAAAGACTTATTTTGGCCCATAGTTTTAGAGGTTTCAGTCCATGGTTACTTAGCTCTCTTGTTTCTGGCCCTATGGTGAGGCAAAACATCATAATGAGGAGTGTGTGGTAAGGAAAAGTTGTTCATCTCACAGTGATCAGAGAGTGTGGGGGTAGGGGAACAAGGACAAAATCCTCTTTTCAAGACCATGCACATGGTGACCTGCTTACTCCAACTAGGCTCCCCCTCCTAAAGTTTCCACCATCTCCCAATAGCCCATGAAGCTATGAATTCATCAATGATTTAATTCCTTGATGAGGTTAGTGCTCCTATGATCCGATCAATCACCTCCCAAAAGGCCACACTACTGTACTTACTGGAGAACCAAGTCTTCAACATATGAGCTTTTGGGGGACTTTTCAAACCATAATAAGACATCTTTTCCTTTAAACATTACCACTGAAAATCATGGTAGTTCAGTATACCCTTACTCTCAACTAAGATGTCATAATTGTTTTTTTCTCATATTTTTATTGGTGCATTTTAGTTGTACATATTGGTGGAATTTGTCACACATTCATACATGCACACAATACAGCAATATTACTTGGCCAATATCATACTCCAAGACTCCTCCCTCCCTCTCCTCTCCTTTTCCTCTATTCTACAACTCTCTCTTTGATTTTCATGAGATCCTCCCTCACCTTTCTTTTCCTTTTTCCTTTCTAGCTTCTACAAAGGAGAGAAAACACATGACCTTGGACGTTCTGAGTTCTGCCTATTTATCTAACATAATGATCTTAAGTTCCACTCATTTCCCTACAAATGACATAATTTTATTCTTCTTTATAATGAATAAAACTCCATTATGTATATGTACCACAATTTCTTTATCCATTCATCCATTGATAGACACCTAGGCTGGTTCCAGAATTTGGCTATTGTGAATTGTGCTGTTATAAACATAGTATGCATGTGATACTATGGTACGATTCTAATTCTTTAGGATAAATACTGAGGAGTAGGTTAGCTGGATCATATGGTGGTTCCATGCTCAGTCTTTTGAGGAATCTCCATACTGATTTACATAGTGGGTGTACTAATGTACAATCCCACCAACTGTGTAAAAGTGTTTCTTTTTCTCCAAATCCTCTCCAGAATTTATTATCGTTTACATGCTTGATAGCTGCCATTCTGAGATGTCATACTTATTATCTAGTTTCCCTCATCTAGTGTCTTGTAAGTTCTACAGGTCACCTGAAAATACGGTATGCTTACATCTTGAGAAAAAGAAACAGAAACATTTCTTAAAAGCACTTATGATAATTCATTCTTTTCAACATTTATTAATTCCTACTCAGTTTCACAAACTGTGCTAAACACTGTGAATTATTAAGAAATGGAATGCAGTTTCATTTCCAATATATCAATATATATTTATGACCATGCCTACTGAAGTTGCTAGTTTCATTTTAGTCCTGGCTTTACTCTGTTTATAATTGCCAATTATATGATCTTTGTACCACATACCTCTCTTTAGAATTTCCTTTTCTGCCTTCTCTATTTTTTTTAGTTACAAAAATCAATTTTATTTTCATATGTTAACAAGAAACAAGTGGAAAGTGAAATTAAACAGAAGTGACAGGAGTGAAACCATGTCTGTCTTGCATAAGCTCCACGTGGTAGCAGAGGCAGGCAGAGGGGATTGAAGGCCCAGGAGCCCTCTGAGGAAGGGCTGCGGGTGCCTGTGGGGAGCCAAGGCAGAGGGACCTAGGGGAGGTGGATTAGTGGGCGGGGGTCAGGGCGGAGCCGGAGGAGCGTAGGTGGCCTCTCCCAGGGCCGAACTGGGTGGACCAACTAGTGCAGGAGAACAGAGGAGACTGGGGTCCACGAGCAGGGGTACCAAGCTGAGGCTGCCTTCTGCAGGGCTGGGCTGAAATCACCCCTGTTGGGCTTCTTCCCCAGCCCTATCCTTCTTCCAATCACTTTGTGGTTTCTCCTGGGAACACATTCTCCGTAAACCTCTTACCCCAAGTTCTTGACTCAGTGACTACTTTTGTAATGTAGTATCAAAGACAACAAGCTTTGAACTGGTTGGAACGATGTCATAACACTTATGTGACCTCATGAATCGCATGTAAACGCCACTTTCTGTGTCTTCTACTGCTTCTTCCTCGAACTCCAGCTTCTCCAGAATGCTGGCTTCCATGGGTCCCGGGGCCGCCACCAGCGCAGCCTGACGGGGAGGAGGACAGTGATCAGCATGGTCCGAGGCGCTCGTCCCCGGCCCTGCCTTCTCTATTTGTGGGATCCTGACCTATTTGTTCTTTCTTCAATATCCAGCCCCAAACAATTGTTCTCTTTTCTGTGAACACTCTACTCTTCCTCTTCTGAGTGTCATGAACACCAAGCATTTGTGCTTGTGTGTTTATTCATTGCCTTCTTGTCAACAGTGTGATATTCATCTTGTTATCACGAGTGTCTGGCACATTTTAGATGTTCCATTAACATGAACTACTAACTGATTGGGGTAAAATAACTTAAGGGAGTCTTGTAAGTATGGATTACACTATTTTATAAAAAAGTGATCAAGAAAGGCTGTCTCACCCCAGTATCTACCCATGAAGAATCTAAAGAGAAAAAAGAAACAAACCCTATACATATATTAAAGATGGTTGCTCTTCATTTATACATCCTTGCAAATGGAATTGGTGCATTTTCTATCTCCCAAGAGCAGTGCCTCTCAGTACTGAAGTACTGAGAATCTTTTTTTTTTATATTGCTAATGGTATTTTCATCAATTCAAATGAAGAAGCTGTTTGGCAGCAGAGTTTTGGCTGGCACTGTCATGCTAATCACATGGCACTTTTCCCCACTTTCTGACCAAAGAGAAAAGGTTATAAAGAGATTGCGACCATGGAGGTAAGGAAAGAAAGTCATGAAAGGCTCTAGGCACAGTCAAGAGTTGCATTAAAAATACAAGTATATTGCCCAGATTGATGAGTTTTGTCATCATTTCCTCCCAGATGTCCATCAGAGCATAATACTAATTTTCTATTCATTTTTATGTGTATAAATTTGCATTGAAAAAAACATTGAACTAATGGGTGCTAGACATTTTTATTCTGAAGTTGTATACTATTGACTTTTACATGGGATTATAAATTTAGTTGTACTGCATATTTTAAAACACAGTAGTCTGAAACTAATGTGAAAACTAACATTTTCCAATAGCTGTGGACTCAGAGAGTACCAAATTCCCTAGCAGAAACTTGGGTAATTAAGTATCTTCTGGCAACAAATGAGCACAGGGAAATATCAAACATTACAACATTATACCAACTCACTGAGACAAGTTGTTGGTCAGGTATTGAGAAAGATTACCTATCATTATATTAATGGGTCCCACTGATGCTGTATCTTAGTGAAAAGTAAAAGTCAGGGGAGGCAGCACACACCTGTAATCCCACCAACTCGGGAGGCTAAGGCAGGAGGATCACAAGTTCAAAGCAAGCCTCAGAAACTTAGCGAGGCCTTACTTAGTGAGAATCTGTCTCAACATGAAAGAAACAAAAATAAAAAGGGTTGGGGATGTTGCTTAGTGGTTAAGCACCCCTGGGTTCAATCCCTAGTACCAAAAAAATGTAGGGAGTGTGCTGCTCAGTGTGTACCATATTGTGTAGGAGTTATACTGGATAACTGCCATTTATTTCTCTATACATGCTCTCATCCTTTCCCTTCCCTGTTCCTTTGCCATGGTACCAATATAGACAGCAACATATACCTCCTATACCTTCTGCTTCTGGTTGGGTTTAGCCTCTGGGGAACCCTGAAATACTTTGTGCTTAGTAACTATCAACCATCTATGAATTATTTTAACTTTAGTATGCCATATGTTTCCTGACTAAACAAGGTAAAATTGGAAGCAGTGATGCTTTGTTTAGTGAAGTATTCTCAAACAACAGAAAAGGATTTGGATCATATAAATGTCATTGTGTATTACAGAATACCACCTTTCTTTAATGAAGATCAAAGACAAAGCATAAAATATGTGCTAGGCTTAAAGGAGAAAAAGGTAAGCAAAAAAACATGCAGGCAATTTGGACCAATGATATTTTACCCTCCTGTAAAATATTAGTTTTCAGAAATAGCATGTACAGACATTGCATAGATCTTAAGTACTATCAAAATTCTATAATGTGTCCTTTTAAACTAAGTCATCTTGAATATTTTCTGAATAAATTGTTCTCACAAGAAATAAATACCCTCATCAGAGTAGCAAATCATATACACAAGTATTCATTTTATTTTTGGAATTTTTTAAATATTTATTGACACATAATAATTATATGTATTTATGAGGTACAATGTGATAATTCACTGCATGTATATAATTTGATCAAATCAAGATAATTAGTATTTCCATCTCCTTAAACACTTATCATTTCTTTTTGTTGGGGAACATTTGAACTCCTCACTTCTAGTTCTTTTATGATAAATTGTTGGAAACTATAGTTGCCCTACTGTGCTGTAGAACACCAGTACTTATTCCTTCTATCTAACTATATTTCACTACCATTTATCCAATTTCCCTCTATCCTCCTCACAACCCCTTCCTAAACTCTGGAACCACTATTTTGATCTCTATTGCTATGAAATCAACTTTTTTTGACTTCCAGAAGCCACAAGTAGTGAGAATAGGTGGTGTTTATCATTCTGTGCTTATTCACTTCACTTAATATATATTGTGAATGGTGAATGAAGTTACTTCCTTAATTTCCTTTACACCCACTTTGTTATTGGTGCTGAAAATGCTACTGGTCTTTGTATATTGATTTTGTGTTTTGCAACTTTACTGAATTTATTTATTAATTCTGACAGTTTTTAGGTGGAGTCTTCAGGTTTTTCTACATCTAAAATCATGTCATTTGCAGATGGGGATAATTTGAAAGTTTCCTTTCCTATTTGAATTTCCCTTTATTTATTTCCCTTGCTTAATTGCTCAGGCTAAGACATCCAGTACTATGTGAAATAAGAGTAGGGAAAGTGAACAACCAATCTTGTTCTGGATCTTAGAGGAAATGCTTTAAACTTTTCCCTATTCACTGTGCTGTTGGCGATGGGATTGGCACATACAGCCTTTATTGTGTTGAGGTGTAGTCCTTCTATACTTAATTTGTTGAAAAATTTTTTGAAGAATTTCTGGATTTTATTGAATTCTTCTTTAGCATCTATTAAGAAGATCAGATGGCTTTTGTCCTTCATTCTGTTGATATGATGAATTATGTTTATTGATTAGTTATATCAAACCATCTTTGAACACTAGAACAAATCCCACTTTATCATGTTGTATAATCTTTTTGATGTGCTGTTGGACTCAGTTTGCTTGTATTTTGTTGTAAAGTTTTCATCCATGTTCATCAGGGACATTGGTCTATTGTTTTCTTTTGTTGTTCTATCTCTATCTGATTTTGGTATCAAGGTAATGCTGGGATCATATATTGAATTTGTAAAGAGTCCCTGCACACACACTTTTCAAATTTGTGAAATAGTTTGAGAAGATTGGTATCAGTGCTTCTTTAAAAGCTTGTGTAGGGTTTGTTTTAGCATAATGAAATTGACCAAATTATGCTATGTACATAAAAGAATATGCCACAGTGAATTTCACCTTTATGTATATCTATAAAGTACCAATTTAAAAAACAATAGATAAATAGAAGGAATATGAGTACAAGAATAGGGGGATGGAGGAAGGGAAGAAAATAGAAAGTACTGAGGACTGAAATAAAGTAAATTATATTCCATGCATGTATGATCATGTCAAAATGAACCCCATTACTATGTGCAACTACAGTACAGTAATGAAAACATTTTTTAAAGTGGTAAAAATCAGCAGTGTAGTCATCCTGTCCTGGACTTTGTTGGGGACTTAATTACTGGTTCAATCTCTTTACTCATTACTGATTTGTTAGGGTTTTATAAGTTTTCCTGGTTCAATTTTACATGTGTTCAGAAATGTATACATTTCTTCTAAGTTTTCCAATTTGTTGATATATAGTTATTCATGAGAATCCCTAATGATCCCTTATAGTTCTGTAGTATCAGTTACAATACCTCCTTTTTTAAGTCTGATTTTATTTATTTGCCTCTTCTTTCTTTTTGCCTTGGTTAGTCTAGTTAAAGATGTGTTGTTTTTGTTTATCTTTACAAAAACTGATTTTTATTTTTATTTTTTTAGTTTTAAGTCTTCATTTTGTTTATTTCTCCTCTGATTTTTGTTGTTTCTTTCCTTTTATTAATTTTGGAGTTAATTTGTTCTTACTTTTCTAGTTCTTTTATGTGTATCATTAAGTTGTTCATTGGAGAGCTTTCTATTTTTTGATGTCTGCAGCAATGCATTAACCGTCCTTCTTAGTACTACTTTTACTGCGTCCCATTGGTTTTGATATGTTTGTTTTCCATTTTCATTTGTTTGGAGAAATTTTAAACATCTCTTTTTTTCTTTGTATACTCATTGGTCATTTAAGAACACAATGTTTAATTTTCATATGTTTGTACAATTTCTAAAATTCATCATATTGATTTATAGTTTTGTTGTAGTGTGGGCAGAGAAGATACAAGATATGCTTTTGCTTTTTTTGAATTTGCTAAGACTCATTTTGTGGCTTAACATATGCTCTATCCTGGAGAATGTCTCCTGTACTGATGAGAAGGCTGCATATTCTTCAGCTATTGAGTTAAGTGTTATGTAAATGTGTGCTAAGTCCAAGTTTAATCTTGCTGCTTCTTGATGAATTTTTGTTCAGGCAATCTGTCCACTTATAAAAGTAAGGTGTTGAATCCCCTACTTATTATATTGGATTCTATCTTTACCTTTAGATGTATTACTATTTCTTTCATATAATTGCATATATATTCAAATTTTTAAATTTCCTCTTGTTGAATTGATCCCTTTATCATTATATAGTGACTTTGTTTCTATATATTTGACCTAAATTCTACTTTATTTGATATATGCATAGCTACTTTTTTGTGCTTTTGGTTTCTGTTTTCATGGAATATCTTTTTTGTCCCTTCACTTCAGTCTGTGTGTGACTTTACTAATGAAGTGAGTTTCATGTAGGCAGCATATCATTGGGTCTTTTGGTCTATCAATTCAGCCAGTCTACATCTTTTAAATGGGGGATTTAATCCATTTATATTCAAGGTTATTACTGGTAGGCAAAGAGTTAATATTTTCATTTTTTTCTATCTTGTTTATATCTGTTTTCCTTCAGTTTTCATTTTTATAGCTTAGTGGTTTTCTCTATTGATAAGATTTGATTTTCTCCTTTCTCTTTTGTGTATGTGCTTGACTAATGAGTTTTATACTTTCACATGTCTTTATGATATTAGTTTTCATCCTTTCACTTCTAGATCTAGGGCATTCTTAAGTATTTCCTGTAAGGCCTATCTGATGGTGATAAGTTCCCTTAGGTTTTGTTTGTCTTGGAAAGTTTTAATTTTCTTTCATTTCTGCAGGATACCTTTGCTGGTATAGTATTCTTGGTTGGCAATATTTTTTTCTTTCAGGACATTACATACAGCACCCCATTCTTTCTTGGCCTGTGAGGTTTCTGCTAAGAAATCTACTATTAATCTAATAGTGATTGCCTTTTATATGACTTGATGCTTTCCTCTTTTTGTTTTTACAATTCTCTCTGCCTTGAAATTTTGGCATTTTGACTACGATATGCCAGAGAAGACATTTTTGGATCAAATATAAATGAGGTCCTAGGAGCTTCATGAACCTAGATGACCATATCTTTCCCAAGATCTAAAATGTTTTTCAGCTGTTATTTCATTAAATAAGTTTTCGATTTCTTTTCCTTTCTCTTCTCATTCTAGAATACCCATAGTGTGAATATATATTTACTTAATAATGTCCCATAAGTCTTATGGGCTTTGTTTGTTCTTTTTTCTCCTCCCCTTCTTCCTACTCCTCCTTTCCTCATTTTTTCTTTTTAAATCTGAGTTTTTCAAAAAATGTATCTTCAAGCTCAGAAATTATTTCTTTTACTTGGTCTAGTACGTTTTCAAGGCTCTCAACTGTTTTTAAATTTTCGTTTATTTCCTTTATTTTTAATTTATTTTATTGTAAACAAATGGAACACATCTTGTTTCTCTGTTTGTACATGAAGTAGAGGCATACTATTTGTGTAATCATACATTTACACAGGGTAGTGGTGTTTGATTCATTCTGTTATTTTTTCCTTCCCACCCACCCCTCCCACCCCTCTTTTCCCTCTATACAGTCCTTCCTTCCTCCATTCTTGCCCCCCTCCCATCCCCCATTATGTGTCATCATCTGCTTATCAGCTAGATCATTCGTCCTTTGGTTTTTTGAGATTGGCTTATCTCACTTAGCATGATATTCTCCAATTTCATCCATTTGCCTGCAAATACCATAATTTTATTATTCTTTACGGTTGAGTAATATTCCATTGTATATATATATACCACAGTTTCTTTATCCATTCATCAATTGAAGGGCATCTAGGTTGGTTCCACAATCTGGCTATTATGAATTGAGCAGCTATGAACATTGATGTGGCTGCATCACTGTAGTATGCTGATTTTAAGTCCTTTGGGTATAGGCCAAGGAGTGGGATAGCTGGGTCAAATGGTGGTTCCATTCCAATGGTGGAGTTTCCAAGTTTTCTAAGGAACCTCCACACTGCTTTTCAGAGTGGCTGCACTAATTTGCAACCCCACCAGCAATGTATGAATGTACCATTTTCCCCACATCCTCGCCAACACCAGTTGTTGCTTGTATTCTTGATAATCACCGATCTAATTGGGGTGAGATGGAATCTTAGGGTAGTTTTGATTTGCATTTCTCTTATTACTAGAGATGTTGAACATTTTTTCATATATCTATTGATTGCTTGTAGACCTTCTTCTGTGAAGTATCTGTTCATTTCCTTAGCCCATTTGTTGATTGGGTTATTTGTATTCTCGGTATAGAGTTTTTTGAGTTCTTTATATATTCTGGAAATTAGCACTCTATCTGAAGTATGAGTGGTGAAGATTTTCTCCCACTCTGTAGGCTCTCTCTTCACATTGCTGATAGTTTCCTTTGCTGAGAGAAAGCTTTTTAGTTTGAATCTATCCCAGTTGTTGATTCTTGCTTTTATTTTTTGTGCTATGGGAGTCCTGTTAAGGAAGTCTGATCCTAAGCTGATATGCTGAAGATTTGAACCTACTTTTTCTTCTATAAGATGCAGGGTCTCTGGTCTGATTCCAAGGCCCTTGATCCATTCTGAGTTGAGTTTTGTGCAGGGTGAGAGATAGGGGTTTAGTTTCATTCTGCTGCATATGGATTTCCAGTTTTCCCAGCGCCATTTGTTGAAGAGGCTATCTTTTCTCCATTGCATATTTTTGGCCCCTTTGTCTAATATGAGAAAATTGCATTTATTTGGGTTTGTGTCCGTGTACTCTGTTCTGTACCATTGATCTACCTGTCTATTTTGGTACCAATACCATGTCATTTTTGTTACTATTGCTTTGTAGTATAGTTGAAGTTCTGGTATTGAGAAACCCCCTGCTTCATTCTTCCTGCTAAGGATTGCTTTAGCTATTCTGGGTTTCTTATTCTTCCAGATGAATTTCATGATTGCTTGCTCTATTTCTGTAAGGTATGTCATTGGGATTTTAATTGGAATTGCATTGAATCTGTATAGAACTTTAGGTAGTATGGCCATTTTGACAATATTAATTCTTCCTATCCAAGAACATGGGAGATCTTTCCATCTTCTAAGGTTTTCTTTAATTTCTTTCTTTAGTGTTCTTCTCATTGTAGATGTCTTTCACCTCTTTTGTGAGATTGATTCCCAAGTATTTTATTTTTTTCGATGCTATTGTGAATGGGGTAGTTTTCCTAACTTCTCTTCTGAAAATTCATCACTTATGTATAAAAATGCATTAGATTTATGAGCATTGATCTTATATCCTACTACTTTACTGAATTCACTTATGAGTTCTATAAGTTTTCTGGTGGAATTTCCCGGTTCCTCTATTGTCTATTTGTCATCAGCAAATAGGGATAGTTTGAGTTCTTCTTTTTCTATTCATATCTTTTTAATTTCTTTTGTCTGTCTAATTGCTCTGGCTAGAGTTTCAAGGACAATGTTGAATAGAAGTGGTGAAGGGGGGCATCCCTGCCTTGTTCCAGTTTTTAGGGGGAATGCTTTCAGTTTTTCACCATTTAGAATGATATTGGCCATGGGCTTGTCATAGATTGCTTTTAAATGTTAAGGAATGTTCCCACTATCCCTATTTTTTCTAGTGTTTTGAGCATGAAGGGGTGCTATATTTTATCAAATGCTCTTTGTGCATCTATTGAAAGAATCATGTGATTCTTGACTTTAAGTCTGTTGATATGGTGAATTACATTTATTGATTTCCAGATGTTGAACCAACCTTGCATCCCTGGGATGAAACCCACTTGATCATGGTGTACAATCTATACTCCAACAAAATAGAAAATCTCAAAGACATCAACAGGTTTCTAGAGACATATGAATTACCTAAACTGAACCAGGAGTGCATACACAATTTAAATAGTTCAATTTCAAGTAAAGAAATAGAAGGAGTCATCAAAAGCCTACCAACAAAGAAAAGTCCAGGACCAGATGGGTTCTCAGGCAAGTTCTACAAAACCTTTAAAGAAGAGCTCATTCCAATACTTCTCATTTATTTATTAACTCTAAGATTGCCATTTGCTTTTTTAATGGTCTTTATCATTTTGCAGAATTTCTCATTCAAATCATGAATTGTTTTCCTAATTTCATTGAATTATCTATTTTCTTATGTATCTTATTGAATTATCTTAAAATTGTAGTTTTGAGTTCTTTTCTTGGCAATTTGTCAATTCCTTTTCTTTGTAGTTTGCTGCTAGAGAGTTATTGTGTTCCTTTGAAGACATCATGTTATCTTGCTTTTTCATGCTTCTTGTGCCCTATGATGATATTTGTGTGGGTAAGTTTCCTCTACTGGCTTTGTAGTGTGACTCATCTAATGACTCTTCTGGTGATGTGTGTTAGGGAGTCAGTTGGGTAGGCTACACTGGCTTTGGTTTCATGTTGGAATGGTAGTGTAGTGTAATCTTTGTGTAGCTTCTTCAGCTATAATCAATGTTGGTGAAGCCTACAGGTGTCTCAGTGGCCAAGGCTATGTTAGTTGGTAAGATTGCATCACCAACTGGTATGTACCTCTCTTAGGTAGATAAGATCATTGGAGGCTCGAAAGATGACATGCGTGGCTATGGGTGCAAGACATTCAAAATTTTCCTCAGGTAGCTTGGGAGTTGGGCTACTCTGGTGGTACCAGACAAACACAGGGCACCTATTTCAGCAGTGGAGCCAGGGCACCTGTCAGTTTCTGAGGATCTTTCAGGGATGGGCTATTCTGATGGGCCTGGTTACTAGGTGCTCCCAGTAACAGAGTTAGGGTGTTTGTTGATGTCCAGGAACCACATGGATGGTGGTATGTGTTATTGGGCTTGAAGAAACCACTCATAAGTGAGGGCTTCACAGGTGTCTTTTCAGTGCCTTAGTATGCCAAGCTGTTCGAGGGCATGCTGCTCAGTTGTTTTCTGAGATGTGGGAAAGGGGATGAGGTCATCTGTCAACTTTTTAGGACAGAAAGTATAGTGGTTAGGGATATCCAGCTGCCTTGTATATCTGCAGGAAGGTATGCAGGGCCATCTGACTGTTTTTCATGACCTCTGTAGTGTGAGCCACACAGAGTGGGTCAGTTGGCTGTTTCAGGGGCTACAAGTGGGTGGATAGGGCTGCCTAGCTAGTTCTTGGAGTCAAAGGCCATGGGGCAGGGGTATTTGGCTTTTCACTCAGGCTAAGGGTGAGTGGGCTGCTTTACCACCACTGTGGGCTGGTGAGACCACAGGTGTGTTGGGCCCCAAGGTCGTCCCTTGCAGCAAGAGTTTGGGCAAAGGATAACACGGTGTGAGGTAGACTCTTTCTCCAGGCTAATGCATCAGTGTGGATTTATAAGCAGTACCCCAAAGTAGACTCAGAGCCTGTGAGAGCTCCTTGCTTCTCCAGCAGCAAATATTTTAGGTTTGTGATGTTAGTAGAGACTGACAGGGTCTCTTGCTTACCACTCTCCATTATGTTAACTCCCTCTTTTTTTTTTTTTTTTTTTGAGTGACATAAAAAACTGAAATTTATTTCTCAAAGTTCTAGAGACTGCGAAATCCAAGATCAAGTCACTAGCAGATTTGGTGTCTGGTGAGGAATTTCTGGTTCATAGTGTGTTTAAGTTATGTTCTCAAATGGTGGAAGGGACAAGGCAGGTCTCTGGGGCCTCTTTTTTAATTTTTTTTTAATTTTTTTTTTTTGTTTTTCCAGAATGCATTTTGATTCATTGTACACAAATGGGGTACAACTTTTCACTCCTGTGATTATACACACTGGAGATTCACACCATTCATGTAATCATACATGTACATAGGGTAATGATGTTTGTCTCATTCCACTATCTTTCCTTCCCCCAACCCCTCTCCTCCCCTCTTTTCCCTCTACAGAATCCAATGCTCCTCCATTCTTCCCTTATCCCCCCCAACTCCCTAATTGGTTCAGATGGATCTCTCCTGGGGAGAGAAAGTAGAAACATGTGCTTCCTTCTCTTCTTTACAAGGCAATCCTCCTTTCCATGCTCTGTGAAGTCTCTGTCATGTCTCCCTTGAACTCCAGTGCTCTCTCTTAATCATTCCAGCTGAATAACACTTATTCTTTCCCTGATTTTGTTCTCTTTAGTGAGAGAAGCCTTCTAGTCATTTCTACTCAGCCATCCTGCTGACATCACTCCTAATTTCATTTTTTAAATTATGAAACATATATGTGACAAAGTACTCATTATAAAAACTGAAATAATGTAGAAGGAAATATATAGAAATGCTATGAAAGCTTCCTTTTCTCTCACTACTTTCCCCTGGCTCCCCATAGTCTCCCTTTTTAAATTTCATAACACAAGAAGTAGTGCATCCTTCCTATGTCTTTCCATTTATTCCAATAAACATAGTTTTAATACAAAAGTGTCCATACCATATATATTATTCTGAAACTTACTTCTTTTCACCTAACTTTTCTGAAATTTTTCCATCTCTGTACCTAAATATATTAATAACAGCTGACACATAACACTCACTATGTGCCAGGAACATTTAAAGTGTTTTACGTAATCTAACTTATTTAATGCTCAAAATAACTCTACAAAGTAGGATGATAGATGATAGAAACAGGCCCTGTGAAGTTTAGCAACTTGCTAAAGATCAAGAGCTGTTAAGTGGCATCTCTTACAATTGAACCCACCTAGGAATTCTTCAGAACTCACACTCTTAACATGCTCCCTGGGTCATCTCTTTAACCACATTGTTCTTTAAATTATTATATAAGATAGTTTAAAATATTATAAACAATATCACTTTATAAGATATTCAAAATATTAAAAAATTAAAATCCTTTTTTGTCTCCCTCACCACAAACAAATTTCTAATTTCAAAATAGTCAGGTCCGAAGTGGTATCTAAGAATACGTATTTTAACAAATATTACCAAGATCATTATCATCAGGAAAATTATTATCATTTGGGAAAAACAAAATAAGAATCACTCATACAGAATCAGAGAGGCAGCAAGCTCAATATCTGTATATAACATACCTCCTAAACTGAGAGCCAAGAGCCCTAGAATCTAGTGAGAATTGTCTTAACTCCTACATTCCTATGCATGCTATTGCCCTCCATAGGTATTCTTGTTCAGGAGGGTCTAACAACAATAGTCTGAATATCTTCTAAGGGCAAGCTTCTTGCTCAACAAAGGAAATCAAGAAGAAGATCTGCTAGTATAGAGAGGGAGTCAGACAGTAAGTGACATTCAGACTTTATAATGAAAAAGAAAACAGGAAATTAAAGAAAATATGATTGTTGATATTAAGTCAAGGATTACTACGTTTCAGGAGACTAGAGATTGCTTTTTAAATGTATTATGAATCAATTCAAAACCTATTAGTTACCTCCTTCAATGAAATATTTTTAATGGAGAAAGATAATTTTTTCTTAGAAGTTGTAAAATTATCTTTCTCCATTAAAAATAGTTCCTAGCCTGGAGGGTTTCATTATCATTTCTATTCTAATAGTCCTATAGTTTCCATGTATGAGGAAATTAAAGGAAAACATTAAATACTTATGTTCTACCTCTGGGTATATTTAACTCCACTGAGTAAATTCTTTCCTTTTTCCACACCCATGTTCCTCCAACAGGTAAAATCAAAGATAGAAGAAGTTCTAATATGCATTTGACCATGCTACTTGCATAACAAGGACATTGTATCAAAATGGTAACTATTTTTTCTCTGCATCACATTTTATTGTTCACAGAAAGCTGCATTATAAACCCATGAGAGAAACATCCTATAAGCTCTAAAACATGATATAACAGGTGTTTCTGTGACTTTCCTTATGGTAGAAATAGATATCAATCAGGGTACATGGGGTAATAAGAGTACAAGGGTGCAACAAGGATACAATAAGGGCACAGTGCCTCATTTAACCACTATTTTTTTTAAGGTCAAATGACAGTACCTTGTTTCACAGGGGGAAAAACTATACTATTTTGAATCCATGAGTCATCCACCCACTTTCCAGAATCTCTGCATTGCCAGGAAAAATGCTATGAAAAAAGCTAGTTTTACAATTCCTCTCCCTTTCCTATCTACCTGCCCTTTTTCCTTTGCTTGCTTCCTATTCTTGTTTATTGTATTCCTCCTTCCTTCTTCTACTTTTTTCTGTCTTGTTGTGGAAAATTAAAAATTCTGCCAATTTGAGGATCTTCTCCATAAAATTTTGTAAAAAAGGAAAACAACTTCATTATTCAATAAGCATTGTACTAGAGTATAATGAGCACCATAGGAAATCAGATAAGAGAATAGAAAGACGGAAAGAAATCCCATCCAGTTTTTATAGTCAAGCATGAACTCATTACATACATATTCTCTAGATTAATGGTAACTCATGCCCTTATAAGAGAACTTGATAGTACCATTTGCTATATATTCTCTCATGGTTTATCTAAATTCACCTTGTAATTGAGGTAGTCATGTTTAGCTAATTTTTTTAATCTAAAAAGTAATAAAACTTCTCATTTCTATGAGAAGTAAGTGCTTTATTACTCAGAGAAAGTAACTAGGTTATACTCCCAAGATAAGAGAAAAATTGGACCCTAGCTTCCTTGATGTCTACACTTCAAAGAGATGAAGTTGTTAAGTTAGCACATGGTTTACCTAGCCTTTATAAAGATTTACCTGATAAGTGGTTGATGATATATATTGGGTGTGGGGGTTGGGAGTGAGAGAACAATGGAGGAACTTTAGATTATGTAGAGTGAAATGAGAGGGAGGAGGAGTATGAAAAATGGTGGAATGAGACAGACATCATTACCCTATGTACATGTATGATTACACAAATGGTATGAATCTACATCGTGTACAACCATAGAAATGAAATGATGTACCCCATTTGTGTACAATGAATCAAAATACAGTCTGTAAAAAATTTTTAAATAATTAAATTTTAATAAATAAATAAATGATTAAAATTTTTTTAAAAGATTTATATACACATCAAAGTGATGGGAGGAAGGATTTGAAATCATGATTTCTCATGGAAATGTTATAAGAAGGGGAGAGAGAGGTCTTTTTGCCTTTTGGCAGCAGGGAAAATTCAATTTTAAAAATTTATTCATATTTTCAGCAAATATTTGTTTGGCCCATACTGTTTGCTAGGCACTGCAACATGTACGGATATATGATGGTAAAGTTACTGAAATACTGTGTAGAAACAAATTGAGAGATTTGTCAGTGAGCATGATTTAGCATGAACATCGTGATGGAAATGGGAGGACGGTCATGGTGGGTTTTGCTTTTTTCAGCACTGGATAGTTGGCTTTATTTTGCTAAGGTAGGAACACAAAAACCAAATTTTCTAGTTTTCTTTTTAAATTTTATTTTTGATAAATAAAATCATATATGTATCACATAAAATATAATGATTCAAAATATTTATGCATTATGAAATGACTCAGATGAGCTAATTAATATATGTACTGCTTCATATACTTACAATTTTTCTGGTGAGAACATTTAAAATCTATTCTCTCAAAAATTTTCAAGAATAAAATTCAGTACATTGATATCAACTATAGTTACCATGTTTACAATAGGCCTCTTGAAGTTATTCATCCAATGTAACTGATTTTTGTATGCCGTGACCAGCATCTCCCCAAAGTCACTCTCCAATCTCCAAATTACCATCATTCTATACTGTACTTCTATGAGTTCAAGAGGTGTTTCTTTTTCTGTGCCTGACTCATTTCACTTAACACAAAACAATGTAAATTAATAAATCCATTATGCAACAATAATAACATGGAAGCTCAAAAAATATAAGTAGAACTACTATATAATCCAACAGTGACAATACTAGGTATATATCCAAAGGAAATGAATTCAGTATGCTGAAGAGATATCTACACTTACACGTCTATTGTATCATTATTCACAATAGCCAAGAAATGGAACAACTTAAGTCCAACAGATGAATGGATAAAGAAACTGAAGTATATATACACAATGGAGTACTATTCAATGTTAGAAAAGAAGGAAATTCTGTAATTTATGACAATGAGGATGAAACTTGCTATTTTCTTTGGAGATCTTAGCTGTTACTCTCTTTTATATTTTATGATCGAACTAAAAATTTCTAACTTCTGAGAGAGATATGTTCTCATTTGACTAACCATATCTACAAAAACCTAAAAAGAAGCCTTGGAGAAAGCATGTGATATATTAAGTAGGACCTAGATTAACCAATACTAAGGAACTTGGCTTTCGACTCCTGTGAATCTGTTTGTTCACGTCTTAAGGGGGAAAATGGCACCAAATGATACCCAAGGCTCCTTTCAATTATTTGTCAAAATAATTTATGGCCTAGCTACTATAAGGATTGGCATGAAAATCAGAGAGTTGTTAGAAATACACCATCTCAAGCACACTTAGTTTCACTGAATAAGAATCTCTACTTTAATAAAATCTTTAAAGTGTATCACCTCAGTTAAAGTTTGAGAAGCACTGGTTTCCAGTCTGGAAGACAAAGAAACAAACAAGAATGAAAAAATTGATTTAGAAATGTGGAGGAAATTTGGAATATATAGACTAGAGGCAATGACTGTTAGAAACAAGAAATGGAAATTGCAAGAAGTAAGGAGAAAAATGCCAGAGTGAGTTGTTGGAGAAAGAGACAGAGCTGAACCTAGCCTCTTTCTGGACCTCAAAAACAGACTAAGGGAAAATGTGATTGGGAGGAATAAAGAAAGAAAAGTCAGTTCCCTCAGGGAGTAAAACACTCTCAAGTACTCCAGTTTCCAGAAAATCCTTCCTTATACTGGAAATTATGGGTGTCTTCACTAAGCTTTCTCCTCCTTTCAGATAAAATAGATTCTTTCCTAGAAAATGTACATTACAAAATCTGAATGAAGAAGGCAAAGATAGTTTAAATGGATAGATGGCTATAAAATATTAATAATTTAAATATCTACCCTTTTGAAGGCAACAGGTTCAGTTAGTTTCATGGGTCTGTTCTAACAATCTCATTAATAACATAAATATCTTCTCTATGACCTCATAAGCTAATTATGTATAACCTTATAAGCTAACCTCACAAAAATAAATGTAGACATCCTAAATAAAATGTCACCATAAAACCTTCTATATTGTAAGAATATTAGATCTAAGTATTCATTCCAGGAATGCAAGGATAATTCATATTAAAACTATATTAATACAATTCATCACATTAACATACCAAAGAGAAAATCATATTACTTCTAGCAAATGTTCAATTACTTTGTCAAAATTTTCCAAACTTTTCCTAATAAAAACTCTTAGTAATTTTAAAAACATAACTTTCTTAACCTGTGGAAGAACATCTACCATAAACTCATAGGAAACATCATAGTTAACATGGAAACTTTAACAACATTCTCATTAGAGGTAGGAACAAGACGAGAGTGCTCGTTATCTCTACAATATTGTTCTGGAAAATCTAGTGAAATTAATGAAACATTAAAATGTAAGAAAAGCTAAAAATATTTGAGAAGAAGAGAAAAGAATCATTGCAATTTACAGACAATATGAACCCAAGAGAAATAACCACATACCTACAAAACTAATTAGGAAACCCACTAAGATAGCCAGATATACTTTCACAATACCTAAGTCTTTAAAGTTTTGTTATGCATCAGAAATAACCTCTCTAATGTTGCAATGGAGCCCCATCACATATCAATAAATATTTCTTGATTGAACAACAAAAAATGCTATAAAAGAATATCTTTCTCACAAGGGCAATAAAAACTATATTTTAAAATCTCCTACGAAAGAGTTTTACAAGAAATGTACAAGATATATTTTAGGAAAAAATTATGAAAAAATTACCATAATCATGGATTTAAGAGTTAATATTGAAAATACATTATCTCAATTCGTGAATCCAATATCAAACAAATTCTTAAGGTATTTAATAATGTATAACAAACTGAATTTATTTTTTATTGGTGCATTATAAGTATACATAATATTGAGATTAATTATGCCATGTGTGTAGCATAATATGCCTTTCAATAGGTGAAAACATAAGAATAGCTAAAAGATACTTGGGGGGGAAAGAAATATGGCAGATTGACCTTACCGGATTGAAAATGTTCTTTTAAAACCACAGTTTTGAAACAATATGGTGCAATCCTGAAGCACACTCTTTTTATATTTGATGAAAGGACCTCTTTAAGCATTAGGGTAAGGTTGGTCTATTAAATATTATGATAATTAATTACCCATTTAGAAAAAAATCAAATTCTTACTTCCCATCACCCCAAAAGGAAATTCCAAAGGGGATAATTTATAAACATAAACACATATGCAGAAACGTACACTATGACTCTATTTAAAAAGAATAAGAATTCACATCTGAATCTCAGGACACCTCCATAGAAAAGATACAAAGCCATAAAATGATCAAAAGATAGAACCATATCAAATTTAAAACTTCAGCTGAAAAGTTAAAAGAGCAAAAGAAAAGACAAATGACAGACTTTGAAAAACTATTTGCAAATCAGTTTACAGAATTAATTTCTTCAACTTTGAAAAAGAAAAGAAAAACAAAACCTCTTATAATCAATAAGAAAAAACCAACTCAGTGTAAAAATGAGCATAAGCTATGCATAAATTAAAGGACAAAACACAACATAAGAATGTGTGAACTCTCAATAGTATTTATGAAAAAAATGTGATTATTCACAGAAGTATTGCTTATTTGATTTGAAAATCTTAACTTGTGAAATGTGCCACACATTCTCATTATAGAAGGGAATAATTAACATGTGCCAGGCACTAGTCTAGACCCTGGAGATAGAGCCATGAACAAAATAGACCCTCTACGAAATAATTTTTTTGAAAAACATAGAATTCCCTGCTTTGAAGCTTCTAGTTTGGTGTACATACAAGGAGTAAAAGCATGAAAACTCAGTTTAAAAAAATTTAAAAATACACTGAACACCTATCTATTACTCAAGAATTAAAACATTACCAATACCACACATAGAGCCTTTTGAACCCTTCAAGAGTAAGCAGTATCCTGACCTTGTTAGTAATCATTGTCTTGCTCTTCTTTATTCATCCAGCAAATATTTGCTTAGTGTCTTCTGTTTGTCAGACTATGTACTATGTGTTAAGGACAAATCATTGAACAGAAGCAGCTGAAAATCTTTGCCCCTTGGAATTTACAATCTATTAGAGGTAAATATATGATATTTAACGTGATAGGTGATTTTCGTATGTGTAGACAGTGATAAATCCAAGGAAAAGGGAAAAGCAGAGCAGGGTAAGTAGCCTTCAGGGGTGTGGGGTGGTGGTGGTTACAACATGGACTTCATTAGCATGATGTCATATGAGCCCAGAGTTGAAGGAGATTAAACATTGGCTTCAGTGATGTGACTGGGGAGAATTCCATGGAGAATAAAAGGCACAAGAGTAGAGTGATCCTGTAGGTATTTGGAGAACAAAAGAAACCAATTTGGCAGGAAAAAAGTGAGGAAGTAGATGACTGGCAGGAAAGCAGTTTCAAAAAAATTGGAGTGTGGACTGGGAATGGACAGATCATGTAGGACTTTGGCTTTTAAAAAATATTTTATTAGTGCATTAAAATTATATATAATAGTGGGGTTCATTTTGACATAATCATACAAGCTTGGAACATAATTTGCTCTATTTAAGTCCCTGGTACTTCCTCTTAACCTCCCCTCCTCCCTCCCCCTGCTCTCCTTTCTCTACTCTGCTGGTCTTCCTTCTATATATTTAATTTTTTTAAATTGGTGCTTTACAGGTACACGAAAAAGTGGAATTCACTTTTCCACCGAGTCCTTTGCAGTGTTTTGAACAAAGTAGTGACATATGATTTTAAGGGATCTCTCTGTTTGCACTGAATATGAGAATGAACTATAGTGGGCAAGAATAGAAACAGCAATTCCAATTAGAAGACACTTCCAACAATCTGAGTGAGAATGGCTATTATAATGGTGCCAATAGAGACGGTGAGAAATGCTCAGATTCTGGATATATTTTGATTGTAGAGTCAATTACATTTCTTAGAATTTTGGATATTTCTAGGGGGGTCAATTTGGAAGAGTCTAGCATGAAGGAAATCTCTCTAAATGTTAATATTATTACTATATTATAACTATTATTATATTATTTATATTTTAAATCCTTAATACTGTTTGCATTTTGTTTTCACTTTCGTGGTGCTGGGGATCAAACCCAGGGCATTATGCATACTAGGCAAGCACTCTACCACTAAACTTGCCTCTAACCTTTACGTTTAGTTTTGTGTCATGGTTATTCTAGTCTCCAGATTCAGCACTAAATAATTTTCTTTAATAATTAAGCATTATTTCAATGTTGAGCCTCCATATCAGATTGCATAAAGCACATTATAATATTTGGTTTCCACCTAACTACTCACTTTTTCCTGTATCTACTTCTATGTTCCAGGTCTCATATCTGCTCATGACTGACTATGCTACCTCTTTGCATCTGCTCACATGCCCTGTGCCACTCTCATATACATGGGGAACATTTTGAGAACATATACTGCTCTGAGTCTAGGGTAATCAGTTTCTGAATCTCAGTAGCTTGGGTCTCTCTGACACAAAGACACCACACCATTGCATGGGAAGTCCTATGAGACTGTTTCAAGGGCAGTGGATAGACACAAAATGGAGACAGCCCTTTTGCTCCTGCAAGCATTTCAAATCTTTCATTCCCAACACCCCAGGGGTTTCTATACACTACTCCACTTTAGTCAATGAGTTTACAGAGGGCATCCCCTCTCTGTCTCATTGTCCCTCAGCCTAGAGAATCTCATCTAGATGTAAGTCAAAGAAGATTTTCTCTGAATTTTCATCTTCTTTTATTTTATGCTAGAACTGGACTTCTAAAATTAAAAAAACGAAACAGACCCTTTTCTTAGAGTGTCTTTCCACTTAAGAAGTTATATCTAACAGAATTGTAGGATGTGTGGGACCAGCCAGAGATATCAAGAGGAAAAAATAATATGTTAATAGGTTTATCTGTAATATATTCATATATCAATCTATTTTGAATTTGTGAAGCCTGAAAAAGTTTTATAAGGTTGTTCCCAAATCATGTAGCAAGGTTACTTCCAAAGAAAGGGGCATTATTGAATGGAGACTTTTCAAAAATTCTTTGAATGCTGTAGAGCTGTGATTCTCAAACATTAGTATGAATTAGAATCACTTGGAGGTCTCATATGAACTCTGATTGCTGGTCCCTAACCAGATATTTATATTTTTAACAAATTCCCAGTTGATGCTGATACTGTTGTATTGGAAAAGTTGCTGTCAAACAGTGGAAAATATAAATTAAATTTAAATTATTTTAAATATTAAAGTCTATGACTCTCTAAGAGTTCCCACTGAGTCTGCACAAGAGAATGTTCCCCTTCTTAATGCAATTTTTTTAGAAGGTGCCAGGAGAATGGTCTTGTGACTTGCCAGCGTCCTCCAAATCAGCCACGTGTAAGCTGTGTTGACCTTTCCCCATGTAAGAAGGGCCTTCTTGAAATAGGCTGTGATTGAAATTCATTTTTCTAAAATTGTTCCATTTTGTTTTCCTTCAAAAGTTTCATCCCCACATCTTTTCAGAACAGAAACAAAACTATGATGAGGCACTGAAAAAACATTACAACTTAAAACAGAAATTGGTAGATTGATAGTCTCCTTAGCTTCTTCAGTCAAGTCCATCAGTCTGATGCCTTTGCTCTGGATATTAAATAATCACTTATCCATTTCTTTATCTTTTGGCAGGGGGAGACTGGTATAATTATAGCTGGTATAATTACAGATTGTCTTCTTAGAACTTTTCAGAATTCTTTGCAGGTGTCATTACTTTCCTGCCTCAGATTCCAGTTTCCTGGATTTGCCTTATAAAGTGGTGTGTGTGTATGTGTGTGTGTTGAAAAGATCTCCTTAGAGACCTGGCCTGGTTTCTACCTTTATGGCTTTCTCATTTGCTTTTCATGTCTTTGTGCAGTGCTAGATTTGGCTATAACTCTTAAACTTCCTGATTTTTCTATATCCTGGCAGATAGAGTTTTATTTTGGGGGAATTGCTTTTATGGATTAATGCTTTTACTTGCTATTTTCCCTTGGCTCAGTGAATCTAACTAGTAAAGTCACTCTTTTCACACCTCTTTATTTGCTTACATAGCCAATCGAGTATCCCAAATATATGAAATATATTCATACCAATTTCTTCTTAAACTTTTCTTTTAGAATGACTGGGTTTTTCTGTCACAGGTATTTTCTTTCCATATTAGCTTTCATTTCTGTTTTGTCTGTTCCACTTTTGGGTATCTATGCTGCAAATGCCTCAAGTCTATCTTTGTCTCCTTGCTTGTTTTGCAGTAAAAGTGAATAGCAGTACTAAAGTGGATGGAGTCTTAATGTGAATGTGTTTTAATTAAAACTTCATATGTAGGCTGATGAGAATGTCTAATTTAGCTGGCTTTAAAAACTTCGTTATTTTAATCATGACCACAGAGTGGCATGTTGTTTAATGATGCTGCAGATGTACTTTTGGGAGGCTAATAATAAAGAATCTGGAGAAATTATTATTTTAAATCAGGATTTGACATTAACACATTTTAGTCTCTTCAAAATGTTTTTCAAGACCAGCATTTCTCCTCATTGATATATACTTGTCACAGTCTGTTTGGACAGCTATAACCAAATACCATAAACTCAGTGGCTTATAAACAACAGAAGTTTATTTTTCCCATTCCTGGAGGCTGGGAAGTCCAAGATAAAGCCATTGGCAGATTTGGTGTCTGGTGAGGGCTTTTTATCTGGTTCATAGAAGCAACTGCCACTGTGTCTTCCCATGGTAGGGGAACAAGTTAGTTTTCTCAGGCCATTTCTAAAAATGATGAATTACCTCCCAAAGATCTCAACTCCCCAAACTAACACCTTAAGGATTGGCTTTCCAACATGAAGCTTGGGGGTACACAAGCATTCAGACCACAGCAATGCCAAAATAAATGCAGATATGTATTTACCTTAATACATGTTAGAATCTTCATAGCAGAAATCTTTGTAATAATTCAAAGCCAGACTCTATCCAAATGCCTATCAACAGCTGAATAAATTGTAGTGTTATCATATAATGGAATATTATATAGTAAATAAAATACACAATTAAAAATACATGAAACAACATTGATAAATCTTAATATAACGTTGAATAAAAAAAAACTGTCACAAAGAAAACTAGTCATAAAAAATTGCATTTTCTACCATTCTATTTAAATGAAGTTCAAAAACAGGCATAATTAATTTGTGCATAGTGGAGAGTGATTACCCTTCAACAGTGGTTCCCCTTGGTGTGTGGTACTGACCAAAAGAGAACACAAGGGAGTCTTTTGGGAGCTGAAGTCAGCTGTTTGTTGATCTGGCAACTGTTTACATGGATGTGATCAGTTTTGAAAGCTAGCTGATTGCATTGTATAATTATGATGTTTGTACTTTCTTGTGTGTATGATACACTTTGTTATATTCAATAAAAAGTGAAAAAGAAAAACTATTCTGCACTATTCCCTTCATTCTCTCTTCTTCACCTGATTCCTTCCCAAAACCTATTTTTGTCTTTATTTCAGAGACAATTCAGGTTTATCTCATATTTCTGTGCATCTTCTGAGTAGAGGCATTGATATCTTCTGTTCTAGATTCTCATTTCAAGGATAATTGTACAGCAAATAGCCTTAAACAATAAAGATGGTATGACCCTCTGGGGAAGAAGAAATATTTATTCACTATTATGAGTAATAACCAAACCAAACGACAAATGATCTCGCTGAGAAGTGGATGATGATACATAATGGGGGGTGGGAGGGAGGCAAGAATGGAGTAAGGAGGGACTGTATATAGGGAAAAGAGGGGTGGGAAGGGTGGGGGGGAGGAAAAAGTAACAGAATGAATCAAACACCATTACCCTATGTAAACGTATGATTACACAAATGGTATGCCTCTACTTCATGTACAAACAGAGAAACAAGATATACCCCATTTGTTTATAATAAAAAAGATAAACAAATAAATAAATAAAAATTTTAAAAAAGAGTAATAAAGGTAGAACCAGGTGCAGTAGCACATATATGTACTCACAGCTACGCAGGAGACGGAACACATGGATAGCTTGAACCCTGGAATCAAGGCCAGCCTCGCAACATAGTGAGGCCCTATCTCAAAAAATAAAGAAGTTTAAAAAAAGAGAATAACAAAGATAATGTCTCCCTCCAGGGCAAAGATTGGGCAAATTTTCTGGCTGATCTCTTTAAAAGATTAGGAATTGCTAAGCACAGGGTTCTTCGTGATGCAGACCCACTGGTGTGTAACATCCATCTGGAATGTTCCATATTGCTCCCAGGAGACTTGAGGGAGACAAGAGGAATCAACACAAACTCATGCTTGCCTGCTGTGCTGTGAGTAATAAAGTCCTTTGTCTTGATTCAGGAGTCTCATGTCTTCAGTCAACATCCACAAAACTGTGGCAAACTTCCATGTTAGCTTATAAATAGGGTAAAATCTTGGGCCCTTAATTGTGCTTGATCCTCTTCTATCACAGCAAGTCATGTTGGGTTAAGTTGTTAAATATTTTAGCTTCACTCTGTTACATAAACACGAATATTACAATAAGTCACTGCTTTATAATAAGGAATTAGGACATTCAAATAAATAACAAAACCTAATATTTATTGAGCATATACTATGTATAAGACACATGCTAAAAGATGTACATACATGCATTGCAAATAACTGACTTGAAATTTATACACAGTTGCTCTAACTTCTGAGTTCATACTTTTAAGTCTAAAGTCTTATATAGGCCAAGTTCACATAACAGTAGGGGCGAGAACAATATTTCAATTACCTAGAGTGTATAATGGGTTAAAATCACTACAAACAGACAAGTTCAAAAGAAACCATTTGTGGAAACAACACAGCATCACTGTTAAGAAACTACCACTCATATCAGCATGTGGGTGTTTGTTCTTCCACAAAACACTGGTTCTGAAAATATTGTGATGTGGAAATAGTCATCTCTAATAGCTTCTTCTCATTACACCCTGGAGTCTCTTAATTGAAGGGATGGTATGGTCCATCAGTCTGACATTTACATTGAAAGTTCTTTCTATTTTAGGATACACCTAGCAACAGATTAGACTAAATAGGCAATAATGTGCATCCAAAGAATATCCAAACATAGCAAGATCTTAATAATTAGCTCTCTCTCTCTTCTATATTTTATTTTTTAACTATCATCAAGATTTAAATAGCATGGTTTTCTTTGAAAAGAAAAAATTAAATGTTCTCACTGTAATTATTCTGTCTCAGTTTTATTTCTCTTCAATAAGATTTTTGCAAGAAAATTTGAGTAGGGGACAAAAGGATTTTCCCTTGTTTGGTTGGTTGTTATATACCTATCACTAGTTCATGTTAGATATACTGCATAATTTCTTACTTGGAAATTAAACAATTTCTCTCCATCAAAGAAATGTTAACTACATGTTAATATTTAAATGTTAAAATAAGTTTTCATTGACTGGGGAAGGACTTGTGAAAAGGATCACGCCCACCTCTGCTAGAAACAGCTAAAACAAAATATAACAGAGTTCAGTTTCCTGTGTGTAGGGTAGATGTTCTGGTATGTAAATAACTAAATATACTGCAGATTTCAGAAATCACACACAAAAATAATACTTATTGAAGGTGAAGGCCACATGCCGAAGGGCAAAAACTACTTTTCCATATAAAATAGAATGCAAAATAAGGGAGAGCCAGGTGGTAGCAGGAGTCCTCTTCCCTCCTCCTCCCCAGGCCCTGCTGCTTGCCAGATTCAGTTAGTTCTGAGAAGCGAAACAGTTGGGGTTACATGGACAACATATTTTCAGGATGCAGCCTGACTTTATGGAAACTGAGAGTGCCTATGCAATAAAAAACCAGCTGAACTCGAAGGCTATCTATTCCTTCTCACCTACAGGAACATCTTGCAATTAGCTGCCCAGGAAAACTAAACTCAAGAAATAATAAAATAAAATAAAATAAAACAGAAGTGCCACAGTCATGCAAAGACAATATAAGGAAAGCAACAGTATAATTAATTTAATTCTATTTTTAATATCTTAAGATACAAAAGATAACATACATATTGAAAAGGGAATAACACAATGATGTACTGCTCCATGAATTATCTTAAACGGACACCCATGTAACCAATTGTTGGACCTCAGAAGCGACTCTCATTTTTCCCTCCTATCACTAGCCTTCTTTTCCCCAAAGGTAACCATTCTCTGGTCTTCTATGGTAATTGGTTCCTTATATTTCATTATAATGTGTTAGGCTACTTACAAATTCTTTAAATACTATAGGATAGTTTTGGAGATGTTTTTCAATTTTATTTAAATAATATATGTATTAAATGTATAAAGGTATGGACCTGGACCCGGGGTTTATTTATTTTATTTATTTATGTACCAGGGTATTTAATCACGGAACCACATCCCCAGTCCTTCTTACATTTTATTTAAAGACAGGATCTCACTGAGTTGCTTAGGGCCTCACAAAGTTGTTGAGACTGGCTTTGAACTTGTGATCCTCCTGCCTCAGCCTCCTGGGTTTACAGGCATGCAACACCACACCTAGCTTGGTTATTTATTTTCAAGGAGTTGAATTGCTCAGTCATAGGAAATGTATATCTTGCATTTTAGTAGATAATCGAAAACTGTTTACCGCAGTGCTGTGGTCAGTTTATCCTCTGCAATATATGAGAATTCTTGCTTCTACCCATCTTCATCTTCACTTGATGTTATCAATCTTTTACATTTTAGCCACTCTGGTTGATAGTAGTATTATATTGTGCTTCAAAATATTTCTGTAGTGATTAGTGAGGCTGGAGTTATATGTTTATTGTATATCATAGAATCTTGTTTTGTGAACTACCCATTCAATTATATTACTTATTTTTCTAATGAGGTGTCTTTTTCTTAATGATTTACAGTGGTTTTAAAAACATATTCAATATATAAGACCCTTTGTCATTTCTGTGTATTAGATATATACTTATTCTATCTTATTTGCTTCTCCTCTTTATAACTTTTTAAAATTTATTTTTATGTGGTGCTGAGGATCAAACTCAGTACCTCACACGTGCTGGACAAGCACTTTACCATTGAGCCACAATCCCAGCATCAGCCCTATTTGCTTGTCTTTTTGCTCTCTTAATACTATGGAGTGGGGCTGGGGAGATAGCTCATTCGGTAGAGTGCTTGCCTTGCAAGCCCAAGGCCCTGGGTTTGGTCCCCCAGTACCGCAAAAAAAAAGAAAAGAAAACTGCCAAATACTATGGCATGAGTTATCCACCAACAACAAGGAAATGTGGGTTCCCTAAGACTTCCATTTTGTTAGGAGAATCTACATAAAGAGGCTAGATGGTAACACATGTTTGGTCAGCTTCAGTGTTCCAGCCATCCCAATGCAGACACCAGACATGTGAATGAAGCAGCTATCTTAGATATTCCTCTCCAGAAGATGTAATGGGAAAAGCATAAGAAACATAGCCAGTAACCAGAGTTGAGACTTCAGATACAGGACCCCAACTAAACCATCCCAGGCATCTCTAGCCATTCAAACCACCCCAGCAGAGAATGAAAATGCATATCCCTAGTGGTCCCTGCCCCAATTTCAGACTCATCATACCTTGTACAAAATAAAATAGCTGTTGTCTGATGCTAATTTGTGGATGAATTTTTATGCAGTGATAGATTACTGGAACACAAGATTTCATATTGGATATGGGGAAAAGTTCTGAAGGACTGGAATGAGTACAAGAGAAGAAGGATTTTTGAGAGGGAAAACACATAAGTAAGGTTGGTGAATGCAGAAAATATGTGGAATCTCTGGATGTCCGTGAAGTGACCACACCAACAAGGTGGAAGGAATATTTTAGGATAAATGTGGCAAAATGTTCTTCACCCTTTACTGATTACATAGAGAAAAGAGAGGCTGCTAGCATAATAGCACGTTAAAATGATAGTTGCCCATTATGGCAAGAAAAATTTGCTATAACCTATGGATGTCTCACTCTGAAGAATCTCAAGGCACAGCGTCTACAATGGAGCTGGGCTTGACTGATACCACATTTAGAAAGGAAAACAAAGAATGACCCCTGGCTGTTCAGCTAATGTATGTGCAGTATGTACTAAATGAGTGACTTTATAGGAAAAGACTTTGCTTCTTTTAAATTTGTTTTTTATTCCCCTAGTAGATTTTAAACTTAGTATGTATCCATTATCAGCAGGTAATAGTAAAACTCAATCTCTTGAAGTGAACTTTATCTCTAAGCTGTAAATCATATTTACCAATTAATGTATAGACATATTAACTTAGTTAATAAGAAGGATCAAATTATGTAAGACCTTGAAATCATGAAACAGACATTTAGAAGTAATATTAGAAACAATTGAGAACTTCCAGTATGGTGAAGGTGTTATAAATATATTTTCCAAACATGATTCCTGCGTGTATTTGAGAAGACAGGAATGGAAGAGAGACAGATGAGTTTTATGAGTATAGAGAGTTGCACTGATGAAGTTGGCACCCGAACAAAATAAGAACTTAAAAGGATGCAATGACAATGAGAAAGAGCTGCTATTTCACTGTGTTCCATTCCTTTAATTTACCAACCTAGAAAAATGGAGTGAGGTGATTATTTAAAGGAAAATGTAGGACAATTCTCTGTCCCAACTGTAAATAACAGCACAAAAAATGGTGAAGCAGAAACTGGATGAATGCATATTGACTTGTGTTGTCAATATCTTGTATGATAGCATATCTCATAATGCTGGCATTTTGAACCATAGTAAATAAAAACTTTCTGAACCCAGAAGAATTTATTCTTATTCTTAGTGATACATAACTTCAGGTATCTTTGGAGGAAAGAAGAACACACTAGAGTTATAATAAAATGTTTATTATAGTACTGAATGTGAAAATGCCTCAGCCATAGTTTTAAAAAATGCATGATGAGAATACATGGCCCTTCAATGCAGTGATGATAAATAAATAAATAAAGCCCAGAGGCAGAAAAGCTCAACCGTATTCTGTAGTAAAGTTATGACCAAAAAATATGACTCATAATATAGAAAGTTAACAGTGAGACTCCATTCCTAAATAGATTCTCTCCTCAAATCTTCAGGTTTTTCTTTAATCAAATTAGACACCCAGAGAGTAGAAAAATAACATCTTCTTATATGTTTTTTGACTGAAAATTCTTTTTTGTGATAAATGTAGATTTTGTTATGGTTAATTTTGAGCTATTCTTCTAGCTGCTTTTTGCCATTAGGAAATTCAAAGTTTCTGAAATCTGTTTACTATTTTTCTTTTAATGTGAAAATATTATCTATGGAAAGGAACAATATTTCTGATGTCAATATTAGTATGGAGTAATATACAGAAAGCATTTTGAAAACCATAAAGCTTGAAGTAAGACAGTAGCCCATTATGTCCCATTGCCCTATATATACATACATGGCACCTATAAAAACCTATATAATTTTATAGGTGTCCTATAAAAAAAAGTAATGTCATTGTCAATAAGGATAATTCCATTACCAGATACACACAGATTTGTATATTAAATGACTCATTCCTAGATGTAAAGTAAAAAAAAATGTATTTTTTTTCTATTGCAAAAGGAGAACTTAAATTTTCCCTGGCCATGGTCTCTTAACATAGACTATTTTATTTATAATCGTCTGCCAGTTCATATTTATTGAGATCCACTGTGTGTAGAATTCATTTCTTGCTGTTTTGGAGAATTGTAAAACCTGGTATTAAAGTCTCTGCAGAGATAGAATTTACTTTCTAAAGGAAAAAAAAAAACAATTTCATGTACCTAACGTGTGAAAGCATATATGTATGTTAAATTATACACATACATCCTTGTACGTTTCTTACCTACATTTCTACTTTTTCAGTGATTTAGTAGGGAAGGTGGCAAACTGATCTGAGAGTCAAATCCAACAAGCAGCCTGTTTTTGTATAACCCTTAAGCAAGAATATTTTTTTACATTTTTAAAGGGGATTTAAAAAAAGACAAAGAAGAATATGTAACATAGACAGTATGTGACCCATAAATCCTAAAATATTTACTATCTTCCCCTTTACAGAGAGTTTATTGACCCTTGATTTAGAGTAATCCATAAAACTAGGAAGTTTGCTAAATTAGAGAGATGGTAACTGGGATCAGTGTGAAACTGAGTACAAGATGATCTCTAATCACATTGGGCAAAACTTGAATAAAGATACCTCATGTTTGTACTGAACTGACCTTCAAAAGCCTTCCTATATGAAAAGCAAAAAGATGTACTGAAGTCATACCTAGTACCACAGGAGGTTTCACCTGGTGATCTCCCAAGCAGGGGCATAAATGTCTGTCATCTCTGATAGTATAAACTATTCAGGTCAAATAAGTAAATCTAGGTCTCTACTCCCTCTTCCTTACCACCCATGCTAGTTTTCAAGGTTTTAGTATTTTATATAAGAATATGCCCATAAAGACCTTGGGGTGCTTACCCAGCAACAATTAACCTTCTATACTCAAGTCTACAGCTAATTGTGGCATTACTGCTGATTGAAGTTGCCATTGGATGCTACAAAAAGGAACTATATTTTCCCAAGTGTTCTTTAGTTTGTGGACCAGAAAACTACCTTTTGATTCAGAGTGTGGCTGGAATTTATAGCCTGTGACTCAGCCATTTGGTTCCTGTTCTTTGCATGCCTTTGCTGGGAAGTGACATTTCATTTCTGTCTCAAAAGCATTCTTTATGGGAATTAGTACTAATATCACTGGATTGCTTATCCTGGGGTCTGTGGTAGACTGATGTGGTGCTTCTATGGCCATAAACAGAGAGTGGAACATATAGATAGTCAAAAGTAGAACAAATTTGGTGTATTTTTTTAAAACAGCAAGATAAGCAGTCTAACTGCAGAAATTACTAATATACCATTACAAGCAGTTGCAGCCAGATCATGGTTTTGCTATTGGAGATGAGAACAATCACTGAGATTTAAATCAGCTTAATGACCTGGATGTGTCCTGCAAACCATTTATATAGGGTTCTATCAGGCACCTGATCAAATGTGTGTTCAATGTAGACCTGTCCTGCTTTCAGTAGATTCAAGAGTGTTTTTAATGACCCAATGTTTAAGATAGTACCTGGCAAATGACACACACCAAATATTTGTGGGATGAGTAAACAAATCCTCCAGGGAATGCTGTCAAAGTAAAGAGAGAATATTGATGGCAACAATGGTATTAACATTTACCAAATACTTACTCTATACCAAATACTGAGCTAAAAAATTGTGTGAATTTTTGCATTTATCCCAATACTATCATGTAGATTCTAATATTGATTTCATTCATCAAATGAAGAAAGTGAGGCACAAGGAGTCTAAAAAGATGTATAGCATGTGGGGTTTGCATAGTTTGGGGTTACTTGATTATCCAGAGTTGAGTAAAAATCAAAGAACTTCATAAATTCTGTTCACTGCTCCAAAAATCATACATACATGGGTGCATACTCAGAAATGGGACATCCCAGATAATCATTTTACTAGCAAAGATTGGCATTCCCTCAAATTGTGCTCAGGGACTGGGAATGGAATACACATGGAGAAGCTGCATGAACACATGCCTGCACACACATGCACTCAAATGACAAATCAAAGGAAAATATCATACTATGTAACAGAGTTGGGAGCTGCTATAGCATGTACAGAATCTTGATTCTGTTATGTTCCTTCAAAGAGTGTTGCAGGAAACGAAGGTCAGGACATCAAGCTCTGGAAGCAACATTTTATTAGTGGAACCATGCCCAGAGGGATAATTTCCAAAGTCTGAGCCCTGCAAATAGCAGGGCTTTAACTTTTATACATAAACAAGTTTCCAGTACATCAAGGCAAGGGAGTTGGTGCTATTCTATTGGAGGGTGCATTCTACATTCCTTATATGGGTACAAGCTTGTCAACCGAGGTTTATACAGCTCAGCAACTTTAACTGCACTAAACTTAAAGGGAGATTGTTCTGTCCCCAATACATTGTTTCCTTATTCTGCTACTGTGTTCAATCCAGTGAATTTAGTATGTTCACAGTTGTGCAACTACTATCAAAATCAATTTTAGAACATTTTCATCATCCAAGAAACTCCACATCTATTAGCAGTCATTCTTCATCCCCCCAATTCTGAAGACAAGACTGTTTTAAATGAACATTGTTTTATTTGAGCCACTTATTATCTAGAATGAATGATACTCATCAATAGAACTGAATTATAATAGAAACACTGGCATTCCCAAGGAATGCTTTTTTAAAAAATCAAAGCTCATATCCCCATAATTAATTCTCAAAGCCACCAACATACAGGGAGAATTTATGTAAAATTTCCTCTTCTTCTTAATATAATTCTGCCAATTATGACTTTTTTTTGCCTCTCTCATGCCTTTCCTTGAGGTCCATTAAAATTTCATAAGTGAATTTCCTCTATATAAACATTTTAGGGAAGAGGGGAATAGGCATACCCTGTGGTTAACTGGGATATACGAGTGTATGTTTAACGTTGGACAAGATATTGGGTACCTGAAAAACAATCTTTGTTGGGTAAGTCAACAGTGGAGGCAAAATTTGTGCATGTCCTATTTGATGCTAATTCTACCTCAATAATGGGAAGTGATTACGAAGTCCTTCTTTTTGTCTCCAAATTAAAACTTAACAAATATTCATGAAGAAAAATCAGCAGTTTTCCCTTCACAAATATTAGGGGCTACATATTTTCATTTGTTTTCTGTAATTTTGACTACAATCTTTTCTCCTGAGTGATGATTTTCTGCTTTTGTAGCAGGAGTTAGTTAATTATTGAGAAGAGTTGATTGCATTCCAACCTTCTCTCAAGCTGAGTGATACTGACAAAAACAGAACAAACAGCATTATAATCTGTTTGGAAGGTTGAGGGATTATTCAATGGAAATATTGTATCAATGCCAGGCTGGACTGAATCTGTCTGATGAATAGGTTTGTCTGTAAATCAAAGCAGATTTGAAAGAATTGACCTCTTCTAGTTAAAAACATTTTTTTCTTTATTTCTGTTGTTTTCTTTTCTAGCAGAAAGAAAACTTTGCTTATCCCAAATAAAATACACTGATTTTTCTAAAAAAATAAAATACACTGCTTTTTTCTCAATTTAATGATGCTTATTTATGTTTCATCATTTCTTATGTGTCTAAAAGGTAGACTGTTTCATAATAACAACTATATAATTTTGTCAGTGCTGGTCAAAGGCAGATTACCTAACTGAAGACCTCACACATATGCTTGTCAATAAATGGTAGTAATTATGGTGATAGAGACTTGTCTACACCTTTTGTGAAGAGGCAGAAATTCAATTACCAACACAGTAATGCACAGTGGCCCAGTGTAGACAATTAGAGGTATTGAAAATCATGGCAGATTGCTTTTGCAAAGGATATAGTTTTTCCTCACTACTGTAAAGTCAGTAATTTTGTTTCACATATTTGAACTTTTCTCACCTATATGAGAAATGAATATATTCTTAATACATTTTAGATATGAAAATAACAACCTTAATAATATTAGGATAAAGAGATAACCTATAAACCATCTTTTAGGAGATAAGTTCAATAAATCTAAGGAATTAAAAATATTTTGTTGACAAAAATATGTGAACTTTATTTTCATTTTTAGGGAAGCACAAAAACTCAAAGTCATAAAATTCTTCTGTAGAATGTTAATATCAGTATGGATAATATATTAAATATAGTAGAAACTATTGATGTTTTGCAAATTTACCTTTTACAGGCACTTGACAGAAAAAGATCAAGGTCACTTGACTTTTTCTACTTCATTAAAATGATGAAGTCAGATTTTGTCTTGGTAAACAATTTAAAAGTGTGAAATGATGTGTATAACTGAAATAACAGCAAGGAAAAAAGGAGTGACTTTTTCTCAATATCATATTTTAAAATCACACTATAGATATGGACTGACAAGTTACTAACAAAAAGCTTGGCTATTATGAATGAATTTTATACCTATTTGTAATAATTAAAGCATATTTCTCATTATAAGAAGTTGATTCCCCAGAAATAATATGTATCCTTTCTAAATAGAATATTTAACAAATGTATGTCTAGCTAAAAATGTTTAAAGACAGAAATAAGAATAAAAATAAGCTTTTTAAGTTAAATATATTTTAAACTAGTTTAAAATTTACAAAATGTTCTAATTTTAAGTTGCATGAATTTTCATAATTTCCTATGCAGTAAAATGGGCAGATATATTCATTTATATTAAAAAACTGATTGTTAGAAACATCAAGTGGTTTGCTAAAGGTCTGAATGTACAAGGGAAAGGTGAAATTAAAACTCATAATTCATGGCCCATATTTTAGTATTCATCTATTAAAATATTCCACCCACTCTTTAAAAAAGATTATATATAAATGTTTAAAAACTTCTTAAAACAGTATATGTGTGGATACAAATATACACATATATTTATATATATTTATACTTATATATGTATATATATATATGGGTGTGTGTATGTATATCTTGCATGAGTCAGAGAAGCCCTGGAGAGAAAGGATCTCCTCTGTGAATTCCTGGTGCTTAGTATACCACCTATCCCATAGAAGGCATTCACCTTATGTTCACTCATTTAAAATAAGATGAACAAAATTGATGAGATAAAGCTTATAAGAAAATTATACACCTACCATGATACTAGCTGAACTTACATTAGTTAGGGAAGTCAATTATAAATATCCACACAGCCTTGGTTGCACCAATACACTTTGATATATAACACAATATATCCATCCAAGCCGCCACAGTTGTGCTAGTCTCAGTTTGCATATTATTGGTAATGAATGTTTTGTAGCTTCCTTTCCTTCACCCTTGATTATTTTTCCTTTAGTGGGCACATGTCCAATATTTTTAAATTTAATATCTTTTTAATTGTCCTAATTAGTTATACATGACAATAGAATGCATTTATACATTTTGATGTCATACAAAAATGGAGTATAATTTCTCATTTTTCTGATTATACATGTTGTAGGATCACATCAGTCATGCAATCATACATGTATATAAGGTAATAATGTCTGTTTCACGCTACTGTCCTTCCTACCCCCTTACCCCTTCCCCTCCCTTCACTCCCCTTTACCTAATATAAAGTACTTATTCTTGCCTAGCACCCTCCCCCTTATTATGAATTAGCATCCACGTATCAGAGAAAACATTTGGCCTTTGGGCACATGTCCAATTTTTAACCCTCTCAGAAAATCTTTTCTCTGCTTCTATACTATAGTCCAGCTTCTTTCTTGTGGGAAACTCAATCCATTATTGTTTAAGCCCACCAGATAACTTACTGCATCTAAGTGAGACTCATTACCCTTACTTGCAAAATGGGCCCCCAAAGCCACTTTAACTTCAATCATTAACCATAACCCAGTCTAAGGATGGTTGAGATTAAAACATTTCATGTAGGCCCACATTTATATCAGAGTTTCCTTAATGTGATGGCCTCAGGAGAGTGAAACACAAGCACGTCCATTTCCAAGGGAAAGAAGCTGCATCTTAAAGACCAAATCACAGTTCTGGCTACTCAAATAGATGAGTCACAGCACAGTATGAGATATTAAAAAATGACCAAAAAATTCTGTGGAAAGTTTTCTGCCCTCAAGGAGATAATGATCTATATAAGGAATCAAGATTCTCAACATAATTAGCAAGCAGTGCAAAACTGCACTAAATTATGTGGCACAAAAATCAACCACTACAGGAAATAAGAGCAAGGAAAATTGGTGCAGATTAGGAAAATCATGGAAAGAAAGGACTTTGCAGGACACTCACTCCTGCCCAGGATCCTTTTTCCAACAATTCACCAAGAAATTCCCATTTTTTTCTAAACTTACTTTTGATTAACCCATCTCCTTTTAGGGTCCTTGACTCCCCATTTCACAACATTGTTTTGTCACTCTGAGTTTGTATTGTTCATATCCAGTTTCAACTTGTTTAGGGCAGGAGTACATTGTTTTCTTATTACATCTTCCATTGTTTTAGTACAGTATTCTCACACATTACTCACTCAATTGAAGTCATCAATTAAAGGAGTAAAATTATTGGGCTAGGGTAGGTTTTCATCTACAGCAGTGCCTGGCATATAGTAGGTACACAATATTTTGTAAACTCCCTTTAACTATTAAATAAATATACTTATTTGTCACATTTCATTCCTTTATTTTCCATCTAGTCAGCCAGTCAATATGGTAGCTTCATATATGTACATAATAAGGAAAAAGTTGATTTAGTTACTATAAACAGATATGACTTAGAAGTTGAGTGTGGTATTTGGGATATATTTCTTCAAAAATATATGTAACCTGGCATGGTGCTGCATGTGTGTAATCTCAGCAGCTTGGGAGGCTGAGGCAGGAGGTTCTCGAGTTCAAAGCCAGCCTCTGCAACAGTGAAGTACTAACCAGTGAGACCCTGTCTCTAAATAAAATACAAAATAGAGCTGGGGATGTGACTCAGTGGTTGAGTTTCCCTGAGTTCAATTTCTGGTGCCCCTCCAAAATATATATATACATATATATAAAGACATTACCATAGGTATAGAGTTTGAAATACCTTACAACTATGTCCTTGCATAGAAAATCCTCATTTTTAGTGTAAATTAAGTTATATAAAGTATTTGCCCTGGAAATTAAACACTATCCAACCATTTTTCTGTGTCTCTTTTATTGATTAATTGTCATATTGATTCATTATTTGCTACTAAAAACAAAAGGCAAAAACTGGACTAAGCTTTAGAAATTAACTGAAAAATGCTTAATGCCTGTTATATTTCTTACATTGTTTAGGGTCTAAAATATGTCAAATAGTTGATTTTGTAATTAGACTTACACTGAAACTTTGTTTCTATCACATACCAGTTGTGTAATCTTGGACTGGTTGCTTAATTTCCTCATAAGTTGTCTCAGTTTCACCGAAGTAATTATTTTGTTAATTAAGTATATTCCATGAACCAGGATTTTCACTCCTAGGCATATATCCAACAGAAATGCACAATATATTTTCACCAAAAGAAATGTACGAGAAACTTCACAGTAGCACTATTCATAATATTCCCAAACTGGAAACTATTTAAATGTCTTTTGAGAGTAGAAAGATAAATAAAATATGGGCTATTCACAGAGTGAAAAACAGTACAGCAATATAAACAAGATGTCTACAACTACATTCTGCACTATGAATGAATCTCATAGCCATGGTGTTAAATGAAAGAAGACTGACATAGAGGAGTATATATTTCATGGTTCTACTAAGTACACTGCTAAAAGTGACAAAACTAATGTATACTATTAGAAGCAAGATTATTGGTTTCCTTAAAGGGCAAGGGTTTTTGATGGAAAGGAAGCAGGAGGGTAGATTCTGTAGTACTCATCACATTTCTTGAACTGGCTACAGGTGGGGTAATTTTGTGAAAATTCAGAGACATAGAAATAGAAATTCAACCCCTATTTTATTTTCTTAAAGCATTTAAAAAATCAGTTAATAGTTACCTCCCATAGGTAATATGAAGCCTGAGTTAATTAGCATTTATGAAAGTACTCAGTAGACACTGTACTAAATGCTCCTTCCTAAATGTGCTATAACTCCACCTCAAATCCATTATACCTAAGAATCTTTGGATGATCTGTATCATCTGTATTTTACTATAATGCCTGACATAATGAGGCTGTACACTGATAACTTTTAGAACATAACTGCTCTTCCTTCTTCTATCCTGCAGACATTTCCAAACAAAAAAGGGTACCCTAATAGAACTTCATTGTAAGATTGCTACCCATGAGTTGTTCCTTGCCTAAAATGTGTGCACACATAGCAACTGTATAATAGTACCCATCACACACTAATAATGAGTGAACAGTAGCAAAATGGAGCTCATAATAGAACAAAAACAAACTGCAGTCAGAGCAAAAGGCCCTTCTATTTTTTTGAACTGCAAAGAAACATATTGCTTGGAATTATTATTTGGCAGCCTATCTCAAAGAAAATAAGATGAAATGACTTCCTGTGTCATCAATTTACTGATCAGGGTCCAACAGATATAAACATTGTACTGAGGAGTTCTTTTTATCCTTTGGACTGAACAGAGTGTCCTGCGGACTGATAAAATCCCTAAATTCTCTGACTGAGCATTCAGTGCAAATTGCCTTAAAGACTGGATAATTTTTAAAGAAAAGAATCAAGCATGACTACTGTTATTTGCTGGAGTTTTATCTAATTATAGTCAGGAGTTTGACTCTATTTGCTCACTAATGGTAGTCAATATCTTATTACGTATCATCTATTGTCCAATCTAATTAGAGCATTGAGGTTAAAGGATGATCATTGAGTTGTTGCATTTCACAATGAAAGCACTATACACTAAAATTATGCATCCTAGTAATTATTATTATGCATACATATTATATACTTGGATCTCCATGTCTTCACAAAAAATTCCCATGGTAAAAGTATTTTATGGTTCCTGGAATTGCTTGCATTTACCTTTTTTATCAATACAAATAACTATATTAAGGCTGGAAGATCAATTTTGGACCTGCTTTCTGAAATCTTAAATAATCAACTTTTCCCTAACAAAAGCAAAAGCAGAAAACATTAGAGGTCTATTATAATTGATTTTTCTTAGAACTGCAAAAGCATTTGTGAAGGAGCAAGAGAAACAAAGGGAAAAAATTAAAGCAATTAAATATGACATTTTGGTAGATGGACTTGTTTATCCGGAGACAAAAACGACAACTGCAAAATCCTTAACTAACATTCTGACAGCATTCCCCCAAAACCAATGATACAATCCCTTCCATTTATCAAACAAAAGAAAATCCTGTTAACTTAAGCCTAGAAATGAGAAGAAAGTGCTTATGTTTGTGAAATAAATAAGATTTCAATGTATTGTCACAGGTCTCCATGATCCTTACAGACTAATCTTGCTAACGTATACTGATGTATATATATTTGATGTACCCATCAAACATGGTTTGTTTATGAAGTAGAGAATGTTAGAAGCCAGGGAGAGAACTCCACAGCAGATATACTTCCCTTTGAAAGATTTTTCTGAGGTGAAAGACATGGTTGATCTCCTTACTCAAAGTTCTTCTAATGATTCCTAGGCATATATGGCAAGATCCCCCCTTTTCCTACAGGTAGAATTGTTGCAGAAACTGAAGTCGCATAATTTAAAGAGATTTGGTACTTCAGAAATAATTATTCCTCTCTGTCTGCAGTATTCAGGATGACATAAAATGCGGCTGGGGAGAGATTGCCTACATGTCTCTTTTCACCACTCAGGAGAGCCCTGAGCACTTCATTATGTACGATCTTGGCACAATGGATTTCTTCAGACCACATCCAATTTCTTTAGCCCTTTCAGTAAGATTGCAATATTGAAGTAGTATTTTTAGCTATAGGTGTATAAGTACATTTCAATCAGAATATGAGATTGTAATTGTGTGTGTGCATCCATCTTTACCCAACTTTCTATCATGAGTATCTTTAGTTTCATTAGATTCTCAAAAAGATCCATGATCCCTAAAAGCTTAAAACATCATTTATGTTTCTTAGATTCAATCCTATTGCATTCCCTCTACATCAAAATTACTAATTAGTTCTTTCTTTATCTCATTCTCTCTCTCTCTCTCTCTCTCTCTCTCTCTCTCTCTCTCTCTCTCTCTCTCTCTCTCTCTCTCTTTCTTTCTCTCTCTCCAATGCTGAGGATGAAAACCAGGTCCTTGCATATGGTAGCAAGTGCCCTAGCACTGAACTGTGTCTCCAGCCTCAGGATCTTCTTTCTTTGCATATTTTTTCTCTAATTAATATGAATTTATCACTTGATATCATCCTATTTGTTGTTTTGGGAATTCAAATTCAAAATCCCAAATAAACAACAATAAAGAAAGGGTGAGAAGGCCTTTAAAAGACTAAGTGGTTAACTCTACCCTGTATTACTCTCGCATTTGGCTACAGGAAATAAAAGAAACAAAAATGACTCACATTAAACTGCAGAATCCCAAGGAAAACATATTGCCACATTTATCATAAAGGCATTCTTTTAATCAACAAGGTTAGAAATAGAAATACCATGTGCTTCCATTGTAATAGTTGTGGAAAAATTATTGGTATACAAAAATGCTTCCATAAATTGTTATTTGAAGGAAAAATAACAAAACATAATCCCAGCGGTTTTTGTGTTGCTGAGTTGTTCTAAGATGTATTTGCAATTGAGCAAAATATTTTTCTTTGTTTGTTTTCTGCAACTTGCTTAATACAGAACCTAAAATCATAAGTAGAAGTCCATCAGTTGTCAAGTTCATGGTGCCTAGAAAAGTCCAGCTCAAATGGAGAAAATGAAAGATGCAAGAGGCCAAAAAACATCTAGTATATGTTCTTGCTTCCTGTTATAATCTCATTTTCCCAGAACGTTGATGGCCTATTTGTAAATGGGTAACACACACACTCAGATTTTGCAGAGCATCATTCTTGAACAATGGAAAACCTGACAGCATTTAGTAGTCAATCTACTAAAAAAACTACTTAGTCACTTTAGTAAGGTACCTTTGAGTATGATTCATAGAAACATGTGAATTAATATTCTTTCTCATGATTCCTTCCATTTACTTAAGGCAAATAAGACTATACTGTAAACTAATGCAAAAAAATCACGTGTTCACTCATCACTTCTGTTCTGAATATCTAATATATATTTATTGGTATGCTAGTATATGGATGATACAGTACAAGTTAAGCCCAGCCCCTGCCCATAAGTATCTCATGAAATTTAGTGATGGAGACATATAAACAAATAATGACAGACATATGACCAAAGCATAGATGGGGCAAAAGAAGAAAGTCATCTCTGTTCTATTTAAACAATGTTGTCTGTGTGATTCTCCAAGAATATCTCTACCATCAAAGGAGTTAACGATTACCTTCTGAACTCTCCCTCTAAATTCTGCATACCTCTGTGATAAAATTTTCAACCCTGATCATGACTCTTTCATACTTCTCTTTTCCTTGATTTGATTGTAGGTTTTCTTTTATAATTTTTTTAATTGAACACTGGCACAGAAAACCATGAAAGAATGAGAAAATGGACAACCACCTTATATAATAATAAAAATGTAAGCTCAATTCTTAATAAGCATTTGCTGTGTGGCAGTTGTCTCTGAAGTTTTTTACCTACAATGCACCTTATAATTTTCACAAAAACTTGATGCATTGGGATTACAGGGTTCCTATGTTACAGGTTTTTTTTTAAAAATTGAAGAAAAGAAATGTTTTAGTCAGCTATTTCACTGCTGTGATGGAAAGATCTGACCAGAACAATTATAGAGGAGGAAAAGTTTATTTGAGGGTTTATGGTTTCAGAGGTCTTAGTCCATAGAAGGCTGGCTAAAATCCCATCAGGAATTAGTTCACTGATTAGGTTAATATGTTCATAACCAATCATTTCTCCTCTGAAACTTCTTCCATTGTCTCACACGTGAGCTTTTTGGGAACATCTCACATCCAAACCATAACAAAAAAAATGTTAAGAAACTTCCCAAAAATTCAACATGTGAGTGCTGCAATCTGACTACAAATCTCTTATACATATCCACTACACTTTGGTATACTCTTTTATTTAGAGGTGAGGACAATACAGATTTATTTTTAATTAATAATTTATTCATCTGTTGAAGAAGTTTGAGGAGGCCCTATAATAAAATAATAACTATGTTTATTGGAAATATATGTGGCAAGGTTTATGGAAGCACTTTTCTACTATGTTCAGTAAATTCCTACATAAGCCTAAAATAGGTACTGTTGTTACCCCACTATTTTATGCTTAGAGAGGCAGCATAACTTATCAGTTATCAAGTAATAAGCAAAGATTCAAAGTCAGATCTACACGCCTTCATAGCTTGAACATTTAATCACTGTATTATGCTGCCAGTAAAGGAACCATCACATAGGTATCAGCATTTAGTTTTACTCTCAGAAAAATCACTCTGTTCAGGGAAATAAATGCCCTTATAAAAAAATCCCCAAAGAGATTTTTTCCATTACTATAAATTGCAAAAGCATGCTTATGCAATATCATGTTTTTAAAATAGTATAAAATTATGTATCAATTCATAGTTTATGTATTCATCCATCCATCCAACTATTCAACCATCTCATGTATCTTTGCTTGTGCATTGAATTTTCATTCAATTATTCACCCCCCAAATACTTAGCAAGATCATATCACATGTCAAGTACTGTGCAATAAAGCAGACTTTAAAACATTGTTCTGGGGGAAGAAAATGTGGTAACAATTAAGAAATTCCAAATATTTGAAAGTTTAAAGAATACAAAGAGTTCAGAACTTTTAATCAAGCAAAGTATCTTCAACTTCCACATACTCTGCTAAATTAGATTATTCAAATCTTATTTTGGAATTATTACCATGCAATTAAAAGTTTCCTTTAAGAAAAGGTAGCATTGAAATTTTTCATTTTACATTTCTCTTTAAGCACTTTCATAAACAAGGTAGTAAAGGACACAATGTTTTAATTGCCAGCTTTGTTTTCCATCAGATCTTTCCCATCTCTCTTGATCACATGATTCAGAGAAACCTAAAGTATAACAGAGTTAGTTAGGTTAGTTAGTCATGAATAAGTGGGTAGGGGGAAAGGACAATGAAGGACAGACATTAGGCCTATGTATTAAGAAAAATGCAGGAGTCGTAAAACTGAAATTGCAGGGAACCTTATCCAAACAGGCAAGTATTCGGGGAATGAGAGCTAGAAGGCTCAACCTTCCCCAAAGCTGTAGATAATTATAATTCCTTGAGGGATTTCTAACTTAAAATCATAGGGACCCCTAATTGAAGCACACAAGCTTCAGAAAAGTAGAATCCGGTATGTCAAAACTTCCCCCAGCTATAGTTAATGATAACCCCACCAGGGACACTACCGTTCCCAGACCATGTTATCATTACCATTTGTAACCAGGTTGCAAGGACCCTCCCTTATCACCAAAACTATGTCACAATCATACAGTCATCCTAGCAACCAGAATATCAAGACCCTCTCAAAGAAAGTTGGAGGACTATTCAAAGGCCCATAAACCAATTAAGGGGGGCAGAAAAATTGAGACCAAAAACTGAGAACTCGATTTCCTTAAAAACTCAAATTCTGTGGGTACCACACCGTTTGCTCTTCCAGGCAGTCAATGCAGTTCCTATGCTATATGTTCCTCACTTCTCATGCTCTCTATTAAACTTTTGCTTTACTCAAATTCTTTCTGGTAGAACCACAAGAAATGGTAGGAGGACTTGCTGCAGCTATCCTGGATTGGCAATGAACCCTGGCCCTATATCAAGAGCACACCTAGGAGAAAAGCATACAAGTTCTTCCTGAAGCACTGAAAATTACAGGAGCAGCAAAAAAATTTACTGCAAAATATCACTCAGGTATTGACTACCTGGGAGTCTGTAGGAGTAGCACTAGCAAGGGGTTGTGGTAAACTTGGGCAATGTCAGATATTACAAAAACCTTTCTTGCATCTGGACAAATAATAGAAAAGCCAATTTACTATCAGTAAAAGGCATGGATACTGATTAAATTCCTTACTTGCAGAACACTGTATTTTATTCAGAACCTCACTTCACCAAGGCATCCTGTGGGGGGAAAATGTGTGTAAATAATTGGAGGACATCTTGTTCAGTAGGACCAAGATCACATTTTTTTTCTTTTTTCCTTCTCACAGTTAGAAGTATATTTCTAACCTTCAAGTGAATTATAAAACTCAAATTCAATCCTAAAATCCATATAGAGAAAAATCCTCTAACAGGTTATCTAAGAATGGGCTGATTATTATTCTAGTTTATATGGAATTGAACATCTTTGGGCTGTAAACACTCCTTGCTGTGTGCATTACGTTCAGGACTCATTTTCATTAGGAGTTTCACCTGATGGGCTGAGGAAGTTTCCAGCGTCTGGACTTGCTGGAGAGGCTCACACTCTGGCTTCTGGCTAGGTAGATACAGAATGCTCATATTTATTCTTCCTCATTGTCTCATGTTCATATGTCCTTTTAATAGATATTCACACAGCGTTGAGGCTGTAAACCTCCTATCCAGATGGCAGACCACTTTTTGAAGGAATATTTTCAAAGGTCCCTGCCCAACTGACAACAGTTTATTCCTTCCTAACATGCTTATTTGTGCCATAGAGCAATAGGAGGCACCTACTTTGGGCAGTGTAACTTGGCGATTTGTGTATAATTGTTGGCTTGTTGAGCCAGTGGTATTTTCACTTTTATGACTAAACTCACTTTTATATTCTTGTTGATGAGTTTTCTGGTACCTAAATGTAAGCCAAAACCATTTTCATATTCATCAGTCATTATTCTCAGCCAGAAATTCCTTATGTTTTCTCATATGCAACATAACCAAGAAACAATTGAACCAATGGATAAGCAACTCCTTCACAACCAATTTTAATTTTATTGAAAATAAATATGTATGTAGCTAAGTACACAAATCATAAGTGTATTTCTCAGCAAATTCTCATGAAGTGAACATATCTGTGTAACCAGTAAACCTCACTTTTACCCCTTGCAGTTGCAACCCCCCTTCTTGGTATAAGAATCATCTTGACTTCTAAGCCCATGTATTAGTTTCCCTGTATTTGAACTTTGTGGAAATAAAAAAAATGTGTGCTATTGTGTGTCAGGCTTCATATATAGATTATTTTTCTTATATTTGCCCTTGCACTTGTGAGCTGTTACCTTTATTCTCACTGCTCTATAGTATTCCATTGTGTAAATATACCACAATGTACTGTTGATGAGAAGCTGGGTGTTTTTCAGTTTGGTACTATTAGAAATATGGTTGTCGTGAACATTCTTATCCAGGTCTTTTGGCATGCATGTGTGTTTTGACTCGTATACCTCTTGCTATAATTAGAAGAAAAACTATGAAGTGAAGCAAAGTACCCATATGAAAAAGCAAGGCTCATGGTGCCACTGTTTCCTGGGACTTGCTATGTGACTAATTATATTTTGAACATAAACAACTCCCTCTGCCACAGTGCTTTCCCTCAGCAACCCAAACTCATTGAGAAACTTAGCAAAATGGCCCCAAGACACTCCTGTTCTCATTTGAAAATCAACCAAATTGCAGTAAAGGATGAAAGCAAAACTTAGAATAAATATATGCAAGTTTAAAGCCATATAGAATAGCACAGCCAAAAACACTCATTAAAATTACTCATGGACAGAAGAGATTTGCACTTATTAAAATGCCTAGTCACTGTAGAGTGGGCTAAGAGGCAAGATTGACTTCATACCAAATGGCTTCATTTTATGGCTTTACATCAAACTTTTGACATATTTTCAGTTAAGAAAATGAAAAAAAGATGGGAAAAAACCTCATAGGGAAAGAGATAAAATACCACAGACCTAAGGAGATCCATTATCATCATTATGGCAGCATTTTCTATCACATTTATGAATTTAAGCAATTTTTATCACACTTGTTGTGAAGGGACAATTGAGCAGGTGCCATTTTATGAGGTACTAATTCCATAGTGATTCCCAAGTGGAGGATCCACACAAGGGTCAATTATTATGAGTCTAATAGAAATGCTGTGAATGTGAAAAATGCAAAGTAGCATTAATCTCCCCATTGCTCCCTTGAGCAGAGTTCAGCTGTCAATTTTAGTCCTGAGGATCTTGGAGACCACCAGGATGGCCAGAAGCATTTCAGATTTGTTATGTCAAGGGCAGAGTGAGCAGAGTATTTTAATATAACTTTGAAAAATCTGTTCCTAATTTTAAAAGAATACATAAAGATTAAATATGATTCTTATAATAAAAATATAGACTGAATGTTTTAGTATCTCATCCTGAAATTTTAACCTTTAAATTAAAAATCATTCCTAATTAAAATCCAATGTCCTAATTCTCTGGCTTCTATTTTAGCATTTGTGTAACTAATCATGTTGGATTTTAGTCAGGTTATTGTGATTTCTCATGAACACCAGAGCAATAAAAAATCCTCCTTAAAATTGAAACAATAAATTTAAAATGTTTAGCACTATCATGCATTTGATATTCAGTGAGGTTAGATTTCAGCTAATGTATAATAGTCACATATAGCACCATTTGCCACATACAGCTAGAGCTGTAGACATGCAAAGAAAAGTAGGAGACTATTATTTATTGATGACTTATTATGTGTAAGCATCATATTTTATATATATTTTAACACATTTAATCCTTTCAATGATGACATAAGTTATAATTCATTAAGTTCATTACAGATGAGAAAATTGAATTTCATCAAGGTAAAATATCTTACCCAATATCAACACCTACTAAACAAAGTCATGTCTGCCTACCCAAAACACATTTCCACTACTTCACTTGGGCTTCTCATTCTAAGGACTAAAACTTGAATGCACAAAGCATTTCTCCAAGTTCAAGGTTATTCTACCTGTTGTAGTTCATTTGTGTAGCCACAATAAAATACTTTAGACTGAGTAATTAATATAGCATAAATTTATTTTCTCACACTTCTGAAGGCTGGGAATCCCAAGATCAGTAGATTCAGTTGTCTAGTAAGTGTTGCTCTCTTCTTCCATAATGATGCCCTGTTGCTTCATCCTCCAATAGAATGGAATGCTGTTTCTTCACATGGTGAAAGACCCAAGGGTAAGCAAGAGGTGAATGCAGCATGAAGCCTCTTTTAAAAGGGCCTTAATCTCCTCAATGACAGGAGGAGCTCTCACTACCTGATCACCTCTTTAAGGTCCCATCTCTTATCACCTTCACATCAGTCGTTAAGTTTCAACACCTGAATTTTGGCAGGGATTCATTCAAACCATAGAATTCTAATTCAAGTTTTGACACTGGCAAGGATGCTTACCAACTTCCAGCTATGGGTTCTAGGCCACAAGGAGGGCTCAGTCAGTAGCTGCAAACCACCTGTGGATCAAGGGCAAGCTGCTTAGAAGGAACCTTGCTCCTGCAATTTTCTGATCCAGGTGAAATCTGCCTTTCAATTTGGAATAGTCCACATACTCATTTCCTTGTTCCTTGCCCCAAGTATGTTGTTTTCCCTATATCTATTTCCTCTAACTCTGAAACATTTCTACACTGCTGCCTGAGATCTTGAGGCTTATAAAATGCAAATCTGACTATGTCATTGCCCTCTGAAACATTCTTTAATGACTCCACTGTTTAGTCAGCTTTTTCACTGTTGTGACTGAAAGACCTGACAAAAACAATTTTAAAGGAGGAAAAGTTTATTTAGAGGCTCACTCTTTCAGAGGTCTTAGTCCATAGACAGGGGACTCCGACTCCATTCCTTGGGGCTCAAGGTGAGGTAGAACATCATGGCAGAGGAGTGTAGTGGAGGAAAGCAGCTGAGGACATGACACTAGGAAGCAGAGAGAGACTAAGCTCAGCTCAGCAAATGTGCACTCCAAGGCTGGCTCCCAGTGACCCACCTCCTCCAATCACACCATATCAGCCTACAGTTACCACTCAGTTAATCCCTATCAGGGGCCTAATTCACTGATTGGGTTAAGGTGCTCATAACCCAATCATTTCAATTCTAAACCTTCCTACATTGATTTACACATGAGCCTTTGGGGATACATATCTAAACCATAACACTCCACATAGAAAAACATTCATAATTCTTATATCAGTATAAGAGAATTGGACCCTTTCCTCCCTGTGGTCTTGCCTCTCCCCTGCTCTCCTATCATACTCAAATTTTTATTTCTGGTCATCTGAAAACAAAAAATATTTCAGTTATGACAGAATATCCCTAAATATGATAAACTGTTTCATACAACCATGCCTTTACCCATGCAATTTTATCTGCCTGGAATGCCCTTCCTTCCCTTTTTTCCTAAGTAAATTCAATTTAGTCTTCCATAATTCACCTCCAACATTAACTCCTCTAAACTCCAATGTCTCATGTGTATGTCCTGCTGTATATTTCAATACAATAGAATTTCATCACTGAAGTGTAATAATTTACTTAACTTTTTATTACATTGTAAGCTTTTTGAAGATAGGGACTATGAATCTCAAACATGCTATTCTCTGTACATAGCCTGAGATCTTAGGCCCAGCATCAAGATTGCTTCTTGAATTCAAAACTAAGCTCTATCATTTACTGGCTCTCTGACTTCTTCCTTCTGAGCCTAACTTCTTATCTATGAAATGGAACATTACCCCCCTTTCAGAGTTATTTGTTAGGATTAAGTGATATTAGCCCATATAAAATAAAGCACTGTGCCTGTCATATGGTAAGTATTCAATAAATGTTCGATATTACTATAGTGACAAAACAGCAACCATTTCTTTAGTGAATAATCATTCCTAAAGCCTAAAAATAATGATTATGAATGCATCCATATTTAACTAGTGTTTTGAAGGACAAATTTTTTCAAATCTATCTAACTCTTAACAAGATCTAAAAATTATGGAATCTATTAGAGTAAAGAAACTAAGCTATCTTCTAGTGTCCTGAAGATCCTATCACATCAAATATATTGGGTTTGATAAAAGACATGACCAACTCTAACCCAGTGAAGGGAAATGAAAATCATGCAATTTTTAAAGAATCACCTCTTGGTGGTTGAAAGTTTTGTTTCTACTTGGGTATCTTTGAATTCTTTATGTCTCCACTAACATAAAAGAGTCCAACAGGTTTTCATTATGATAATTTCTAACTTATGGCAAGCTATAGTCCCATATCCCTTTTCAATTCCATTTTGCCTTAATCAAAACATTTTTAAATGCTCTATTTGCAAAATTTATATGTATTTCAATTCTCCCCACAGCTCCTGTTTTGCCTTTCCTGCAGAAAATTTAGTTCAAAAACATGAATGATACTCTACTGTAGATACCCTATGAGATACTTTTAAAATGTCCTGATTTTTCATTGTCATTTGCTTCTTGAAGGAGAGTAAAAGCCCTTTAAGCATTCCTGGAATCATTTCTTTCCACAATAAAGCATAGGTTTCAAGATAGAGGAAGGTGAAATATAAACCAAATAATGCTAATTGTCTTTGGAAGTTGGAAAAGACAAGAAAACAGATTCCCCCTGGAGGCTCCAGAGAGTAATGCAGTTCCTGCCTACACCTTGATCTTAGCCCAGTGTGATGTGTTGAATTTCTAACCTACAGAACTGAATGATAATAAATTTATGTTGTTTTAAACTGCCAATATTGTGCTAATTTGTTATAGCAGCAACAGAAAACTAATAGAGCAACAAAGCTAAATATTTCCCAATGGTTAAACTTTTTACTGGTACATAGACCCTCTGCCATAATCAGCAATCAAATCACTCCCCTTATCAACAGTATCATTAAAATCATAAATGTTAATACTGGAAACAATTTTAGCAATCATCTAATTCAAGACTTATATTTAATACATGAATAAATTAAGGCCTGAAATTGTGTGTGATTTAGTCACTGAACTATTAAAATGTTTTTTGAGTAACAGAAAAGTTTTGCTCACTCTTATGTATGCATTAAAGATTTCATTATCTCACATAACAAGGAACAGGGTGGGTTTTATCACAGGGTCTCAGAATTCTGGCTGTTGGCAGTTCTCATGGTTCTGGACTCTACTGTACATTGACAAGATGACTGTTTCAATATCAGACTTCATTTTCACAAATAATTATGTCCAGAGGATAAGGGGAGCTATCTCTTCCTGTGTCTCCTTCTTTAAGGTATGTTTTCCCTATGGCTATGTGGTTTTATGAAATCTAGTCACTTAGTGGTTGTGTAACCTTCCTTGTGCCTCATTTTCCAGAACTATAAATGGAATTAGTATATTTTGCCTACCTTATTGAGTTTTCATGAGAATCAAATTAATTATTGTGTATAGAGAGCTTGGAATATTATCTGGCACCTAGTATATACAATAGATTATTACAATATTTGTTGAAGCCTCCCTAAAGCCACATCCTTGGGTAGCCCCTCCAATTCTAGCTCTGGGTTCAGCTATGTGACCCTCTTTGGCCAATGAAATAGTAGGCCTTATCCAAGCAGAGACATGAAAATCGCTTGCTTATTGGGATGTGTCTTTTTTTATTCTGTACTTAAATACTGCTGTCCTATGAAGCACCCCAGGGTAGGCTGCTTCTGTTGCCTTGCCCAACAGCCAGACATATGAATGAAGCTATCTGTCCTAGATAAACCAGTCAGTCACCCATCATTTCTCCAGCTGACCACAGATACCTGAGCAAGCCCAGCCCAGATCTGAAGAACCTCACAGTCAATACATAGAATTGTGAAATAAGTAAATGATTGTAGTTTAAAGTTACTCTATTTGGGGGTGGTTTTTTATGTACTAAATATCAGTTTCAGCTAATTGATATTGATACCATAAGCACTCAATAAGAAATAGCCTTTATCTGCTACTGACCAATCACCGATAATGGAGTGATTAACTAAACAATCATAACAATGGTTAGTTTAGACCAGAGATCCTCCACCCTGGTTATGTATCATTAAATGTTATGTGAAACATTAACAAATCAAAGATGATTCTAGTGAATAGCCAAAGTTGGTGTTTTAGTGAGCTATTTTGCTGCTGTGACTAAATTATCTGACCAGCACAATGATAGAGAAGAAAAGGTTTATTTGAGGGCCCACGGTTTCAGAGATCTTAGTCCATAGAAGGCTGGCTTCATTCCTCAGGGCTCCAGGTGAGGCAGAACATCATGGCAGAAGAACGTGGCAGAGGCAAGCAGTTTGCATCATCAGGAAGCAGAGAGAGACACTCCACTCTCCAGATACAAAATATATAGCCAAAGCCACGCCCCAATTCCAATCTCCTCCAGTCACACCGTACCACTTCAATTAATCCCTTTGGAGATTAATTCACTGATTGGGTTGAGACTCGTACAACCCAATCATTTCTCCTCTGAACCTTCCCACATTGTCTCACATGTGAGATTTTGGGGAACCTCTCACATCCAAACCATAACAGTTGGCACATTTGAATTTTTTAATTTTATTTTTGGTACTGAGTATTGAAAATAGGGGTGCTTAAATCACTGAGCAACATCTCCAGCACTTTGTATTTTTTATTTGGAGATAAGGTCTCACTAAGTTGCTTAGGGCCTCTCTTAAGTTCCTGAGACTGACTTTGAATTTGCAATCCTTCTGTCTCAGATTCCCAAATCGCTGTGATTACAGGCATATGCCATTGTGCACGGTGGTCACATTTGACTTGGAGTATATACTGGGGAAAAATGGATATTGGATGTCAATCATCATGATCATTATACACATGATCATTCAGTTGGTCAGTTGTAAAGCAGTGGCATTGGCTAGAGTTTCTCTGAGACCCTGTCTGGAATGTTTTTTTTCTATCAAGCCATGCTGTGCAAGACCATGGTACCCTGAGGCATTCACAACAAGTTAATTATTGGGCATATTGTCCAACAGCAGAAGGAAACTTGTTCACACTGGTTCTCTTTGAGCTACACATATTCTGAGGCAAAACAGAAAACTTCAGATACGATTACTAAGATTTTTTTTTCTTTTTTCCTGCATGCCCAGCAGCTGGTGAGTGTTCAGCATCAGATATGAGAATTTAAGCTGAATAAACTGGAGGAAAACCTTCTAGAGAAAGCAAGCTCAGCTTAAAAAAAAATGCTAAGTTTGCCGACTCAAGAGCCCAGGACAGCTTAATAAAATTGAACACAAGAAAACCAATTAAACACTTTAAACTACTATTTTGGGGCTCACCAAAACAACACAAATCAAAAGCGGAAATATTCAATTATTAGGAGCAGCTGGATTTTTGTGAAAGTTTTTTTTTTTTAGTTAAGCCAAGTCCCCCCTCTCGCTGCTGCTTCCCAGAGAGCCAAATGATTTTTCAATCTCCTGAAAGTATTTCACTGCAGATTTACCCACAGTGATATTCAAAGAAATCCTAATGGCCTAATGCATAACTCTGAGTATCTCTCTTCTCTTTTTAAAAACTTTTGGGGCCTCTCCATGGTTTATCAATATCCTTAATCTAGTACATAAAGTCTTTTGTAATATGATTCCATCCCCCCGATTCCTTTCTTACTTCCTTCATTGCTTTCCCTACATGTAATCTGATTTCTTGGCTAACTGAGGGGCACATTGTCTCCAAATAAGTCCTGTATTCTGCTGTCTCTTTGTGCTTATACCTTGACCCACACCCACCTCTTCATATATCCTTACCAGTTAAATAACCATTTCTCAAAGTCAACCTTATAAAACCTTTCCTTATCTTTTGTCAAAGCCACAGACCACCTGCATATACAACTATAGTCAAATTTTATTGAACCGTTATAACTTCCAAGAATGCATATCAGAGAAACCAAGAGCAGTTGAGATTGTGCTAGATGGTTCTAAAGAAAGTTTAATGAAGTGGAGGGCCATTTCTGGATTAGGGACTGTCAGGAAGCAAGAACCACTTGGAAATTAGGTATCTTGATAACCCTTATGTGTCAGGCAGGAGAATTAAAGCAATGCTAGAGTTGTCTTTGGGGAAATAGCACATAGTAGTCAGAAGTGGGTGTTGTCTAGTCTCTTTGCTATTGTAGTATCTGCTTCTGTGACCCTGTCTGTTCATTTTTATATATATTGTGTATATATATAGTTTACAGGTTCTATGTTTTGTTTATTTCATTTGGGAGCATCCCAACGCCCAGGACTGTTTTTCATTTTCTTACTAAATAACTGGTGTGCCCATCTTCTCCTTAGAATCTTTATAGTATGGAGGTAAGGAAAATGCTCCACAGATATATCACCATGGGCCTTCATAGGTTATTGGTTTTCATTTCTAGTTGACTCTTAAATCTATTAAATTTTGCATGAGAAACAGCTTGTTTTTAAAATCTAGTGTGTCTTGCAAAAGAGGAAACCTTGGCATGACCAAATGTGGAGGTCTACATGGAAGAAGCTGAATAACAATGTCCTTTTTAGACAGAAGTATTCCCTCCAAGATGACTATAATCCCAGACATTCACACATTTTAGAACTGTCCACCTATATTATCAGCAGCTGTACTCAATTTCCTTGCCTCCTCCTTCCTATAGACATTTGAGTCTGAGATCTCTTACTTGTTTTTCATAGTTCAATAAGGAGCTATATGGAACAGTAGAACAGTTGGAATAATGGGTTATAAGGGGCCAAATGTCAAACATTTTAGGCACCTTAGATCAGACAGTAGTCTTTCACAACTACTGAACTACGTAATTGTAGCAAGAATATAGACAGAGATAGTACCTAAATCAATTAACTGAATTCCAATATGTGAAGGTTAATATGGGTTGCCAACTTGACTGGATTAAAATACACTTAAAGGATTGGTAAAGTACATTTCTTGGTGTGTCTCTTAGGGTGTTTCAAGAGACAATTGGCATGTGGACCAGCGAACTGAGTGGGGAAGCTGTCCTGAGTGTAGACAGCATCATCCAATAGACTCAGACCCCAGATAGAAAAAAAGCAGAAGAAAGGGGAAGCTCTTGTGCTAGTGCTACACACTTTTTGAGTAGTCTGTCTCTTGCTTCTGCCCTCAGACTCCCCATTCTTCAACCTTTGCATGTAGAATCAGACCAGTAATTCTCCAGGGAAATTCCAGGCCTTCTGCCTTGGCCTGGAGCTGCATTATTGGTCCATTTTCTCATGAGGCTTCCAACCTCTTGGACTGAGTAGCTCCTGATATCCTCAGCTCTCCCTCCTGCAAATAGGCATTGTAGAACTATTCAGTCTTCAAATGCATAAGCCAATGGAATAAAACCCTTCTTATATATCCATTCTGTTGGTTCTGTTCTTCTGGAGAATCCTAGCTAATACATAATAGAACTGTATTTATAAAAACACAGGTGGTGTGTAGGAAATAGCTCACAGGACTATTGCCAACTTTGAGACTCATTCCTACCATTGTATCACAAGTCAATGACCATTTCTGGCTTGCATTCTCATCTGTAACGTGGTTATAATATTTGTTTTACATGTGAGGCTCAAAATGAAATACTGTTATATTACAAATATTTTTTAATATGAAGCACACCTCCAGGGACCCACCTTCTCAAGCCACACCCTACCTGCCTAGAGTTACTACTCAGTTAATACCATCAGGGGATTAAGAGATTCTTAACCCAATCATTTCACCTCTAAACCTTCTTGCATTTTCTCACATATGAGTTTTTTTGGGGACACCTAATATCTAAACCATAATACCAGGCATCATGCTGACAGAGTGGAATAGCCATTTCTGCCTCCAGTAGGCAATACTCATTGCAGAGCTCCTCACCAGAATGATGGAGGCTTCAAAGGACTTGCATGTCAGTTCAGTTTCTCCCTCTGCCCCAATTTGATTTCTGCCCCTTTCCTTCTCAAGTTGATCCTTAATAAACACCTCATATAGTAACCTCCATCTCAGGGTATGCTTCTGGAAAGTATAACGTGCCGCAAGGATAATTTATTGAGATACTACTCTGTGTTGCTCCTTTATTTTTTTTAATATTTTAAATATATTTTTATGTTTCCTTTCTCCATTTTAAGAGCATAGTCAATTCTCTGAGAAAAAAAAATATCCCCCTTTTCTAGTCAACATCTCTTCTGGAAATACGCTTGTGTTTTCTAATGATCTAGATTAAAAAGGGCCTAAGGGGGATGTGGTTGACCCAGGGGAATGGGATTTGTGGACTATGAAAGGAGTGTGTTTGAGTTCTATGTTCTATAAGCTATAAGATCTGCCTGCCATATATTCACAACATCCTAGCAAGTCCTCTGCAGAGAACAGCAGAATTATGCAACTCACAAAGACTGAACCTGAGAAATTGGAGTACTGATAGCAGCAAAATTACTGGGCCTACAGGACTTCTTCAAAGGGAACCACAAGCCTGGACCATAAACAGGTCAGCAGTCTACAGTAGATGAGAATCAAACTGAATTTAAACTTTGAAAACTAAACTAATGTGATATTTCTTACATTGCATAGTTACTGAATAAAATCCAATCTGCTTCATTGATAGACTATACAAAATATTTTTTGAACAAATTCAATGACTTTGGGAAATTTTAACAACCAAAGTGTTCAATCACTCACTGATTAAGCAAATATGTTAAGTGCCTACTACATCCCTGGCATCCTGCTGGCACAAAATGGTGAACAAAGTATATAGAGTTGGTAAGATTTGGATATAGTTTGAGTGACCACCCAAGAGTTTATGTGTTGACATTTGATATCCATTGTGAGATTTTAGTAGAAACTTAATCCAACTATGATGTTTACAGGTAAGGCTTCTGGGAGGGGACTAACTAGTATTAGATAATGTCATAAGGGTGGAGCATCCATGAATGAATAATGGTGGCTCTATAAGAAAAAAAAGACCAAATGATTTAGATGCACACATGAATTCCCTGTCTCTTGCCATGTGATGCTCTGCACTGCCCTACAACTCTGCCAGCAAGAAGAACATCACTGATATGGGCTCTTGAACCTTCATAACTGTGAACTAAGTAAGCTCACAGCTTACTTACATAAGTTTTCTTTATAAGTTTACCCAGCTTCAAGTATTTTGTAATAATAATGAAAACAAACTAATTCAGTCAACAGAGAGTTTGCAGCCCCTTCTCCTCTTATATCCTCAGTGCCTTAGGGTTAAACAGATTCATATCACCTTTAAACAGGCTTCACTCCCTGAGGTAGAAAGGGCTCCATGTCTGCTCCAACACCACGAACATATAAAGGTCTCATCTCTAGGATCCTCACGGTACATATGTGTACTTGTACAAGAGAAGACCTCTAAGCACTCTAACATGTGGCTGAAAGCAGTAGGAAAATAACTTGATTTTTCTTCTATGTCCGCTCTATCAGGGCAAGGATTGCATTATTCCTTTTGCCTCAGCAGCAAGCATCATCTCAGTTATCAGGTACATGTACAATGACAGAACTGAATTTCTTCCCCCAGAGAGTAAGTCTCTACCTGTAAACAGGTGTCTTAATTCACATTTCTAGTTGTTAATTATAGCCTGAAGAAATGGTCTTTGTGGTCTTTTGTGTGAGGGAACTGAATGCTCCTGGTATTTCCATTTTGGGAGAATTTCCATGGAAAACTTTCTAAACTGTCATGATCAAGAAGTGCATGAAGCAGAGGTCAGCAAACATTTTCAGTAAAGGGCCACATAGTTTTCATTAATACTATTCTACACTATCTTTGTAGTATAAAAGCAGAGACAATATATAAACAAAATGAGCTGAGATTTTTTGATAAAATTTTATTTACATAAAGAGACTGGATTTAACCCATGAGAATTTTGATTTTTGACCCCAGGTCTAAGGTCAATATTAGCAAATAGAACTTTTTACAGGGTAAAAATATTATATAATCTGAGCTATCCAATATGGTAACCAATATGTAACTAATGCTACTGAAAGTATGAATTTTTAAAATTTAATTTGCATTTAAATAGGCACATGTGGCCAGTGACTACCACATTGGGCACAGTGTGGCATAGTTTTGCCAGTCCTGGCAAACCCCTGTCTACTTAATCATGTTTCTGTCAACATTTCTGCCCCAACTGCTTATCCTTTGGGAAACATAATGTTGAAAACAATGAAAATGAAACAACATATGCTCTGTCTTCCCAGTGAACGTGACAGCCTCCCTTTTGCTTTTGGTGTGGTTGGCTGAGCATAATACACATGGAGCAGACAAGCCATTATTTCTCCCTGGGCATGCTAAGGTGTGAGAAAAGCTCTTAGGGATGTAGTTCATGAGCTTTAATGTCCCTGCCAATAATTCAGACATCTTAAAGTGGTCCTGGGTACTAGTGAAATTTTCACCAAGATTGGGGCTTAAGTTTTTCTTTTTCAATGGGCATTTTCACTTTATTAGCACTGTCAGTTCCAAAATTCTGACCTTTTAATAGTTGATGACTCCATTTTGGAAAGCTGAGTTTCAAACCCCTCCTTCTCCTCTTTAAAGTTTGCTTTTCTAAACCAGCCTAACAGGGATCATTTCAGTGTGTGATGAAGTAGGCACTTATTGAGCAATAAACCTGTGGATTTATGCTTATGGGTTTCTAGAAGCAACTTTGCCACAATCCTGTGAAATCTTGCTCACAGTTCATTGAGCTCTGACTGGATCTTGAATTATAGTTGATGCTCCAAACAGAAAGTAATATTTGTCACATCCTATAACTGTATGTTCTTTGGCTTTGGAAAACTGTGGATTTCTTTGACAAATTCACTCTGCTAAAGCTGAAGTAACCCCTCAGATTCTGGATCACAAAGTTCTAAAGTGCAATTGCATTTTAAGGATGATTTATATGCAGGAAAGTATATATACCAAAACTTGGTGCATCTTCACAAGCCTAACAGAGCCACTGAAACAATGCCCAGAACATTCCCACCAAGGTGGGAAACATCATCCTTACTTCTGAAAGCATAGTTTTGATTTTTTTCTATCTTTTTGCTTTACATAAGTTGAATTGAATATGTATATTCTATATCTGGATTGCTTTGTGAGATCATCTAATTCCTTTTGTTATATAGAGCTATATATTGTTCTTTCTTATTAATGTAAAGTATTCCATTACGTGTATGTTCCACAATCTATTTATCCATTAATTTGAGATAAATACTTGTGTTATTTGTACTTTGGAGAAATTATAAAGAGTTTGTATGAACATCCTAGTACATGACTTTGGTGCACATGTGCAGCATTTCTTTTTAGTATTGACCTAGAAGTAGAATTGCTACATCACTGGGTATGTATATACTCATATTAGGAGATCCGGTCAGTTTTCTAAAATGGTTGAATCATTTCAAATTCTCATCCACAGTGTAAGGAACTCCAGTTGCTCTGCATACTCACCAACATGTATTTTTTTTTATATTTTAACCATTGTAGTTGAGATGTGGCACCATATTGTTATTTTAAAGGTGCACTAACAAACAACTGAACACTTTCCATTTCTTAATCAGCAATTTGGATATCTTTTCTGAAGAAATGTCTGTTTGTTCAAGGTTTTTGCCCAATTTTCTATAAGATCAACTTCTTTCTCTCATTTAATTCTTGAACTTAGTTCTTGATTATGTAATATAGTTACAAGTTCAAAAATAAAAATATTTTTTAAATGTTGCAAAGTACATCACACTCATCTTTGTTCTAGTTCAGTCAGTTCTCAGTCCTTCTCTCCCCACAGGGACTACTAAGTAGATTTTTATGAGTTTGTTAAATTTATCATTCATCTGTTTCCTTATACTTTCAGAGTTCCTTTATGGGGATGTTATAAATTGAATATTTAACACATTTTCCATGGAAATTAGAAAGTCAAAAAAAGGAACTGGTCACAGTGGTGCATGCCTGTAATCCCAGCAGCTAGGGAGGCTGATGCGGGAGGATTGGGAGTTCAAAGCCAGCCTCAGCAATTTAGAAAGACCCTTAAGCAAGTTAGTGAGACACATCTCTAAATAAAATATAAAAAGGGCTGGGGATGTGGCTCAGTGGATAAGCACCCCTGGGTTCAATCCGCAGTAACAAAAGAAAAGAGAAGAAAAGAAAAGGATCCCACTCATTTTGGGGTACTGATAATACTGCAGAAGAGGCACTTGAGATGATAACTGCCAGTTACATTCATAGGACAAAAGCCATAAAAGACAAATCAGTCCATATCTGAAAGGTAGGGCATGCACAGGTTATCTAATGCAACTATTCTGTCAGTACTAAACAACTGAGACTATTAAACATAAAGTTTAAAAACCAAATATCCAAAATGTTAAGTTAATCTGTTCATCATCTAAGTTGTAAATCCTCTATAGAGAAAGATTCATTGGTATTATAGGACTTATGTAAGCAGGATGTATGATTTGCTGCAGAAATGCTAACTTAACAAATACTGGGCTCTAGGCTCTTTACTCTCCGGTTTATCAGTTACTCACTAGTAGTAAGTTGGACACTTAGGGAGGTACATTAACTCTTTTGAGCCACCTGGGTAACATTACTGCACAGAAAATTAGCATGAAAGAAGATTGCTTTCTCTATAAATGTTCCTTTTTGCAAGCTTGCTTAAGTGCTAAAGTTCCACTTTAAAGTAGAATCTGGATAACTTATTCATGAAACTTCAGAAATCTCTGTGTGCACAGTGTTGCAATGGTCATATGTCAAGTTAGGAGAAAAGCCCTATGTACTCTAGAAGAGTTAATTTTCCAAAGTTGAAACATTGGCAAAAGTTTCATTTTGAGTGTATCTACCACTTATATGAGGCATCTAGAGTAGCCAAACTCATAGAGAGACAAAATAGATTGATGGTTGCCAGATGCTGGGGAAAAAAGGGAATGGAGATTTGTTGTTTTTTAATTTTTTTATTTATTCTAATTATATTTGTTGTTTAATGGGTACAGAATCTCAGTTTTGCAAGATGGAAAATTTCTGGAGAAGAAGGGTGATAACAGTTAGAAAACAATGTGAATGCACCTAGTACCACAGAACTATACACATAAAAACTTTTGAGGTGGTGAATTTACATTACGTATATTTGGCCACAATAAAAGAAAAGAAATGTAAAGAGTTTCAAAACTGAAAGACAATTCTAGAAAAGCAATTTTAACTCTTCTTTCAATTATTTAATCTATAACTGTAGTCTTCCTTCCGATTGATCATTCTCCAGATAATGCCATTATGAACCTTAATTGTATCTGATGAAAATAGAATTGTTATTGTTGGGAGCTTTTAAAAATATTTTTTCATGTAATTGTTATTTCACTGTCAATCTAATATTTCCTATGTACATTCACAATCACATTTTATCTGTCACAGACATGAACAGTTGATTGAAAGATGAAAGTTTAAAAAAATATTTCCTGTCTAAAAAAATTTCACTAACAGATACACCACTTAGGGTCACAGGTGATCATATGCATGTATTTCAGACCAACTTTTTAAAATTTACAGCAAAAAATTATCTTGATCACCTTTCTCAGTGGGAGACAACATGGGAAAGCTTTTAAACTCACACCTGATTGGGAAAAACCCCAGATATGAGTGTGCATTCTTGGGAAACACTGGTTTGCTTTGGGGCTTGAGTTCTACCACAAAGCATGTTTAGTTTCATACTTCCTCAGAAAGAGTCTCCAAATATCTATTATCTCTGTCCAAGACAGAAAAAAAAAAAAAAAACAGGAGCATTGGTGAATCAGAAAAACTACTGAATAGGTATGATCATGTAGTTACAATGGCAACAGACATATGAGAGAATAGTTAGCCTAAATGTCGGGTGCTATAACACAATGACAAAAAAACAATCTCTTGGTAGTTACTGAGGCATATGAAGTAGTTGCCAAGATTCTTGAGTTATTTCTGTTTTTCTTTTTTGGTGTTGGTGATTGAACCCAGGACCTCAAGCATGCTAATCTCTAACTCTACCACTGTGCAGAAATCCCCTATGTCTTCTTGAGGTATTTCTGATAGTATTTTAAATAGTAACCCTCACTGACTTTCATGAAAACTCGTCTTATAATCACTGCACCCAGTTATTTAGATTTATAACATTATGCATTTATTATATATTAATACATATTTAAATAACAAATGAGTTCTCTAATAAATACATTAACAAATAGTATTTGTAGCTGCTAAAAACTCCTTAGTTATACATATAGATTATATATAATACATATTACAATTATAAAAATTTTAGCACTTCCATACTTTTCAAACTGCAAATCAATTCAAAAATTTATTTAGTTGCCTATATTAATAAGGCACTCTGTTAGGCCAAGCTGCACTTAAAGCTTGTGGCCCCAAAGAAAGTTATAAGTCAAGCTTGCAGGGAAAGTATGTGTGCCTTACCTTGAGCAGTAGAGAAAAGGCTTGTCTCTGGTCTGCATCTGGCCCTATTTTTTTCTCCTCAGTTTATTTCTCTTCCACAAGGGACACCATACATAAGTTACGTGAACATTCAGCCCACATGTGCTTCATCTACCTACCCATTCTGCAAAGAGCAATCCCTTAACCAACCTTCAGAACTAGGGTTACACAAATCAGTGGTGTCTACTTTCAAACTAAGAGGCCCATACATGCCTCGGAAGCTCAAATGTTGCTTAGAACAAGTTAGAAGGGGCATGAGTTCCAAACAGACCTCTCAATCAAGTTGGTTGAGGTCCAAAGCAGGACCCAAAACCTAATCTCATCTTATACTATTCTATTAATAGTATGTGATATGGTTTGGATACAGAATGTCCCCCAAAAAACTTTGTGTATTAATGCGGGAATGTTCAAAGGTTAAAATGATTATATCATGAGATCTACCACCTAATTAGTGGATTAATCCATTTAATGAATTAATAATTTGAATGGATTACTAGGTAGTAACTATAGGCACATGGAGTATGGCTGGAGGGAAGTAGGTCACTGGTAGCATGCTCCTGGGATTATATTTTTTCGCTGGCTCCTCAACTTATTCTCTCTGCTACCTAACTGCGGTGTGGTGAGCAACATTCCCCTGCCACACATTTCATGATATTCTGCCTCACCTCAGGTCAAGAGCAATGGAACTGGCCATGAACTGACCCTCCGAAACCATGAGTCAAAATAAACTCTTTCTCCTGTTCTTATCAGGTATTTTATTCACAATGAGGAAATCTGACTGACATAGTACTACTATTAGGCTGCTAGGTATAATGGATAATGTGAGGAAAACAATATCATCATCAACAATAACAAAGATTTCAACTCTTATGCAGCTTGCAATTCAATTGATAAAACAAGTTTCCTATAAGAATGAGTAAAATTCTCAGACATTTCTTAAAAGGAATTTATAAAAAGGTTAAAGTAACCTGCTTCAATATATGGAAACAGGTCTTCCTTTTAGGAAATACTGGCAGTCATATTGTCTTTGGAAACATTCCTGTGTCATTGCATCTCCAACCATCCTGCAGGCAGTTACCTCCCCATCAGAGCTTTCCTCCGTAGCACTCTATGCATCATTTCATGTTGATGCCACGTTTCTGCCTACTACTCACATCAAATGAATGAGGGGAGGGATGCAACCCTCTTTGTTTCCAGGGCCCAATAGAGAATGAATGAAGATGTACTTGTATTAGCCATCATCGGGGTTGATCAGAGGCCACCAATAATTTCTGTTCTCAAAGACTTCCAATAAATCATTATCTTTCTCTAATCTTTCAAAAAAAACCCATGAATTTCAGGTATTTCAACTTTTTCTTACACTTTACTTTTCAACTTTTCCATCACTTCTGCAGCACAGAACTTAATGTTTTCTTAGAGCAAGTCCCAGTGACGAGGAATATATTTAATTTAACCATTACTTGAGCGTATTTACATGTACCTGGAGAAAGTGTCTGATACTATTTCTAAGGTTTAACTAACAGTGCCTCTTCACTCTTTTTTTTCTTTTTTTTATTGTAAACAAATGGGATACATGTTGTTTCTCTATTTGTACATGGAGTTAAGGCATACCATTTGTGTAATCATAAATTTACATAGGGTAATGCTGTTTGATTCATTCTGTTGTTTTTTCCCTTCCCCCCACCCCTCCCACCCCTCTTTTCCCTCTATACAGTCCTTCCTTCCTCCATTCTTGCCCCCCTCCCTAACCCTAACTCTAACCCTAACACTAACCCCTCCCACCCCCCATTATGTGTCATCATCCACTTATTAGCGATATCATTCGTCCTTTAGTTTTTTGAGATTGGCTTATCTCACTTAGCATTATATTCTCCAATTTCATCCATTTGCCTGCAAATGCCATCATTTTATCATTCTTTATGGCTCAGTAATATTCCATTGTATATATATATGCCACAGTTTCTTTATCCATTCATCAACTGAAGGGCATCTAGGTTGGTTCCACAATCTGGCTATGGTGAATTGAGCAGCAATGAACATTGATGTGGCTGTATCTCTGTAGTATGCTGATTTTAAGTCCTTTGGGTATAGGCCAAGGAGTGGGATAGCTGGGTCAAATGGTGGTTCCATTCCAAGCTTTCTGAGGAATCTCCATACTGCTGCCTCTTCACTCTTGAATCTAGGTCACACCCACTGATACATTGAAGTTAATAAATGACATTTCACCATTTTAGAAGGCATTAATATCTTTTATGCTATTCCTTGCTTTCTTTATTCCTTCCCCTGGAACAAGGACAGGGAGGCTTTTTTCAATAAAGAATAACTTTTTTGGTTTTTTTTTTTTGGAGGGGGTGTTTACTTGAAATTTTAATATTTGTGCATCATGGACTTTTTCATTAATTTTGACTTTAAAATGTTGCCTTAAAATGTACTTTATCTTGATTTTGACTTTTTTATTTTTTTATTTATTTTTTTTATTTTTACAGACTGCATTTTGATTCATTGTACACAAAAGGGGTACAACTTTTCATTTCTCTGGTTGCACACGATGTAGATTCACAACACTTATGTAATCATACATGTACATAGGGTAATGATGTTTGTCTCACTCCATTATCTTTCCTATCTCCACCCCTCCCCACTCATTTCCCTCTACATAGTCCAAAATTCATCTGTTCTTCTTTTACACCCCACACCCCCATTATGTATCATCAACCACTTATCAGAGAAAACATTTGGCCTTTGGGTTTGGGGATTAGCTTATTTCACTTAGCATGATATTCTCCATCTCCATTCATTTACCTGCAAATACCATAATTTATTCTTCTTTATGGCTGAATAATATTCCATTGTGAATATATACCATAGTTTCTTTATTGAATCACCTACTGAAGGACATCTAGGTTGGTTTCACAATCTAGTTATTGTGAATTAAGCTGCTATAAACATTGATGTGGCTGTGTTACTGTAGTATGCTGATTTTCAGGCCTTTGGTTATAAACCAAGGACTAGAATAACTGGGTCAAATGGTGGGTCCATTCCAAGTTTTCTGAGGAATTTCCATACTGTTTTCTAGAATGGCTGTACCTTTTAGAACAATAAATAAGACAATCTATTCATCTAATTAAAAAACAAATCTCTATTCTAGCATTTTCTAAAGAATGCTTTCAGAGAACCCTTCCAGGGTATGTTGTTAGTATGTAAAAGGTGAAGGGGGCTCTGATTAAAATTCCCAGGCTCTGTCAACTAAGCTATATGAGCTTGCCCAATGCATTGTATATTTTAAAATAACTAGAGGAATATTTTGAATGTTCTTTACACAAAAAAATGATAAATTTTTAGAGTGATGGATATGATAATTACCTTGACTTGATCATTATACAATGTGTACATGCATCCATTGTATCACATAAATATATAGTTATTATGTGTCAATCAAATTTTTTAAAAAGTAAAAGGTAGAGAATGGAGTATGATTAACCATCTTTACAACCATTGCAGTAATATAATTTAAACAGATTTATTTTCTCAGGATTTATCAAAGCTCCTGAAATGTTAATGTATTGAAGGACATCTGAAAATGGGCAGAACTGCATTTTGCAGAATTTCCCAAACTTATGTCACAGAATTTTTTTTCCTAAAATGTCCCCATGGAACATCTATACTCAGTTTGCCTTGGGAAATGCTTCTGTATTCAACAACAAAAATACTTGAAAAATTTACTTATCACCAACATGAGTGGTCATTAAACACTTTCTGCAAAGGACCAGATAGATAGTAACTACTTCACGCTTTACAGGTCATATCATAGAGCATCCGTTTCAATGACTCAAATTTGTTTTGTAGTGCAAAAACAGGCAATAGGTAAGCAAATTGAGAATGCCTGTTTTCCAATAAAATCCTCTTTACAAAAAGACTACGGGTTGCATTTGGCCCACGAGCTATAGTTTACTAACCTCAGATCTGTAATATGGCCCAATAGGGAAGAAAGATAGAAATGGGAGGTACGGAAATGAAGGGAAAACTCTATTTAGGAAAAAGAGACAAGTAAACAGATATAAGAGGGAAAATATGTTTTTAAATCAGGGAAGAAATAGTACAATAGAATGATATGCTCATGAAATGATTATAGGCATAGGCATGCATACATATACTGCATACACAGAGAGTAGTGGAAAGTATAATAGAAGTAAAAGCAAGGATTAATGTACTAATCCTATCCTATTGATGTAATTATATTTTTATATATGGATATATGGAGAATATTGCAATAAATTATTTTAAATGTTTTAGCCAATTTATAACATCTACTAGCTAAATAGTTTGAAACCCCCTTTCCCTCATTTTAATAACTTAAAAATCCAACTTCTTATCCTGAAAATTGGAGATGTTGTATTTTATTTTATAGAAAAAATAGCTATATTTTCCAATAGTGTGTTTTTCTTATCATCTACAATACTTTCACCATCAAACCTTGCAATGCCATTTTCAAAGTTAAAAATGTGGCTCTAATAGAGATTAACCAGGCACTTGGTCCATCTCCATTGGGCCTGAGGACCAGAACATCTTCATATGACCTAATCTTTTTAGAAAATCTCAATTCCTCTCTTGATTCAGGTAAATAATTACCAGGAAAGCATGATTTAATTGAGGAAAACTTTATTGAAATTGTGAAGCTTCCAATAATATTATGAACTCCAGTCATTGTTTTCTTTGCACTGGTTGATTCTCTGCTATCAGCCACAAATAAAGTTTTCAAGGACATAAGGATTGTGAAAAACTTCAGCAAATTTATCCTTGACATTTCAGTGGGGGGAGAAGGAGATATTTACCAATATGAGAGCTTTTTGTACATTGCATTTTACCTTGAGAAAGTGTTGATCTTTCTGATATGTGGATAGTCCTGAAAGTTACATTTGACAATAAAAATCATATTTTAAGTTATCCTATTACTGGGGAAAAAAGGTACTTTTCTGTAACCATGGAAGGACAGCACTCTCTTACCACAATGCTTCACAGAAGAGCAGGTATGAGTTTGCAGATCATCTTCACTAAACATGTATATATATAATGTATATTTATGTATATACACATAGTATATATATTTTATATATATATATATATATATATATATATATATGCATGCATTATGTGTGTGTGTGTGTGTGTTTTCTTCCCTTTCTGCCTTACTCTTTCAATATTTAAAAATTGCATACCAGGTCAGTTTGCTATTCCAGTGTCCAAACATCAATTGCATTTGCTGCAAATTGGATAGGTGATATGTTTGGGTCCCAAGACTAGGGGAAAATATCTCACTATAAGCAAGAAAAACTTAGAAATCTAAATTGAAAATTTAAACCCCATCCTGGGTCCACCTTAATATTCAGTCAATGATATTAAATCCTGATTCCAAGTTGCCAAAATTTAAAGAAACTTCAAGAATCATTTAAGCCAGTTGAGCATGTGGCACCTACCTATAATCCCAGAGGCTCAGGAAGCTGAGACATGTGGATCACAAATTCAATGCCAATCTTAGCAACTTAGTGAGGCCCTAAGCAACTTAGCAAGACCCTGTCTCGAAATAAATAAATAAATAAATAGGATGGGGGATGTGTCTTAGTGGTTAAATGACCCTGGGCTCAATTCAGTGTACCAAAAAAGTAAATAAATAGAAAGAAAAAGAAAAGAAAGAAATCATCTAGTTTAAATGCTTTTTTTCACACAGAAGTGACTTATTCAAAGTCCTATGTCCAATTGTTAGAAGAGAACAAATTCAAGTCTTGCTGTCCCAGGATCCTCTCCACTACACTGTAATACCACTTGCATGTTTTCACATTCTCTATATTTGATAGTTTTCCTTCCACAGTTAATTTCATTCATTCATTTAAAAATCATTTGCTGAACTCTTACAACTGGGTAAGCATCCCTCAATGCTAGGGTTATCAGGATATATATAATGAATGAGAAGCCACAGTCTTGGGAATAACAGTCATGAACTAATACAATAATCTTTATAACAAAAAATATGCTAGGTGTCATGGGAATATAAGTAAAAAGGTAACCATCTTGTCATGGGTGATACAAGTTTCCTTACAGTGACAATTTAACCACATTAGATGAATTATGCTCTTTAGTTCACTAGTATCCAAATGATCAGTATGCACTTCTGTGCTTTGTAATCTGCATACTTTCAACATATTTTTATTGAGTATACACAGTTTATACATGAAGTAATGGAATATTAAGCCAAAGGCTTTGCATAGCCTTTATACTTAAGTATCTTAAAACTGGAAAAGACAGACTTCAGTATATCTTAATACAGCTTGTAACAAACATATCCAAATAAAGTGGAGCATAAAGAAGAAATGGTGGGTTGGAATTAAGAAAAAAAAAATACATACACACAAACACACACACACACACACATGAAATGCTTTAATTGCAATTGATTCATACTACTTCCCCTGATGATTTATTTTGTCTATATGAAAGTCTGTGTTGTCATTGCATGTTTGGAAAATAGTTTCCAACTTGGTGAAAATGTGTACTGATACGCAGAGGTGAGGAAACTTTGTAAATTCTATAAACTTTTCAAAAACATACATCTTTTGATCCCTGAATTGTTATATTGTCCATTTTCCTGATGAGAATCAGAAAAACAAAAGAATTCAATCTTATAAGCCTCATAACTTTGGATGTTTTTAGAGTAACACCAAAGACTTCTCCTTTCAAAGAGTTGTGAGGTTTTAAATTCTGCTGATAGCTCTACATAAACTCATGTCATTCTTGCAAAAAATGAATACGGAAGCCTCAAGTCATCTTATTTATTTTATATAATCTGTGCTTTAGTCAGCTTTTTCATTGCTGTGACTTAAAGACCTGACCAGAACAATTTTAGAGGAGAAAAATTTATTTAAGGACTCAGTTTCAGAGGCCTCAGTCCATATATCGCCAGATTCATCATGCCAGAAGAGTATGACTGAGTGAAGCAGTTCACATGATGATCAGAAAGCAGAAAGAGAAAACTCCACTTGCCAGATACAAACATGTACCCCAAAGCCACGCCCCCAATGCTGCACCTCCACCAGCCACACCCCAGCGGCCTTCAATTATCATTCAATTAATCCTGTCAGGTGATTAATTCACTGATTGGATTAAGGCTCTCACAACGCAATCATTTCCCCTCTGAACACTCTTGCATTGTCTTACATGTGGCCTTTTGGGGAATACCTCACATCTAAACCATAACAATCTGGAATAAATATTAAGAATCCCCTCAAAAAAAAAGTCTCCTAAAAATGTAAAACTGTAGAAATTCCCAGAATTAAGGAAATATAGCTTAATTCATGAATGTCAATATATTATTTAGGGAAGATTTGGAATTGGCAAAATTGAAGAAAAAAGAAATTTTTAAAAATCCCTGTGGGCTGGGGATATAACTCAGTTGGTAGAGTGCCTGCCTAGTATGCACAGGGTCCTGGGTTCAATTCCCAACACCACCAATAAAAAAGTCTCTGTAGCCCTACAACCAAAGATAAGCATTCGTACTTTTGTACTAGATTTTTTCACTGATTTTTCTTAGGTACACACAAATGTAAATTTTTTTACAAAACTTTAGTTCATATTATAGATGCTTCTGTGTAATTTAAAAATTATACTTGATAATTATATTGTGAGCATTTTACTCCATTTAATCCTCTTTTTAATTGTGATTTTTATAGTACTGCATAGTATGTAAATAATTTATTAAATTAATTTTCTTTATTAGTCATTAAAGTCATTCCCAGGATTTGGCTATTTTAAGTAGCACCATAATGAGTATGCCTCCAACTAAATCTTGGCTTAAATATTTGATTATTTTAAATTCCTAGAATGTCAGTCATTAGGTCATACTTTAAGCTTTTGACACACACAGAAAAATTACCTCCCAGAAAAATATACCTGTTTTAATCCAATAAATGATTTTCCCAAGGCAATAAAGTAATCACTTCATAAAAATTCTTTCAGAAACAGAAATGAGATATCATTAGTATAATTTGTGTTCCTTTGGTTTATAGTTTAATTTAATAATATACATCTATTATCTATTTGAACTTTTTCCATTGTGAGTTGTCTATTCATGTTCTAAGACCAATAACCAATTTTTTTAAGTAGCACTTCTTTTATATTTTAAAGCCTAGATATATTAAGGTAATTAAAATTGTTGAAAATATTTTGTCTTTTCCTGTTAAATTGTCTCTGATGCTTCTTAACATTGAATGTAGAGTTATTTTTATCCCCCAAATATTAACCAATTGTCTCAGAATAATTTATTGCCCCTTTCCTCTGTGAATATTTTCACTAAAAATTTTGTGTATCACATGCTAAAATCATTTATTTTATTTTATTTAACTGATTATCTTTGCATTTGTTTCAGTGATAAATTACTGCAATTTTAAAATGTTATTAGCAGTATGAACTTCACTGTCAACACAAGTCCCTTTTCAAAGTTATCATAGCAATTCATTCATTTCTTTTCTTTTTCTTTTAAGCTGATACACAAAAACATAAAAGTGGTACATATTAATGGGGAGAACATGGAATGTTCAGTGCCTAATATTTAAATCAGGTTAAACATCTCCTCAAACCTTACTTTATGGCAAAAACTTTCAAACTCTAAATTCCATCTTCTTAAAATCTATAGTACATAATTGTTATCTATGTCACCATACAGTACAATAGTACCTCAAAGATTGTTGCTCCTATCTAACTGTCATTTGGTACCTATTGATCAAACTTTCTGCATCCCTCTCCTCACCCCTAAAATCCCCTCTGGTGGTCTCTGCTAACCACTGTTCTATTCTCAACTTCTCTGAGTTCAATTTGTTATTATATAGATATGAGTGAGATCATGCAGTACTTGTCTTTCTGTGGCAGTCTATTTCACTTAACATAATGATCTCCAGTTTCATCCATGTTGTCAAGAATGACAAGATTTCATTCTTTTTAAAGGCTGAAAAGTATTCCATTGGATATATGTACCACATCATCTTTATCCATTCATCAGCTAATGGGCACTTATGTTGTTTCCATTTCTTGGCTATTGTGAATAATGCGTCAATGACTGTGGATGTAGCAAATGTCTCTTTGACATAATGATTAAATGACTATGTTTCTACATAAGAGTAGAATTGTTGGACCATATAATAATTCCATTTTTACATTTTAGAGAAATTCCATACTGTTTTCCATAATGACTTTACTAGTTTACATTATCCCCATCAGTGTGCAAGTGTTCCCTTTTCTCCATATCCTCCCCAGCATGTGTTATCTTTAGTCTTCTTGGTACTAGCCATTCTTACTGAGATAAGGTAATATTTCATTGTGGTTTTGACTCTTATATCCTAGATGATTAGTGTTGTTGAGCATTTTTTCACCTACCTGTTGGCCATTTGTATGTTTTTCATCTAAGAAATGCCTATTTAGATCTATTGCCAATTTTTAATTGGGTTATTTACTTATTTTGTTTAAATTTTAAATGTTTACTGAAATGAAATATATTAGTATTATGACTATGTTATGTGTATACCGATGTGTTTATTCATTCTTTTTTTAACTGGGTTAAAATTTCGGACAGGTCACCATTCCTTATGTGTGTTGGTGTGTACTTATACATGCTTCCACGTGTGCATCTGTGTGAGTTTTAGGGATATAAATGCACAATGTATGTGACAATATTTTTGTAACTTTTTTGGTTTATTTAATTTGTTAATGGAGATATTTCTTCCTGCTATCGACGACTTCCATTGAATTTCTAATTTCAGTGAGTGTATTTTTCAGCTGAAGACTTTGATTTTTTTAAAATTGTTTCCATCTTTCTGTTAAGTTTCTTTGTGAGAGTACTGAAATATTTCTCTGTTTTTTCTTCAAGCTCATTAAGTTTCCTTAAAATAGCTTTTTAAAATTCTGTATCTGGAAGTGGTCACATACTGATTACTACCCAGTCAGTTTCTGGCACCTATTTTGAGTACTAGGAGAGGTCATGGTTTCCTGAAAACTCTTGATGCTTGTTGGAATGCAGTGCCATCTAAGCATTGAAGAATGAAGTATTTATTCCAGCCTTCCTATCTGGTTTTGTTTGGACCAGTCTTTAAAACAGTTCTAAACCGGCTGCTTGTTTCTCTGAAACTGTGGTTTTTCCCACTACTTCAGCATTAATGGCACTCAGGTCCAATTTTTCCAGAAGACTTCTATTGGTGTGTTGTAATTATTTCAATATTAGAGAGCAATCTAAGCACAGTTTGTCCTGTATATTGAGTTAGTGTATTGTTCAAGAAGAACAGGAGTATATCAAGGGAGAGTAGTTAGTCCTCACAAACCTCCCCTTGAGGTAAGGGTAGGCCCAGATGCCTTGTTCACAGTTACTGACCACGGTCAGGTACTTCAGGATTCTGCCTGTCTCTGGGAAGAATCACTGTGAATAGATCAGCCCCAGGCTCCTATGTCACACCTGTGGCCATCAGAGCTACAAAGCTGTGTCATACCCTGAGCCCATCAAGATTAGTACAATGTTAGGTTAGGGCCAAGACCCATGTTTCTATAGGCTATCTATTGCATAGGTGGACTTGTGTTCCCAACATACTGCAACTAGCCATAGGTGATGTTGGCTGGAAGAAAAGTCTAATACACTAAGGACATGTGTCTCCCTGACCCTGGAGCTGCTCCATTCACAGGCAGGCCTGATGAGATGGGCCATTAAGATCTACCCGGTATTGTTCTCACCAGCCCAGTATTATGTTCCAGGACAAAGTCTTGTGCTTACCATCCAGTCCTGCCCTCAGAAGATGGGATCTTGCACCACATTATGCTGCCTGACTTTGGGGTAGTGTTGGTGAAGGCAGATCTTTGGCTATCTTGGCTAATACTGGATTGTGCCAGAATCTCACAACGACAAGGATCTATATAGTCTCAGGAGTATATCAAGGCCTATGTCACAATCAGTGGTGATACAGGCTAAAAAACAAGTCTGTTCACTGAGGGGCAAGTCCCTACCTGGTGCCAGGACAGTTCTAGAGGCCCATCAGGGAGCACTGATCTGTCAATTGCTATTCTGCCTGAGGTTGGGGAATGGTGGTGGAAACAGTCCCTTGGCTAACAAGGCAGATGCTAAACTGAATCACACCTAAGTCTCAACAGCCACCAAGAACTACATAGCCTTATGAAGAGGGCAATTGTTCCCAAAGCTCACTCCCAGGCTAACACCAATGCAGGCAAAACTTGTCTCTGCCTGCAATTGCACAGTTCTTTACCTGATGCTGGAGCTGGTCTAGAGGTTCTTTGTGTGAGCCTTCAATTTCTACTGCTTGCTTGGTCTCACTGGTCAGTCTTGGCACTGACCTCTTAAAGAAAGCCCTGTGTTAGTTTTCATACCCAGTTCTCCATGGGGTAGAGTACTGCTCTCTGCTTTGCCTCCTAAACTTGGAGGAGGGGTAATAAAGGTTGTCTCTTTCCTTCCTGACCTAATTCAGTTCTAGTGACTCAGTCTACCGGTATCGATCTGGAAGTTGGGGTGTTGGAGCTTTGCCCAGCACTGGGTTTCACTGTGGCAGGCATGGTATAGTGCTTCAAGTCTAAGATTTAGACTTAATTCTGTCTCATTTCTCCTAGTGAAAGGCACCTCTCTCTGTGCTGGCTGGGATACTTAGAGTTGAATAAGGGGTGGTGAGACCAACTCTTTCCTTCCTGTCTTATTCAATGTACATTTTCATTTTGTTATAGTAAAAGCAGGCACTATGGTCTCTCACCTGATTCCTTATCTCCAGTGTTGGTAGTTTGGTACATGAATAGCTGCTCCACTTGGAGTGTCTATGAGGAAAGATTACCAGAGGATCTTACTTAGTTGCTGTCTTGATTCATCCCCCTATTCAGTCATTCTAGGAACACTTATTTGATTGTATTTGCTATGCTATGTTTCAGGCTTTTCTTAGTTTCTCTATTCATAATATTATAATGATATTTGTTATTTATTATAAAAACAATATATTTTCACTGGAGACAACTTAGAAAATGCAAAAATACAAATTAGAAAAAAAATACTTACAATCTAACTACCCAGTCATTGTGCTTTGGAGTATAGTCCTAGAGTGATAGATATTCACAATAGATGTATAGTTTTTTAATGTATACTTAACATATAGACAACTTTGATTTTAATTACCAGTACATTATGAACATTTTCCACTGTAATTGTTTTTAACTAAGACATATAATGACTTAGGTATTTGCCTTAATATGAATATACCAAAATATATTTGCATGTATTAGATATTTTCAGGTTTTGCTATTATAAAGTATGCCATGATTAATATCCTTATACATGTCTTGCAACTGAGTATTTCTTTAATATATATTTTTGAAGTCACACATACATTTGACAACTTCAGAGAAAATTTTTTGTCAAATTTCTCAATATTTCATTGATATTAAAATTGCATTTTTATTTCATATACTATCTTTCATTCATTTGATAACTTTGAATATTGAATATTTTCAGCTCTGAAATATAATTCTCTGGTTGTTCATTTATCCTTAATTTAAAATATTGTAATCATTCTTTAAATAGGTCTTTTATTGACAGACATTTTACTTAGTTTTTCATAGTTCATGCTGCTGTTGTAAATGGCATATGGTTGGGCAATACTGCATGACATATTCTTTAATGCAGACTGCCTTCTCTTTTTACTTGAATTTTTACATTTCTCTGCAGCTTATCCAACCAGGCCCTATGTAACAAGGAATAGTGTCCAGATGAAATGGCAAGGCTGCTCTACCAGGGCACTACATCTATGATTCACCTCCTCCATTTCTGTTTCTTTGCCTGTATCTTTTTCTTCCTCCTTTCTCATTGTTTTCTCTGCTTCTCCCCTCCCATTCAAAGCCACAACTGCCTTTTGGTTTGTACTAACTCCCCTTTACTTTGTGTGTCCTTTTTTTAAGTTATTTATTTATTTTTAAATTTTTTACAGACTACATTTTGATTCATTGTACACAAATAGGGTACATCATTTCATTTCTATGGTTGTGCATGATGTAGATTCATACCATTCGTGTAATCATACATGTACATAGGGTAATGATGTCTGTCTCATTTCACCATTTTTCATACCCTCCTCCATCTCATTTCCTTCTACATAATCTAAAATTCCCCCATTCTTCTCTCATTCCCCATCCCCCCACCCCCATTATATATCATTTACTTTCAAAGGTATTGTAGCATCTGTGACCCCAGGTGTGTTCACATAAATAGATAAGATCCCATTCAAAGAATCAGTAATTAATGTCTCCTCATTTGGGCAGACCAGAGACTCCTGGATGGTATATGCATGACTGCTTTTGGGTCAAGAACCAATCCTTGACCAAATTTTCTGTGCATAAAGAAAAGATATGTATTATAAGGTATGAAAAACTATGCTTTGCAATCTTTTTAAACAGGTGGTTGTAGATATATCAGGCCCTCTGATTGTGATGTTAATAAAGGATGTTGCACCGGGTCAGGTGGCCCATTCCTGTAATCCCAGCAGCTCTGAACGCTGAGGCAGGAGGATTGCAGATTCAAAGTCAGTCTCAGTAACTTAGTGAGCCCCTCAACAACCCTGTCTCAAAGCAAAAACTAAAAAGGAGTGGGGATGTGACTCAATGGTTAAGTGCCCCTGGGTTCCATCCCTAATACCAAAACAAACAAACAAAAAAATAAGATAGTAGTTTAGTGACATTTTTGCCATCTAATGAGTTGATAATTTGGATTTTTTTCTGTACTAACTGGTAAGAAATATTCTATTTTGTCTGACAGTGGTGTATTCTTATTTACATTTGCCTGAAAAAGATTTAATAATTTCTTTAATCTTTCTGACTTTGTTTTCCTTATTTTTGTGTATAAAACACATAGTTGTATTTATTTATGCAATGTATTTTTTTATCGATAAGAGTTTCATCTTATCTTTCTTCTCTTCTTTCATATATTATGATTGTCATGCTTTTTTGCATTTAATTTTCCAAAGTATGGTTGATTTCACATTTATTTGCCCCTCCTATGAGACAATTATACATCCCAACCCATTGCCATGTGATTTTCAGGAATGCCCTGTGAGAAGGGTATATATGTCCCTTCTCCATTGTTTTAAGGTATAGGCAAATGAATCAATTTGGTCAACATAATGCCCATGGACTATTTATACCTTATAACCGAGCAAAAACAGGAAAAAAGCTTTTATGTGTTCTAGTTCTTTCTTTATTCCCATTGAAAGGAGGAATATCTATTCTACATAGAGGCTGATCCTTCAGAAGTTATCCTGGAATGAAGAACATACAAGGAATAAGGAAGGAATAAGGCTAGGGAATATGCTCAGTAGAAGAGTATTTACTTTTTTTTTAATTTTTTTATCTGTTCTAATTAGTTATACATGACAGTAAAATGCATTTATGCATTTTGATAGATCATACATAAATGGATTGTAATCTCATTTTTCTGATTGTACAAGTTGTAGGATCACATCTGTCATGCAGTCATATTTGTACTTGAAGTAATAATGTATGTTTCACTCTACTATCATTCCTTTCCCCATACCCTTCCCCTCCCTTCACTCGCCTCTACCTAATCTAAAATAGCTCTATTCTTCCCTAGTGCCCCTACCTTTATTGTGAATTAGTTTCTGCATATCAGAGAAAACAATTCAGCCTTTGTTTGGCTTATTTCACTTAGCATGATATTCTCCAACTTCATCCCTTTACCAGTAAATGCTATCATTTCATTCTTCTTTAAAGCTGAGTAATATTCCATCATATATATATATATATATATATATATATATATATATATATGTATATGGTATGCTGAATGTCCTGGGTTCAAGTCCCAGCACAAAAAAAAAAAAAAGAAACATGGAGCAAAGACTCAGCTACCTAAGTCAAAATGTAACATGATTGGAAAGAAAATATTTGTTTCTGTAAGATATTAAAAGCTAAAAATGCTAAGAGCTTATCTTTTCAAAAACTCTGAGGGGCTGGGGTTGTGACTCAGTGGTAGAGCACTTGCCTAGCATGCGTGAGGCCCTGGGTTTGATCCTCAGCATCACATAAAAAATAAAATAAAGATGTTGTGCCTGCCTACAACTAAAACAAAATATTTTTAAAAATCTGATTAACTAGTTTTTCTGATTAACTTGGCTGTAGAAATAAGCTAAATACTTATTACATTTATTTTCTGATCCATTCAGCATAATTGAGCAGAGGAATTTAAACAATGATCTAAGGTCTATTTTTTAGGAATAAAGGACAAGGAAAAATGTCACCTAAACAGCCCATCCCCTATAATCTTGTCTCTGGGTAGAATACAACATCTGAGTATTCTCTTAGATACATGTGATAGAAAATGGATACATATTATGTTAGTTATGCACCTCAAATTGTTCTATTTGTTGCTGCCAATTTCTCATTTGCTTACATTTATTTTTTTATTTTTTTTGATCCATTGTACACAAATGGGGTACAACTTTTCATTTCTCTGATGTACACAAAGTAGAGTCACACTGTTTGTGTAATCATACATGTACATAGGGTAATGATGTTTGTCTCATTCCATTATCTTTCCTTCCCCCAACTCCCTCCCCACCCCTCATTTCCCTCTACACAATCCATCTGTCCTCCATTCTTCCCTTACCCCCTCCCCTCTCCCCATTGTATATCATCATCCACTTACACCCGAAGGACTTAAAATCAGCATACTACAGTGACACAGCCACATCAGTCTTTGTAGCAGCTCAATTCACAATAGCTAGATTATGGAACCAACCTAGATGTCCTTCAATAGATGAATGGATGAAGAAACTGTGATATAGATACACAATGGAATATTATTCAGTCATAAAGAAAAATAAAATTATGAAATTTGCAGGTAAATGGATGGAGTTGAAGAATATCATGCATAGTGAAATAAGTCAATCCCAAAAAACCAAATGCCAAATGTTTTCTTCAATTGATTATATTTAACAAGAATAATAATGTGCTTTGGTGTGGGTCTGTTGTAATTTTGTATATTTGGAGTTCTATAAGCCTCTTGTACTTGGTTTTCCATTTCATTCTTCAGATTTGGGAAATTTTCTGATATTATTTCATTGAATAGATTGTTCATTCCTTTGGTTTGTTTCTCTAAGCCTTCCTCAATCCCAATAATTCTTAAATTTGGCCTTTTCATGATATCCCATAATTCTTGTAGATTCTGTTCATGATTTCTTACCATCTTCTCTGTTTGGCCAACTTTGTTTTCAAGATTAAATAATTTGTCTTCAGTGTCTGAGGTTCTGTCTTCCAGGTGTTCTATCCTATTGGTTATGCTTTCTATGGAGTTTTTAACTTGGTTTATTGTTTCCTTCATTTCAAGGATTTCAGTTTGTTTTTTTTTTTCAGTATCTCTAACTCTTTATTGAAATGATCTCTTGCTTCCCATATTTGGTCTTTTAACTGTTGATTGGTGTGATCATTTAATGCCTGCATTTGCTCTTTCATCTCCTCCTTCAATGCCTGCATTTGCTCTTTCATCTCCTCATTTGCTTCTCTGATTGTTTTAATTATGTACATTCTGAACTCCCTTTCTGACATTTCTTCTGCTGTGCCATCATTGGGTTTTATTGATGTAGTATCTAGGTTTGTTTGGGACATTTTCTTCCCTTGTTTTCTCATATTGGTCAGATGTCAGTGGGAATCTGAGATATTGCAGATTTCCTCTATTGGCTTATAATGTCCCTGTAGATTTCCAGTGTATCACCTCCCAGCCTTCAGTAGCCTGAAGTCTTGGAGGAACTTGATAATGCAGTGCTTCTGAAGAAAGCTGCCCCTAGCCCCCTACTGGTTCCAGGGCTTGGAGCTGACTCTGAGCGGAAAGGCTCTCACTGGGGGCCTGCACCTTGCAGCTGGCCGTGTGGGGGGAGCCCACCGCCGGAGTGTGGAAGGCTACCTGGGAAAGACTCTAGCTGCCCTGCCCTGCTCTGATAAGCCACCCCTATCTGTGCCTGCCGCCCAGGCCAAGTTTCACCCAGTGGGGAAGACTCACCCCATGACTCTATTTTTGTCCAAGTCTCTCAATGCTCCCCTTCTTGAGTCCTGGGTTCTGGAGCGACTGGAGATGCAGTCACCCTCTAGGCCGCCATCTTGGATCGCCCCACGGAAAGAGCCTGCAATTTCTGAATCAAAAATATGTGGGCTGAACTACTGCAATACCAAGGTGTTTATATTCAGAAAGAGAAAAATTTTGTCTTCTTACCTTATTCATTCATAAAGCATGCTGTGGTAAGTAGTATCATAATTGTTACTGACCCTATTGGCCTACTTTACATAGGAAGTCAAAGTTTGTAGGTAGAGATTAAAATATTTTTTCACAAAGTGTCACCAATCAATAAAAATTTTCTTTAATTCCAGTTCACACATTAACATTTCTAAATCAAAACATAATACATAAAGCAATGCAGTCAAGATCATTTTTATCTCTTTCCCAGTGAGAAAATCATATATTTTTGGATGTTTCTCAATCACTTATCTAAATTCCAAGCTTTAATCTCCTAGAAAAAAATTTCTGTTGCTACATCTTTTGTTACTGTTTCTGTTTAATTTTTTTCTCATCTTCAGATATATGATTATCTTTACTGATGGATCTCTACCCTCTTTCTTCCACATTTACAATTTCTCATAATTTTCTCTTTCTATTTCCTCTCAGTCTAGTGGAGAAAACTCAAGTTTTCTTTCATCCTAAAGGGTTTTGCAATGTTTCTCAAAAAGTCCAGCTAAAATAAAGAATGGAAAGAGTAATGTTTTCTGTGTGGTATAAGAAAGCTTTTCATTGATGAAAGAATTTACTTTCAACTTTGTAATAAATACCTATTGGCCAGCAATTATTCTAAATTTGCCTAGTTTGATTTTCAACTGTCCTTTCAACTCTTTTCTCTAAACTTGCCATTCATCAAGTTTCTTTTCAATTTCAGGAGTCAAATTTACCTCTCTCTCTCAGTAAATATAGGAATTACCAGATAAAAATCCATTCGCCTTCATGACTCCAAGCCTACAAACTTACCAGCATCTTTACTTATTCATTTCCCCTTCACATTATAATGGAAATAGTGTCCATTTCCCCTTACTGCTACTGTTAGTCTCCTAACCTGTCTAATCTCTCTAACCCATGTCCACACAAATAACTCAAGGACAATTTATCACATATGCCACCTTTCAAATTTTCCTCTTCCTTAATCCTCATACCTAATCTGAGTCTTTGCTCTCTCAATCTCTGTTGAATAGCCTGCACAAAACAACATCATCTAAAATCTGAACCACTCTGATTGCCTTTGAGTGGTCTGATGTAATCTACTATTATATTCTCCATTGCTTCTCTAGATCACAGCCAGATGATCTTTCATATCCTTCAAAAATGCAGATCTGGTCTCAACCACTTAAAACTTTTTAATGCTTCCTATATGAAAAACTAAAATTGTTAGCATGTCTCTACTAGCCTCTTCAACCTACTCCTGTTCCCTGATTTGCTCCTCTTGGTCCTGGGATTTTCTGCATTCATTCCTGTGTATAGAATGTTCCTCCCATCTCTCTTCACTTCACTAATTCCTTCTCACCCTCCAGATTTCATTCATACCATCTTTCCCTAAGAAACATCCAGATGGTCCAACTGATATGGACTGCTCCCTGTTAGAATGGAAGTTCCAAAAGATTAGGAATATTTTATCCCAAACCCCCAATAAAATACAAAGAGCAAAGTGTGTCTCTATAAATATCTGTTGAATCATTGAGAATGGAATATATGGAAAGGAATCTTCAGTGGAAGCTGTTAAAACAAACATGGAAATGAGGAGAAACTCAATAGAGACTTCAGAGGTCAGGGAAGAAGAGCATTTCACAAAGGAAAGGAGACATAAATATGTCAAATGCTACAGAAAAGTCAAGTGGGTACATGGAGTTAATTTGGGGATAGCAGTTTCAGTGGAGTAATGAGGGCAGAATCTGAATTATAGAGGGGTAAGGAAACATGGAGACAAGGTATATAGATATATCATTAAGTCCGTTTGTCTCCAGGGAAAAGGAGAGAAATCAAGTGGTATATGTAAAAACGTGGGTTAAAAGGAGAGTCTTATTTTACTGTGGGAGAAAGATGCTTATGGTTAAATACTGATAGAAAAGAATCAGGGGAGTGGACATTTGAAGATACAAAAATTAAACTAACCTGTAGAGTCAGCTGGATATTATTTTTAGAGTCAGCTGGGTATTATTTAGTTTTCAGGAAAACTAAACCAGATTTGTCTGAAATGGGTTTTACTTCCAGTCACTCAAGATAGATCTTTAAAACCAAGAAAAACAATTTGTCATTTAAAGTATGGGAATAAAAATAAGGTAGTTACAAAAGCTATTACTGTTATCATGGTATAACTCATGACCTTGGTGGTCCCCCAACCTGGGATATCTCTGAAGAATTGGAAATAATTGAAAATTGAAGTTTTGAAATCTTTGAACCTGAATTATGACCTGAATACTTATGTCTCATATTTAAAAGTTATTTTAATGGGTTTAGTGTATAAATAATGCAATTTTTCCTGATTGGAAATTTCTGGAGCAGATTACTAATTGTTGATGTTGTTTTCATCCTATTCTAAAATTTATTACTGTTGAGTAGCTTGATAATGATACAAGAGAGAAGAGGACCAGGGTCAGAAGGGTCAGTGATAGCTCTAGCTGTTGCTGATTAACTGCAGGAGCTTACCTGTGCCATTTTGTATTTTTTGCCTTACCTCCCTCATATACAAAATGATAATAAGGTTTACTTTTTTAAATTTATTTTTATTGTAAACAAATGGGATACATGTTGTTTCTGTTTGTACATGGAGTAACAGCATACCATTTGTGTAATCATACATTTACATAGGGTAATGATGTTTGATTCATTCCATTATTTTTTTTCCTTCCCCCCCACCCCTCCCACCTCTCTTTGGCCTCTACACAGTCCCTCCTTCCTCCATTCTTGCCCCCCTCTTACCCCCCGTTATGTGTCATCATCTGCTTATCAGCAAGATCATTCATCTTTTAAGGTCTACTTTTGTCATAGAACTTACATTGTAAGACTCAAACATGTTCATGTGAATGCAAGCCCTTTTATTCTTAAAATGCCAAAATAAGTAGCTGGATAAGAGGACATGAAACCTCTGTGAAATTTGTTGTTCCAACCCTTTGTAGGCATGTGACTTTGAGCAGGCTCCTTAATACTTCTATTCCTCAGTCTTCTCATCTGAAAAATGGAAATAATGATCACTAGCTCCTGGAATTTTTCTTAAGATTAAATGAATTGTGAATGAAAGAAGAGAGCACACCAGCTAAAGTTGCCTTGATTTGATATTTGTTCTGCCTCTGAGTTTTGTTCTCTTATTTTTAATCAAGGGGAATATGACTTGACTTGAATGGTTTAAAGTCAGATGGGATTCAGACTCTAATGCATCAGACTTTTACAATGGTGGTATTTGATGGATTGTCCCCAGGCCAGGAGCAGCAGCATTGCTTAGGAGTTTATGAAGAATGCAGAAACTCAGACTCCAGTCCAGACTTATAAAATGAGGATATCCATCTTAACAAGATCCTCAGTTCACATGTACAGTCAATTTTGGAAATCATGGTTTAATAAACCAACCAATTGTTAGAAGTGGGTGCAAAGAGAGCAATGCCCACACACTGTGACCTGTGATGCCATTTCTTCCTGTTCCTTTCCTTTTGTCTTTAGTCCCCCAACTCTATTTTAATATGAAAATGAAATGAACCAAAGAGGAAAATAATAGAGGCAGAAGGTGAACAAGCTTCAATTACGTTTGAGAAGTAATTTTACACTAGGGTAAGTATTCACTCCTGAGCTGCCGTGTCCCTTTGTGTTATCACTCATTTAGACATTTCTGCCTTGAATAACACTATCAAAGTGGAGGCCTTCTTATCTACCCTATCCATCTGTTCTTTAACTCACTGTCATTGTCAAAGGTACTTACGAATGCACTGTGCTAAGAAGAATGTCCAGGTTACTGCTCATTAACAACTGAGGAGGCTACAATTCTGCAGATTCACCTGGTAGTTTTTCAGAGGTGACGGTGAAATGTTGAAAAATATTTAAGCAACACATTTATAACTTTTTAACAGGCCTTTAGAGGTATGTCATTTTTTTAAAAAGTATGCAGTTATAGAATAAAGTTGAGTCTGTTTCAGTAAATTCCAATAACAATCAAACCACATAGCCTGAGTCTACCATGAGCAGAAGTGTATAATTTTCCCTTTTTTTGTTGTTATTTGTTAAGCAATCTATTCAAAGACTGAGTTAGATTGGTGTTGGGGACACTAGTGATATTTCAGCAATGAAGTAAGTTTTCACATTGCTGATGAAAGGAAGGCAAGTCCACCTTACTTAAACCCAAGATCTATAGCCTTTTGCTAAATATCAAGAGAGTCATCTTGTCAGTGCTCCAAAGGAGACAGATTTACAAGTTATCCAAAATAAGTTAGAATCTTCTGGGCTTTAAAGATATGTCATGAAAATTAATGTATTAGCAAGGCTATCAGGGGAGTGTTATCACATGAGGTCCACAACATTTTTTAATTACTCTATTTTCTTCAATAGAATTCTCATAAATGGCAAATGACCCTTTAAGTACAACATCTAAAGTTTTGATTTATAGAAAACCAGATGTTAATGCAGTGTGATTTAAATGTCTTTGGGGGTAGCTATGATTTTGCAGGAGTATATATTGCGTTTATGTTGAGGCCTCCCACACAACTTTTAAAGATTTGTGTGTCCCTTGGAGATACAGGTAAGGGAATTATTGCTCTTTACTTCATGCTAACAGGCTCGATTTTTCAGTTTGTAATTAAATAACCCATAGTCAGTCATCTTAAGAGGCTACTAGATCTGGTGCTGTTCAAGCAAACCTCGAGGACGTTATGGCAAATAAAGGCTAAGAAGACGGTCATCTGAGAAATTATGATGATTAAATAGTCATACCCACCAGGGCTCTTAGAATACAGTTAGCAGGGATTGTGAGCATTTGAAAGAAACATGGATCCAGTCATTGGTAAATAAAGTCAAGGTTGAATAATGAATCTGTCTTATGATTTCACCACAAAATTTACAAAAAGGAAATGTATGAATGAATATTTTCAAAATGGTCAAAGGCAGGGAGGAAATATTAAACAAGCAAGTATGCCATAAATGACATTATTGTTTGTTTCACATTCTAAGTTAGATTGTGGACTGGTTCTGGATATAGATATGTCCTCTGCACAGATATTCAGGCTCAAGGTAAAATAAACTCATCAATCATTTTTAAAGTTCTCTATTGCTAATGTTTTCACATCTGGCTATTAGGAGAGCAAAATCCCAATGAATAAGGCTCTTTTATGCTTTATACCCTTCTGTTTTTGTCAGCTTTTTCACTGCTGGGACTAAAGGACCCAATCAGAACAATTTTAGGAGGAAAAGTTTATTTAGGGGCTCACAGTTTCAGAGGTCTCAGTCCATAGACAGCAGACTTCATTCCTCCAGGTTTAAGGGGAGGCAGGACATCATGACAGAAGAGTGTGGCAGAGGAAAGCAGCTCACATGGTGATTAGAAAGCAGAAGGAGACTGACTCCATTCTCCAGATACAAAATATATACCCCGGAGCCAGGACCCCAATGAACCACTTCCTCCAGCCACACCCCACCTGCCTCCAGTTATCACTCAATCCCATCAGGGATTAATTCACTGATTAGGTTAAGCCTATAACCCAATTACTGATCCCCCAAACCTTCTTGCATTGTCTCACACGTGAGCTTTTGGGGTATACCACATCTAAACCATAACACCTTCAAAAATAATAAGAAAATTCAAAGGAAACCAGAAGCTATTAGAGGCTGTTCTTAGAAGAAAGGAAGGGAGGAGGGTGGGTGGAAACAGGCAACTTGCACCACCTGATGCAGCTCATTAAAAATTAAGCCCATGCCTTCCAGAGTATCATCTCCAATTCATATCAATTTATGGTTAGACCATGTGGGCAACTATCTTAGTAATATGACTCAATTGGAACTGCAAACTGAGATCTGGCCTTAAAGCAACTCATTCTTTGGTCACAATTTTCAGAACTGCCATTTCAAAGTTTTTGAAGGTAACAACACAAATATTACACATATTCTTATTACAAAAGTAGTTCAGTGTTATAGGAGAATGTTTTGTAAAATATACACAAAGCAAAAATTATTTTTAATGTCACTATGGTAGGAGAGAACCACTACTGTTAACATTATCCCTTAATTTTTTTGTTACACACATATATTTTTCAAATATTTAGTAATGTAAATTCTCTTAACCATATATAAAAGGTTTCCTTATTATTGAATATTCTTCTATAACTTGATTTTTAACCAAATAGTATCCTATTGAATTAATTTATAATAATTTAATCTATTCTTAATTTTAGAATGTTTATATTTCTCATTTTTTACTGAGTTATTTGCCCCCCCAGGGGACATTTGACAATATCTGGTGAAATTTTGGTTGTCATAATAGGGGGAAGAGGGGAGATGACACTACCATCTAGTGAACAGAATTATAAGGTTTACAAAATTATTGAAGCCTAATGAAATCACTGGTTGTGCTTATGAAATGGAGATATTAAATTTATTTGTAAATCATAATACTGTTTTAACTCTAACAATTATTATTCAGAGTTTTTATTGAAAACATTTTAAGCATACAGATACAAATGCTTATAGTGACATGATTTTGAGGGAAAAAGACATAGCAAAGGAAAATTTTTCAAATATTTGTTTATAAAAATAATCTATCCATAGCATGATTTTCCCCTCAAAAAAATGTTATTTTCTCATTTATTTTTAATACCTTGCTTTTATCTTTAGGGAAAAAGTATGATATTGGTTATTTTTGCCTTATCTCTTGTTTCCTTGGTCAAGTTTGTAGAGAGTGTCAATTTAAGAACAAACTTTCTGTCTCATGATAGCATTTTGTATGTATATTTTCTATTCCATCATTTTCTACTTTTTTCTTTTTCTTTTTTTAACGCTTTCATTGAGTTTATTATGCTGTCTTATTTCTAACTTCTTGAGATTAATTTTATTAATTTTCTTCTTTTATAATACATACATTTAAAACTATTCCTTTCCATTTAAGTATTATTTAGTGCCATCTCACCTATCTTGGTTTAAAATGTTTATTATAATTACAATTATGATTATGATGATAATAAAGTATATATAAATTTATTTTTATACCTTCATCATGAACACACCATTTATTATAGTGATGTGCTCCATTTTTGGTAAGATATGTGTTTTCTTTAAAAGTCTATTTCATGCAATATTAATATATTTGCTTTGTTGAATTTGGTATATGCATGTTAATTTATTTTTATTTTATTTTCACCTTTTCTGTATCCTTATATGTTTTTCTTTTTTTTCTTATATATTTTTTCTATATCCTTAAATCTTTTTTCTTTTTATTGTAAACAAATGGGATACATGTTGTTTCTCTGTTTGTACATGGAGTAAAGGCATACCATTTGTGTAATCATAAATTTACATAGGGTAATGTTGTTTGATTCACTCTGTTATTGTTTCCCTTCCCCCCACCCCTCCCATCCCTCTTTTCTCTATATATAATCTTTTCTTCCTCCATTCTTGTCCCCCTGCCACCCCCTAATATATGTCGTCATCCACTTATTAGTGAGGTCATTCGTCCTTTGGTTTTTTGAGATTGGCTTATCTCACTTAGCATGATATTCTCCAATTTCATCCATTTGCCTGCAAATGCTATCATTTTATCATTCTTTATGGCTGAATAACATTCCATTGTATATATATATATATATATATATATATATATATATATATATATATTACAGTTTCTTTATCCATTCATCAATTGAAGGACATCTAGGTTGGTTCCACAATCTGGCTATTGTGAATTGAGCAGCTATGAACATTGATGTGGCTGCATTTCTGTAGTATGCTGATTTTAAGTCCTTTGGGTATAGACCAAGGAGTGGGATAGCTGGGTCAAATGGTGGTTCCATTCCAAGTTTTCTAAGGAATCTCCACACTGCTTTCCAGAGTGGCTGCATTAACTTGCAACCCCACCAGCAATGTATGAGTGTACCTTTTTCCCCACATCCTCACCAACACCTATTGTTGCTTGTATTCTTGATAATCGCCATTCTAATTGGAGTGAGATGGAATCTTAGGGCAGTTTTGATTTGCATTTCTCTTATTACTAGAGATGTTGAACATTTTTTCATATATCTGTTGATTGCTTGTACATCTTCTTCTGTGAAGTGTCTGTTCATTTCCTTAGCCCATCTGTTGATTGGATTATTTGTATTCTTGGTGTAGAGTTTTTTGAGTTCTTTATATATTCTGGAAATTAGTGCTCTATCTGAAGTATGAGTGGCAAAGATTTTCTCCCACTCTGTAGGCTCTCTCTTCACATTGCTGATAGTTTCCTTTGCTGAGAGAAAGCTTTTTAGTTTGAATCTGACCCAGTTATTGATTCTTGCTTTTATTTCTTGTGCTATGGGAGTCCTGTTAAGGAAGTCTGCAAGGTTATTTCAACATCTGAAAATCTATAAGTGTCTTTCACCATATCAACAGACTTAAAGTTAAGAATCACATGATTATTTCAGTAGATGAAGAAAAAGCATTCGATAAAATACAGCATCCCTTCATGCTCAAAACACTAGAAAAAATAGGGATAGTGGGAACATTGCTTAACATTGTAAAGTCCATCTACGCTAAGCCCATGACCAATACCATTCTATTTTTGGTTTTTAAGTTGGCTTGGTTTCTCCTTTGAGTGGTTTTTCTCTAAGGTATTTCTTCCCTTTGCTGACCTACATTGTTGTTTTTCATTGCCTCCTCATAGAATATTTTGTTGAGAACATTCTGTATTGCAGGCTTTCTATTTGTAAATTCTTTTAACTATTGTTTATCATGGAAGGATTTTATTTCATCTTCAAATCTGAAGGTTAGTTTTGCTGGGTATAGGATTCTTGGTTGGCAACCATGTTCTTTCAGAGCTTGAAATATGTTGGTCCAGGCCCTTCTAGCTTTTAGAGTCTGGGTTGAGAAGTCGGCTGCTATCCATATTAGTCTCCCCCTATATGTAATCTGATGCTTTTCTCTCACGGCCTTCAAAATCCTATCTTTATTTTGAATGTTAGGCATTTTCATTATAATGTGCCTTGGTGTGGATCTGTTGTGATTCTGTGCATTTGGTGTTCTGTAAGCCTCTTGTATTTGATTTTCCATTTCATTCTTCAGGTTTGGGAAATTTTCTGATATTATTTCATTGAATAGGTTGTTCATTCCTTTGGTTTGTATCTCTGTGCCTTCCTCAATCCCAATAATTCTTAAATTTGGTCTTTTCATGATGTCCCATAGTTCTTGGAGATTCTGTTCATGATTTCTTACCATCTTCTCTGTTTGGGCAACTTTATTTTCAAGATTAAATATTTTGTTTCCATTGTCTGAGGTTCTGTCTTCCAAGTGGTCTAGTCTGTTGGTGATGCTTTCCATTGAGTTTTTTATTTGGTTTATTGTCTCCTTCATTTCAAGGATTTCTGTTTGGTTTTTTTTGAGAATCTCTATCTCTTTGTTGAAATGATCTTTTGCTTCCTGCAGGTGCTCTTTCAGCTTATTGGTATTATCATTCATTACCTGCATTTGCTCTCTTATCTCATCCTTTGCTTCACGAATCATCTTAATCATGTATAATCTGAAGTCCTTTTCTGACATTTCTTCTAACATACTGTCATTGGATTCTATTACTATAGAATCTAGATTTGTTTGGATCAATTTCTTCCCTTGTTTTTTCATGTTGTTCATGTATCTTCCCCTCTAGCAGTGCAGATCTGGGATATCACAGATTTCCCCCTATAGGCTTATAGTGGCCCTATAGTTTTCCAAAACCCTTTCTTTAAGGGGAGATCAACATTAGCAGTGCCAAAATCAGACACTATGCAATCCTAGATCAAATAGCCCCTATTGGGACAATAACAAAATTGTCATAATAAACAAAATGAGTTCAAATATTATCTTCAGTAAAACAGTTTTGCAATAAGGTCTGCAGTTTCTAATGGAGGATAAAGAGGATGCAGAGGGATGTAGAATGTGGCTGTTAATGGGATAAGAAAAGAAAGTAAAGAAATAAAAACTTAATTTTATTTTAAAAAGGAGAAGAAAGAAAATCTACTATATAACAGTCATATACTAATGAAACCTCCCAGTGTTCAGTAGCCTGATGCATGAGAGGTACCTGACAATGAGCTTCAAGCCTCCAGCAGGCTCGCAGGATGGGATTTGCCCCACCCAAAGATCGGAGCTACGGCTTCCAGGATTATCCAAGATGGCTGCTCTGGCTTCTAAATGTGTTGGCAAATGGGGAGCTGCAGCTCAGGGGTGGAGGTGATCAGTTGGAGGTCCTGGAGATGTGATGCAGTTGGTCCGGCAGGAGTCCTGGAGGTCGGGTGTGTTTGGTGTGGTTGTGGGATCCTGGAGGCCGGGTGCAATCAGTCGGTCTGGGGTCCCGGTGATAGGGTGCAGTCAGTTGGTCTGGGGGTCCTGGCGGCAGGGAGCAGTCAGTCGATGTGAGGGCCCCAGAGGCAGGGAGTGATCGGTCGGGCTGAGGGATCCTGGAGACGGGGCTCAGTCAGTCCGGCCAGGGGTCCTATGGGGCCTGGCTGTTGTCTCAAAATGGCAGCAGCCACATGTAATCAAACCTGCAGGTACTGTAACAGTGAACTTCCAGGCAACAGCAGGTAGCTGGTGCTCCACTGGCGGTTGGCGATCAGTTTGCTCCCAATATCATTCTAAATGGTGAAAAACTGAAAGCATTCCCCCTAAAACCTGGAACAAGGCAGGGATGCCCTCTTTTACCATTTCTATTCAACATTGTCCTTGAAACTCTAGCCAGAGCAATTAGACAAACCAAAGAAATTAAAGGAATACGAATAGGAAAAGAAGAACTCAAACTATCCCTGCTTGCTGATGACATGATTATATATTTAGAGGAACCCAGAAATTCCATCAGAAAACTTTTAGAACTAATAAGTGAATTCAGTCAAGTAGCAGGTTACAAGATCAATACTCATAAATCCAATGCATTTTTATTCATGTGATGAATCTTCAGAAGGAGAAGTTAGGAAAACTACCCCATTCACAAAAGCATCGAAAAAAATAAAATACTTGGGAATCAATCTCACAAAAGAGGTGAAAGACCTCTACAATGAGAACTACAGAACACTAAAGAAAGAAATTAAAGAAAACCTTAGAAGATGGAAAGATCTCCCATGTTCTTGGATAGGAAGAATTAATATTGTCAAAATGGCCATACTACCAAAAGTGCTATACAGATTCAATGCAATTCCAATTAAAATCCCAATGACGTACCTTACAGAAATAGAGCAAGCAATCATGAAATTCATCTGAAAGAATAAGAAACCCATCCTTAGCAGGAAGAGCAAAGCAGGGGGTATTGCAATACCAGATTTTCAACTGTACTACAAAGCAATAGTAACAAAAATGACATGGTATTGGTACCAAAATAGACAGGTAGATCAATGGTACAGAATAGAGGACATGGACACAAACCCAAATAAATACAATTTTCTAATACTAGACAAAGGGGCCAAAAATATGCAATGGAGAAAAGATAGCCTCTTCAACAAATGGTGCTGGGAAAACTGGAAATCCATATGCAACAGAATGAAATTAAACCCCTATCTCTCACCCTACACAAAACTCAACTCAAAATGGATCAAGGACCTTGGAATCAGACTAGAGACCCTTCATCTTATAGAAGAAAAAGTAGGTCCAAATCTTCAACATGTCGGCTTAGGATCAGACTTCCTTACATTTTTTATGAATTTGTTTAAAAGAACATATAGTTGGACTTAGTTATTTTTCTGTCTGATGATCTTTGCCTTTTAAGTGGAACAGTTAATATATCCAATTTAATGTAAATTTTGGTAGATGGGGATTAGATATATCTATATTTCATAATCTTATCTCTTTCTTACCTGATTTTAACTTCTGTTTCTGTCCTTCCTTATCTTTTTTGGGTGTTGTGTGTTAATATATTCATCTTTTCATTGTTTTTCCATTAACGTACTTGAAAACTATGTAGTCTTTTTCTGATCCATTTGATACCATGAAGTTACAGTAATTTATCAAATTTATCAATTCATAAAATTAACCAATGCTTTGAAATTCCTCCTGGAAATCTATGAAACTGTCACATTCTTTCCCTTCTTTCTTCTTTACTCTGTGATAAATACATGTTAAACCTTCACATAAAACCTGATATATCCCTTAACCTCTCTTTCATATTTTATACCTCAAAAGAAAATGTATGCTGCAAAGACATCCTGCTTTATAATTTATTCAGAATTAGCTGTAATTTACTAATTTTTGCTTTAGTCATATCTGTTGAGACACTTCTAGAAGTTTACTTGATTATTTTTAAAACCTGTTAGGTGTTTTAAATATCTGTACCTTGTTGATATTTTCAGAATTGTGGATTTTTAAAGTATTATAAGCATAGTTTATGGCTAAGATGGCATCATCAAAGCCAATTTACACTTCCCACTTAAAAAGTAAATTTTGGACAAAATATATGAAGCAAAAGCTTTCAAACATTATGCAACAGCACGGTAAAGCAAATCACATACAAAAGCATATTAAAAAGATAGTGCACCACCATCAGTTGGGGTTCATCCCAGGGATGCAAGGTTGTTTCAACATATGGAAATCAATAGATGTAATTCATCACATCAATAAAGACAAAAATCACATGATTATCTCAATAGATGCAGAAAAAGCATTTGACAAAATACAGCATATGTTCATGTTCAAAACACTAGAAAAACTAGGGATAGTAGGAACATACCTCAATTGTAAAGGCTATATATGCTAAACCCAAGGCCAACATCATTTTAAATGGAAAAAAAATTGAAAGCATTCCCTCTAAAAACTAGAAAAAGACAGGCATGCCCTCTTTCACCACTTCTATTAAACATAGTCCTGGAAACTCTAGCCAAAACAATTAGAGAGAAGAGAGAAATTAGAGGGATATGAATAGGAAAAGAAGAATTCAAAGTATCCCTATTTGCCAATGACATGATTCTATATTTAGAAGATCCAAAAAATTCCACCAGAAAACTTCAAGAACTCATAAATGAATTCAGCAAAGAAGCAGGATATAAAATTAACACCCATAAATTAATTACATTCCTATACATCAGTGATGAATCAAATGAAATTAGGAAAACTATCCCATTCAAAATAGCCTCAAAAATTAAAGTATTTGGGAATCAATCTCACAAAAGAGATGAAAGACCTCTACAATGAAAACTACAGAACACTAAAGAAAGAAATTGAAGAAAACCTTAGAAGATGGAAAGATCCCCAGTGTTCTTAGGATAGACAGAATTAATATTGACAAAATGACCATGGTATCAAAAGCACTATACAGATTTAATGCAATTCCTATTAAGGTTCTGATGATGTTCTTCACAGAAATAGAAAAAGCAGTCATGAAATTCATTTGGAAAAATAAGAGGCCCAGAAGAGCCGAAACAATCCTCAGTGAGAAAAGTGAAGCAGGAGACAACATAATACCAGACATTAAATTATACTACAGAGTTATAGTAACAAAAATGGCATGATATTGGCATGAAAACATAGATGGAGACCAATGGTACAGAAGACACAAAGACAAACCCACATAAATACAATTATCTCATACTAGACAAAGGCACCAAAAACATACATTGGAGAAAAGATAGCCTGTTCAACAAATGGTGCTAGGAAAACTGGAAATTCATATGTAACAAAATGAAATTAGACCCCTATCTCTCACCCTACACAAAACTCAACTCAAAATGGATCATGGACCTACGCATTAGACCAGAGAGTCTGTGCCTAATAAAATAAAATGTAGGCCAAAATCTCCATCACATTGGCTTAAGAACTGAATTTCTCAACAAGACTCCTAAGGCACAAGAAGTAAAATTAATAATCAATAAATGGAATGGTATCAAACTAAAAAGATTCTTCACAGCAAAAGAAACAACCAAGAATGTGAACTGAGAGCCTACAGAATGGGAGAAAATCTTTGCCACTGCACCTCAGATGGAGCATTAATCTCCAATAAATATATATACCAAAAAAACTTCACAAAAAAACAAATAACCCAATCAAAATAAGGGCAAAGGAACTGGAAACTCACTTCACAGAAGAAGAAATAGTATAGGTCAACAAATATATGAAAAAATGTTCAACATCATTAGCAACTAGAGAAATGCAAATTAAAACTACACTGAGATTTCATCTCAATCCAGTCAGAATAGCAATGATCAAGAATACAAGTAACAATAAATATTGACAAGGATGTAGGGAAAAGGGTACACTCATGCATTGCTGGTGGGACTGCAAACTGGTATAACCACTCTGGAAAGCAGTATGGAGATTCATCAGAAAACTTGGAATGGAATCGCCATTTCACTCAGTTATTCAACCCCTCAGCATATACCCAAAGGACTTAAAATAAGGATACTATAGCAACACGGCCACATCAATGTTTATAGCAACTCAATTCACAGTAGCTAAGTCATGGAACCAACTTAGTTGCCTTTCAACAGATGAATGGATAAAGAAAATGTGATATATATATAAAGAATATTACTCATCCATAATGAAGAATGAAATTATGGCATTTGCTGGTAAATGGATGGAACTGGAGACTATCATTCTAAGTGAAATAGGCCAATCCCAAAAACCAAAGGTCAAATGTTCTCTCTGATATGTGGATGCTGACTTACAATAGGCAGGGCAGCAGGGAGGCAGTGAGAGTGAAGGTTTACTGGATTGGACAGGGGGGAATGGGGCAAAGGGAGGGAGGATGGGAATGAAAAGACAGTAGAATGAATTGGATATAACAAATAGAAATACAAAAAATCTGAGATGAAAAATACACTGGGTGGAATTAACAGCAGAGTAGGACACTTACTGCAGAATAAAAGAGTATTGGGCCTGAAGATAAAGTAATAGAAACTATCCAAAATTAAACACAAAGAAACACTTTTTAAAAAATAGTCAGAATCAGGGGCTAAGGAGATAGCTCAGTTGGTAGAGTGCTTGCCTCACAAACACAAGGCCCTGAGTTCAATCCCCAGTACTGCAAAAAAAAAAAATAATCAGAATCAGTTATAGACAACTGCAAGTGACGAAACGTATGTGTAACTGAAGTCCCCAAAGGAGAGGAAAAGGAGTAGGGGATTCATTTCACTAAGTAATGGGAAACTATTTTTGAAATTTGAATTTTTAATTATAAACTACAGATTCAAGATTCTCAGTAACACTCACAGATAAAAACTATAAAAAAGCTAACATATATCATGAATCAAAATGTTCTAAAAAAGACACAATGTGTACAGATGAACAAACAATGATGACATACTTCTCATGAAAACAGTGTAAGCAGAAGATAATGAAAACCTGTCCTTAAAATACTGAAAAGTTAATGCCAACCATCGTGGGATTGAGATGAGGAAGAAAGGTTTATACTTATCCTGAGGATCCCAGTTCAACAAAAAAAGAATGTCCACTCTAATTCCCACCTAAAATGAGCATCAAAATTTTTGCCATTTTTTGTTCCCTTTTCCCTATAGAGTCTTTAAATAAATGTTTGTTAACCTGTACTGATAAATTCCCAGAATAAAGGGATATTCAGTACTGTCCTTATCTCTCTGGATTCCTTAAGATTTTTTTTGGTTATTTTGTACTATTTGATAGCACTTTGATATACTTAGTTTGTTTTCAGTGGAAGGATGGTCAGAACAACCTATCCTCTTCATATTTCTGACAAGGGAGTCAGTAATTTTCACGTTCACTCTACATTTCATTACAAAATATTGTAAATGTTTTAGTACTTAAAGGTCATAGCTTCTATAATTTCTCAAATTCATAATTTCCAATAACATAGAAAGTTGAATATACCATAAAAACAATATATGAAAACCAATGTAACATATATGTCAATTTCCATTCCTCTGTGATATATGACTACATTCTACAGGGACCTTACCAACTGGGTGTGGGTAGAGCAATCTAACATGTGGGGAGGGTACATTATCAATAATTAAATTAAAACTTCATTAGGCTTCAATTACTTCTCATTTTGGGTTAAAAATAAAATAATAGTTTTTAACATTATCTACTAATCTCAATGGATCATATTGCTAAAAGTTGAACCATATGAAATTCTTTTAAAAATAGAAGTTACTGAATATTGACAATTTCATGTGGTTCTGCTTAACTCAGACCATTTTTTATGTAAATATCATTTTTATTATTAAGTGTAAATCCAACAATATTTTTAATACTTTATTTGTTTTGATTCATTGTAAACAAATGGGGTACAACTTGTTTCTCTGGTTGTACATGAAGTAGAGCCATACCATTTGTGTAATCATACATGTACATAGTGTAATGAAGTTTGTCTCATTCTGTTATTTTTTCCTTCCCCACACCCCTCTCACCCCTTTTTTTTCCTCCATACAATCCATCCTTACTCCATTCTTGCCTCCTTCCTACCTCCCATTATGTATCATCATCCACTCTTCAGAGAGATCATTCGTCCTTTAAAAGTTATTAATAAAATCAAATGAGCATAAAATAATTGGGAAGCAAAATTTTGATTCCAACATTTAGTTACCCTTGGAGCTTTGAGACTAATTATCACATCTGAAACTCTGGAGTTTTGGAATATTTAAACACAGTGACTTTCCTAAAATGCTTACCAAATTCTGGCACAGCAGGAAATTGGTATCACACAATGGTTAAGATGGTTGTCATGGGCATTGGCCAACTATGGAATTAAATGCTGACTCATTCACAAAATGAGTCCCTTAGGTTAAATTCCACCACAATTCTGTGCCTCAGTTTCTTCATCCATGAAAGAGGGATAATAATAATACTCACACTTAGTGCTGGAATAAAAATTAAATGCATATCTTATAAAATGTTTAGAAAACCGTCTGGCACATAGTAATCAAATAGGTATTCTAATTTTTATATAGCAGAATGTCATTAAAAGTTGACAGCTCTCCTCCACACTCTTCAAGTGGACAATAAAGCAATTCAACAACTAATGGACTAGAAGACAACAACATTGAAAGAAACAGATGACAGGAACTCCAGTCATGATGGACAAAACATTCAGACTTATAAGAAGGCAGAAGACTATAACTGTGGCCTTTATTTGTGAATGTAGAAAATGAACAGGCAGATGAGTAAAATCTACCTTAAATATCTCCATTGTGTGTCAGGTAGAAAGCAAAGTAGCTGCTTTAGTTACTTGGAGTTTTTTAGTAACACACTTCATTTTGTCAATGTAGAAATTTGGTGAACTGAATTGTTAAAATCCTCTATGTTCCTTCTCCACATGTCTTCTGCTTCAAGGAAAATGTGGCATAAGGGGTTCACAGCTAGAGTTACTATCAAAAGCTAGGCAAGCAGAGAAATATTTATGCTACTATGGCATTCTGCAGTTATGGAGCACAATAGAACCTTTAGGTCAAATGTTAAATCCTACAATTAGAAGTGTATGCCTCAACTTTGCCTAATAACACACATGTCTTTGCAGTTTTGTAACCTCTCTGAGAAGGTCCCATATTTTCTTGGTTTATGGTGCTCTTAGTTTCCACAGTAATTTTTTTCATGGCTCCCTTGGCTAAAAGAAATACCTAATAGTTTTATTTATTAATAATTAACTAGATATATAGTTAGATTCAAACTGTTTAATAAGTATTTATATCCTATCAATTTAGCCACTTGAAAAAATAAATACTCATAAATTATAAATTATTTAATTTTAAATAATCACACTTACTTACAAATGGAATATGTAAATAACATTTGAACTTATTCAAATAATTGTTCATGGTGTACAGATTTCTTTGTATGGATCTAAACATCACAGTCTAACTTTCAGATTGTTTTTATTGAGAAGGAGTCTAGATGATGGAATTTGAATGAGTAAATGTAAGAAGCTACAACATCATCAAATATTTATTGGGATTTTATTGTATGTAAAAGAATTTGAGGGAGGGGAAAAAATTATATGATCCTCAAGAAGTTCAGAGTATTTGGCTAAATCATTCATACATATGTGATCTGATTATGTCACTTTCTTATTGAACTTTATTAATATCTCCCCTGTATCTTTGCTAGGAGGTATTTCACAGTTTGAGTTCCCTGTCTTTTTCCTGCTCATCCTCTATTTCTGATGCTGTATCTCGCACCCTGCCTCCCAGCTCCCTATATTCAAGTATAACCATCTCACCATTACCGTGATAAGCTCTATGATTCCCAATTCCATGCTATTACCCATGGTGTTTCCTATCTGGTGGAACACATTCCTCCATTGTTCACCTAAAATCTTCCCTTTTGTCCTTCTATCCTAGCTCAAATAGAGTTCTTAGTGAAATATTTTCCTATCATTTCCATGACTATTCCTCCCCTTTCCGGAAAAATTACCTATTCTCCTGTTTCATCTCACAGTATACAATACATAGGCATGTGTTATGGTTAGTATTCTATAAGAAAAGAATCACTAAGATGGATAGGTAAATAAATGAAGATAGATAGATGTAGATGGAAAAATCGATAGATAAATGACAGACTAAGAGACATACATGAGATATCTTAAAGGAATTTGACCTTCTACAATTATGGGAAATATGTCTTAACAGTCTGTGTGAGACTGTGAGCCTGTTATTTCTGTATCTGGTACTGAAGTGTGAAGTCTGCAGATAAGTCAGCCAAAATGGAAGATATTATGGAAAACATGGACAAAGTAGAATCTGCAAAGCTAAGCTATAACCAATGAGAACTTACTAGAACCTAGGATGATCTCTCACCTCCTTAAGCTTCCAACATTGATAATAGCAGTATCTTGAAGGAGAATCTGGTGTTCAATCCCCATGAAGCTAAATATTCATCTAGCCTGAGAAAAAAGTTGCAGGACAAGCCAAAAGCACTTTCAGCCCAACTGATGCTCCACACCAACCCTACAAACTCACAGAGAAGCTTATGTGAACTGCAATGCAGCTTCTCTCCTGACACCTAACATTTACAGCACAAAATGAACATGGTATCTGCTCTACTCCTACATTTCAAATTTTACACAATATGTCTCTTGTGGCCCACGCTAACCCCAAAATTGTGCAGAAGAGGAAATTCTGGGAAATATAATTTCAACTTGGCTAAGGATACACAACACAAATCCATCACAGCCTAGAGGAGCACTTATTCCACTGCCAGTTATTTAGGTACCTGTCTCTAACCTGAGACAACAGGAGTTCCTGGAGGGCAGGGACCATGTCTTACTCATAACATATCCCTAGTGCTTAACAAGACCTGACACATAATAGGGACTCAAAGATGTCTGTCACATAAGGAATGAAGAATGAATAGGATAATATGATTAACACCATCTGACAGTACACTGTAAATACTAAATGTTTGGCCAGGTAACAAGGTGATAAGCAGGAAGAATCTCCTATATTTTCCAAAATCAAAAAGTTAATGTGCCTAATCTCTTTAGAATGAGTGAGACCTATTTAAACCTATCAAAATTTTATAATACACATATATAGAACTTTCAAATTTATTGTGTTCATAGAGTTTATCTAATTGGATGAGTTATTGTTTAGCTAAGCATACCTAAGTTACCACTTTTCTGGATATATATTGCAAAAAAAATATTTTTAGGCAGGTTTCAATTAAATTGCAAATATAAAAATGTTGATTCACTAATTACCAATTTTATGTTTCTTTTCATTGATATGCTTAATATTTTAGAATCTGCTAGCACAGAAGTAAATGAAGATAAATGTTTCCAACCTATCTGTGTTTTCACTTCTATTTGTCACAACAGCTCTTGGAATAAGTTCTCTGTTTCTGCTCTCTTTGACCTGTTTTAAGCCCCAAGACATGATATTATCATCATTCCATGATTTTTAGTCTCCAAAGCATCATTGTTTATAGGCTACACCCATCTGTAAGCATATCATTAATAGCTTACAGCAGGACAGAGCCCTAACTCTATGTAAAATGAGTCCTTCTTAGAGAGGCCTTAAAAGTAGATAATTCCTTACAAGTAAACTTATTTTCTGAAATTTCTGTCCCTGTGTTTTCCAATAAAGGAGGAAACTAGAATTTAATGAGTGATAGCCATGTCATGGATACTGGTTATAAGACAGTTGTTCTTACTCTCATTTATAGAAAGAATATTTAGGACGAGTAATGTTAATATCTGCTTAGGACTAAACAGCAAATAAGTTACAAAACCTAGAATTTTAACCAGAATTAAAACCAGTTAAAAATGGCAAAGCTCTTACTGCCTTAATTATGTCATAATGCTTCCTGGTCTATGATTACTATACAAGAGTTTAAATATTTAGAATGAATTTTAGAGAAGCATATCAATTCCTTTCCAGGTGTTTTGCATTAACCTTAGGCATAGTCATCTTTTATTCATTTTTTGAGTCCACAAATATTTATAGAGTGCCTAATATGTACTAGTCACTTCTCAAGATGCTGGAAACTGACGAACCAGAAAAAGTCTTCCATTCCAGTGAAGAAGACAGATATAAGTACAGAAATTTAAAAAGTAGAATAAAGTGTCAGTTAACTAAAAGCAAATCAGAGTTAAAGAGTGAAGGGTGATAGAGGTGGGGAGATCAAAATAGGGTTTATAAATAAATGGTAATGGAGGTGGCTGTAAATATTAATAGAATTATAATACATTCTCTCATTATATTGAACTAAAACTAAGGGTATTAAAATAAATGATATTACAAACAATATTCTTATCTATGTTCACTTGCTTTAAGAACCAGTATTAATTGATATTATTAAGAAATCATCATTGAAAAGAATTGGGAAAAGTACAATTTTAGAGTGATAATAATGAAAAGTCTTTCAAGACTTGTATTGACCTGTCAGTACTCTGCCTCCGGTATCATCTTAGATCATATTTAAGTGTGGGAACTCTGACTTTCCAAGATTAGAGATTTTATTTCCCCCCTTTGCAACTGTCTCCTACTGATCCAGTCCTAAAATATGATTCCTTTATAAAAATATTTAAAGATACTTTCTTTCTACTTCTGTTCCAAATGACAGACTCCTGAAGAGTTAGACATGCTTTTCCTTTTTTCTTTCCTTAACATTCTTAATATTAGCACACAAAACCACATATGAATTAAACATTATTTCATTATGAGTGGGTTTAAAAGGGATCAGCAAGGAAAAGAAAACGTAACCTTGACAAACTGTAAAGGAAATGAGATTGAAGACAATTCGTAGTTTAATATTGTTTACCAAGAAGGCAATAGAGCAAAGTGATCAAAACTCAGGTGAGTTTTAAAGTCAAATTACCTACATTCAAATCCCCGATCTCTTGGCAACTTGATGTATGAATTGAGTTAATTACTAAGTTTTGTGTTCCTCATATGTGAAAGGTCTTCATGATTGAACATGGCTCATATGTTAATTCTAAAGAGTGAAAATGATTGCAGGAAAGAATAAGAAACAGCAAAGGGGAATGGGGAAATTAGGACAGACAAAAACAAATAAATGTATGATTTTAAGGTGAAGTCCCACTCTCAGTCTGATCCCATGGTGAGCTTGGGAACATATATTACACTTCAGACTGGTCATTCTGTAAAGTGAGGAACCTGAGTTTTTATACCACCTCATCCATCAGTCACTGGATAGGGGATGGGGTAGGGCATAAACTCTTAGGCATTCCAGACCTCTTTAGGCAATACCTTGAAGAAGGTTATTGGTGAGAGCAGCATAAGACAAAGCAAACAAAAGATGAACCAGGCGGGGCACACAATAAGTAAAGGAGGGAATCTGGATGTGGCACCAATAGTGTCTGACACATAGCTCTTTCTCTAGGAACCCCCACTATTTAAATTATTTTATTCCCAGCTCTCCCTACACAACCCTATTACTTCTTGTTTCTGGGAGTACCAAGTGGAATAGGTCTTGGAAGTCCCTTGCTACAGTAAATAACATTCTAATTTATAGTAGTAACCAGAGCACCTTCTGGTCTCAGCCTGGAACAATACCAGCATACCCTACAGAGCCCTCCTAAGACTGACATCCCTTCTGTTGCTGCCTATATAGGTGCAGTGACCTGAATTCATTTCCAGAGAGTGCCACAATCCTTGGGAAGGCACTTTGCCACTACTCCTGCCCGACTCCAACATCTTCCCTACCTTTACAGTTGATTTCATGGTGATTATTGCCTCTTCTAACCAACAATAGCCTATACAACTTTTCAAGTCTGGCCACCTTCTGACCATGCTGACTTTGGACACTTAGATGGTCATTTGCCTAGTCTCTTATTTAAGTAGCTGCCCAATACTTCTGCCCAAATCATAATCTCATTCCACTCTAGTGGTTCCACTAAGGAAAAAGAAATTGCCTTTGTCCTTTCTAATTAAAAATTTAAAAGCTCTGTCTCCTTCTCTAATGTTCTTGTCATTCCACATGGAGTTGCCTCATCAATATCTCAGGATACCAAAATCTGTCACCCATGCCTTCTGTTTCACAGTTGGAATCTGTCTTATAGACTGTCTATTCTTATTGTCAGAAAACATCCCAGTATTGAAAAACATCTTGTGTTCAAAATTTGTCATTATTTTTAAATATATATTTTGCTCATACTTTTTAAAAAACTGTATATGTATACAGTATTCAATGACATTTTCCACCATGCCATTATTTTCTAGCATAAAATTAGAAACTTCCTTATAGTAAATAAGAAAGGAACTGTTCCATAAGGGAAACTTATCGTGTAATTAAAATGTTGAAAGGAGAAGTCCTATATGAAAATTCTCCTTGAATCCTGACATTGTCAGAAATAGGCATCCATGGATAGATTGATAAATTTAGAAATATTAGTAGATAGATGATTTATTACATTTATTATAACAATTTACCTTGTCATACTTTGTTGGTCATTTATTACTCAATATTTGTTTAGCCTCTACTACTATGCAAGACTCCTAAGAAAAAAACACAATGAAGAAACAAGAACTGCCTTCAAGGCTTCATAGTCTAGTAAGAAAGAAAGACATAAAATAATCATTATAGTACAATGCAAAGCGTTCTAATAAAGACAAAATATAAGGGCAAGAGGTAAGAGTACCGAACATTGGCAACAACTAATTTTCTCTTCAATTTGCACCATACTCTGTTCAGTTAGTAAATTAATGATTGATCCTGATTCAAGTCAGCCTACCCAGGCTGTTAGATCCCTCTTCCTTGTGACTTTATTAGAATCACCACACAATCCTGTTTTGCTTTGCCTGTCTATCTTCTTGACTAAACTCTTAACTCCTTGAATACAGGATTTGGTCTGATCATCTTTGTATCCAAAGCACCGTGCATAATTTTGGAACATTGTTTAGTCTTCAATAAATGTTGTTAAATGAATGAATAAACAAATGAATGAAATGAACCAAGGATAGCAAAGGAAGAATTTTTTTCAAAGTTTTTATGTAAAAATGCACATTTAAGATGCTATAGATGACCTATTGTCCAACTAAAATTTTGAAATTCCAAGTGAGGTAGAGAGGATAGCTTAATTTCATGGGCTGAACTCAAAGTTTCTTATCTTAACATCAGACTTTGCAGATTTGACAAACCTATCTCCATCCACCATGCTAAGTCTCTCTGCAGACAGAGAACAGTTAAACCTTTCAGAACAATTTGTAAGATGCATTAAAAGAATTGAATATTTCCTATATCAAAAAATGAGCGTTTAAACACTTGTTGGGTCCAATTCTGGTAATGTTTATTTTTTTTTGAAAAATCATCTAGAAGGTTATTATTTGCTGTCTCTGCAGTGTCATTAAATAACTGCCACCTCAGCCTATTGTAAGCAATTATGGTAAGTTTTAAAAGCAAGCAGCAGTGTGGGGATGTGATTCTCCTGGTTCTCTAATGCAGCTTAACTTTTTGCTTTAGTACCTTGAATCCATTTTTGTCACTCTTGGTGGACTGTCTAAAGATATTTTTAGCAGGGCATGGTAATGCATGCTTGTAATCCCAGTGACTTGGGAGCCTAAAGCAGGAGGATCGCAAGTTCAAGGCTAGCCTCAGCACCTTAGCAAGGTCCTAAGCAACTTAGTGAGTGAGACCCTGTCTCAAAATAAAAATTAAAAAGGTCTTGGGATATGGCCTAGTGGTTAAGCACCCCTGGGTTCAACCCCTGGTACCCAAAATAAATAAACAAAATAAAATAAGGATATTTTGAGACTGAGTTTTCTACTGCTGATTTTCAGTTATTCAGATATTTTTCTCTTTTGAAACATAGTCTAAAAATTCTAGCTTCATATTAGAATTAACTCTAATAATTTAAGTATGCCCATCATAGGGCTCAACTAAAGAGATAATCAGGCTATCCTGCTAAGTTCAATAAACTGTATTTGCCCCAAATGCCTCTTTACATGGTTCTAGAAAAATCTTAGTTTGGAAGACAGATGCTTTCCCAAAATTTTAACTTAATGACTCTAAAGGGAGAATTTAAGTTGAGAACAATCAGGTAACTCTTCTTTTCTTTTCCTCCAAAATAATCAAAGATGTGAGTTTCAAAAGTCTGGAAGCTCAAAACTCTCAAAGGAAAACAAACCTGTCTTGTGTTCATTCTTAAGAAATAACTCCTTAAAAAGGTGTGTTGTCCCAGGAAACTGCTCCTGGTAGACCCATATGTTACAATATCAAATGAAGAAGAAATTCAGCTAATTTATTTTCTTCCTATTCTGCTTTTACTTCTTGGTCCTTCATCCTCTTCTCTCTTTCTCTGTTGAGTGTGATCATTTGACCCAGCTGCCCTTTCCTGCTACTAAGCTTGCTTTCTGTGAAGAAGCCTCTTTGACTTCTTTCAACTCTTGTTTTGCAGAAGAACATCAAAATGTTCAAAAGAAACAATAGTCTAACTTCCCTAAGAAGTTAAATTTGATCATTCCCATGGTGAAAATGACCTGCTGTGAATATGTTCCAAGTAGCTGGGGCATCTCCTATAAAAAAAAGAGTTCAAAGTTGTTGGAAAAATAGGGAAAGATCCAAAACTTGTGCTGAGAGATGAGTTATTTAGAAGCAGTTGGTATTCACACAGGAGCTTAAAATGCAATTAGCACATGTTTTGTAAATATCCAGTACACATAAAATGAAATGTGTATCTCACAATCTGTAAAATGGCCTGGTGCTTTTTGCAAAGATAAATATACAAATAGAGATTAATTAATTCAGTGCAAATATTCTCCAATGTTTGTTTATGTTGAAGCATAACATGCAACATGTTTTACTAAAACAGACATAAAAATCACTTAGACATATGACCTCATTGTGTAAAGGAGGAGTTCATAGTCGAAAAAGACCATAGCCTCTTTTCATAATAACAAAACCAGATTGAGAGAAGTGGAACTAGGTAGGACTCAGAACTCCTGATTCCTATTCCATACTCTTCATTTTAAAACAAATCAATGAATATGTATGCTCTGGGCTTGAAATTAGAGATTCTTACACTGAGAGCCTTGGAGAGGTATTATGAATCTTCTGTCATTTCAGGTTAATTTCAGTGCATATGCATTTTCTTCTGGGAGGACCATTGCTTTCATAGCCCATAATAATCTTCCCACAATAAACCCCCCAAATGAGATTGGAAAACTTTTGAACTAAATAAATGTTTGTTTTGGCTTAATATAAAACCCATGGATAAAAGTTGAAAAACACTTTTCACATATGAACTCTAGTTTCAATTTTTCTTATTAAATTTCTCTCTAAATATCAGATAGCAGTCGTCAATGGAAGATGCAAGTAAGTTGGAGTGAAAAACAAATGATCCCACACACTTTGACCTTACAAATTCAGTCTGTTAAGAAATCATCTTTCTCTACATAACCATCTATGTATGTGGCTTCTATTTCCTCACCTCCTATTTCACCCACCAACAACGCCTTAGTGAAACTTCCAAAAGTTTAACTTACAAGTGTATTATATCATAGTGGGGCAGCTCTCTTAGGTGACTAAAGACGTCTTGGAAAAACTTTAATAAAGGTTTCTGTTGTGTGCTCTTTTTAAAGTATTTATCTATATTCCTTAATTAATTATTGTTCATTATTGTAGCTTTGCCTTTTGGACAATAGTCTTTTCTCAGCAAACATAACATTTTTCTCTTTTCTGTTGTCTGATTCCTCTTTCTTGTCCTACCTCCTTACTACAGATATCCCCAAATATTTAGATCCTGATCTTCCTCATATACCTAACACATTATATACATTTCCTTAATAGATTCCTGCCTTCTGAAGAATTGTCTCCTCTGCATCTAGGAATCCCAAATCATGTTCTCTAACCCCTTTCCTTCCATCTTATATTTTCACTCAGTCAGATTAAAGGTTAGTTTATTATAAATTTCTCCATCAAATATGTTCACCTCCATATGTCCTCACAGGAGATGATTCTTTGGCTCACAAATTGCATTTTCCTTCCTACCTTTCATGTGTCTGACAATAGCACCAACATTTTCACAATCTCCATATACTTTTTGACATCCTATTATTTTTCATTGACAGTATCCAAGTGCTATCCAAATCTTGTTTGTTTTTCTCATTGTATATCTTCTGCTTTCATTATATTACTTAATTAACTGATTTGTTTTTTTGAGAATCCAGTACTAGGTACTGTGGCAGTCAGGGGGAAGATGAATGGACTCTGCTTGAACCCTCAAAGAAATTACTACCTAACAAGGAATATGAAGCATGCTCACACATAGCTATGGATGTAAGTTTTAAAGACATTAGTAGTAGTTACCCCTGGCTTCAATTATGCACCAGTGATGTCGTGTTCCTATTGAATTTTGTCCAAATTTATATCCACATAGGATTTATTTCAGACTTTCTATTCTGCACACCTCTATTTTTTTTTTTTTTTTTTTGGCAGTACTGGGGATCGAACTCAGGGCCTTGTGCTTGCGAGGCAAGCACTCTACTAGCTGAGCTATCTCCCCAGCCCTATTTTTTTACTTTTTTCACTCATATGTCTTCCAACTCCATGACTTATTTGTTTTATCCTCTTTTATATGCCTATGTGTAGAAGAATATGTCTCTAATCCTCCTGTTGGTCAAGGGGAGTTTTTTTGAGTCTTGACCTTTGGCAATCAGCATTGATCAGAGGACAACCTGGACACGCACTTTCTTATTCAAAATGCTGATCTTAATTAACTGAAGCTCCCTTTCTCCAACTCACTTTGCTTTTGAAAACCTAAAATCATTTGCTGCTATAGCTCTGGCTGTGTTTTTCTCACTGAGTGAGTTCCAACCCCATGAAGGTAAAGATGACCTCCTAGATCTTGTAAGGCATCTAAGTCACTTCTGAGTATCCTACTATTCCTGCCCAGAATACTTTGGTATGCTACAAGCTGTGATAAAATGATCCCTAGACCCAAATTATTGAAAGGGGCATGCATTCCAATAAACAAATGCTGGGTCAAGAGTTGTAGCCTGGTGCAAGAAGGAAAACTGTCAAAACCTTAGCACCCGTGCCAATTGATTTCCTGCTCTTTGAACATCCATATTCTACTTCAGGTATTTTAATTGAGCTCTTGGCTCCCCTGAAATTCCTATACTGCTATCATGAATTTTTTATATAGCATCCTATCCTGCGTGTCAACTGCTATGTCACACAACTGAGTGGAGAGAGGACAACAAATCACTCATGCCTAGTTTTTAAGCTTTAACCATTTCTTTTTCTCAGGCAAAAGACTGCAAAAACAAAAACTTATTTTTAAAATGCAGCATATTTGTTTATATTTCTCCTACCATTAATTACTCTATGAAAGCAGCATTTTCATATTCTTTTGTTTAAAACAAGAAACCCATTTTATTTAACTTCTCTAATATATCATGAGAAAAGAGTTGTTAAAACATGATTTTGTTATATGTAAGCTAAGCATTTTACAAAGCATTTATAAAAAAAGAAGAAAAGAGAGATAATAGAGCCACACTCTTGATTGTATTTTATTATCTAACCTCAAAGGTTATCTAATTGACTAATCAAATAAAGGTGGTAAATGTAATTATCTACTTTAAAAAATACTCCGTCTGATCTATGCGTGTACATCCATTAATACCTGATTTGCAATTTTATATTTTATATACATCTTGAGAAAACAGAGAAATTCAACCTTCTTTCATACATTCATTCCTGTAACTATGATGCGGGAGGCTGCTGTGGCTGTATCAGTGAGAAGAATTATAAGGGTATATTGCCATCTACAGGTAGTATGTATATTGTTAAATAAGAATAGTATAATGGGACTCTCTGCCTTAAATTCAAGTGTGTCTTGTTAATAGTAACTAACAGAAAAGGTTAGATCAATTAAGCTAGAACAGCTAACATAAGAGATATTGCTAAAACTGAAATCCATGAAATAAACAGGCCTTTGTTTCACCTACTTTGTTATACTTTATCTTAATTTTTGAAATGGGGATAGCAGTTTGATTGGCAGTTCATTTTGAAAATCTATACCCCATGTATGTATAATATGTCAAAATACACTATACTGTCATGTATATCTAAAAAGAACAAATGAAAAAGAAAATCTAGATAGTATATCCATGTAAAGTTGAGGAAAGTGGTCACTGCAAATTCATAAAAATTAAAGAGAAGGAATATGCCAGTCATAAATTTTAAAAGTCTCTGTCTCTTTTTTTCTTGGTAGTGTTAGAGATCAAAGTCAGGGTCTCCTACATACTAAGCTCACATGCTACCATGAGGTTATGCTCTCAGCCCCTCAAAAAGCCATTTTGGCTCTCGGTGATAAAATAGAACAAAAATAAAACCTTTCCAGAGGTCTGTTTCAGTATATACAACTTAGATTAATATTATGTCAGAAGTTATCTCTTCATTTGCTTCACAGCGAGAGTGGGGAGAACAGTAACAGCAAGGGGATGGATAATAAAATATAATGGAATTAGACTCATTGGTGTCTGTGATGGCTACATGCATGTGTGGGTGAGGGTGTTTCTAGAAGAGACCCTTACTTTTACGTAGTAAACTGAGTAAAGAAGATCTACCCTCACCATTCTGAACAGACACCATCCAATCGAGTGAGAGCTCACATAGAACAAAAAGATAAAAGGAGGGTAAATTTGTACTATCTCTTGGAGCTGGATATCTATCTTTTCCAGCCCTCTGACATCAATGTTCCAGACTCTGGGGCCTTCAGATTCAAGGGCCTATAAAATGAGGCCCACTCCCCTCTTCAAGGGGGTTGAATTATTCCACTAGTTTTCCTGGTCCTCTAGCTTTCAGAGGGCATATTTTGGGACTTCTCAGCCTCCATAATTTCAAGAACAATTTCTCCTATATATTGGTTCTGTTTCTCTGGAAAACTGTAACTAATATTTTGCTATCTGGATAAAAGAAAAAAAAAATTTAAACTCCTTGTAGGTATGAGTGTTACAGTTCTTTGTATTTCTCGTGGTGGTTAGGCATACTTAGTAAACAGTTGATCAATTAAAAAATAAGTTGGCAAGGATGTAGGGGAAAAGGTACACTCATGCTGGTGGGACTGAAAATTGGTGCAACCACTTTGGAAAGCAGTATGGAGAGTCCTCAGAAAAGTTGGATTGGGACCACCATTTGACCCAGTAATCCCACTCCTAGGTTAATACCCAAAGGACTTAATATCAGCATACTACAGTGATAAAGCTACATCAATGTTTACAGCAGCTCAATTCACAATATTTAAACTATGGAACCAACCTAGGTGCCCTTCAAGAGATGAATGGATAAAGAAAATGTGGTATATATACATGATGGAATAGTATTCAGCTTTAAAGAAGAATGAAATTATGGCATTTGCCAGTAAATGGATGGAACTGGACAATATTACACTAAGCAAGATAAGCCAATACCAAAGAACCAAAGGCTGAATGTTTTCTCTGATATGCAGATGCTAATTCACTATAATGGGGGGAAGAATAGAGGTATTTTGTACTAGACTAGACTAGGGGAGTGAAGAGAGAGAGGGTGCATGAGGGTAGGAATAAAAGAATGAATATGACATTATTACCCTACATGCATGTATGATTACACGACCTATGTAACTCTACGTCATGTACAACCAGACAAATGAGAAGTTGTCTTATTTATATATGATATGTCAGAATGCAGTCTACTGTCATGCATAAATAATTAGAACAAATAAAAATATATTAAAAATAAGCTATAAATCTACTTTTCAAAACTCTTTATTCTAATTTCTGTGAATTGATTAGAAAAGAATAAGAAATTTAATCACATTTGGGTTTTAGCAGGCATTTGCTAAGATACCTTTATCAATATTCACTATGTACAAAGCACTATACAAACTTTCTTAAAGGTAGAAAAATCCAACCACTTAATTTGTTTTTATTATTTCTTCACATCTTCTATTTCTCTTTTACTTCTCTCCTTCCAATACTTTGCTTAACATGGGCAAATTATCTGAGTTTCCAGGGGTCACTGCTCAGATTACCTGGAAGAGCAATTTTGTCAAGAGGTCAATTGAGGCAACTGTCTGCAAGGTGAGGGTTTCAAAAAAACAAGGGGCTATAAAATGTTCTGCTTCTTGGTTGCCTCTTCTGCAGGTAACAGTATAGTCGAGAGACTCCCAAAGAACCTATATATGTGTCCAATGAACAGTTTAATATATGTACACTACCATTACCAAGAAATCTTCTGCCTGTCAGAGAAGCAGGAGCATCCACATAAAGGGGAAAGCTTTAAAGAGAGAGGGAAAAGGTGTGTCTGGAGTCAAATCCCACTGCAAACCCAGGAGCTCCAACCCAAAATTCAAGACTGCCAACCAAGATTGTCCTGAATATAAAGAGATAATTCAAAACAACTGTAAAATCGAAACTTTCATTTGAACTAAATTTTAATGGCCAAAAGTGACCATAAAGCTATGAAATCTTCACAAGATCATATTGCTTTAATGAAAAGGAAATTCCAACAGGTTTTGAAAGAAGAGAGTACTTGGAGAGACAACCAACATTTTATCTTTGGATTTTGCCAAGCCGAAACTTCTCAATAAACAGAGGAACTTTGTATAGACACGTTCAGTCCACACCAAGGACTTCTTGCCATGAAGTAAAAACTGTTTACACATTGTGGTAAAGACTGAACTGGAAAATGAACTTCCTCTCCATACCAGGGTTAAAGCATTATAATTTCAAGTGGAAACAACAACTTTTAAGTTTCCATTAAGTCTTGATTGTCCAGTCATTTTAAGACCAAAGGGAGCAGGGCAAGGTGATGCACACCTGTAACCCCAGTGGTTTGGGAGGCTGAGGTAGGAGGATCATGACTTCAAAGCCAACCTCAGCAAAAGAAAGGATAAGCAACTCAGTGAGATCCTGTCTCTACATAAAATACAAATTAGGGCTGGGGATGTGGCTAAATGGTTGGAAAAAAAAGAGGAGAGGAGGGGGAGGGGAAAGGGAGGGGGAAATTTTTTTTTTTTTTTTTTTTTTTTTTTTTTTTTTTTTTTTATTTTTTTTACGTTTACATAGGGTAATGATGTTTATTATATTTTTCCCCTCCCCCCCACCCCTCCCACCCCTCCCACCCCTCCCACCCCTCTTTTCCCTCTACACAGTCCTTCTTTCCTTCATTCTTACTGCTCTCCATAGCCTAACTCTAAACCTAACCCTAAACCTAATGCTAGCCCCTCCCACCCCCCATTATATGTCCTCATCCGCTTATCAGCGAGATCATTTGTCCTTTAGTTTTTTGAGATTGGCTTATCTCACTTAGCATGATATTCTCCAATTTCGACCATTTGCCTACAAATGCCATAATTTTATCATTCTTCATTGCGGAGTAATATTCCATTGTATAAATATGCCACAGTTTCTTTATCCATTCATCAACTGAAGGGCATCTAGGTTGGTTCCACAATCTGGCTATGGTGAATTGAGCAGCAATGAACATTGATGTGGCTGTATCTCTGTAGTATGCTGATTTTAAGTCCTTTGGGTATAGGCCAAGGAGTGGGATAGCTGGGTCAAATGGTGTTTCCATTCCAAGCTTTCTGAGGAATCTCCACACTGCTTTCCAGAGTGGTTGCACTAATTTGCAACCCCACCAGCAATGTATGAGTGTTCCTTTTTCACCACATCCTCGCCAACACCTATTGTTGCTTGTATTCTTGATAATCGCCATTCTAATTGGGGTGAGATGAAATCTTAGGGTGGTTTTGATTTGCATTTCCCTTATTACTAGGGATGTTGAACATTTTTTCATATATCTGTTGATTACTTGTACATCTTCTTCTGTGAAGTGTCTGTTCATTTCCTTAGCCCATTTGTTGATTGGATTATTTGTATTCTTAGTGTAGAGTTTTTTGAGTTCTTTATAGATTCTGGAAATTAGCGCTCTATCTGAGGTATGGTTGGCAAAGATATTCTCCCACTCTGTAGGCTCTCTCTTCACATTTCTGATAGTTTCCTTTGCTGAGAGAAAGCTTTTTAGTTTGAATCTATCCCAGTTGTTTATTCTTGCTTTTATTTCTTGTGCTATGGGAGTCCTGTTAAGGAAATCTGATCCTGAGCCAACAAGTTGAAGATTTGGACCTACTTTTTCTTCTATAAGATGCAGGGTCTCTGGTCTGATTCCGAGGTCCTTGATCCATTTTGAGTTGAGTTTTGTGTAGGGTGAGAGATAGGGGTTTAGTTTCATTCTATTGCATATAGTTTTCCAGTTTTCCCAGCACCATTTGTTGAAGAGGCTATCTTTTCTCCATTGCATATTGTTGGAACCTTTGTCTAGTATGAGAAAATTGTATTTATTTGGGTTTGTGTCCATGTCCTCTATTCTGTACCATTGATCTACCTGTCTATTTTGGTACCAATACCATGCCGTTTTTGTTACTATTGCTTTGTAGTAGAGTTACACCTGTAACCCCAGTGGTTTGGGAGGCTGAGGTAGGAGGATCATGACTTCAAAGCCAACCTCAGCAAAAGAAAGGATAAGCAACTCAGTGAGATCCTGTCTCTACATAAAATACAAATTAGGGCTGGGGATGTGGCTAAATGGTTGGAAAAAAAAGAGGAGAGGAGGGGGAGGGGAAAGGGAGGGGGAAATTTAAAAAAAAAAAAACACAGGGAATAGAAATCTGACTGAAAACTCAGAGGCTCTGCCCTTCCTCCTCACTGGCAGAGGTAGTCAATGGTGCCAATTAGTAAGTGTTGGGAGAATTTTCAGAGTAATTTAGCAAGGTTTGAAAGTAAAACAATGTTCTTTAAAAACTGAGAGAGAAAACTGGCTCAGCCTAGAGGTCAACAGTAGTAGGCCTAAAGTTAATCAATAGTGTACTGGAAAATTTAAATAATAGGAGTCATAATGGAAAGTTAAGTCCAAATAGAAAGAAAAGTTGCATCCAAAAAGCACTTGCTAAGTCAGGATAGAAATTATGCTCTTAAAAAAGAAATACTTTCGAAAAAGGCTATTGCAGGGGTTTTCAAGATGGTGGACTAGAGGGTGGCTGCATTTCATGTTGCTCCAGACTCAGGATTCAAGAAGACGAGGTTCTGGGAGACTTGGAACCAACTCAAAGCCACCGGGTGACTCTCTCCCGTTGGGGAGGCGACCCAGATGGGGCAGTAGTCCCGGAATGCAGGGAACTTTGTGAAGTAGAGTTGCCCAACCCACCCCCCACTGGAGCGGTGAACTCAGACAACTGGGAGCATTGTAAAGGAGGGCTGCTCAGAATAACGCTTGGACTCAGAGCAACTGCACCGGAACTCCAGGCGGCTGGTCGGAGGAGGGGCCACACAACCAGACAATTAAGTGCAGAGCTCGGTCTCAGGACCTAGGTGGCTTCTGGGAGGAGGAGCCACACAGAGAGATGCTTAGGGGTGGAGCGAAGGTTCCAGGACTGCAGGCAGCTTCTCTGAGGAGGGGGAGCCTTAGGAGACTCATCTGCGCAGGGCGAGGCTCTCAGGCCCAGAAGGTAGGTCCAGGCCCCTGGGAACATTGCAGAAGAAGGCTGCCCAGCCCAGGCGGTAGTTGTGGATTGAGGGGAACCTCTAGGAGGAGAGCTGACCAGCGAGACGTCCCCAACAGGTGAATCTTCCCTGCCGGGTGAGGTTTTCCCACAAGGACAGTAAAACCAGAGACACAGGCCCAAACAGGCCTTGCCTCAGCCCGCAGCCTAGTTCCCCTTTGGATGACCATTGGTCAACAAGTGGAGGCGCCTCTGCACACTATCAGGGAATATACACCACCTGAAGGCCACCACCCCTACATAGGCAGCTTCCTTGTGGAGCACTGCATTATCAACTTCCTCCAAGAATTCAGGCTACTTAAGGCTAAGAGGGGATATACTAGAAATCTTCAGGGACATTATAAGTCAATAGAGGAAATCTGCAATATCTCAGCAATCCACTGATACCTGAACAATATGAGAAAACAAGGGAAGAAAATGCCCCAAACAAATCTAGATGTTACATCAATAAAATCCAATGACAGAAAGAAATGATAGAAAGGGAGTTCAGAATGTACACATTAACATGATCAGGGAAGCAAGCAAGGAGATGAAAGAGCAAATGCAGGCATTGAATGATCGCACCAATTGACAGTTAAAAGAGCAAATACAGGAAGCAAAAGATCATTTCAATAAAGAGTTAGGGATATTGAAAAAAAAACCAAACAGAAATCCTTGAAATGAAGGAAACAATAAACCAAATTAAGAACTCCATAGAAAGCATAACCAATAGGCTAGAACACCTGGAAGACAGAACCTCAGATATTGAAGACAAAATATTTAATCTTTAAAACAAAGTTGACCAAAGAGAGAAGATGGTAAGAAATCATGAACAGAATCTACAAGAATTAAGGGATATCATGAAAAGGCCAAATTTAAGAATTATTGGGACTAAGGAAGGCACAGAGAAAGGAACCAAAGGAATAAACAATCTAGTCAATGAAATAATATCAGAAAATTTCCCAAATCTGAAGAATCAAATGGAAAATCAAGTTCAAGAGGCTTATAGGACTCCAAATACACAAAAGGACAACAGACCCACACCAAGGCACATTAAAATGAAAATAGCTAACATACAAAATAAAGACAGAATTTTAAAGGCTGTGAGAGAAAAGAACCAAATTACATTCAGGGGGAAATCAATAAGAATACCAGCAGATTTTTCAATCCAGACCCTAAAAGCTAGAAGGGCCTGGAACAACATTTTTCAAGCCCTGAAAGAAAACGGATGCCAACCAAGAAGGTTACACCCAGCAAAACTTACCTTCAGATCTGACGACGAAATAAAATCCTTCCATGATAAACAAAAGCTAAAAGAATTTACAAAAAGAAAGCCAGCATTACAGAACATTCTTAGCAAAATATTCCATGAGGAAGAGATGAAAAACAACGATGCAAATCAGCAAAAGGAGGAACTATCCTAAAGGAATAGTCAAATAAAGGAGAAACCAATTCATGTCAAAAAAAAAATGAACCAAATTACCAGGAATACAAATCATATCTCAATAATAACCCAGAATATTAATGGCTTGAACTCATCAATCAAAAGACATAGACTGGCCGATTGGATTAAAAAGAAAGATCCAACAATATGTTTCCTGCAAGAGACTCACCTCATAGAAAGAGATACCCACAGACTAAAGGTGAAAGGATGGGGAAAAACATACCATGCACATGGACTCAGCAAAAAAGTCGAAGTATTCATCCTCATATCAGATAATGTGGACTTTAAGTCAAAGTTAGTTAGAAGGAATAAAGAAGGACATTTCATACTGCTTAAGGGAAGCATAAATCAGCAAGACATAACATCATAAATATCTATGCCCCAAACATTGGCTCATCCATGTACGTCAACCAAATCCTTCTCAATACCAGAAATCAAACAGACCACAACACAATAATACCAGGTGATTTTAACATACCTCTCTCACCACTGGACAGATCTTCCAAACAAAAATTGAACAAAGAAATTGTAGACCTCAATAACACAATCAATAATTTAGACTTAACAGACATTTATAGAATATACCATCCAACAAAGAGCGAATACACTTTCTTCTCAGCAGTACATGGATCCTTCATTAAAATAGACCATATATTATGCCACAAAACTAATGTTAGCAAATACCAGAAGATAGAGATACTACCTTGTATTCTATCAGATCAGAATGAATTGAAATTAGAAATAAATAACAGAGTAAAGAACAGAAACTACTCCAACACCTGGAGATTAAATAATACACTATTGTATGATGAATGGATAACAGAAGATATCAGGAAGGAAATTAAAAAATTCTTAGAGGTAAATGAGAACAAAGAAACATCATATCAAAATCTCTGGGACACTATGAAAGCAGTACTTAGAGGAAAATTTATTTCATGGAGCGCATTCAATAAAAGAAGAAAAAATCAACAAATAAACGACCTAACACTACAGCTCAAAGCCCTAGAAAAAGAAGAACAGACCAACACCAAAAGTAGTAGAAGACAGGAAATAGATAAAATCAGAGCTGAAATCAACGAAATTGAAACAAAAGATACAATACAAAAAATTGACAAAATAGTTGGTTCTTTGAAAAATTACAAAAAATTGATAAACACTTAGCCACAATAACAAAGAGAAGAAGAGAGAAAACTCAAATTACTAAAATTCGGAATAAACAAGGAAATATTTCGACAGACACGAGTGAAATACAAAACATAATTAGAAGCTATTTTGAAAATCTATACTCCAACAAAACAGAAAATCTCAAAGATATCAATAGGTTTCTAGAGACATATGAATTACCTAAACTGAATCAGGAGGAGATACACAATTTAAATAGACCAATTTCAAGAAATGAAATCGAAGAAGTCATCAAAAACCTACCAACAAAGAAAAGTCCAGGACCAGATGGGTTCTCAGATGAGTTCTACAAAACCTTTAAAGAAGAGCTCATTCCAATACTTCTCAAAGTATTCCATGAAATAGAAGAGGAAGGAACCCTCCCAAACTCATTCTATGAAGCCAATATGACCCTGATACCTAAGCCAGACAGAGACACATCAAGGAAAGAAAATTTCAGACCAATAGCCTTAATGAACATTGATGCAAAAATTCTCAACAAAATCTTAGCAAATCACATATAAAAATATATTAAAAAGATAGTGCACCACAATCAAGTGGGTTTTATCCCAGGGATGCAAGGTTGATTGAACATCCAGAAATCACTAAATGTAATTCACCATATCAACAGACAAAGTTAAGAATCACTTGATTCTTTCAATAGATGCAGAAAAAGCAAAACACTAGAAAAAATAGGGATAGTGGGAACATTCCTTAACATTGTAAAGGCCATCTACACTAAGCCCATGGCTAATATCATTCTAAATGGTGAAAAACTAAAAGCATTCCCCCTAAAACCTGGAACAAGGTAGGGATGCCCTCTTTCACCACTTCTAGTCAACATTGTCCTTGAAACTCTAGTCAGAGCAATTAGACAAACCAAAGAAATTAAAGGGGTACGAATAGGAAAAGAAGAACTCAAACTATCCCTATTTGCTGATGACATGATTATATACTTAGAGGAACCAGGAAATTCCACCAGAAAAATTTTAGAACTCATAAGTGAATTCAGTCAAGTAGCAGGATAAGGATCAATGCTCACAAATCTAATGCATTTTTATACATAAGTGATGAATCTTTGGAAAGAGAAATTAGGAAAACTATCCCATTCACAATAGCCTCGAAAAAAATAAAATACTTGGGAATCAATCTCACAAAAGGGGTTAAAGAAAGACCTCTACAATGAGAACTACAGAATACTAAAGAAAGAAATTAAAGAAAACCTTAGAAGATGGAAAGATCTCCCATGTTCTTGGATAGGCAGAATTAATATTGTCGAAATGGCCATACTACCAAAAGTGCTATACAGATTCAATGCAATTCCAATTAAAATCCCAATGACGTACCTTACAGAAATAGAGTAAGCAATTATGAAATTCATCTGGAAAAATAAGAAAACAAGATAGCTAAAGCAATCCTTAGCAGGAAGAGTGAAGCAGGGGGTATCGCAATACCAGAACTTCAACTATACTACAAAGCAATAGTAACAAAAATGACATGGTATTGGTACCAAAATAGACAGGCAGATCAATAGTACAGAACAGAGGACACAGACACAAACCCAAATAAATACAATTTTCTCGTACTAGACAAAGGTGCCAAAAGTATGCAATGGAGAAAAGATAGCCTCTTCAACAAATGGTGCTAGGAAAATTGGAAATCCATATGCAGCAGAATGAAACTAAACCCCTATTTCTCACCATGCACAAAACTCAACTCAAAATGGATCAAGGGCCTTGGAATCAGACCAGAGACCCTTCATCTTATAGAAGAAAAAGTAGGTCCAAATCTTCAACATGTTGGCTTCAGATCAGACTTCCTTAGCAGGACTCCCATAGCATTAGAAATAAAAGCAAGAATCAATAACTGTGATAGATTCAAACTAAAAAGCTTTCTCTCAGCAAAGGAAACTATCAGCAATGTGAAGAGAGAGTCTACAGAGTGGGAGAAAATCTTTGCCACTCATACTTCAGATAGAGCACTAATTTCCAGAATATATAAAGAAATCAAAAAACTCTACACCAAGAATACAAATAACCCAATCAACAAATGGGCTAAGGAAATGAACAGACACTTCACAGAAGAAGATCTACAAACAATCAACAGATATATGAAAAAATGTTCAACATCTCTAGTAATAAGAGAAATGCAAATCAAAACTGCCCTAAGATTCCATCTCACCCCAATTAGAATGGCAATTATCAAGAACACAAGCAACAACAGGTGTTGGCAAGGATGTGGGGAAAAAGGTACACTCATACAGTACTAGTGGGGCTGCAAATTAGTGCAACCACTCTGGAAAGCAGTGTGGAGATTCCTTAGAAAACTTGGAATGGAACCACCATTTGACCCAGCTATCCCACTCCTTGGTCTATACCCAAAGGACTTAAAATCAGCATACTACAGAGATACAGCCACATCAATGTTCATAGTGCTCAATTCGCAATAGCCAGATTATAGAACCAACTTAGATGTCCTTCAATTGATGAATGGATAAAGAAACTGTAGTATATATATATATATATATATATATATATATATATATATATATACACACAATGGAATATTACTCAGCCATAAAGAATGATAAAATGATGGCATTTGCAGGCAAATGGATGAAATTGGAGAATATCATGCTAAGTGTGATAAGCCAATCTCAAAAATCCAAAGGACAAATGATTTCCCTGATCAGTGGATGATGACACATATTAGGGGGTGGGAATGAGGTAAGAATGAAGGAAAGAGGAACTGTATAGAGGGAAAAGAGGGGTGGGAGGATTGGGAGGGAAGGAAAAAATAACAGAATGAATCAAACACTATTATCCTATGTAAAAGTATGACTACACAAATGGTATGCCTTTACTTCATGTACAAACAGAGAAACTGTATGTATCCTATTTGTGTACACTAAAAATAACTTTAAAAAAGAAAGAAATACTTTCGATTTCCAGTTTCTGGTCCAACTTGTAAAGAGCTTAGAAGTATTTGCTTCTGTCCTCACAACAATAAAAAGAGATGAAAAGAATCTAAAATCAACAATTCTTAGATTCCATCAGAGAACTGAAGTCACATGACAAGCTACTACTCACTAAACTGGAGAGACAGATAGGAAGGTACAAAAAGTCAGTTTACTGGCAGCAGAAGCCCACAGCTGGAGCCAGAATTAGTGGGAAAATTTAAATGTAATTGATGATTTGCTGGAGACTCAGTGTGGACTAACAAGAATTAAAAACTCCAAAGGAGTCCAACCTTAATGAGTTCTCAATTTTGTGGGTTCGTGCTTCATGAACACCACCAGATTCACGCTGGAAAAATAGTGAAAAATCCTCTCATACTTCCTGTCCTCCCACAGGTTGCCACCACATCAATAGGGCTCATATATAATAAAAGGGATTGCAGCTAAAAGAACTGGATGTCTTAGACTCTAAGGACTTGCTAGGAAAACACAATGATAACAGGGAAGCAAAATCACATACACTCCACAACATTTTAGCTTCCGACACCACAGTTACAACAAACAGTAAAAGCAGCCAATTCCTGTCCAGATATACTTAAACCTCACAGTGCAGGTCCATCTATCTCAGTTCCTTTTACCCAATACATTACTCTTGGCTTTAAACGAAAAGTTGCAAGACATACTAAGACAAAAGCGCACATTCTGGACAAAGCAAACATCAGAGCCAGACTGATAAATGACAGGGATTTTAGAATATCATACTAGGAATTTAAAATAACTCTAAAGAATATGATAAGAACTTTAAAGGAAAAAATGGACAACATGAAAGAACAGATGGGTAATATAAGCAGAGAGACAAAAACTGTAAGAAAGAATAAAAGAAACATACACTATAAATCAAAACCTTATGACAGAAATGAAGAATATTTCACTTAGCATGATATTCTCTAACTCCATCCATTTGCCACCAAATGCCATAATTTCATTCTTCTTTAAGGCTGAGTTATATTCCATTGTGTATATATACCACATTTTCTTTATCTTCATTCATCTGTTGAAGGGCACCTAGGTTGGTTCCAAAGTTTAGCTATTGCAAGTTGAGCTGCTATAAACATTAATGTGGCTGCATCACTGTAGTATGCTAATTTTAAGTCCTTTGGGTATAAACTGAGGAGTGGGATCATGCTAAGCAAAATAAACTGATCCCAAAAACCAAACGCCAAATCTTTTCTCTGATATGTGGATGCCAATTCACATAAGCAGAGGTGGGGGGAGGCAGTTGCTAGGGAAGAATAGAGTTACTTTAGATTCGGTAGAAGGGAGTGAAGGAAGGGGAAGGGGTTTGGGGGTAGGAAGGATAGTAGAGTGAAACAACAGTATTTCCTCATGTACATATATGACTGCATGACTGATGTGATCCAACATGTACAATCAGAAAAATGAGAAATTGCACTCCATTCATGTATGATTTATCAAAATGCATAAATGCATTCCACTGTCATATATAACTAATTAAAACAAATTTAAAAATTAATAAAAATGGACAGATGACTAATTAAAAAGAAGAAATGAAGAATATTTTGAGGGCCTTATTAGTAAACTGCAAGCAATCAGTGATTTTGAAGATATGTCAATAGAAACTTTCAAACCTGAAATTACAAAGAGAAGAAAAGAATGGAAAAGAGAGAATAGAATATCCAAGTACTTTGGAACAATTGCCAAAGGTGTAACATGCATACAATATGAATACTAGAAGGAGAAGAAAGCAAGAAAGTAACAGTGGCTGAGAATTTTCCAAAATTAAATACCAACACCAAACTCCAGATCCAGGAAGCTTGGAGCCCACCAAGAAGGATAAACTAAAAATAAAAATAAAAACTGCATCAAAGCATATGTATATAATGTGTGTGTATATATATATATATATATATATATATATATATATATATATATTCAAACTGCAAACAATCAAATGCAAAGAAAAAAATCTTGAAAGAAGCCTCAAGGGGAAAGTGCCTTAGCCACAGAGGAATAAGCTTAAGAATTAAATTGGACTTGTCTTCAGAAACCATGCAAACATGAATGAAACACTTAAATTATTGAAAGAAAAAATAAAACACCAACCTAGAATTTTATATTCAGGGAAAAACTTCAGAAGGGAAAGAGAAATTAAGACTTTCAAAGATAAAATTTGAGGAAATTTGTCACCAGTAGACATGTCTTGCAAGAAACATCAAAAGAAGTTCTTCAGAGAGAAGGAAAATAATATAGGTCAAAAACTTGGATCTACATTAAAAAAAGTATTAGATATGGAAAAAATGAACTTAAAGTTTTTTTCCTTATTCTTAATTGATCTAACAGGTAATAATTTATCCAAATTAATAATAATGATTATATTTATTGATTGTGGTTTATGTATAAGTGAAATGAATGACATCAATGTAATAAGGAAAGGAGGAATTGGAAATATTCTAATGGACTTGCACTATCTATGGAGCCATAGAGTGTTACTGAAAATGGATTTCAATTAATTATAAATGCATATTATAAATTCTAGGGCAACCTCTAAATTTGTGTATGTGTGTGGGGGGGTGTGTGTATGCGCACATGGTATTGGAGTTTAAACCTAGGGACACTTTAACACTGAGCTATATCCCTAGCCATGGTTTTTGTTCTTTGGGTTTTTTCTGTTATTATCTTTGTTGTTGTTATTATTGTTGTTGTTTAGATAGGTTCTTGCTAAGTCACTGAGGCTGACCTTGAACTTGTGATTCTCTTGCCTTAGCCACCTGAGTCACTCATACTACAGATGTGCACCACTGTGCCCGGCTAGAACCAATTTTTTTAAAAGTAAAATTAAGAGAGGCGATAAAAAGGAATTACATAAAATGCTCAATTAAAACAAGTGAAATCAAAATACAGTGGAAAGCACAAAAGAAACAAAGAAAAAGGGTAACAAATAGAAAAGTTACAAATACAGATATTAAGATAATTATAGCAGTAATCACTTCATGTGAATGACTTGCCTACACTAGTTGGAAAACAGAAACTATAAAGGTAGATAACAAAACAAAATCCAATCCACTGTTTTCTACAAGATACTTTAAAGATAAAGATAAATTAATGTAAAGGGATAGAGAAAGGTATACCATGTAAACACTCATCAAAAGAAATCTGGAGTAGCTGTATTAATTTTAGGCAAAACAGCCATCATAAGAAGATTTATTAAATAAGTATATTATGTAATGATAAAAGTATCAATTTTCAGTCAGATATAAAAATCTTTATGTGTATGCATCTACCAACAGAGCATCAAACACATGAATCAAAAACCAGAGCACAAGAAACATTAATAAATGCACTATTGTAATTGTACACTTTGACACTCCTGTCTTAGAGGTTGGGAGTTCCAACAGGCAGAAAATGAGTAAGGATATAGTTTAATTCAACCAGTCAACCAGATCTAATTGACATTTATAAAATAATTGATCCAGCAAGAGAAGAACACACATTCTTCTCAAACTCATATAGAATGCTCACCAGTATAGACCACATTATAGGCCACAAAACACACCTTAACAAATTTAAAAGAATAGACATCATAAAAATATGCTCTCATACCACAATGGACTTAACATAGAAATCTGTGATGGAAATATAGCTTAGAAATCTTAAAACATTGGAAAGTAAACAATATTCTTCTAAATAATACAAGGGTCAAAGAGGAAGCCTAAAAGAATTTGAAAAATTTTTAATTAAGTGAAAAGCAAAAGAAAATCTAACAAATTGAGTGGGGTGAAGAAATTACCAGGTAATTTATAGCATCAAATGCATATATTAGAAAAAGAAGAATGATCTAAAATCAATAATCTAATCTTTTACCCTAGGAAAATAGAAAAAGAAGAGCAAATTAAATTCAAAGTAAACTAAAGAAAGTAAATAATAAAAATCAGAGTAGAAATAATTGGAGTTTTAAAAAGGAAAAACGATAAGAGAAAGTCAATAAAATCAAAAGTGAGTACTTTAAAAAGTTCAATAAAAGTGAGAAAAATCTAGCCAGGTTAATCATGAAGAAAAGGGAAAAGACACAAATCACTAATATTAGAAATGAGGGTTCATCATTACAGTTCTCAATGAAATTGGAAGGATAATAAAAGAATATTTTGAACTCCATACCCATAAATTTAACAACTTAGATGAAACTGAACCTATTTTTTTGAAAGAAACAATCTGTGAAAACTCATGCAAGGAGAAATGGTAATCTGAATTTCACAAAATATCTAACAAATGATACTGTTTCTCTACAATGTGTTCCAAAAAATCAAAACACAGTGAATTCCTCCTAACTCATTCTATGAGGCCAGCATTACCCTAAAACGAAATCAGGCAGACATCTCAAGAAAGGAAAATTATTGGTCAATATTTCTCATGAAAACAGATGCAAATTTCCTCAACAAAACATTATATGAAATTAAATAATGTATTATAATAATTGTACAACATGATCACATAGGTTTTAATCTAAGTGTGTGAGGCTAGTTCAATATCAGATAATCAAGTAATGTAATTCATTACATCAGTTGACTAAAGACAAAAAAATCACATGACCTCATGAAATCCAACACCATTCATGATTTTAATAAAGCAAATGGAAATCTTTATTAAACTAGAAATATAGGTGGGATTAATAGGTAGAGCACAGGGGATTTTTTGGGGAAGTGAAACTGTTGTGTATAATACTATAATCATGGACACATGTCACTATGCATTTGTCAAAACCCATAGAACTATACAACACAAAAATACCCCCTTATGTGAACTAAAAATTTCACCTAATAGTGATGTGTCAATTCAATCCATCATTTGTAATAAACCCACAATCTAGAGTTTTGGTTCAGTGGTAGAATGTCTGCCTAGCAGGTGTGAGGCTCTGGGTTTGATCCCCAGCATCATAAAAAATAAATAAATAATAAAATTATTTAATAAATAAATAATAAAATAAAGTTATTTTAAAATGTAGCATATTAATGCAAGATATTACAGGGCAACTTTTGGTGGTAGAAAGGATATGTAGAAACTACTTTCTGTTCAGTTTTTCATAAACCTAAAATTCCTCTAAAAATAGTCTATTACAAGAGAAAGAAAGAAAAAAGAGAGGAGAAAAGAAGGAAGAAAGGAGAGAAGAAAGAAAGGAAAGAAGGAGGGATGAAGAGAGAAAAAGCAAGGAAGGAAAGAAAGGATAGTTCTCATATGGGGGCGGTAAGCACATTTCTTAAGTAGTTTCTGGAGCTGACAACCAGGGTCAAGGATTTGAAAAAATGTTCAACATCTCTAGTAATAAGAGAAATGCAAATCAAAACCACCCTAAGATTCCATCTCACCCCATTAGAATGGCGATTATCAAGAATACAAGCAACAACAGGTGTTGGTGAGGATGTGGGGAAAAAGGTACACTCATACATTGCTGGTGGGGCTGCAAATTAGTGCAGCCACTCTGGAAGGCAGTATGGAGACTCCTTAGAAAACTTGGAATGGAACCACCATTTGACCCAGCTATCCCACTCCTTGGCCTATACCCAAAGGACTTAAAATCAGCATACTACAGAGATACAGCCACATCAATGTTCATAACTGCTCAATTCATAATAGCCAGATTGTGGAACCAACCTAGATGTCCTTCAATTGATGAATGGATAAAGAAACTGTGGTATATATATACAATGGAATATTACTCAGCCATAAAAAAATGATAAAATGATGGCATTTGCAGGCAAATGGATGAAATTGGAGAATATCATGCTAAGTGAGATAAGCCAATCTCAAAAAACCAAAGGACGAATGATCTCGCTGATAAGTGGATGATGACACATAATGAGGGGTGGGAGGGGTTAGTGTTAGGGTTAGAGTTAAGGTGAGGGAGGGGGGCAAGAATGGAGGAAGGAAGGACTGTACAGAGGGAAAAGAGGGGTGGGAGGGGTGGGGGATGGAAAAATAACAGAATGAATCAAACAGCATTACCCTATGTAAATTTATGATTACACAAATGGTACGCCTTTACTCCATGTACAAACAGAGAAACCACATGTATCCCATTTGTTTACAATTTAAAAAAAAAGGATTTGGTAGCAGACTCATGTCCTTTGTTGCAATTAGCAAAGTGGATTGAACTTTGACTTGTGTAATGTTCCAGAACAAGCCAGGGTACTTCTTATCTCTCTACATTTGCTGTCCTCTCCTCTGGGAAAGACCTTTCTGCATCAAGTGCCATCTTGGCTATCAAAGGTCAAGACAAATTGCCACCTCCTCATTGAAACTCTCCCTAATCACCCCAGTTTAATCGGTGCTCCCAATTTCTCTTGTACTTATATGCAAATAAGCATATATTACTTTGTCTTACTATATCTGGGTTTTCTCTTCCTTTTATTTTCTTTTTCTTTTATTTATTTATTTATTTATTTATTTATTTATTTATTTATTTATTGGTGGTACCATGGATTGAACTCAGGGGCACTTAACCAATGAGCCACATCCCCAGCCCTTTTTTGTAATTTATTTAGAGACAGAATCTCACTGAGTTGCTTAGTGCCTCACCATTGCTGAGGATGACTTTGAACTTGCAATCCTCCTGCCTTAGCCTCCCGAGCCACTGGGATTACAGGCATGTGCCACTGCACCCAGCTGTTATATCTGTTTTTATTTCCCCAATAGCTCCTAAATTTATTGGTGATAGGACTTCATGTCCTATCTTTATGTGTCCATGTTCTTACTAACATATAGTTTTCATTTAATACATGCTTGGATGAAAGTTTGAATGAAGAACAAAAATTTAACTACATGTGCCCCATATTCTCAATAAATAAAAACCTTTCTACTTGTGATAGTCCAAATATTTACCAGTCAGTGTGTCAGTATGGCTTACATATTGAAAAGTCAGATTTTTCTGGAAGTTAGTATTATCTGTGAAATGGAATCTTAAAAAGTAGTCTATTGAAAAGATTAGCGTAGTTAACATATGTTATTGCCCACATAAAGCATTTAATAAATATGAGATTTTTTAAATTAGATATATATTATGAGTCATTGCAACATATCCACACCAAATAGCTTATAACCAGATCATCAGCTTTTGGAGGACACTTAATACAAGTATAGCTATAACATAAAAGGTCTGATTCATTAGAATCTAATATGTGCTTAATAGAAAATGGTAAATAACTATAAAGGAGGGGAGGGAGGGGAGAAGGGAACAGAAAAAAATTTGCATAGACAAACATTGTCCAGTATAATTTTCTGCACTGAGGGACATTTTCTATATCCTTACTGAACAATACTGGAAACACATATGACTTAAATACTTGAAATTTGTGTTATAAAACTGAAGAACAGAATTTTAAATTTTATTTAATTTTGATTCATTTACATTTAAATAACCAAATGTAGCTAGTGGCTACTGTATTGAACAACTTGGATGTATATGCTTTTCTCAATTTAGAAAATTGGATGTTTTCAAAAATTCACTAAATAATTTTTGAAAGTTTTCAACATTTAAAATACTATCACTTTCAATATTCTAGATAGTAAGCAACTATCTGTCTGCTCCTTCTCTTGGAAATTCAAGAGAAAAACAGGAAAAACATATTAAGCAATTAAGTAACAATTGAATGTAATCAATACACATAACCTGTAGACACTATTCTTGACTGCATTTAAAGCTACAAAGAAAGTTATTCTTAAGTATAGAAGGGGAAAGAAGGTACTAAATAATGTGGGGAGTCTTAAAAGTAGATGGAACTGGTCTTGATGGCACACACCTGTAATCCCAAAGGCTCAGGAGGCTGAGGCACGAGATTCACAAGTTCGAGGCTAGCCTCTGCAACTTAGCAAGGCCCTAAGCAACTTAGTGAGACCCTGTCTCAAAATAAACAATAAGAAGGACTTGGGTTGTGGAGAGTGGTTAAGAGCACCTGGGTTCCCCAGTAACCCCACAAAAACTCTGAATGGAAATATAATTTATATTTGACTTAAAACCTGTTTTTGTTTTTTCTTACCAAACAATTCTAAACATTGTGCCTAGCAAGGTTTTTAACTAACTTTTGAGCCAATCTTATTTTATACACCCTGATGTAATTTGGGCAGTTTGAGGCCTGTATTTTAATAAATGTCTGTAACAGCTTTTAAAAAAAATGTTCATTACTCAAAGAAAGCTTGGCAGTTAAAATGATCTCCAAAAATGTTAATGTAAGTTCCAGAGTATCTACGAACTTCTGATTACTACATATGAATTTAAACAGAAAACTCTTTTTTATCTTTTGAGGAAACTAGTTTCCAGAAGTTTAGCACTTTTAATGAAGTCTAACAAGGTATCAGTATAGGTGACAGTGTGGCTCTGAATTTGTCTTCTCACCAGAATCAGTTGAGGCTTTTTAAAAATCTAGATTATAAAGCTCCCCTTGATTCAAAGGTTGGAAATGGACAGAAGATCTGCATCCTTAATAAACTCCCCAAGTGAGTTTTATTACGAGAGCAGGGAGGAATCCATTGTTTTTTAGGACTCACAAGTCCTGTTATCCATTGCTTTCCCATAGCTAATGCTGAAGGACTGGAAAGAACCCATGACTTCCCCATGTTCCTATCATTTTGCTCATTTCCAGTGTTCCTATTTCCTATCCCACTCCCTCCAACACACACAAGGAGACATTTTCCCTACATCATTTATATGGCTGTCTGTGGAGAATGATTCTTTTAAACTGAATTCCTTTGATTTTCATAACATTTGTTTATTAATTTGTATCTTAATATTTCTTGTATTTTGCTTATCATTTGATGATGCTCTGGATTTTGGATACTTAGTGAGTTTTGTTATTAAGAAAGATATTATTTTTTACCCCTACTGTGAACTTCATTTTGCCTTTCATATAACTGACATATGCAATCTTTGATCAGGAACTTAAAGCCAGGGAAATCTTAGTTCTACCAATTTGGGCTTGGGTAAATATTTGATATAATCCAGAACTTAGAGCCCCATCTCTCTAGGTCACAAACACTTGATCTAGATCTCTGACTTTCAGTCAGAAATGTTACATCAAAGCCAATTTACGGAATAAAAATATAATGTATATAGGCATCCTGGCCATTGTGTGTATAATGGATGTTAAAATTTGGAGAAAAAAAGTATATTCTACATTAGGTGTTTTCTGTCAGTCACTGACAAACCTGGTGTTCAAATTCTGATGGTGAATTTTCATTTGCATTATCCTTGCTCCTTGAATATTCCATGCAAATTTTTTTTTTTTTTTTTGCTATTTTCTCCATGGGGATCTTTCTTAAAAAAAGAATCACTCTCAACAGCTTAAGCAAAGCCCCACAGTAATGAAAGCAATGTAAGGTCATTGGATGAAGAAAGTAGGTAGGAATAATTTTAAGAGCAGCATTATTTTCTTGGGGTTGAGCTTCTTTACTGATCTGCAAACTGAAAGGAACTAACTAGGTGGTAAGATTCTGTCATTGTTCACTCGGTGGCTTGTGTATGCCAAGCTGAGTTTATTTTCAAACTCTTCCAAAATTGCCTAATAACAAACAAAAAAAAATAGTTTGATAACAGCAAGATGTCTCTGTGTGGTGGAGATTGTATTGTTCTTTTTTGTTGTTTGGCTTTGTGTTTTTCCTATTTTCCTACCTCTCTTCAATGATCAATTTAAACATTGAGCATTAATATTTTTGAAGAAGCTTCTACCATGAAATGGAAAAACCTGTTATAAGAAATAATAAAAAATATTCTGTAAAACAAAACTGGCACTTTGAAGAACTGAAATCCACTTGAACATTGATTGTTCTTGGTCTCTTGTTCTATAAAAAAAGAACAGTATGTGGTTGCATATAATTATAAAACTCAAAGTTGTTTCCCAATATCAAAGGTCACTCTATAAATATGTTTTTAACTAAAAAGACTTTTAGCAAAATCTCAACGCTTTGATAAATATTTTTAAGCTGTACACATTTTTAAACTGTACACATATTCAAATGTCAGAGAGAAACAGTAAAATACTAAAACAACAATGATAGAGTCATTTTCAAAATACATGTCAGAGGAACAGATTTCAGTAATGGTTGTAGTTAATATCCCTATTAATTAGCTAGAAAATTACTAAAATACTATATTCAGGATGTTCATGATTTTTGTCCTACTGAGAGAAGTAGACACTAATAAATAATAAAATTACCCAGGACATAAAACAAATATAGCTCTAAACATGTTACTCTTATTCTGTTTTTTAAATGTCAGTTATTATTAATCATTGTATTATTTTTCTAGTATTCAATAATGTCTTGAAATATAGCATTTAAGAAAGTAACTTGATCACACAAGCACACTTTTTTTGTGTGTGGTAGTGCTGGTGATGAAACCCAGGACCTTATACATGCCAGGCAAGCACCCTACCAACAGAGTTATGCCGCCACCTCTAGATAGCACACTTATATTGCCTTACACCTTAAGTCCAAACCACAAAAGAAAGGTTTGGTTTGTATTACAGCTTTACCTAGGAAATTTTTTTAGTTATTAAATTTATTTGAAATGTAAGGAGAAAAATTGGTGTGCTTTCTCCTATATCCCTCCAGACTTCTATAGGCATATTTGGATCATTACTCTGAGTCTCTGTCTCTATTCTCTGCTTTTGTCTTTTCCAGACAGATCTACTGTGTGGCTTCTGCAAGAACATGGCCTCCAGTTTCTGAACTAATCATTATTATAATAGAAGAAAGAACATCAATAGCTTCAGTTCCAACATCCAGAGGATCACAGAAGTAAGGTCATTTGAAAGAAGCAATATCCAACGCCTCTTGGATAAACTGCAGGCACTTGTGTAGATTCCACATTACCACATTCCTTCACCACTCCCTCTATGTAAATCCAGTTCTTAAGATATAATTCTCCCCTGAGGTTTCCAAACATTTTCCTTCACTGCTGGAGCTGGACACCTGACCTGAACTTGCACCTCTTTGGATGAGTTTCCATTCAGTTTGACTAGTTCAAGTCAATTTTCCCCCTTGAAGACTTGGGAGTTCAGAAAATATGCATCCCCTTTCTTTTCAACAACCTTAGTATAGTATCATTCTTTGGAAAATCTATGGTGATATATATTTAGCCTGATCCTTCAACTGTGTCTCTCAATGATGAGGCATCTCAAGCAAGTTTTGAATGTGGTGAAACCTGTCGACTCCAAATTGAATTTTCAGAAAAGCATCTGAAGAGGTGATATTTCATGTCACTTATTAAGATGTTCTTACACTTTAGAAATTACCTTTATAAGCACTAAAACAGACATTTTGTTTTGAAAATGTCCCCTGCCTGTATTCTTGTCCCCTCCAAGGATCGCTGCACCCTCACTGAAAACACTCAGAATCTGTCAGGAACATCCACAAAATACTGTCTGATGAAATCTTGATATGCAATGTGAAAAAAATGGCAGAGGTGTATACTCTCTATGGCCAAATAGGTTTAGAAAATACATCATATTATGTTGTCCCTTTTGAAGTTTTCTAGTGCATACATATTGAGGATCTGGGGAAGTCTCAAAATGAAAATAAAATTGTAAACTAAAACTTATTCAACTTTGTTTAAACCAGTTTACTCTAAAATGATGTAACCTTGTATGTGCAAGTGTGTGTGTGTGTGTGTGTGTGTGTAGAATCAAATATTATCATACAGGCTCTATTTTTGGAAATGCTGATGTAAACACCATTCCATTTGATATGGTACATTTGATTCCTTATAGCAACTTCTCAGTGAGATATTTATTGCTGTTATTCCCTCCCCCACCCCCTTGCAGGTCCTTGAACTAACTTTTCTTGGAATACCATAGTTTCTTGATGTATTTGAGCCTCCCGTGTGAACATATATATTTCATATATACATATATGTGTGTGTGTGTGTGTGTGTGTGTGTGTGTGTGTGTGTAAAACAACTTTGCTGGGTGTGGTGGCACACACCTGTAATCCCAGTGGCTTGGGAGACTAAGGCAGGAGGATTGCAAGTTCAAGGCCAGGCTCAGCAATTTAGCAAGGCCCTCAGCAACTTAGCAAGACCCTGTTTCACAATAAAAAATGAAAAAGGACTGTGGCTTAGTATTTAAGCACCCCTGGATTCCATCCCTGGTACAAATAGAAAGAAAGAAAGAAAGAAAGAAAGAAAGAAAGAAAGAAAGAAAGAAAGAAAGAAAGAAAGAAAGAAAGGGGGAGGGGAGGGGAGGGGAGGGGAGGGGAGGGGAGGGGAGGGGAGGGGAGGAGAGGAGAGGAGAGGAGAGGAGAGGAGAGGAGAGGAGAGGAGAGGAGAGGAGAGGAGAGGAGAGGAGAGGAGAAGGAAGAAAAGTAAAGAAACAAGAAAAAAAGAAAGATAGTAGTAGCCAAATGAGACACCCCTTCACTTCCCCTGTAGTGGTCTCGGAGAGGTGATGGCTCTGGTCTGAAGGGAGATTATCTCAGGCCATGTTATGATTTAGATATTAGGTGTCTCCCAAAAGCTTATGTGGAAGCAATGCAAGAAAATTTAGAGGTGAGAAGATTGGGTGTGTGAGTTCTAACCTAATCATTGCATTAATCTTCTGATAGGGATTAACTGGGTTGAAATTATAGACAGGAAGATGTGGCCGGAAGAGGTGAGTCATTGGGGGCATACATTTGGGGTGTACCTTTTGTCTGTGGTGAAGGGAGAATCCTCCCCTCTCCCCTCTCCCCTCTCTTTCTCTCTCTCTCTCCTTTCTGGTGGCCATGTTCTGAGCCACGGTCCTCCACCACACTTTTCCACCATGATGTTCTGTCTCATCTCACACCCCAAGAAAAGGAGCTGACTGTCTATGAACTGAGACCTCTGAATCTGTGAGCCTCCAAATAAATGTTTCCTCCTCTACAATTGTTCTGGTTGGGTCTTTTAGTCGCAGAAGCAAAAAAGCTGACAAACTCCTTTGCCCTTGTCAGCAGACTGCATATCACCTATGATGACAGAATGATTTATAAAAATGTCATGGCCAGGACTAGCCTTCTTATGACTGTCCTAGGACAGATATTCGCGAAAGACAATTATAACACTGAAGAAAACAATATGGGAGGGTGAATATAATGGATATATACTTTGGAAAGAAATACTTCATCTTTAGGGATCCCAGGAGGCTCATTACCAGAGATTTTGGTTCAGGAAAAGTAACTGGAGTACCAACAGGTGCCCAATAGTGATCTTCCACTATTGCTTTGTGGTCTATGAGCTCATACCAAAACCTGAACCTTGCCATCCTGGTTTGAAGAGGTTTTGGTAGAAGTGGTCAGTGTTCTAAGTAACAGAGAGTCAGGCTAGGAATAGTGTATACACAATGCATAACTTATTTTTGTTCCTGCTGTATATGGTAACTTGTAGATTTATTTATTTATTTATTTATTTATATTTTTCAAATGTACCTTTTATGCTGCATATTTATTTTTTGGTACTGGGCTATCAAAAACTCCTAGAGGTGTTTTACTACTGAACTAATTCCCAGTCTTTTTTATTTTACTTTTAGTTTGAGGCAGCTTCTCACCAAGTTATTGAGTGTCTTGCTAAGTTGCTGAGGCTAGCCTCCAACTTGGGATCCTCCTGTCTCAGCCTCCAGAGTTGCATGGATTACAAGCATGCATTACTGTGTCCAGCACATGTTGTTTCTTTCAATGGAAGATATATTTAGCTTCAGGATTTAAATTTTTGGATGACATTGGCCGAATATTTATTATTACTTATCAGGGAAAGAATAAGAATTTTGGAATTTAGCAAGACAAATTGAAAATCTTTGACTGTTTCCCCTGTGATCCATACAAGATAACATAGTAGGGGGATAAATATTTTCTGGTAAATTTGAAAGAAAGATACAAACACTTGAGATCATGAGATAAAGAAAAAATACAAATGCTATGGGGGGGCTCGGTTCTTGATTTGCCTTGTTCCTTTAATTGTTTCTTTCTGTAAAATTACAAGATATAGACTTGAATTTGGTTAGCTGATTAAGAATTTAGGATAAACTAATTTGTAATAACTTAGACCTCTCATTAACTGGCTCATGTGTTGCCCAAATATTAATTGCACATCTGTTCTGTGAAAGGCTCCATTTTAGTATTGGAGATACTAAGGGGAAAAATGACCTAGACACCGTTTGTACAACTTTAGTAGTTAACAGTCACTATTATGTTAAAAAAATGGTGAAATTCTCTCTCAGATCTAAAGGACAGGCAAAACATTGGAGAAGTAAAGGAGGGAGAAAACACCACATGAGCTTATTCAATGCAAATGCTCTGAGGCAAGGGAGGTTGGAATTTTGGGAAACTGCAAGTCCCTCAGTGAAAGGTAATTTGAGTGAGGATGTATGGTGTGCTGGATAATGATACAGGAGTGGCAAGCACGAGCCAGGCCCTCAGATAATGTGTTTCAGGAATAAAGACTAAACCTGGAATGGATAATTAGACTGAAATTTGGGATTGTGGGTAAGGCAGATGGAAATTCCATTTAGGGCAAGGCTAGAAAGTGTCTTGGGATCCTCTCCCAGCACATTCAAGCATAGTGCAAAACCAAGTATTCCATGCACATTATTACAAGGGACTTACTAAGAAATAAAGGAGATACACTCCAAAGGGGTGGAGGCACAGAATCCACTACACTGGTACATAGATCTAGGGTAGGGAATCCAGAGCCTCCTTCATTGAAATGTCATTCAATTAGGTAACCACATGTGTATACTGGCAAATTCTAAAGGGGGTCTAGGTTTGGGGTAGTGCATAAATAAATGAAAATAGGAGTGGTTTACAGGAAAGGGTGTCTGTCAGGAAAGACATTGGTCATTGACAAAAATTCTAAGAGTTTCGAATTGTATCCATATAGGGAGGACTCTTCTGGAAACACATTATATGCAATATTCACTAATGGTGATACATTGTGCATAACTTTCATTGCTGAGCAGTTTCTGGTTTGGTTACACTCTCTTTGGTAATGTTTGGTAATGTGCTCAAGTTCAAAGGACCAGAAAGCAACAGAGCTGGGACCAGGTTCACAGTCCAGATTATCCTGTAGCCCACACTGTTCCTTCCACTCCTCTCTGCCTATGGCAGACCTTGTGTACTTTAATTTGGTTTCTTCACAATATTCCCAAATGTATCTATTCTCAAAGGGAATGTTCAGGGCACAACGCAATATTATTAACAATATTAATAAGAGAGAGCATTTCCTCACTTGTTCTTAGGTCTGCTTAAGGGATTCGAGAAGATTCTATGCTCAAAGAATTGGGTTAGCGTACATGGCCAGATCAATTAAAATACTACAACAAATGAAGGCGATGAATAAAAAAGAGAAAGAGATAATACACAGTGGCAATGTGACCATTCATATATGCAAAGTCAAAGTCAAATAATTTCCAATTCAGGGATCACACAAACATCCTGGGCAGCTCCTCACCAGTAAGAAGGAAAATCAATTAAAACAGAAGTACTGTAAGAAACCCATGCTGCCTATTGAAGAGAAGAAGTCAGCATCATTGTTCTCTGACATCCCGCCCTCTCCTGCTCTGGGTCCCCTTTCTTGCCTGGAAGTATCTCCATCACATCAGGCCTGGAACATAGAGTTGAGATTTGCAGTAGGGATACTGCTCAAGAGCTTGCAGGGATGTGACACTTTCCAAGAAACCTTTAATGTAAGAGAAAGGAGAAAATTGAATGAATACTGAGGAGACCAACACCCCCAAAATGCAGGACTTCATTCAGACATCTGCCCAAACCTGACCTAAAACACCCCAGGAGGACAGTCACCCTAGGCATCCTTCCTTTCACTCTCCATAGTGCTCAGTCTAGTGACAGCACTGCCTAGGAAGAGGGACCTGAGTTCAGTAGAGGGAAAGGACCCCTGGGTTTGACAGCTGTCAAGATAGGGACCCTGAATGGGAAATATTTGGGGGACAAGAATAGCAATGTCCCATCAAATTCTCACTGTGCTGTCAACCCTTCCAGGACCCAAACTTCCTTAGCCTGATGTGCCTTATCCTAACTTCCACTGGGAGGTCTCAGAGGGGAGGGAACTTAATCTGAACAGAGTTCCTGTCAGGCAGGGTGGAGTCCCAGCACTGGTCAGGAGCAAGGTGAGATTCTTGGGAGAGAAAAAAAGGAACACTAACCCCACAAAGGCCCATTTGTTCCTAACCCTGGAGTACTCCAAGCAGAGCCCTGAGGCTGAGCTACACCCTGATTTCCTCCTGGAGTGCTTCAGGGAAGGGAGGATCTCATCTCACAGAGTGAGCTCAGTCCTTCAGAGTGAGGAATCTTGGCCCTAGCTGGAGTCAGGGTGAAGACCACCAGAGCTAATCAAAGGACCACTCTTGAAAAGTCGGGGCCACCAACAACTCCAACCCTCTTTCCAGGCCTGTGGGGCCCAGGACACAGTCGCCATGTGTAGCATATCTTGACTTCCGCTCCAGGGACTGAGGAAGGTGAGGGCTAGTTTTGGAGGCTAGTGGACTAGGGTCAGCAGAGGGAGGAATCCCGGAATAGGCAGAAGCCATTTCTGGTTTTAAAGCACTAGTCAGAGTAGCCAGGTTGCAGTGCTCCTCGTTTCTGCCTGGAAGGTCCCAGAAAGTAGAGTAAGTACCGGGATCTAATGGGTTAATGGGTTAATGAGCCCTGAGGGGAAGGGGTGTTGGGCAAAACTAGTCAAGTGAGTGCTGCTGAGAAGACCTGTCTCCAAACAGGGAGACTCGCAGAGCCCCGCCCCCGTTGTCATGGCTGTGAGGCCCCAGGTAGGAGGAGCCATGTGGGGCTTGCCCAGATTTCCGCTGTAGAGACTGAGGGAGGTGAAAGTTGGTTTGGAGACTGTGTGACTCAAGCCAGAAGAGGGCGGAATCCCAGTGTGAGGGGCTGGGGATCCCAGATTACAGAACAATGCGATTCCTTAGCAACTGCCCCTGCTGTCATCCCTTGGAGATCCCTGGTAGCCATTGCCGGAAGTGGCTCGTTTTCACTTCCGCTGTGCTGGCGAGGATCTGGTCTGAGAGGTGTGGTATCTGGCACACTGACGTGAGTTCCTACGATTGTTCAGGAATCAGGGTGAGGTCTGTATATATGAACTCAATAGACCGTTTCCCCCTCATAACCAAATGGACTGCTCTAGGTTCTGCCCCTAGATTTTCATAACTTGTTCTGGTAAAGTTTACCGGGGAGTTTTACTTTTAAAGTTCAGGGAAAAGAGAGCCTTGGTCTTACGGCCTATTCTGCATATGGCGGAGAAATAGACCCTAACTAAAGTCATACGGAAGGTCGCGCAAGGATAATGAGTGGACCTCTGGCCAAAGTGCGTTCAGTACTGGGGATGTACCTCAGTGATGTAGTTCTTACCTGGCGTACATGAGTTCCTGGATGCAAACCCCAGCACTGAAAATAAACAAAAAAAGAAGATGTCTTCATTGGGCTCTATGAGGTCCCTGGCAGAGCAGACAAATGTAGAGCAACCTGAGGCCTCTAGAGACTAAAGGAGTTGCAGCCTATACCTGATGCCTTCATCTATTGTTCATAATAGGAGGTGCATGGCAGAACTAGTACGATAAGTTATGTTCTCATTTCTCCTGGTAGTTGTCTCAGAAGGGAGGGCCTTGGCCTAATAGAGTAGGTCCAATTAAACAGAAATACCCAGGCATAAGAGTCAAGGATGTCAGATTGAATAATAATTACCTTCTTTTCCAGAAAGAAGGTAACCATATACAGCCCTTCACCCCAATTGAGAGTTTTGGACATGTTACCATAGAGAGACACAGTCACTATTCCCATAGAATGTTCAACTCCAGAAGAATTCACAGAAGGTTTGTTAAGGTTGAACACCCCTCTTAGTTCTTATTTCAGGCCTACAAAGGTGAGATCCTTAGTATAAATGTGTAGTCACCAGTGAGCCTAAGGGGTCTGGTGCAAAGCTTTACATGGAGTCAAATAAAGGAGCCTCAAGGATGTTTGAGGAACCCAGTGAACCCAAGACTGAAAGGACCCCAAAACTGATAGGACCTCACTGAATTTTCAGCTCCGTGGGTCCCGTCAGAGCTTGAAATTTCCCTTTCATTTCCTTCTCAGGGAACCTAAGAAGCTTTGAAGTTTCATATTCAGAGTAGCAGAGAGAAGTGTCCCATGCACTGCCAAGAATTGATGTGATCAACAGAAAACTGAGAGGCTCTCAACCACCAGAAAATGGGGACACACAACCAGTACTCCCTGTTGTGCCAGTAAATCCAAGGCATGGCTGACAGGCTATGGCCTAAAATTCACTCTGAGGCTTTTTGGTTCCTTTGTGGGATCTTAGGGAACAGGCTGACCAAGAACAAGATTCCAATGCAGAGACAACTTCAAAAAAGCCAGAGAGATCTGTTCTGCTAAAAATGCTTACGGGATGTCATTCTCTCTCCTCCAGGTCCCAAGAGCATCTGCTCTCCAGCCCATATTCCTGCCTGCTGTTTCTGACCACAGCCATCATGCCCCGTGGACAAAAGAGTAAGCTTCGTGCTCGTGAGAAGCGCCGCCAAGCCCGAGATGAGACCCAGGGTCTCAAGGATGCTCAGGCAGCTGAGGAAGGAGAGGCCCCCTCCTGTTCCTCTCTTGTTTATGGTGATGCTATTCCCAGCACCTCAGCTGTTGGCTTTCCCCAGAAGTCTCAGGGATCTCCACCCACCACCACTGCGGCTGCAGGTGTTTCACACAAGAAGTCTGGTAAAGGTGCCAAGAGCCGAGGGGAAGCAAGTGCCAGTACCTCTAAGATCCCACCCTCCCCTGAGAGCACCCAGAGAGATCTTCTCACCAGGAAGGCAGGGATGCTGATGCAGTACCTGCTGTACAAGTATAAAATGAAAGAGCCCATTACAAAGGGAGAGATGCTGAAGATTGTCAACAAAAGGTTCAAGGAGCATTTCCCAGAGATCCTCAAGAAAGCCTCTGAGCGCATGGAGCTGGTCTTTGGCCTTGAGCTGAAGGAAGTCAAGCCTGGTGGTAACTCCTATACCCTTGTCAACAAGCTAGATGTCACCAACGATGAGAGTCTGAGTGGTAGCTGCGGCTTTCCTAAAACCGGGCTTCTGATACCTCTCTTGGGTGTGATCTTCTTAAATGGCAACTGTGCTTCTGAGGAAGAGGTCTGGGAATTTCTGAATGTGTTAGGAGTCCACGATGGGAGCACACACTTCATCTTTGGGGATCCCAGGAAGCTTATCACCCAAGATTTGGTGCAGGAAAAGTATCTGGAGTACCGGCAGGTGCCTGATAGTGATCCTCCACGCTTTGAATTCCTGTGGGGTCCCAGAGCCCATGCCGAAACTAGCAAGATGAAAGTCCTGGAGTTTTTGGCCAAGGTCAATGATGCTGTCCCCAGTGCCTTTCCTTCCCAATATGAAGAAGCTTTAAGAGATGAGGAAGAGAGAGCCCAAGCCACAGTTGGAGCCAGGAGTGGCACTAGTGCAAAAGCCAATCCAAGTGCCAAGCCCAAGTCCAGCATCCCTACACCCTAGTGAGATCTGAGACAGATTCTTTGCTTTTGTAATTTAAAAATCCTGTTAATCTTAGTTTTTATGCATGAATAGCTTATTGACAAATCTTTCTTTATGTATTTTTCATTTGGGGTTCTTTATAACAATGCTTGTTTAGATTCAGAATATAAGTTGATGAATGTCATGGATCACACATTCATTCCTTCTTGCCAGATGTAATGGTAAGAGTTTTCTTTGTTTTGAAATACAAATTGGAATGCTTAAATCACTTTGGTGATCTACAGCAAAACAACCTGACCTCAGAATAAGAATATTCTTGAAAATATGAAAGATCCACAGCAAGATAGTTGGGACAGTATGTAGAGAAGAAAAGGAAAAATTGGTCATTTCATTGTTTGCTTTTTTTGTACTCTTTTTTTTCATAACTTGAAAAGCTATGTATGTGAATTTGCTCATAGTATCTAAGAATGTATATAAAATTAATTCATAGGTAAACTTCTTGTTCTTGGCTTATCTTTTACCCAAACATTAATTGAGCATCTGCTCTTGGGAAGCCTTCATGCTTTGTATTGGAAATGCTTAGTATAAAGACTCAGCTCCTGCCCATGCATTCATAGAGTCTAGGAGAAACTAGAATTTGGAAGAGGTGGAGATACTTTACTTCATAGAGAAGTAAGAAACAGGGTAAAATGAGAACAGAGGAAAAACATTATTTGGTTTTCATTGCTAAGCAGTATTTTGGCTGAATGTTTTGTTTTGTTTCTTTGGTTGTGTCCTAGAATGCTTCATAGTCTATGACATCTCCTGGATTAAAAAGTAGAAAATCACAGCTAAATGAATAGTAATAACTCAAGTCAAAATTATCATAGTAATACGTGCCACTCCCTAATGACTCCATACAAAACGGGTATAGCCACAGACACTTTGCATACTTTACATATCTTTATCTACTCCTACAAACCAGGGACTGCTGTAGTCACTTCTCAGTGAAGACTGTGAGGTTTATAAAGTTTGATAATGTGCTCAAGTTCACAAGGCTAGCAAGTGACAAGTTTGGGACTAGACTCTTCGTCTGGAAACTACACTGTTCCACTTCTCTTAAGCTGAGGTACAGTCTACATATCTTATTTCATTTTTCTTTTCAGTACCCCAAAATATGTTCCAGGTGATTAAAAGAACACCCTTGTGCCCAAAGTATTGAACTGGAATATATATAGCTGAAACAACAAGAATACCAAAATAATTGAGAAGTATAAATAATAAAAGGAAAGACAATATTCATTGATAGTATGATTATTTTCATTTGCAGTATTATATAACTTCAAAAGATCAAGAGTTTCCAATATTTTTGGTCAGGCTAGATAGAGAGTAACTCAGTGATAGAATATATGCTTAACTTGTATGAGGCCCTGATTTTGAGCTCCAGAAGTGCAAAAGAGAAAATCACCCTGGAAAACCTCCTCCCTTCAGAAAGTAAATCCATGAAGACAGAAGTACAGAGTAGAGGATAAGAACGGGTAGAAGGGAGGGTGGACATGATCAATAAACAATGAAAATGGCACAATGAAACCCATTAATTTGTACAGTTAATAGGTGTTAATTTTAAAAGTTCCATGAATCTAAGTCTGATTGATAATGAATAGAACAACAGATTTTTTTCTCTGACAACAAACAATCCACCATCTGTCTTGGATCCCCTGCACCATGCTACATCTATCTCATCTCACATCACTCCTAGGACAGGGACCTATTCTCTTAAAAATTTGCAGAGGGGATACTGCTCTGGAGTTTGCAGGGATGGGCATATCCCTGGAAGTATTTAACCCCAGAGATGGAGTCAAGAAAAGGACTGGTGATATCAACACCTCATACAGGAAGCTCATATGTAGGGAAACCCACACCACAGAATATAGAGGATGTCACAGAGAGAACATTCCAACCATTCTCAGATACAGAGGGTCCCAGGCAGAGCTATCGTCTGGGCATCCCCTCGTGTATTCTTCAGATGTCTGAGGTATCTAACAGCCCTAAGAGCAGCATTCTCATGTCAGGAGAGAAGAAAGTCCCAGCCTTTCATAGTAATAAAAGTAATAAACCTGAATGAGGATGATTTAAGACCTGGTCAGAACAGAGCAGTTCAAAAAAAGCCACAAAATTATCATACTAATAAGTGCTTAGGTTTTGGGACCTATGGGTGAACAAAGAATAGAAGTGTCCTTAGTAAATCCCACCTCCATTGCTGTGGGAGGCCACAGGGAGGGCTTTGAGGCTGAGGTTACTCCTCATTTGCTGAATGGGGGATAGTCTCAGAGATATGAACTCCTTGGACTAATGCAGGAGGCTCCATTCTACAGAAGGAAGTGAATTGTTCCATAACAAGAGTTGACCTGATGACACCAAATGACAATGAAGAGGTCTTACCCATAAAGAGGAGGGTCACATAGAACCCTGTCCCTGTTGCCAGACTTGAGAGATTTCGGCATGGTGACATGATGAATCATGATCACTTTCTTCCAAGTCACCCCAAGGGAGATAAGGAAGCTTGAGAAAGTGGGTAGCCTCAGGTCAGCATAGGGAGGATATTAGGGTTGTGCCAAGACTCAAGATGAGACCCACAAAGGCAGAGGGGAACACCCACCTCATAATAGTGGGAGAAATTCACATTCTTTCTACTACCATTCACCTAGGGAGAGCTTGAGCAGCTGCGGCCACATGAGACAAATTTTACTTTTTCCTGGGGGTATAAGGGAATTGAGGACCTTAAAATGTATATATAAGACTCAAGTCAGAGAGGATTTCCAGGTCATGCCAGGAGTCAGGTGGAGGATGCTAAAGACTACAGAGCATACGATCCATATTTTAGTCAGCTTTTGCACTGCTATGACTAAAAAGACCTGACAAGAACAAGTAGAGGAAGAAAAGTTTTTTTTTTTTTTGGGGGGGGGGGGTTCACAGTTTCAGTGTTCTCAGTTCATAGAGTGCCTACTCCATTCCTTAGAACCTGAAAAGGGGCAGAACATCATGGTAAAAAGTGTGTGACTAAGGAAAGCAGCTAGGGTCATGGCATCAAGAAAGCAGAGAGACTACCCTCACCATGAACAAATTATATACCCTAAAGTTATGCTCCCAATAACCCACCACCTCCAGTCACACACTACCAGCCTGCAATTACCACCCAGTTAACCCCTAACGGTATTAATTCACTGATTAGGTTAAGATGCTCATAACCCAATCAATTCACCTCTTAACTTTCTTGCATTGTCTCACACATGAGTTTTTTTGGGAGACACCTTATATTAAACCATAACACTCTATATAGGTAAGACCCTCACAGAATCCTCCCTATTACCAGTCCTCAGAGATCCCAGGCAGAAATGTCAGGCAGAGGTGCCATCAGTTCCCACTCAGAGTTAATGGGGAAGTCAGGGTCTTGATTTTAGGCAGTGGTCTGAGAACAACAGAAAGAGGAATCTTAGAGCTAGCTCCCTGTGAGGTAGATTTGGGACACTGAGTTGGGACTCTGTGTAGAACCACTCATCATAACGTCCCAATATGCCTGCCACAGCTTTCATTTTTGTGAACTCACTGGCAAGTATGAAGCCAAAAAAGACCATCCTTACTTTCTCCCCTTAAGTCTCCTGGAAGCAGGAGTCTCACTATAAGGAGATACCCTCAGGTCAAAAAGAGGGGAGCCCCTTGTTCTGCCAGGAGAAATCAGGGAACCTAGGTGGGGGCAGAAGTAGTCATGTATCCTTGAATAGAAGGAATGACAACTTGTCATCTGCTTTTCAATATCAACCCTAGAAGGCTTAGAGCAGGACTGCCAAGTAAGTCTCCCTCTGTCTTCTTTATAACAGATCTAAGGGAGATGAATTCATTAGAAAGAAAGTACAGCCACAGACAGCAAAGGCAAGGGATCCAATACTGCCTAGTCACTGTGCCAAGTACTTTTCATTCATTACATAACTTCTACCAGTCCTCCAAGGCAGAGCTTCACAAAACCAGCTTATAAACGCAGAGCCTGGGGCTCACAGTGTTTGATAACCTTCATAGTTCGCCCTGCTGGTAAGTGACAGGGCTGAGACTAGACCCCGATCTGAGTAAGTCTAAAGCCCACACTGTTCTATTCCTCCCAGCCTGAGGCTTACCTGGTGTTCCTTAATTCACTTTTCTTTCCACTATTGCAAATGTATAATAGGCAATAAAAGGAAAGATTCTGATATCAAACTACTGAATTGTAATACATAGGTAGAGAAATAAGATTACTAAAATGTGAGGTTTGAATAAAGAAAAAGATATTATATTTGGTGACAATAGCATCATACATATGTAATATCATAGAAAAATTTTTGAAATATCAGGCTCAACTTCAGCCCTTTCTTATTAAAAAAAGTAATTGTATGAGAACAGAAGATACATAAGATCTTCAATCAGGTTGGTGAAGAGAAGATAGAGATCAATATTATTTTTCAATTATAACTCATCTCCTAAGCTGGGCCACCTGCATATGCTGTAGATTTTCCCATCTCACATCATTCCTAGGTCATGGACCCAATTCTGCAAATGTTAGTAGAGGGAAAACTGTTCAAGAGTTTACAAGGATGTGGCATTTCCCAGGAAATCTTTAATACAAGTGATAAAAAACTATAAGAAGATAGCTATAAATCAGGAATAGGAAAATGAGCACCACAGAATATTGAGTAGTACAAAAAGACTATTCTCCACCTCTCTCAGTCCTACAGAATCCCAGAAAGAACTGTCAGATTTACCCTCACTTATTCTTCATGGCTGTCAGAGACTTGAAAACTTTGGAACTTTGAGAACTTTTCAGAACTTGAGAACTTTGTTGCCCAAAAGAGGGACAACATCAGCTCAGTTGAGAGTAACTAAATCACTTGAGAGAACAAACTCTCAGGATCTGTTAGATATAAATGTGACAGCACATAAAAGGAATAAAAGAAGTACCCACCCAGAACACTTGGGGTCCCTAAGAGTCCATTCTATGTTGTCAGCCCTTGAAGACCTAGCATTCCAAGGTCAGATGAAGTATAAAGAGGGTTTGAGATATGAAGAATAGAGAGCCTGAGCCATGGTGACAGCCAGGGTTGGCACTACTCCCATGGCTAGGATATGCACTAAAGTCACATCTAGCAACTCCTCTTACATTTAGTGAGGTCTGAGGCAGATTCTTCATAGTGGTTAAAAGAAGTCAACAAGCCAGGTGTGGTGGCACACACCTGTAATATCAATTGCTCAGGAGGCTGAAGCAGGAGGATCACAGGTTTGAAGTCAGCCTCAGCAATGTAGGGAGACTGTAGGCAATTTGAGACCCTGTCTCAAAATTTAAAAAATAATAAAAGTATTGGGGATGTTTCTCAGTGGTTCAGTGCCCCTGGGTTCAATCCCTGGTACCAAAAAAAAATTTTTTTCTAAGTATTAAAGAGACAAGTTGGAAATGGAAGTAACATATTCTGTTTTTTTTAATTCTTGCTCTACTTGAATAACTGGAAGATACACCCATTTGGTTTTGGCTACTTTTTAAATGTTTTCTATTTAGTAGATTTATTTAGTTTTGAAAGCTGTGTTTACAAATAACATGAATCACTCATTTATATCTCTTTTCTATATAAATGTGTAAAACTTTTGTTATTTTGATCAACATATTGAGAATCCTTGGATACCTATTATTGTCCAGATCAAGAAAACCTGTCATGTGAATAAGAATTTTATTAAATAAATTTAAGGTGTACAACACGGTGTTTTAATATGCATATATATATAGGAAAATGATTACTAAAGATAAGCAATTTAACATATCCATTATCTCACATAGTCACCCATTTTTTAAGAGCACCTAAAATCTACTCTCCTTGTAAATTTCCAGTTTACAGTGCATTTTATTAACAACAGTCCTCACACTGTACATTAGACTCTAGATGTATTTATCCTACATGACTGCAACCTTGAACCCTTCCACTTACAGCTCCCTATCCCACCACTCCCACCTCTTTTAACCACTGTTTTATTCTCTGGTTCTATGTATTCAAATTTGTATTTCTTTTTATCTTCTACATTGAAGAAAAATGCAGCATTTTTTATTACATGTCTGACATTTCATTTAGAATAAGGTCCCCCAGTTTCATCCACCCTGTGTACAATGGCAGGATCTTCATTTTAAGGTTGAATAATACTCCATGTATTATATGTGTATAGCACAATTTCTTTATGAGTTCATCCATTGACAGTGTGGTTGTTGCTGTATCTTGGTTATTGTGGAATATTGCAATAAAGAACATTGGAGCCCAGGTCTCTCTAGTGCTAATTTTATTTACTTTTGAAATATACACAGAAGAGGGGTTGCTGGATTATATAGTGGTTGTATTTTAACTTTTTCAGGAAACTCCATATTGTATTCTGTAATAGCTATAGCTATGGACATTACCAACAACAATATATGAGTCTTCTTTCATTCACATATTCATCAATATTTACTGTCTCATTTTTGCTCTTGTTTGTTAATAATAGCCTTCCTAATAAGTATTATATAATAGCTCATTGTGGATTTGATTTCCATTTTCTTGATGTTTAGTGACATTGAACATGTTTCATATACCTGTGGCCATCTTTTTGTCTTTTTCACAGAAATATATGAGTAGTGATTTTCTTGTAAATGAACACTACAATAAAATTGTTATAATCAAACATAAAGAAAAATGGAAAAAGTTATCAATTCTTAGATGAGATAATTCATTTTAGCCTTTCTTCTTATTACATAAAAAGTTGTATGCCTAGATTGTTCAGATTATTCAAGAATGTGGGAGAAATTACATCCTAATTTATTAGATTTCATATCCTCATGTTTATTTCTCAATGATTAATTGAGTGGCAGCTCTTTGGAAGTCTTCATGCTAGTACAGGGCATGCATACACCCACAAAAAATAAATAATAATTAAAAACGAAGCCCCTATCCACTGGATTACAGAGTCTATGAGCAACTATAATAAAAAGACCATGGTGACATACACTAAGACATAAAGAACCAACAAAAAGAAGGCATGTAAAAAGAAGGAGTTTCAAAATGAAGAATGTGAACAGCATGATAAAAAGCAACATGGAGTCATGGGAAATTTCAAGTCCCTCAATGAGATTTAATTTCAGTGAGACTTCAAAGAAGGCTAACTGTGATTCTGGGAGAGGAAATCAGGGGTCAGACGCTCTGAAGGTGCATCTAGGTGTTAAGAGACAAAGCCCAAAGGGTAAATATTCATAAAATTGACTTTGTGGATTGTGATAAAACCAGAGATAATCTTCAGCAGGAGCAATGATTGACTGTGCCCTATACTTCTGTCCAAGAAATGTCAAGCACAGTGCACAAACTTAGCATTCAAAGTACATCACAAGGAAGAATCTAAAAATAAGGATGACACCTTCAAGGGAGATGGGATGCACAGAATCTAGTGAGCTGATATTTTGCTCCAGGCTGGGGATCCAGAGCCTCCTTCATTGAAATGCCATGCATTAAGTTAACCACATACGTATACTGGTGTGGGAAACCATCCTTATTTAGCAGAATCTGACTAGGTTGAGCCATGTGATGCAGACGTCTGGCTTCCAGGAACTGCCAGGGTGTATGTGGCACTGCATGGGAGTGGTTCCCAGTCTCCTTCTGGAATGTCCCCCCTAAGAGGATGAATCAGCTAACTCCACTGTATCCTGTCCGTCACAGAAGAAGCTCCTCCCAGTCCTTTCCCCCTTTACCTGTGTGTCTATAAATAAAAGAGAGTTGGGCTACTCCAGGTGGAATGTTGAAAAGAAACCAGAGATGGTATGACCAGATCCACCACACCCCATCTCTCATAAAAAGAGTATTGGCTCTCGCGTGTTTATGAGTAGATAAGTTTCTTGGGTAATGAAAAAAACACCAACATCCTCCTCCGGCAGATAACTCTTTCTTCCTCCACGTGGGATGTGGCAGAGAGGATCCTGACATACTGGCAAATTCTAAAGGGGGTCTAGGTTTGGGGTAGTGCATAAATAAATGAAAATAGGAGTGGTTTACAGGAAAGGGTGTCTGTCAGGAAAGACATTGGTCATTGACAAAAATTCTAAGAGTTTCGAATTGTATCCATATAGGGAGGACTCTTCTGGAAACACATTATATGCAATATTCACTAATGGTGATACATTGTGCATAACTTTCATTGCTGAGCAGTTTCTGGTTTGGTTACACTCTCTTTGGTAATGTTTGGTAATGTGCTCAAGTTCAAAGGACCAGAAAGCAACAGAGCTGGGACCAGGTTCACAGTCCAGATTATCCTGTAGCCCACACTGTTCCTTCCACTCCTCTCTGCCTATGGCAGACCTTGTGTACTTTAATTTGGTTTCTTCACAATATTCCCAAATGTATCTATTCTCAAAGGGAATGTTCAGGGCACAACGCAATATTATTAACAATATTAATAAGAGAGAGCATTTCCTCACTTGTTCTTAGGTCTGCTTAAGGGATTCGAGAAGATTCTATGCTCAAAGAATTGGGTTAGCGTACATGGCCAGATCAATTAAAATACTACAACAAATGAAGGCGATGAATAAAAAAGAGAAAGAGATAATACACAGTGGCAATGTGACCATTCATATATGCAAAGTCAAAGTCAAATAATTTCCAATTCAGGGATCACACAAACATCCTGGGCAGCTCCTCACCAGTAAGAAGGAAAATCAATTAAAACGGAAGTACTGTAAGAAACCCATGCTGCCTATTGAAGAGAAGAAGTCAGCATCATTGTTCTCTGACATCCCGCCCTCTCCTGCTCTGGGTCCCCTTTCTTGCCTGGAAGTATCTCCATCACATCAGGCCTGGAACATAGAGTTGAGATTTGCAGTAGGGATACTGCTCAAGAGCTTGCAGGGATGTGACACTTTCCAAGAAACCTTTAATGTAAGAGAAAGGAGAAAATTGAATGAATACTGAGGAGACCAACACCCCCAAAATGCAGGACTTCATTCAGACATCTGCCCAAACCTGACCTAAAACACCCCAGGAGGACAGTCACCCTAGGCATCCTTCCTTTCACTCTCCATAGTGCTCAGTCTAGTGACAGCACTGCCTAGGAAGAGGGACCTGAGTTCAGTAGAGGGAAAGGACCCCTGGGTTTGACAGCTGTCAAGATAGGGACCCTGAATGGGAAATATTTGGGGGACAAGAATAGCAATGTCCCATCAAATTCTCACTGTGCTGTCAACCCTTCCAGGACCCAAACTTCCTTAGCCTGATGTGCCTTATCCTAACTTCCACTGGGAGGTCTCAGAGGGGAGGGAACTTAATCTGAACAGAGTTCCTGTCAGGCAGGGTGGAGTCCCAGCACTGGTCAGGAGCAAGGTGAGATTCTTGGGAGAGAAAAAAAGGAACACTAACCCCACAAAGGCCCATTTGTTCCTAACCCTGGAGTACTCCAAGCAGAGCCCTGAGGCTGAGCTACACCCTGATTTCCTCCTGGAGTGCTTCAGGGAAGGGAGGATCTCATCTCACAGAGTGAGCTCAGTCCTTCAGAGTGAGGAATCTTGGCCCTAGCTGGAGTCAGGGTGAAGACCACCAGAGCTAATCAAAGGACCACTCTTGAAAAGTCGGGGCCACCAACAACTCCAACCCTCTTTCCAGGCCTGTGGGGCCCAGGACACAGTCGCCATGTGTAGCATATCTTGACTTCCGCTCCAGGGACTGAGGAAGGTGAGGGCTAGTTTTGGAGGCTAGTGGACTAGGGTCAGCAGAGGGAGGAATCCCGGAATAGGCAGAAGCCATTTCTGGTTTTAAAGCACTAGTCAGAGTAGCCAGGTTGCAGTGCTCCTCGTTTCTGCCTGGAAGGTCCCAGAAAGTAGAGTAAGTACCGGGATCTAATGGGTTAATGGGTTAATGAGCCCTGAGGGGAAGGGGTGTTGGGCAAAACTAGTCAAGTGAGTGCTGCTGAGAAGACCTGTCTCCAAACAGGGAGACTCGCAGAGCCCCGCCCCCGTTGTCATGGCTGTGAGGCCCCCAGGTAGGAGGAGCCATGTGGGGCTTGCCCAGATTTCCGCTGTAGAGACTGAGGGAGGTGAAAGTTGGTTTGGAGACTGTGTGACTCAAGCCAGAAGAGGGCGGAATCCCAGTGTGAGGGGCTGGGGATCCCAGATTACAGAACAATGCGATTCCTTAGCAACTGCCCCTGCTGTCATCCCTTGGAGATCCCTGGTAGCCGTTGCCGGAAGTGGCTCGTTCTCAGTTCCTTTGTGAAGGTGAGTCCTCGGTCTGAGAGGCGCAGTGTCCCGTTAACCAAGCGTGAATTCTAACATTTGGTTAGGAGTCAAGGTGAGGTCCAAGAACTCGACTGAGGACGTCATTCCTCTCGTGCCAATGGGTACTCCACTAACTCCTTTTATCCCTGTGTAGTGTCCCTGGTATTTCTAGTCGAAGCTCTCTTTTCTTTCTGGAAAATCTCAGGGAGTAGATGGTCAGGATCTAGGAAGTAGCCCAAATCAATACGTGGAAGAGACCTGAGCCCTATCCGGAATTAAGTTGAAGGCTCTGAGTGCTCTTGAGGGAATCCCTTCCCAAACTGGGTGACAACACAAAGCAGTTTTCCTGTGCTAATTTCTGTGAGGCTCCAGGCACAGATATTCACAAGTGGGGAACCCTGACCATGCTGTCTTGGGCGCTGTTCTGAGGCTGGAGGATAGCGATTAGGGAAGGGAGGTGTCCCAACTTGTACTTGAAGTCAAGTTCAGAGACTAGAGTGAGGACCAAGGGAAATAGAAAGTCTAAAAGGTTCTCATACATTTTTCCCCTTCATTGAGGTCTGTTGAATTCACAGAAACAATATAAGGGTATGTTGTCCCCCTTCCACCTTGAGAGTCTAAGGAAGGTTGAAGTAATTGTATGCCCCAAGTCTGCTGAGAAAGGAGATCCAGAGCCTTACAGGAGTCAGAGTCAGGGGTCTAAATGAGAATTGGTGTTATTACTCCCCTCCCAAAAAGAGGAGACAATGGAGAGGGCCCATAACTGACCCCCCACATTTGCAGCCTCAAGGATCCCAGGCAAGGATATCAGGTGTATGTGAGCTTTCCTTTCTTTTTCATGGCATTAGCTTGATGAGCACACTTGTCTGAGGGGAGGGGCATCACATCAGCAGGGGTAGATATCCCAGGTCCTGCCAAGAGCCATAGTGAATATTATGAATGAGGACCAAGGAACTCAATGAGCCCATATAAGAATAGGCCTCTGTGGAGCTCTTAGGACTGAGCACCCCCAGGCAATAGTGGTGGGTCAAGGTAGTACCCTTTCACTTCCTCTTAGTGGCTCCCAGGAAAGGAGAACATTGGTTGGAGGTTTCAAAATTAGTGCCGTACAGGAAAAGGGGGCCAGGCACTGCTAATAGTTAATATGATGATCCTGAATGTGAACTGAGAGGACCCCCCAGCCCAGAGTAGAAAAGCATCCTCAAGAATTAGACCTGCCACTACCACTTTCACTCACAGTGCTCACCCAGAAGGACTAGAAGACTGCAATTTACAGCACACTTTAATTATTTCTACAGGATTCACAGAGGACAGGCTGTTTGGAACAGGATCCCTGTGGGTTCCTAAAGCAGTGCTTTCAAGGAAACCTGCCTTCTTATAACCAAGGAGGTATCTTCTTGCTGGAGTTGCTTATGGGTTCTCATTCTGCCTCTCTTCCAGGTGCTCTCATCACCTACTCTCCTGCCTACACTCCTGTCTGTTGCTTCTACATGCTGTCATCATGCCTAGAAGTCAGAAGAGTAAGCGCTGTGCTCGGGAGGAGCAACACCAGGCCCAAGGTGAGATCCAGGATCTCCAGAATGCTCAGGCCAGTACAACTGAGGAGAAAATAGCTCCTTCTTCATCTTCTCAGTTAGGGGTTATCACTGGAAAAAATTCTGCTTCTAGGTCAAAAAGTGCTCCCAAGAGGCCTGAGGGGCCCCTTTCCAGCACTGTGTCTGTTAGTGTTTCTCCCACAACATCACCTGAAGCAGCCAACTGCAAAATTAAGAAAAAGGAACACTCTTCCCAAGCCTCACCTTTCACCACACAGCCTCGCAGAGACTCCCTAACAAAAACAACCAGCATTTTGGTGCAGTTCATGATGCACATGTACAAAATGAAAAGGCCCATTTTGAAAGTGGATATGCTGAAGATTATCAATAAAAAGTATAAGAATCGCTTCCCTGAGATCCTCAGAAGAGCTTCTTTCAGCATAGAGGTGGTATTTGGTGTTGACTTAAAGGAAGTCGATTCTACCAAGAATGCCTATGTTTTGGTCAGCAAAATGAATCTCCCCAACAATGGGATGGTGAGCCGTGGAAGGGGATTTCCCAAGACTGGTCTTCTAATGAATCTCCTGGGTGTGATCTTCATGAAGGGCAACTGTGCTACTGAGGAGAATATCTGGGAATTTCTGAATAAAATGAGATTATATGCTGGGAAGAGACACTTCATATTTGGGGAGCCCAAGAAACTAATCACCCAAGATTTAGTGAAGCTTAAATACCTGGAGTACCGCCAGGTACCTGATAGTGATCCTGCTCGCTATGAATTTCTATGGGGTCCAAGAGCCCATGCTGAAACAAGTAAGATGAAAGTCCTGGAGTTTTGGGCCAAGATCAATCATACAGAACCCAGTGCCTTCCAGTCCTGGTATGATGAAGCTTTGAGAGATGAAGAAGAGAGAGCTCAAGCCATAGTTACACTCAGTGATAGCACCACCATAGCCAGTGAATGTTCCAGGGATATGTCCGATAATTCCTCCCACACTGGTGAAGTTGAGGCAGATTCTTCACTTTGTAATAAAGAAGGAAATCAGTGTCCCAAGTAGTAGAGGGCTGGGTGTGACTGGAGGGAACATAGGGTGTAATATCTTAGTGTTCCTGTTCTATATGGGTAATTTGGAGATTTACTCGTATTTTTGTTATTTTTCAAGTGTTCTTTTTATTTAACATTATAATGTAAATTTATGAATGATACTGATAACACTTCTCTATCAGGCTTAAGAGTGAGAGTTTTGTTATTTTGTAAAACAAACTTGTCAGACTTCCATCTTATTTAGTGTTCTGGTTGAAGACAACATGGAATTGAAATAAACATTTCTTTTACAATGTGAAGAAATTCAGCAGTAAAATATATTGAATGGAGTAATGGTGAGATGGTTAATATTTGGCTTCCTGAACATCTGTATTTTATAAAGTTAAAAGATAAATAACTGTATGCACCTGACTTAATTCAAGAATGTTGACTTAAATCATAATAAACTAGACCCTCATTCTCACAGACTCATTTATTTCCTGAATATCAATTGAGCATCTGCTCTTACAAAGCTCAGGGCTATTATTACTGAGAGGACTAAGACAAAGAAGACCTAGTAACTGACCTTACTATATAAGGTCCAAAAGCAGCTACCAAATAAGATAAATAATGATAAAACACTCTGAAATTCAAAGGACAAATGAAAACAAAGGATAAGAAGGGAGGGATGGAGTTCCAAATGAGTACAGTAAAATGTATATTACCTCATAGTGCAGTCTTAAGTCCCTCAGTGGGAGATAATTTAAGTGGGATTCCATGGTGGGCTGGACTCTAGGAGTGGGAAACACAGGCCAGGTCTGAAAATGGTACATCTCAGAATTTAGAGACTAAGCCTCAAATGGAGGATTAATTTTAGAAGTTCCTTTGGTATCATAGGTAAACCAGAGAAAAATCTCCACTTGGGGCAGGAATGGAAGGTTTCCCAACTTCTGTCCCAGCATAGTCAAACACAGTGCACAAAAGTGTTCTATGTACATCATCTCAAGCATGTCCTGAGACATAAGGGTGATACCCTCAAGGGAGATGAGTTCTCCAGAATTCAATGTGCTAGAATTCTTTGTTCTAGGCTGGAGTATACAGAGTCTGCTCCATTAAAAAGTGCATTCAATTAGGTTACCTTGTGTATTACCTGGCAACTCTAGGCAAGGTCTACATTTCAGGTAGTGTTTAAATAAAATAGGAGTGGTTTAGATGCAATGAGATCTGAGAGGGAGGGAAGGTTTGGTCCCTGAAATAACTTTTAGAAATTTTATGTTGCATCAACTGAGGAAGTCTGCCTCATGCCAACAGTGAATGATTTATCATGTAAGGGGGAAATATTATTTAGTTTTCCTTGCTAAGTAACAATCTAACAGGGATTTTTGTTCTGGAATGTGGCATACTCATATTATCAAAATAATAAACCTCAGTATAGTAGATTTTAACATGAAAGGAAAAATTAATCATAACAAAAACTGGCACTTTTTAAACATTCTGGACATTTTTCACACATTATATACATTCAGTCATTCCCACAAGATTCTTACAGAGTCTATGCCCAATACACTGTATTGGAATACATAATTAGAGCAATAAAAATACTAAAATGATGGCGAGGCATGAATTAGGGAAAGAGATAATATTTGATGACAATGTGATTATCTACATATGCAAAGTCAGTTAACCTCAAAAGATCATGGATTCACATTCTATCATTCTGGACAGCCCCTTCCTCTTAGAAAGTTAAATCTTTCTTAACAGAAATTCTTAAAAGGTTAAATTTGCTATAAAGAAAAGAAATAGATCCATGTGTTTTTTTCTCTGACATAACATCTCTCCTGGGACCCCTATTTTGTGTTATAACTTCCCCATCTCATTTTATTCTGGAAAAAGGACGCATATACTTCAGGATTTGTCATAGAGAAACTGGTCAAGAATTTTTAGAAATGTGCCATTTTTAAGCAAGTCTTTAGTCAAGGAACAGAAGCTAAGGTGTACACAAGGACTAGGGATAACAAAATGCCAGGCAGTTGTCAGCCTGAGGTTCTCTTCCCCTATTCTTCAAGGTTCTTTGGAACTTGTGAATCTTACCCTAAGGAGGATCACCTCAGGTCAGTAGAGGGGACAGTCTTATTCTCTGACACATATCAAGTTGAGGTCCCCGAATGAAGAAAGAGTGGAAATGCGTACCCAGAGCAGGATGGCCTATAGATTCCTGACACTACTCTCAGCCTACAGAGTTCCCAAACAGTTGTAGTAGGATGTGACTCAACCTCATTTCCACTTTGGAGTTCTTAGGAAGATGAAGACCTTAGTCTGAGATGGACTGACTCAAGCCCATTAAGAGATGACTTCCAAGGTGTGCCAGGAATGAGGTGAATAGCCTGAAAAGTGTTGTATCTACCAAACTCCTATCAATGGGGATCCTATGAGTCCTCCCTTTTAGTGCTGAATACTAATCTGTTGTCTGGAATTACTGCATATTATTTATCCATTCACATACTGAAAGACATTTTGCTTGCTATCCAGTCTGGGCAATTGTGAACAAAGTTATATAACCATGTGTAGGTTTTGTGGAGTAAAGTTTTCAACTCATTGGGTAAATGCAAAGGAGTGCAATTGTTATGTCATATGATAACAATAAGTATAATATCGTAAGAAACTCCAAAATTATCTTCCAAAGGGACTGTACCACTTTGCAATACCTACAGGAAATAATGAGAGTTCTTGTTACACAGTATCCAGGTGACTGCATCACCTGCCCTTCCTCCCACACTCCTGTCTGCTGTTTCTGGCCACAGTCATCATGCATCAGGGTGAAAAGAGTAACTTCCATGGTTGTGACAAATGCCACCATGCTTAAGTTGAGACCCATATGTTTCAAAGGTGCTCTACATTCTGCACTAAAAGAGTCCTTCTAATTTTTCTCTCCTATGTTAAGGGATGCTCCCAGAACACAACACCTATTACTGACATTCTCCAGGAGCTTCAGAAAGCCCCACCCACAACTGGCATTTAGTGTTGTCAGTGTTTTGAATTTTGGTCATTCTAATAGGTATACAGTAGTATCACATTTTTGTTTTAATTTGAAATTCCCTAATGGCACATGTTGAACATCTCATGTAATTATTTGCCAATTGTATGTGCCCTTCAACAGATCAATGGATAAAAAAATGTGGTATGTATACACAATGGAGTATTACTCAGCCATAAAGAAGGATGACTTTAGGGCATTTGCCAGAAAATGGATGAAATGAGACTATCATACTATGTTAAACAAGCCACTCCCCAAAAGTCAAAGGTCAAATGTTTTCTCTGATATGCAGAAGTTAATCCAATATAAACGGGGGAGTAATAAAGAAGAATGTATATATCTTCTTTGGTAAAAGTTCTGTTCAAATCTTCTGCCCATTTTTAATTAAGTTATTCATTTCTTATCACTGAATTTTAAGACATTTATATATTTTGGATCATAATCCTTTATTAGATATATCTTTTGAAAATATTTACTTCCAGTCTATGGGTTGTCTTCTTATTTTCCAGATGGTATCTTAATTAGAGCAAAAGTTTTAATTTAGTGAAGTCCAAAATATCGATTATTTCTTCCATGGATACCCGTCACATTTTTCATCAGGTCTATGGGAGGTGAGATCATTAGTCTAAAGATTCAGTCATCAGTGAGCAGAAGAGAGACACCACAACCAGCATAGGGTTCAGATGAGGACAATGATAAGCCCAGGACAAAGAACACTCTACTGAACTATCAGCATTAGATGTTTCTTGGCACTGCTGGTTGACTGAGACACTCCTACACTTCCCCAACCTAGCTCCCAGGGAGCTTCCAAGTGTCAACTTCAGAGAAGCAGTAGAAGGAGGCCCAGGCCCTGGCAAGAGTTAACATGACAATCTGACAATCGTGAAGGCAAACATGAAGGAACCACTCTACTCCAGAATACAGGGGATCCTTATGCCAGCCCTGCTATCACCCAAATACGTAATAGGCAGGGCTGGCAGGTTGTACTTATAACTTCTTCCACTGGGTTCCCAGGGATCAAGTCAAACAATAACAAGTCCAGTGGATTCCTAGAGCAGTGCCTTTAGAAAAACCTGCAGAGGCAGCTTCCTGAAAGTGAAAGGATCTCATTCCTCCTCCCATTACGTCTATTAAATGCTCTCCTGCCCAAACTCCTGCCTACTGTCCCTGACCATAGTAATCATGCCTTGAGGTCAGAAGAGTAAGCTCTATGCTTGAGAGCAATGCTGCCAGGCTCAGGTAAGACACAGAAACTCAAAGATACTCAAGATTCTGCAGCAGAAAGAGAGTCACCCTTATATTACACTCTGGTTTGGGGGGATGATTCTAGAACATGCCTATTGTTGGCATTCTCAAGGAGCCTCATAAAGTCCCACTCATCACCACTATTGCTGTGAGTGTTTCATGCACAGGATCTGATCAAGGTGCCATGAGCCAAGGTGAGGAAACTGCAAGTCACTATACAGATCTATCCACTGAGACTTCATGCAACGATCTTCTAACTAGGAAAGCAATAATATAGATGCAATTTCTTTTGCATAAGTTCAAAATGAAAAAGCCCAAAACTAAGACACCAATGATGAAGATTGCCCAAAAAAATACAATAATTATTGTATTAGTCTGTTTTATGTTGTTATATCAAATTGCCTGAACCTGGGTATCTTACAAGGAAAAAGGGTTCATTTGGTTCGTGATTTTGCTGGCTAGAGGACTCAAACAGCATGTTGTCAGCATCCTAGTAAGAATCCCCAGATGTATCACAACATACCAGAGAAATGCGAGGGGAACCAGCCACATACAAATAGAGCCAAGAACATCAAGAGAATAGGATGACCTCATTTCATATTAACCTTCTCTTGCAAGAGGTAACTCACTTTATGAGAACAGCATTCCCTTTTGAGGGAAATGCTCCCATGACCTAATTACCTTAAACTAGGCCCCGTTTCTTAAAATTTTCACCAATTTAGCAATGCTCCACTAGGTACCAAAATTGTAGCACATGAACCTTTGGGGTATACACTAAAACCAGAATAAGCACTTCCCTGAGATCCCAAAGAGAGCCTTTTAGCACATAGAGTTTTTTTTGTTTGTTTGTTTGTTTGTTTGTTTGTATTTTTTTTATTTTTTTTTATTTATTTTTTTATTTTTTTGGTCTTGAGTTGAAGAAAGTCAAGTTTAGTGGTAAATCCCATACCCTTGTCAGCAAGCTAGTCCTCACCAACAATAACAGTCTGAGAGGTACTTTCCTAAAATCAGGCTTCTGATACCTGTCCTGTGTGATTTTCCTAAATGACATCTGTACCTCTAAGAAGGAGATCTGGGAATTCCTGAATATTTTGTTGAGTCTAGGATAGAAAAGTCCAAAGTCTTCAGTGATCCTTAAAAACTCATCACTCAAGATCTGGTGCAGGAAAGGTAACTGGAGTACCAGCAGTAATCTTACAGTGATGCTACATAAGCTGTCAATTCCTGTTGAATCCCTGAAACCATGCTAAAATAGCAAGATGAAAGTCCTAGAGTTTTTAACAAGGTCAATGATGCTATAACCAGTGCCTTCCCACCCATTATGAAGAGGCTTTGAGAGATGAAGAGAGAACCCAAGTTAGAGTTGCAGCCAAGCATTGTTGAAACCAGAGTCTGTTAAAGGTCCACATCCAGCTGTAATTCTTCCTTTTTTGTAATGTCTGCAGCAAATTCTTCACTTTGTGTTTGAAATAAAACCTGTAACTTTATTTATGTTATGCATAAAGAGCTTGTTGATGTTTCTTTTTGTATATTTTAAGTGTTGTTTCTTTAAATAGAATGCTTATTTAGGTTCAGAATATGTTTATAAATTACATGGATCACAAATTTATTGCTATTTATCAGGTTTAGTAGTAAGAAGTTTTTAAACTACAAATTGAATATCCTTAATTCATTTGTTTTATAGAGCAGTATAACAAGGCTCAGAGTAAGAATGTCCTTAAAACTTTAAAAGAATGCCGAAGTAAAATAATTAGGATCAGAAGATAGGGAGAGAAGAAAAGTAAAAGTTGGTTCATTCTTGGTTTGTCTTAATCCTTTAATTTTTTTCATAAAGTCAAAGTTACATACCTGAATTTCCTCATAATATTCAAGAATGTGAGAAGTTTTGGCCAAGGTCAATACTACTGTCTCCATCCCATTATGAAGAGGCTTTTGAGAGTTGAGACAGAGAGAAGTAGAGCCAGAGCTACAGCTAAGCAAAACACTACCGCCAGGGCTAGGGGACATGCCACTGTCATGTCCAGCTGCTCCTCCCAGTCCTAATGAAGTCTGAGACAGATTCTTCATTTTTAGGCAAAGAAAAGAGAGTCCTAATCAGTGGAGGTGTTTTAGTTGGCTTTTTCACTGCAGTAACCAAAAGACCCAACAAGAACAATTAAGGAGAAAATGTTTATTTGGGAGCTCATGGTTTCAGAGGTCTCAGTCCATAGACAGCCAGCTCCATTCCTCAGAGTTTGAGGTGAGGCATAACATCATGGTAGAAGAGGGTGACAGAGGGAAGCATCTCACATGATAATGAGGAAGAAGAGAAAGAGACTCCACTCGACAGATACAAAATATATGCCCCAAAGGCACTCCCTTAAGGCCCATCTCCTCCAGTCATACCCCACCTGCCTTCAGTTACCACTCAGTTATTCCATATCAGATGTCACCGATTGGGTTAAAACTTTCATAACCCAATCATTTCACCTCTAAACCTTCTTACATTGTCTCAGACATGAGCTTTTGTGGACACCTCACATCCAAACCATAACAGGAGGGCCAACATGGAGCTGGTAGGGACACTGTACAAAACACATTTGTATTCCTGTATAATATGGGTAAATTGGAGATTTACCTTTTCTCTTTCCTCATTGTAAATGCTTGTTTGTTTCTTTGTTTGTTTGTTTTGGTACCAGGGATTGAACTCAGGGTCACTCAACCACTGAGCCACATCCCCAACCCTTTTTATATTTTATTTAAAGACAGGGTCTCACCAAGTTGCTTAGGGCCTCACTAAGTTTCTGAGACTGGCTTTGAACTCAAAATCTTCCTGCCTCAGCCTCCTGAGCCACTGGTAAATGTTGTTTATTTTCAATTGAAATTTTATTGAGCTTCAGAATCAAAGCTTATGAATTAAATGAATCACACATTTATTGGAGTATGGCCGGTTGAAGAGTGAGAATTTTGATATCATGTAAAACAAATTGAAAATCCTTTAATCTTTTTTTTTGATCCTGAACAAGATAACATGACATCAGAATATGAATCTTATGATAAAGGAAATTACCCCTCCATAAATTTGGTAGGATCATGAGGTACAAAGCAAAAAGAAAAGGGTGTTAAGGTTTTGATTTTTTTGTCTTTTAGTCTCTTTGTAAAACTGAAGTATATATACCTGGATTTTCTTAGCTTTTTCAGGAATGAAGGAGAAATAATATCATAACAAATTTGATTTCTTGCATATTTGCACTTTAATTACCTACGTATCAATGGAGCAGCTATTTTTTGTAAGTCTGGAGAAGCTAAGAAAAAACAGAATCCCTGCCTATTGAATTTTAGAGACTTAAGAGTAGCTATTTCCAGGCACAGTGATTCAGAGTTGTAATTCCAGAAACTCAGAAGGCTGAGGCAGGAGGATTGCAAGTTTGGGGCCATCCTTACCAATTTAGCATGACCCTGCCTCAAAGCAAAAAAAAAAGTTTAAAAAGGTCTTGGAAAGTAGTTTAGTGGTATAGCAACCCCAGCAACAAAAACAATTAGCTATCATATAATAAAAATGGTCGAATGTTACATAAGATCTACAGACAAGTAAAAAGAGAGTGATAAGAAGACTGTTCAATATTAGGACTCTGATTTAAATTTTCTGAGACAAAGTATTTGAGATTTTCAGAAATTGAACATCCCTCAGTGGGAAATGAATTTAAATTAGCTGCATGGGAAATGAATTTAAGTTAGGTAGATGAAACTATAGGATGCTGAGCAGGAATCAGACATTCTGATGGTGGAGCTGAGTTGAAGTATTGAACCTGGAATGGAAAACTGTCCTTAATAGGTACTTTGGAACTATGAGTAAACTAAAGGGAATCGCCACCTGAGATGGGAATGGAAAGTGTCTTGTGTTCTTGTCCTAGTGCAAATTAATAGTGCACAATATGGGTGTTTTATGTCCATAGTCCTCAGAGATTTTCTGAAAAATAAGATGATAATCCTGGAAACTCAAGCTATTGGGCTGGTACTCTTTGCCATTCCTTTAAAAGGGTGTTTAAATGTGTGTGTGTGTGTGTGTGTGTGTGTGTGTGTGTACTTTCATAAACTCTAAGACAGATCTAGATTTTGGGAGAAATTAATAAAAAAAATAGGAATGGTTTGGATGAAAAGTCAGAGTTGGTCTTTGAACCAAATTCTAGAAGATTTGAGTTGCATTTAGCTGGGAAACATACTTCCATACTAAAAGTATGTTTTAATGGGGGAAATTTTACATGCAGTTTCTTTGCAGCATTTTGGGCTGATTTGTTGTCCTATGACCTAAAGTGTTGCATACTCTCTGTTATCTTCTGAATTAAAAAACAAAATTCATCAGGGTGGGTGGTAACCTCTGTGGTTGAAATAACTGTAGTAATAACAGGTATTGGTTGAAATCTCAGTGCACTCCAGGCATTGTGTCAGGTGCTTTGCACACATTAACCACATTGTTCCAGTCCTATGAGATAGATCTTAAAAACTGAATTCACAGATGCAGAGCCTGAGGCTTGTAGAGTTTGATAACATGCCCAAGTTCATATAGTTGGTTAAGTGATAGAGCTGGGATTAGACCCCTGGTCTGAACTAGTCTAGAACTCACACCATTCCACTTCTCCCAGATTGAAACTGATCATGTGCTGATTAATTTACTTTCTTCTACTACTCCAAAATGCATCTAAGGTGATAAAAAAGGAGGACTCTACCCAAAACACTGCACTGTAATACACAACCTAAGGATTTAAAATATTAAAATAATTGAGAGGTGCAAATAAAGTAGAGAAAAAGATAATACACAGTGACAGTATGATCATTTACATATGCAAAATCAGATAGACTCAAAAGGTCCACGGATCAGAAAATCATTTGACTCTAACATTTTCTGTAGAAAATAAATCTTTTAGAACTATCCCTTCTCTAGTTGGCAAAGAAAAGGAACAGATCAGTGTGTGTGAGTGTTTTCTCTGACAGAGCAATATCTATTCTGGGATCCCAATCTTGTTTTTAAAACTGGGATATAAAATGAGAATTTCATTTAGAAGACAAACATGCAAACAAATACAAAGCAAAAGCTTAGCTGATAAAGATGAAAGTTAATTGGGAACAAAAAGGTTTATCAATTTGGTCACTGGGCTCCCTTGTGTTGCAGTTCCTTGACATCACATCATTCCTGGAACAGGGACTCTTTTTTTCTGCAAGTTTTGCAAGCAGGAAACTTGTCAAGTTTTAGCATTGATATAGTATTGCCTTGGAAAACTTTAATCAAGAGAGGGGAGTCAATATGAGGATTCCCGTGAAGGAGGACTGGGGAGACAACCTCTCCAAAATATAGAGTTCATCCAGAGTCTTACAAAGAGTGACTTCAGTTCAGTACTGGATTTTGATAGATGTAAATGTAGGACCATAAATGAGACACGACAGAGGACATAGCCAGAACTGTGGTGTCCCACACTGTCATGTTCCTGATATCTATTCTTGCAGGTCCCAAAAGGATTGTGATCATACGAGGACTCCTCTGACTTCCAACTAGGGATTAACGGTAGACAGTATGTGGATGTGAGAGAAGCAGGTTCAAATAAACAGTGAACGGAGTCACAAGACTGCTCACTCATTCAGGTGAGCACTCGAATGTGGACAAAGGATGGCACCACCTCAAGGGAGGGGTCTTGGGCAAAAGCAAAATCAAGGTGAGGGTACTGATAATGGCTGATGAGAGGCCCTGTCCCCCAAGTAGGAAGGCTCACAGAGGTCCACCCCTGCTTTCAGGAGTGTGATGCTCAGGCAGGAGGAACCTTATGGGGCCTGCCCAGATTTCCTCTGTAGGAATTGAAGAAAGTGTAAATTTTGTTTGAAGGCTGTGTGACTCCATCAAATAGAGGGAGGAATCTCAGGATATGCTAGATACCAACTAAAGGACCTAGGGAGAACTGACTCCAGAATACAGTGGTCCATTAGCGACCGGCCCCTGCTTTCGATCCCAGGCAGCCGTTGACCGGATGTGATTCATCCTCACTTCCGCTGCGAAGGGAAGGACCAACGTCTGAAAGGTGTGGCGACCAATTTACTGAGAGTGAATTCTCAGAACTGAGGTAAGGATCCTGAACTTCGACTGAAGGAACCCTGCCCATTCATAATAAAGTGGGTACAACAAGTGCTGGCCCTAGGTTGGCCCTTGTAGATCTTGGGGCAGAGCCATTAAGACTGACGGGTCGTGTCCTTTCTACCGCGTTCTTTTCACCCAAAGGGTCTCTGGGAGTGGAGGGATTTTATTTAAAGAGAAAAAGCCCCATTAGCCAAGGGACAGGTCTTGGCTCTAAAACAAGTAAAAGCAAGACCCTAAATGCCAGTGAGTGAACTTTTCATCAAAATAGGGGGTCACACAGAACATCATCCCTACTGTCAGTTGGTGGGAACCCCCGGGCAAGGTAGTCAGATATGGAGCACGCTGACTTCTCTAGTGACTCAAGGAGTCATGTGCTTTGGTTTCAGACTCTAGACTGAACTGAGTAGAGGGAGCGGTCCTGATCTTATCAGGAGTCAAAGTCCTTTGTGGAACTGGGGGAACCAGACTCTGCAACCATCATTGCTGTCAGCACAGGCAGACCCAAATCAGCCATGGAAGATGTGGTTCATTCTTACTGTCAACTCAGATCCAAGGAACACAAGGATCTTTGTCTGACAGGTATGACCTCTGGACAACAGAGTAGTCCTAGAAAGGGATTGTAGTAAAGGTGAACAACCTGGGTGAAAAAATGGAGACTACTCAATACACAATGAAGAGAGCTACCCTACACACAGTGGTACATGCCTATAATCCAAGTGACTCGGGAGGCTAAGGAAGGAGGATGGCAAATTCAAAGCCAGCAAGCATAGCAAGCATAGCAAGACCCTGTCTCAAAGTAAAAAATAAAAGAGGACTAGGGATGTAGCTCCAGGGTAAAGCACCATTGGGTTTGTTCCCAGTACTGAGAGAGAGGGAGGGAGGGAGAAGATGGGGGGATGCTGCACCTTTTGCAGCCTCTGGGAGTTCCAGACCAGAACTGTCAGACTCAGGTGCCCTGTCACTTCACTCTGAAGGGTCTTGAGGATATGAGGGCTTTGGTTTAAGGGCTGCCTGCCCCAGTTCAGCAGAAAGAGAAGAATCCTGGGTCATGAAAGGTGTCAAAGTGTAAATTCTGTGTCCCAGAACAGAGAGAAACATACAAAGTCTTGCCTCTGCCTTCAGTCCTGAGAAACAAGGATTACAGTACTAAGGATGAGGTGTCCTATCACTTTATTCAGGGGTAGTCTCAGGGACACTATGCTCCTATTCAGCATATGGGGAGACCTGGTTCCTAACAGGCATTAAAGTGGTAATAGTACGAGGAGACTCCTCCCAGAAATTGACCCACATAGACTCCTGTGACTACTATGACACCTGGAAGATATGGGCATAATGACATGGTAAGTCTCACTCACTTCTTCCTGGAGCATCTATGGGAAGTAAGGAATTTGTCAAAGGAAGCCTCAGGTTAGCAGGTGGAAAATTCCCAGTTAGTACCAGGAGTCAAGGAGAAGACCCTGAGAACTGAGGAAACCACCCATCCCATAAGTGTGAGAGCAACACAGTATCCCTTCCTGATTGTCAGCCTTGGCTGACAATCTGTCAGTCATGGCCAGATGAGAAACTTTCACTTCTTCCTAGGGGTCTCAGAGTGTTGGACCATTAGGTTAAGTGGATAGGCATTAAGTCAAGATAGGAAGAACACTGAGAGAGCAGCAAATCATAAAGTGAGGGTTCACAGAGTCCCACCCCCCTCAGCTCTGGGAAACCCCAGGCAGAGGTAACCAGATGTATCATCCCCTCATATTCAGACCTAGAGATGCAGGGAGATGGGAGCCTTGGTATAAAGTTGGAAGACTTAGAGAGGCTGATGGTGGAGTTAGATCCTGTCTAAGTGAGGATTAAAGAGACTTATGACCCCCCTATACAGTGGGGTACCATACAGGAAAAAGGTGACTGGATATGACTCACACTCTCATCTTCTGGTTTCATGCAAAGGGACTCAGGTGAGCAGGAAAAGGATTTTCAGGTTGTGCCAAGATTCATACAAAGGACCATGAGGACTACAGGAAACTCCATATCAACAGGGGTCCCACAGTCCCTCTCTTTGTCAGGCCTGGGAGACTCCAGACATAGAGGTCAGACAGAAGTAACAGAGAAGTAAGGGTCTTTGTTGGATGCATCAGCAAGGGAAGGGATTTTAGGTTTCCCAGTAAATTGGGGACCTTGAGTGAGGACCATGAATGAAACCACATATCATAGGGCCTCAACCTGCTAGCCACAGCTTTTAGCCTGTGGAGAAAATGGGCAGTGTGACCAGATACAGCCACCCTCACATCCTCAATTAAGTATGATGGAGGGGTTGTGTGGACCTTATTCTATGATATCCTCAGGTCTGGAAAGGGGGGCCCTAGGCCCTCTCAGGATTCAAAGTATGATACATGGGTGAGGACTGAAGGTACCACTCCCTCAACCCCAAATAGAGGGAACAACAGAGTCTGGCTCCATCCTAGTACTCACCCCTTGAACTCCTAGAGCAGAGTTGTCAACTGAACTCTTCCTTATTTCTTTGTACCAGATCTAAAGGAAGCAAGAGCCTGCATCTGAAGGTGCAGCACCAGTCAGTAGAAAGGAAGGCTCCAGACTCTAGGTGTAGACAATATGATGACTGTGAGCAAATATTGAGGACCAACGAACACAGGAAAGAGAAAACCCTCCACAGAACATCAGCACTGCCTTTTTGATGGGGTAGTAGGATAAACACCCACATTTTCTTTTCATGAGTACAAGGGAGCTTGAGCTTCAGATCAGCACAGGAAAGAGGTGCCAGACCCTGACAAAGAGCATACATAATGATCCTGTGTGAACTTAGAGGACATTTGAACACAGAGTACATTGTCAACCCTTGCTGTCTCTAAGTTAGCACCAGGGAAGGCTGGCAGGCTTCAGCCTAAAACACCATAACTTCCTCTATTTGTTTCTCAGGGAACAGGTGAGCCAAGAACAGGAACCAAACGGGTTTCTACAGTAGTGTTCTTATAGAAACCTGCAGAGACTGCTTCAAATAAGTCAGAATGATCTAAAGTCCTGCTAAAAGTGCTTACCAGATGTCATTCTCTCTCCTCCAGGTCCCAAGAGCATCTGCTCTCCAGCCCATATTCCTGCCTGCTGTTTCTGACCACAGCCATTATGCCCCGTGGACAAAAGAGTAAGCTTCGTGCTCGTGAGAAGCGCCGCCAAGCCCGAGATGAGACCCAGGGTCTCAAGGATGCTCAGGCAGCTGAGGAAGGAGAGGCCCCCTCCTGTTCTTCTCTTGTTTATGGTGATGCTATTCCCAGCACCTCAGCTGCTGGCTTTCCCCAGAAGTCTCAGGGATCTCCACCCACCACCACTGCGGCTGCAGGTGTTTCACACAAGAAGTCTGGTAAAGGTGCCAAGAGCCGAGGGGCAGCACGTGCCAGTACCTCTAAGATCCCACCCTCCCCTGAGAGCACCCAGAGAGATCTTCTCACCAGGAAGGCAGGGATGCTGATGCAGTACCTGCTGTACAAGTATAAAATGAAAGAGCCCATTACAAAGGGAGAGATGCTGAAGATTGTCAACAAAAGGTTCAAGGAGCATTTCCCAGAGATCCTCAAGAAAGCCTCTGAGCGCATGGAGCTGGTCTTTGGCCTTGAGCTGAAGGAAGTCAAGCCTGGTGGTAACTCCTATACCCTTGTCACCAAGCTAGATGACACCAACAATGGAAGTTTGACTGGTTTGGGCTTTCCGAACAATGGGCTTCTGATGCCTCTCTTGGGTGTGATCTTCTTAAATGGCAACTCTGCCTCTGAGGAGGAGATCTGGGAATTCCTGAATATCTTAGGGATCTATGAAGGGAAGAAGCACATAATCTTTGGTGAGCCCCGAAAGCTTATCACCCAAGATTTGGTGCAGGAGGAGTACCTGGAGTACCAGCAGGTACCTGGTAGTGATCCTCCACACTATCAATTCCTGTGGGGTCCCCGATCTTTTGCTGAAACTAGCAAGATGAAAGTCCTGGAGTTTTTGGCCAAGGTCAATGATACTGTCCCCAGTGCCTTCCCATCCCATTATGAAGAGGCTTTGAGAGATGAGGAAGAGAGAGCCCAAGCCAAAGTTGAAACCAGACATGGCACTACTACCAAGGTCCATGCATGTTCTAAGGCCACAGTTGGCAGCTCCTCCTGCCCTTAGTGAGATCAGAGGCAGACTCATATTTTGGGCAGAGAGCTTCCCACCTTATAAGTACCAAGAAACTGACATGGTCCTAGAGAGGTCATATATTAATATTTTCAAGTATTTTTCTCTTAATAGAATATTTATTTAGATTTAGAGTCAATGGTTATGAATGATAGAGATCACACATTTATAGTTGTTATAAGATTTTAGTGCAAGAATTTTGGTATTTTGTAATACATTTTAAAAATCAAATCTTTTTTGGGTTAGAGAACAAGAAAAAACACCTTCAGAATGGCGATTTTCCTGGAAATGTGTGAAAAACTCATGAAATGTAATTGGAGTCTTAAAATAGATGTAAACAAAACAAAACATTGTCAATTGTTGGTCTGCCTTATTCACTTTTGTCTCTCTTTTTTATCTTCTTGTAAAATTGGAAGATCTATACCTGGTTGTCTTTAACTGATTCAAGTATGCAGATAAAATTAAAAAATAATACATTGTATTCCTTGCTCAGTGACTCATTTATTTTCGTCATGAATTGAGCATCTGTTCTTTGGGAGGCTGTGTGCTAGTAGAGACTATGCTAAGAACAAGATCCTTCTCTTCCCCATACATTTTTAGCATTTCAGAGGCGTTGTTAAATAAAGAATATGGTATTATCCACTCAACACAGAACAAATAGAGGAAGGAGTTAAGATGGTGGAGGGGGACTTCTGGTGAGAAGAGTGAAATGTAAATTCCCTGATTCAAGAAACTTTGTTTCAGGACATTGCAAGCTACTTGTTGAGAGGTCATTTTTAAGTTAGCCCCATATTGGGCTAAATTAGATTGTGTTACTCATGAGCAGGTACCAGACCCTCAGATGGTGAGCTCCATAGTTGAGAGACTAACCCTGAAATGAAAAACCATCTTTAACACTTACTTAGAGATTGTAAAGCAGAAGGAATTTCTGCCTAGGGTAGGAATGACAGAAGTATGGCACTCCTGTTCCAGTGCCATTGAACACAATGCACAAACTAGTGTTTTATGAACATTGTTTTCAGAGAGTTTCTGAAAAATAAGGGGAATACTCTTGTTACTGGGTGGCACTGTTGCTGGAAGGGGTAAGAGACTTCCCTAAATAGTTCTGTAACATTCTTTTGAGGTGATATAGCAAGAAGTCATTGGGCTGGCACTCTTTGCCCTAAGCTAGGGGATCCAGAGCCTGCATTCCATTAATTGGGTTATCTTATGTGTGATTTGGTAAAACTCCAAGTAAGGACTAGATTTTATTGGTAGAAAAAAATAAATGAAAGTAGAGATGTTTTGTTGACAGAGGACTTCTTGCAGGGAGGAGAACTGTTGGACCTTGACATGAAGACTACGAGCTTTGAGTTGAATCCTGGTGAAGTCCCTGCCCCCATATTAAATCATGTATTCTCTACTGGGGAAATTTTAGTGTTATTTGCTTATTGACTTTTTGGCAAATTTGGGTTTCTTTGTATGAGAGCACTGCATATTCTATGATTTCTAGTTAAAGACTTCCCAGAGAGTAAAGTGGTCTCTTCTAGAATAAATGTAGTCATAATGATGATTTCTTCATTAGAGATACAATATTTGTAAGTTACATACATTGCATATCTTCCAACAATCCTATAAGATAGGGTTTATTGGACTCACTTGACAGATGAAGAACTTAAAATATTTTCATTTTACATGACTGGTAAGTGACAGAGATGGGACCAGACCTCAGGACCGAATTCCAACAGAATTCACTGTTTTACTCTTCCCAACCTAAGGCAAATCTGTCTCTTAATTCTTCTCACTCCTTCACAATATTTCTGAACTGATGAGATGTATCCTGTGGCCAAAGTACAAAAAAACAGGCCTTAAAAAAAGGCAAAAATTAGAACTATCTGTGCAGTTCATTTGCCTGGGGTCCTCCTTTCTTTTGCTTCAAGGTTCCTCAAGAGCTGACTGACTGGGTCCCAGCACTGTGTCCAATTTCAACACTTTCCTGCTTTATAGTACCCTTCTCCTGAGTCTTCCTCAGTATCCAAACTGACACTGACTTTCTGGCCACCTCTTCAGTGTGTCTTCCTATGGAGCCAGCACAGAGAAACAGAAAGCCCTGACTCCCCTGCCTTCTTCCTGCCATAGAGGGTTCCATTTCCCTGGAGATCCTGTCCCTCACCATGAACCCCTTCTGTCAGCAGCAGACCCTTCCATGTAACTTTTCACTTCAGACAGTAAAGTTTACAGTCCTCTTCATTCCTCTGGGTACTTCCACCACACCTTCAAAGTGTTTTCAAATCTGAAGCTGAGTAAAGTTTGATTTGGCATGGAATCTACTGATTCTTGGCTTCTAACCCTAAAGTTAGAGAGGGTTTTTTTTTTTTGAAACCTTCTTGATATTTGCAGGAGGATTTTAATGGAGTCTTTTATTTGAGACTGGCCACTGAACACATATACTAGTAAGTGAATGTATTTAGGTAGTCAATAACCAAAGTCTCCCTTTTAAGAGACAAATGAGGAAAGACTAAGGAAATCACTCTGTAATAAAACATCTACTGAAGCTTAATCCCTAAATATCCTTCTTGAAGTTCTCAGATGTGTAAAATGTTTCTTGGAAGACATGCTAGCTTTGAATAAAAATAAATAATACAATAATTTGCCATCTTTCCATTTCATTTTCTCTTATCCTTAACTCCCACCAGGAAAAAAATGCTAGTTTTTCAGCATGCTTAATTTAACTGTTCAGATGTTTAGATAAGTTAAGTCAGGTGATACAGAACTATGATTTTGGCCCTGCACCAAAAGATAGGAGAAGATTCTCCATCTACTTAAATCATGCAGTTTATGTAAAGGATCATACAGAAAGATACTATTGAGTGACAAACCCTCCATGTAAAGATTTATAGGGTCATTTTGAAAATTAGGTATGACTCTGTATTTGAAAAATATCTCTTACATAATGGAAACCAGAAAATTTGGCAAATTTCATGACACATCTGGCTTTTTAGAAACTCCTCCAATAAATAAAGAGGGTTATAGTTATAACCAATTGCACCTATCACGTAACATTTTATAAGAGAGACTGCAAGTGTTCATCTATATGGTGTCTTGATCTTCGTGGGTTCAGGGGGAGATCACATTCCCCGTCCAATTGTAGTTAGAAAGAGTAATGTGAATAACTCTTGCCACAGAAGCACAAGTGTGGGCACAAGTGTGTTTGTCACCTCTGGACTGAGAAACATAAGAGAAAATCTGTTACTTCCATTTATTTTTTACCATTCAGCAACGAACATGGAAAATTCATATTTAGGCATAGAGGCAAACCTTTGGTTTTTTCCTGTCGCATCGATTAGCAGTTACTTTATCTGAGTAATATACAACTACTATTTTATTGTTAGGCCTATCTAAATATTTTGATGACACAGTTATACAAGTGTACATATTCTTGTTTTAAAAATTTTTCATAGAGTAAACCACAAGCTACTCTATTACAGTATTCCTCCAAAATTCATCCCCCTTTCAAAGCTAATCACAATTGACAATCTTGTATATATCATTTTAAAGCTGATACGAGGCTTTTTCATACACAGATGTGCTATAAAAATAACAAGTTTTAACACACTGAGTAAAAATGTACATTTTGTTCTGCCACTTGTTCTTGTCACTTAATGAAGTGAATGCAGAACATTTCTGTGACAGCACACATAAACCTACCTCACTTTTTTGGCAACTTCATAGAATTCTAAGATCTGCATATGCCAGAAATAAACCAATCTCCTGATGAACACAAAAGCTTTTTTTTTGCCAATTGTTGTTAGAATTTATAGGACTAGCATTAATTTCTTTGAGCATGATTTTGCAGGTAAAAGTATATGGCTCCTTATAGGAAATAACCAAAAAAGAAATTAGGTTAAAGTAGAAAAGTTGGATTGATTACAATTTTATAAATGTTGCTAAAATTTTATTACCACCTGCTATGCCAACTCTGTTACAACAAACTAAATTATGAAGATTCCATATACTCTCTTAGGCATATTATTTATACATTTAAAAATTTTTTGGTTGAACTTTGGGTTCAACAATATTAAGTCACTGGTACCTTAATTCATATTTCCCTGTTTTCTAATTAGATGGAGTAGAAAATTAACTTAATCCTTCACCCATATAAAGTTAGATTTCTGAAGTGATACTTTGAGTATCAAAATTACTCTGGGCATGCCTTGATATTCCAAGATGTAAATAAAATATTTCCTTCTACATGAGAGGATAGGATGTTGTCAGAATGACCAAGTGCCAGGAAATTGTCCCAGACAAAACAGCTTCAGTTAGTGAAGGAGCATCAGGAGGATTTGCGGGTAGAGCATTTTCCAGAGTCTGAGAGAGATCATGTGCTAAACAGGTCAGGGTAGCTGGCAGTCAGTGGTCTGAATCAGCATAAGGTAGAGAACAAACCAGAAGGAGAGGGGGAAGAAAATCTGGTGTAGGGATGAACAATTAATATGAATAAGTTTGAAAAATCTCTGAGTGAATGAAAGGAGCAGAGGCATGATAGACATTCATCCTGCTTTAGAATTTCCCCTACCTAGTGTAAGGCAGGATAACTCTCAAGTGAGGTGTGCAGGTGTAGCACTTTAGGATTCTTCCATGGAGGTAGAAAGCCATCCAAGGAAGCAGGGAGCAGGCCCAAACATTTCAGTACTTTGACCTGTCCATTTATGCAGTCATCAGACATTTATTGAATACATTCTTTTTTTTTATTGTAAACAAATGGGATACATGTTGGTTCTCTGTTTGTACATGGAGTAAAGGCGTACCATTGGTGTAATCATAAATTTACATAGGGTAATGTTGTTTGATTCATTCTGTTATTTTTTCCCTCCCCCCACCCCTCCCACCCCTCTTTTCCCTCTATATAGTCCTTACTTCCTCCATTCTTGCCCCGCTCCCTAACCCTATCTCTAACGCTAAAACTAACCCCTCCCACCCCCCACGATATGTCATCATCCAATTATCAGTGATATCATTCGTCCTTTTGTTTTTTGAGATTGGCTTATCTCACTTAGCATGATATTCTCCAATTTCATCCATTTGCCTGCAAATGCCATCATTTTATCATTCTTTATGGCTGAGTAATATTCCATTGTATATATATATATATATATATATACCACAGTTTCTTTATCCATTCATCAATTGAAGGACATCTAGGTTGGTTCCACAATCTGGCTATTGTGAATTGAGCGGCTATGAACATTGATGTGGCTGTATCTCTGTAGTATGCTGATTTTAAGTCCTCTGGGTATAGGCCAAGGAGTGGGATAGCTGGGTCAAATGGTGTTTCCATTCCAAGTTTTCTAAGGAATCTCCACACTGCTTTCCAGAGTGGCTGCACTAATTTGCAGCCCTACCAGCAATGTATGAGTGTACCTTTCTCCCCAAATCCTCGACAACACCTGTTGTTGCTTGTATTCTTGATAATCATCATTCTAATTGAGGTGAGATGGAATCTTAGGGTAGTTTTGATTTGCATTTCTCTTATTACTAGAGATGTTGAACATTTTTCCATGTTTGTTGATTGCTTGTAGATCTTCTGTGAAGTGTCTATTCATTTCCTTAGCCCATTTGACAATTGGATTATTTGCATTCTTGGTGTAGAGTTTTTTGAGTTCTTTATAGATTCTGGAGATTAGTGCTCTATCTGAAGTATGATTGGCAAAGGTTTTCTCCCACTCTGTAGGCTCTTTCTTCGCATTGCTGATAGTTTCCTTTGCTGAGAGAAAGCTTTTTAGTTTAAATCTATCCCAGTTATTGATTCTTGATTTTATTTCTTGTGCTATGGGAGTCCTGTTGAGGAAGTCTGGTCCTAAGCCGACATGTTGAAGCTCTGGACCTACTTTTTCTTCTATAAGATGCAAGGTCTCTGGTCTGATTCCGAGGTCCTTAATCCATTTTGAGTTCAGTTTCATGCACGGTGAGAGATATGGGTTTAGTTTCATTCTGTTGCATATAGATTTCCAATTCTCCCAGCACCATTTGTTGAAGAGGCTATCTTTTCTCCATTGCATATTTTTGACCCCTTTGTCTAGTATGAGAAAATTGTATTTATTTGGGTTTGTGTCCATGTCCTCTATTCTGTACCATTGATCTACCTTTCTATTTTGGTACCAATACCATGCCGTTTTTGTTACTATTGCTTTGTAGTATAGTTGAAGATCTGGTATTGCGATACCCCCTGCTTCGCTCTTTCTGCTAAGGATGGCTTTAGCTATTCTGGGTTTCTTATTCTTCCAGATGAATTTCATGATTGCTTGCTCTATTTCTGTAAGGTACATCATTGGGATTTTGATTGGAATTGCATTGAATCTGTATAGCACTTTTGGTAGTAGGGCCATTTTGACAATATTAATTCTTCCTATCCAAGAACATGGGAGATCTTTCCATCTTCTAAGGTTTTCTTTAATTTATTTCTTTAGTGTTCTGTAGTTCTCATCGTAGAGGTCTTTCACCTCCTTTGTGAGATTGATTCCCAAGTATTTTATTTTTTTTGATGCTATTGTGAATGGGGTCGATTTCCTAACTTCTCTTTCTGAAGATTCATCACTTATGTATAAAAATACATGGGATTTATGAGCATTGATCTTGTAATCTGCTACTTTACTGAATTCACTTATGAGTTCTAAAAGTTTTCTGGTGGAATTTCCTGGTTCCTCTAAGTATATAATCATATCATCAGCAAATAGGGATAGTTTGAGTTCTTCTTTTCCTATTCGTATCCCTGTAATTTCTTTGGTTTGTCTAATTGCTCTGGCTAGAGTTTCAAGGATGATATTGAATAGAAGTGGTGAAAGAGGGCATCCCTGCCTTGTTCCAGTTTTTAGGGGGAATGCTTTCAGTTTTTCACCATTTAGAATGATATTGGTCATGGGCTTAGTGTAGATAGCCTTTATAATGTTAAGGAATGTTCCCACTATCCCTATTTTTTCTAGTGTTTTGAGCATGAAGGGATGCTGTATTTTATCAAATGCTTTTTCTGCATCTATCGAAATAATCATGTGATTCTTGACTTTAAGTCTATTGATATGGTGAATTACATTTATTGATTTCCTGATGTTGAACCAACCTTGCATCCCTGGGATGAAACCCACTTGATCATGGTGCACTATCTTTTTAATATGTTTTTGTATGCGATTTGCTAAAATTTTGTTTAGAATTTTTGCGTCAATGTTCATTAAGGATATTGGTCTGAAATTTTCTTTCCTCGATGTGTCTCTGTCTGGTTTAGGTATCAGGGTAATATTGGCTTCATAGAATGAGTTTGGGAGGGTTCCCTCCTCTTCTATTTTATGGAATACTTTGAGAAGTATTGGAATGAGCTTTTCTTTAAAGGTTTTGTAGAACTCGGCTGAAAACCCATCAGGTCCTTGACTTTTCTTTGTTGGTAGGCTTTTGATGACTTCTTCTATTTCATTACTTGAAACTGGTCTATTTAAATTGTGTATGTCTTCCTCGTTCAGTTTAGGCAATTCATATGTCTCTAGAAACCTGTTGATGTCTTCAAAATTTTCTATTTTGTTGGAGTATAGATTTTCAAAATAGCTTCTAATTATGTTTTGTATTTCAGTCGTGTCTGTTGTGATATTTCCTTGTTCATTCCGAATTTTAGTGATTTGGGTTTTCTCTCGTCCTCTCTTTGTTAGTGTGGCTAAAAGTTTATCAATTTTGTTTATTTTTTTGAAGAACCAACTATTTATTTTGTCGATTTTTTGTATTCTTTCTTTTGTTTCAATTTCATTGATTTCAGCTCTGAGTTTAACTACTTCCTGTCTTCTACTACTTTTGATGTTGGTCTGTTCTTCTTTTTCTAGGGCTTTGAGCTGTAGTGTTAGGTCGTTTATTTGTTGATTTTTTCTTCTTTTATTGAATGCACTCCATGAAATAAATTTTCTTCTAAGTACTGCTTTCATAGTGTCCCAGAGATTTTGATATGATGTTTCTTTGTTCTCATTTACCTCTAAGAATTTTTTAATTTCCTTCCTAATATCTTCTGTTATCCATTCATCATATAATAGCATATTGTTTAGTCTCCAGGTGTTGGAGTAGTTTCTGTTTTTTACTCTTTCATTTATTTCTAACTTCAATCCATTATGATCTGATAGAATACAAGGTAGTGTCTCTATAATCTTGTATTTGCTAACATTAGCTTTGTGGCATAATATATGGTCTATTTTAGAGAAGATCCATGTGCTGCTGAGAAGAAAGTGTATTCGCTCTTGGTTGGATAGTATATTCTATAAATGTCTGTTAAGTCTAAATTATTGATTGTGTTATTGAGATCTATGGTTTCTTTGTTCAATTTTTGTCTGGAAGATCTGTCCAGTGGTGAGAGAGGCATGTTAAAATCACTTAGTATTATTGTGTTATGGTTTATTTGGTTTCTGAAATTGAGAAGGATTTTCTTGACATACATGGATGAGCCACTGTTTGGGACATAGATGTTTATGATTGTTATGTCTTGTGATTTATGCTTCCCTTAAGCAGTATGAAATGTCCTTCTTTATCCCTTCTGACTAACTTTGACTTGAAGTTCACATTATCTGAAATGAGGATGGATACCCCAGCTTTTTTGCTGAGTCAATGTAAATGGTATGTTTTTTCCCATCCTTTCACCTTTAGTCTGTGGGTATCTTTTTCTATGAGGTGAGTCTCTTGCAGGCAACATATTGTTGGATCTTTCTTTTTAATCCAATCGGCCAGTCTATGTCTTTTGATTGATGAGTTCAGACCATTAACATTCAGAGTTATTATTGAGATATGATGTATTCCTGGTCATTTGGCTCATTTTTTATTTTATTTATTTATTTGTTTTTTTACACAACATGGTTCCTCCTTTATTTGACAGTTCCTTTAGGATAATTCCTCCCTTTGCTGATTTGCTTCTTTGTTTTTCATCTCTTCCTCATGGAATATTTTGCTGAGAATGTTCTGTAATGCTGGCTTTCTTTTTGTAAATTCTTTTAGCTTTTGTTTATCATGGAAGGATTTTATTTCATCATCAAATCTGAAGGTAAGTTTTGCTGGGTATAAGATTCTTGGTTGGCATCCATTTTCTTTCAGGGCTTGAAAAATGTTGTTCCAGGCCCTTCTAGCTTTTAGGGTCTGGATTGAAAACTCTGCTGATATCCGAATTAGTTTCCCCCTGAATGTAATATGGTTCTTTTCTCTCACAGCCTTTAAAATTCTTTCTTTATTTTGTATGTTAGGTATTTTCATAATAATGTTCCTTGGTGTGGGTCTGTTGTCATTTTGTGTATTTGGAGTCCTATAAGCCTCTTGAACTTGATATTCCATTTCATTCTTCAGATTTGGGAAATTTTCTGATATTATTTCATTGAATAGATTGTTCATTCCTTTGGTTGTTTCTCTGAGCCTTCCTCAATCCCAATAATTCTTAAATTTGGTCTTTTCATGATATCCCATAGTTCTTGCAGATTCTGTTCATGATTTCTTACCATATTCTCTCTTTGGTCAACTTTGGTTTCAAGGTTAAATATTTTATCTTCAATATCTGAGGTTCTCTCTTCCAGTTGTTCTATCCTATTGGTTATGCTTTCTATGGAGTTCTTAATTTGGTTTATTGTTTCCTTCATTTCAAGGATTTCTGTTTGTTTTTTTTTTCAGTATCTCTAACTCTTTATTGAAATGATCTTTTGCTTCCTGTATTTGCTCTTTTAACTGTCGATTGGTGCTATCATTCAATGCCTGCATTTGCTCTTTCATTTCATCATTCAATGCCTGCATTTGCTCTTTCATCTCATTGTTTGCTTCCCTGATCTTTTAAATTATGTGCATTCTGAACTCCCTTTCTGTCATTTCTTCTGCCATTCTGTCATTGGATTTTATTGATGTAACATCTAGATTTTGGTGGGGCATTTTCTTCCCTTGTTTTCTCATATTGTTCAGGTATCAGTGGACTGCTGAGATATTGCAGATTTCCTCTATTGACTTATAATGTCCCTGAAGATTTCTAGTATATCCCATCTTAGCCTTAAGTAGCCTGAAGTCTTAGAGGAAGTTGATAATGTGGTGCTCCACAAGGAAGCTGCCTCTCTAAGGGTGGTGGCCTTCAGGTGGGGTATATTCCCTCCTAGTGGGCAGAGGCGCCTCCACTTGTTGACCAATGGTCATCCAAAGGGGAACTAGGCTGCAAGCTGAGGCAAGGCCTGTTTGGGCCTGTGTCTCTGGTTTTACCCTTCTTGTGGGAAAACCTCACCTGATAGGGAAGACTCACCCGGTGGGGAGGTCTCGCTGGTCAGTTCCCCTCCTAGAGGTTCCCCTCAATGCACAACTACTGCCTGGGCTGGGCTGCCTTCCTCTGCAAATTTCCCAGGGGCCCGGACCTACCTCCTGGGCCTGGGAGCCTCACCCTTCGCAGACGAGTCTCCTTAGGCTGCCCTCAGAGAATCTGCCCGCAGTCCTGGAACCTTCGCTCCGCTCCTAAGCGTGTCTCTGTGTGACTCTTCCATCAAGAAGCCTCCTAGGTCTTGGGACCCTGCTCTGCACCTAATCACCTGGCTATGCGGCCCCTTCTCTGAGCAGCCACCTGGAGCCCCGTACAGTCGCTCTGAGTCCCAGTGACCTGCTGCACACCTCTTCCTCCAGGCAGCCGCCCGGTGTTCCAGTACGATCGCTAGTAGTCCAAGGAACTCACTGCGCACCTCCTCCTCCCGACAACCGCCCATAGCCCTGGTGCAGTCACTCAGAGTCCAAGTGACCTGCCACGCTCCTCCTCCTCCGGGCAACCCCCCGGGTGTTCAGGAGCAGTCGCTCTGAGTCTAAACAACCCGCCGCATGCCTCCTCCTCTGGGCAGCTGCCCAGAGCCCTGGTGGGTTGCTCCAAGTCCAAGCACTGTGCTGAGCAGCCTCCTCTATGATGCTCCCAGTTGTCCGAGTTCACTGCTCCAGCGGGGGGAGGGGTGTCTCGTTGGGCAACTCTACTTCACAAAGTTCCCTGTATTCCAGGACTACCGCCCCATCCGGGATGCCTCCCCAATGGGAGAGAATCACCTGGTGACTTTGAGTTGGTCCCAAGTCTCTCAATATCTCCTCTTTTGAATCCCGAGTCCTGGAGCAACATGAAATGCAGACACCCTCTAGTCCGCCATCTTGAAACCCCTATTGAATACATTCTGAGGGGAACTCTAATGAAAGAAAAGGAAATGGCAAGGTACCTGATTCAAGTTGTGAACGTAAGGATGATGACAGGACATAGTCTCCAGTGTTATACTCTCACTCCCTTCACCTAGGTTCTACCTCCTACTGTTTTCACTAACCCCAATATTCCACTCAGTTATTGAATCCATCAGTGTATTAATCCAGATGAGGTTAGAGCCCTCATGATCCAAGGACTTCTCAAAAGCCCAACCTTTGAATATTGCTGCATTGGGAACCAAACTTTCAACACATGAGCCTTTCAGGTACAAACTTGACAAATGTGCAGAAGAACTAAATTAAAATGTCTCAAAAGAAGAAACACAAATGGTTAACAAATATATGAAAAAATAGTCAACATCTCTAACAGTCAGGGAAATGCAAGTCAAAACTACACTAAGAATCCATCTCACTATATGACTGAATTAGGAAATATATCTTATCTCAGTACATAATTGAGATTTATGTTGTTTCTAGCCAATAACAGGCAAATTAAATGTCAATTTACATAGGACATAGCAAGAGAGTCAAGCAGGAAAATATGCCTATATATATATATATATATATATATATATATATATTTGAAAAAACATAATTTCAAATTCTAACAGCTACATGAATACAAAATAAAAGAAGTATAACTAGCCCCAGATTCACACATTTAATTATAAATTCAAAATATTTTATAAATAAAATGTAGTCTCTTATGAGGCCAGTAACTATGATACAAAAATCCCAGCTTAGAAAATTAAATTTAAAATTACCTAAAATTATAAAATGAAAAAGAATAAAATGATTTGATTATGCAGCACTGCCAACATATCCAAATTCATCTTCAATATTACTTTTTAAAACCCAGTATAGTGGCTTTCCCCCATAATTTCAACAACTCAGGAAGCTGAAGCAGGAGAATCACAAGTTTGAGACCAGCCTCACAACTTAGTGAGATTCTGTCACAGAATAAAGAATAAAAATTTCTGGGGATATAGCTCAGTGGTAGAGTGCTCCTGGCTTCAATCCCCAGCACAACAACAAAAATTTTACTCTCAAAAGAGATAATCAGATTTTTCTCAGATTTGTAAAAAAGTACATTGAGGATACAAATTATTCCTGTATCTTACTTAGTCCAAGATGTGGTCCAAGGTAAGTTTCTCTGATCTTCATTGCTTAACTATTTACTACCAATAAAAAAGGCTATTAAAGCACTTCATTTCCCCCTTATGATTGTATTTATTACCCCAATTTTACAGTTGGATAGATAAATGTAGTTGGGAGTAATTTGTATTAGCTATCCCACCAGTTAAAAATTAAGCTTGGGTTTGACAATAAAAGGTTATTTTCTCGCCTTCTTTGAATCTAAGAAAAATCTACCTACTAACAATGGAGTAGCCACTTCCTACAATTTATTTTTTTGTCATGCTATGAAACACTCCATTTATCTTAAACAAATGGGTAACAAAAAAAATAAGGCCAGTAATTTTTTTGATTGGACTGAACTTCTCAAACATTAATACCTTTATTGACTTAAAAGAAATTATTCTATGGTGTTTTAGGGACTATGCTCTGTCAGAAAGTTATTTCTATAATTTGGTTTTTCAAATATTAAAGTTCTCTATAACATCTATTAAGGAGAACTCTGCATTAAAGGCCCATTATTTCCTCAACATGCAAAATGAAAACTCATCAAAAAGTTTTTGATAATAAAATGATAGCTAACATGTACATAGTGTTTATGAATTTGTAGAAAAAGTTCTGAATGCCTTAAATCTAATTCTCAAAATGATTTATAGTTAGGAACTGTTGTTATTGCAACATTACAGATGAGAAAAAAAGACCCTGAGAAGTTATGTAACTTACCTCAGATCACATGGCTAGTAATGGTAGAGCCAGGAATCAATCACCAGGTGTCTGGTTCTAGAATGCCATACTTTTTTTTAATTGGAGCTTTATAATTATGCATAGTACTTGTGTTAATCCCAACAAACACATAAATGCAGGTAAATCAATTTCAGTTCATGATCCTCCCCCTTTTCCTTCCCATTCTCCCTCTCCTCTCCATTCACCTTCTTCTCCTCCACTAGAATTTCTTTCACTCATCTATTAATTTATATTTGATCGGTTCTTTCTGCCTATGCATAAAGGAGAAGTTCCTGTCATATATTTATATATGCACATGGCATCATTTTCTGAGAAGTTAGTCTGAATTACCTCCCCTGCCCATCCCTCTACTCTGACTCTTGATCTCCTTCTTCTGTGTTATGAATAGAATCATGGAATTTGCAGGTGAACAGATGGAAATGGAGAACTTCATCCTAAGTGAAATGAGCCAGACTCAGGAAATCAAAGTATGAATGTTTTCTCTCATATGTGGAAACTAGAGAAAAGTCAAGGAAGAAGGTGGAATAGAGGATCAATATCACAAAGATATAGGGGAGATCAATGGAGTATAAGTGCATCAAGAGGGAGGAATGAAGGACAGGAAAGGAGAAAATAACATACATGCATGAATTTAATAAAATCCCATTTTATGCATATATGGATATACCAAAGGGAATTGCACCTTTATGTATATGTAGAAAGTACCAGTCAAAAAGAAATAAATGAGCAAAAGGGAGATAAGAGAGGAGAGGAATAAGGATAGGGGAAGGGAGGAGGGAAGGGAAAGAAAGGGGCACGGGAATTGAAATTAAATTTCATGCATGTATGTTTTTGTCAAAATGAACCCAACTACTACTATAACTATAATGCTCTAATAAATAAAATTAATTAAATTTAATGTTAAACTTAATTTAATTAATAAAATTCATTTAAAAAATTAATAATCCTGAAATTATTAATTCCATTTTCTGTTAGAATGGCAACTGGAGTGAGGTTTCTTTTTCTCCTCACTATTCAACTAACTTTATGCTTCTCAACAGTTTTTTCCCATTTGCCTGCTACTAAATGGTCAAGGGATGAATCCAGATAACTGATTTTTTTAAAGAAATATATCAAATTACCATCAAAGTTTCTTCTGGATGATCTTAATGATTGTCCTGTGAGTAGAATGCATTTATTTTGATATAGGAAAATTAGCTGCTCAAAATATCTTGCTTAATTACCTCCTCTACTGTGAGCTTCCAGCTAAAATCTTGAGATAAATGGTTTATTACTTAATTTACTCTTGATGGCTCCATCAAATTTTAGATTTACTTTTTAACCAGATATCCAAGGTACATTAAATCAATATTTAACACTTATCTATCAACTCACAAATTTTTCCCACTCTTTAGCACATTTTAATCTGTCCATGTTTCCTACCTCTCCACTGAAACTACATTCACCACCATCACCATGGATCTTGTAGGTGATAGATCCAATGGACATTTTAAAAATGCAAAGTTTACTTTTAACCAAAGTGATATATGTCCACTACAGTATATTTGGAATTTCTTTTATGTTTAGTGCATAAATTACACTATCCCCCATATTTCTATCACACAAAGATAATAATTAACCATTGTCAAAATCAATGTTAATAATTTGATACACTTGTTTTAGAAATAAACACATTTCTTACAAATAGCCAACAAATATATAAAAAAGTTAAATATTCCTAGAAGTTATGGGAATGCAAATCAAAACCACATTGAGATTTCTTCTCACCCCAGTGAAAATGGCAATCATCAAGAATACAAATGATAATAAATACTGGTGAGGATGTTGGGGAAAAGGTACACTCATACATTGTTGGTGGGACTGCAAATTGGTAAAGCCACTATAAGAAGCAGTATGGAGATTCCTCAAAAAACTTGGAATGGAACCACCATATGACCCACCTATCACATTCTTTGGTATATATCCAAAAGATCTAAAATCAGCATACTATAGGGATACGGGCACATCGATGTTTAGTGCAGCTCAACTACAATAGTCAAATTAGAGAATCAGCACAGATGTCCTTGAACAAATGACTAGATAAATAAAATGTGGCATATATACTCTATGGAATTTTATGCAGAAATAAAGAGTGAAATTATGGCATTTGCTGGAAAATGGATTAAACTGGAGAACATCATACTAAGTGAAATAAGCTAGACCCAAAAAGTCAAGAGTCAAATTTTTTCTCTTATATATACAAGCTAGAGCAAAATAAGGGAGGAAAAGGTGGGGGACACCATAAAAATGAAAAGGAAATCAGTGGAATGGAGGTGAAATGGAGGATAAAAAAGGGAAGGTATTTCATATGAAAACTGCCCTAAATGAAACTCACCTTATCACTCTGCTTTTCCTCTTTTCCTTCCTCCTGGGAGAATATCACCACCATATTCTTTACTCATGCTAAAAATCTGGTATCAGCATTAATCCCTACATCTTCCTCAGATATTCAGTCTTTCACTGAGATCTAGCATAGCTATATTTGTCTTAGTAATTTATTATCACCATAACGCTGCATAATAAGCCATTCCAAAACTCAGTGGCATCCAACAATAAACATGTATTCTCATAGTCACAAGTCTGCCATGTTTTTTGACAACTCTGTTTTAGGCTGCAGATGAAGGCTTGGCCAGGTCTCTTGCACCTGTGTTCATTCTGAGGCCAAAACCAAAGGGACAGCAATTGCCTGAAAAGTAGTTCTTCTCATAGAAGATCATAGGAGCCCAAGAAAGTCAACCAAATAGTGCAAGTACATGCCAAGGCTCAGCTCATAACACACACATTAATATTCTATCAGCCAAACAAGTCATATGACCAAGTCTAAAGTCAAAGTGACGGAGAAACAAAGCCATAAGATGTGTGTATACATGTAATATTATTTAAAGCAAGTAAAATTTGAGCCCAATTAGACAATATTTCACAACATGATAACATCACTTCGATTCATTCATTCCCTCCAACCCACTCCCTATGCCTTTGTTTGTTCCTTTTAATTTCTTCCCACATTAGTGAATAAACTCGCCTATTCTCTTATGATTTTATCCTTACCTGCCTCTAAGACTTCTTCACACACACACACATTAGGGTCATCTTTACAAAACACAAATTATTTTAGATTATTACTATCATGCTTACAATCTTTGTGAATCATGACAAAATATATGTTCCATATCATATCATAGAAGACCACTCTTGTTTTGGCTTTAGGCTCCTTTCACAATTTTTAACTTTACTTCATCTGGTCATAATGAAATCCTTGCCAAAGGATTGTTTGAACAAATTAGAAAGGGAAATTTGTGCTTGGAAGTTCATACATCTAGCAACTGAAAACACCTGGCAAATAGCTAATGCTAAAATAAATGGTAAAAAAAATAATTGTAAAATATGTTAATCTGTAATAGTATTTCACCAATCTAATAAATTAAAGTAAGACATTATTCAGAGAGTCTAGCCTCTGAGCTCATTCAGAATCCCTGACAAGGTATCATTTTCTTTATGTGGGCTTTGCTGTAATTAATATATATTTTTGTGTATTTTATCTCATTTTTAAAATCTTGCATAATGTGTATTCAGGTTATTATACTGAAAATCTAATCTCAGATAACCTGTTAAATTAAAACATTCAAAGAGCAAAAAAATGAATGTTTCTACCACTACATAATAATTAATATATCTACCTTTGGGAAGAAAATGCTCAACACCCCAAAAAGTCTTTATGGGAAGCCAACTGCATATTAGCAAACTTGTAGGAATGGAAATAAACCAGTACAATGTATATGTGTGGTTTAACATGGTGGAGTGGAAACAACATGACTTTTGGAGATAGTTAGACTGGGATCTGTATACTGGTTTTTCCTATTTATTTATTTATTTATTTATGGTACTGCAGATTGAACCCAGGGTTGCTTAACCACTGAGCCCTATCCCCAGCTCTTTTTATTTTATTTTTTGGGGCAGGATCTCTCTAAATTGCTTAGGGCCTCCCTAAGTTGCTGAGGCTGGCTTTGAATTTGCAATTCTCCCTGCGTCAGCCTCCCAAGTTGCTGGGATTACAGACCTGCACCACCACACCTAGGACCATTTTCATTTATTTAATAATAGTTTGGAGGTATCTACTAGATGTTAGTCAATGTACTAGTGAACACTAAGATGAACAATATATACATAGTCTTACAGTCCAATGGGAAAGTTGACATTGCAGGGGTTATTATTATTTACTAATATCTGTTTTCTCTATTTTTGGGCAAATTAGAAAATTGCATTTGCCTTTTTAAAGTTATATTTTTGTCATGTTACTTGCTTTGTCCAAATAAAATGTGAGTGTGTCCCTTCCATGTGGAAGCATTTATTTGCCAGTGCTCAACTCTCCAGTCTTCACCTTCTCCATTACAGCAATCATAACAAAACATGTTGAGATAGCAGTACTATCATAAACCATTAGGGATTTTGTCAGCATCAATCCCTGAGTAACCACCTTGAATAGGAACAAAGTCTTGCTGATCCACTTTGAATATGTGTGAGAAAAAAACATTGTGATATTTGGTGGATGTTTATTATAGCAGCATAACCTAGACTAACCTGACAGAGATAATAGGCATAGAGTAAGTAATGACAAACAGATGCTTATAACAAAAGGGGAAGGGGAACATGGTGCCTTTTAAGTTAAAGGCAGAAGGAGTGATTATTGTGTGGTGGATTAAAGAAGACTCCGAGGAAATGATATTAAACTCTGTGATGAATGATATGGTTTAGCCAGCTTTTTTTGCTGCTGTGACTAAAGAACCCAACCAGAACAACTGCAGAGAAGGACAAGTTTTTTTGAGGGCTCACAGTTTCAAAGATCTCAATTCATAGACTGCAGGCTCCATTCCTTGGGACTCAAGGTGAGGCTAAACATCATGGTGGAAAAGTATGGTGGAGGGAGGCGGCTCATATGATGATCAGAGAGCAGAGAGAGAGATCTCCACTTGCCAGATACAAATATATACCCCAAAGTCATACCCCCAAAGCCCCACCTCTTCCAGCAGCACCCCACCTGCCTTCAGTTACCCCTCAATTAATAACATTCAGTAATTAATCCATTGATCAGGTTAAGGCTCTTGTAACCCAATCATCTTTTCTCTGAACCTTCTTGCATTGTCTCACACATGAGCTTTTGGGGGACACCATAACATAACATAATACAGTAGCTAACGAAGTGAAGAATGTTGAATGGGGAAGTATTGCCTGATTTCTAAGCCTGCTGATTAAATGACCTAACATATTAAATATGCTCTGCAGAGCACTGGTTCTATAGTAAAGCTTAATAAATACAAGATCATTTTTATAATCTACTAGTTCCTACCAAAATATTTCTTTGTCATTCACTAAACATGACCTAGACTTCTATCAACCCTTCTCCATCCCTCCTGTTAGTTACCTGTGTCTTAGATCAGAAAATAATGCCTGAAAGAATAAGTCACTTCTACCAACAGCTGAAAACTGATTTTAATGAATGTTAATCTGGTCCTTTAAAAGAACTTTTAGTCGAAATTATTAAATAATAGTCTCCTTGAATTGCTACAGGTATTTTAAATCCAATATGTCAAAACAGAATTCATGAGCTCTTCCTTAAACCCAGATTTCCTTCAGTTATTATTTTAGAAAATGATCCTACTATTAACCCTGTTGCTGATGTCAGAAACCTAGGTATTATTCCTCTTCCTCATTACCCTCCCAAACTAGAATCAAGAATCAAGTCCTATTGATTCTATTGCTAAATGCGATTAAAATCTCCTCATCTCTCTTAATTTCCACTAAGTTGTCCTTATCACCATTCCTTTCTTTGATTTCTTCATTTGCCTTCTAACACTGATTTACTTTATTTGCTTCTATGTACCCCACCAATCTTTTCTTCCTCAAAATTTAAGTTTAAAACCCTTTCCAAGTGATGTGGGAATATATTTTCTCCATAAATGTGGAGAAACAGACTGTGTCATATCAATGCTACAGTCTGAAAATTCAGGGGTTGATAATTATAAAAGACTAGATGGTAAATACCATAGTATATATAGATCATATGGTTTCTGTTGCAAGTATTCAACTCTGTCTTTACAGCAAAAAAGCAGCAGTAGAAAACATGGAAATAAATGAGTAAGATGTGGTCCAAAATTTTTTATTTTCAAAAAAAGATTTGAATTTGGCCCATTTGTGACAGTTTGTCTACCTCAGCTATATGTTTTTGACAAACAAGTCCCTTCCACATTCAAGTTCCCCACACTTATGGATTCCTCCATTGCCCCATCCCTTTTTTTGTTCTGCTTCAGTATTTTAGACTGAACTGAACTGTCATGGTCTTAGAAAAGAAATTCTTCTTTTATTCCCCTTACCTCTTTATTTATTTTTTAATTTGTTCTTTTTAGATATATATGACAATAGAGTGTATTTTGATATATATACATGGAGTACAACTTATTCTAATTAAGATCCCATTCTTGTGGTTGAACATGATGTGGAGTTTCACTGGTTTTGTACTCATATATGTACATAGGAAAGTTATGTTTGATTCATTCCACTGTCTTTCCTATTTCCATTCCCCACTCCCTTCCCTTCATTCCCCTTTGTCTGATTAAATGAACTTCTATTCTTCCCTTCCCCCTTGCTCATTGTGTGTTAGCATCCACATATCAGAGTGAACATTCAACCTTTGGTTTGGGGGGGGGTATTGACTTATTTCACTTAGCATGATTGTCTCCAGTTCCATCCATTTACTGGTAAATGCCATATTTCATTATTCTTTATGACAAAGTATATTGTGAATATATGCCACATTTTCATTATCTATTCATCTGTTGAAGGACACCTAGGTTGATTCCACACCTTAGCTGTTGTGAAATAAGCTGCTCTGAACACTGATGTGGCTGTGTGACTGTAGTATGCTGATTTTAAGTCCTTAAATCCTTTGGGTATGAGGAGTGGGGTAACTGGGTCAAATGGTAGTTACATTCCAAGTTTTCTGAACCCATTACCTCTTGATTAGCTCAGTTATCTTTCTATATGCTCTCAAAGTGTTCTATCCTTTTCCACTATAACATTTTTCCAATTGCAGTTTGCCTGTATTTTAATAATTGTCTGTCAAATATTTTGTTTTAAAATATCCTACATGTGGTCAGAGACTGTATTTACCACATTCCCTGCTGAATTCAACAGCACCAAACATAGTACCTAATCCAGAGTAGATTCTCAGTTAAGTACATTGAATAAATGAAGTGATGATAGAATGGTTAGACCTAAAATTTGGACCAAAGCAGAGGATGTACTTAAACATAATTTGTATATAACACTGATGCTAATAAGTCCATCAGAAAAGGTGTTCAGAGTAATGTCCTTGTTCTTCCATTAATGTGGGGAAACAGCCTAAAAAATAGAAATGTTACTGCCAACTTAACAGTACTAAGAGATTTTAATAAATAACAGATCACTATAATGAAGTGAGGAGGGAAAGCCAAGGAGAATACCTGGAATAAGAAATTAGCCATTAAAATGAAAACTTTGACTGAAACAACCATCCAGTAGTTCAAAAACATTTAAATTCAGGGTTGTTCCTCCCTATTCAGTCTAATTTTTTCTCAAGCCCCACCTTGGGTCCCCCACCTCTCGGTGCCCAGGTACCTTGCCTACTCCAGTTACAGGGTCTTAAAACCACTTTTCTTTTGGTCAGTAAAGAATGTGACCATAAGAGATGGGTTAGCCAGAGTTCAAAGACATGGAACCATTGGTAATGAGGTAGAATAAAGGATTTACTATAGGGATTTTACTAATTGTCGGGCTTAGCTCAACTGTTTCTTCTGTGTTTGATGCTGAACCTGGAGTCACAGGGCATGTGTCTGAAGGAAATATGGCTGTCAAGTAAGGAACAACACCAGAACCTGCCAGGAATAAGCAAATCATGTATTGGTGTCACAAGAACCTACATTAGCGGTTCACTGTGTCCAGGTCTTCAAACTCACTGTGGAGTGACCTACAGGGGAAGATAGTGCTCTTGCCATAAATCTGCACTTTCTTCCCAACTCAAAGTCTAGAGAAGGTGAAGGAAGAGTTCCAATGAGAGCTGGAGAAGCTGTGGACCCAGCTCCTGCCCATATTAACAAACAAATCAGCATATCTACACAAATCTGCATGAACTGCCACAGGGTTCAACTTAGTAGACCTTTGAAAATAAATCTGGGTACTGCTTCACTTCAGTCATCTAAGTCTCACAGAAGTCACTCTTTTGCCAGTACTAACTGAAAACACACAAGAAAGGGGATTATGTAAAATGTAATTCAGCTTAACCAAGTAGCCTGTGCATTGCAAAGGCACTCAGTAAGTTTTGGACAAATACCGTAGGATATGAGACTACACCATTTAAATCCACCACTTCTGCAAGATTTTGTATTGGGAATCATTACAAATTGCAGAGAAAAACCTGCACAATTCCAGCATAAAATTGCCACATCAAAGAGATATTTAGAAAAATTTTCAATGGGCTAATCACAGAAGGTGTGTTTTATGGGAAATGGTATTTTTAGGGTTTATACATCTCAAGGCATTGAAAATTGACAGTGATTCTCATGAACAAGACAAGTTCTGATAGTTCAAATAATTACCATTGCACTCATATTCCCTTATTTGTTTTCCCCAAAGTTAAATGTACCATTTAAGTAATAGTCAAGGCTGTGGATTCAGATTCTGGTGGTAATTCAGAGAATACAGGAAATGCATTGGATCAGCTTATCAGAGACCCACCCACATTATAAATTACCTTTGTGATTCAACTTTGGACTTTGTGAACTCAAAACAGTGGTTTGCATGTTTCTTGAGCTCTTTTCCAATTGTCTCATACTGATTTTGTTGCATAACGCTTTGTATTCCTGGGGATACCGTAGTAATCTTGCAGAACTCCAGGATTCTACTTAGACAATATGGAAATCAGGGAGTAGGTTGAATATGGGGAGGATTTGGTTAGAAAAAGAAGGCATCGATCATTTCTCAATTTTACACAGCTAGGTGGCAGTGTTGCTTCTTGAAAGATAGTCATCAGTGTGTTGTAGGTTTGGAACTGGGGTTAGGGCTTGACCCTTAGCTTTTATTTTATTTTATTTTATTCTATTTTATTTTACCTTATGTTTGTTTTACTGAATCCAATCCACCTGCACCTATTTCTCCCCACTCATGTCTCTGGAGAAGCAATATAGGCCTGATTCTTTACTTACATCAAGTACCTTTGTTCTTTTTCAGTTCCCTTAAACACACACACCTTTGATTCCCTGGAGGAAAAATATTTGCCTAAAGGAAAGACTATATGAGGAAGAATTAAAGCACAGTTCTTGGCTGTCTCTTGTGTGGAAAGATTCATTATCAGGGATGTGATGGTAGTGTCTTTGCAACGGATTCCATGGAAACTGATTTGAAACCCATAGTAAAAGAATACAAAAAGCAGTTTAATCCAATCCATGTGACTGCAGGGTAATTAGTGAAATCCAGATTAATCAGAACCTTGCTAGGCAGCAGGGTGATTTGACTAACAGCCTGGGAAGTTACAAAATAGCTGGGTAATGAAGTGGAACCAACTATAATGTGCAAGATTGCTCCTGGGATTGTACCGAAATCCATTATTTAGACAGATGCTGTATCTTGTGGACAAGAGATCTTTAAAACTGAAAATACCGTATCTTTCCAATCTAATTCAGCTTCATACCCTCATGGACCAAGAATTGAAGGGCAGCATTAGGGAGGGAAATGTTTTAGGAAACTCTTTCCAGGTCCAGTCTGCTACCTGTCATCCAAGGTGGAAGATGTATTCTGTGTTACTCTAGGACTTTATCACAACAACATCTTATCCATATAAAAATAAATCCTGTCTTAAGCAGGAAGAATAGTTGTCACTCACACTTTTTCCTAGCTGATGAATTTGAAGGTTCAAGATGTGAAATGTTGGTTTTGAAATGCAGACACTAACAGCATATGTGTAAAGACAAGTTTCTTCTTCTTAACTACTACTACTACTTTTCCTCCTCCTCCTCCTTCTCCTCCTCCTCCTCCTCCTCCTCCTCCTCCTCCTCCTCCTCCTCCTCCTCCTCTTCTTCTTCTTCTTCTTCTTCTTCTTCTTCTTCTTCTTCTTCTTCTTCTTCTTTTCTTCTTTCTACCTGTTCCTCTTCCTCTTCCTCCTTCTCCTCCTCCTCCTCTTCCTCATTCTTCTTCTTTTTTGTTAGTCACATCAATGATAGTTGCCAGGTATTCATACTCAGGCTGCAGCCAAAAAAATCCTCTTTAATTTTGCTCAGGCAGAGTGCAAAACACCATGTACACATTATGTGCCATCAGCAGCTTCATGGATAGCATGAGCACATTTTTTACCAGATGAAGTTCTCAGAGATAAATAAGTGCAAGATGGAGTTGAACATTTGGCAAAATGAGAGGACAAGGATAGAGAAAGCAAATTTCTAGGCTTTCAGAGTTGAAACATAAGCAAAATCTAATTCAACTTCCCAGTGAGGAACCAGAAAGTAGAAAAAAATCAACGACAAACATGAAATTAATTCCTTAGGAATTACAAGCTCCTATGCCAGGGTGGCATGAGGGATAAAACTAAGATAAACATTGCCCTTCCCTTGGAGAGTTTATAGCTTCCCTTGAAAGACAACATGTGTGCACATAAAACCACACTTAATTCTCCACAGCAATTCACTACAAATGTGAAATGACTGATCTCAGAACAGACATACTTGAGCTCAGTAATAAAAGAAAGTGCTTTTTTCCTTTTTTCCTCTGGGAGCACACAGGAATTTTTCTGGGGCTAGAATTCAATATTTTAGAAGAGAATAAGAGCTGGAAGCTATTTTTTTCTTAAAACTAAAACAAACACATAAAGACAATCTGACTTCTCTTTCATTTTTCTAATATCCTGGCTATAAACCACATAACACAATCAGCAAGCATTGATTCAGTGCCAGTCATGGGTGAGATGCCCTATATTTATATAGCATTTAAGAAATTACAAAAACACATGCATGTTTACATTTTCTATGTATCCTCATGATTTCCATGCAAGGTATGTGGGGCAGAAATGACTTTGGCACTTTATGATTAAGACTCCTAACCACATTGTCAAAGTCAGAAACAACTTGATCACACTGATGCTTAGGAGATTATTCTGGCATCAAAGCCCTTATCCTGAAAGGGAGGGAGACATGTGTCACACACAAGAGAAGTTAAAAAAAAATAGGGAAGTGGTAAAATTAAACAGCTCTGGTCTATGAATTAGAAGATTTTGGTTTGTGGCCTGATGGGATTGTTTACACCAAGGGAACCTCGAAAGTTATTTGACTTCTTGTGATCCTGTTTTTTATCCACAAAGCAAGTTTGCTTCTAAGGATTGCCAAATGGTACAAATGATATGCCATATGCTGATTGATTTCACTAACATTAAAATTCTAATTCATTAAAATACATGTCATTAAAATAGAAAAAAGTACAAATGAAATTTAGAAATAATAACATCATCATCATCACCAATACCCATTGACTGCTTACTATTCCCAAGAACAGTCATAAGTATATATATACATAGACACAAAATTGTGGCTAATTTTAACAAGAAAATTTGAAGTAGGCATTAGTTCATTTTACAGATGGGAAAACTAAGTTTAAGTTTTCAAGCTGTTTAATCGGTTATCTAAGTTTACATAGCTAGGGAATAACAAAGTCACAAAAGAAGATTATAGGATATTGTTTCTGTTGTTTTGTGTGATTTCAAGAAAAATAAAATGGAAGATGGTGAACTATGGGACTGTGGCTTTCCTATTGAAGATAATTAATTTGGTTATTTAATGTGGTATGAGGTTGAATACGTTGATTATAATTGAAGAAATTATTAACAAAATAGTGTACTAAATATAATAAAATTACAGCCCTACAAAACAGATATATTTTAAAATAATATTATATTTCAAATAATAACCGTGAGGGTGGAGTTTCATATTTCCAGAGATGTAAGTCAAAGGAACAAAATAGCAGAATTGTAGAATAAACAATTTTAGAGTCCTAGTGTACAAAATTAGAACTAAAGTTAACAAAATTGTATTTTACTAGGAATTTTTATTAAATGACTAGATTTTTTAATGCTTTTATTTATTTTTTATTATTTTTTAGTACTGGAGATTAAACCCAGGGAATTGCACATGTTAAGCAAGTGCTGTACCACTGAGCTATATTCCAATCACTTAGCATTTTATTTTGAGACAAGGTCTCACTAAGTTGCCCAGGCTGACCTTGAACTTGAGATCCCCCTGCCTCAGCCTGGTATTACACTCACTGGTGTTACAGGCATGTACTATTGTACCTGGTTCATATTTCTAAACTTTAAGATCTTTAATTATACAAGCAATGCACGAGAATATTCTCCTAATACTAAAATAAAGTAAAACAAACTTGGAAATGACACACCAAGGCCAGTCCTCCAGCACATGCAACATGGTTACCACTCCCAAGCAGAGGTAACTGCTGCTGCAGGGCTGATGCTAAGCATGGCAGGGACACAGCTCTGCCTTCAGCTTTGAACCAACCCTGGAAAATAATGGGTTTATCTGGTCACAGAGTGCAAGCACATTCTACTAGGTAGTTTTTTGTTTATTCGTTTGTTTTGTTTTGATTTGTACCAGGAATTAAACTCGGGGCACTTAACCACTGAGCCACATCCCCAGCCCTTTTTTATATTTTATTTAGAGACAGGGTCTCACTAAGTTGCTTATGGCCTCACTAAGTTGCTGAGGCTGGCTTTGAACTTGAGATCCTCCTGCCTCAGCTTCCAA